>NC_062214.1:89674320-90893903 GCF_902686445.1 Sciurus carolinensis
AAGGTGCCCATTTGCTGGAGAGCGTGTATCACCAGGATATCTAGTAGGTGGGATTTGTTGTCATTGTCCTCACAAATAAGAGCACCTACAGTATACCAGGCACTAGGAATACAAGCAGGATCAGAAATACCCCTACCCTCATGGAGCTGACAGTCTGGCAAGGTGGGCAGATGGACACATGTTTTATGTGGTATTATAAGAGTTTTGGGAAAGGCTTGGCAAGGAGCCCCGATATAGTCTGGGATCAGAAAGCATGGAGCTGACACACGTAGTGTGGCAAAGCACCTTACATGTACTGATTTCTTTGGTCTTCACAGAAGGCCGTATCAAGAGATGAGGAGCTAAAATCTCAGAGTTTGCCCAAGGTTCGAAGGCTTAGAAGTGGTCAAATGGGGAGTCACACCTGGCAGACTGATTTCAATGTCCATCTCACAACCAGTGTCAGTTTAAACCAAGAGAGTGAGAAAGAGTGTTTCATGTAGTGGGAAGAGCACATGCGAAGACCTGCGGTTCTTGGAGAAGCTAAAAGTAGAAGGGTTGTGAAGGGAAGGAAGGTGGTGAGAAATTGGGCCGGAGAATGGGGCAGGGGCGTCTTGAAAGACCTTAAAACTGTTGGCCAGGAAAGCCATTAGGAGGTTTTAAGCAAGGAAAATGCGATTTTGTTTTCAGGAAAATTACAGGCTGGTGGTTGGAGAATGGATTCAGGATTCTTTTGAGGGTTAAAAGAACTGATTGGATAGAACCAGCACAGAAAAAATAGATGATATTTTTTTGGCTGCTGCTGCTGTAATTATTTTATTTTTATTATTTTTATTTTTTTAATGGTCCAACAGAGCAGAGAGAGCCTGCAAAGGAGGCAGAGCAGGAGTGTCCAGAGAAAACAGGAGGAAGTCAAGACAGCAAGGTGTCACCGAAACCAGAAAGGAGGGCTGGATGATCAGAGTCAAATGCTGTGGAGAAATAGGATTGTACCTGAGAAATGTCTGTTGGATTTGCAGTGTTAGGAGTGGTGGCAGTGGAGTTCCTGTAGGGAATGTGGTCAAAATTTCATAGATGTGGAAGTTTGTATGTAGTTTCCAGGAGTTCTTAGTTCCTCAAGACCTAGCCATACATCTCAGATTAAGAAACCTGTTTTGACTTGACTCTGCTGTCACATTAGCTTGCTGTTGGAGAGCAGGACTGAGGAGTGGATCTCTTTCATTCAGGCAATATTTATTCCAAACCTAACTATTTTTTTTTTCCTATCTCCCTACCATGGCCAAAAAAAAAAAAAAAAAAGATAGAAAAGATGCTAATGCAGAAAGCAGGGCTGGGGATATAGCTGAGCTGATTGAGTGCTTGCCTCGCAGGCATAAGGCCCTGGGTGTAATCCCTAGCATCACACACATACACACAGACACAAAAAAAAAAAAAAAAAAAAAAAAAAAAAAAAAAATGGTGATGTACTACACCTGGCATGGTATGGGGATGTGAAGATAAATAAAAAGTGATCTTACTCTCCAGAAGCTCCAGGACTTCAGATAGGTATATTTTGATGTGGGGGACAGAAATCCCTGGAATCAAGAGGTTTGAGTGGACAAGAAGGCAGGCTAAGGCAGAGCTGCTTTAAGACTTCTGTGGGCCCTGGTCTTTCTTGCCTTTGTGTTTTCCACTTCCTCTTTCAAAAAGTATTTTAAAATTATATTTTAAAACTGCATTTGTAAATGCAGAAAGTTCTCCTTTTTGATTTTAAAATAAATTAAACATTTTGTAACATGCACCTTAGGCACAGTGCCTACCTTGTCTAATGAATGAGGCAGTCCTAGACCAGGGAAATGGGAAATAGTGTGACCTCTGGGCACCTGGGAATGGATAGGCAGGAAGGAGACAAACCCTAAATGAGACTCACAGCTCTACTCTAAATGGAAGGCAGGTCCACAAGCCTGGGTCCACAAGCAGTTCTAGGAAATGGCAAATTTGTGGCACTGGGATTTGGGAGCTCAGGCTTGTGTGGCAGGCACCATTTCCCCTCTCCATGGAGAGGAAGAAATACCCACTGCGTCAGCAGCTTCACCAGGCAGCTGATGGCAGGAGAGACCAGATGGTAGTTCAGTTGGAGCCAACTCACTTTGGGGCTCCATCTACCTTGGGCTTATGAAAACCAACTCCCTCAATCCTCTGCCACTAATGCCATTGTCGGGGGTATAGTTTTGGGAGATGTGGCTAGGGAGCCTTCTCACAGGTCAGGTGCCTGTGGGGAGGGCTCAGGGATCCTGTGAACTGTCAGTTTCCTCTACAAGGGGAAAGGGTTTCATGGTGGGGTTTTGGACACATGTACATGTGTAGATGAGAGAGAGATGGCATAGGGGATGTGAGTCAATGCTGTTTCTGATTAATTGATTTCATTAAACATTGATTGCCTACAAAGCCAGGAGAAGGTGGGGAATTTGTGATTTAAAGACCTGATTCAGATATTTTTCTTTAGAACATGGTCCCATCCCATCTGAGCCTATCCGCCAAGCCCAGAAGGTTTGTGTTGGCATGGAGTCTCCCGCACTCTCCCTCCCTGTTGCCATGGTGATTCTTAGGCCCCCCCCAGGACTGGATTGAGCTCCTCATGCTAAAACAGGACCAGACCTCTCCTTAAGCCCCTCCACCATGCCTCCCCCTTCTTTCCCCACTCCTCTCTTCTCTCCATGCCCCACCTCCTGAGTTTTCCACTTCTTGGTCTTTGTTTGTTTTTGCCTTTGTCAGTCTCCCCCCTCTGGATGGGTTTGTTTGTTTCCAAACTGTCTGGGGTTGTGCACCGTGGAGACAGTGTCCTGGGCTGCCTCTAGCTCTGATCTGGTTAGAATAAGCCCCTCTCCTTTGCATGCATCTCCAACCTGACATTTGGAACATCCAAAACAAATCCCAACATTCTGAAGCAAGATAGAAACCACCATCCCCACCCACTTTTCTGGCGCCCTTGTCCGCCTGGAATGGGTTTTTCAAAAATTTCCAGTGTTCCGCTACAGTTTCTGTATACTGAATGGGAAGCGGCATTTACTGAACACTTTATACCTGCCACTGGACTGTGCTTTGCTTGTGTTAAAAAATCTGATAGTAAAGTTGATATTTCCTGCATTAAAATTTAACCGCAGACCTCTTGAGGACAGGGCCTGGGTCAGCTTTGTATATCCCTGTGCCTAATAGATGATGGAGGCTCAAGAAAAGTTTATTGAATGAATAAATGGACAAACGGATGAAAGAACTTTCCTTGGCGATAGCAGAATCATGGCTGAATGTCAGCAAAAGGGGCTTGAAGTTAGATGTGAAGAAAAAATACATTGGCAAGGCGGTGTAGATGGGTGAGGGTTTTAGCAAAGGTTGTTGCTTGCTTTCAGGAAGTCCCAATTGCTCTGTCACCAAAAGTACCTTTTGGGCTAGTGAGGCAGGCAGGACAGAGCCTTGTGTTTCATTTAAAGTTAAACAGCCCTGAGAGAGATCAAACTATTGATTTGGTGCTTATTCATACACCTAATTCACTCACATATATCTAATAACACAGCCTTTCCTAAGAACAGATTTTAGTTATGAGTTGGGGCATGTTGGTGAAAGAAAAAGAAATCACTGGAGATTCAAGGGCAAAAGGAGTTTTGATCATGTCAGAGGGTGGGTCCATGGGAGCCAAACTTTGCTATATCCCCATTTGGCCAAGGGTGGACCCAGTCAGAATGCATGTGGTGCTGCCTTGCCCTTCTAACCAGTCTTGACGACATTGGTCAGGTCAGTCAAATGCCCACTAGAGGGGGCAGGAAGGAGACAAGGCCAGTTTAAATTACTGGAAGCACACATTGCAGACTGGCTTATATATGCAGTTTTACTGTTCTCAAGGAAGTAATGGCTATCCCAAATGGGTTTGCAGCATATTGCCTATCGGAAGCCTGTAGGAATTTAAAACTAGAACATTAATTATATTTTTAAAGGACTTGAGGGTGCTTGAAAAGTATTGACCTGTTTGACCACTGATTTCTTTTAGATAAGGCTACATCTTCTCATCACCTAGGGGTCATTCACCCTCCTGGTACTATACTCCAGTGTCCTCTTTAGGGAACAAACCCCTTTTCCCAGTCTCACTGACAGGTTTTTGTTTTTATTTTTATTTTTTTTGAGACAGGGTCTCATTATGTACCTTGTCTAGTCTCAAACTTACTATCCTTCTGTCTTAACCTCCCAAGTGGCATGAGCCACCATGTCTGGCTGTCATTGGATCTTGGTAAAGAGAACTGTCTGTAC
This sequence comes from Sciurus carolinensis, assembly GCF_902686445.1. Taxonomy (NCBI): domain Eukaryota; kingdom Metazoa; phylum Chordata; class Mammalia; order Rodentia; family Sciuridae; genus Sciurus; species Sciurus carolinensis. Next base: position 89,678,578 of record NC_062214.1, read on the forward strand.
CCTTCACCCTCGTACTCTGAGTAGAGCAGTGATTGGCCTCTATGATTGCTTTAGGCATAGGCACGTGACCCAATTAGATAATAGAATGGCAACAAAATAAACCCCAATTTTTGCTGAGGCTCCTGGGAAAGAAACTTGCATTTCCATTGCTCCTGGATGTGAGAGGCTGGCCATTCTGTTTCCATCTTGCTTCCAACAAGGCAGAAAGCAGGGCCACCAAGTCCTGTGATGCTATTGGAATACTAAATCCAGTGGTGCTTAAAGCCAGGCTTTTCACTTAGGTGACCAACACATTCCTTTTTATTTAAGAGTTTAAATTAAATTGGGTTTTGCAGAGAATAGAGATACATGGAGGTCTTAGTCGAGATCCTTTGCCATCCTGGAATGTCATTATTTTTGGTACAAGTCTGTTACTAACTATAAAAAGATATGACTTCTAAACTGCTGTGTCTGGATTGATGAAGTTTAACTCTCCTGACCCTTGGACTATCCCCACGAGGCTCTCAAATTTGTGCAAAACGAGAGATGGGCAAAACACACAAAAAGCTACCATGTTCTGAGGCCTTTTGTGGCCTCAGTATCAAGGAACCTACTTGGTTCAACTTGAACTCTTCTCTAGAAAGGCTTCCAACCTAGGAAACACTGTGGCATTCTGAGATCTGGAAGCAGCACTGGGTGGAACTCAAAGAATCTGGCTCTCAGGAAGACCAGAGGGGCCAGGACTGTAACAATCAGAGAAGGGATGAGGACAAGGGCACTACCATTTGTCCAGTGCCTTCTGCATGATTTGTGTATTGAAAGATTTATTTAATCCTCACAGTTTCCTTACAAGGAAGATACTAAGAAGAAGCAGGCTCAGAGAGGTAACTTTCCCAAAGGAAAAGGCCAGAAAGAACCAAAGTTGGAATAATAAGCAAGGTAGGTGGGTACAGGCCATAGCTCGAGGGACTGTCTGAGCAAAAAGAATCTGGATTGGTGTTGGAGGAAGCCTAGGTAGAAAATGAGCTCCCTTTCCAGACTGAGGCTGTTACCTCTGCACTGTTTTATAAGCAGGGTACCTGTGATGGATCCCATGGGAAGGCTCCCTTTATGTCCACTCTATCAAGTATGGTCCTGGGCTTAGCTGTGGTCATTTGTCCAGCCCCATGGCTGTGGATCCAGGAGCTGAACTCAGAGGTGCACATGGCTCTGAATGTGGGGCAGGCAGGAGACCATCCCACCCTCTCACCCCCACTGCCTGCTCGGAGCTCCAGCCATCAGCCTGCTTTGATTATGATTTCTTTGAGACCTCACATCCAGGGGCTGCCAGCAGCCAAATCCTCCTGATTGTCTGAGATGTTCCTGACATTACAGAAAATAACAGCCTCCCCTGTCTGGCCAGCTGTGACGAGCAACATTCCTGTCTTGGCTCGCCTGGCTGGTGGGGCTACAGCCCTGTGTCCACCTCCAGCAGAGGCCTGTGGGACCTGGCCAGGGTGGTAGACAGAGGGGAGGTCACTGTTTGTCTCCAAGGCTGGACAGGACATTCTGAGTCCCTCTTTTGCCCTGTTACCAGGCACCTTAGCCTCAAGTCACTTCCAGACAAGCCCCATGTTTGTAATGACGACTGTCAGTTAAGAATAAACTCCTACTAGTTTACTGTCCCTGGGGTCAGAGCCCCTTCACTCCTGCCCAGGAGATTCACCAGGTAATTTGAGATGCCTACATTATTCTAGCTAGATTCAAAGCCTGCACACCCAAATGGCTTCTTTTACAGATGTGGGCACAGAGTGGAGATAGAAGAGGGACTACAACCCTGGCCTTTACTTCCTATGGCCTCAGAGTGCTGTGGATGCCGTGGCTATGATGACGTTAGAGGCTCTGAGCGGGAGGATCTGGCCGTGTTTGTGGTGAGGAGCAGTGGTGTTTTCATCCTAGACCTGTTTTGGAGATCAGGCTCGTGGCTGAGCCATTTCCTGCGGAAGCAAGGCCCCTGGAAAAGCACTGTTCTCTAGGAGCTCCTAAATCATCCTTTTGGGAACAGAGCTGGAGCAGCAGGACCTGAGTGAGGCTCTGCCACTGTGCAGCATCTAGGGCCCAGCCTGGGGTTGGCCATACCACAGGAGGCACCTGGGGACTGAGGGCAGAGTCCTTTGGAAGGGGGAGCCCCCGCAACACACACCATCTGCTGCTCTCCCTAGGACTCTTGTGGCTTGGAACTGCGGGGGAGGAGAGAGCAGACTTTCTAGGCCAGTCTGCAGGAGGAATTCCTCTAGGAGCCCCCTCTGGCCGCAGACAGGAGGGGAGGGAGGCAGACAGGTGGCCCAGGGGTCTCTGTGGGCAGGTGGCTCACTCCCAGTCTGTCTCTGGCCTACCACTTTGCCTTTGTGTAGCTGAGGATATCGGGGAGGGTTTGTGCAACTGTTCTCGGCTTGTCTGTGTGGGTGGCTGCATGTCTGACTGGAGATGGGTTCCTTGTAGAAAGTGTGCTGTGTGGATGTGTCCACCTCCCTCTGTGAGGCTGTGGCTGTGGATATCTTTGAGGGAAAGCATGGGCTTCTACATTTTTGCAGAGATGAATGGTCTGCTCCTGCATATGTGTGTCAGTGGGAGTATGCCTGTGAGGTCATTTTGGTATACATGTGAACTTGTCCTTCTAGGTGTAAGCTTAGGCATATGTGTCTCTGAGATTGTGTGCTTATTTACCAACAGTATGTTAGCAAGCCTCTGAAAGCATGTATGTGTGTCTATAATTTGTGCAGAAGCATTCACTGAGTCATTCCTAATGTGGTTTGCTCACTGGATATGTTTAAAGCGCTTGCTCTGTGACTAGCGCTGCACTGGGTACTGGAAATTTGGAGAGGTGTCTGTGGCTGGAGTAGAACCAAATTGTTGTCATCTAAAGAGTAGCCCAGAACTAGGGCCCTTTTTACCTGTTTCCTCATGGAAAGAAACCATGGTAGACAACGAGATAAGAACGACATGGTACATCTGTCTGGGTGGCTCTCTGTGCACCTTTGCCTGTGTATACATGTCTGCCTGTGTGAATGTCGGTTTGTGTTTCTCTGTCTGATCTCCTAGAGGGCAGAGCTTGCAGCATATCTGTGATCTCTTCCCTTGCCTGGGTGGCTCAGGACTATGAGACAGGCAGGGGTGATGGGAGGGTTACTGATCCAGAGTCTCAAATACCATTCTGACACCCAGCTCAGACTCCCTCTATGATCTGGCCTCAGTTTCCTCACCTTTAGAGTGAAGGGGTCAGATTGCCTCACCATTAACTTTATAGGCCTTTTTTAGTTTACAGAAGAAATATGGTTAGTTCCTGACTTAATTGCTTTTTAAAGGTCAACTTGGGAGAAGCCTAATTGTAGGAACTTGGGATTCAGACGAACTGGGTTTTAATTCCACTTCTGTTATGATGGGCTTTATGTCCTTTAGAGTTACTTAACTTTTCTCTTGATTGTTGTGAGAAATAATGTGTAAAGTGCTGAGCATAGTAGATGTTCAGTAAATATTAGTCTCTATTCTTTTCTAGAGTCTTTCCAGCTTTTGTTCCCTACCAACTTTGGGTTCAGTAGAAATGTTGACTAATCAAATTCATCTAAGCCACCTGTTTAAGGGGTTCTGGCCTGTTGTAGTTGGGGGCAGAGGGCACAGTTGGAGAGAATCTGGTCCTTTTTTCAGTGCAGATGCAGATCTGTGTGTGAACTCTGTTCTCTACCCCTCCATCCTGTTCTCTGATATGGACCCCTGACATCTCAGTCTTGAGTACACACAACGACTATGGAATGGGCTCAATGTCCACTTCCATCTGAATTCTGTCCCTGAGCTGCTCCCCAGTGCTGCAGGATGCTGAGCTAAGTAGGATCAGGCCACAGGGCAGAGCTGGGTCAGGTAAGGCCTTAGGCCCCCAACATGTCTGTGCCTGCCTGCCCAGCCCCAGTAGTGGGCAGATCCAGCCAGGGCAGCTGTCCCCCATGATTGATACTCCTGGAAGGCTGTTGCTCTGCTCTTAGCATAGGTGGCCTTAGGATCCTGGAGCTACCCCATGACTTCTGTCTCCTCAAGGCCTCTAGAATGAATTCCAGCAGGACAGCAGTTTGGGTAGGGCAGGAGATAGCACCTCTCAGCCAGAATTGGTGGGGGTGACCATCTTGGGAATCCCCTGGAGCCTGTTAAAACTGGCAGTTCTTATGCTCTCCTGAAATATCCGTGACCTGTAGGGAATGAGGGAGGGGTCTAGGGTGCAGCCAGGGTTGCTGAGTTGGGAAATGCTCAGAAACTGAGCTCAGGGTGGCAGAGGGAGACAGGGAGAGAGGGTCTGCCCTGGAGGTCATACTGGCTACCCCTCTAACCCCCCCACATATGAAGGGCTAAAAATTGGTTTGGCGGTCTCCCGCCTCTAGAGATTACTAGGGAGGTGGGAGTTCCTTGAGCTGTGGAAGACCTCTGGGGGTCTTTGTGACCTCTCCCTACCATCTCTGGGCTGCTGTGTTTGGGTCAGAACTGGGAATTTTCCGATTGAAAAAAATTGAAAGCAAGGGAGCATTTGGTGGGTTGTAGCCAAAGTAATGTGTTTAAGGAAATTTCTGCTTCATGCTGGCCAGGACAGGGAATGTCTGGTCAAAGAGCTGCTGACGGCCAGGGTCTCTGAAAGTAAACAGGCTGCCTCCGATGGCTGCCCTGAGCTCATTTCCTTCAGCACTGCAAGCGGGGATGATGTCACCATGAGTGGGGCCTCCTGGTCATGGAGTTTCTCAGTGAGCAGGACTGAGGCTCAGAAATTGCAGGCGGCATGGGTGCTGCTGCCCAGTTATTGCAAACAGCTGCTTCCCATACAAGCAGCTCTGACGCCTCCTCCGCATACTCTGTGATGGAACTCCAGGCACATCCATGACCCCACAGCATACGTGTTCCTGGGGAAACCTGGAACACCCAAGTCTCATTTTCCGTGCAAGGCCTCTGCCTCATCCAGAGAGCTGGACCTCCTCCTTTCTATGGAGAGGGTCACTGAGAGTAGGGTTAGTTGCGAGGAGTGGCCCTAGAGGTACAGGCTCATGTGGAAAGTGGACAGTGGCAACGTGCACTACAGCCTGTCTCCTGGGACCAGGCAGCCAGGCCCAGTGGGGGAGTTTCCATGAACAGAGAGGCCAGGTCAGGGGAGGCTGGGAGGTAGGGTGGGGAAAGAGCTACAAAGCCCTCTCTGTGCCTCCTCCACAGGCTCTTCCTGAGACTGCAGCTGCAGGTGAGGCTTTTATGGGATTGAAAATCCTGTAGCAGTTACTGTTCAGCAGCTGCCAGCCGTTGGGACATGCTCAGTGCCTCCCCACTTCCCTCATACCACGCCGACTTCATCTGCTGGGTGGGGAATGGGGACCAGTGAGACTCCAGTAGAGAGGTGGGCTGGGAGCTTCCTGAGGGAAGGCCTGGGTCTTTTGCTACTTTCTGTCCTCCACAATTCTGGGTTGACTTTACAGGGGGCTCATCAGTGACACAGATCCACCCCACAGAGCTACTGGCCCACTCTCAATGGCTGTCTGACCTGCTCCAGGGCGACCTAAAACCTCAGACTGACCAAGAGGCTCCCAGAGGACTCACTGCTTCCCTGACGTGCAACCTGACTGACCAACAGGCTGACCCATTAATTTAGTCTAATTATTCAACAAACAGTCATTCAATGCCTCACCTTGTTTGTGGCAAGTCTTGTGCTGGATGCAGAGGATACAGCCATGAACAAGACAGACAAGATTCCTGCTTTTAGCAAACGGATAAAAAGTAAACAATAATGGTAGAATGTGATTTATGTGTTTTATATTATGAAGGAAGTAAATAGGATTTTGTGGGAGACCGTATCCAGCTGCCCCTACCCTGGATCTAATGGTCAGAGAAGACCACGACATAGAATCTGAGACATGGGGACTGAGAATGAGAAACAACTGTGCAGAGGGCTGCGGGAGAGCGTCCAGGTAGAGTCAAAGGCAGTGCCAAGGGCTTGAGGTGGGTAAGAGCTGGGCCTAATTTAGGAATAACCAGAAGTCACATGTGACTGGAACATGTGAGTGGAAGAAGGTGGCAGAGATGAGTTGGAGGGAAGAGCAGGAGCAGACCAGACAGGCCTTGTCAGCCACAGGGAGAACTTAGATGGGTGTGAGTGGAAGACCCTGAAGGCTGATGGTGAGATACCATCTGAGAACAAATGGATAATGGAATTTATAGTTAAAAACCTTGCCACAGTGGGCTGGGTTGTGGCTCAGTGGCAGAGCACTTGCCTTGCATGTATGAGGCACTGGGTTCAATCCTCAGCACCACATAAAAATAAATAAAGGTGTTAAAACAACAACAACAAAAAGCCTTCCCACAAAGAAAACTCCAGACCCCGAAGCCTTCACTGGTAAATTCTACCAGATATTTAAGGAAGAAATAACACCAATTTTATACAGACACTTCCAGAAAACTGAAAAGAAAGGAGTACTTTACAACTTATTGTGTGAGGCCAGCATTATGCCTTGTTACCAAAACCAGACAAGAGTCATTCCAGGAAGAGAAAACTATAGGCCAATATCCTTCATGAACATAAATGCAAAATTTTCAATCAAAATTTCAGCAAAGTAAGTCCAGTGATACATAAAGGATAATGCTTCATGACCAAGTGGGGTTAACCTATAAATACCAGGTTGAAGTAACCTTTGAAAATCAATTAATAGGCCCAGTGGGGTGGCACACACCTGTAATCCCAGCAACTTGGGAGTCTGAGGCAGGAGAATCACAAGTTCAAAGCCAGCCTCAGCAATTTATCAAGGTCCTAAGCAACTCAGTGAGACTGTCTCTAAATAAAAAACAAAAAAGGGCTGGGGATGTGGCACAGTGATTAAGTACCCCTGGATTCACTCCCCAGTACCAAAAAAAAAAAAAAAAAAAAAAAAAGTTGTGGGGTAGGGGGTTGCTGGGGATGAGGTAAAGCACCCTTGGGTTCAATCTCCAGTTCAGGGGTTGGGAGTTGGGAGTAAAGAAAATAAAAAAGAAAATTACTTAATAGGATTTACATATTAACAACTGAAAAAGAAAAAAATACATATGATCACCAGCAGGAAAAGCATTTGACAAAATCCAACATTTATTCCTGTTCCAAAAATAAAAACACCCTTAGCAAAGTAGGCAAAGTAAGGAATTCCTCAACCTGATAGGTGACTTCATACAAAAAACATACTGCTAATTTCCAACTTAATAAATTGAGTGCCTTTCCTCTAAGATTCAGAATGAGGCAAGAAAGGTCTGCTCTTACCATGTCTCCTTAAGATTGTACTGATCCTAGGCAGTGCAATATAATAATAATAATAATAATAATAATAAAGCATATAGTTTGGAAAGGAAAAAGTAAAACTGTCAGTTATTTACAAATGGCATGATCATGCACAGAGAAAATCCTGAGTAACAGAAAAGTTACTAAAGTGAGTCAGTTTAGCAAAATTGCAATATATAAAATCAGTATACGAAAATCAATTGTATGCCTGTGTATGAGCAACAAACATTTAGAAATTTGACATTATAAAAACAAACCATTTACAATATCAAAGATATGAAATAGGGATAAATCTGAAAGGTGTAAGACTTGTCCACTGAAAACTAGAAAACATAGCTGGGGGAAATTAAGAATATCTAAATGAGATTGAGACTATGAATTGGAAGACTTGATATTTTCAAGATGGAATCTCAATATAGTTTTGATTTGCATTTCCCTAATAGCTAAAGATGATGAGCATTTTTTCACATACTTGGCTGTTTGTACTTTTTTCAGAAGTTTCTGTTAAGTTCATTTGCCCATTTGTTGAATGGGGTTTTTGTGGTTGAGTTTTTTGTCTTTAATATATTCTGCATGTTAATCCTTGATCAGAAGAGTAGTTGGTAAAGATTTTCTCTCATTCTCTAAGGCTCTCACTTCTCTCTGTTAATTATTTTCTTTGCTATGAAGAAGCTTTTTAATTTTATTCTATCCCATTTATTGATTCTTGCTATTATTTCCTGAGCTATAGGAGTCCTATTCAGAAAACTGTTGCCTGTGCCTGTATGTTAAAGTGCTTCTCCTGTTTTTTTGCAAGTGGTTGCAAAATTTCTGGGTTTCTTTCCCTTCCTTCCTTCCTTTATATCTTCCTTCCTTCTGTCTTTTCTTTCTTGTGCTGGTGTTTGAACCACTCAACTACATCCCCAACCCTTTTTATTTATGTATTTATTTTTGAGTTAGGGTCTCACAGGTTGCTCAGGTTGCCCTTGAACTTGAGACCCTTCTGCCTTAGCCTTCTGAGTCACTGGGATTACAGTGTGCCCACCTAAAGTTTCCAGTCTTATACTTAGATCTTTGATTGATTTGGAATTGACTTTTGAAAAGGTGCACCTTTGTGCACAAGAGAGATCTAGTTTTGTTCTTCTGCTTAGCAATATCCAGTTTTTCCACCACCATTTGTTACCAAGGCTGTCTTTTCTCCAACATGCTTTTGGTACCTTTGTCAAGGATCAGATGACTGTAGCTGTATGGGTTTATCTCTGCTTCTTCTGTTCTGTTCCATTGGTATATATGTCTGTTTGTGCTAGAACCAGAATGTTTTTGTTACTATGGCTTTGTAATAAAATTTTAAATTAGATATTGTGATGCTTCCAGAATTATTTTTCCTTAGGATAGCTTTCTGGGTCTTATGTTCTCCCATATGAATTTTAGGATATTTTTTCTGTTTCTCTGAAGAATATCCTTTGTATTTTGATGGGAATTGTGTTGAATCAGTAGATCACTTTGGTGATACAATCATTAATTCTGCCAGTCAATGAACATAGGAGATCTTTCCATATTCTCTTGTCTTCTTCAATTTATTTTTTCAGAGTTCTGTAATTTTCCTTGTAGAAGTCTTTCACCTCCTTGGATAGGTTTATTCCTGGGTATTTTGTTCCTATTTTGTTTTGAAGCTGTTGTAAATGGAATTGTTTTAATGTCACTTGACTTTTTACAAAAGTACCAGCCTTTGGAGAAAGGATAGTCTTTTCAACAAATGGTCCCAGAGGCTGAGGATATAGTTCAGTTGGTAGTTGGTCTTGCATGCACAAGGCCCTGGGTTCAATCCCCAGCACCACAAAACAAAACAAAACAAAACAAAAAAAAAACCTTGAACAACTGGGTATTTGTGTGGGGGGGAATGAACTGAACTTCTACCCTTACTTCACACCATAACAAAAATTAATTCAAATGGATCACAAACCTAAATGTAAACAAACCCCATAAATCTTTTAGAATATAGGAGAAAATCTTTATACCCTTGTGTTGGCAAAGAGTTCTTAGATATGATACAAAAATTACAAATAAATTGAAAAGTTGATAAACTGTATTTCTTTATAATTTAAAACTTGATTTCTGAAAGTTTTAGAAAAATGAAAACACAGCCACCAAAGGACTTATATCTAGAATATAATTTTGTGGCACTGGGGATTGAATCAGGGCTTCACATATGCTAGGCAAGTGCTCTTTGACTCAACTACATCTTTAGGCCCGAGAATATAGTTTTAAAACTTTTTTTGTTTTACACATCTTTTTATTTATGCATAAAATAAAAAGGAAAATGTCAGCCATCTTTTACATAAGTCAGTGGTATTAACAGACATTCTATGAAAGAAGATATATAGGTGTCAAATAAATATGAAAAAAACATTCACCATCTTGAAACATCAAAGAAATGCATGTGAGATGCCGCACATATCTACTAAAACATTAAAACTTCTTTACATACCTATAACACATAAGGAATTGTATCTAGACTACACAAAATATGTATAGAACTCAATGAGACAACTCCAATTTTTTAAAATGATCAAAAATTTCAGAAACTTTGCCAAGAAGATATACAAATAGCAAATTAGCTCAGGTAAAGATGGTCCTTATTTATAAGGGAAACATAAATTAAAACACAATGAGGTACCACTGCACACCCACTAAAGAAGCTAAAATTAAATGGCCAGCCACACTGATCACTGCCAAGAATGTGGAACAACTGTGACTTGTGCACTGTGGTGGGAATGTAAAGTAGCATACTTTGAAAAACAGCTCAGCAATTTTCCCAAAAGCTAAGTGTCCACCTACTATGAGACATAGTCGTTTCTTTCTTAAGTATTTACCCAAGAAAAATGATAGCAGAAATCCACATCGGGACTTACATGTACGTGAATATTTATAGTGGCTTTCTATATAATAGCTAAAAACTGGACAACTCAAATGTTCTCCTTCAGAAGAATGGATAAACACATCAGTACATTCATACAATAGAATGTTTATTGTTCAGAATAAAAAAGGGTGAATTACTGATACATGAATCTCAAAATCATTAAGCCATATAAAAAGAATATATGCATATTGTTCCATTCATGTGAAATTCTAGAAGATGCAAACTAGTCTACAGTGACTTAAAGCAGATCACTGAATGCCTGGGGAGGGAGAGCTGGATTTCAAAGGAGCACGAGGATACTTTTGGGGAGTTTGTACAGATGATCTCATGGGTGTGTACCTATGTTAAAACATTAAATTGTACACATTAAGTGTGCAATGAATTTTATGTCAATTCTATCTCAAAAAAACTGTTCCAAAAAATGGCAACCCAATCTCATTTTTTTTTTTTTTTTAATTCACTGACTTCTATGAGGAGAAGGGACGGGAAAGGGTAAGAGTAAAAGCTGGGAGGTCTTGGGAGGCTGACAGTCATCTGGTGAGACATGATGGTGGCTGAGGTGAGACCATGGAAATGAAGGTGAGTGGATAGATTTGAGAGATATTTTGAAATCTAACCCACAAGACTTGTTAGTAGTTTGAATGCGATGTAAGAGGGAGGTGGAGGGCTGGGGTTGTGGCTCGGTGGTGGAGCGCTTGCCTAGCATGTGTGAGGCACTGGGTTTGATTTTCAGCACCACATATAAATAAATAAAATAAAGGTCCATTGACAACTAAAAAAAAAAAAAAAGAGAGAGGTGAAGATCCAGGATGGCTACCACATTTCTGACTGCAGAACTGAGTAACTGGGGAAGCCTGGGCCAGGGACAGACCTGTGGGGGGTTGTGGGTGAGGAATGAGTTTCTTTTTCATCTACCCCTGGAGATGCCTGAGCTCCTTGAGAAGGATCAGGGTGGAGATAACATTTGGAGGATGTTAATGAACAAATCAAGGCCAAGTGAATGGATGAGATCATGGAGGGGGAGAGAAGAGAAAAAGAAAAGAAGTCAGAATCGAGCCTGGCCCACTTCACCATTTAGAGGTCTCCTGAAGGAGTGGGAGCCAGAAAAGCACATCAGGAAGGGGCAGCTAGCAAGGTACACAACTGTATTAATTTCCTGTGGCTGATATCCCCACAAAATGGATGGCTGAAAACAACCAGAAAATTACTCTCCTAGTTCTGGAGGCCGAAAACTCAAAATCAGATCACTGGGCTGAAATCAAGTTGTTGGCAGGGCTGCACTTCCTCTGGAGGCTTGAGGGGAGATTCCGTTCTTGACTCTTCCAGCTCTGGCAGATGTTGTCATTCCTTGACTAGAGGCCATTTCACCCCAATCTCCCTCTCCATGGTCTATAGCTTCCTCCTCTTCTGTCTGGGTCACATCTCCCTCTGCCTTAATCTTTTTTTTTTGACTACCAGGGATTGAACCCAGGGGTGCTTAATCACTATGCCCCAACCCTTTTTTTTTTTTTTTTTTTTTGAGACAGGGTTTCACTAAGTTGCTTAGGGCCTCACTAAATTGCTGAGACTGGTCTCAAACTTGTAATTACAAGCGTGTGCCCCCACACCTGGCTATGCCTCACCATTACATAGAGTTTAGGGTCTACCTAGATAAGCAGGGATGTTCTTCTCTTCTTATGATCTTTAATCACATCCTCAAAGGCCATTTTTCCAAATAAGATCACATTTACAGGTTCTGTGAATTAGGTTGTAGATGTGTCTTTGGGTGGTCACCTTTTTAAACCTACTTATACAAACTGAAAGATTGACTATTTGATTAATGCAAGACAACAGGACTTCCTGTGTCTAGCAAGAGGGACTGAAGAGGTCAAGAGTAGGGTGCAAGAGCTCAGACTCCAATCTCAGGCCAGAAGTATGGGACTGAGGCTGCAGCTGGCTTGAGCATGTGTGGGAGAGCCTCCTGGGGAGGGGAGGTGCTGCAGACAGGAGTCTCCCAGTCCTCCCAGTCCTGACTCAACATCTGGCAGGGACCACGCACACAGCAGTCAGAGTGATCCCGAAGCTGCAGATCTCTGTTCATATCACTTTCCAGTGGAAGACCAGCACCCTCACCTGGCCTATGAGCCCCAGGGGCCTGGCCCAGCCCACTTCTGCAGTCTTAGGTCATATTTTCTGTCCCTGCTGTTTCCAGACAGGGGTTGCCTCTGAGCCACTGTCCCTCCTGCCTTGGGGCCTTGGCCCGATGTTTCCTCTGCTGGAAGGCTCTTCAGCCTACTTTACCCAGTTATCATCCACTGATGCTTCAGATCTCAACCCATATTTCTCTGCTGCAGGGAATCTCCCTTGTTTTCCTGTATGTGATGTAAGTCCTATGACTCCCTGTCCTCATCTTCTGTAGCACTATCAATGTATACAATTGCATATGTTTGTAATATTATTTTATTTATTTATTTTTATTAAGACACAGGATCTCACTATGTTGCCCAGGTGGGCCCTGAACTCCTGGGTTCAAGCAATCCTCCTGCCTCAGTTTCCCTAGTAACTGGTACTACAGGCACATACCACCATGCCTGGCACTGTGATATTATTTTATTGATGTTTATCTCTACCACTAAACTGTAAGCACCCCAAAGGCAGGGTGTGTATTATTCACCACTCTATCAGGTGCCTTGTCTACTGCTTAATACAGACACATGGTATATGGTCATTTTAAAACATGTCTGCAGATTTTTTGACATTCTTCCCATCAAGAGGTAGAGTCTATTTGATCTTCCTTTAATTATGTGCCAATTTAATGACTTGTATCTAATTAACAGAATTAAACTGTGTGATATCTGATGCTAAGCCCAACATGAGGCTAGATGAAGAGCAATTGCCTAGCATGCTCAAGGCTCTGCATTCAGTCACTGGCACCACAAAGTGGAGGGGGGGAACATGGCTTGTTCACTTTCTTTGTGGATGTTCCCAGTCACAACCCAGCTGCCATGCTGTGAAGATGCTCAGGTCATAGAGAAAGGCCACATGGAGGTGTTCCAGCCAAAAGCTCCTCTGAAAACCTAGTCTGCAGTCAAGCATTAGCTGTCAGACATTGTACTGAAGAAACCTTTGAGATGACTCCAACCTCAGCTGTCACCTGTTCTATTCTGTTTTTTGTTACACTAACAAAATGCCTGAGGCTGGTTACTTTAAAAAGAAAAGAGGTTTGTTTAGCTTGGGATCCTGCAAGATCTACATTAATCCTTTCTTAACTTTGGGCCCATAGAGGTTTCAGAAGAGCAAGAACATACATTTTCTCTGTGTGTATTATCTTTCCGGGGAGAAGTTCTCCTGACTCCAACATGTATTAGTTTCTCAGAAGAATCTGTGTCCCAGAAGTGTTAAGAAAAACAAATGTAGTCCAACTATCTCAATATCTAGGTTGAGAAACAGAACATTGCATTTTCTGGTAATAAGGTGGACTAGGTACCCTATATAAGCTTCCTTCTGAAAACAATTCTGAATAAAAGAAAAAAAATGAACTTAAAAATACACTTAATAAGCTGGCAAGAAATTAAGGAATATTCAGACCCCCAAATTCAATAATCCAGAGATAAGCTGAGCAGTGAAACACTTTTATTTTTTGAGGTGTTTTTATTTTATTTTTTATTTCTATTCCTATTTTTATTTATGGATTTATTTATTTATTTATTTATTCATTTATTTATTTTGAAACAGGGTCTTGAATATTACAGGTCTTGAACTCCTGGACTCAAGTGATCCTCTTGCCTCAGCCTTCCCAGTAATTGTGATTATAGGTTTTAGATGTATACTATCATGCCTGACTTTAAAAAAACAAATTTTTATTGTGGCAAAAAAACATGAGATCTACCTTTTTATGTTTTTAAGGTTACAGTACAGTATTGACTATAAGCACAATCTGTATAGCAGATCTCTAGAACTTTTGTGTGTCTGAAACTCTCATTTTTATTTTTTAACTCAGAAAATTGAATTTTCATGGTCTCATGGAGATGGGCTGATTGGAGAGAATGAGTGGTGTCCTAGTAACTGGCTGTCCAACAAATTAAAGCACCCTGTATTATAGTTTAAATGTATTCCCCAAAAAGCTTGTGTTGGAAACTTGCAATACTGTTGGGAGGTGGGGCCTAGGGCTCCGCCCTCCCAAATGGATTAATGCCAATTATAAAAGAACTTAGAACTGCAAGTTAAATCTCTTGCTCTCTCTTGCTCATGTGATGTGCTCCAACATGTTATGATGCAGCAAGAAAGTCCTCACAGATGTATCCCCCTGATCTTAAGATTCTTAGCCTCTAAAACTGTGAGTCAAATATCTTTTGTTTCTAAACTACCTAGCCTCAAGTATTATGTTATAGCAGCACAAAATGGACAAAGACCCTGTTTTTAGTGTTTGTTGATGTTCATGGTATAAATGTTCCCATGATGGTGGATTTCGAGCTAGCAATGGTATTAAGGACTCTTATGCAAAATATTTGGGTTTTGTGAGCTGATGGAAATCATTCATCACACCACTGAGGAGAAAGGCCTCTCTAAGGTGGGAATGCTACTAAAACCTTCCCTAAAAGATTTGGAACAGTTCATGTGAATGAACAGATATAAGCACTACCATCTCCTAACAGACTGAAAAGAAAAATGCTTATCTTCATTTTTCTGTTTTCAGGAGGAAAATAATATCCCCTGTTTTAGTCAGCTTTTTTTTTGTCTCTGTAACCAAAAGACCTGACAAAAATGATTAGAAGAGGAAAAGTTTATTCGACTCATGGTTTCAGAGGTCTCAGAGACCATAGGTGGCTAACTCCATTACTCTGGGCTCAAGGTGAAGCAGAATATCCTGGGGGGTGTGGAGGAGGCAAGCAGCTCAGGACATGGCAATCAGGAAGCAGAGAGAGCTCCACTCACCTGGGACAAAATATGAACCCAAAGGCACACCCCAGTGACCTATTCCTCCAGTTATACCCTGCTGTCCTACATTTACCGCCCAGTTAATCCCTATCATTGGATTAATCCACTGATTAGGTTAAGGCTCTCCTAACCCAATCATTTCACCTCTGAAGAATTCTTGCATTGTTCAGCACACGAACTTTTGGGGGACACCTCATATCTAAACCATAACATCCCCTAAGAAACCCAGATCTATACTATTTGAAGAGCCTGAAAATTTTAAGTCAGCATTCAATTTAAAGTGGTCCCAGTCTGATAATGCCCACAAGCGTCAAATGCAAACCCCACTGGAAAAAACTCTCTTCATTCTGCATCTCAAGGAATTCTCACAGATAATTCCAAAGAAATAAGCAGCTCCGAGTTGAAAACTACAGAACATTGAGCAAACAAGAGACAGCAGAAACAAATCTGCATGGACTTCAGATATTGAACTTTTCAGACAAATAGCAAAATAATTATGTTTAAATGCTTAACAAGGAAAAGAGAAACTTGAGGTAGAGGTCTAGCCACATGGGGCTTCTCCTGTAGTGGCATGTCATTGGAAACATCCCAGAGGACAACTCAGTGGCTTTGCTCCACTCACAGGACCATTTGTTAAGTCTGTGGGAAGGAATAATAGACAGTTCACAGAAAGTATGAAAGACCTAATAAATACTTTTTTGCATTAAGCATTGGCATATCCTACAGGTATGCAGTGTTCCTGAATGTGACGGCTTAGGAATGAATACAATTTGAACTCACTCATGTTTAGAGAAGGTGTCGGCAATTGAGAACTAGGCAGATCCACCCACCCTAAAGTAAACTGCTTGAAGAAATTGTATTCCAAAGATACTAGATGGGGAATTTTGAAGTTGTCATCAATATTTCCATAATTCAAATGGAGATTTTAAAAGCCCAAATAAAAGAACTGTGGGCTGATGAAACAACTGATTGAGCATCAGTTCTTTTTTAAAAAGGCTCTCTTGAAGGTAAATCTTGAATTTCAGCTTTAGAGGAACTAAGGTTACTTTGTTGAGCAATGAAGGAATTACAGTATTTATTGACTAAATACTTTTGTCTACTGTTATGCATTTAAATGTTTAAAAAATCCTTTACATTGTGGGGTTGGGGCTATGGCTCAGTGTTAGAGCGCTTGCCTAGCACATGGGAGGCACTGGGTTTGATCTTCAGCACCACATAAAAATAAGTAAACAAAGGTATTGTGTCCATCTACAACTATAAACAATTTTTTCAAACCTTTTACTTGTTCAATAAAGAAAGAGAGCTTAAAAATTTGAGCAGGGAGCAAGAGACTGATGAAAGAGTAAGTATATTTGAAGAAGAACCAAACAGAATGTCTGTCTAGAATTTAAACTATCAAAACTAAGTCTACAGTTCAAAAACTGTGTTTAAAGGGTGATTAGTCATCGTCGAGTACATCAGACCCAGTACAATTAGAACAGGAAGACAAATCTGAAGATATTCTCTATTTTTTTAAATTTAAAAAAATTTTCAATCAATAATTTTTCTTAATTGTAGATGGACACAATACCTTAATTTAATTAATTTATTTATATGCGGTGCTGAGAATCTAATCCAGTGCCTCATACGTGCTAGGCAAGTTCTCTACCACTGAGCTATATAACCCCAGCCCTGAAGATATTCTTTAAAATGTAGCACAAATAAAAGATGAAACACATGAAAGCATAGTTCAAAGACATGGAGGATGGGGTGAGAAGATCCAAGGTACTATAATTTGAGGTCCCAGGAGAAGAGAGAGATAATGGGCAGAGGCAATATTTATTTGGGAAGAACCCTGTCTTATTTTTAATTTATTTTGTGATGCTAAGAATCAAACTTAGGGTCTCACATGTGCCAGACAAGTGCTATACCACTGAACCACATCCCCAGCCCCACAGGCAATATTTAAACAGTGGCTGAGACTCATCCAGAAATTCATCAATCCATGTATTCAAAGACTCCCAGACAAAAGGAGACCTGTAATTAGCCATATCATTGTGAAAATGCAAAATATCAACAGAGAAAGTATTAGGGACAGATTGTTTTCAAACTGGTGGGCAATTAGACTGAAACAACTGATTTCTCAATAGCTGGAAGAGAGTGGAATTGCATCTTCAATGTGCTGAGAGAAGATGACTGTCAAGCAAGAATTCTAAAACTAGTGAAAAAATAAGAGGAAGAAAATATAATGGCATGATGAGAAAAACAACTATATTTGCCACTAGCAAGCAGAAAGAAATCATTCCAGATGGAAAGAATGAGAGTCAAAAAGGAATGTGGAACAAAGATAGTGGTGTGCATGTGGGAAGATAGAAAGAAATATTGAAAAACAGTAATAGCAATGTTTAGTAGGCTTTTAAAAACAAGATAAAATTCAAATACATTAAAGCAGTAGTATATAAGTTAAGAGAGGAGAAATCAGAGTTCATTCTAAGGTTCCTGTACTATTTGAGAACAGATTAAAGACACTGATTAGTTTAGACTTAGACAAATAAAATATGCATGTTAAATGTCTAGTGTAACCACTAACAATAGCAAAAAATTAGAGTCTGCAAACCAGTAAAGGAGAAAAATGGATTAAGAAAAAAATAATAATCAAGAAAGCAAGAAGAAGCCAGGCATGGTGGCTTCTACCTGTAATCTGAGCTACTCAGGAGTGTTTCAAGTTTGAGGCCAGCCTGGGCAATTTTGTATCTCAAAATACAATGAAGGAGGTTGAGATGTAGATCAGTGGTAGAGGGCTTGCCTAGCATGCATGCGACCCTTGGTTCTTCCCCAACGCTCTGCCAAATAAGAAAAAATCTAGAAAAAGGGGAAAATATAAAATAATAGGATATGAATAAATAAATGTATCTTTATGCATGAGCAAATATTAATATTTAATAAATATAAGTGGACTAAATGATTCAGTTAAAAGAGAAAAGATTGCCAGACTAGACAAAGCAAATGAATCCAGTTATAAACTGTTAGGTTATCTTATGAGAGACACAGCTAAAATATAATACAGAAATCTTGAAAGTAAAAGGATGGAAAAAATCCATAAAATACCAGCCAAAGAAGGTTGATATATTTACACTAATTTTTGTAAAAATGGATTTCATTATGAGAAACGAAAGGGTCACTTCATAATAATACAAGGTCCAATTCATCAGAAAGATAGAATAGCCATAGATTTATAAACACCTAACAGCATAACTTCAAAATACATAAAGCAAAAGGAAAAAGCAATGGGAGAAAAATAAAAATAGACAAATTTACAACATAGTGGGAGTTGTTAGCACACTTCTCTCAATGGATAGATCAAGCAAACGGTCAGTAAGGAATAGGAAACTGAGGTCCATAGAAGGAAAGTGACATGCTGGCCTTTATCTTCCACAAATATTGAGTGTCTCTCATGTCCCAGACTCCACACTTTTTAAAAATTTTTTCTTTTTAGATATACATAACAGTAGGATGTATTTTGATATATTATACATACATGGAATATAACTTCCCATTCTTGCAGTTGTACATGATGTAGAGTTACACGGTCGTGTGTTCACATATGAACATAGGAAAGTTATGTCCCATTCATACTACTGTCTTTCCTTTTCCCATCCCCTCCCTTCCCTTCATTCACCTTTGTTCCAATGAACTTCTATTCTTCCCTCTCCTCCTTAGCATGTTAGCATCCGCATATCAGAGAGAACATTTAGCCTTTGGTTTCTGGAGATTAGCTTATTTCACTTAGCATAACAGTCTAAGTTCCATCCATTACTGGCAAATGTCATAATTTCATTCTTTATCAGACTCCACACTTCTATGCTGGTCATTTAATCTATAGAGAAAAGAATGCTTTATGGGCAGGAATTTGTAGTATTTTACAAATGAGTGGGCTGAGACTTGGAGAGGTTAAATAATTTGCATAAGGTGCTCATCCTCAGAAATCTTAAATGTCATGTCCCATTCCCTAACAGTCTTCTGCCTTCCTACTTAGACAATCAACCCCCTACACCTCTTCCTTGATCTGTTTAACTTACTAGAGACCTCTAGCCCCAGTCTCTCTGCTTCCTCCTATCACTCTTCTTCCTCAGTCTGGACCACTGGAGGGTCACGTGAATCCTTCCCTCTCCAATACCTTGATTCCCTTGCACTCCTTTTCTCTTTGGCTCAGCTCATCTCTGCCTTTCCCCTACAGTCTGTCTCTCCTGAATCTAAGAGTCACTAGCCTGCTGAGCCCTGCTGGAAAAAGCTGCCCATCTCAACAACTTCCCCCAGTTTCTGGATCCTGTTATCTCTGCTGATGCTGAGACTTGGCTCCATCCGCCTCTGCTCACCCCTTATCTCCAACCCTCTCTCCATTGGTGCTTTCTCCTAAGCACAACCAAGTTGCTTTGTTCTGTAAGGAATTCTCCTTCCCTTTCTGGCCACCTTGTGACTACTTCATTCCTCTATCCAAATTTCTCTGAAGGGTAGTAAATGCTGTCTCCACTTTATTGTCTACTTTTCCTTCCTTCCTTATCCTTCACAGATGGCTTCAACCATCATCCATCCCCCTGAAAATTCTCCTAAAACCACCAAGAACCTACCAATTACTAAGTCTAAAAGATTTTTCTTTTTCCAGTTTTTAATTTTTTGTAACTAGATTCCCCTAGGTCTTAATAGCCTCAGGATAAAACTGAAGTCACGAGAATAAAAATGAAACAGTAAGCACACAAATTTCACTTGCTCTTTGCATCCACCTGCTGAGGTGGTTGAGGAGCCCCTTCGGCCCCTGCAAAATTTACCTACTTGTCCCTGAGAGGCCTCAGGCAGTGACTCATATGAGCTCACAAACAGCCTGATCTCCTGTCAAGTCTTCTCCATGGCCCTGCCTTTTCCTGTCTTGATCAAGGCGAAGAGCTATTAAAAAAAAAAAAAAAAAAAAAAAAAAAAAAAAAAGGAGTGAGGAATACCACCATGGAGGGGGGAATGTTTCTTTCTGCTTTGAGAGTCCCCAGAGCAGAATTGACTTGCTCCTTGAAATCCTAGATTTTTAAAAAAATAATATCTCCCAAAGAACTCAGATGTGAGTGTAGGAGACTAGACTAGGAGGTGAATTCTTTCCTCAAGGAAACAGGCCTGCAACTTGGCTACCCATTATAATCCTTTCCTCCTTTTCAAGTGTCCCACCCCCCACCTTGTTCAGGCATCCACTCTCCTCTGAGTGGCTGTATACTTTTTAGAGAAAGTATCCAGGTCTAACCCATGGGGAGGATTATCATTAGCCTACTGTCGTCAAAGTGATACCAAAACCGTTAGTGATTATATTAAACTTGGTCTTCGTATTATGTGTTGTCCTATTTCATAGGCTGAAAAACTGAAACGCAGGTTCACTGGGTTCAAACAATGTCTTTCAGGTAAAAGCTGACCCCGGATTCTAGCTTTAATTATATATATATATATATATTTGTGTGTGTGTGTGTGTGTGTGTGTGTGTTTTAACCCAGAATTTGTAGTTGTTTTCAGAAGGAAGGTTAGAGTGAGGGTACCTAGACCACCATGCTATCAGGAATGTTCCCAGTTTCCTATCCATGAAGTCAGGTGGTTGGATTAGCCCAGTGATTCCTGACTTTTTTGGGAACATAAACAGTACCAGATGCTTGGTGCACTTCTCATATCCCCTGGAATTTCTTTTACCTTTCCTTCTTTAAATTTTGCCCTTGCATTGGAACTATCCAGTCCCTTAGGAGAGCTGGAAATACACCTGGCCCACAGCCAGTGACTGCTGTGGGAACACAAAAAGTTCAATTATTAAAGAGGGCAAACCCTGGCATGCAATTTATGCTCCTGAGCTCCTCACAGGATCAGACTGAGCTTGAGATTTCACACAAAATTACATCCTTTCCTGATGTCTTCCACTTCCCTTTCCTGCTTCCCTTGTTCCTTACTGGCTTCTTCTGGGAGCATTTCTTTAGTAAACTTGCACATCAGTCTTCATCTCAGGGTTTGTTTCTGGGAAAACCTGACCTGCAACAAGGATTCCTATGAGCTTCTGATGAAAGCTATAGTTACAGTTGTAGTTATCGACCCTAACTCTAGGAAAACATACATACGCACATTCAAAATGTTGCATTTCTTTGTACTTTCCCAACAGCCCTCCATGGACCCAAGAATAAGAATTTCTAAATAGGGGCTTCCAGGTGTCTGGGATCCAAGATCTCTTTAAAAAGTTCCTTTTCTGTTTAAACTAGTCAGCATCGGTTTCTGTTGCTTTCAACCAAGAATCGTGAGGGAGATGCTGCCACACCCTCCATCTTCCAGCAACTCCAGGCTCCTGCTGCTCCCCAGCACCATGCTGGGTTTGCTCCTGCTGTCTTCCCTGCCTGGAGGGACCCTACTGCCATTCATCCTCCCTACCCGACTGGGGACTGAACTCAGGGGCGCTTTACCACTGAACTTCATCCACAGTTCTTTTTATTTTTTAGTTTGAGACAAGGTCTTGCTAAGTTGCTTCAGGCCTTGCTTAATTGCCAAGGCTGGCTCTGAACTTGTATCCTTCTGCCTCCGTCTTCTGAATGGCTGGGATTACAGGTGTGCACCACCATTCCTGGCTTGCATTTCATTTTTTATACTTTGATAATACTTCTTTCAGAAAGACTTCCTTGAGAGCCACCCTCAGAATGATGCCCCAGAGGATGCTGGACGTGATGGCGCATACCTATAATCTCAGTGGCTCAGGAGGCTGAGGCAGGAGGATTGAGAGTTCAAAGTCAGCCTCAGCAACTTAGCAAGGCCTTAAGCAACTCAGCAAGACCCTGTCTCTAAATAAATACAGTAAAAGGGCTGGGAATGTGTCTCAGTGGGTAAGTGCTCCTGGGTTCAATCTTTGGTACCAATAAACAAACAAACAAACAAATAGAAAGAAAGAGGGAAGGAAGAAAGGAAGGAGGAAGGAAAGAAAGGAAGGAAGGAAAGAAAGAAAGAAAGGAAGGAAGAAAGGTAGGAGGAAGAAAGGAAGGAAAGAAAGTCCCCTGAGGGACTATAAGAATGGATGCCCTGGGCCAGCACTATGGGGTAAGTTCTTCACAGGCAGGGACTGTGCTCTATTCTTTTCTGTACTCCTAGCACCAAGCTTGGGGCCTGGTACACAGCAGAGGCTAAAACTTTGTGTAGGATGTCTGAGTGAACGCAGTGAACACATGGTGGTGGCAGGTTTAATGCCCATTTGTCTGTCTGCAAAGACTGCATTTTCCATCTTAGATGGAACAAGGGTCAGACTTGTTGAGAATGAAGTTTTTTTTCTGGCTCAGTAGTTTACTGTTCCCTCTGGCCTTGTAGGGGCTATTGATGCTTCCATGGGAGCCACAGACCAGGCCAGAGGACCCAAAGTGTCCCTGCGCCCACACTTGCCAATGTTTTCTTCTTCCAGTGTGCCCTCAGTTGGAAAAACAAACTCAGGGCACCACGTAGTCCGAGAAGGTGGGGTGTGTGTAGCCTCTCTTCTGGACTCCCTGTCTTGATGGGGCCCAGGTCTCCTCCTCCTCCTTGCCTTCCATTCCTGGACCCCACACCACGCTCCCTGGAGCTCTCTCCCAGTCCTCTCCTGCCACTGGCCAGGAACCTGGGACACTGGACTGTGAGAAAAGTGTCTCCAGCAAGTTCATGTTTCTCAACCACAACTTCCAGAAGCTAAAGCCCCCCAGGGGTCTCTAGCCCCAGGCCTATTAATTGCCATTGAACCTTGGACCAGGAGACTGAGAGCTCTGACCCTGTCACCAGGCAGGGGATGTGCTTCCCCTGGAAAGAAGTTCTGCTTCCTTGCTTTGTCCAGAAACATGATAGCTCTGCAACATGGCGCTGGAGCAGTAGACCTGCCGGTCACTGTGACATGTTGAGAGCCTTTGACAGGGCATTGCTCTTCGCTCTTTCCCAGAGCGCCTGCTCTCCTGTGACTTTTCTTCCTCTAGTTCTGAGAAACCTTCTGCAGACCTCTTTTTCTCAGGAGGAGAAAAGTAGACACTTTCGGCTCTCCCCACCAGGGCTCAAAGCATCCAGCATAGGCAACTGTGCTACATCTAATTCTCTAGTGACTGCTGCCCTTTACCTCCAAGTGCAGTGAGGGAGGTGACAGGATCAGGTGGTCTTGTCCCCATTTCCTACTATCCAGGCTCAAGGCCTGTGTCTGGGGAGTGAGGCCATTGGTCAGCCATGAGGCCAGGTATTCCCTGGGGTACAGGCCTGTCCTACAGAATGCATCCCCAGGCAGGTCTGTCCTGGCCTGGGTCCTGGCCTGGGACAGGGCTGGTGGCTCTGAGGTATCTGCTTGTGGGCATGGCTGACTTGGGAATTCTGGAGTCACAGAGCTCACCCTGGGGACCCCTCGCTTTGCCTGAAAATGCTTTCCCTGTCCCCATTCTCAGTGGGATCTCAGGCATCTCTGGAGTTATATTTTTGGAGAAATGGGTAGTGTGATGCTCTTGATCATCAAAGCAGCAACCTGCGCCTGTAGAGTCATAGTAGAAAGTACTTTCCCATCAGAGCAGTCCTTTCTAGCTGTAGCTATGAGAACTGTATGGAGCGCTATTAAATATACCAATGTCCCAGTCCCGTGGCACATCAATGATCAGTCTCTGAGGCGAGTCTGGTCTTGGGTGCTTTTAAAACTCTGCAGGTGATCCAAATACAAAGCACTGGGACACAAGAACCTTGAAAATAAGCACGGTCATTCTCCCACAAATGCAGATGAGACTTTGGGACTCAGGCAAAGCTACTTGACCAAGGCCAGAGGGCAGATGGAAGAGATGGCTTTGGGGCCTCAAATGGAACCAAGAAGGTGGATCCCACTTTGTCTCAGTGGTTCTAGTATCATGATGCCTCAGACCAACTTGGGATCTCACTTCATTGGCTGGAAAGACTTTTCTGCCACCTCTTTTCCAGGACTGGGCTGAGGCTGCTTCAAGCCCCAAAACACGGGTGGGTCATCTCCACTGGTCCAGCCTCGGTTCCTCTCACTGGAAAGACACACCCTTTGGTGAGGGGGAGGAAGCATTTTTGAGGTGAAATATTGTATAACAGCCAGGAATGGAAAATATTAAAAGCCCACTGGTGCCAACAAATTTCGTGCCAGGGCCAGAAAGTACAGAGAAGAGGAGGGACATCCCTGCAGTGGAGGGCCCTGGGGGTGTGGAGGGGGTCAGCCAGAGGCCACCCACACCCTGTATCCTGGGCTGCCTCCATCTCCTGGGCCAAAGGAAGGCGATGACCCCAAGGGAAGCCCCATGAGCGTGTTAGGTTTGGTGTATCCCATACTCCAGGGAAGGTAATGGAAATAGAGGGTGGCCCACTGGGCATATGGGAGACCAGCCCAGTCCACAGTCCTGTCCTGAATGTCCTGGGTGCTTGGATGCCAAGAGGAATGAGACACGCTAAGAACCTCTGTCTTCTAGGTTCTCACCATAGAGAGGAGGAAGGCAAGAAAATATTGTCAGTGATAAATGTGATAAATGCTCTGCTGGAGCAGTACACAGGGATTGTGGGAAAGAAGAAGGATAGTTAGCTCAGTCTGGGGCTATCAGGAAGGGTTTCCAGAGAAAATGGTGGGTACCTGGGCTGAGTCTTGCTGCCAATAGATATTGGAAGAAGTTGCACAAAGCAGGTGTCTGGGTATGTGCTCTCGGGAGTTATCTCCATGTGTTTGGAAAAAGATTTACTTATAGAAACACAAGCAGATGGACTCATTCTCCCCATGGGGGGTCCCCTCTCCTACTGCTCCCATCACATACAACCAGACACAATTACAAGGCAGTAGAGTATAGTGGATATCTTGGTGTCAGTTGTTCCTGTAAGAAAAATGTTTTAATAAGAACCAGGGGTAGAAGAATGAGGTCCCTGGGTGGCTAGAGATCTGCAGGGTCAGGACTTCAGAGGCTGGGGTAGCTGCTGTACTGAAAAGAGGGAGAAAGGTCTGGAAGGGGATCTGAGGAGCAGTGGTGAAGGAGGAGAGAGGGAGCTGGTGTTAGGATGGCTCCTTTGACCAAGTCTACTAACCCATCAAAGCTCAGTGTGTGTGCCTGCTTGTTGTGAGTACCAAAGAAGGCAGGCAGGCTTTGTGTTGAAGTTGTGGAACAGGAGAGAAAACCGGAGCCCAAGGCAGAGGAGGTTTGGGAGTAGAGGAGGCTCCCTGGGATACACAGACATTGGTGTTTTGGCCATGGGGTACTGGGGTCCAAAGCAGGATCTTCTGGATTTCAAGAGACTCCTAGTAGACATTATGCAGACTCTGTCAAGGGCCTAATGGCCCAGTCTTCTCTTCTTACTGGGGTCCAGAGAGGGAAAGTGAAATGTCCAAGGTCACACTGCATTTGGGGATCAGAGCTAAGTGTGGGCACGAAGTCGTTATGACACACCCAGCTAGGCATGCACACTCCCACGCAGCCGCAGTTATTCACACAACCACTTCACAGGTGCAGGCCCTACTCCCCTGGGTTGCTGTCATGTGCACCAAAGCTTCTCAGATTCCTCATTAAACTGGAGGAGCCGAGTCCTGCCTGCATGTCCTCTCCTGGCTCCAGCACCATGTTATGTGGGTCATGAGACCAGTAGCAGGGAGGAGAGCATTCAGGAACCTGGGCCATGCTGTGTGGGTCTGCTCTGAGCACTCCCTGGAGGTTCCCACAAGCAGGAGAGAATGCTCGCCCCTGGAATTGCATAGCCCCTGGGGGTCAGGGCTGGCCTGCATCTTTAAGGGAGCATGTCTCAGAGTCTCAGGGCAGAGCCAGAGGCCTCATGAGATCCAGAGGCAGGACTGCAGTCCCCTAGGTGAAATGCCAGGTGAAATGCCAGGGAGGCTTCTAGAGTGGAGGGAGGAGCCTAGACCCAGAAAAGGAAAACGGTCTCCAGCCCTGGCTCTGCTCCTCCCTCTATAAATGGCCTTGGGTTAATCCCTTTCCTACTAGGGATCTATGAATTTATTATTTTGAGCCATGTGCCAAGAACACAGAGATAAGTAAGGTAGTCTTCACCATCCAGGAGCTCGTTGTCAAGACAGCATTCCCTGGGGAACAAAGAGTGCTACAATTCCAGGGGGAACCAAGGGGAAGCAGGAAGCTCACGGAGCGGAGAGGTATGGGCTGGAGTGCTCAGGGAGTGTGTGCATGTTTCAGATGTGAGGACAAATCCTCAAATAGTGCTGGTAACCCTCACGGTGCCATGACACTTCAGTCCCCTTCTAGCTGTACCTGCCCCACTCCCTGACTCCTGCTTGGGGAAGCGGGACCCCTGTGTTTGACCAGGAGCGGGCAGTGTCTCAGGCCGATTCTCTAACCCAAACCCAGCCCCAGATGAACCTATCAGCAGCAAAATACAATGGAGCCCCCACACAGAAAGAAGCAAACACACCACAAGAGAAACACCAGGAACCTGAGAGACAAGGACCTGTTCAGCTCCAGCTCCAGCTCCTTATGTCTTTACAAGCTCCTTTTTTTCTCAGGGTGGCCTGAGTGAATCATCATTCTTATTCCCAGAAATGCATAAGCATTAGAGCCTCTTCATCTCCCTGGTGTCCTGGTGGGAAGAAATGAAGAGAGCTACCAACTCGGCCACCATCCTGCAAGAGGTGCCACTGTGATTCAGTGGAAAGATCAGAGGATGGGAATTAGGAGACCTTGCTGGTGCTTTCTTCACCAACTCTGACCAGGGTCAGGCCGAAATGCAAACCGGCAGCAGCTTTGATGGATGAAGAAGCAGAAAAGGGAAGACTTTGGATGTGCTCTCCCAGTATCCTCCTTATCTTTGGTGGAGATGGATTGCTTGAGTGAGGTGGATTTGCAGGAGGTGATTGCTCCTGTCTGACCCAGGAGCTACCTGGGAGATATGAGTCATTGCAGGGGAGGGGTAGTTCTGAACCCCGCAAGTGTGCTTGACAATCAGCAATCTCTGGAGCAGTTCTCAAAAGAGACTCATGTCTGAACTGGGGATAGTAGAGACTGTAAATAAAAGGCCCAAGAGCTGTTTCACTGAATGAACAGTCTGTGTCTTATTTGAGCTTATTTGTCTGTTTTGGGATCAGGTAAGAGAGAGATATTTGTCCCACTACTGATCTTTGTGTCCTGAGAAAGCTCTGTAAAGCTAAGGTCAATGCCACGAAGAGTCACATTGTTAAAAAGGAGTTTTGTTGGAACTGGTGTTGTACCTCAATGGTAGAACCACTTGCCTGGCACTTGGACACAGGGGGTTCGATCTTCAGCACCACATAAAAATAAAAGAAAGGTTTTGTGTCCATCTACAACTAAAAAAGTGGGTTGGGGTTGTATCTGGTTGTGGTACTGGGGATGGAATTCAGGGGAACTTTACCACTGAACTCCCAGCCCTTTTTATTTTTTGTTTTGAGATAGGGTCTAAGTTGCCCAGGTTGGGCTTGAACTTGAGATCCTCTGCCTCAGCCTCCAAAGTGGCTAGGGTTACCAGCATGTGCCACTACACCCAAGTATGACAGTCTTTTCAACAAATTGTATTAGAACAATTGAACATCTCCATGCCAAAAAATAAAAAAAGGAACATTTACCAATACTTAATATCGTATGCAAAAGCTAGTTCAAAATGAATATTAGACCTAAAGGCAAAACCTAACACTAAAGAATTCCTAGAGAAAACAAATCTTTGCAACTCTGGGCTCTTAGGTCCAACACCAAAAATACAGTCTATAAAGTAAAAATTGATCAGTTGATAAATTGGAAAAGATAAACCACAGATGGAAAAATATATTTACAAAACACATATCTCATAATCTATATATCCAGAATATATAAAATTCATGTGAAGCTCAGTAAAAGGAAATAATTAACCTAATTTTGAAATGGGTAAAATATTTGAACAGATAATTTATCCAAGAAGACTTGAATGATAAACAAGATGTTCAATATCATTGGTTACTAGGTAAATGCAAATTAAAAGCACAATAAGATCACACTGTAGACACATAGAATACTTAAACATAAAACTTTGATGATGAGAATACTGAGTAGTTAGAGCTCCCTTGCATTGCTGGTGGAAAGGTAAATGGTACAGGCACACTGGAAAACAAGTTAGCAGGGTTTTTTGTTATTGTTTTGTATTGTACCAGGGATTGAACCCAGGAGTGCTTAAACACTGAGCCACACCCCCAGCCCTTTTATGTTTTATTTTGATACAGGGTCTTGCCAAGTTGCTTAGGACCTTGCTAAATTGCTGAGGCTGGCTTTGAACTTGTGACCCTCCTGCCTCAGCCTCTCACACCACTGGGGTTACGGCATGCACCACTGTACCTGGTAGGTTAACAGTTTTTTATAAGGTTAAATATGTACTTACCATACAACTTCAGTCTTAGGTATTTTACCCAAAAGAAATGGAAAACATGTTTAAACAAATAGCTGTACACAAATATTTATAGCTAAAACATAATTGCTGAAAACAAGAAAACAAGACAACCTACAAATCTTTCAAGTGGTGAATGGATAAACAACTGTGGTACATCATACAAAGAATACTAGTTAGCAATAAAAAGGAATGGACTGGGTGTGGTGACACATTCCCATGATCCCAGCAGCTTGGAAGGTTGAGGTAGGAGGATTGCAGGTTCAAAACCAGCTTCAGCAACTAAGCAAGACTCTGTCTCAAAATAAAAAGTAGAAGAGCTGGGGATGTAGCTCAGTGGTTAAGCACCCCTGGGTTCAACTCCCTCATACACCCCCCTCCCAAAAAAAAAAAGGAATGAACTATTAATACACACAATGTGTATGGTTATCCTGAGTAAAAGAAAGCAGATTCAAAAAGGTTCCTATCATGTGATTCTATTTACATGATATTCTCAAAAAAGGCAAAACTGCAGGGAAAGAAAACAGATTGGTAGTTGCCAGATGCTGGGGATGCAGGGAGGGGTTGATTGTAGGGGGAACTTCTGAGGTAATGGAAATATTTTTTCTCTCTTTCCTTTTCTTTTCCTCTTTTTTCTTTCTTTCTTTCTTTCTTTCTTTCTTTCTTTCTTTCTTTCTTTCTTTCTTTCTTTCTTTCTTTCTTTCTTTCTTTCTTCCTTTCTCCCCCCCCCTTTCCTTCTTTCTTCCTTCCTTTCTTTCTTTTTTGGTCATACTGGGGATTGAACCCAGGAGTGCTCTACCACTGAGTTACAGCCGCAGCCCTTTTAAAATTTTGAGACAGGGTCTTACTAAGTTGTGCAAGATGCCCTCAAATTCTTGATCCTCCCGCGTTAGCCTCCCAAGTAGCTGTGATTATAGGCGTGCGCCACCACGCCCAGCAAAATGTTTTATATCTGGGTTATGATAACAGTTGTGTGATTATATTTGTCAAAATCATATAATTCAAAAGGGCAAATTTTACAGTAGGAAAATTATACTTAAATTTTTAAAAATTTGGAGTTGGATTCAAATTCCTTTTCCCTTACTCTGTCTTCTCTGCAGCTACCCAACATCCTATCCTCAATGATCTTGTTCTCCTGGGCAAAAAAATGTCCCAATTCAGCCACCCTAAACATTGCATTGCTTCTGGAACAAAAGGCAAATGGTCTACTTAACAATGGTCTCCGCAGGGCCACATGTCTATTTCTATCCCTCTGTCCCATTCTGTCTTTCTAGGCCTGATGATCAAGGACCAGCCCTCCCTTTCTAACCTCCATTTCCCCTTCCCTGGTAGTGACCTGGTAGTGGCCTAGTCACTGTGTGAGTGAAAAATTCTGTTTGTAAAAAGGGAGGTTCCTCACACTCAACTTTCCACAGCTCTAGCCAGTAAAATAGCCACGTGTACCAAGAACGTACAGCCTGCGAGGGCATCTATCCGGCATCCGCCTCCTCTCATCCCTGACCAAGGTCACCCCCTTTCACTGCCTCAGGCTCCTCTGGGCTGCCAGCATCTTTGTCAGCGCTAAAGCCACACCACACCCAGAGCCATCTGGTGCCTCTTGGGGGAGTCATGAAGAGGCCCCAGGTCATGGGATGCACAGCAGCAGTCTGGTAGATGTACAGGCAATCTTGTCAAATGACCAGGGCAAACACATCATGGTAAGTGAACTGACAGGCAGGTGGGAACACTCTTGAGATGATACGCTGATGAGTTTGCACCCCTAATCCTCCATAAAATTGTGACTGTGATGTTCATGAACAATAACAGAGGGCCCAGTGGGAACACAATGATGACCACATATAGAATACGAACTCATTGGTTCGTGTCACTGGAATCTATACAATTGGGGCAAAATACTATGGTGACTGTGAACACATGGTGGTAAGCTTATTGAGCATTATGGCAACGTAGTGTGAATTCCATAGTCAGGTGAACACTCTTGGGTCTGTAGGTGTGATCATATTGCTCTAAGCATAGTGAACACCAGTAGGTGCTGGTTGGGTTGAATGCACCATAGGGACACAGAGGTGACCCCGTTTTAAGCTCAAGGGGCATTCTGTGGTAGCCACAGTAGGCATAACAGAGGGTAAAGAGCTCTATTGGGCATGTTTTGGGGTTATACGCTTAGCCCAGGACCTATTCTCTGGAAATCTACTCTCCCCTACGACACCCGCTGAGTGAGCACATCCTAACAGAATATGCAGCAACCAATAGCTGTATGCATGGTTCTGAAGGCTTCTTTTCTTTTTCTCCCATTTTCTAAGCTGGAGTTGTTATGGTTGCTCAGTTTCATTCAGCTTCTCTGGAGGGTGTGGATATGTTTACAAGGTCTGAGTCTGCAACAGAACAAACAGTGGGTAAGCTCTGAGGTTGACAACCACTTAAGTGGTCTCTGTAGCTGTCTTTTCAGTGGGTACATGTCATTTTTACTTCCCAGCACCATTCTTTCTACTTCTGGTGACAGCACCACAATTTTCTTTGGGAAAAAAAATCCCAGTGGGGCCAATTTATTCCCCTGGTTCTAGAAGGGGACTAACTAGAGCCCATGCTTATGGGATCAGGAATGGGCCAATGAGAACCTTTACCAAGACATCTTCTGAAACTATTGAGGAAAAGACACTCTTTCCACTGGGGATTTGAGATGTGCTAGAAGGGAGTCTAGAGCTACTGGGAGATACTACATGAATTCACCTTCTGATCCAGTTATTACTACTATGTAAAAGAACTACTTCAAATCTTTGTGACTTAAATGACAATCATTTTATTATATCCCACAGATTCTGTAGTTCAGAATTTCATGGAGGCCTTGACTGGGCAATTCTTCTTTGTGAGTCACTGATTAAGATCACTGAATGACACTTCACTGATGAATGGGTTGGTTTAAAGACCCAAGGCAACTTCACTCATGTTCCTAGTGCCTTGGCAGTAATGACTGAAAGGCTGGGTTTCCTGGGGCTACCAACCAGGTCACCTGCACCAGGCCTCTCCACTATGGTGTCTCAAGGTAGTTAGGCTTGACTCTTCCCAGAGTGGACATCCCAAGTAATACAGGTAGAAGCTGTATGACTTTTTTTTGAACTAGCCCCAGAAGTCCACCTCGACTTATTGGTTATAAGCAAGTCATGAGGCCAGCTCAGATTCAATGTGAGGGAAATTAGATTCTGTACTTTTTGAATACATTATAATTATACATAATAATGTAATTCATTATGTCATATTCATACATGCACATAACATGATTTGCTGAATTTCCTTCCCCACAACCTTCCCTTTCCCTCCCCTCCTCCCTCCCACTAATTTGCTTAATCTACTTTACTGATCTCCCTTCTATTATCATTATTATTTTAATTAGTACATTGTTTTATATATATATATATATATATATATATATATATATATACTCTTTATCTTCACAGTATAATATAATCACATAGTACAGGAACATGAAATGAAAGATATTATTATAGTTATTTGGAAAACATAGAGGGCTGCCTCTGCCTTGAAAATAAAGTCATTACAGAGGAAGTAGTTGGGATACAGAAAGAGAACAATTCTTTTTTCTATTTTTGCAGCATTGGGGATTGAACCAGGGGCTCTTTACTACTGAATTACATCTCCAACCCCCTCTTCTTATAAATATTTCTTTTAGTTGTCAATGAATCTTTTATTTTATTTTTTTATTTATATGCTGTGCTGAGGATCAAATCTAGGGCCTCACATATGCCAGACAAGTGCTCTACCACCAAGCTACAACTCCAGCCCCTCCAGCCATTTTTATTTTTATCATTTATTTGGAGACAGAGTCTTTCTAAGTTTCCAAGAGGCCTACTTCAGTCTCCCAAGTAGCTGGGATTACAGGCATGATCCACAGCACCGGGCAAGAAAACAGTTCTGAAGACATTGTGTACCTGGATCCAACTTCTAGGACTTCAGTCATGAGAACCCTAAGATTCCTTTTCTGCTTAAATCAATCTGAGTTTTGCTTTTGTCACTTATAACTGAAACAGCTTTTGTACTTAGTGTATGTGTGTCATTATCTATTGCAGCATAATAAACTACCCCAAAACTCTATGGTTTAAAACAACGATCTTATGGTTTTGTGGGCTGACTGGGCCATTCCTTTGCTGGTCTCACCTTGGCTCACTCATGTAACTCCTGAGGAGGAAGGTTCAAGATGGCTGCACTCACATGTCTGGCTATTGGGCAGGGGGGGGTGGGGGGGTGGGGGCATCAGTTTTTATCCACGTGATCTTTCATCCTTCCCAGGAGAGGCTGACTTCTTCACATGGAGACAGTGTTCCAAGAGAGTGAAGGCAGAACTACAAGGCTTTTTGAGACCTAAACTCCAGAACTTGTACAGCACGACTTCCCTCGTGGTCCTGATTCCAAGCAAATCATAGTGCCCAAGTCAAGATTGAATAAAGGGGCTGGGACTGTAGCTCAGTGGCAGAGTGCTTGCCTAGCATATGTGAGGCACTGGATTCAATCCCTAGCACTGCATAAAAATACATAAAATAAAGGCATTGTCCATCTACAACTACAAAAAAAGTAAAGAGCAAATAAAAAAACTTTACTTCATTATAGTAGAGTTGCAAAGAGTTGCAAAGAATTTGTGGTGATATTTAATCTACCACTGTGTGATAAAGAGCTGAATCATGTTAGATAGGAACATCATGGAAATTAAGAGTATGTATAGGAAGCATGGTGCATGTGTAGGCAGGTGGTCCAGACCCTTACAGGCATGTTTTCACTGAGAACCAACAGTTGGTGTGTGGTTTTCACTGTGGCTCCTCTGAGGGCCTCATGACGCCATCTGCGTTTGGTCTCTGGTTCCCAGGGGCAACTTTGAGTTGAAGACCTACTATATCTGCGGGACTTTACTTCTCTGGACTTCAGTTCTTCCTCTGTAAAATGGGCATGATTGATCATTCCTACCTTTCAGATTGTCTGTGAGACTACAGATGAGATGATCACCATGAATGTGCTTTGTAAATTACAGAGTGCCATATACATGTGGCCAAACACTATTACCTGCTCCCTAAGGAAAGAATAATCAAGATGGGCCTGGGCAGTCAGAGAGGACAGTGGGCAGGAGACTGAGACAGGGCTTTGAAAGATGGGAGCAAGCACACTGGCAGGGAGAAAGTTATGTATTTCAAGATGAGAAGCTAAGGAATAAGATTGTAAACGAATAGAAGTAGAACAGTGACAGACTGTCCAGGACAGGGAGGAGAGCCATTTGGTCAGAGAGCGAGCCCCCTCTACCCTGGACTCCAGGTTTCTGGGCCCTCAGGCAGTCGGTCAGGACCTCTTAAGCTGTTAGGGCTACTGCCGAGGCTTCTAGCCAGCCTCCAAGACTCATCAGAGTCCTGTCCCTACCCAGGCCTGCAAGGTCTCTTCAAGCCACAGGGAGGTGACAGTGAGAGGAGGGGAGGGGAAAGGCAATCAGAGAGAGACAGAGCACCCTCCTCTGGAGCCATCTGAATCAGGTCATCCACCTCCAAGTGTTTCCAAGCTTCTTTTCCAACAGCAGGGCGGGGAACCCAGGCCCTAAGTTTGGGTCACAGGCCGTATGGCTAAACTGGCTCTTAGTCCTTCCATCCCCTGGGTGGGGATGGGGGTGATTGATAAGTTCCCCCTGTGTTCCAGGCCAGGACTTGGAGCTGCTGGAGACTAGCTTAGCCTGAAGAAGCCCCAGATGGTGACTGGTGGCTGAGACTGACCCTTCCAATCCAGGCCTTGGACAGTCTAGGCCTGTGGCTACTTCCCAAACCCTCTCTGTCCTTGGATCCCAGTTGAGGGGAGCAAAAACCTCTTGCTCAAAGGAGTTTTGGGAGGAGAGGACTGGGGAGGGCTCAGATCCCCCCAGTCTAGCCCTGTGCAGCTCCTAGTCCAATCCAACTTGGGAACAGGAAAGGACTCTGATGAGAGTTTGGGAGGGGAGAAGAATATGCGCTGGGGGGACATAAACAGTAGAGTTGGCATTAGAACCCAAAGATTCTAGCTCACAGTCCCTTGTACTTGTACTAACCATGATGACACCCACTGGTCACTTGAAGCTAAGTAAGTGAAGACCTGGGTCTGAGTGCTAGGTCAAGCAAGGAGACCCAGGCAGGAATCCTGGCCCAAAGGGCTCCACTTTGCCAAATCCTTACCCCATAGGATACTCTGCCTCCTACAACAGAGAGAGAAGAGAGGAAACTGGGAGACTCAGAGAGGCCTCTTTCACATTCCCTGGGTCCCATAGCATAAGATCTTGGAGAGTAGTTTATGACCTTGACCTTGACCCCTACCCTTCTAGTTTACCTCCCTACACCTTCCTTTCCTATCTTTCTTTTTTTTTTATTATTATTGTACACAAATGGGATACATGTTGTTTCTCTATTTGTACATGGCGTAAAGGCATACCATTTGTGTAATCATAAATTTACATAGGGTAATGTTGTTTGATTCATTCTGTTATTTTTCCCTTCCCCCCACCCCTCCCACCCCTCTTTTCCCTCTATACAGTCCTTCCTTCCTCCATTCTTGCCCCCCTCCCTAAACCTAACTCTAACCCTAACACTAACTCTTCCCACCCCCCATTATGTGTCCTCATCCACTTATTAGCGATATCATTCTTCCTTTGGTTTTTTGAGATTGGCTTATCTCACTTAGCATGATATTCTATAGTTTCATCCATTTGCCTGCAAATGCCATAATTTTATCATTCTTTATGGCAGAGTAATATTCCATTGTATATATATACCACATTTTCTTTATCCATTCATCAATTGAAGGACATCTAGGTTGGTTCCACAATCTGGCTATTGTGAACTGAGCAGCTATGAACATTGATGTGGCTGTATCTCTGTAATATGCTGATTTTAAATCCTTACCTCCCTACACCTTCCTTTTCTATCTTTCTTTTTAAACTCTAGCCTCGCTGGTCATATTGCATCTCTGGCCTGCCTCCTGAACCTGGCCAGATTCCTTGGTACTGTCATTCCTTCCTTTCTGTCCTTCCTGCTATGTTTCTTCTAGGTATGTTACCCAACCTTTCAATTTCAGAGCTGGCAGTCAGCTCACTCAGTCCCAACTCCTACTGCCCATTTGGGGATACTGAGGCCCAGGGTTACTTGGGTTGTTGCTAGTTTAGGGTCACACATCAGAATCAGCAACAGAGCTAGTCCATATTTTTCTCCTGTCCTTTGTTCTGCCTGTGGTGACTCAGCCTCTATATTCCTCAAACCAGAAGAGCTCACATGAGCTTCACTCAGTTCAAACATCTGCTGTCAAAGACATGGGTGAAACTGCTTCATGGGTTGGCTCTGATAAGTTGGACCAGACTGGGGCCAGCCATGAGGCCTATTGGCCAAAGACTGGGGGCTGGAAGGGAGGCTCCAGGAGACAAAGCAAATCAGATCTGTGCCTTAGGTCTGCTTCGGGGCTATTGCTGCTCAACATCTTTTCTCCACCCCTACTCTTCTTCCCAAAAAATCCTGGCGAGGGTGATGCCCAGAGAAAAAACAGAGTTCCTAAGCTCCTGCTTATACACAGAGAAAGGCAGACAGACACAGTATATACACAGGCCCACACACATGGAGAAATATATAGACACACACGATAAGAGCACATAAATGCACAGGGCTCTCTGGCATGAAAATTTGCACTGCCACACTATGGGATCATTTCCACATGAGGCGCTTTCCTCTGAGTGCAAACACTGGTCTCTTCTTGTGACTTCCCAGTGCCCAGTCTCTATCCTGCCCCAAATAAGAGCTCAGTGAGGTTATGTGGAAAGAGTGACCCTAGTGTGGCTGGTCACAAAGCCAGGCCTTTACAGCCAGGTGCTGGAACAAGGCAGAAAGCCCAGGACAGGTAGATGAGCCAGTGACATGAGGCAGGACGCAGGAGACTCCTGTTGTGGTCCTCATCTTCTGCTTCCATCTCTATCCTTGTGGCTGGCAATTCTCAAAATGTGGTTCAAGAACCAGCTGCTGGGCTTGGAGTGTAGCTCAGTGGTAGAGCACTTGCCTAACATGGGTGAGGCACTGGGTTTGATCCTCAGCACCACATAAAAACAAATAAATAAAATAAAGGTTAAAAAAAAAAAAAAAGAACAGCAGCTTCCATGTCACCTTGGAGCTTGATAGAAATTCAAAATCTCAGGCCCCATTCAATCAGAAACTTGAAATAAATAAAATAAATAAATCTGTATTTTAACAGCCCTGGGAGTGATCTGAATGCATGCTATAGAGAGCCTCTGCCTAAAACAGTGGGCAACCAACCTCATGCTGGTGCCAGAAGAGGGCACAGGGAAGCCCTAGAGCACAGGCAGCTGCTCATGCCACCTACGGGGTGAGACTTGCTGTTCACATGCTGGTGAATTCCCATATCCGACTTCAGACATACTCACCGAGATGCACACCGAGATGTGTGTGAGCATCTGATCTTAGAGGAGTTCACATTCTGGGGCTCTGGGGTCTCCATGGGTAGAAGCTGACACATGGAAGTCAGGAGGGTCAAGGTAGAACTTTTCTCACCATGTGATTTTCTGTGCCCCACACTTCCTTTGTCTCTTATTCCTTCTGAAGTTCCCAGAGTACACCCTCAGAGACCAGAGAAGCTGAGTAGTTGCCCAACTGAGACCAGATGCACCCAACTGAGAGGCCATGGTGGCCTGCGTGCCTAAGGATGCTTGAAATATGTGCTAAGGCCAGCAAAGTGCTTTTTTTGCAATGGGGGAGCTGGGGCCAGGGGAATGTGGGGGATCAGCAAGCAAAGCTTAGGCAAGAGTGCACCATCCCCAGAGCCATGAAATGCTGCCAGATGTAGAATTCCCCTTGGCTCTTTCCCAGGGCTGCTCTCAGTGCCCAACCCACCTCCTGACCCCTGTCTCTCTGCTCTGGCCTGTGGAATGTCAGGCGGCTGCCCACCTGGACCATCATCAGGCCCATGGCATCCCCCCTAAGGATCCAGAGGTGAAATCCCAGCTCTGTGAGCTGCAGGGAGCGTGGGGAAGGGAGGGAGGCTCATGCTCAGATCTGGTTTCGCTGCTGCTTCCCGTGGCTGGCTGCCACAGGCTGAGCCACCAGCTGTGCTATATAAGGCCTGCACTGGACTGCTGGAGAGGCGAAGACTTGGACCCCCGCTAAGGAGTCCTGCTCAGGACACGGTGAGCTTCACTCCTAATTCTCTCACCCATCCCTGTGCCACACTGTCTGGCTTAGCTGCTCCAGCCCTTTCTTGTCCACCCTTTCTCTCTCTCTCTCTCTCTCTCTCTCTCTCTCTCTCTCTCTCTCTCTCTCTCTCTCCTCATTGAACCATCATCTTCCGACAGAGAAGACTCCACTTTCTGCTTTGAAATACTGTCTCTTCCCCTGTTAGCCCTCCCCCGACCTGAGGTCGGGACCCCCCTCCACATGGCCCCACTCTGGGTCTCTGTACCTCTGGGTGCCTTGCTTTTTTCTTGCGGCCAGCCTGTGTGTTGTTCAAGAATTCTGTGGAGCGTGGGTCCAGGGAACCTGAATGTCAGGGCATTTGCTGAGGAAATGGCGGGATGCTGAGAAACCTCCCTGCACTGCCAGATGGGAAATGGTTTTTCCACAAGGTGCCTCCGCCACCTTAGCCACTCAGATTTGCCTGGAACAGACTTGGGCTGAGTGCTATGCAGGCCTGCGGGATGCTCAGCTCCCTGCTCAGATCCCCAGTGCTTTGGATAAGGCCTGCAACAACTGGAGCTGCGACTTCCCTGAGACTGTTCCTTCCCCTAAGAAACAGGTGGGGAGGGGGTTAGCGGTTTTTTTTGGTCTAGATGGTCTGCAATGTGGAATTGGTTTGTCCTTCCCCTGGAACATCCGAGTTCTTCCATCTTTTTCTCAGAAAGGAGGCATCTTCCCTTTCCTACCACACCCTAGGCTCTGGAGATTGAAGGAAACCAATTATGAATCTCCAGGAACTGGTCAGATTCTGGGTTGGCCAGAGTTCTGGGGAGAGAGAGAAAAATGTTTTGCTGAGTGAGAGTCTGGCCCACACACATCCCACAGTTCCTTAAGTTTATTGCCCGGCTTGTTGTCCTCTCCCCACTCCTGTATCCCCTGCCCCATGCATTTACTGGGGAGCCCTGGCTTCTCACAACACACCCCCTCTGCTTTCTCTCAGCTGGCTCCTGGCTGTGGAACTCCCACCCAGGCCCCAAACAAAACAGACCAGAATGTGTTCCAGCTGTAGCGCATGCACATCTGGGAATGTGTTCTCGGAGGTGGCGTGTGAGGTGTCTGCGCCCTTCAGCTGTCTGCTATTGTTGGGGGCACTATGATCAGGGCCAGGCTGCACTGCCTTCATATTTAGCCCGCATTCGAGAGTGTGAACTGCGCCAAAGTGTAGCAAAATGAAAGCCCCCCAAGCCCAGCTCTTGAAAGTGGTTTACTTGTGAGTCACCCAGAAGCTGCTGGAAATGAGTCTTGGTCCCTCTCATTGGCAGGGAACCTCTTTGCTTTTACTCTCCCTGGTGACCCCATCTTGATATGAGACCCTGGGTTGGAACCTGGATCTGCCTCCTTTGAACTCAGATCTCCCAAGCTGCTCAGTTTTGCAACTCGGGGAGAAAACTCTCACAAGACTTTATTCTGGTCACCCTTCCATCCTTGACACATCAAGAAATATTTCACTCAGAAGTGTGGGATCTAACAGGCTTTGTCTCTTTGCAGGTCATTGGATCTGAGAAACTTTCCAGGGAACCACGTTCCTTAAGACAAGTCGACTGTGAAACACCCTCGCCCATCTCCTGCCACTTTCCCACAGGGCCTGGGGAAAAGGATGGTGGGAATCAAGGCCTGGGTGTTCTCCTTCCTGGTCCTGGAAGTCACCTCTGTGTTGGGTACAGGCTAAGTATCTGTTAGCTCCCAAAACCTCCATTTACCATAGTGAAGTCATATCTGGTCTGGGACCCAATTATGCATCTGCCTTAAGACACAGGCTCTAAGATCTGAGGCTATTTGATGGTTGATTCATAATTTGCATCCGTTTCCCTCCGCTTCCCAAATTTGAGATGGTTCCCAAAATTAAATCTCACAAAACAGAAATTTTTAAATGAGAAGGGGGGGTGAAGGAAAAAAGAGAGGAGGGGTATTGTACCCGAGTCCTAAATTTAGCTCTGAGCTTCCCGGCAACCAAAGCAAAAGGAGTCACAGGGGTTCACTGAATTCTTGGAAGCCGGTTTGGGGTTTGATCTGTTTTTAGTTTCATGAAAATTCTTCTGTTGTAAAGCTCAGTTGCATTCAGACCCCACAACCAAATTTCAGAAACTCCAGAACCCATATGGTCTCCTCGCCCTCTTGACCCCATCCACTGGTAACTTTGAATTCTGAAAAAAACAAGGAGAGAGAACTTGCCTGATGGGATTGCTGACTTCCTGAGGCAGCAGAGCTCCCAGCACTACCCTGCATGCTGTTTTCTTCTTTCTCTTCTGATTTCTAACTACATACTCAGATAATGGGGTTGTGGGGGGGACTCAACTCCCTCTTTTAAAGCTGCATACCCTGCAGGCTTTGTGACCACAGATGCAAGAACAAAGGCTGTCTCAGCATAGTGCCAACCCCTGTGTGCACCCGCCTTCTGCCTCGCTCTTCCACCCTGACAGCTGCTGTTTGTGAAGATGATTAACATTCAACCATCTGAAGGGAAATCAGATTAGGTTGATTAAAAGAGCTCCTATCACCCCAGTTAAGCAGTGCAGAGAATTCCAACTTGGCTCCCCGCCTGGGAGTTAATTGCCTTTCAAGGCTTTTGCAGACTTTCTCCTTCCCATTCCAGAACCCCTAACCCAGCCTCACATGGAGAAGGGCTTGGAACTGCCCATGACTTGAGGACCCTGTATTTATCCTCAGGCAGACCCACCAAGCCTAAGGTCAGAAAAATCGAGGCCTGCTGACCCAGTTAAGTCAAATGAATCCTCTATAGGAGGGTGGACCCCCAAAGTCAGACTGCCAAGGGAAGGGGAATGGACATTCATCGTGCCAGGCATTGGGCTAATGGAGTTGCTAACATTCTGCACACGCCGGGTGCCAGGCATTGTTCTAAGTGGATTTTATGAATGAACATTTGTAATCCCCACAATCCCCTAAGGCAGGAACTATTATCATCCTCATTTTATGAGGAGAGAACATGGGGCCAGATAGGTTAAGCAGTTTGTTCAAGGTCACACAGTTAGGAGGTAATGGAGCCTGCAGAGCTCCTGCTCTGTCTTCATACACTTCAGAGACGTTGATGTTTTATGTCATGAAATCCTCATGCCAGAATCACACTGTGAGGTGGGAGTTAATACCTCTATTTTACAGTTGAAAAAGATAAGCCTCAGTTTTGGTGTTGAGATACCAAAGCAGGAGTCCCAGCCCATTGGCTGCTCAGCAGTATCTGATTATCCATTTCTAGAACAAGAGTGAAAAGGGAACTACTATTCATTCATTCATTCAAGTAGGGAGCATGCCCTGCTTGCTGGGTCCCTTTCCATTTCTCATTACCCTGAGTAATGCACCAAACCTTATGATGTAGTGATTATTAATGCATTTCTATTTGATGGGGAAACAGGTGCAGAGGAATAAAGATACACTGAGGTTGCAGAGCGGTAAGTGGTACAGTGCACCATGGCCAGGACTCATGCTGCACCCACCACCATATGCCTTCCCTATGTTTTGAGAGACCCCTAGTTAGTCCTAGACCCTCACTCAGCCTTTTCTCCTTCTGACCCTCAGGGAGGCAGATGATGCTGACTCAATCAGTGAGAAGAGTCCAAACTGGGAAGAGGACCCCCGGCACCTTTTATAAGCCTGCTGAACCCCTGGAGAGTGAGTTGTGGCTGGAGCAGGGAAGGCCTGGAGGACTGGGGTCTTCACTGAGCTTACTAAGTGAATCTCTGAAACCAGGGTGTGATGCTTTGATGTAAACCCACTTTTTTGGGGGCTAGAGATTGAAACCTGAGGCATTTTGCTACTGAGCTATATGCCCAGTTTTAGTTTATTTTTTTTCATTTTTAATTTTGAAACAGAGTCTCACTAAGTTGCTGTGAGTCTCACTAAGTTGCTGAGGCTGACCTTGAATTTGTGGTCCTCCTGCTTTAGCATCCTGATTTGTTAGGATGACAGGCATGTGCCATGACACCTGGCTGTATAAATCTCACTTTTACAAGGCATTTGGCCTATATCTCTGTCCAAAGACATAGTATATAGGATAGCTCAGAATAATGAAGCTATCTGTTATAGTCTAAGAATGCTGCAGAGCTTCCTGGAGCCAGAGCACAGGTAGGAAGGCAGGAGGATGGAGAGATAATGGGAGCTATCTTCCAGCACCCTGAATGTCTTGCTAAGGGGACTTTAGGCCAGAGAGTAGTGTGGTCCAAGCCACACAGAGAAAGCACACCCCGACTGCAGTTTTTAGAAGGGGTAAGATGGGATAGAAGGAGACCTTGAGGTGGACAGACCAGGCAGGAAGTTACTGCCATGGCTCCTTCAGGCTGGTGGAGGACTCTGCGTTGCAGGTACAGGAGGGATGGAGAGATACTGGTGAAATAAGTATGACAGGACCTGAAATGATGTGGCAGGGGGGTGGTAAGTGGGTGAGAGGTCTTGGGGAGGTCCCCGGGGCTTAAGCAGGAAAGGAGAACTGGAGCTCACTTGTGCCTCCAGGGATAGTTCTTCCCAACCCAACTCTGTCTCAGGTCCGGGTGAGTGGACAACATGGTTCAACGTTGACCACCCAGGTGGACAGGGCGACTATGAACGACTGGATGCCATTCGCTTCTACTATGGAGATCGCATGTGTGCCCGCCCCCTGCAGCTAGAGGCTCGGACCACTGACTGGATACCTGCAAGCAGCACTGGCCAGGTGGTCCATGGTAGTCCCCGTGAGGGCTTCTGGTGCCTCAATAGGGAGCAGCGGCCTGGCCAGAACTGTTCTAATTACACCGTACGCTTCCTTTGCCCACCAGGTGAGTCTGAATGACTCCTACCCACTACCTCCCTCCAGTGTTGGCACAGGGAGAGGCCAGGACCTGCCTTGGTTCACAGGAACTCTGAACATCCCATGCACGCACACATACACACACACACACACACTTCAACTCAGAAGTGCCATAAGCTCCCCAATATTGTTCTGTATTCATGGGAGCCCCCCAGTCACCCTATTTTATTGTGCTCAAGTGGCTCACTGGTGAAGAGCATAGGCTCTGGAGTTGGGCTGCTAGGGTTTGAATCCAGAGCCTATTGTGAGAACTGTGTTCCCCAAACAGATTTTCTAATGTCTTCTCACCCTTAGTTTTCTCACATGTAAGACAGGGTAACAGTAAATCTTCATGGGGTTTTGTTTGTTTTGTTTGCTGGGAATTGAACCCAGGGGCACTTAACCACTGAGCCATGTTGGCCTTTTTATTTTTTATATATTTAAATTTTTTTTAGTTGATGGACACAATACCTTTATTTTTTATTTATTTATTTTTATGTGGTGCTGAGGATTGAACCCTGTGCCTCTCACATGCTAGGCAAGTGCTCTGCCACTGAGCCACAACCCCAGCCTCAGTCATTTTAATTTTTTACTTAGAGACAGGGTCTTACTTAGTTGCTTAGAGCATTGCTAAGTTGTTCAGGCTGGCTTAGAACCTGTGGCCATCCTGCCTCAAACTCTCAAGTCTCTGGAATTATAGGCATGTGCCACGGTGCCTGGGCTTCACAGGGGTTTTTGTGAGGATTAAGTGAAATGATGAATGCAGAGGACTGAACCCAGATTCACCTAGTGTTAGTTTCTGTTATTGCTCCTATGTGCCAGATACCATACCATGCTAGCTATGCACATTATTTGAACTTGACAAGTAACGTTAGAAGTCTATCACCTGTCTTGACAGGTCGCATAAGGTGTAGAGAGGTTAGGTAACTCCTCACGATTACACAGCCTATAATGCAGAGCAGGGAGTTGAACCATACCTGTGTTTGCAGAGTCTGGATTCTTTACACTCGCCTACCCCTGCACTGGATAATCCAGATGTTAGTGGTGGTCAGTTGCAGGCCTGCTCACTTTTGT
Organism: Sciurus carolinensis; assembly: GCF_902686445.1. Taxonomy (NCBI): domain Eukaryota; kingdom Metazoa; phylum Chordata; class Mammalia; order Rodentia; family Sciuridae; genus Sciurus; species Sciurus carolinensis. Next base: position 89,722,113 of record NC_062214.1, read on the forward strand.
TTTGAGGTTGGTTGGTTTGTTTTGGTGTCTGGGATTGAACCCAGGGGCGCTTAACCACTGAGCCACATCCCCAGCCCTTCTTTATTTTTTATCTTGAGGCAGGCTTTTGCTAAGTTGCTGAGGTTGGCCTTGAACTTGCAATCCTCTTGTCTCAGCCTCTCAAGTCACTTAGGATACAGGTGTGCACCACCACACTCATTGTAGTCCTGCTTGCTTTGGATAGGCACCTTCCCCTTTGGGGATCTGTCAGTCCACATAGTCTGATGCCACACCAAGTAGTGCTGGTGGTCTCCTGGGCAAGGTCTGAGCCCTTAATCTTGCACACAGGTCTTAGACCAGAGGGTAAGGAGGTTGGGGAATAGGGGGCTGGATGTTCGAGTTACTGCAGGCTGGTTGTGTACAGAAAGCACATTACTCTTTCCACACTGGAGAAGGAAGCTGGTGCTACCCTTGAGCAGCATGTTGACCCATCAAGCCCCACTCAGGGTGATCCCAGCCCATATGGTGCCTTTGCACAAATTAGAGACACTTTTTTTCAAAAGATCTTTTTTTCAAAAAGATTTTGAAAAAAATCATTGCAGTAAAAATAAATATCAGTGACATCTACAATGTAAATGGGGACCCTGTCTCTCCTTACTAGGTAGAAGAAACAGCCTCAGGATTTGGTTTCCTGACAGAGTCCCCTTAGGAGGGGAGGGAGGTCAGATGATCTGCCCATCAATTTGCAGGGTCCCTGCGCCAAGGCAAAGAGCGCATCTGGAGCCCTTGGTCACCCTGGAGCAAGTGCTCAGCTGCCTGTGGTCACACTGGGGTCCAGACTCGCACACGCACCTGCTTGGCAGAGACGTTGTCACTATGCGATGAGGCTACTGAAGAGGGCCAGCTCTGTGTGAGCCAGGCCTGTCCAGGTACCACCCTCCTTCCTGGCCCTGGGCGGGGTGTTGTGGGTGAGGTTGAAACAGCATAGAAGGATGGGTTAGAGGGTCAGTCGGAGATAGATTCCTTCATTCACTCATCAAGTATTAACTGAATATCTATTATGCACTCTGATGGGGGATATAGAGAATAATCTGAAACCCAAAACAAAGTTAATAATTATAACTTAGAGGAATCCAGAGAAGCTCCTTTGAGGAGGTGTCTTGGGCTTAGTTTTAAAGGTTGGGTAGGAATTGGTTGTGCAGGCTGAGAAGGAAGGATAACAAAGGCCTAAGGAGGAGGGAGAGCACCTGTGAATCTACAGGCTGGGAAGGGGTGAAGGGGGCCCCAATCCACATGAACCCTGCTGATGTGGCTTCTTGTCCCACAGCCTGTGACCTGACCTGCTCCATGGGCCAGGTGAATGCTGACTGTGATGCCTGCATGTGCCAGGACTTCATGCTTCATGGGGCTGTCTCCCTTCCTGGGGGCGCCCCAGCCTCAGGGGCCACTGTCTACCTGCTGACCAAGACGCCTAAGATGCTGACCCAGACAGACAGGAGCGGGAGGTTCCAAGTCCCTGGTTTGTGCCCTGATGGTAAAAGCATCCTGAAGATCACAAAGACCAAGTTTGCCCCCATCATGCTCACAATACCCAAGAGTAACCTGAAGACAGCCACCATCAATGCAGAGTTCATGAGAGCAGGTAACTCACTTCTCTGAAGCTGGGTGAGTGAGGAGGGGTGACGTGCTAAGACTGGCTTCCCAGCTTACTCAGAGGAAAACCCAAAAGAGCCCATCTGGCTCTCTCTTATTTCTTTATTCTCCTCTCCTAGTACTCCCCGGAAATGGAGTCACTCTACTCTAGCCAAAGTGGCCTCCTGGCAAATACAGACACACTCTTGCCTCAGGGAGTTTACATTTGCTGTGTGAACTCTGTGTAGAGTATTCTTCCCCCAGATATGGGTAGGTTCTCTTCCCTGGTCATAACTAAAATAGTCAATTATAATACAGTCTAAGGTCTGGAGGTCATAGAGAGAAGAGCTTGGGGAGCTCAGATGTGGTGCAGAATGGTAAAAAAAATATTCTGCTGGAGGCAGCAGAACATGAATTATGCTATTCAAAACCACTTGTTCACCAGGCTCAGTGGTGCACATCTGTAATCCCAGTGACTCAGGAGGCTGAGGCAGGAAGATTGAGAGTTCAAAGCCAGCCTCAGCAAAAGCGAGTTGCTAAGCAACTCAGTGAGACTCTGTCTCTAAATAAAATACAAATAGAGCTGGGATGTGGCTCAGTGGTCAAGTGTCCCTGAGTTCAATCCCCAGTACCATTCCCCACCAAAAGAAACCCCAAAACAAAAAATTCACTAGTTCTGTTCCAATTGTATTACTTAGGAATTGCGGCTGGCACTAGGTCCACCTAGATGCCGCTTTAGAGGCCATGGGAGCAAGAACCAGAGCAGTGGTGCATACCTATTATCTCAGTGGCTCAGAAGGCTGAGGCAGGAGAATCGAAAGTTCGAAGCCAGCCTCAGCAACTTAGCGAGGTCCTAAGCAATTTAGCAAGACCCTGTCTCAAAACAAAATATAAAAAAAAGGGCCAGGGATGTGGCTCAGTGGTTAAGTGCCCCTGGTTCAATACCTAAATCCCTGGCACCAAAAAAAAAAAAAAAAAAAAAAACAACCCCACAAAAAAACAAAAAACAAAAAAACAGGCTGAAAAAAAAACAGGGTGGAAGGGTAGACTCAATTCTGGACCAGTTCCCTTAGCTATTCAGACCATTAGAGATCATTAGAGATGGGCCTGAGGTGGGGGTGAAGCCATACAATTTGAACACCATCAGGGACCCTGAGAGAGCAAGACTCTTAGAACCTGTGACAAAGAAAAAAATCCAAACACTGTTTCTCATCTTCTGTCCCAGAGACTCCATACATTGTGATGAACCCAGAGACAAAAGCACGGAGAGCTGGGCAGAGCGTGTCACTGTGCTGTAAGGCCACAGGCAAGCCCAGTCCCGACAAGTATTTCTGGTGTGTATTCTACCAGGTACCCTTCCCAATTTTCTTGTTGGAAACCAGAGATTTCTTGCACTGAGTCTTGGATTAATAATAGTAACCAAAAGAATAAAGTTCTAAGTTAGGTAGCCTGGATATTTATGTTTACAAGTGGGAACCTGCAGGGTTGAGGCTGCCCAGACCATTGGCAAGTCCTCTTGTACCCTCAAAGTTGTGGTCCCCCAGATCATCTCTTATCTCAGGGTCCTGACCAGCATGTGCTCAGGACACAATACAGGTTCCTCAATCCCACTTTCTCCAATACAAGCAAACAATGTCAGAAGCCCCAAGAGCTGTGAGCCCTTTACCCTTCATGAACATTTTATAGTCACTACCTTGCTTGACAATCCCAACAATTCTGTGAGGTCACCTGGAAGCTAAAGCAGGAAGCTACAGCTCAGAGAGATGAGAGATGATTTGTCCAAAGATCACAGCCAGTTAAGTGGCAGGCCTGGGACTTCAAACCAATTCTTTTGATTCCCAGACCAATCAGTGCTCTTAAGGAAAGTCATAGTTGATGTTAATGACTGTAAGGAATCCATTTGCCTTCTGTCTCCCTGAATCCTTGCTCCTAGGACTATCCTTAGGTACACCTGCCCTCCCCTGCCCATTCAGCCTCTACTTCTTCATCCCTTACAGGTACCACAATGACACATTGCTGGATCCCTCCCTCTACAAGCATGAGAGCAAGCTGGTGCTGAAGAATCTGCAGCAGGACCAGGCTGGGGATTACTTTTGTAAGGCACAGAGTGATGCTGGGGCTGCAAAGTCCCAGGTTGCCCAACTGACTGTCATAGGTAAGAGCCTAAATCTGGGTGCTGAATCTGAACAAAGCTCCCTTAGCACCCAGTGAGCATAAGTGGGAAGTAAAAGCTCAGGCTTTTGTGAGCTGTGCAAAGTGTCATGCCTTCTGGGACACAGAAATGGCCCAGACCTGATTCCTGCTGTCACAGAGCCACCATTTGAGGAGGGGTGAAGAAAAGTAAATGAGACAAACAAGTACCGGGAATTGAACCCAGGTACATTTTACCACTGAGCTACATCCCCAATCCTTTTTATTTTGAGATAGGGTCTTGCTAAGTTGCTGAGTCTAGCATTAACTTTCAATCCTCCTGCCTCACCCTCCCGAGTGATTGGATTGCAGGCATGAGGCCGTGGATTCTGACAGTGGGAGACATCATTTCCAGGTAGATGCTTTCATTTGGGGCTTCAGTAATGGTTTTCAGTCTTGGCTGTCCTTTGGCACCACCTATTGAGAGTTTCAGAAATTACTGATGTCTCTGCCTTATCCCTAGAGAATCTGTTTAATTTGGAATGTGGCCTGAGCATGCATGGTTTAAAAGCTGCCCCAGTAATTCTAATTTGCAGCCTATATTTGAATCCCTGGTCTTAAAGAATTGTCAGGGACTGAGTGTGGAGGTGTCCAGATGAAGGGTCTGACATGGGCAAATGTAGAGAAGTAGGGAACTGAGGGGGCTTTATAAGAAAAGGTGATCTGATTATAGTTGGCTTCTAGAAGAGAACTAGAGGGAAAGAGATTCAAAGTCAAAGATCTATCAAAAACCTCACTTGGAAAGTGATGGTAATTGGCCTAAACAAAACAAAACAAGAGGCAGATGAAGAGAGAATTTACTGAAGGAATTCTGGAATATTTCACAGACCCCAAGAAAATTTAGCAACAGACAAGACAGAGACATTGAACCTCAGCAAAGACATGGAGCTCCCCAGCAGTGGTTCCCAGCCTATCTCACCAAAATCCTGTTTGGCACAGTGATTTTTTAGAGTACTGCCTTACTATTCCAAAGTTCAGTTTATAGATAGTAACTGCATATCATTTCCAAATATATATATTCATAGCCTTAACTATAAAATACAAGAGGAATACTTCCTCATCTGGCCTGAGGGTTTTGCTACCCTAAATAGCATTTCATCCGTGTGCAATAACATAAGTTTTACCTTTTTTGGACTTCTGCTGGCCTGTTTCTTTTGTTTTATATAAATGTGGTTTCCCAGAGGTTGATATTAAACACTATTCTAGTCTAGTCTTCATCTGAACTGTTAATTTTAATTAAAATCAAGCGCTAATAACTCTTTTAAAATATAGGAGGAATAAAGAAAAAGTAAATTTAATATAAAACAGTACTATTTCAGTATCTAAATGCTTTGGCACAATGACTTGGGAAGATAAACCAAGAGGTCAGATATTTGCACTGACCTCTCAGAGGTCCAAAAGTCTCAGAGTCACCATGAATGTGATAGCTACAAATGCTGATGGATACAGAGGTGTCATTTTGGTGGTTCACAGTCCTTGGATAATGTTGTAGGGATGTAATTTTCCTGAAATAGGGAACAATTCTTGATGTTATTCCAAACTAAATAAAGTACAGGGGCTGGGGAGATAGCTCAGTCGGTAGAGTGCTTGCCTTGTAAGCACAAGGCCCTGGGTTCGATCCCCAGCACCCAAAAAAAAAAAAAAAAAAAAAAAGTACAATCTCAGATTGATTTATATGGTAGTTGCATTGTTGAAAAATTCACTGTGTTGAGGCCATATAAAAAATACCAGACTATGATCATTTTAAACAGGGTTTCTACCTTGTGAATGTCTCACAGGATATGTGAAAGTCATACAGGACACAGAAATTTTTTTTATGCAGAACAGTGCCAGGCATTACAGGATCTAGAGCATCAGAAGCCACTGCACACTGTATGCCAGTAGGGCCCCCAATTCTGGTGACGACTACAGTGCCCTCGCACATGTTCAAGACCTCTCCATTGAGAAGCACTACTGTAGTGGTTCTCGACAACCAATTCCATATCTCCCAGTATAAAATAGGGTTTGTAATGGCTGTTCCACCTCCCTCAGATCTGTCAGGAATATGGATATGCAAGTCCTTTGGAAACTGCAGAGAGGTGACATTGAGGTAGTATGTGTAGGACATGAACTTATACCTTAACATCTACCCCATTTCCTCTTCAGCACCTGATGAGAGTCCCTGCAACCCAATCCCTGAGAGCTTCCTTATCCGGCTTCCCCATGACTGCTTCCAGAATGCCACCAACTCCTTCTACTATGATGTGGGCCGCTGCCCTATCAAAACCTGTGCAGGACAGCAGGATAATGGGATCAGGTGCCGGGATGCTGTGGAGTACTGCTGTGGCATCTCCAAAACAGAGGAGAGGGAGATTCAGTGTAGTGGATATACACTGCCCACCAAAGTGGCCACAAAGTGCAGCTGCCAGCGGTGTACAGAGACCCGGAGCATTGTTCGGGGACGTGTCAGTGCCGCCGACAACGGGGAGCCCATGCGCTTTGGCCATGTGTACATGGGGAACAGCCGTGTGAGCATGACTGGCTACAAGGGTACTTTCACCCTCCATGTCCCCCAAGACACTGAGAGGCTGGTGCTCACATTTGTGGACAGGCTGCAGAAATTTGTCAACACCACCAAAGTGCTGCCCTTCAACAGGAAGGGGAGTGCTGTGTTCCATGAGATCAAGATGCTTCGTCGGAAAGAGCCCATCACTTTGGAAGCCATGGAGACCAATATTATCCCTCTGGGAGAGATGGTTGGAGAAGACCCTGTGGCAGAACTGGAGATCCCATCCCAGAGTTTCTACAGGCAGAATGGAGAGCCCTACACAGGAAAAGTGAAGGCCAGTGTGACCTTCCTGGATCCCCGGAATATTTCGACAGCCACAGCTACCCAGAGTGACCTGAACTTCATCAATGATGAAGGAGACACCTTCCCTCTTCGGACATATGGCATGTTCTCTGTGGACTTCACAGATGAGGCCACCTCAGAACCACTTAATGCTGGCAAGGTGAAGGTTCACCTTGACTCTACCCAGGTCAAGATGCCAGAGCACGTGCCTGCAATGAAACTCTGGTCACTCAACCCAGACACAGGTCTGTGGGAGGAGGAAGGTGATTTCAAATTTGAAAGCCAAAAGAGGAATAAAAGAGAAGAAAGAACCTTCCTGGTGGGCAACATGGAGATCCGTGAGAGGAGGCTCTTTAACCTGGATGTCCCTGAAAGCAGGAGGTGCTTCATCAAGGTGAGAGCCTATCGGAGCGAGAGGTTCTTGCCCAGTGAACAAATCCAGGGGGTTGTGGTCTCTGTGATCAATCTGGAGCCCAGAACTGGCTTCTCTTCCAACCCTAGGGCCTGGGGTCGCTTTGATAGTGTCATCACAGGCCCCAACGGGGCCTGTGTGCCTGCCTTCTGTGATGACCAGTCCCCTGATGCCTACTCTGCCTATGTCTTGGCAAGCCTGGCAGGGGAGGAACTGGAAGCAGTGGAATCTGCTCCTAAATTCAACCCAAATGCCATTGGTGTCCCTCAGCCCTACCTCAATAAGCTCAAGTACCGTCGGACAGACCATGAGGACCCACGGGTAAAAAAGACAGCTTTCCAGATCAGCATGGCCAAGCCAAGACCCAACTCAGCTGAGGAGAGCAATGGACCCATCTATGCCTTTGAGAACCTGCGGGCATGTGAGGAGGCACCACCTAGTGCAGCCCACTTTCGGTTCTACCAGATTGAGGGGGATCGGTATGATTACAACACAGTGCCCTTCAATGAAGATGACCCTATGAGCTGGACTGAAGACTACCTGGCATGGTGGCCCAAGCCAATGGAGTTTAGAGCATGCTACATCAAGGTAAAGATCGTGGGGCCACTAGAGGTAAATGTGCGATCCCGCAACATGGGGGGCACCCACCGTCGGACAGTGGGGAAGCTGTATGGAATCCGGGATGTGAAGAGTACTAGGGACAGGGACCAGCCCAATGTCTCATCTGCCTGTCTGGAGTTCAAGTGCAGTGGGATGCTCTATGATCAGGACCGTGTCGACCGCACACTGGTGAAGATCATCCCCCAGGGCAGCTGCCATCGAGCCAGCGTAAACTCCATGCTGCATGAGTACCTGGTCAACCACCTACCCCTGGCAGTCAACAATGATACCAGTGAGTACACCATGCTGGCACCACTGGACCCACTGGGACACAACTATGGCATCTATACTGTCACTGACCAGGACCCTCGCGTGGCCAAGGAGATTGCACTTGGTAGGTGCTTTGATGGCACATCAGATGGATCCTCCAGAGTCATGAAGAGCAACGTGGGAGTGGCCCTCACCTTTAACTGTGCAGAGAGGCAGGTGGGCCGTCAGAGTGCTTTCCAGTACCTCCAAAGCACCCCGGCTCGGTCCCCTGCTGCAGGCACTGTGCAAGGAAGGGTACCCTCGAGGAGGCAACAGCGGGCAAGTAGGGGAGGCCAGCGCCGGCGTGCAAGGGTGGCCCCTCTGAGATTTCCTGGAGTTGCTCAACAGCCTCTGAGCAACTAAGTTTTGTGGTTCTTCATACTTTTCTCCCCACACCTCACGTGACAGCCATTGTGAGACTGATGCACAAACTGTCACTTGGTTAATTTAAACACATCTGTTTTGGTGCAATTTGCTTGTTTGTTTCTTCATGCCTTAACTTACTGTCTTTGTCCCATGACACTGATTGGCACATAACCCCCAAGATGACAAAATAAAGCCTCTGTGTGCTATTTTTAAAACGAAAAGAAATACAAGAAATTGGCCACTGGTAAAACCCTGCAGCTTTGCCTGTTCTTCATCGAGTGCCATGAATGCAGATGTACTTCCTTTTCTTTTAGCATGGTTTCGCCCACCTCTGCAATAACGATAATCTGATGCTGAAGATCTAATAACCTATCTAAAGCATATTTCTTGGCCCTGCTCTGTGAGATGTAAGCAAGGCCTCCATCACAATTCATACATATAAGAGGTGGTGAAATAAAGAAATAAACTACAATGTTTTTACTTGAAATGTAAAGAAATTATTTATTACTTTGCTGAATTTGGAACTCTAGAGCACATTCAAAGTTAGGCTACTGAAATAGAGTAGTCACAGTTCCTCTACCAATGCTAAACAGAATATTTCCTTGTATCCTCAGTTATACTAGGTTGCTAATTGTGTGTCCCCCTTTATGTTTGCTTTTGTTCTTGCCCATGGCAGATGTCAATAAATGCACATTATGAACTTTGATTATGAGGCCACTGTCCTGTCTTTTAACCATTACAGTGAGCCAGCTACTCAGAGAAGCACAGGGCCTCCAGAAAGCAGTTACAAGGCCCTGTGAGGCCCTGTGTTCCTAAGTTAAGGGCTGGGCAACAAGACATACACTCCTGCACTCAAGTTTGTTCTCATGGGTCATATTTTCCATTTGCAGAGAAGAAAAGAGATTCCTGGAGTTGTGAGCATGTTCTGGGCTCCTGAGCAAGACTAAAAATATGTCCCAGTTTTTGTCTTTCTTTCCAATATTGTGGTGCTTATCCAAGAGCTTGGCCCAGGGTCTGGCAAGCTGGCCAAGTGGTCCTTCAGCTCCCCACCAGGTCCCTTGCCTTCTCCAGCTGGGGGTGGCTGACTTCACTTCCCAAGTGTTGGGCACTTTCTGTGTCTGTCTTTTTTTTTTTTTCCCCCTCCAAACTCTTATAAAGACATCCGCTTTTCCAGAAAAAAGTTCTTGGCTGTGTGTAGCCACCCCTGTCCCTGGAGTAAAACAACTGGTCCAAATGGACAGGGTTTTGTTTTTGGAGAAGATGTTCAGTTTAAAATAGTAAATCAGAGGCCAGTGACTGGTGCCAGAGCAATCTTGTAGGCATCAACGGTCAGGGTGGTGGGGAGTGGGGTGGGGTAAGGTGCACTCACTTTCCTCTCCCAACCTCACCAGAACTGACTGACAAAAAAGAGGCCAAAAGGATTAAGGAGAGGAGAGGGCATTCAATGACTCATGGCCAAACCAGTGTAGTTCCTTCTGGCCACCTCTGGCCTATGCCAGAATTGTACTTTTAAATCAACATCTGCCCGGTCCCTGGGAGCTGAGTTTGTAATCAATTAGAAATTCTATGGTTCTTGTGATCACTGAGAAAGTGAGCATAGGCATGGCTGAGGCCTAGTGGTATGTATTTATCTATTTATCTTTCTATCTATCTATCAATCTATCTGTCTATCTAGATACAGGGTCTCACTATATAGCTCAGGCTGGTCTCCAACTCCTGGAGTCAAGCAATCCTCCAGCCTCAGCCTCTCAAGTAGCTGGAATGACAGCTACATGGTAGTGTGTGCCACCAGGTCCAGCTTCCTCATGGTCTTTTTTTTTTATTTTTATTTTTTTTTAGTTGTATATGGATACAATGCCTTTGCTGTTTAAAAAAATTTGAATTAATTTTTTATTTGTTCTAATTTGTACATGACAAGTAGAATGCATTTATACATTTTAATAGATCATACATAAATGGAGTGAAATCTCTCATTTTTCTAATTATACATACTGTAGGATCACATCAGTCATGCAGTTTTATTTTTATTTGGTGCTGAGGATCAAACCCAGGACCTCACACATGCTAGGAAAGCGCTCTACCACTAAACTACAATCCTTGCCCCCTTGTGGTCTTTTGATTGCAATTTGACCCTTTTCCAGACTTCACTTCAGTCCTCCTGCTTCCAGGGAGAAGCTCTCACTGACAGCTTGCAGTGGGGTGGGTATTGACTGCCAAGGCGAAAGGGTCAGTGTTCAGCTATCTTCAGCATAGACTAGGAGTCAGAGGACATGCTGCCTCAACCTGACCACCAGTTCTTTCCAACTCTTAGAGAGGAGGTTCTGGGGAAGGTGGGCTGACTGAGCTCCCACCCCATGCCCTTCCCTTGCTGTTCTCAGTTGAAGGCTCAAATATATGGACCCAGCAGGCAGCAGATAGTACCTGAATTTTTTCTTCATTCACCAAAAATATGTCCAATGCCTGCTGGATGCCAGGCCATGTGTTCAAGCGGACAGGTCTTTTTTTTTTTTTTTTTTTATGAAATAATACAAAATATCCTACAAGTGGTGGCACCAGACTTGGATGGGGTGGTGATTTGGGGAGGCTTCCTAAAGGATGTGACATCTAATTTGACATCTGAATGATAGCTAGGAGCTGGCTTGCAGATGGTGCATCTGTCAGAAACAAGGGACACAAGCAGATACAACTTGTGCAAAACCAGGGATAGAGGCTGGGAGGGGCTGGCAGGCAGAAGCTTATCTTTCAGACAAGGAAACACTGTTGAGTTGAGCTCAAAACACCTAATTCCTTAACATTTGTCTTACTTCCAAAGCCAGATGTGCTCTTTATCAGCTGTGGAACTTTCCCATGGACCTCAACTTCCTCATTATGAATGAAGGAACAGGTTTAGATTAGAATCTAGATGATCTCTAAAGTCCTTTCCATGGTTTTCAGTGAGTTTAAGGGCATAGTTCCCAAGACACCTTTGATTCAGAACAGTTGTTGATTCTCCAGTTATTCCTATGTGTAGACTACATATTTGCTGAACCAAATGTTCATCTCAGAAAAGCTCTGGGTTTTCAGCCTCTGCCTGCTATACAGTGGCTGATCACCCCATCTCTAAGTGAGAAGTGCTGAGAATGGATGCAGGACAGCAGGGAGGAAAGGCACAGGCAGGAAGGTAGAGGGACCGGTCTGGCTGCTTCTGCCTACAAGCAGGAATTTTTCAAACAGATTGCTCTCTAGAGTTCACAGAGCTGGGGTGATAGAGAAATATGTCACCAGAATGTCCCAGAGAGAACAGGGTCTGGAAGGATCACAAAGATTTAAGCAAAACTGGAAGCAGAGCAGGGGTAGGTGGGGCTTCAGACAAAGAGATTGGTTATAGCCAAGATGTAGAGGGGGACCTGCACCATGGAAGTCTTGTGATGACAAGTAAGGAACACAATGCCAGCTAACCTCAGGAAACCCCTGGAATCCAGGACTGGAGGGCTGTCAGAATTCAGGTCATCATGCTCTCTGGTTTTGATCCTCTTATCCTCCCTCACACTCGGTGGTTTCTGCTCTCAGTCTCTAATTTGATCTTGCTCTAATGCTCCATTTCTCAAACTATCTGTCTGACATGACTTTTCTCTCTCTTCTTTCTAGGTCCCTCTCTCTGGTCAATCTCTTTCAGTCCCTTCTTTCACTCCTCTATGTAGGAATCCTTCGTTCTCAGTAAATCAACTTTCTGTGTTCTGTGAGCATAGAAGATGGCTATCATGTTTGCATCCCTCTCACAGTCTATTTTGAAGATTGAATCTGATTGGCTCAGTTTGAATTGGGGCTTCCCCTCTAGTCCAATCAATTGAGGCCATGGCAGGAGTGGGCCCTAGAGGGCAAAGCTGTTATCCAAACAGATTCCTTGAGGAGAGAGAAAATGTTTCGCCTCAGCTGAAGTTCACCTCTGAGGAATCAGAAATTCAAGACCAGCTTAGAGAGGCCCTAATCTTAGAGAGGCACGTGTTAGTTCTTCATGGCTTTGACCAAAATACCTGAGAACAATAACTTAGAGGAGGAAAAGTTTATGTTGGGCTCACTGATTCAGAGGTCTCAGTACACAGGAGCTGATTCCATTGCTGTGGATACAAGATGAGGCAGAACATCTTAGTAGAAGGGTATGACAGAGGAAAGCTGCTCAGTTCATGGCAGTCAGAAAAGAAAGCGAGAGAAAGAGAGTTCAGGGACAGATATAGTCCCCAAGGTTAACCCCCCAACCCCATGACCTACCTTCCTCCAGCCATGCCCTACCTGCCAGCGGTCCATGCAACTAACGGGATTACAGCCCTCATGGCCTAAGTATTTTACCTCTGAGCATTGCTGCATTGCCTAACACATGAACTTTTCAGGGGACATTCCAGATCCAAACCATAATGGCGCAAAGGATAGTCCATTATACAGTCATGGTTGCTGGGTAGGTAAGAACAATTCTGAGAAAGAATCCTGGTGAGCTGAGGAGACACCCCAAAAGATGAATTCTTCAGAATGTGTTCAGTGAGCAGATCACTATGGGGTTATGGAGAGTTCAGGGTTTTTTCATTTCCAAACATGAAGAATTTTATTTATTTTTGGTACTGAGGATTAAACCTGGGAGCACTTTATCACTAAGCTGCATCGCCAGCCCTTTTTATTTTCTATTTTGAGACAGGGTCTTACTACATTGCTTAGGGCCTGTCTAAGCTGCTGAGGCTGGTCTTGAATTTGTGATCCTCCTGCCTCAGCATCCCAAGTTACTGGTATTACAGATGTGTGGCTTCACACAGGTGGGATTTTTAAATTTTTCAAACAAGATCTGTGTAATACCTGTTCTTGGAAATCTATTGAATCTGGTTTCATTACTTAGTACCTGAACAATTTTTATAATTTACATTGGATGTGGGGTTCGTGCATATAGGACCATTAACTCAAGCTGAATTGTTCTGTTCAATAAATAAGATGTATGCTGAAATCTTCCACTAGATGGTGTACTTGGTAATTTTTCTGATTCCTCAAGTTGGGTGTTATTCATTTTGAGGCTTTTTTTTTGGGAGGTGGGTACCAGGGATTGAACCCAGGGGCACTTAACCACTCAGTTACATCCCCAGCTCTATTTTGTATTTAATTTAGAGACAAGGTCTCACTGAGTTCCTTAGTGCCTTGCTAAGATGCTGAGGCTGCCTTGAACTTTTGATCCTCCTGCCTCAGCTTCCCGAGTTGCCAGGATTAGAGGTCTGCACCACTGTTCCTGGCCCATTTTGAGGCTATTTTAATGGGTATATATTAAGGAGTGAATGTTTGAACCTTTTTGTGAGTTAAAACTTTTTATTATTTGTAGTTTTGTTCCCTACAATGCCTGTTTTTTTTTAATTTATTTTTTTGTTGTTGTTGTTTTGTTTTGCTTTTTGTTTTTGGTACCAGAGATTGAACCTAGGGGCCCTTAACCACCAAGCCATATCCTCAGTCAATCCTTTTTTATATTTTATTTAGAGGCGGAATCTCACTGAGTTACTTAGGGCCTCGCTATATTGCTGAGACTGGCTTTGAACTCGTGATCCTCCTGCCTCAGCCTCCTGAGTCGCTGGGATTACAGGTCGTGTACCATTGTATCTGGCTGAGTAATATCTTATTCCACTTTTTTCCTTCCATTGATTTGAAAATTTCACACCTTTTCTATTCTTTTAGTGCTTTCTTTTGAACTTTTATTATACATACTTATTTTAACAGAGTCAAAGAAAAAATTCACCCCAAGTAATATTTAGGTTTTTTTAAAATCCTTTAAGATAAGCTTATGATTATTATCTTATACAGTATTTGTTTAGATGTGATTATCATGTCAGATCTTGCTTTTAAGGTAATTTTTCTTCCTGAAGAATATCTTTAAGAAATTGTTTTAATGAAGATTGGTTGTTGATAGGATTTTCAGGTTTTAAAAACTGGGCTGGGAAATGTAGCTCAGTGGTAGAGTACTTGCCTAAAGTGCATGAAGGCCTAGGTTCAGTTTCCAGTGTTGCCTTAAATTTTTTTAGATATAATTCACAAACCATAAAATTCACCTTTTTAAAATATTTTATTTAGTGATGAGGTGTTGCTGAGTCGCTTAGAGCCTTGCTAAATTGCTGAGACTGGTTTTGAACTCTGGATCCTCCTGCCTCAGCCTCCCTAGCCTCTGGGATTACAGGCGTGTGCCACCACGCCCCACCCTCATCCTTCTAAAAAATTTTTGAGATAGAGTCTCACTAAGCCCAGGTTGGCCTCAAACTTGTGATTCTCCTGGATCCTTCTGTCTCAGACTCCCAAATCACTGGGATTACCTGTGTGTAACTCACGCCTGGCTCTATGTGTCTATTCTTAAAACAGTACCGGTGTCTGGATTACTGTAATTTTGTAAGGTTTGAAATCAGGAAGTGTCAATACTCGGCTTTGTTGTCTCTATTTTTAACTATCTGAAATGTCTTTATTTCATCCTCAAACTTGAAAATAGTTTTGCCACTACACGACTCATGGTTAAGAGTTAAACTCTAGCTTTCACTGTCACTGTTAAGTAACTTTTTTCCTTTGATACTTTAAAAGACATTTTCTTGTTTTATGTTTGTGAATTTGACTGTAATTAATGTTTATTGATTTTTAATTATCCTGTCTTGTAAACATTGTGTTTTCTGAACTTTGAAGTCACATACTCTGGGTAGGCATAAATGTTTTTCATCAGTTTTGGAAGATTCCTATTTCTTCATTTTATCTGGAACTATTCAAAGATCTTTTCAGTTGTAAGAGTATGTATTGCTGCAAAAGATTGGAAATAGCATTGACATTGATATCTGTGATAGGGAACTGATTTATGAAGCATGATTCATCCACAGTGTTGCATATGTCATTAATGTTAGAATAAGGAAACTCAATAGAAAAGATTTCCACAATACACATTGCTCTGCATCTTAGTTTCTTCACATAACGTCTTATTCACTGCTGCTCCTTTTTAGAAAAAATATCTATCTAGGAGTCTTAAAAGACACCTAGACTGATGCTATGTAATTGGGATAAATAATCATCAGGGAACTTTTTCATACAGAATGATGGCTCTTGGCAGGGATCTTATTTCTCATGCATCCTAGAATCAAGAAGGTAGCATTCTAACAAACCATTCAGAAGTGGAAATGATGAGAACCTGGTCTTTAAATGTACTCAAAGTATTTTGGATTTCTCACAGAAAAGAAAACATGTATGTTATCCCAAATTTACTCTAATCTCTCCTTTTCTTGATATTTAGTAGTGTTTTTGTGTTCACCTTTATAAATGTTCACATTACAGCTCATATTTTATAAAGAAAACTGCATGTCCAAAGACAAATCAGTAATAGTCAGTACATGGTACTGTCTTCATAGCTTCTTAGAAAAGGAGGGGTCTTCTAGTCATGATATTAGTTTGCCCTATGAATTGATAAAAATATCAGAACTTATTTCTGCTTTTAGAAAATTTTTTATTTTAATTTGTTGTACATGACAGAATGCATTAATATATTTTGATAGATCATACATAGATGGAGTATAATTTCTCATTTTTCTGATTATGCATATTTTAGGATCACATCAGTCATGTAGTTGCATATGTACATGAAGTAATAAAGTCTGTTAAACTTTACTAACTTTCCTATCCCCATACCCCTTCTCTCCTTTCACTCCCTCTACCTAATATAAAGTAACTCTTTTCTTTCCTATGTCCCCCTTGTTTCTGCCTTGTTCACTGTAGTTAAATCTTTGTTAAACTGTGAAGTCATCATACTGTTTTTCTGAAACTACATCAAACATTTTCTTACAAAACTAGGAGGTTTCTAGAATGGAAATTCAACCTTGAAAAGACATTGGGTACACACCTATAGTGTCAGCTACTCAGGAGGCTGAGGCAGGAGGATGACTTGAGTCTAAGAGTATGAGTCCAGCCTCCCCACCCCCAAAATAAAAAGAAATGTACTGGTTTTGGAATATGAGTTGGCAATAAAAACAGTGAACTCCGGATAGAACAACCTGGATGTATTGTAAGAGTAGTATGCTCAATGAAAAAAAAAAAAAACAATCTGAAAAAAAATCAACAGACTATATAACTGGTTATATAAATAACAAAACTAATAGAGATGAAGGAGAAATTAGTAGTTGCCAAAGGTCAGGGATGGTATTGGAGTCAGGTGGGGTTTGACATAAAGGAGTAGCATGAGAGAGACTATTGTGTATATCCTGATTACATTAGTGGTTGCACAAGTCTACATGTGATAAAATGACATAGAATTACATACCAATATTTCCTGCTTTTTAAAAATATTGTATTATAGTTATATAAGATGTAACCATGAAGGAAACTGGGTGAAAGATACACAGGACCTCTGTATTATATTTATAATTTCTTGTGCATCTACAATTATTCAAAATAAAAAGTAAAAAAAAAAAGATCTTTTCATTCCATTCTCTACAGCTCTTAACATTTCATATTCCCCATTTCCTTTTTTCTGTGCTGTATTCTAGACAGTGTCTTCAGATGTTATTTAATACATTTATTCTCTTTTCAGGTGGCTAAAAATACAAATTAAATGTATCCATATAATTTTAATTTTAATCCATATGACAAATCAGTATTTTAAAGAGATATACAGCAAAGAGATTTAAGAGTAAGGTTTTGCACACCAAGATAATTAGCAAAGTGCATAAACATTGATGTACCAACATTATAACATTTCTTTTGGTGGCTCAGAAGCCTATTCTCCTCATTTCCTTGTTATTGGCTAATTTACCAAATAGGTATTTATACACAGCCCAGTGGGTACTTGTGTATAAATGACTATTTCTTGCAAGTAATAAATGATTATAATTTTTATGGAAGCAAATATCACTTTATTATCTGATATTATGGTTAATGCAGGTTAATTGCAAATTGAAAAGAACTTATAAACCAAGTTATATTCCCTCTTTGTACCTCTCTGAGTTTTTCATTTAAAATCAAGCAAATTCCTCATAATGCTAAAGTATATGAAGTCAGGTGAGATCTTCAATAAGCTGGTTAAGAAGCATGACTAAAAAGGTATATTTATTTACTTGTATATTTATTTGGTACTTGGGATTGCACTCAGGTGTACTTGTCACTGAGCTATACCCCCAGTACTTTTGTTTATTTTTGGAACACAGTCTTACTAAATTTCTGAGGCTGGCCTCAAAGTTGTAATCCTCCTGTCTCAGTCTCCAGAGCTGCTGTGACTATAGGCATGTACCACCATACCCATTTAAAAAAAAGTAATTTTTCAAAGACATAAAGGGAAGGCAGCAAAGCACAGCACTGCACAGGGTAAAAAAAAGTATTATTTATTAAGCATGTACTATGTACTAAGAACCAAAGAATCATTTATTTCTCACATTTTCCTAGGTCAAGGGCACTCTGGTATTCCAGTTTATAGTTAAAAAAAGAGGTTTATGGAATTAGTTAATTTGCCAAAAATCACATAGCTGGTGACTCAGCTGGATTCACCACTAGTTCTTCTACCCCTCACATCTGTGACCTTTAGAGAATAGCAACAGATATTTACCAGTACCAGTTTCAAGACTGGATATACCAAAAAAATTCCACCAAATTAGCTTCAAGAACCTCCTTCACCAATGAGTCAAAGGGAAACCATGATGAGTTAGTGCCATCTGCTGACCATCTCCCTAAAAGCATCAAGATGAAGGACGGTGTGGGGAGGTGGGGCCTGATTTCACCTTGTGTGAGACCAGTACAGGTCCAAGGGAATGGTAAGCACCCCCTCTGTGGTCTCCTTGGTCTCCTCATGACACCAGGGCTGAGTGGTGACTCCCTGTGGAAGTGGTGGCAACGGGAGGGAGCCTAAGAAAGAGACCTTGAGAAATAAAGGCACAAGCTTTTATCAACAGTGAAAACACACCTTGTTCTTTTCAGCAAGTAAACTTTACCATTTCACAAATCTAGCAATAAAGGAGAGATTCCTGAGCCCTAATCCAGACTATTTTATCAAAATCTTGAGAGGAAGGATTTAGATTATATGAATATCCCCTTTAAGAGAAGGTAGGGGGATCAGTGTCATAATGGAATGATGGCTTTTTAGTCCTTAAGAGAAATATTTTGGGTAGAGATTCTGCAAACCCCTAAAATCTCACCAGCTTTTGGAGGAGGAAATAGGGGAGCAATGGAAGCCCATATGGAGATATAGGTTTGAGTTCCAGTTCTGCTGTCACACTGGACAACTCAAATCCTCTGTGTCTATTTTCTCAACTGTGAGATTGGAATGTCGGACAATATCTCATCAGGTTATGACAATCAGATGAGAATATGAATGTGAAAGCACTTTCTAAAGGCTTTTTGTTTTTGTTTTGTTTTGTTTTGTTTTAGTACTGGGATTGAATCCAGGGGTGCTCTACCACTGAGCTACATCCCTAGACCTTTTTATTTTTTATTTTTTATTTTGAGACAAGACTTGCTAAGTTGCTTGGGTTGTCCGTGTACTTGGTTGTCCTTGTGCTTCAGCTTTGTAAATTGTAAAATTCTATGTAATATTATCAGTATTTTTTTTTTGCATGTAACGCCATCTACATATATCGGATCTTTTCCTTTTTTTTTTTGGCAGTACTGGGGATTGAGCCTAAGGCCTGGAACATGGTGGGCAAGTGCTCTACCACTGAGCTACATCCCTGGCACCTCTCTTCCTCCCTCCATCCTTTCCTTTTTTTTTTTTTTTTACATTTTATTCATTCATTCATTCATTCATTTATTGGTTCTGGGGATTGAACCCAGGGGCACTTAAGCACTGAGCCACATCCTTAGCCCTTTTTTGTATTTTATTTAGAGACAGGGTCTCTCTGAGTTGCTTAGAGCCTTGCTAAGTTGCTGAGGCTGGCTTTGAACTCTCCATTCTCCTGTCTCAGCCTTTTGAATTGCTAGGATTACAGGTATGTGCCACATTCCTGGCCTACATGTTATTTTATTTATTTTTATTTTTTTCTTAGTTGGAGATGGACACAATACCTTTGTTTTTTTTTTTTTTTTATTTATTTATTTATTTATTTATTTATTTATGCTGGGGATCAAACCCAGGGCCTTGTGCTTGCAAGGCAAGCACTCTACCGACTGAGCTATCTCCCCAGCCCTATTTATTTATTTTTATATGGTGCTGACGATTGAATCCAGTGCCTCCACACATGCTAGGCAAGCGCTCTACCACTGAACCACAACCCCAGCCCATACATTTTATTCTTTTTTTCTTTTAATTTGTTTTTATTGTAAACAAATGGGATACATGTTGTTTCTGTTTGTACATGGAGTAACAGCATACCATTTGCATAATCATACATTTACAAAGGGTAATGATGTTTCATTCTGTTATTTTTTCCTTCCCCCCACCCCTCTTTTCCCTCTATACAGTCCCTCCTTCCTCCATTCTTGCCCCCCCTCCCATCCCCCATTCCATGTTTTCTAAGGAATCTCCACACTGCTTTCCAGAGTGGCTGCACTAATTTGCAGCCCCATCAGCAATGTATGAGTGTACCTTTTTCCCCACATCCTCTCCAACACCTATTGTTGCTTGTATTCTTGATAATCGCCATTCTAATTGGGGTGAAATGGAATCTTAGTGTAGTTTTGATTTGCATTTCTCTTATTACTAAAGATGGTGAATATTTTTTCATATGTTTGTTGATTGCTTGTAGATCTCCTTCTGTGAAGCGTCTGTTCATATCCTTAGCCCATTTGTTGATTGGGTTATTTGTATTCTTGGTGTAGAGTTTTTTGAGTTCTTTATATATTCTGGAAATTAATGGTCTATCTGAAGTATGAATGGCAAAGATATTCTCCCACTCTGTAGGCTCTCTCTTCGCATTGCTGAGAGTTTCCTTTGATGAGAGAAAGTTATTTAGTTTGAATCTATCCCAGTTATTGATTCTTGCCTTTATTTCTTGTGCTATGGGAGTCCTGTTAAGGAAGTCTGATCCTAAGCCAACAAGTTGAAGATTTGGACCTACTTTTTCTTCTATAACATGAAGGGTCTCTGGTTTGATTTCAAGGTCCTTGATCCATTGTGAGTTGATTTTTGTGCAGGGTGAGAGATAGGGGTTTAGTTTCATTCTGTTGCATATGGATTTCCAGTTTTCCCAGCACCATTTGTTGAAGAGGTTATCTTTTCTCCATTGCATATTTTTGGCCCCTTTGTCTAGTATGACAAAATTGTATTTATTTGGGTTTGTGTCCATGTCCTCTATTATGTACCATTGATCTACCTGTCTATTTTGGTGCCAATACCATGCCATTTTTGTTACTATTGCTTTGTAGTAGAGTTGAAGTTCTGATATTGCAATACTCCCTGTTTCATTCTTCCTGCTAAGGATTGTTTAGCTATTCTGGGTTTCTTATTCTTCCAGATGAATTTCATGATTGCTTGCTCTATTTTTGTAAGGTACTTCATTGGGATTTTAATTGGAATTGCACTGAATCTGTATAGCACTTTTGGTAGTATGGTCATTTTGACAATATTAATTCTGCCTATCCAAGAACATGGGAGATCTTTCCATCTTCTAAGGTCTTCCTCAATTTCTTTCTTCAGTGTTTTGAAGTTTTCATTGTAGAAATATTTTACCTCTTTGGTTAGATTGATTCCCAAGTATTTTATTTATTTTTTTGAGGCTATTGCAAATGGAGTTGTTTTCCTCATTTCCCTTTAAGCTGTTTCATCACTTGCATATAAAAATGCTTTAGATTTATGCGTGCTGATTTTATAGCCTGCTATTTTGCTGAATTCATTGATGAGGTCTAGAAGTTTTCTGGAGGAGGTTTTTGGATCCTCTAAATATAGAATCATGTCATCCGCAAATAGTGATAGCTTAAGTTCCTCTTTTTCTATTTGTATCCCTCATTTTATTCTTGAGACAGGATCTTACTAGTTGCTCAGACTGGTCTAGAACTTGTGATCCTTGTGCCTCAGTTTTCAGAGTTGCTGAGATTACAGGCATGCACTACTATACCTGGCTTCTGTCCTTATTGATTAAAATATAAATATTGGGTTTCTTAACATTTATATTTACATCCTTCCAGGGATGATTAATGTCTGCTGATATAAAGGAATGTTTATATCATTTATATCATTGTTTAGCCATCAAAAAGAAATGTCATTATTCAGAAGAAAATGTCATTATTTCTAGAAGAACAAGGGCTCTCTGGAAGGCAGTGCCAGAATTTCTGGTGGAGAAGGTGAGATTTTTGTTTATCAAAAGGAGTCTTGAGACTGGGGAGATAGCTCAGTTGGTAAAGTGCTTGCCTCGTAAGCACAAGGCCCTGGGTTCAATTCCCAGCACCACAAAAAAAAAAAAAAAAAAAAAAAAAAAAGGAGTCTTGAGTCAGAAAAAAGTAAAAAAATATAGTTTTAAAATCAATAGACTTGAGCTTTATTTTCTTTTTGACTTGTTATGCGACCCTGGTCCAACCTTTTTATGTACCTGTTTCATCATCTGATCTGTAAAAACATTTCTTGGAGAAATTCATAATATTCACAATGTTGGGAGGTAGGATCAAGTATAAAATAAAAAAATAATTTTACATAGAATGAAGACACTAAAAGCTATGTGCCTTCAGTTAGGTAGTTCACAAAAGGTAAATAACAAGAAAAGGAGACAGCTTCTCCAGTGAAATGGTTTGAGCTGGAGAATTGCACTTTGACTTTCTCTTTTAAGCATCGTTAACCTGTTAGAACTAAGAGCTTAATGCAGGTGTGATACAGAAATGTTCTGCTTCAAAGAGCTGATAAGATGTGACCACTGGTATTTGCCATCACTTTCCTGATAGAAAATCTATTTTATTACAAGGAAAACCTCAAATGGCCCTGTGCTTCTGAATCCAGAACTAGAGAGAATGATCAGATAGAAACCTGACTAGAGGTTATATATGTAATGCCACATGAGACAGAAATCGTAGGATGCCTCTGGAGATTCATTACTCTTTGTCTAGACACCAAACTCTGCTCCATTTTATGGCTACTTGGACATATCCCAGAGAAAGGACCTGGCCCAACCTGTGAATTTAGGTCAGGGAATGTACATGTGTGAAATAGAACATGTTCCTATGTCAAACAGTCAAGTAGTTGCCAAAGAATGGTCCCTCACATTTGAACCATTTCCAACACAAATGTTATTTAGACTTGATATCCATCTGTGCTCATATACCTCCTGGGAACCCTGTAGAGTAAGTTCCACAGTTTGAGTACCACTATAAGGCTTGTATCATCCAAAAACCTAATACAAAGTTTGTGATCCAATACAGGTTTCTTGCGTGCTGATGTAAATAGTTCAAGTATTCTGACTTGCGAGAGCTCATTTTTAGAGGAAGCATTGAAACTACCAAATTTGTTTTGCCTGTCATGAAATCACCACCAGTCTGATGCCAAAGCCACATGACCCTTAGTCACATGGCTGAGGAAAGGTTAACTTGAGTTGTGTACAGCTAACTTTGTTTTGTACTTTCCAGGGCAAAGTCTACATTGTTAATCAGGCAACCCCAGGGAATTCCTTTCTGAAGCTCAGTCAGTTGGATTAAACATTGTATAAATTTATAGAATATGTCTACTGATACCTCTTTGTCAACTGTAATTTACTCTGCTTTTGTAGGATTTTATGAAGATCCCATCCCAGTAAACAAAACTAGGTTGGGTCTCAATCCAGATACTTATGGAATTAGTACTATGAATTCAGTCCCAAGAATATAATGAAGTACCTGCCTTCAAAGAGCTCACTGTTCAGTTGGGGATACAAGGCTAAACATAACAAAACATCAACCCCAAAATAAAATCAAATGCTCGGTCATTCTGGGAATAATATAAGGATATATTACACAACATATAAAGATATACCCACATAATACCACTAGTATAGATTTTAGTTTTACTCACAGTCCTATCTTTCCCCACTAGAATGGGAGCTCCATGAGGAAAGGAAAATTTTTATTTGTTCTATCCTATTTCCTCAGCACCTGGTATGTAACTTACGCTTTTGTTGATTGAATAAGTCAAGTCCCTGGAACACATAGAGAGAAGGCTTCCTGGAGCAGTGGTGCCCCCAAGTGGGCCTTGACCTAACTACACTTTGATTCACCTTGCTCTAAAGCAATCTATAGATGTTCTCTATTTCTATAATAAGAAAGAAATGTGCATGTAATTGAAAAAGAGAAGGTGGGGTGGGATGAAAAGAATTTATATGTTAGGGTCCCTGGGGCCCTCCTGGCTCATTCCTGAGAGGTTTGCTCAATAATCAATGAATTTCAAACATTGTTTCAAAACAGAAAAACTGTTGTCAAACAAAACCCCAAATAAATGAAACAGATAAAAACAGATGCTCTTGTTGACTTTGGGGTGGTGTAGGGTAGAAGACAAAGGAGATCCATCTACTTGATTCCCTCACAATGATGACAGAGCTACATAGCTCCTAAGATATTCTAGGAACACAGTTTGAAAACCCTGTATTGAGCTAGGTGTGGTGGTGGCACATGTCTGTAATCCTAGCTACTTGGGAGGATGAAGCAGGAGGATCCCAAATTTGAGGCCAGCCCAGGGATTTAGGAAGACCCTGTCTCAAAATAAAAAAGGGCAGAGCACTTGCCTAGCATGCACAAGGTCCTAGGTTCAATCCTCAGTACCACATAAGTAAACAAATGAAGATACTACATTGAGGGAACTCTGGAGTCTCATCTCTCAAAATTCTTAAGTTAGCTGCGGAATGATCAGGTTTTGCTAATGGAAAACTTGGACTCCCTTCTGGTGTTTGCCACTTTAAGCTAAGGAAGTACTAGGAGTCAGTGCCTCAAGAGAAAAAGAACTGTGTGATCTGGGCCAAGACCAATGCCCCTTTTCATAGCCAGACCCAGGGAAGTAGAAGTCACATTTTTCTGGTGGGACACTAATGAGGGCTAACTTACTTGTGTGCCTTGGTGTTGACCTCAGTTTGTCTCTCTTTCCAGTCCCCTCTCCCCAAAGCTGAGAAGGCATTCAAGTTCACGTGGCAATTTCTCTGGGGTTGAGAGTTGATCAGATTATTATACACAAGGTAAATAGGCTGGCACCAGCCCAGATAGAAGAATGGCCATACTCCACCTAGTGTAGCAGGTTCATCTGCTCTAGAGGTCCAGAGGAAGCAGGCCCTATAGACTGCACCCAAAAGGTAATAAAAGAGGGATTAATGAAGAGACTGATTCAAGAGACTTAAGGGTGTGATTAGATTTTTAAAACCTTCTAAAGACTGTAAAGAACTCAGGCACTAGCAACAGCTGAAAGCATTACCATCACTATGATTGAAAGAGCAAGAGGAACTGTCACCTTAACAGTTGTGAGGGTGGGAATCACGTGGAAATACCACGCCCATGCCAC
Source organism: Sciurus carolinensis (assembly GCF_902686445.1). Taxonomy (NCBI): domain Eukaryota; kingdom Metazoa; phylum Chordata; class Mammalia; order Rodentia; family Sciuridae; genus Sciurus; species Sciurus carolinensis. The sequence continues at coordinate 89,746,815 of NC_062214.1, forward strand.
TAACAAGGAAACTAAGGATAAGAAGATAAAAGGACACAGGATATGCACTCCAGGAGGGAAGGAATTTCTTGAATGGGAAGTGCCTAATGGCTGCCAAGTCACTTTATTTTTGGAGTGGGTGCTGGGGATCAAACTCAGGGCCTCTTGCATGCTATGCAGAACTCTACTACTGAGTTATACACTCAACCTACCCACGCCACTTTAAAGACTCCCCTCCTGTCTCCCTTTGACTTTCCCTTCGACCACTGAAAATGACCAGAAGGCTTAACTACGGCAGGTTGAGAAATCTCCGCACGCAGCACTCGGCATCTTTTCAACTCTAGGATGAAGACGCTTCCACCAAAACTACGCGTTCGGACAGTTGGGGCTAACCGCTTGCCGTAGGACGCTGATTGGCGCCCAGGTTACCGCCCCCTTCCCTCGCCTCACGTTGGTGTCTCACGCACGCACACGCGGCGCGTGCCCACGCCCCCTCCCAGGGCCTAAGACGCAGGCGCGCGCACGCTCCCCGGGCCCGGTAGGCGGGGGGTGGGGGGGTGGAGGGAAAGGGAGGAGGGATAAGTGTCTACTCAAGTGAGTAGACAGCGGTGGGACACGAAGGGCGCGAAGGCCTGGCTGATAGGCGGGTGAACCCTGCACTAGGCCTCGGGCCGGCGGGACGGTTCAGGACCAGTCAGCGCGCCCTGAGAGTAGGAGCCCAGCTGCTGAGAACCAGAGGTCAGCAAGGGGCGAAGCCCCGGCCTAGGCCCAGCGGAGATGTCCAGCTGCGGCGCTTGTACCTGCGGCGCAGCTGCCGCTCGGCTCATCACCACCTCGCTCGCCTCCGCGCAGAGAGGTAACGAAGTAGTCCCATACCCGAGCCCTCGGCCTGGGAGCGTGGACCGGCTGGCGGGTGGGGACCCCGGGGAGGGCCCGAGGCGAACTCACTCGCGGGATGTGAGGGGTTGCGAGGCGCTCTGCCCGGCATCCACCCACACTTTCCCGTGGGATGGTGCTCTGCCAGCTTCTGGAGAAGGTGTTTCTCAAATGTGAAGAAAATCCTTGTGCTCTTGCCTGACCGCTCGCTTTTGGGCCTCCAGAGTTTGGGTTGGGGAACTCTGGAAGAGGCACGAAATGCTCCTCTCATTAAAAAGTGCCCTGAGATCCCACTCGGTCCTTTCGGGGGCCACCGCCTGCGAATGCAGCTTCTCTTCCGGGAGTCTGGCCGAAGCCCCCTTGGGCTGTCGGGGGTACCGGGAGGGGCAGGGCAGAGGGGTTGTCACTTTTGGGGTTCTCGCGGGGCGCCCAGCTGGCCGTCCGGACGCAGGCCGCGCAACACTCGAGGTGTCATTGTGCGGCGGTCAACACCCGGACATAAACGGAGCTCGCAATACTTCCCAGCGCCAGGCAAAGCCCAGGACCCGCAGGAAGCAGCCGGGGAGATGGGGGAAACTACCGGTGGAATTCTTTTTGGAATACTCGGCCATATCAACAGTCGTTTGCCGTCTTTCCCGAACTTGAGGCTTGATATCTTTAGAGTGGTTCTTGTTTACCTTTCCTGTTTATCAGGAGCTGTGAAAGAGTGGTACATGAGCCAAGAAATTCCGGAAAAAGAAACCATCTTTCTCTTCCCCAAACCTATGAATATCAGACTTTGAGGCTAGATCCTATTATTGTCACTAACTTCCAGACTAATTCGTTTCGTTTTTAATCTGTCGCTTTTTGATCCTTGGATAAATAAAACTCCCCCTTTCCTAATTTTTTTTTTTTTTTTGGTTCATTATAACATCCTTATTGTATACTAAATGTTTATCCTGGCAGTTTATTATTAATGTGGGCAGACGCATTTTGTAAAGTGATATATAAATGGGAGGGATGGACCTTAGTACTAAAGTATTATTAAAACTCAACAAGTAGATGTCTCAGTTCCAGAAATATTTGTAAACATTTAAAAATGACAGATATTTTAAACTCATTTATTTGACATACATTTGTTGAAGGCCAATTACATTCCAGGACGTTTTGCTGCTGGAGGTAGTTGAATAAGTCCTGTACCTTCATGTTTAAATCTGGTGGAGTAGATGGTAATAGCATTTTAGGGGTGTATAAAGTATTTTTGGGGGGAGCAGGAACACCCTTATTTTTTTTTTTAATCGTAGAAAGTAAGTTTTATTTAAAAGATGGAAAAGAGATAGCCCCAGAGCTGGGTGTGCCAGGAAGTGGGGGTATGCCCAGGGACACCTTCTTTGAAAAAAGTTCTTGATCTGTTCTAGTCAGGAATCCTTGAAAATTGTATGAATCATAGGAGATAGGCAACTATTTCAAAAGAGTCACTTTTTCCTTAAATTTAAATACATTAATAGGTAAATCAACACAATGGCTTACGATCTACTTCTGTATCCATTAATGTAAGTTGCCACAGGGTTTCAGAAATACAGAACCATTGTTTTCATTGAAAAGGAGTAAACTAAGCCTCAAATATGAGACAGCACCCAGTATCATAGAATTTAATATTTTTATATGACCATGAAATGGGCAAATGATTTTCACATTCAAGACTTTCCTAAGCTTTAACTACATAAATTTTTTTTTCACCCTAATGAGTTGGCTATATTTTTGCAGGCTGGTTTTTACTTCTGACAAGTGATCCTGCCTCTGCCTCCTGAGTGCTGGGACTACAGGTGTGCAGCACCACAGATGACTGAAATATTTCTTTTCTTTCTTTTTTTTTTTTTATATTTTTTAGTAGTTAATGGACCTTTATTTTTCTTATTTATGTGCAGTGCGGAGAATCAAACCCAGTGCCTCACACATGCTAGGCAAGTGCTTTACCTCTGAGCTATACCTCAGCCCAAAATATTTATTTTCTATAGCAAAAAACCTATGTATACAGCCTATAAAAGAGGACTTAATGCCAGGAGGATTATTTTATTTAAGATTCTTAGAAAGAGGAAGAGGGGAAAGAGAAGGAAAAATCAGGATTAAATTTTATTATTTATTCCTATACACATTAGAGTTAAGAATTTCTCATCAAAATACTTGTTATTTGGCCTGGGGTTGTTGCTCAGTGATTGAGCACCTGTGTAGCATGTGTGAGGCACTGGGTTTGATTCTCAGCACCACATATAAATAACTGAATAAAATAAAGGTTCATCAACAACCAAAAATAAATAATTAAATTTTAAAACATACTTGTAATTTTCTAATGAGATGGCGGGAGAATTCTCAGTTCAATGAGTTAATAATAGAAGTGGCAATTGCAGAATTTCTGAAATAGTTTCTATTTCCATGGACCTACCAAGCTAGATTTAAAAATTTTTAAATGGTAGTTTGAAAGTTTAGTAATTTGTTATACTTGATACTGGATCTGTTTTCTTTTCCTGTTGGGCTATATATATCAAATTTAATGTTTTTCTGCCCTATTCTCTTCAAATATGAAAGCTGTAGTAAAGAAATCAAAAAAATTTTGCTAGTGTTTTTCAATTTTGATGTATATTTAACATACTTTGCATATCTGAGATCACATTGCATTCCACATATGTACATTAAGAAATGCTTGATTCCATTTAAAATTTTTTTGAATGACAATGCTTGGTCTGAATTTGTCTGTTTAAGACTAGAAATGTAGGGTATAAATGAAGAGCTCAAACATGTTGGCATCCATAATTTTCATGATAGTTATGTAATGTACCTACCTTGGAACTTTTAGCTAGATTTTATTTATTTTATTGGTACATTATAATTGTACATCATAGTGGGAGTCAATGTGACATATTTATACATGCAGCTAACATAATTTGGTCAATTTCCACAGATCCTCCCTCTACTGGTCTTCCTTTATTATTATTATTATTATTATTATTATTATTATCATTTTTAAAATTTTCTTTTGTGAGGCTTGAGGATTGAACCCAGCCTTGTGCATACTAGGCAAACACTCTACCTCTGAACTATATGCCCAGCCCCTATTATTATTTTTCAATTAGTGCATTATAATTATACATAAAAGTGGCATTCATTGTGACATAGTCATATATACAAGGACGTAGCATAATTTGGTCAGTTTTGTTCTCCAGTACCTCCCTTTGCTCTCTCCTTCCTTTTCAGTCTTCCTTTACTTTATTGGTCTTTTCTATTTTTAGTGAGATCCTTTTTTATTCTTTTTTTTTCTCTGTAGCTTTTGCATGTGAGAGAAAAATATTCACCCTTCATTTTCTGAGTCTGGCTTATTTCACTTTTTGAGCCAGATTTAAATTATTTCTCTTTCCAGTCAAATACAAGACAAATTAAATAAGGCAAAGTGAATAAATGAGGAAGCATCTTTATTTCTGGCATTGCAGAACACCCCCCACGTCCTGCAGGGCTGGGAATTGAATCCAGAGCCTCCCACAAAACTTTTTTTTTTTTTGGTACTTGGAATTGAACCCAGGGGTGCCGAACCACTGAGCCACATCCCCGCCCTTTTTTATGTTTTATTTTGAGACAGGGTCTCGATAAGTTGCTTAGGGTGTTGCTAAATTGCTGAAGCTGGTTTCAAACTTGTAATCCTCCTGCCTCAGACTCCCTTGCCTCTGGGATTACGGGTGGGTGCCAGTGTGCCTGGTTCCCACAAAAAATTTCTTAAGATTTCTCTGGCTGGGGATGTGATTGGTAGCAGAGTGCTTACAAGTAAGGGTCCCTGGATTCAGTCTCTAGTTGCACACACACACACACACACACACACACACACACACATAAGTTCCTACGATTTTTCTTGGGTAGCAGAATGCCTTAATGAAAATCCATCAAACATTTTTAAACTTGAAGAATGACATTACTTTATTAAAAATATTAAGAATTCCCAAAACAACAGTTTGGGCATAAAATGGAAATTTGAGATTAATAAAGGGAGTAAAACATCTTTGAAGTTGCTGACATTATTTTTGAGTTTTTGTTGAAAAAATTTTTTTCAATTTGTGTTAGGAATTAAAGACCAGTTTTCTTTTTGTTTTGCGGTACTGGGGATTGAACCCAGGGGGTCTCTACAACTGAGTTACCTCCCCAGCCCTTTTTAATTTTTTTTATTCTGAGACAGGGTCTCACAAAGTTACTCAAATTTGGCAATCCTCCTGCCTTAACTGGAACCACTGTGCCCAGTCAGAGACCAAGTTTTTTAAGCAGGAATTTAACTTGATTTACTATTTCACCAAGTGTTAAACACACTTGTCAATAAAATAGATGGTAATTTTTAATTCTTTCACATTATTTCTAAAATAAAGATAGATGTATTTTAAGATGAATCATTTGTATGTTTTTGTAGAATCCTTAGTTCAAGATTAAGCATAGAAGTCAATACAGTATTTAAAGTTTGAGTAAATGACCCTCCTACTTCTTAATAGCCCTAAAATGGATGTGCCTAATTCTAATATTTATTTTTAAAAACAGTGTCCTGAAAGTCAGAAAGCTTTATCTGTATGACAGAAGTTTTGAAAACAGTTTAACTTTTAACTGACTTTTATCATTGTTGCCAAGTAGTCTTGCAAAATATACTTTACAGAAATACTTGCCTTTTTTGGCTTTCAGGGGTTCTTCACCTGAAGTTCATGTATTCCCAAGGGGTCTATGAACAGGATTCAGAGATTCTGTGAACTTTGTTTTCACTAATCTCAACTGAACTATAGTGCTTCCTTCAATTATGAATATAGCAACAAATCACAGTTGTCTTAGAAGTATTTGTGAATTTGTCATTAGTCAAAATCGCAAGTATTTTCATATCACATTATAGTTGCTAATATCTCAAAATCTGTACTTTTCGTTACTTCAAAATCATAGTAGTTATTAAAAGAGCTGTTAGATCTTACTTGATTTTGTTACTAAAGAAGCATATTTAAAGTCTTTTTTTTTTCTTCCAGTGGTGCTAAGGATCTAAGACAGGGCCTGTGCATGCTAACCACTGAGCCACATTCCTGGCTCAAAAAATAGTTTGATAAGTATTTCAGTATAATTAATTACCTTTGTTCTACACTTCATGCATTTAAACATTATTCTGTAGAGGTGTTTTGGACTAGATAGAGCAGTGAAGGGAAGGGAGAGTGTATGAGGGGTAGGAATGATAGTAGAGTGAATGGGACATTATTACCCTATGTGCATATATGATTACATAACCTGTATAACTCTGCATCATGTACAACCAGACAAATGAAAAGTTATACTCCATTTATGTATGATGTGTCAAAATGCATTCTATTGTCATATATAACTAATTAGAACAAATAAAAATATATTAAACAAAACACCATTATTCTAGGAAGAGATCAATCCAGAGCCTACATCAGACTGCCCAAGAGATTCATGGTTAAGACTCCCTGATTAATTTGCATCAATGCTTTATATTGAAATATTTCATTAAAATGAATGATTTAATGAATAGTACATAAGTCTTTTTCCTCCAATTTTTTGTTATAGTAAAAAACACATTTCTTATCTTAACCCTTTTTAAATGTTTAGTTTGGTGGTATTAAGTACGTTCACAGTGTTGTGCAACCAATACTACCATTCATGTCCATAACTTTTCGTGTAAAACTGAAACTCTATAACCATTGATATAATAACTCTCCATTTTTCCAGTTCCTAGCAACCACCATTCCACTTGCTATTTCTCTAATTTTGACTACCAAGTACCTCATAAGTGGAATAACACATGATTTTTAAAAAGAATAATTGTAATTTGTATACTTTGTCACATACATTACCCCCATATAATCAAATATACAGCTGTTGCTATCACGTGCTTATTCACGTAAGAATAAGAATATAGGGTGTAATTGGTCTTTTAATAAAACCTACAGGTAGTCAGGCTCAGTGGCACACATCTGTAATCCCAGTGGCTCAGGAGGCTGAGACAGGAGGATGGCAAGTTCAAAGCCAGCCTCAGCAACGGTGAGGCACTAAGCAACTCAGTGAGACCCTGTCTCTAAATAAAATACAGAATAGGGCTGGGGATGTGGCTCAGTAGTTGAGTGCCCCTGAATTCAATCCCTGGTACCAAAAAAACAAAAACAAAAAACAAAAAAACCTACAGGTAAAGCAGATGTTGAACACGTCTCACATTTTAAAAGAGCCACACATTGTTATATGGGGTGGGGGTGTTTTACCTCACTTTGGAAGGATAGTTCCAGAAATAATTTCTTTGCTTACTAAGAGTCTTTCAGAGGCTGTGCCTGGTGGTTTTTTGAGAGGACTTTGACTTTTGATGGTATCACTGTTTTCTCTATTAGTATGTACTGTTGCTGTGAAAACTATAACTGTTTTCTACTTCCTTTATGCTCAAGGATTTTTGTTTCCAGGAGATTTATTAAGGCATGTCAGTATTTGGTAGGTAGGGGCTAGGGATATATCTCAGTTGGTTGAGTGCTTGCCTCGCATGCGCAAGGCCCTGGGTTCAATCCCCAGCACCCCCCAAAAAAAATTTGGTATGTAGAATGATAGATTTCCTTTTATTTTCAGGTATCTCATGTAGTCGCATTCATATACCAGTTTTAGGAAGGTTTGGGACCTTCGAAACTCTGATTCTGCGCAGAGCTCCTCTTAGAACCTTTTCAGAAACACCAGCATACTTTGCCTCGAAAGATGGGACAAATAAAGATGGCTCTGGAGATGGAAATAAGGTAATTATTTTATATTTATTGAAACCCATGTAAATTTTTTTTTTCCCCCCTGCAGTGCCAGAGGTTGAACCCAGGGCTCTGGGCTTGATGGGCAAGTGCTATACTACTGAAAGACATCCACAGCCCCATTTTCCCTCGTTTATTTATTTATTTTTTTCAAAAGAGTTTTTTATTCCCTACACTTCCCACCCCCATTTTCCCTCATTTAAATAGTTAATATAATAGTAGCACTGTATATCCTCTAGGTTTATATGTTTTCTATAGGAAATTTGAGATATATAAAATGAAGAATTTTGTGTAGTTTTATTTTGTGTTTTAGTTTGAACCATCGAGTATAAGCATTGCACTTAGTAAGCATTAATTAAAATTTCTAACACCTCAAAGTAGTAAAGAAATTTCATTAAATAATCTATCTAGGTAGTCACTAGGATCAAGTTAGGAATAACCATCATTTCCTGTTTTCATACAACTCCTCCCCCATCCTACCCCCAGTATTAGAAATTAAACCCAGGGGGACTATACTACCAGCCCTCTGTTATTTTTTATTTTGAGACAGGATCTCACTAAGTTGTCCAGCCTGGCCTTCAACTTGTGATCTTCCTGCCTCAGCCTCCTGAATAGCTGGGATCATGGGTGTGCACCACCATGCCTGGCTCATACAATTCTTTGACAACTTATGATTATATAAACCTCACTCTATTCTCTACCTAAAAGTCTTGGACTTCTGGTATACTTAATATTGGGCTACTCTAGTAGTTAGCAAGTAGATTATTAGCAATTATATCAAGTCAGTGAATTATCAGTTTTTTTCATTGTATGAATTTGACACTTATGTTATGTGCTAGACAAAATTCTATGCACTTTCATATCCATGACTGAAGTAGGTGGAATTATTGCCATTTTAGAAATGAAAAAGGTTACATGTAAGAATGTTAAGTCACTACCTACCGTGATAATAAGTCTTGATGTAATTTCATTGGTGATTTTTAACCTATGTTAATTGGCCCCCAAGTCAAAGAATACTAAACATAGTGTATTTTTATAGTTTTGGAAAGACTTTTTTTTTTTTTTCGGTGCTGGGGATCGAACCCAGGGCCTTGTGCTTGCAAGGCAAGCACTCTACCGACTGAGCTGTCTCCCCAGCCCTGGAAAGACTTTTTAAGTGACTCCATTTCATAGCTGGAATATTAGAGATCTTCAGAGTTTTGCCTTGAAGAAGAGAAGAATCAGTCTGAATAAATCTCCTGCTTTTACTGTTAATGTCAGTAGCTGTCTGAAATGCAATTTTCCTCTATTTCTTTTTTTTTTTTTTTTTTTTTTCTTTTTTGCGGTGCTGGGGATCGAACCCAGGGCCTTATGCTTGCAAGGCAAGCACTCTACTGTCTGAGCTATCTCCCCAGCCCTATTGCTTTTTGAGTCATTGAAAGGAGGCTCTTTATTATACATGCTGGCACATACTGTGTTAAAAAAAAAAAAGAAAGAAAGAATAGGTTAATACATGTGTATTGATTTTTGTGGTAAAAAGATCTTTTGATAACTAGTGATAGTAAGGATATAAACTGTGCTAATAATTCCATTCTGGGAATTATAAAAATTATAAGAGTAATTATGAACTATATCATTTACATTTAAGGTATATATAAAATGATTGACTGAAACTAATAATCTGACAATCTCTTTTTTTCTCCTCCACAAATATTAGAAATCAGTGAGTGAGGGCAGCAGTAAGAAATCAGGCTCTGGGAATTCTGGGAAAGGTGGAAACCAGCTGCGCTGTCCTAAATGTGGTGACTTGTGCACACATGTAGAGACCTTTGTGTGTAAGTATTACTTCTAGTGTTTTTCTTTTTCTCTTCCTTTTAAGTCATTAGATGTATAGAAATATATAAAATTATATAAACCAAAGTTATTTTCTTCCTGATCTTAGGTGATTCTCTAAATGGTCACCAGATATTTAAACTACCTAGGACTATTGATACTTTGTGTTGTGGTAAGAACTGAAGAAAAGTATTTGCTTCTTGTTAGGTATGCTGGTACCTACCTATAATCCCAGCAACTGGGGAGACTGAGACAGAGAGATTGCAAGATCGAGGCCAGCCTTAGCAACTTGGTGAGATCCTGTCTCAAAATGAAAATGAAAAGGGATGGGGATGGAGCTCAGTGATAAAACACCCCTAGGTTCAATCTCAGTACTCCTGTCCCACATCTTTATTTTGATTTTGTGTATTATTTTAAATTTGGATTTTGTGAGTTTTCATATGTGCAATCATTGGGTTAGAGGAGAAACAAGACTTACTCTATATTTATTAGTGCATTCTTCAAATACCTATTAAGCATTTCATTGACTAAAATCAGTCGTTCAAATATTAAGGTAATTTCCTTCTCTGAGAACTCTCTAGAGGAGTAAGCCCTTAATTCTAGGAAATGTCAGATATTTATTAATGATTCACTCAAAAGAAGGGATAGGTCAACTATTCTACTTTTGTTATGAGTTTCTGAAATGCAAAGATGCTACTAGAGATATTTTCTTTTCTATTTATTTATTTATTTAGGTACTAGGGATTAAACCCAATGGTGCTTAACCATTGAGCCATATCTCCAGCCCTTTTTCCATTTTTAAAATTTTTTTGAGACAGTGTCTTGCTAAGTTACTTGGAACCTTGCTAAGTTGCTGAGGTTGACTTTGAACCTTAGACCCTCCTGCCTCAGCCTCCTGAGCCACTGGGATTACAGGCATGTATCACCATGCCTGGCAGATATTTTTTTCAGTCCATCAGATAATCAACAAACTTATTGCCTATATGATTTAGAGTTAATGGTAGTGACTCAAGGGTAAATTACATTGTGTGTCTATGTCAGCTTTCCTGTACAGGTCAGTTGTAAAAAAGCTGATGACTGGGTTTGGTAGGACTCTCAGTTTCTTATAATTAGCTGGAGAAGATTCTCCATGGTCTAACCCTAACACTGAGACTTTAATTAAAATTTCACATTTACCATTAATACTAATGGGCCACCACATGAAAGAGTACTATACACAGCATGCTTTTACAGTTTTGGGCTTTTTTTTTTTTTTTGGCCTTTTTTTGGTGCTGGGGATCCATCTCATGGCCTTGAGCATGTTAAGCAAGTACTCTTATCACTGAACTAAATCGCTAGCCCTAGTTTTGGAAAGACTTCTAAAGTAATTCCAGTTTCATAGCTGGAATACCAAAGATCTTTGGTTTTGTCTGGCAAAACAGAAGAATCAGTCTGAATGAAATTTAATTTGGATTATAATATAGAATGAAAGTGGTAGAACTGAATGATAAAACTTTCTAAACAAAACAAATTTGATGTGATATATAACAATTCTAATATTTTAATCAGGAAATACTTTTTTTTTTTTTTGAGAACGAGTTCAATCTTTATAGACCTAAAGAATAATTTCTTAGAGTAGAAAAGGAAAGAGACTAAATTTAGTAAATGCCAACATACATAATTTTATCTTGTAACCTCACTTTTTTCAGGATGGAATATTCTTATTTTTATAAATGAAGAAGCTGAGACTTTAGTTCACTTAGCAGTGAAAATTTGCTTTTCAGAAGTTCCCCACCCCATATGTTTCTACCAACTGAAGATTCTTTAGGGGTAAACTAGCTCCTCTTGGGATTAAATATTTTTCTTTTATGCAGTGTTTTCAAAACTTGCCAGGTTGTATTAACCATTGTGGGTGACTTTCAAACATGGGTGACTTCAAGTCTCCTTCCCTAGAGATTAAAATTCTGTAGATGTTAGGAGGGGTTCTCAAATCTGTGTAACAGTTAGACCAAGTGTGGAAACACTGCTTTACAATAATCAACTCAAAGCTGAGGCTAATTTCCTTTGGAAATTCTAATTGGAGGTGGGGACTTGAAAATAGAAAATGTGGAAGAAAAGAGTAAAAGAAGAGTATGCACTTATACATAATTTAGCAAGCAAATAACTGTTGAGTCAGATAACTGCCAGGCTCAGAAAATATAGATGAACATGACACTGTCCCCTCTCCTTGGTGCTTTACTTGTAGACCTTGGAGTATGACAAACCTTTCTTCCATTGGTTTTGCCTACCTACAGTAAAAATCTTTGCAGAATGTGTCTTTTTGAATGTGGAGGATCTTCTATGTATACACATTAAACTTGTGCCATCCTCATCCTAAAGAGTTTTGTTTGATCTCAGATTATTTTGTTTAAATCTTCACTTATTTAGTTACTAGTATAAATATCTTTTCTCTTACTTTTGGCCACTTGTAATTCTTTTGTGAATGGCCCATTTAGGTAATTGGCAATTTAAAAATTTTTTTCATTATTTTTAATTACTTGAATACATATGTATCCTTTTATTAAAAAAGTCAGACATTATGGATAAAGTTAAGGTTTTGGAAATAAATCTGTATTGAACATACACTTTTTGAAAAAATATAAATGATATGTTTTTCATATTTTTGCAAACTGCTTCTCTGCCCGAAAAACAATGTTTGAGAACTATATATGTTAATACTCATTCTTTCACTTTCAGGATTTTTAAAATTTATTTACATATGATACATTTCACCATTTTAAAACATACAGTTAGGGATTTTGGTATGTTCCTAAGTTGTACAATTAGTTCTCTAATTCCAGAACATTTTCATCATCCCGGAAAGAAATCTCATAGCCTTTAGTAGTCATTTTCACCTTCCTCTCCTCCTAGCTATGGCAACCATTAACCTAGTTTCTGTCTTTATGAATTTGTCTATTTTGTATATTTCATATAGTAGTATTATACAATAGATGGCATTTTTGTCTGGTTTCTTTCAGTTAGCATATTTTCAAGGTTCATCCTGGTTGTAGCATGTATCAATATTTCAGTTTTTTTTTTTTTTTTTTTTTTGCAGAGGGGTACTAGGGATTGAACTCAGGGACACTCAACCACTGAGCCACGTCCCAGCTCTATTTTGTATTTTGTTTAGAGACAGTGTCTCACTGAGTTGCTTAGCGCCTCACTTTTTCTGAGGCTGGCTTTGAACTCAGGATCCTCCTGCTCAGGCACGTGAGTAACTGAGCACCATGTGCCACCATGCCCAGCTCTTTGTCCTTTTTTTTTTTTTTTTTTTTTTAACTTTATTGTACTTTTTTTTTTTTTTTTATTTAATGTGGTGCTGAGGATCAAACCTTACACATGCCAGGCAAGCACTCTACCACTGAGCTACACCTTCAGCCTTGCTCATTGTCTTTTATTGTTGGAAAAAATCCCATTTTTTAGCCACTCATCTGTTAATGAACATTTGGATTGTTTCTTCTCATTGGCTATTATGAAAAATGTTTCTGTGAACACTTATGCATAAGTTTTTGTGTGGACATACATTTTTACTTCTCTTGGGTAGATAGGAATGGAATTGCTGAGTCATATGGTAACTATGTTTAGTTTTTATAGACTTGCCAGTTTTCTACAGCATTTGTGCCCTTTTACAATCATATCAGCAGTGTGAAGATTCCAGTTTCTCCATGTCTTTTTTAATGTTTACTTTTGATTGGTAGTGATTGTGAAATAGTATCAAATGGTGGTTTTTAATTTGTATTTCCCTGGTGAGTAATGTTCAGAATCATTTCATGTGCTTATTGGCCATTTGTGTATCTTCTTTGAAAGAATAGCTATTTAAATCCTTTGTCCATGTTAAAATTCAGTCATCTTGTTGTTGAAGAGTTCTTTATGTATTTTTGACACTAGACCCATATCCAGATACATGATTTGCAAGTGTCCTTTCTGTGGGTAGTTTTTTCTTTTAAATGTTGTATAGCATAAGTCAGCAAACTTTCCCTGTGTAAGGCCAAATAATAATATTTTAGACTTTTGGGGAAATTTAGTTTCTGTTGCAGCTATTCTACTCTGCAATAGTAGACAATGTAAATGAATGTATGTGGCTGTTCCAACAAAATTTTGTATATGGACAGTGAGATTTGAATTTTATTTAACTTTCATTGTCATTTTTCAGCTATTTAAAGATGTAAAAAACTATTTTAGGTCATGGGTCCTGCAGTACACTGTTCTATCTTCTGAGGATAGTTGTAGTGATTTTTGTTGTTTTCTTTGCTGGTGTTAAAATAGGGTATTCTTGTTTGACATTGTGGAAATAAAATACATTTTTTATAGATACATACCATACGAATATGTGTAAAATCATCCGAAATGGGATGTTAAGAAGAAAATCTAAGAATGTGTGAAAGGACTAATATTCTGTGTATTCTTCTTAAATTTTCTTTTACATATTAAAAATAATTTGTCAAACATGAAGTTTCTTTTATTTAAGATAGACCCTTTAGCTATTTTTATTTTTACATACCTAATACTTGTGAAGGCTTACTGTACTTACGTGTCTGTTGAGGTTGGTATTAAACATTATTACTCTGGTTTGGAGATTTTATTTTGGAACCTGAATTGTGTTTGGAATCATGAGGAACTTTTATTTAAACAAATCTCCCAGGGTTGAGGGTGAAGTTCAGTGGTAGAGCACTTGCCTTGCATGCACAAGTATGATTCCATTCTCAGTACCACACACACAAAACAAAAACAAACAAAAACCAAAGAAAGCAAAAATCTGAGAAGGTTTTCACTAAGGTTGTCTTTCTTATTTTGGCATATTCTACAAGAATATTTATTGGCGTCAGTATTATAGAAAGGACTATATTATGATACTTGTAATCATTTAAAGAAAAAAGTATGTATTTCCTGGTAATTTAACAAAATTAAAATTCATGCCCCCCCTTTTCAGGAATAAAAAGTTAATCCTTACAATGCTTGTATTTTTTCCTTACTTAGCATTTTGATAAATAAAATTCATTCCTTGAACTTGGGTATATATGGAACATTTTTCACTGTAAAATTATATTGTAAATAGAGTATTCAAGTTGAATTTAAGCAGTCTTTCAGAGTAAGCAGAGATGTGATATGTTGATGTTTAATCTCTTTCCCTTTGACCTATTTCCCTAGAGAAATATTTTGTTCTTGTGTTCATAGGCCAGATTTCCTGTCATACAGCCTGAACTAGATCAGAGGCTTCTCTGCCTCTTAATTCTTTCCTTGTTAACAATCAGGTCGCTGGTAAACTGGTGCCTTATTATAAAATAAGACATTGGCTCTGTTCCCATTGGTGGGAGGTGGTGATTATTTGGGCTTATTGCAGGTACTTGGACTGGCTTGATCTTTTTCTTTAGGTTAACGTTTATAGGTGATCATTAAATAGAAAACATGTTTGAGCTCTCCTGGAGTTTTAAAGTTTTATGCTAGAGTTTATCCACATTGTATTCTTAATTGCCTTGTGTTTAAGATTGGAAAAAATAAAAATTAAATTGACTGAATTAATAATGAGTTTTATTTTTTATGTATGGAATAATCTATTCATTTAGATTGTTTTGTGAAGACTTAGGTGTGCTTGCTGGGTAATTATGGATAGATATTAATATTTATAATTTTCCCAAAGAAGAAAAATTTTCTTAAAATTCATTTGTCATCTTTTTTTTTTTTCTTTTTACTTGTCTAGCTGGATGATACACACACACACACACACACAGAAATATCCCATATAATTGTATTATCTAGATTTATCAAATCTGTATTCATTATTTGCATTTGTATGGATGCTCTACCATGCTGCTTTCTGAGGTCCCTGGTTACCATTAATAGGATTAGGCTTGGAAAATGCCAAGAGCATTTATATTCATAAGTCAACATCATATAGCCATATTTTAAAAAGAAAGAAAAGGTAGGAAAATCATATTTGGTTTAACACAGGATAAACTATAGCTGATGGTTTAGAATTGAGAAGCCCATTTTATCTTCATTTTTAACTACCCTTTGTTACTTTCAAAATCTATATGATTGGGGCTGAAGCTGGGGCTCTAGCCCAGTGGCAGAGCGCTTGCCTAGCATGTGTGAGGCACTGGGTTTGATCCTCAGCACCACATAAAAATAAAAACAAATAAAATAAAGACATGCTGTCCACCTACAACTACAGACATTTTTTTAAAAAAAACTATATGATTATCTTTAAATCAAACCAATATAACTAAGGTTATTTTGTTAGTTTCTTAGTGACTTTTCAAACAAAAAAATAGGAATTAGAGACTTGCTTAGTGGTAGAATGCTTGTCTGGCATGCATGAGGCCCTGGGTTTGATTCCCAGCACTGTGGGGGAAAAAAAAGAAAAAGAAAACAAGAACTTGTGGAGTAATTGAGGGTGAAATAAACTATGAAATAATTTGATATATTTACCAAGTCAAGGTTTGAAATTTTTTTTTTGGCAATACTGGGGATCAAACTCAGGGCTTTGTGCTTTCGAGGTAAGCACTCTACCAGCCGAGCTATCTCCCCAGCCCTGAAATTTTTCATAATAAAATATTGGAAAAATACTTTAATCTGTGCTTGACTTTTGTTCACTGTTCATTCAAATATTTCAGCAAAAATATATGATTTTTCAATATTCTCAAAGTGGTTTTTGAAACTGCCTTTAATGAATAGGAACTTGGAATAATCTCAATCTTTTCTTAATGAAATATATCACAAAATGGAAGGAACCTAGTAGAAATGAATAGAGTTTACTGAATTGTCGGTCCTTGTAATATTGTATACACAAGGCTGTTATTGTGGCTAGTGGAGTGAACTGCAACCTACTTTTTGTCACTGCGTAAATTTTCATTTACAGTGAGTCTTTTAGGTTAAAAACACTACTGGGATTATTTTTAAATGTTCCTTTGCTGATTTCTGTTTTCTTTTTCAGCATCCACTCGTTTTGTAAAGTGTGAAAAATGCCATCACTTTTTGTTGTCCTATCTGAAGCAGACTCAAAGAAAAGCATAATTAAAGAACCGGAATCAGCTGCAGAAGCTGTAAAATTGGCATTCCAACAGAAACCTCCTCCTCCCCCCAAGAAGGTATAGGTCTTAGCTCAGTCTTATAAGTATTTTGTCTTGAAAACATTATATTACTTTCCTCTCCCCATTTTATATTGAATCCTAACACTAGTAGGTAAATAAGTATTGTAAATTGGTTTTTTTGTGTGTGTTTATCAGGGACTGAACACACAGATGCTCTACCACTAAGCTACAGCCTCAGTCTTTCTTATAGTTCTTTTTATTTTGAGACAGGAGGGTCTAACTTAGTTTTAGAGGCTGGCTGCAATCCTGCCTCAGCATTCCCAAGTCACTGGAATTACTGGTGTGTGCCTCTATGTTTAGCTGTACATTCTTTTTTTTTTATGTATTTTTTAGCTATAAATGCATACAATACCTTTATTTTATTTATTTATTTTTATGTGGTGCTGAGGATTGAACCCAGTGACTCACACATGCCAAGCAAGTGCTCTACCACTGAGCCACAACCCAGCCCTGTAAGTTCTCACTATAGGCTGTATCTAGTTAACTTGTTATTGATATTTGATGCTTGGAATTTATGTTTGGAGTCCATTGCTTTTTCCCCTGTCATAATTAATACTTAGTATTAATGAAATATAATTGGATATAATTAAAATGGTGTTCATAACTAGTTAATCTGAAATAATATTCTTTAAAAATTCCAGCTATTGACTTATTTTGTTAGTGTGGGCCCCTAAGTAACACTCACTAGTCTGCAATTATCTCCCTTAAATTAGTCTGTTTTACAGTAGAAAAACTTAGTTTAACAATGTCAAGTAATTTTTTTCACAGTTACTGCTAGGGCTGCCCTGTATATCATCTTGGCTTTTGTGATGTGGGCTCTTGCCAGAAGTTTCAAGCAGAGTGTGGTTTAGTCTTGTGAAACATGGCAGAGTGTACGTGATAGCTCCTTTAAAATCACATGATATGTGATTTTTAAGAACCAGGAGATCTTGCCTCCTGGTCTTATTTTTCTATCTGTGTCTCAGATATGAGTACACTTAAATTATTTCTCACTCTGTCTCAGTGTATATATATATGTATATATATATATATTTTATTGCTGTGTATTATATTATGTATTTGTCTCTATCCCTAAATGTGCTGTGACAGATTTGAAGATTCATATATGTAATTTATGAGGAATAGATTATAGATTTTAAAATCTACAATAAAATTTAGTTGTGTGTCAGCTAAGGAATTTGTCATGTAAAAGTAATGTCATAGAAAATATAGCTATTAAGAGTTAGGCATCATGGCACACACTTGTAATTCCATTGACTCAGGAGGCTCAGGCCAGGGAATTGCAAGTTGGAGGCCAACCTGGGCAGCTTAGTGAGATCCTGACTCAAAATAAAAAGTAAAACGAGCTGGAGATGAAGCTCAATGGTAGACTACAGGTAGGGTTCAGTTCTCAGTACCTCATTAAAAATGTTGTGTGTGTGTAGCCATTAAGTTTTATATGTCTCCTAGTTTGTGTAGACTTCAGTTGAGTTAAAGTTTTAGAAAATACATAAGCAGTTTAACTATTTTCAAGGGTCAGTGATTATTAACTGTTCATTTTTATTCACTAAAAACTGAAGGAATTTACCCTGGGAGGCTGAGGGAGGAGGATTGCAAGTTTGAGGCTAGCCTGTCTTAAAATGAAAAATAAAACGAATTGGGGATGTAACTCCAGGGTAAAATACCCTTGGGTTCAGTCTCTGCAAGGAAAAAAAAAAAAAAAAGGTTTTTAGATTGCCATTTAGATAAATGAATACTTTAAGATTAATATCAGAGAAAGAGCTAAGTGTTTATGAGTATTAAAATACATGGATACTTGGGCTGGGGATGTAGCTCAGTTGGTAGAGTGCTTGCCTGTCACGCACAAGGCCATGGGTTCAATCCCTACTACCACCAAAAAAAAAAAAAAATACGTGGATACTGGTAATATAACTTATGCCTTTTACTTATATAATGTCTGTTTCTGAAAAGGGTAGTTTTATAATACAGTATCTTTGAACAATGTTACATTTGCATGATTGAGAGAGGTATAGAAAAGATTTTTTTAAATGATTTACATTAATGATGATACCTTTATATCTGTGGTGGCATGGGTAGGTATTTCAGTGACTTTAATGTTAACTTTTTGAAAAAACATTAGAATCTATGGCATTTTTTTATAGAACAGAAATTAGCATAACACTAATAGAGAACAGTAATATTTTGTTAAGCTACAAACCTAATGATGTAGTTTTGTTCATTTAAGATTTAGACCTTTGAATCATTTCTACTTAATGTATCATGTCCTTAGCATTTTATTTTAATGAGAGTCTGTTCAAATTTAAAACTCTGCCATTATGTTCAGCACATAACTTTATAATGTGTGTGCTTTTATAACTCATAGTAACTTATTTATACCTAATCTTTTTTCAGATATATAACTACCTCGACAAGTATGTTGTTGGCCAGTCGTTTGCTAAGAAGGTGCTTTCAGTTGCTGTGTATAATCATTATAAGAGGATATATAATAATATCCCAGCCAATCTGAGACAGCAAGCAGAGGTTGAAAAGCAGACATCATTAACACCTAGAGGTTAGTACTTTTGATAATTGACCAAACTAGAAATTACAATGCTTAGAAGTAATTTTATTTGTAATTCATTGCTTTTGTCTAAAATGATTTTCTAGGACTTGAACACAGGAGTGCTTAACCACTGATTCCCAGCCCTTTTTATGTTTTATTTTAAGATAGGGGCTCACTAAGTTGCTGAGGCTGGCCTTGAACTTGTGATCCGCCTGCCTCAGTCTCCTGTGCTGCTCAGATTACAGGCATGTGCCACCATGCCTGGCTAAAATGCTTTCAGTACAATGTAGCATTGTTCAAAATGCAGATTGCTTTCCCTTAGTGGATATGAAATCATCTTGGCAGGATGCAAATAGCATTTTTTTTTTTTTTAAGGAGTGAATAGAAAAATACCAGAGTAGCTGGGCATAGAGGCTCATGCCTGTAATTCCAGCAACTTGGAAGGCTGAGCCAGGAGAATTATGATTTAGAGGCTCAGCAACTTAATGTGACTCTGTCTCAAAATAAAAAATAGAAAGAACTGGGAAGGTGGTGAAGTACCCCAGGGTTCAATCCCTAGTACCAAAAGAAAGAAAGAAAATGCCAGAGTACATTACTTGTAGATAAGTTTTAAGTTATACATGTATGGGCTTTAGGTCACAAAATAAAATGTATTGGTGCTGGGGTTGTGATTCAGTCGTAGAGCACCCACCTAGCACACATGAGGTCCTGGGTTCAATCCTCAGCACCACATAAAAATAAAATAAAGGTATTGTGTCTGCCTACAACTAAAAAATATATATTTAAATTTAAAAGAAAATGTATTTCTTGTTAAGGGTCTCAGGAAAGATGTTTGAAAGTGAGGGTGTGTAGATCAGTGGTAGAGTGCTTGCCTAGCATGAGGGAGACCCTGGTTTTGATCCCAAGCACTACCGGGGGCGGGGGAAGTTGAAGACCACTGGGCTAGAGATTGTGTATTGACTTTGAATTACAGACTTCACCATAACTAGTTCACCATGAAAAGATCATTGCAATGCTCTACACTACTCAGTTCTTCTCTTTTGGGTTCAGGATACAGAATTTCATTTGCCTAAGTCAGAGATATGTGGAGATGGTAACTATTAATACAAGACATTTTGCACTCTTTCTTTTGTGGGCCCAAACTGCAGAGTGCAAGGTGAAGGGCAAATTTGTAAGTGATTGTACGTGCAATTTTTATAAATCTTAGATTCTAATATTACCAGTATACTGTGTAATCTCAACTTACTGTAGACAGTAATGTATATTATATAAATAGAATCCTTTCATTAAAAAAAAAAACTGAATAAAATGTAAATATTTAAGTCTATCTTGTTGTCCAGAGAGTCCTGTTTTCTGATTTAGATCTATAGTCCATCCTTTTAGGTTCTTTTAGTCATTACTAATACAATTTGAGGAAATTCTGCTAAACACTTAAAATTTATAACTCTATAATATCTTTCAATTACCTCGAGTAGCTTATCTTGGTATATAACTTTGGTGAAGATGCTTGTTCATTTGTTGAACTTATGGGCAGAATAGTTATGTGGTAGTATCAGTTACTTTATTTTTAGAAAGTGTAAGTCATAACTAATGGAAGACTTGGAACCATCATTTTTACAAGGTCTAAATGAAGCAAAATTTTTTCTGGTTCCTTCAGTCAGTTAAATTGATATTGTTTGAGGTACTGAAAGCAACAGTTATGATATTTATAATATGAAAGATTTTATTTAACTCTTATTGAAAATTTAATTATACTCTTAAAATAGATGCCTATTTTTAATCTGACATATGTGAATGTTAGCAACTGGACAATCATCATTAAGGCCTGGTTGGTTTTGTTTAATATAGAAAAGAGATAGCATATACATTTTTTCATAATGTAATGTAAAGAGCTAAAAACAATGTTAATATATCCTTTTTTTTGGTGGGGGCGGGGGTGCTGGGGATCGAACCAGGGCCTTGTGCTTGCAAGTCAAGCACTCTACCGACTGAGCTATCTCCCCAGCCCCAAATATATCCTTTTAAGTATATTTGAAAGAAGGCAAGAAATGGGATATCATTGTTCCCCAAAACTAGACTAATATGTAATATTTTCATCTTTTTTTTAGAGTTAGAAATAAGAAGACGGGAAGATGAGTACAGATTTACAAGTAAGTGATCTCTCAGGTCCTCCTCTGCAGTCTTCCTTCCTTTTGAGATTTACCTCAGTCAAGTGTGTCAGCAATAGTAATGATAAACATGTACTTGCTTGTATGCAAGAAAGATGTATATTATCTCAGTGTGCTTATCAGACATGGTTTACTTAAGTTGGGAACAATTTATCACACCTAATTTGTGTAATTGGGTTATTTCAGGTAGTTGACTTTATCTTTTCTGTTATGACACTTCTTAAAGCATAACTTGGAGAAATATGAAGTATTGTATATAGTTTTCTTTATAAATATAAATACATTGACAGTTTTTTAGTTATAATTAGAATTGGCCTGCTATAAGTGATTGGAACTTTAATAGAGGCAAAGTATCTTCCAACTACTTTTTGCCAGAAACTAGTTTATTTTTTGGTATTTATGAAACTTGTAGTCTTACAAATTATGAATAAACCCCAGTGCATTGTTTGTAACCATGGATTGCACCTATAAGCATCAGATAGTCTGATGGAGGGTGTAGAACGACCTAATACACCAAGGAGAGTGACCATTTTGATGTCTTAAACCATTGTTTTGGCTGCTGCACAAGAAGGTGAAGGTTCCAGAGGTGTCATAATAAGATTCACATGACTTTTTGTTTTACTAATTAAAATATTAGAGGAAAATTGACAGTTTGGTACTTACACATTTGCCTTTGAACCAAGCAGTATTATATATTGACTCTTTGAAGTGTATTGCACATACAACTGAGCTATTATAATATAACCGTTTTACCACCTCTGGCATGACATTTTCTGCATGTAAGAAAAGTATATTTGTCACTAGTTATTTTTAAATCTGTGGAAATGCTGATATATTGTGCATGGTAAAATTAAGAAATATAATCAATTCAGTAGAATTTGATTATATAAAATGTAAGATCTAAATAAGAAACTAAGGACATATATAATTTATATTTCATAATCCAAAAATATAATTAAGTATTCAATACTCATAAGTATACTGATGACTAGTGGAACTAGTATGAATTAGTAAAGAAAGTCTCTAGTGAATATTTTGAAAGAACTGTCATGTAATACATGTACTTATTTGATGTAATTTAAATGTTAACAATTGACAGTATTTAATAACTTGGGTAAAAGCAATCTGTAATTATATTGGATGACTTGGAACAAAAATTTTAAGTTATATATCATTATGTACAATTTAGTAATGACTTACATAAGATTTTAGGTTCTAAGTTAGGATATTAGACCAAAATCATATGCAATCAAAATTATTCTCCTAAGCCCCTTTGGATACCAGCATACAACTTTTATACTGATGTAACTGTTTTTTCTCCATCATTGGAACATAATATTGTTTCTTAAGTTGAGCACTCAATGAAATCCTTAGTTTGCATTTAAGGGCTATGTTGTCTGAAAAATTAAAAAGTAGGAAAATAGTAAGAGCAAATTTTTTTATAACACACACTAAATCATCTGCCAAGCACTGTGCTAAGTATTTTGCATATATTCATTAATCTTCCCAAACCCATGAGATAGAAACTGTAATTTTCACCCCCATTTTACAGATGAGAAACTGAAAGAAGTGTTAAATAATATGTCAATGGCTACACACAGCTAAAGAGCTTCTTTTTTAATTAATATTTTAGTTGTTGATGGATCTTTATTTTATTTATTTTTATGTGGTGCTGCAGATCAAACCCAGTGCCTCACACATGATAGGCAAGCACTCTGCCACTGGACCCCACATCCCCAGTCCACTAATGAGCTTCTTACCCTTCCTATACTAGCCTGCTTGCTCATAACTCTTATTAGAGAGATCTGCTTAAATAGTGATGAGAGATGCAGGAATGCGAACTACCTAAAAGAATAGAAGAGTTCATCTCAAGTATACTGTGGGGCATATGATCATAAAATGGAATGATGGAGAGCTGGGTATGGTGGTGCTTGCCTACAATACTAGCTACTCAGGAGGCTGAAGTGGAAGGATCCCAAGTTCAAGACCAACCTCAGCAACTTCATGAGACCCTGACTCAAAGTAAAAAATGTAAAGGACTGGGGATGTATCTCAGTGGTTAAAGGCCCCTGGGTTCAATCCCTAGTACTAAAAACAAAAAACAAACAAAAGGAATAAGAAGACACTAGTCTGTACCATTTAAATTATCCCTCTTTTATTTTTTATTTTATTTTATTTGGTACTAGGGATTGAACTCACGGGCACTAACTACTGGGCCACATCCCCAGTCCTCTTCTGTGTTTTATTTAGAGACAATGTCTCTAAATAAGTGAGTTGCTTAATGCCTCACCATTGCTAAGGCTGGCTTTGAACTTGCCATCCCCCTACCTTGGCCTCCTGAGTTGCTGGGATTACAGGGATGTGCCACCGCGCCTGGCAAGTTATCCCTCTTTTTAGAAATTTAAATCACTGAGTAAATTAAATACATATCATGTAGCTCTATTGTAATTAATATACCACTTATAATTTTGTTCACAAATTATTCATCTGAATTATTTTTTTTCCATTGAGCACAGCTAAACTAAAACCAAATTCCTTCCATATTAGATTGACTAAAATTTTAAAAAAGATTTTACCAGCAACAACTTAATTGAACTCATATAGGAGACTAGGTTTTCTTACCTGATATGGATTATGAATTTTTCTCGAATGTGGCACAAATTAAATTCACATGTTAGTTGAATATAGTTAATTTTGATGACTAGAATACCCTTGACCTTAATTATAAAGAGAGTTTTAAAATGACAGTCAGATGGATTAGGACCATAATATGGTTTGTCTACGTGAACCATCTATGGTTTGATTAAAATAATGCATTGGAAAGCAGTGATATTCTTAACCCATTTCTCAGAAATAATCTAAAAAAAATCCAGAAATGTAAACAAGTATGATACCAGATTTCTCAAACGCTAAGAACCAGGAATAATCTAGATATTTACAATTTTGGATAATCTTTAAAAACTAGTTGGATTCTTTCCCTCAACCAAGAGAAAGCAAGAATAAAGATTCATTTTGTAGGGACCCAGCTGATAAACCTGATACTTCACCAACAATATCAATCCTGTCTAATTAAGCATTCCAACTATATTAAAGGTACTCGGGAGCTCCTTTTGAGATCCAGTAAAATCAGATTCAGATAGGGCCAGGAATAGTGAGACTTAACCATGTTTTGTTTTGTTTTGGTTATTCACACAGTCATTCTGAGATGTGAAAGAAACTATAAAGGTTATATTACTATTTTCACATTGCAAATAAGAAGCTGTTCCAGGAAAGTTAAGTGACTTTCCATGGTCCATATCTTGAGCAATAGAATTGAGACTAGAACCTAATTGCTTTTCCCTTCTCTTTCCATTCATTGTTTTTTCTTGCTGAAAATGTGGCCCCCAAATGAATTGCATCTTTTCTACTCCTTTCAACAATGTGTTTGAAATTGACAGGATAAGTATTATTGCTCTTTTGTAGAATAGGAAACAGAATCACAGTGAACGTTGTTCTATAAACATATAGCTATTTGACTCTTAGTACTGTTACTCTCTTCCTTTGTGTGAAGTAGCATTCTTCTTTCACATTTATTAAATAATGAAGGTGGAAAGAATCCATTTTCTTTTCTTGATTCCTTGTACAATTTTGTGTTATACTTTTGTCACTAGACGTAATTTGAGATTTTTTTCCTTTTTAGATAAGACAGAATGTTGACATATTTAAACTTTTCTAAATTGTAATTCAGTTTTAGATGTATAGTTTATGGGGCTTATATTCAAAAAAATTCAGATGCAGCTCTAGTGATTCCTTTGGCATTTTTTCAGAATTGCTTCAGATTGCTGGAATTAGCCCACATGGTAATGCTTTAGGAGCATCAATGCAGCAACAGGTAAATCAACAAATACCTCAGGAAAAAACGAGGAGTGAAGTATTGGATTCTTCTCATGATGATATAAAACTTGAAAAAAGTAATATTTTGCTGCTTGGACCAACTGGGTCAGGTAAATAACTTTCTGGGAAATTTTACTGTTGACTTAAAAAAAATAGAATATAAGTGATTCTGTAACTTATACTGCAATTGAGGGATTCTGGCTTTTAAAAAAGAAAGCCCAAGACTGATTTTCTAAAAACATTGTCAGTTTTCTTGTTTAGGCTTCAAACTAACCTTCAGATATTAGTACTGACCTTCAGGCCATTTCCTAACTTCTTAACAGAAATAATAATAAGATAAAATTAGATCCAAATAATAGTAAGACCTGCCAGTTAATAGCCTTTATTATAAACTAATTTATTTTGCATTTTATAGAAAAATTTATGTCAATTTATTTTTAGTAAACTTTTAGTTTCTGTTTCTATTTATAGGTAAAACCCTGCTGGCACAAACTTTAGCTAAATGCCTTGATGTCCCTTTTGCTATCTGTGATTGTACAACTTTGA
Source organism: Sciurus carolinensis (assembly GCF_902686445.1). Taxonomy (NCBI): domain Eukaryota; kingdom Metazoa; phylum Chordata; class Mammalia; order Rodentia; family Sciuridae; genus Sciurus; species Sciurus carolinensis. Next base: position 89,772,496 of record NC_062214.1, read on the forward strand.
CTCAGGCTGGATATGTTGGTGAAGATATTGAATCTGTGATTGCCAAACTGCTCCAAGATGCCAACTATAATGTAGAAAAAGCACAACAAGGTATGTTGTCAGCTAGCTTGTCTATCCCTAGATTTAATTTTTTGGGAAATTAATATTAAGAAACAACATTTATTTTGAGTTAATGACTAAAATTCTGTAATTATATAGAAGTACTTTTGTTACATACTTTCTAGCATACCCAGTAAGGGCCACAAGTTTGCTTTATCTTATGGTCACTAAGGTGACTGTTAGGGTCAAGTTATTATTCCATTAGGTCCTTAACATTATCATTGCTTTTCCTGTTCTAACTCCCCTCCAGACTTCTAATGCTGGGGCAGGGGCAGGGTGGGGACTTGAGCAAGAGCAGGCAAGTATAGAATGGGTGAGTCTAGAAAAAGTTTAGCCTGTTGCCCTACAAGGATGGCATAAATGCTTCATTTCTCCATCTATCCTATTTACTTATTTACATGAAGAGCATGACAGCTTCCTGTCCAAATTCCTTTAAGACAAGAATGTAGGTGAGAAAGAATAAGTTAAAGTTTTGCTACTGCTAGCACTGCATATACCTCATGCTTCTGCGCTATATCTCAGCTTCTCATAATAAAGAACTTGAATATATTAGTGGGGTAGATAACTATTATCAAAGAGCTTTGCTTATTGTACTCAAATGATGTTCTGTAGAATAAATTTCAAAATATTTGCACAAAATGATAAATGAACAAGAGAGTAATATATTTTCAAAATATCAACCCATCACATATGTTAAGAATGAAAAATTGAACAGCCTTGCTCTGTAGATCTCTAGTGTTTTAAAGCTGAGGCTATCTTGTGTATATTGTTTTCATATTATAAATAGAATCCTCCTTAATTATAGGAATTGTCTTTCTGGATGAAGTAGATAAGATTGCAGTGTGCCAGGCATTCATCAATTACGGGATGTAGGTGGAGAAGGCGTTCAGCAAGTAAGCAGTTGAATATTTTGTTCAAGCCCACTAAAAGGAAGGGAATACATCAACTTCCCAAATATTGTACGTTTGGTTTCACAATTAGATTTTTTTAAATTACTTTGTTTTATTTCTTCCACCCTAAACTTCACATGTCATTTTAAAGTAGTTCTGATCCTAAAAGTTATTAATGAATTAATGTAACAAATTATTTTTCTTAAAAGAAATTTAAAATATTTTAAAGGACAGGAAAAATAAAATTTTAATTTTCATTGTTTTTATTCCTCAAAGGCCCAGTTAAGCATTCTAAAAGACTACTGAAGAAGGTTCTGGTTCTAACATGAATGAATCATAAATGTTTCTTATTCCCTCCACTTAGTTAGAAGATAGGTGTCAAATAGTGTGTCATTACTTATAGAGTCATAATTGAAGTTACAATGATCTATTGGCCAACTTAACCTTTTTTAAAAATATTTTTTTAAGTTGTAGATGGACATGATACCTTCATTTTATTTATTTATTTGTTATGTGCTACTGAGGACCAAACCCAGTGCCTTACACATGCTAGGCAGGTACTCTACCACTGAGCTACAACCCCAGCCCCCAAATTAACCTTTTTTTTTTTTAATTTATTTATTTTTACATGGTGCTGAGGATCAAACACAGTGCTTCACGTGTGCTAGGCAAGCACTCTCTCACTGAGCTACAACCCCACCCCCAAACTTAATCTTTTAATGGTAATTAATTATGATATAAACTAAAGGTCAAAGCAATTGCTTCACTTTTTCACTTGTTTTTGACAGTGATATACAAAGGTATGTCCTGGATAATTTTTTTTCTTTTATGAAGGCATCTCAAAATATATTCCCAAAGTTTAAACTGGAGTAGAAAAGAATTTATATGAAAGACAAACCAACTATTTTCAAATTTTGAATGATCCCACCATGTTTGGGAACCATTTTATAGAATCTTAATTCTGTCTTTTGGTCAGAATTATGGTTTTATTATCAAAAACAACTTCTTAGATTGACTATTTCCTCAATTATAATACATCAGGAGTCTTGTATCCATTTCAGAATAAATTTATGAATTATTAATGTGATAAGTACATTTGATTTTTCATGTTGTCATGTGGAGTTTCATTAGTTATGCTCATTGACCATAACCACATATTATTTTCCCCATTAAATCCCATTATGTTAAGTATAATAAATAATGCACTTCTATATGGTGATGCTATAAATTATTCTTTATTTAGGGCTTATTAAAACTACTAGAAGGCACTATAGTCAATGTTCCAGAGAAGAATTCCCGAAAGCTACGTGGAGAAACAGTACAAGTTGATACAACAAATATCCTGTTTGTTGCATCTGGTGCTTTTAATGGTTTAGACAGAATCATTAGCAGGAGGAAAAATGAAAAAGGTAAGTTTTTCTGAGGAGTTGGAGCATTACAGAGTTATGGAGGGTGGAATCTCAGTTTCTGTTCTCATATCTACTGACTAGTCATTGGGTTTTTTAAAGAGCATATCAGAAATACATTGTTTGAATTTTAGAGCAGTAATTAGAGGATTTCAAATACTATCTATGTAGGGACATTTTTAAGTATAACAGGATGAATTCAATTTTATATTTATGTATGGAGTTCACTTATTATTTGAGGTAGCTGCTCTATCAGTAAAATTTTTATTCATTTCTCCTGCCCAGTTTACTGGAGTCTAGTAAACAGCTTGTTTCCATTGTCCCTGCCCATAGAGTCTGTCATAAATCATTGCTGGCATTCACAAATCAAGGGAAGCATTTGGGAGTGGGGTTGTCATTTTTTACTAGTTTCATAGATTTTTTTTTTTGAACATTCTTATAAACCCTGTTTTTAACTGGGATCGAGACTTACTTCTTCACGTCTTCAAAGTACATGCCCAGCACCTATTTGTTGATTGATTATATAAAATATAATGTGGCAAGAAGTATAGAGTATACCTGTATTTTCCATGTTTTTGTGCTTTACCTAACAGCCAGCCACAAATGTTCACTTGTATATTACGTAACATTCTACCAAAATGAATACCTCCAATTAGCTGTTCGCTAGATTTTTTGCTTTGAGTCTCCTCAGTTGTCAGTGCCTAGTTTAATGCATGAGTTTAAGTAGCAGTATAGTAGTTATTAGTTGCTCATGGGAGTTCTGTGCGTAGCCTACATGAGAAAACAGGTTTACAAATAATAACTGAACCATGTAATCAGGCTTTATTCAGCATGAATAAGGTTAGATTTTTATTTTTCTATGAATTTATGTAGAATTTTAACTGTAGGAAAAATATAAATTAACTATTAACTGTATTTTCTTACCATTGATATTCTGCATAAATTAATAAATTAGAAGGAATTTTTTTTTCCTTCATGTGTGGGTAAGAGATAACCTTGTATTTGAAATTCTGTAACAAAGACAGGGACCATGTTCTCATACTAATTTATAATTAATATTTCTTTATACTTCTAAAAAGGATTTGATGTTGAAACACGCAGTAGAGCACAATTAAAAATAATATTAGAAAAGAATAAAAACGTGTAAAAGGAAGGTTTAGACAATAGTTTTGATCTATTGAGAATTAAGTTACTCAATTTAGCTATGAACTTATTAACAAAAAATAGGGGGAAGTCATGGGCTCTAGTAATACCTGAGAGAGGAAGATTTTTAGGAGAGACAGTTTTAAAAGGATATGTTACGTATATCTGTATGTAATGGAGAGACATGAGACTCTTCAAGAATGATTTTATAGAAGATTAAGAACATCAATGTAGCTATTGTTTTTTTAATCAACCTTCATTGAAAGCCAAAAATACATTAAATAATATACCATATGAAACTGTTTACAGTCTTTTTATTCCTTTTGCTTTTGCCCATGCCTTCCCCTATATCAATTCAGTCAGCAAATAATGGTTCATCTTTTTTTAAGACTTAGACTATTATGACCATTCAGTTTCTCTGTGAAGATTTTCTTGGTCACCTCTCTCCCCAGTATGTGGATCTTTTCTACTGCCACAGAGCCCAGTAGTCATCTGTCATTGTACTTAAAATACTTTTCTACCTGTATATACTCTCCCTCTTAAGACTTCCCCTTTGGGGTAAAGGCTGTCTTCAGGCATGTATTCTGAGATTTATAATCTTTATAAAATGAGTATATAGATTTATTACTATATATGATTTTATGTTAGATAAATTTCAATGTTTAAATTATCAAATGAAAGGTATTTTGCAACTCTTCATGTACACAGCTTGGAGAATCAGAGGAATAGTGTCTTAATTTATTCAGGCTGCTGTAATAAAATAACAGAGATTAGGTGCTTTGCAAACAGAAATTTCTTTCTCACAGTTCTGGAGACTAGGAAGTCCAGGATCAAGCCACCAGCAGATCTGATGTCTCATGAGGACCTGCTTCCTCATGGATGACTGTCTTCTCACTGTTAACCTTACATGGCAGAAAGGCAAAGGATCTCTCTGTCGGGGGTCTGTAAGGAGACTATTCCCATTCATGAGAACTCCACCCTATGACCTAATCATGTCCCAAAAGCTTACTTCCTAATACCATCACCTTGGGGGTTAGGATTTCAACATTTGAATTTTGGGGAGACACAAACATTTAGTGCAGTGTAGACCAATTTTTAGCTTAGGCTATTATGTTGTTGTTCTTTTTTTTTTTTTTTTTTTTTTTTTTTTAATGTCAATAGGCCTTTATTTTTTTCACTTATTAATAATGTGGTGCTGAGAATCAAACCCAGTGCCTCACACATGCTAGGCAAGTGCTCTACCACTGAGCCACAATCCCAGCCCTTAGGCTATGTTCTTGGATAGCATATACTTCTTTTGTACTTTTAACAAAAACTATATGACATGTCAGAATTACACTTAACAGATGACTATAGTATGGTTCTTGTGTGTTGATTGCAGTAAGATCTATAAACCTTTCAATACTCAACCCTCATTTAGCAAAGTTAGCATTAGGTAGGACTTAGGGTTAGGATCATCCTTAGGTTCCTTACAAAATGTGAATTATTCTAACTCATAGGTTGATGTGTACAGCCCCAAATCATGATTTTAGTAGAATGCTTAACATGACTTGTAATTTTAGTAGAATGTTTCACAATGGAATGCCAAAGCCAAATGAAGCTCCAAAACTACAACAGTGCAGAATCTGATCATTTGTAGATTATTTTTCTGTAAGACTGTTTATTCCATAGCATTATCCTAATTTATAGTAGTGCAAAATTAACTTTGATGACAAAAATTGATATCTCCATTTTCGTAGTTCTTACAGGTTTTAGAAATCACACTTTTCTAGTGGTCTTGGCTAAACTCTGCAACCTTATTAACTGAGTTTTAAGGGACTTCACTTAATAGTTTCTTACATATCTACTTCTGCTAGGATACTTAGGGAGTTGGTTATCCTATAATGGTTATGTTCTTGGTTCTGAAGGCAGAGAGACCTAAGTTCTTGGTTTGCCACTTAACAGCAAGACTTTGGTCAAAGTACTTAATCTCTATAAACCTGTTTTACAACTTTATAAAATGTGAATAATAATAATAGAACTTTCTTTATAAAATTGTTGCAAAGATCACATGAGGTATGTATGTAAAGTACTTAATGCAGTGCAGCTTTATTCTACTGTTTATAATATGCCTGATTCTTTGACAGTATCTTGGATTTGGAACACCATCTAATCTGGGAAAAGGCAGAAGGGCTGCAGCTGCTGCAGATCTTGCTAATCGAAGTGGAGAATCAAATACTCACCAAGACATTGAAGAAAAAGATCGGTTATTACGTCATGTAGAAGCCAGAGATCTCATTGAATTTGGCATGATTCCTGAGTTTGTGGGACGATTACCTGTGGTGGTTCCTTTGCATAGCCTAGATGAGAAAACACTTGTACAAATACTAACTGAGCCACGTAATGCTGTTATTCCTCAATACCAAGCCTTATTCAGCATGGATAAGGTTAGGTTTTTACTTTTCATGTTTAGTTTATTATTTTCTCGCTATTAAAATTCTATGTAAATTAGCCTTCCAGATTTAAAAAGGAATCCTGTTCATCTGGAATAGCTACCTGTTCCTAGGTCTGTATCTATGAATACAGGAAGGCACATGGTGTTACATAGACATATAGGGGTTTCATTTTTTCTGAATTAAATATTGTTGTAATATAAAGCCCAAGGATGTATATAGAAAGAAATAGTCATTAGCCTACCCCTCTAAACCAAATACACAGGATTATCCTTTCATCCTTGACATTCTAAATGTTTTTGTTGTCACGTACCATATACACTTTCATTTATTTTTCCCCTACTACTGGGGATTGAACCCAGGGATGCTTTACCTCTGAGGTTCACCCCCAGCCCTTTTTATTATTTTGAGACAGGGTCTCACTAATTTGCCTCAAATTTGTGATCTTCTTGCTTCAACCTCCCAACTCACAGGGATTACAGGTGTACTTTTATACACTTGTCTAAATAAAGTTTTATTAACTTTCATATCTACACATCTGTAGCAAACACTTGGAGGTCACTCTAGCCCACACATCCATCCAGATAGCAGATGTTTTGGGTTTTATGAATTTAACATCTCTAAATATTAGTCTTATTTTGTCACTGCCTAAAGTCAAGCCCCTTTATCATTCTTGATCTATGCCTTGATTCTCAGTTGGTCTCCCTGTTTTAAGTCTGTCTCTGACCACTACAACTAAAATTGTATTTGGGTCAGCTTATCCAGCTAAAACGTATTTATCTGTGAAGTCAAAGCATTGGTTTCATTTAGTTTTAAAATTCTGTGATTCTAAGAAGAATAATGGTGATAGTTAATAGACCAAATGCTATATGATACATGTTAGGAAAATATCAACAAGGGTTATCTAAGTTTTCATTTATTTTTAATCTGTTTGTAGTGTGAACTGAATGTTACTGAGGATGCTTTGAAAGCCATAGCTAGATTGGCACTAGAACGAAAAACAGGTGCACGAGGCCTTCGGTCCATAATGGTAAGTTGGTGTTATTTTAAAACTAGATTAGTTCTTGGCTTGAGTTTTGAGAATATTAAGCCCCCTGTTTTTCTTTTTGTAAATGTATCTACAGAATCAGCCTAAAGTGTGTGTGTGTGTGAGTGTGTGTGTGTGTGTGTGTGCGCGCGCGCGCGCGCACATGTGTGTGAGAGAGAGACTTTCTTGAGGGGACGAGGAGGAGGGGAGGTCACAGTAGATTTTTCTATCTTTCCAAAAAGGTTCTTTGGGGCTGGAGGTGTGGTTCAATAGTAGAACACATACTTAGCACACATGAATCCCTGGGTTCAATTTCCAGCACTGAAAAACAAAAAGGAAATTTAAGGTGTTTGCAGTAAAGGACACATACATAATATGATAAGTGAAATACAGGAAATCAGGATCAGGGAAAAAGCGATTTGAAAAAAATTCTTTGTGATCCTTTTTTCTAAGCTGAGCCCTTTCTCAGACCAGTTGAAAGCCCCATTTTTATTTGTTTGGAAGTAAGTTGCAGATACCATTTTACCCCTCAGTTCTTCTGTAAGGTATGAACTCACATTTTTATATTTTTCTGTATTGGGAATTGAACCCAGGGCCTCACACATGCTAGGCAAGTACTCTGTGACTGAGTTACACCCCCAGCCCTTTTTATTTTATATTTTGAGATGGGGTCTTGCTGAGTTGCCCAGGCTGGCCTCAGTCTTGGAATCTTCCTGCCTCAGCCTCCATAGTAGTTGGGATTACAGGTGTACACCACCATACCCAGCCTGAACACACTTTTTAATTTTGTAATACATTCCAGAGACACAGACTATTTTCCTGCCACTAACCTCTCTCGAGTTTTTTCCCCTTGCCCCCAGGTCTGACTATATGATGGATGTACTATATCTCTACCTGCCCCCAAAACAAGCACATGTTCCTATTCCCTTTTGAGGATTTCTTTTTCTTTTTTTGGTACTGGGGATTGAACCTAGAGACACATTTACCACTGAACTACATCTTCAGTCTTTTTTTATTTTTTATTTTGAGACAGAGTCTCACAAAATTGTTTAGGGCCTTGCTGAGTTGCGGCCTTGAACTTGGGATTCTCCTGCCTTAGCTACGTAAGTTGCTGGAATTATAGACTTGTGCCATTGAGCCTGGGCCTTTTAAGGTTTTAACTGCTAACTCACTTCCCTTATCTCAGGACTTTTTTTTTTTTTTTTTTTTTTTTATTATGTGATGCTGAGGATTGAACCCAGTGCCTTACATGTGCTAAGCAAGCGCTCTACCTCTGAGCTACAATCTGAGCCCCTCAGTAGGACTTCTGATTGAAACTCTTCATCTATCACAGACAGTTTGGGATTATACTTTCTGATGAGGGCTTGGAAATAAGGTGTTAATGATTAAGGACAGTTGTATAATCATGCAGACTAGAAGAGTGAGTAATAAATTTGACATTTTAAAGAAAATTTGATGTCCTCAATCAGTATTTTCCTTTAGAATACCACCTGTAGCCAAAGCCCCTACCCATAGGCAAATCTGTTTTTTTATAGTAAACAATTTTAGATCTGCAGCATTTGAGACAAATGTTCATTTGAAGTCATAGTTTGAAACTGAAGAGCTTGGTAGGGGTGATTTAGAATTAATTGTTTTCAAAGTAGGGATTTTTTTTTAATCTCCTCAATAGTACAATAAGCCAGGACTGCTCTGAGTTAACATCTGGGTCTGAAAGCATAGTCTTTTTTTATATGCATGTTGACCTAAATAGGCAGAACCTTAGACAGATAGCTTATTTGTAAAATGACTTTTCTGAATTTAGTTAGAAGCTGTTTTTATATAAAGAACATGAAGGTTTTTATATTGATTTCAACATTCAGTTTTGAGTGTATAAAAGACAGTATTTCTGGAGTGAATTAATTCACTTGACCTATAGAATGAAAGTATTTTGTATGTAACCTGTTTTCCATGTAATTCATTACTTTTTATATCTTTAGGAAAAACTGTTACTAGAGCCCATGTTTGAAGTCCCTAATTCTGATATTGTATGTGTGGAGGTTGACAAAGAAGTAGTAGAAGGAAAGAAGGAACCAGGATACATTCGGTAAAGTTTATTTTCAAACCAGAAAAGATCTAAAATTTAAGATCTTTTTTGCTCTTTATTATTATAGTTTATCGATCTGTCATTTTAAAATTACATAATAATCCTTGTATTGGTAAGGGAAGTATTCTCATGAATTTTCTGAAAAATCTAATCTGGATCTATAAAATAGTATTTTGTGAGTCTTTTTGAAAAATTGATCTTCAAAATTAGCATCTACTTTTTCCCCCTAAGGAAAAATTATCAAAAGAAACATAAAATTAGTAAAAATTAAGAGATTAAAGTGACTTTTTTTTCCATGTCTTTTCATAAGACTAAAACTTTGTGTTCATAATTTTTTCTCTCAGTAGTTTTACCAGTTGACAAATTTGACATCTTCCACTGCTTTATTTATCTGTTCCAGGAATCAGCAGACAATCTCATAAAGGGCTAAATATTTTAGGGCTTTATGGTCTGTATTGCAACTATTCAAAACTGCCCTCCTGGCACAAGAGTGGCCATAGACAATATGTAAATGAATAAGCATATCTGTATTCTAGAAAGTCTTTGTTTATAAACAAACAGGTAACGGACTGAATCTGGCTCATAGGTTGTAGTTTTAGTAATATATTTAATACGGAAAATGTTGGAAGTTTATGTGTATCTCTATTGTGTAGTATTTCCCATATTTCACCACTAAGCAATCTTAAAAGTGCTCTTCCTATTTTCTGTTTTGTGGATTTTTTAGCTAGGGAAATTAATTTACTATATTAAAGCTAGAAATCCTATTTATCTCCAGTTTTTATTTAAAAAACAAACATGACTTTCATTATAGGGCCCCAACAAAAGAATCCTCTGAAGAGGAGTATGACTCTGGAGTTGAGGAAGAAGGATGGCCTCGCCAAGCAGATGCTGCAAACAGCTAAACTGTCAGACTTCTGTCCTGTATATAAAGCTTTTCCTTCTTTTGTTTAGGATCATAACTGTTTCTACAGTCTGACATTAAAGGCATTGAATCTATCTTGGATATCATACATGGTCAGAAGCCTTTAGGATAAGAATCAGATCATGTATATTATTGTAACATCACATTGATTTATACAGAGGACATTATGTGGACTTTAATGGCACAATGTTTAGAGATAAAATGTATATTATTTTTGGTTCAGTTTTTTAAAAATATGCTTTAACAAAATTCTTAGGTGTTCTTTTAAGCAATGCAGGTGTTGCAATAACTGTGGATTTTACAATAATGTTACTCTACAAATGGGAAAATAAATTCTTTAAAATTGAATATTGGGGTACCATTCTTTAGTGTTACCTTTTTCTACTCACGTTCATTTCCTAAAAATATTTGAATTTTATTCATCTTAAAAATTGGACCAGGTAGTTTCAAGTAGTTAAAAGTTTCATGGAAAAATAGCCTGAAGAACCATAATTTGATGATTTGTTTAGCTATATTCTTAGTCTTATCTGCTAATGTGTGATACTAACTTCCCAATTGGTACTTTTTTTAAAAAAGCCATTCTGTTACTGACATGTCTGATTTATTTGCCATCTTTGAGCCATTTTTAGTACTAAGGGTGAGTTGATGGAATTAAAGTCTGATATAAATCTTCAGAAAAAGTCTATACATCTCATTCTTTAAATAGCATGCAGTGTCATAGTAACAGCCCTGTGCAAAACAAAATAAAATACCCTGGTAGTGTGTACTTTCCCAAAGTATTGAGCTAGTTTTTTGTTTCATTTTGTTTTGTTTTGGTGCTAGACATCTAATTCTTTGGCTTCATAGAACATTAAAGAATATCTGTGTTTTGCTATCAGCCAAAGTGAATGTGTTCACACTAACATAAGATATTAATTTTCATTACATAGCAAAACTAAAAGGGGAAATTTTTTGGACTTAACAAATGAAAATTACATTATTTAATTCCATAATTACTAAACTAGGTACCCTTTAAGTTTTTTCTTTCCTTCTGTAATGACACAGTTTATATTTTTATTTCAATTCAGTCTCATTTGAAATTATTTAAATCAGAGTACCATTAAGTATTTGTTTTCATTTTTTTGGTTTTTAGTTTTGAGTTTTTCTTTTACTCACTTTTTCTTAGGAAATGAACCCTAAGCTATTCACAGATTGGAAATACCGTTGAAGACTTGGGCTATGATATAATAAAGGGGATGTGAGGTACCTGTTTATGGCTGGGGTAGGACCAGAAATGCACTTTTGCAGAGTTTATAGCCTGACTGCTATAGTGTGAAATAGAAAGAGATATCCTTACTCTCTCTAATGATGGTTCATATTCTCTTTATGAATCTTTCATATTATAACTTTGTTCATTATCTTTTTCTTATAGCATCATTTTCCTTTTTGTAGAGTGAAAATTTGGATAGTTTGTAAATATACTAAAGGTAATCCTCCAGAAATGGACTGGGAGACATTATAGTCAACAATTTACCATTGGTTTCAGAAGTTGTTAACAAAGCATAATTGATATTTTTAAATCAAACACAAATGAGTACAACTACAATTTGTATCTGGGAACTTATGTTTTGGCATTTGAATAAAACAAAAGGACTAAATAAAAGCCATTGTGGTGGTGTGTCAATACTGCAACGGTGCAGGAGCACGAGCACTCTACATTGACAGTAAGAAGGACAGCCAAAACAGCACTGAGGTGGGCTCTTGCTGTGTTCCCCAGGCTGGCTTTGATTTATGTGCTTCAGCTTCTGAGTAGCAGGGATTATAGATGCATGCCACCGTGCCTGGCTAGCAGTGCCATTTTGAAAGGGCACAGATGTTATATGAGCTGCTTTATTCTAGGGATTGGTTAATCCTTCTCTCTCTCTCTCCCCCCCTCCCCCTCCCCCTCCCCCTCGCCCTGCAGGTAGACACTCTGCCTGTCTGCTTAATAAAGTCTCTTGTGACTCTTATTTTGTTTTTCTTAAATGCTATATTTGTCAAGCTCACAATTTTGATCCTACATACTTAGGGGTGTTTCTGCCTCTTGCTGTTGCTGACTTCCTGTCCACCATAAAATTCAACTCTGGACAGTCTTCCCTCTACTGGTGATCTTCCTAAACAGGACCATGCCTGCTACATTGCCTACAAAAGTTCCTACAAGATCAGATACACAAGTTCAACCAATCGGCCATTCAACCGCTTCTCCTTCAAGACTACCAGCCCCTGATACCCAAAGCGGAGACCTGTGATTCACTGTCGACACCTCCAGCTCCAAAACCACTGTTCCCACCTAAAGCCCTCCCTAATCTTCTTTTTATGATACTCTTCGCCCCTAACCAACAGGAAGAAGCTACAAAAGAAAGACCATTGTCTCACCCCTGGTATCTATAAAAACAGGGAGGAATATTGGCATAAGATCTGCTATTTTGCTGCCATTATTCTCCCTCCCCCACACACTTAAACAACCCAGATTGTTAGCCCTCGAAACTCTTAGCCAGCCATTGGTCTGTTATTAGCCTGCAAAATTCCACTACTTAATACACCCCCCCCCCCCCCCGCCAATTTTCTCTCTCCTGGCTTTCACTCTCTCTCTCTCCCACCCTGCAGGGAGACACTGCGCCTGTCCACTTAATTAAATCTCTTGTGTGAGAAAAAAAAAAATTTACAAAAAAAAAAAAAAAAAAAGAGTGGGTACTAGGGATGTAGCGCAATAGTAGTGTCCTTGGGTTCCATCCCCAGTATGACTAAAGAAAGAAAAAAAAAAAAAGATTAAAATCAGAATCTCAGAAGTGTGAAACTACTGGGAGTCTTAGGAGTGAGAAATAGGTAACAACTATGGCTTTCTGTTAACTATTTCATTGAGAAGCCATCTGTGAATCTACCAAATTCATCGCCCAATCTTTTCTAGTTAAAACTGAAGGGGATCCTTCTTACCAAATGCAGTCATTTCACATATGATCTGAGTTCCATAATCCCCTCTCATTTCTCAACGCCTCTAGTTCTTTTGTTAGTTTTCTATTACATTAACTGTTTTTTTCCTTGTGAATTATTCCTAGCAGCATCAAAATACTGCTTAGTATTCCTTGTCCTATAGCAAATCTCCCAAGCCTTTTCACTTGTTTATCTTTCCAACTACATCATAATTCCCACTAGGGTGAAGACCAAACCTGTTGTGTTAACTATAATGAGTACCTACCACAGTGCTTCATATATTTAGTTGATCTGTACATTTTTAAACAAAGCCTTGTATGCAAGGTTAAGTTGTAATTTTTTTTTTTTGCAGAAGTAGTTAGACATTAAGTTTTAAACAGAGAATTGCATATGATTATCTGTACATTTTAGATGGTTGAGAAGGTCCAGCTCTTAGAAAAATGAGTGGAAAGAAATGACTAGAAGTCTACTCAAGAACATTTCTCCAGCACTTGTCCTTCCTATATCTTTTCAGTTTTCTTTTTCAGATGAATTCTCATCGGCATACAGACAAAACAACTTCATTGATTAGTTTTGTTAATTTTTGCAAGTGGTATCACATGTTCTTTAGTGGAAAAACTTTATTATACCTAAAGTAACTTATAAATTTAATATTCTAATAAAATACCAGATTTTTAAAATTAAAACTTTGCAAGCTAATTCATTAGATGAAGAAACTGAAGCCCAGAAGTAGCTTTTCCAAGTTCACCAAACTACTATGTAATGACCAGGATTTAATCCCGGGTAAACTGATTCCAGAGTTCCTATACTTAACACACTGGAAGGGTGAAAGAGGAGGAGTGTTTCTGCTAGTTATTTGAAAAATATAAAGCCTTCAAAATATGTGTACCAAGCCAGGTACAGTGGCACACTCCTGTAATCCCACCTACTAGGGAGGCTAAGGCAGGAGGATCACAAGATTGAGGCCAGCCTGGGCAACTTAGTGAGACCTTGTCTCAAAGGCCTGGGAATGTAACTCAATGATAGAGCACCCCTGGGTTCACTCTCAAGTACTGCCCTTCCAAACGTGTGTACCAGTATATCAGCGAGCAGATAGACCAGTGGAAATGAATGTAAAATCCAGAATCCAAAATACAATGGGAGTTTAATATATGAAAAAGGTGACATTTCAAGTTAAGAAAAAGAATAATCAACAAATGGTGTGAAAACTGACTAGCCATCTGGAACATAAAAATGTTACACCTTAGATAATTAAGGTTAAAAACAATCTTTTGAATATTGTGTCACAATAATAGTTTCTGGTAAGTTTCAGAGGTCCATTAGGAATTGGGGTGAGGGACTTATATTGATTTTTCCTCATGATCTCAGAAGTCCTCCAGGTAAAGAAGAAGAATGCTTCTAGCGCATCTTCCCTCAGCTTTTGGTAAAGAAAGTAATTAATATTTTAAGTAAACATGAAATACAGCATGTCTATCTACTTACTTTGCTCAGAGTAACAAACAGTACTTTGAAAAGTATATATCTTGGGCTGAAGTACAACTCAGTTTGTACTTGTCTAGCTTGTGCAAAGTCCTGGATTCAATCCTCAGCACTGCAAAGAAAACAAACAAAAACAACCAAACCACAATATTCAGGATCTTGGGCTAAGTAAAGAGTTCTTAAGTGTGACAGTAAAAACACAACCCAGGGAAAGGAAAACAAGTTGAACTCAATCAAAATTAAGAACTTCGCTCTGCAAAAAGAAAAATCCTGTTAAGAAAATTAAAAGTCAAGTTATAAACTGGGAGAAAATATTTGCAAACCATATATTAGACAAAAGACTAGTATCTAGATTCTACTATACTAAAAAACTCAGCAGTGAGTAAAACCAAACAATTCATTTACAAAATGGGCAAAAGACAAGAACAGTTAATTCAATGAAAAGGATATACTGAGCCAGGTGTGGTGGTGCATGCCTGTAATCCCAGTCACTAAGGAGACTGAAGCAGGAGGATTCCAAGTTTGAGGCCAGTCTCAGTAATTTAGTGAGACCCTCAGCAAATTAGCAAGACCCTGCCTCAAAAAATAAAGGTCTGTGGATGTGACTCAGTGGTTAAGCGCTCCTTTTCAATCCTCAGTACCAAAAAAAAAGTGTGTGTGTATTCACATTCTATGTAATATACATATACATATATATATATATATATAAATATATATCAAGCATATGAAAAGATGTTCAACATAATTAACCATTAAGGAAGAGTGGATTAAAATGGCAGATCACTACACACCTATCAAGATGTCTGGGAAAAAAAGTACTTTGTGAGAATGCAGAGAAACTGAATCACACATATATTGCTGGTGGGAATGTAAAAAGGTGCAGCCACTCTGAAAAACAATTTGGTGGTCTCTTGTCAAACTAAACACACAACTACCATATGACCTAGCAGTTGCATTCCTGAGCATTCCCAGAGAAATTAATGTTGGTGTTCACAAAAAATGCATCTAAATACTTATATCAGCTTTATTCATAATAGCTCCAAACTGGAAATGAACCCGAAATCCTGCACCAGCAAAATGGTTAAAATGTGGTGTAGCCACATCATGGAATACTGCTCAGCAATGAAAAAGGAACAACATTGTTCCTTTGATACAACAACCTAGATAATTCTCCAGAGGACTGATGGTGCAGAATGTAAAAAGTAAATGCCAAAAGGTTATACACTATATGATTCCACATATAAATACATAACATTCTGGAGAGGACAAAATTTATAGAAATAGAGAATAGGTGGTTTCCAGGGATTAAGGAGAAGGTGGGTTAAGGAAAAGAAGTGATGTGGCTATTAAAGGACAAATGAGGAGTCCGGATAGAGATAGAAACATTCTGTATCTTGACTGTAGCAATATTAATATTGTAAAATGGTACCACAGTTCTACAAGATGTTACCATTAGAAGAAAGTGAGTAAAGTACATGAGATCTCCCTGTTTTGCATCTTATAATTGCATTTAAATTTGCAATTGTCTCAAAATAGTTTAATGTAATAAAATGGCTTGGTTTTTCCTTCACCTACTGCTTAAAATCAATGGTCTCCCCTGGATGTTATAACTTTTGTCCACTTCCCCAAGATCACAGTGTTCCCCTTGAAATAGGATAGAAGGAATGAAAATAGGTAAAAAGGAGACAAAAGGGAAGGAAAAAGAGTCTATTATATATCTTAAAGCCTCAAGCTCACACTTATTCCCCAGACCTATATCACTCCCAGGCCTGTCATTCCCAAATTTCTGAGAATCTACAAAATCTTAAGAGTTACTATAAATCCACTCATCTATGAAAATTGCCTCATTTGATTAAATCTTTGGTGCACTGTTAGCCTACACAGTGTGTTTTCAGATTAGATAAAGAAAAGGGAGATACATTTTAAAAAACTTATAATTTAGGCACATTCCAAAGATTATCTAGATAGAAGAGACAATGTCAAACTGAGGATCCTGGACAGGACCAGATCACCATAAATAGCTTGTGATTTATGATCAAATAACTGAGTTCACCAGGTTGACATGGGTCCCACATGAAGGCTATGAAAAATAACATCCCCACTCCAGGAAGAAAGGAGGACAGTACAGTGTGTCCCAGAAGAGGGGAGGGGGGAGAAGGCAAACATTCACCCCTTCCCAGTGACAATAGGTCCTGAAGGGAGGAGGTGGATACTGAGCACTGGGTCATGGACTATCACCCTTTCCCATTGCCCATGAGTCCTGGAAGGAGAAAAGCAAATAGTGAAGCTCTGGGTAACAGCAGATCCTGGAGGAAGAAGGTAAGCAATGAGCACCAAACTCTGGGCTTTCATCCTTTCCCAGTAACACTGAGTCCTGGGGAAGGCAAACAAATGAGCTCTGGGCTCTAGATTTTTATTCCGTAACAATGAGTTTCAAGCTTTTACAACTGTTTCCTTGAGTTAAAATGAGTTTCAAGTTTTTACAGCTGTTTTCCTGAGTTAGATTTTTAACCTGTACAACTAGTTTCCTGACTGCCCAGTCGGCACATTTCAACTCTCTAATGATTAAGTCACACTAAACATTCTGCTATGATTAACTCTCATTAAGACCTGTAAAAAGCAGATTCCTCTTGTAACCAGTGCCTATTTTCTCCCCTGAAAACGTGCCATATGCCATTCTGCCATGCTTAATAAAACAACTTGCTGATCCGTTTGAGGTATGTTCCCATCAGGTTATTTGTGCTTATACCACATACCTTCCCACATCTACCCCCTCATAAAGTTTCCTTTAAAAGCCAGGCCCCAGTGGGGCATGGTGGCCCTTGGGCCAATAAGCCCAGCGACTGGGGCGACTGAGGCAGAAGGATCACAAGTTTGAGGCCAGACTCAGCAACTTGGCAGGGCCCTATCTCAAAATAAAAAAAAGAACTGGGGATGTACCTCAGTGGTGGAGCACCTCTGGGTCCAATCCCCACTACCAAAAACAAACAAATGAACAAACAAAAACCACACTCTGCTCTTGAAAATGTTTATCTTCACCTTTCACTTTCTAATAAACACCTTCTTCTTTGCTAAAACTTGATGCTTTCTTAAATTCTCTTCTGCAATGTGTCAAGAACCTGGAAGGTCTTGTCACCCACTTACGGTGACACCCTCAGGTCTTCTTTGCTCCACACACACACTTGCATTCCTTCAGTCTCCCCCTGCACTCCCCGCCGACTGGCATACTCCTATCCACCAGTACATGCTGTTCCCATCTGGGCCGTGCTTCCCTCTCTTCTCTTAACTCCTGTTTATCCTTCAGTTTGCAGCAGAAGCCTCAAATCCTTAGGATAGCCTTTAATCTCTGACCAAGTCGAATATCATTTTTACACTCTACATCTGTTGGCAATAATTAATGGATTTTCATTAATAGCCAGTTCCACGTATAGACTGTGTCTCTTTGTCTCGCTGTGCACGGAGCTCACAGCTCCACACCAAGAATACTCAGAACAGTATTTCTTAATTGAAGGGATTAGAGTGGAATCAACGCCCATTGTAACACTGCGTTTCTTGGAGGGGTGTGTCGTAAAGAGTCGCGCATCGTAATACGTCACTTCCGCCCGGAAGACTATCACGGATAACCACTGGAATTCCTGTCACTTCTGTGTATCTCCATCGTGAACATGGCTTTGCCGCCCTTCTTCAACCCGGGTCGCCCGGGCCCGCCACCCCCGCAGCCACCGCCTCCTACTCCTTTCGGCTGCCCGCCACCGCCGCTGCCCTCCCCGGCTTTTCCGCCGCCTCTTCCCCAGCGGCCCGGCCCTTTTCCGGGGGCCTCTGTCCCCTTCCTCCAGCCTCCGCTGGCTCTGCAGCCTCGGGCCCCCGCGGAAGCCTCCCGTGGCGGCGGCGGCGGCAGCGCTTTCTACTCGGTGCCGCCACCGCCGCTGCCTCCGCCGCCGCCCCAGTGCCGGCCCTTCCCGGGGACCGACGCCGGCGAGCGCCCGAGGCCACCGCCTCCAGGCCCAGGGCCGCCCTGGAGCCCACGCTGGGCTGAGGCGCCGCCGCCGCCTGACGTGCTTGGGGACGCGGCACTGCAGCGCCTGCGCGACCGGCAGTGGCTGGAGGCGGTGTTCGGGACCCCCCGGCGGGCGGCCTGCCCGGTGCCCCAGCGCACGCCTGCTGCTCCCAACCTAGGCGAGGTGCGCGCGCGGTTGCGTGGTGCTCTGCGCCTGGTGCGGCGGCTGCGTGGCCTGGGCCAGGCCCTGCGCGAGGCGGAGGCCGACGGCGAGGCCTGGTCCCTATTGCATGCCAAGGCCGCGCCGCTGCGCGCCGAACTGGCTGAGAGGTTACAGCCACTGTCCCAGGCTGCCTATATGGGCGAGGCGCGGCGGAGGCTAGAGAGGGTCCGGCGCCGCCGGCTGCGGCTTCGCGAAAGGGCCCGGGAACGCGAGGTCGAGCGGGAGGCGGAGGCCGCGCGGGCAGCGGAACGGGAGCAGGAGATTGACCGCTGGCGGGTCAAGT
Source organism: Sciurus carolinensis (assembly GCF_902686445.1). Taxonomy (NCBI): domain Eukaryota; kingdom Metazoa; phylum Chordata; class Mammalia; order Rodentia; family Sciuridae; genus Sciurus; species Sciurus carolinensis. Next base: position 89,791,429 of record NC_062214.1, read on the forward strand.
GCGTACAGGAGGTGGAGGAGAAGAAGCGGGTGAGAGCAGCGGAGTACTCGGCGGTAGGGGTAGTGGTAGTGGTTGTAATCTGAGCAACTTGAGACTTTAAGTTGCCATGTCTCAGGGCTTAGCCTGTTTCCTTATTTGTAAAATAAGTTAACCAGACTTTCCACTTCGTACCCCTATACTAATTGCGTGTTAGTGATGTATGGCACATAAACAAAAGCTCGTTGCACTGTAAAGGCCTGTAAACCCAAATGTTAGGGTTGTACAGTTGCATTCCTGGGAGGACAAGTCTTATGTATCCAGCCCCAAAGTTGTATTCACTCGTTAATAGTTAAGACTAAAAAAGGTATCCGTGCTTGTGTCTGGTGCTGCCCCGAGTGATTTTAAGAATGCAAAATATAGAGAACTTGGGACCTTGCCTCAAGGAACATTCCCTAGCTGGTGGGGCAATAGTGTTTTTCCCAGGATTCATTTGTTTGCTTGTTTTAAAACATCTGTCAGCCAGATGCAATGGCTGTACTACCCGCGACTAGGGGCCTGAGGTAAGGTGATCGCAAGTTTGAGGCCAGCCTCAGCAATTTGTTGAGACCTGGTCTCAAAAAGTAAAGAGGGTTGGGGATGTAGCTCAGTGGTAAAGCAGCCCTGGGTTCAGTCCCCAGTATCAATAAATAAAACATATGTCCCTAGTTTTTAACAGTCTGTTTTGAGTACTTAACTATACATGTGCTAGGTGCTCCTCTAAGGTATTATATAAACTAGATCATGAGGCTTTATAACAACCATGAGACATAGAAGGAATTATCCCAGTTTTACAGATTAGAAAGTGACAAGTAAAGGTTAACTTGCCAACAATCACATAACCAGTTTGTGGCAGTTTTACTTCAGATTTATACCCAGATTGTCTGATTCCAAAACCTATGCATCTCAAGCTCTTAATTAGGGTCAGGGTGAAACTGTAAATTGGTCAGATACTCTTTTAAGGCCTTCTCATTACCTTTGAGTGCTGTTGGGGTTCCCTTCCCCACTCCCTTCGCTCACCCCAGTCAACTCCTCTTTATGTCTGTTGCTGCTTTGAAGTGTGATATGACTTTGCTGTGAAGTATATTAATGTTAAGCTATATCACTGCACCTCAGAAATAATCATTGCTTTAAAGGAGAATGTCTGGACAGGCAGCACTTTAACCTGAAGGAATTTGAGTCAGGTATTTAATGAGGGCCCATTAGGTGCCAGAACCAGTGCACAATACCAAGGATAGAGATCAGTAGTCCATAGCCCTTGTGCTTGAGAATCTTAGAGCTTCATAGGGAGCATGTCCGTATAGCATGATGGGTGTTAGGATTTCATCTGAACATAGTCTAAGGAGTCAAGGGAAGGAACACCTAGTTCAGATGATATAATGATGTCTAAGCTGAGCCTTGAAAGAAATGTCCAAAGTCAAGTGAAGACAATGTACAGTTCCAGACAGAGGGAACAATCCAAGCAGAGAGTGAAACAGCATTATCTTCCCTGGGAATCTAAATCTTTAGACCTATAGAGTCTGCATTTTTAACAAGAGAGATCCACACTTAATAACATAAGTTGAGAGCAGATGCTCCCTGGACCATGCTTTGAGAAACAAAAAGAAACAAGGACCCAGTGCCCATGTAGAAGATGCAGAGAAGAGAGGTTCTCCTTTAAAAAGGTGATACAGTCAATGGAGGAGGATAAGACCTTGGCTGGGCCATTGTAGAGGGTAGTTGTGCCAGGCCTACAATATTGGGTATAGATTCAGTAGAGTCTTTCTTAACCTTGCAACTGTCTGATCCTTTGAAATCAGCAGCTGTAAGCCCTGCTGTAAAGTTGTTTCTAATACCTGGTCTTATGGTCTCTGTTTCTCCATCAGGAGCAGGAACTCAAGGCTGCTGCTGATGGTGTTTTATCTGAAGTGAGGAAAAAGCAAGCAGACACCAAAAGAATGGTGGACATTCTTCGAGCTTTGGAGAAATTGAGGAAACTGAGAAAAGAGGCTGCAGCAAGGAAAGGTAACTATGGCTTTGTGTTTCTACTTTCATTTTTTCCCCCTCTTTCTTCTTTACCTAGTACCTCTCCACCCCAAATGTTTTTAATGAAAAATATTTGATATTTCACTATTTTCACACTATTGGGTAACTGAACTTGTCAGCAGTAGGTTAGAACTTTTGAAGCAAAAAGCCTCAGAAGATGTTTAGCCCCTTGGAAGACAAAGTTGAAAAGAAAGACAGGTGTGGGAATCCAGTGTACTCTCTTGCCTTCCACTCATCATTCCTGCCCCAGGCATTCAAAGCCAGTTTTCTGAGTGGGTTCATTACAGCTGGTCACCTTTGCCATGTGCCAAGGTTAAAGTTTTCCTCCCCTGATTTGCTGCTCCAGAAAGTGTTGAAAACTTGTCATGCTTCTTCTGATGTGTTTCAAACCAGAATATTGTTAGTTGAAGAGATCTGAGTAGTTGAACAGGGCAGGGAGTGCCTTATAGACCGGATATCCCCACTTTACCTATACGTTCCTTTTGAACTCAGAAGATGTCACTGGTCTTGACCCTGAAAGGAGTATCAGACTCCATAGGCAGACCTCCAAACCTTTCTAGCCACATTGGTTTTCTGGAAATTAACCAGTCATGCTTTCCATTTGCCTGTCTCAATCTTTGCTCTTGCCATTCAGTTCTTTTGTAGGGTTCTCAGTCTCATCTTTGCCATTTTAAGATTTCATTATCCTTCAGAATTCATTACACATGCAGCATCCTCCATCCTTCACTGATTGGGCTGATGTAACCTGCTCCCTCTCACTTGCACCTGGTTTGGACCATATACTGCCTTATTTAGTAGATAACAGGCCTTTGACATTCATTGGGGATATTTGAGAGTACACAAATTAGCAAGTGCCACTGTACTATATGATTTCCCCTGTGTGATTTAAAATATAAATGAAAACTGTGTTTTGTTGGGATGTGACTGTTGTGCATTCAGCTAGGCTCATTCACTAGTTAAGTGATTGGCTTTAGCATGCCAGCCTTCAGAGTAACTAATTTCCACTCAGATCTCAGAATCAAATGACCCCATGCGGGGGAGGGTGTTCAGGATTGAACCCAGGAACACTTTACCCCTGAGTAACAGCCCCAGTCCTTTTTACTTCCTTTAAATTTTCAGACAGTCTCCCTAAGTTGCTGATGCTGTCCTCCAACTTGCAGTCCTCCTGTCTCAGCTCCTGAGTCGCTGGGATTATAGGTATACACAACTCTGCCCAGTTAATGTCATTCTAATTGAAAAGGAATATAGAGGAGGAAGAATTGGATGGGGTGAATCCGTTTAGTTTGGGACCATTTGAGTTTGAGGAACTTGCGATACATCCTATATAAGAGTTCACCAGTAAGTAGCCATAAGTAAGAATGGCCTTTAGATGACTTGGGGCCCAAAAGATAGAAATCCTAGAGAATGTCAAAATCCACCTGGGTAAAGAGGAGAACACAAAACAGACCAGGGGAGGTCAGAGAAAGATGAGGAAAAGGAAGTCTCCTAGAGGAAGATATAAATCTTGTACCTCCTGGAAAGCAACAAGTGCTGAGAGTCATTGTATAATCATGGGTAACTTACTTAAATTTCTCTGTGCCTTGTTTTCCTCAACTGCAAAAGGGTAGTAACGATAGTACCTATCCATGAATGAATATTGTAAGGATTAAATTAATGTGTATAAATTACTTAAAGGCACATAGTAAATGCTATATAAGTGTTTCATATTATTGTTCTTGTTATTTCCAAAGTAATATTAAGGCTAGAAAACATCCATGGGAATTAGTGTGCAGTAAGTCATTATGACCTTTGCAGGGTCAGTTCATTGAAGTGGTTGGGAGAGAAACTGGACTAAAATAGGTTAGAGAGTAGGTAGGAGATAAGAGAAGCAAACAGTGACTTCAACTTATTTAAAGATTGCCTATGAAGAAAAGGAGAGAGAGCAATATCAGCATCTGGCATCATGTCTGGTGTTGATGGTGATGGGTGTTATGTGACTTAGGGTCATGGGAAAACTTGAGCATGTTTAAAAAACTGAGGGAAGGAGCCAGGAAGAAGGGTCAAAGAGAAGCAGGAGTCATAGTGATTCAGAATTTCCCAGAAGGTAGGGAGATTCGGATCCCAGGTGGATTAACCTAAGAAGAGAAGGACCCGTCTCCCTCAGGCATGAATATGAAGGATGAAAAGATGGGAAGTAAGGTAGATGAGTGCAGTTGGGGACAGAGAGTTGACAGATTTCCTGACTGCTGGTCTTCTCTTGGGAATAGGATAGCCGACTTGGTGAGAATCAGTAGAGAAGTAGGGCTTTAAGAAAGTCATGGAAATTTGAAATAATGCTGTGAGGTCAGCAAGAGAACCATGGAAGGTGGTTGCAGAGAGGTGCTGTGGGTCTGACTGATAAACCTTATATATTGAGGTCTCACAACTAATGACTTCTTCCAGGAGTACTCTGCAACTGACAGGGGAGCTCAAGACAGCTTGGGGCTGTTGTGGTTTTTTCTTCATAGAGTAACCACAAGTTTTGGTGAGGAGTGGAAGGAGGATGGAATTGATATATCAGGTCTGGAGGTTTTGATGAAACTAACGGTATCTGGGGAGAAGGAACTAAAAATCTTGAGAAGGTAGAAAGTTATAGACAGAGAAGAGAATAATCTACGTAGATTTCAGAAATGCACAGTTTTTTCTGATGTTGCCAAGGTCCAAAAAGTGGATGAGGCCCCAGAGTGTGTGACTGAAGGGGAATAGGGGTGAATACATCTGCTAAGGGAGTGTGTGGTAGAAGAGGAGGAAACCTACATGATGCCAGTACATGGGGTTGAGAGGAAGACTGGGTGAGGAGCGCCCTTTCCAAAGGAGTGTATCAAGTGAACCAGGAGTGGTCAGTGAGGTGTTAAGAAAGCTGTGTGGGTGACCCAGACCCAGCAGCCTGTGGGAGCAGACCACAACTCCTTGTGGAGTCTGGGCTCACTATGGCTGATGGAGTGTCTGTGTGATTTTTGCCATACCAGAAAATTTAGTATTTGAAACCAAGATGGTATGACTTGTACAACCTAAAATATTTACCACTTAGCTCTTTACAGAAAAAGGTAAAGTGATAGAAATGAAATAAAACCATGAAATTAATACAAAGCAACAAAGTGACAGTTTACATTTGTCAGTGTGTAAAGAAATTTGAACTGAAAACTTGGTAATTTAGAAGAAGATGAATTTGAGTTGTAGAGTTTTCATAGTTGGAAATCAGGGAACAGAAATATGTTCAAGCAGAGAGGTATAAAAAAATGATTAAGAAAAATGTGGGCCTAAAAGGTAAAGGCAGGAGGTTATGAGCTACATAACCATTAAGTAGAGCGATTGAGGGAGAATAATTATACATCCAATTAAAACTTTACAAAAGATAGAACTACTAAACTTGAGGAAATTTTAGTGTTCAAAGCCGGCAGTATTGTGTTTCACAGGTGGCAGTGTAAATTGTTAAATACTGTTAAATTATTAATTCATCAAGTAAACATTTGTTACCTTCTCACTATAAGTAAATGTATAGCTCTTTTAGGAAACTGTTTAGTACATTTTGGTAGTTTTGAAAGTTTATACATAAATATTTCCACTCTTGAGAATTTTTTTAGAAATAATGTATAGGAATAAAAAAAGTAACATGCCCTAGAGTGTTTGCGGTAGAATTATATAGTGATAGGGTATTGAGAACAGCTGAAGGTTCAGGAGTAGAGCACTTGTTAAGTGTATTATGATAACATTTGTTGAAATTGGATAGACATTAAATAACTCTTAAAGACTGGGGAAAAAATGTGGAGAATCAATATGGAGATGTGGAAATTATATACATGTGATGTTGAACTATATGAACTTGATAATATATGGATAGAACAGTATTGTGAAACACAATACTGCCGGCTTTGAACACTAAAATTCCCTTTCCAAAATTGGAAGGGAATATAGGGAAATAAAAATGGTTGAGTAAGGTAGTGGGATTGGAATTTTTTTCTTCCTTGATTCTGGTTGTTAAAATGCTAGGATAATAAATACATTTTCATTTAAAATATTCAAGGATTGACAGAATGAACTATAACCACAGAAGTCTACATGGAATCACCTAGCAGCCTCAACAACTTTTATACTGAAGGACCAATACAGTAGTGAATGCACAATTGTAATCTGTTCAAGTATTCATTAAAATTTTTAAATTTTCATACGAAACTTGAAAAATTTCACACATGCACAAAAATAGAATACATAAGTATCCATCATCTACTATGATATCATTATTACACCAAAAAAATAAAAACGAGCAATAATTCTTTGATATTGCCTAAGTAGTCTGTAAGCAGTTTCCCAATTGTGGCTTTAGTTACATTAGCTGATCTCAAAGATAAATCAGAGTTAACAAATACCCTGGTTTTCCTGGGACACCAGAAGGAAAACAGTTGGTCACCTTATTGTCGTCAGCTATAGGCTGTGAGGTCAGTCAGTGTGGTTGGTTATGTATATCTTCTGCCTCAGGAGTGTGCTTTTCCAGAATTCAGACTGGCAGAGGGAGAATTGTTTATGAGGTCTGGGAGCTGATACTGAGGGAATTTCACAAGTTAAGACAGATGCCTCCCTTAAGAGAGCTTGCCGTCCAACTGGAGGATCAAAACCATTAGAAGGGGACAAAACCAAAGATGAAGTGTGATCCAGAGGGAGAAGATAGAGGAGGTTCTCTGAGTAAGGTCAGCCTAACAGGAGATTCAGAAAAATTAAATTGAGCCTTGAAGACTGGGTAGAATTTCCAAATTCTAAGCAAATTCATAGTAAAAATAGGACATTGAATCTGCTCATTTGAACATGGATTCTGGGATACAAAAAATTGTTATCTCAAATACCATATGGTTCTTTTTGCTCAGGGGTCTGTCCTCCAGCCTCAGCAGATGAGACTTTTGAGCACCATCTGCAGCGACTGAGAAAACTCATTAAAAAGCGCTCTGAACTATATGAAGCTGAAGAGAGAGCCCTTAGAGTTATGTTGGAAGGAGAACAAGAGGAAGAGAGGAAAAGAGAATTGGAAAGGAAACAGAGAAAAGAAAAAGAGAAAATTTTACTTCAGAAACGTGAAATTGAGTCCAAGTTATTTGGGGATCCAGGTAAGTTCTCTTTACCCAGTAGGGAAAAGGAAAACACTAAATTGGCAACTCTTTATCATGTGTAATTTTTAACTTAAGCTAAGAGGTGGTAGGCAACAAATGACAATGATTTGAGACTCTAAACTTTATCATGCAAGTCATGGGTATAGTAAAATATATTTGATCATATTGACATAATCAGGCTCAGTCACCCTGCTTCTGAAGTTCCCTCAATATCAAGCATGATGACGTGGTATCCTGCCTTTTCTCTTTCAGACGAGTTCCCACTTGCTCACCTCCTGCAGCCTTTCCGACAGTATTACCTCCAAGCCGAGCACTCCCTGCCAGCACTCATCCAGATAAGGTCAGAGGGGCAGGCTCTTCCTCTTGCCTTTCCCTGGGTAGCAAGAAGCACTTCATGAAGTGCTTATGTTATTGAGGTCTGTTACTGTACTTTTTTAAAAAAGTTCCTTATAGGTTTATGATGTTGCCAAGTTTCAAGTAGGCCACATAGATCTTGTTTAGTTCTCAGTCCTTGAGAAGTAGATGACTCCATTTTAACAGGTGAAGAAACTGAAACTCAATTGTGAGACTTGTCCTTCTGCATAGCTCTTCTGTTGATTCAGAGCATTGACTTCATTTTTCCTGATTCTCTTCTGATGCTAAACAGATCCAGGAAGAGAAACCCTCCCCTGAGTACTTGACTGTGGAGACTGGCTAAGACCCATGCAGACTTCTGAGTTCCTACAGGTCAGAACTCAGATCTAGAAACAAGGGTCTCATCTGAATCCATGAAAACTTGGATTAAGTTTTCAGCTCTGTGGGTCTCATTCTCCTCACCTGTGAAATGGAGATTGTGGACTAGAATGTGGCCTTCAAACTGAAACAGCAGCATTCTTCCCAAATGCAGTTTTTTGAGAAATCAGTATGTAAAACAAATTGAATACATAAGTTTCCCAGGCAGTATAAACCTTGCTTTTCAAATATGGTTTGAAAATCACTAAAAGAAGTGATCTCTGAGGTCCCTTCCAAGACTCCAACAATTTATAATTTACTGGAAAGAATGCTCTTTAGCACACCAAGTTTATTTTCTGGGAAGAGTTTATTTTTGGCTGATATACAAGTTTCAGCTTTTAAACATAAGTACAGTCTATTTTAATTATTCTTAATAGCTGTGTTCCATCAGGTCACTGAATTACAGAATACTGAACCATTGCTCCTAAAGGAAACATAAGGTTAGATAGATTCCTGTGAGCCTCTGGTCACAACATTTGTATTTATCAACTGACCTGTACCCTGTTACATGTGTGCTTCTTTTTAAAGACACTTTGCTTAACACATTGTCAGTTCATTAACAAGGACCTCATGACTAACAGCACTATAACATGCACAAATGAACACACATTTTCTTCACAAGGTACATCAGTTCTCTGACACTTAGCAACAGTAGCCAACACTTCACCACTACACTTGGGGACCATTTTAAACAGAGAGACTATCAGTAAAAAGCACAAAAATTTGAAAAAAAAAACATGGCAGGAAGTAGGGCCCGAAAAGGACACTTATTTATTATGGTGGAAGAACTGAAAACAAGAAAGCAGAGTGAATGTTGCTTTGACCTTAACTCAGAACAAGTATTTTAGTGACTCAGATTTTTTTTTTTGCCACTCTGCGTCTATGAGTATCCATGAAAGCACCACAAGTGATGATTTAGGGGTTACAAATGAACTTTAGTGAGTAGGCAAATTTGTATATACAGAATCTGCTAATAATGAGGATCAGCTGTATGTTAATTATTTAGTTACCCATAAGGTTGTAAGTTCTTCAGAGTTTTTTCCCTAAATGTATACATTTAAGAAATGTAACCTTTTGCATATGTTCTAGAAATCGTGTTCTGCAGTGGATTAATACATGAGTCATTTGAAAGCTCAGTTCTAGAAATAGAATATTTAGTTATTGGACATCTTGCTTGAAAAAAAATAGAAATAAACAGTTGTTCTATAATGTTCTTATTAAGGCATGATTGGGATCAGTACCTGGTGCCATCCGATCATCCCAAAGGCAACTCCGTACCCCAAGGATGGGTGCTTCCCCCGCTCCCCAGCAACGACATCTGGGCAACCGCCATTAAGCTGCATTAGGAAAGATGCTCCAGGAGTGTGGTCCAGCCAGCGCTCTTTCCAGCTCTAAATATTAGTGGTGCTGCCATCTTGTGCTGTAGACTAAACCATAACTGCTGAACTCCCTGTGTCATTGCCCTAGCCTGAAGTTAAGCTTTCTTATACGCTCTGTCCTGGCCAGAGGTACCTCTTGAATCAGGAGATTAATATGGTTCTGCAGGAAAGGATCTAGGTGAACTGAGTTTATTACCATAGGCAGTGACCTTGGTTCACCAAATTTGCCTCTGTTTTGAGGGGCTTGGTCCAGAGTTGACTTATTGATTTAATCTAGCTTACTTGTATCTTGATGGGTAAGTATACTCAATACATTTAAATACTCAGAATGTGTGTGCTGCATGGATTTAGCAGCCCTTCACCAATAACGGAGTGTAAAGTCAAGCTTGATGCAAAAACCTTCTTATCTTGCTTCCCAGAGAACCCTAACTCCCTGGAGTAAAGGTCAAAAGTTTGACCTTCAGCTTTCTTAAGCCTAGTTGTGGTGTAGTTTGGTAGACTTCGAGTTAGGAAGGTGGCAGTGGCTACAGGTTGGGCTGCCAGAAAACATGATGGCCTAGTCTTAGTGGTCATGCAAACAATGTAGAAAATCTGAAAAGGACCCATACTCAAATTGGATCACATTTTGGTGGACAGTGGCTTTTTCTTCCTCATGTTCCCCATTCTAATTAAACCACCTGGTTTTTTAAGCCTAGGGGTCTAGTTATTGAGAATCTCCCAGGATAGAAATTTCTCTATAGGAGTGGGACCTTAATCTCAGTCAGTCACACTATAGGAGCTGGTTTAGCTGTGGAATTTTCTTAAGAACTCAAGCTTCTCAAAACATCCATGTAGTCATACTTGGGGGGAAAAGAAATAAGAATGACAAAATTTATTTTTTATATTTATTAATAAATACCGTGTGCTTAGAAATGATCTATCATAACATGTCAGTTTTTTGTTTTGGTTTGTTTTGATTTTTGCCAATTTTGTTATTTAATTTCTGAAAAACTAAATAAATATCATTTTTATTTTTTAGTTTGAGCCTTTGCCCCCAATTTGTTGCCTCTCAAATCATTTAACACATTTCACTTCCACATTGCTGAAACATTTTCATTCCAAAACCGAAATTTATTAACAGGCATTTGCTACAGGAAAATTAATCTCAAACACCAGACTTTGTCTGCAAGATCCAATTCAGGCTAAGCAAGGAAGGACACCATCAACTTAGAAATGATTCTTAGTTGGACACTCCTGGGTGCAAGATACTAATGCCTTTGTCCCTTTTCTATTCTTTGATTCATATTGTTCAGTTTGTACTGCACAGTTTAGGTTTCAGAGTTCACAAGGAATGAGGGACCACACTTTTCCAAAGTGCGTTTAAGCTCATAAACCTTAAAATCTGAAGTGATTAGCCTCAAGTAACCCCCACAGTCCTGTGTGACTTTTCCTTTGAAACCTCCACCATTTACTCTGATGAAATGCAGTAGGAGCAGAAATGAAAGATAAATTGTACCACGTGTGTGGTGCCTTAACAGTCTTGTCATTAGTCTATCTGCAATGATGGAGGTAGAGGATGTAATGTAGGGAATCAGGAGAACTCAGACAGCAGAAGGCAAGGAGAAGGGCACATTTATCTTTAGGTAGAGAAAAGAAAACATTCCTCTTTCCTCTCATTGGCTTTTGCAAGATTTTTATAAAGTGAACTTTGGTTTTTGTTTTGTAAGTTCTTCCTGGTTTATTACTTTTGTGCTCTGATGTTTCTTTACAGACTTAGAATCACAGCATATTTAATGAACTGTACTTTCAAAACTACAAAGGGTGCCACTGTAAATATCTTACCCCACAGTCTGGCCTTTTTGTTAACTATGGAAAATTTCATATATATCTAAAAGTAAAGAGGTTAGTGTAACATTTTCTCCCATATACCCATCATCCAGCTTTAAATAACTCATACAGTCTTGTTTCATCTAAATCCCCATCACCTGGATTATTTTGAAGCAAATTCCATCAAATTACTTCATTCATGAATATGTAAATTAGCTTATAGAATCTTAAATTGGCTTAAAAAATTTTAACTACAGTACCATTATCACATATAATGAAATTAGTAATTCCTCAACATCACAAATATCCAATCAAGTGTTGAGATTTCCTTACCTTATAAATGTGTTACATATTTTGTTCAAATAAGGATCTATATACAATCCACATATTGTTGGTTGGTTTGTCTTTTCTGATAATCTGTAGATCTCTTTTCTGCTCCCTACTATGCACTCTTTTTTTTTTCCTTGCAATTTATTTCTTGAAAAAAAAATAGCTTAATTTTTCTCTAAGAGTTGCCAGTCTCTGTCTTACCAGTTGCATCTTTGTGATACCATGTCCTCTGTTTCCATACTTCTATAATTTAGTGATTCAATAGCTGTGTCATCCAATACGGTAATCACATACTAATAAGCACTTGAAATGTGACTAGTTTGAATTAAGTTAGGCATATTGTATGTGGCTCACATTCTTTCTACTAGGTAGCACTGATCTAGAAACTTGATCACATTTGGATTGGAATTTTATGGCAAGAATACCTTACATGAGCTGGGGAATATAGCTCAGTTGGTAGGGTGTGTACCTCGCATGCACAAGGCACTGGGTTCAATCCCTAGCACCAAAAAGAAAAAAAAGAAAAAAAAAAAAAAACCAACAACTTGACATATGTGGTATGTACTTCCATGTACCAGGCACTACTATCTATCCCATTGTGATGTTAGCAGCCACTAATAATCAAAACCTAGATTCATTAATTTATTATGGGTGGGAAAATTATTTAATTCTGTCATTCTTCAATTATTAGCTGGAATACTAAAAAGAGAAACTTCCCCTCATCAACTATTTAGTTATCCTTGAGTTCAAATTGTATAGAAAAGCAAAAGAAATACTTAATTCTTTAAAAAAAATTTTTTTTTGTAGTTGTAGATGGATAGAATGTCTTTATTTATTTTTATGTGATGCTAAGGATAGAACCCAGTGCCCCACGCATGTTGGGCAAGTGCTCTGCCACTGGTACAGCCCCAGCCCAGTTAATTACTTAATTCTTTTTACTGGTTTGTAAAATAATGAACTAGTTTCTTACCATCCCCCAAAGGTAGTCAGTGATTTTTTGTTTTGCTCATTTGTTTGTGTGTGTGTGTGTGTGTGTGTGTGTGTGTGTGTGTGTGCATGTGTATGTGTGTGTAGTGCTAGGGATAAACCCAGGGGTTTGCATGTGAGTTACACCCACAGCCCAAGTTTTGTTTTTAAGTATCTTTATGAACTTGGACCTAAACATTTTTCTTTAAAAGCAGTTATCTTTATTGATTGCTCCATCTTTTGGCCAGTAGGAGTCTCTTCAACTCCTACTGAGTTCCCATACATTCCAGTATTCTGTTCTAAATTTATCTTGTACATCTGCTACCTCAGACCTGGAATTGGTCATACTTTTCCAATGAGCCTTGGTTCCTCTTTAGAAGAAAAAGTATTTATAGACCATAACCTGTATGTTAGGGGTGCTTATTGTTATTGCTTGTCATTTTTGGTCGTTTCTTATTCCTTTTAGTCAACAGAATATTGAACTATGTTGCTGTTGAGTCTTCAGTCCTTTTCAAAATCATGTCCTTCATAAACATGTACCTGAGTTTATATGTTGAACATGAAAGGATAAAAATAGAGAAATCATTCAAGGACTAACCAGAAAGTCAACCAATTAGTTGTTGATTCATCATATCATATATGCAAGCATACTTTTTTTTTTTCTTTTGCATGGTTCTGGAGTTGAACCTAGGGCCTCTCTTTTACAAGCTAGGCAAGCATTCTACCACTGAGCTACATCCCCAGCCCTGCAAGCGTACTCTTATTTCCTAGAAGTGTCATCCCTGAACTTGTGAAGAACTCCAACAAAAGCATTTACTTTTAAGAAATTAGATAAACATAGGAAAGAAAACTATGAGAGAAAGAAAGTGTATTAAATACTAAGAGTATTTGGCCCAAGTGACTGAGTTTATGTTGTCAAAGAATTTGCTGCTATAAGCCAACCAATTAATCACTCTAAAACCATGCTTCTGTGTCCATGTGACTTTTGTAACAAGAAGCTTAGCTAAGATGCCATCTGTTGTAGCAGTTCACTTCTACATGTTTTGTCCACAAAGAAACTCTCCTGGGAATCCCAAGGTAAGTCCAAACTATATCTTGTTCCATTGAAATAAGAACAATAGTCAATAGATTAAAGGAATGTGAATGCTATGAAGTATTAGTAGTGATTTATTTCAGGGAACAGAAATTAAATGACACATTTCCAACTAACTACTTTTTTAATGTTTTGGGTCAATAAATTCTTCCCATATTATTACTTTGTATGGGCACAGCAATTCCTAACTTGCCACATCTGGTCACCTATTAAGAATTTGTTTTGCCTTTTGGAATTAAGGTGGTTTCTCATAGTCTATGAAGCCAAGATCATGGTCTTTGTAGCAAAGTGGTGTTAGAATGCATAACTATGCAGAATAGTAGACTTTTCTTAACTTTATTCATGTTTGCCAGAATCAGGATACCAGAATTGGAACTGTGTTCTTGGAATATGATTTTTTTAAATTTCCCATTTTCTGGGTACTGCATTAGAGGCTGCAAACATAAAAAGGAGCAGACATATAGGATTCCTGCCTTCCTGCAGTCTGAATGTAAATTAGAGAAGTTTAATAATTATATGGATAATTAGAATTGTTAGTTACAATTGTGATCATGCTACAAGAAATAGTACTTACTAATTGTTCATATTTTTTCATTATCAAAATATTTATTTTAAAGTACCCATAGAAGCTAAGCAAAATACCAAACGCTCTCTAACGTCACAGAAAATGCAGGTCATGAGAGAGAGATATTAATACAACAATCATAAAAAATACACTGAGTACTTTGAAGAAAAGGTATGGTTGTAGGAGATATGAAGTAGAAATTTTTTTCAAACATGGCTCTGTAATACAGTTAAACAAAAATAATAGAAAATACTGTCACATAGTAGGGGTAAGAATTATTCCATCTACATATGTGTATGCTAGGTCACAAAATATACTCTTGTCACAGTAAAAAAAAAAAAAATGTATAGTGCCACTGTACTAGGTGGACCTAAACAAGTTTGTAGATAGGGGAAAATCTTTCTTGAAAATGATGTTTCAGCTGAGCTCTGAAAAATGAACAGCTTTTAATTAGTTGTAGAGAAGAGACAAGAAGAACACGGCAAGTATCTGGAATAGCATGTGCAAAGGTCCTGTGGTGAGTCAGGAGACCATTGGCAATTGAAGGCTACCCATGGCTGGAGTGAGATGGGAAGAGAAGGATCAGGAGCTAGATGTTGCAAGGCTTCTGAAGGAGTTTTTAATTCTGAAAGCAGCTGGGAACTATTGAAAGCTTTCATTGCAAGTTAGTGGCTTAGTTTTGTGTTTTGAAATGCTGATTCTTGCTTCAGCGTGTGGAACAAAATTGCAGTAATAGAGCATGAGATGATACATAGAGATCAGTTGTCTAAGTGAAAGAACAGGGGCTAGTGTTCCCATGATAGCAGTGGAGGAAGCACAAAATGGCTACACTCTGAATTTTAGAGAGAACTTGGCAGAGGATTTGACATGGGTGGTAGGAAAGGAGAACATCAGGAATAGGTCCTCATCACCTGGATCAAAGCTGCCATACTTTGAGACAAGGAACCTGGGAAGGGGGATAAATTTGGAGGAAGGGAAAGTCAGTAGTTCACTTGGAATATGTTGAGTTTGAGGCACTCTTGAGACATCTTTGGAGAGATGCCTTGTAGGCAGTTGTGTTTATGAGTTTGATCCCAGAAGAGATCTGGAGAATTTGTGAATCATTGGTAGGTAATTGAAGCTATGGGCAAGCGAAGTCACTTAAGAGAGTATAGTAGAGAGCTTTAAAAAAATAACTGCTGTCATGACCTGGGCCTCAGCCACACGAATCACAACAGCCTCCACCCACCCCCATACTCAGTTGTAGCCAAACGGGCACTGGCACATGAACTGGGATTTGAGAAATCCTGGGTTATATAGTTTGTTGAAGCAAGCACAGCCTGGCTTTCCTAATGTCCCCACTCCTATTCCCCCACCCCCCAGCCTCTTCAGGGCTTTCTCTGCCACCTACTGAATAGAACCAGAACTAAACCTAAAGTTCAAAGTCCTCCCCAAGTGGACCCAAATCTATCCTTTCCATCTTGGTGCAGATTGCTTCCAGCACAAACTACCTACTTGAATCAAGCAGCTTCCTGCCTCTGCTCCCTGGCTCAAGCTGTTCCCTGGAATCTCACTCTCCATCTCAACCCTGCTCACAGGCTTTTCTCCCACCTTCTGGGGCCAGATCAAACCCCATTTGTTTCCTAAAGCTTCCCCAAGCCCAATAATGACTAGAACACTCTCCCTTCCACAGGCATTCCCTGGTGCGGTGTCCTGGTAAGCCCTGAAATTATTACCTAGTGATCTATATCTCTCATTTTGTATTTAGCAAGGTGACCCTCATTTTAGAATATGTTCTAACTAGATCATATCTTAATATCCCTTGCCATTCTTAAGACATATATTCCCAGAATCCTCTAACTCTTAAGTTACCCTGGAAGCAAGTGTAGGGTAGATTAAAGAAGACCAGTTAGGAAGACCAAAGATGAGGAAGAAGGCTGCCCTATACCTGCTAAGTGGACAGTACATTCCCTTTGAGTCTCAATAGAACTATGGCCCTTCCCCATAGCTCAGAATTCAAGTGATAGCTGAAAATATAAATGATAAATCTGAGAATGCCAAAACTTGCTGAACTTGCCCATGTCTCCTTTAACACTGTTGTACCTCAAAAGTGCCCTGTGAGAACTAGCTGACAGGGCAGATGGGTTGCTGGTTACACTAGGACCTGCCTGGTCCTGTACCACGGAGGCAGCATGAGGAGCGGCCTGCTGTGCAAGGGTGCTGGCTCCAGGCATGGAGTGGATGAGTCATATAGAGGAAGACACTGACAAGAATGGACAGGTGGGGGAAGAGATGAGGGAATTAAAGGATTTGCCCACCTGCCCTCACTTGACCTGTCTGCACTCAGATTACCCACCCACCCTACCTCTCTACATGAAACTCTCCTGTAGGGAACAGCATGACCGTACAGTGACCCTAAGCAGCAGGGTTTTGCGTCATCCTGGGAAAGATGACAGATTGTGTTGAGCCAGAGGCACTCTCTGGTGCAGTCTCCCTAGTAAGCCCTGATTGTTTGTAAAATGTCAGACTGTCTTTAGGAGTCTAGAGTTATGGTATAGGTAGTTATAAGCTTAAATTCTGTGTGAATTAGTTTTTTTTTTCCAAGGCATTAGACTCCATATTTAATCCATGGCTCTTGTATTGCTAAACGAAGTACATATACTTACTACACTTGATTTTATCCAAAACACCCAGAAATGATATGTGAATGAGTTTTTAATTCTGGATAAGTTATTTAACCTCATTAATTCTCAGTTATATATAAAATAAACAATTAGATACCACTACACACATGACCATAAATGGTTAAATTAAAAAGCCTGACATTTCAGGTGTTGATGAGAATATGACCATCAGTAACTCTCATGCACTATTGTTATGAAAGTCAAGTAGAACTAGTTCATTTCTAATGAAATTTTGCAAAGATGCTATCTGTTTAAGTATAATGCAGTGGTGCATGCCAATAATCCCAGTGACTCAGGAGGCTGACGCAAAAGGATCACAAGTTTGAGGCCAACCTTGGTAATTTAGCAAGACTGTCTCAAAATAAAAACTTTAAAAAGGACTGTGTGGTTGTAGCTCACTGGTAGAACACCCCCGAGTTCAATCCCCAGTACACACACACACACACATACACACACACAAATGCTACTTATGTGGTTTTTACATATATAGAGATACAGTGACCTCATATCCAATGACCTTGATAAATTATGTTACTAATTCTAAGAGATTTATTAATAGATTATTTTGGATTTTCTCATATAATTATGTCATCTACAAATAATGGTTGCTTTCTTTCATTACAATTCTTTTTTTTATTGTTCTTTTTTTTTAAATTTTATGTGTCAATTTGACTTTTTTTTTTTTTCATTACAATTCTTATACTCCCACAAGAGTTACCTCTAGTGCAACATTGAATAGACTTGTTGGGGAATACCCTTTTCTCTTTTTCAGTACTGGGGATGTCCTTTTGAATTTCACCATTAAGTAGGATGTTTGCAATAGATGTTTTGAGGATATTTTTTAATTGGATTAAGGAAATGACCTTCTATTCCTAAATTGGTAAGGGTCAGTTACTTAAAATCACGAATGGGTGTTCATTTTATGAAGTATTTTTTCTGACTCCATGGAGAATAATATTATATTATTTTGATCTTTATTCTGTTAATATTTATCTTTATTATTATTGATTAATTTTGGAATGTTAAACCAATCTGTCATTTCAGGAATAAATTCAGCTTTAGCAGTGTTGTATTCCTGTTTCCATAATTATTTTTGTTAAGATATTTGCATATTTGTCCATGAGAGAGTGCCTTCTAATTTTCTTGTCAAGTCTGACATCAAGGTTATACTCAAATCAAAATGAATTAGGAAGTATTCTTTATTTTCTTCTTCCTGCAAGAGTTTGTGTAACTTGATGTTATTTCTTCCTTCAACTTTGGAATGGCAACTCTATTGATGAAATGCTTTAGAGCTGGTCTAGGGCTGATGGTATAAAAGCGTGACTTAGACATGAAATAGTCAATCCCTGGCAGTACAAATGTTCTTGTTTTTATTCATATCCTCCCATAAGCAGCTCCAGCCACTTCACCTTTTCCTTTCCAGTTCTGTGGCCCAGCTAAACAACTACACAGACTAGTGAGGCCACTTGAGGTCTGAGCCTGGTCCACAGGACTCTACGCTCTCTCTCTCTGACCCCAGGCAGCCTGCCGAGCACTGCTGAGCCATCTCCACAGTCCTCTGACAGAATGAGTGCCCTCGATGATGTCCCCTTCAAGGTACCCAAGGGTTTTGTGATCAGCACAGAGCCTCTCCCTGCACCAGAGTTCAGTGTCCCTGCCTGCAGGGAGCTTCTGCTGGGTTCTGTGGTAAGTGTGTCTGTCTCTCTAGCTTCTTGTCCCTGGGTCTGAGGTCTGAGGCATCAGTATAAAAGGCAGCTTGACCTCCTTTTGAATAGTCTAGGGAGTATGGAATTAACCCAATAGAGGAAAAAAGAACCAACGTTTCCTGAAGAAGGCTGGTGGCTGGGTGATGAGGATTGTTCAGTGGATCTTGTTTTAGGCTGAGGATAGTGAGAGACTGCTTATTCAAAGTGAGGGACAGTTACTGCAATGGTGTCCAGTTTCTCTTCCCTACCAACCTGCTGCCATGTCTAAAATTCCACCATTAGAATCCCTCTTTTGGGTAAAGTCTCAACCTCTGTTATCCTCTTAAAATGCAGACGGTTACCTGGAGCACATTAGAAGGAATTAGAAGGGAATGTTATTCTACAGACCCACACCTGGAGGCAGCTGAGAAGGACCTCATGTCCCTGGTTCATACCCCTAGATTATACCCTGCTAAGTGCACATTCTCAGGGTATATGGAAGTATCACATAGGCCCTCAAGGAAAAAAATATATATATATTCACTTCCTGGAAAGTCAAGTTTACTTGAAGGTTTAGGGAGGAAACCTACTGTATTTACACTATAACAAAGATAATTCATGGGGTAGAATGCAAAATTCACATGAACTGGGTCGGGGGGAGAACAAGATTGCAAAGAATTGTGGAGCTAGCCTGGATCCTCTGGGGCTGGGTTCCCAGACTTGATGCTCACTCTCCACTATCTGCAGGGTAGTTTGTAGAAAAATTTGAGGGTCTGGTTTGGCTCTCACTCATTTTACATAAGAGAAACCTGAAGTTTAGAGAAGGGAGATCATTTATTCAGTTATTGGCAGTGATTAAGATGAAACCCAGGTCCTGACTCCAGGTCATTTCATAGTAGCTAAGAGTAGGACTTAGAATGAGAGATAAGATACCAGTTGGGGGCCCAGTGAAGTGGCACATGCCTGAAATTCCAGTGGCTCCAGAGGCTGAGGCAGGAGGATCACAAGTACAAAGCCAGCCTCAGCAAAAATGAGGCGCTAAGCAACTCAGAACCTGTCTCTAAATAAAATACAAAATAGGGCTGGGGATTTGGCTCAGTGGTCAAGTGCCCCAGTACCCCGCCACACACACACAAAAAGATACCAGTCTGGGAAGGCAAAAAAATGGGGCAAAGGGTTTTTACAGGGAATTCAGGGGCAGAGAGCATAGTCCAGGAAGGTGAGACCTGGGGAGGTAAAGGGTTTGAGTGACCTGGGGGCACAGGAGAAGACCCAGTGTGAATTTGCCTTCTCTGTAGATGCTGGAGTCACACAGGCTCATCAGAATAAAGGTTTATAGCTGGGAATGGTGGCGCGTGCCTGAAATCCCAGCAGCTCAGTAGGCTGAGGCAGGAGGATGGCAAGTTCAAGGCCAGCCTCAGCAACTTAGCAAGACTGTCTCAAAATAAAAAATGAAAAGGGCTGGGATGTGTCTCAGTGGTTAAGTGCCCCTGGGTTCAATCTCTGGCACCTAAATAAATAAATAAAGGTTTCCAGAACTGAAGAAGCACTGTGAAGCCCAGAGCAGTGTCTATGGGGCGCATGCTGCTGTGTGTAGCAGGAGCTCTCACTCTCCCCTAGCAGCCTGTGCTGCCAGTTTTCTCTCTGTGTTGTTAACAGGAACTTACTTTACCAATCCTGCAATGGTGGTAGATTATCACAGCTTTTCCCTCCTGCTCAGCTCAAACCACACAGAGAAGAGGTTATTGTGAAGGTTCCCTCTCTGGAAGCCCTTTTCCTTCTCTATGTGTGTCGGGGGGTATGTAGTGGAAATAGTAGTAGTCATTTAGTCATTTATCTTTCCTTTTATGGCTTCTGGCCACCTGAGATTATAAAGGATTTCTCTTCTGTTTCTCCTAGTACTTTCATGCTGTCATATTGTATATTTGAATCCTTTTTGGAATTCATCTTTGTGTATGTATAGAGTGAGAATGGATCCAACTTTCTTTTTTCCACTAGCTAACACAATTTATTGAGTAGTCTCTCCTTTTCCTATTGCTTGAGATGCCACCTTTATTACCTGCTAAAGCCCCATATATATTAAGATCTATGTCTGGATTTTCTTTGTACCTTCAATCTGTTTGGGATAGTACCATAGTTTAATTATTGAGAACTGGTAAAGCCAGTTCTCAGTTCTCCTTATTTTATTTTTGTTAACAGAGTTTTTATGGCTATTTTTGTTTGTTTTTTATATTAAATTTATAATCACATTGTGGCATTTCAAAATAAAAAAATGTTGATATTTTATTGTCTTTGTATCTTTTTATCCCTCTAAGTCCCCCTGTCTTTTTATCCCTTAGTCTCTTTCTCTCCATATACGCCTGAGTTATGAAGTTGCCTTTTTCCTTCCTCTGTCCCTTACAACCTGCCTGTTTTTGCTCAAATCTCTTTTTTCTAGTCATTTATTCTGCACATACTTATTAATACCCACTCTGTGCCTGGCCTGCCCTGGGCCTTAAAGATACAGAGAGGAACAAAACCTGGTCCCTGACTTCAGTCAGGTAGTCATACTGGAGCAGCTGAGTCAGGCTCCTCTCCTCAAGGTAGTGTTCTGTCAGTAGAGAGGCAGTGCCTGTTTTCTGAGTGTCCAAGTGTCTGTGTCTGTCTTTCTGCCTACCTGCCCCCTCTTCCCTCAAACACTACTTCCCACAGCCTCTCTCTTCCTTAATTGGCCATGGGAGAGCAGTGAAATTGCCTGTTAGTTATTTGTTCATTTTTTTCAGTGCTGGTGATTGAACCCAGGGCCTTCGGCTTGCTAGGTAAGTGCTCTATCACTAAGCTATACCTGTAGCCCTACGATTTTTAATGGAGTTTTATGTTTTTTTTGCTTAACTGTAAAGGTAAGAAACAGGGCTAGGGCTGTAGCTCAGCGCAGAGTACCTGCCTAGCACATGTGAATCATTGGGTTCAATCCTTAGCACCACATAAAAATAAAACAAATAAATAAAGGCATGCTGTTCATCTACAACTACAAAAAAAAAAAGGTAAGAAACAGGAATTCTCTTACTTTTGACTCTCAAGTTAGAATAATTATATAGACTCCAGATTGCTTTCTTAAGTGACCCAATAGTCAGTGGAGTGAGCACTACAGTCAGGTAGACAGAAATACAAGCTCAGCTCCTCATCATCTATCTGTCTACAGCAAATAAAAAATTTTAAGTCTTGTTGGATGTACTGGCACATGCCTGTAATCCCAGTGACTTGGGAGCCTGAGACAGGAGAGCCAAAGTTCAAGTCCAGCCTCTCAGCAATTTAGCAAAATCCTAAGCAATTTAGGGAGACCCAGTCTCAATATAAAAATAAAAAGGGTTGGGGGATGTAGCTCAGGGTTAAAGCACCCTGGGTTCAATCCCAAGGGGGGAAAAAAAAATTATGAGACTCATTTTCTTAATCTGGAAATAGAAATGACCCCTAACCTACTAGTTTAATTCAACAAAAGTTAGATTATGTATTTCCTGGGCCCCAGAGTATCCTTGGATGACAGCAAACTGGGTGAGGGGCAGGTATTAACTACTCCATAGGGAAGTTTGTCTGCCTGGATGGGCCTCCACCACTGACTGTTCAGTGGCAAACTGCGCTTCTTTGTGAAGAACAAGTTTTTATTGGATTTCCCCCCCCCTGTACTAGGGATTGAACCCAGGAGTGCTCTACCACTGAACTACATCCCCAGCCTTTTTTATATTTTCTTATAAGACAGGGTCTTGCTAAGTTGTTAAGCCTGGCCTCAAACTTTGGAACCTCTTGCCTCAGTCTCCCAAGTACCAGGATTACAAGCATGAGGTATTGCACCCAGGTATTGGAGAGATTTTTTAAGTTGCTATTGTTCAATGACATACTGAATGGTAAAGGACTTTAGATATTACATTTCATTCTATTCAATCATTCTTCATTCTGTCCTTCATGCCAGAGTTTGCCAATAAACTGTTACTGATATCCATTTGCCCCAGTGTCAACTAAAACAGTTGGTGGGAGTGGGCTGTGTAGGATACCCAGGACTCCAAACTGGAAGCCATCCAGACCTGGTAAAGCCTTGGCTGAACAGGGTTCCAGGAGAGCCATTAGGGACGCCTCCCAAGGTCCTCATTTGCCATCTGGACCTCACAACACCTTCTCTCAGCAGCATGACTTCAGCCTGGAAAGGAACACTCTCTTCTGGGTGGAGGCTGCCATCCGAGGACCCTGCTCGCACCAAAGCAGTGATCTGGGGACTGTGTCAGCCCCTCCTGCCTGGCTCTTGCTGGTCAGCCCTGAAAACGGGCTGGTATCTGCGCCTGGCACAGTGAAAGACAAGGAGGTTGGATCCCAGGAGCCATCCGAGGAAGAGGAAAACGAGGAAGAAGGCTTCTCTGCCAGCGAGGAAGAGCTGGACTCCAGCGGCCTGCTGCCCGGTTCCCCAGTGAGCCCTGGCTCCAGTCATCGCCGGCGCTCCCTGGATGTGCTGCGCAGCATGAGGTCTGAGCTGGCTGGGGCGCGGCGGCGGCTCTCTGAGAGCAGGTTGGCTGCCTGTCCCCGCGCGCTCCTGCACCGCTTTCGCGGGCACCGGGCGCTGAGCCTGTGCCCTTCACCGCCACCTGGGCCTGCACCCCAGCTCCCCAACGCCCCTGCCCTGCCCCCACGGCCCTCGACAGCCGGCTCCATGCCCCCACTGCGGAGCCACAAGCCCACGGTTGCGGTAAGGACTGCCTGCTCCCCAGGGCCTCAGCTGGCCGGCCTCAGCTCCGGAGTCCCAGCTCCTTCCTCCCCGTGCTCCTCCTTCTTAGCTTTACCTGTTCTCACCTGTCCCGGTACCCTTTACCTAGAATATTCTTTGGTTAGAGGCCCCCATTCTCTCCGTTTCCCTCTTCGTCCGCTTTGCCTCTGTTGGGGCACATTTCACCATGATTATAATTACCGGTACCTGTCTCCTTGGGTGGAATGAGTTCTTTTAGGGCAAGGATCAGATGGCATTCATTTTTGTTTCCAGGGCATCTAGCAAAGGATTTGACCCATAGAGGGTTTTTAATGGGTGTCTGTTGAATTGCCTTAATGAAGGAGACACAGTTCTAAGGCCTTCCACCCTTTAAGTTTTACCGTAGTCTGGGTAAGCTGGAGGCTCAATCAAGCAATAGTCACGGTAGTTACTTCCTGCCAAATGCTGAGTTGGAAGAGATAGGATCCAAACCAAAGGACAAAGAGAGTTGGCCAAAGGGATGTGACAAGGCCAAGTGTTGTATAGTAGGATCAGGTGTTGAGAGACAGGGCTTCTGCAGGATGGTAAGCCTTCAGGCCCAAGTAGTGATCTGGGAAGAACCCAGAGCAGAGGCAAACTTACAGTGAGGCCAAAGAAGCTTCGGCCTTGGAACTTTTACTTTGTCCCTTCCAAGGCTTTGTACTCAATTTCTTGTTCTTCATTGTATGTTCTTTTTCTTTAAGAAGTCCTCTCCAAATCATTTAAGTATCCCAATCCACAAAACCTAGATCCAGAGCAGATGGAGTAGGTCAGGAATTGGTAGCAGAGAGTAGCACTTGGGCACAACTTTCTGCCAGTCAAGCCAGGAGATGCTGCAGAATAAGGCCGAAGTGAAATTAAATCCCAAAGACAGAGATCTCTCACTCACTGGTGTGTGACCTCAAGCAAATTATTGAACCACTCTGAGTCATCTTTCTCTTTCTAAAAAGTGGGCCAGCAACCCTTCCCATAATTGTTTAGAGCAAACAATAAAGAAGAAAATGCTTTGTAAGTTGGATAGACCATGCTCAAGAATCAGATGCTGATGCCAGGATGTCTCCTCCCTGGTCTAAATTAATTTAGCTCTAGCATCTTCCTGTGGGGAAGATGGGGCAGATATTCTGTTGATGAGGAAACTGAGGCAGAGAGTAAAATTTCAAAGCCAAGAGTAGACCATATTCCTAAAATGTGGATCTCCACTCTAGAGGTAAATGGTAGTCCCTAGAGTTGGGACATGTTAGGGAAACCCAAGAAGATGGGGACAGGTGGGGA
Organism: Sciurus carolinensis; assembly: GCF_902686445.1. Classification (NCBI taxonomy): domain Eukaryota; kingdom Metazoa; phylum Chordata; class Mammalia; order Rodentia; family Sciuridae; genus Sciurus; species Sciurus carolinensis. The sequence goes on from NC_062214.1 coordinate 89,815,863, forward strand.
ATTCATATGCCCCATGTACACTTGGCCCCAGGAGCTAGAGTGACAACTGGTCTTTACTTGGGAGGTGGGACTAGGGTGCTATGTTCAGGGCTAGCCCAGGAGTTCTACCACGCGGGAGGTAGGTTAGGGATGATGTTGGTCAAACCAACTGAAATGGCTTCAAGTCACCTTTCTTAGTCCAGCATTTGTGTGAGTCTCTCAAGCACCACAACTGAGGGGTTGGTGTGCCCAGTTCCTGCTCCATTATACACCCTGCCAGACCCTGGACCCAGATGAACTCAAGAAGGAGGGTCTGGCTGGGAAGACCTTTCCCTGCTCCCCTCACTAAGGTCCATGGGGTAAAGAACCTCTGAGTAGGCTTCAACTCCCAAATGTGTGTTGTGTATTAGATCATTAACTTCTCTGAATCTTGATTTCAATATCTGTAAAATGAGATAATAGGATGGACTTACCATATTCCTTTCCTTCTCTTTCTTCTTGAGATAGGGCCTCATTATGTTGCCCAGGCTGGTCTCAAATTCCTGGTCTCAAATGACCCTCCTGCCTCAGCCTCCCGAGTAGGTGGGACTGCAGGTGTGCACCACAGCACCTAGATACCTATCATATTTCTTTTCCAGGGTATCCTAAGTAATCAGTGAAATATTAGCCTTTGCTGACAGTTTCTGTATGCCAGGTCCTTTGTTGATCCTTTCATTCATGTGGTCATATTTAGGCCTCATAATAACACTGTGAGACACTTCTGAGATTGCCTCCATTTTACATTTGAGTAAAGTGAGTAGACGATGGGGAACTGGGGTCTTCAGGGCACTAAGCCCTCCACAGTGTAACCCCCTACACTTGGTATAGAAAGTGGAACACAAAGGTACCTTTTAAAAATGTCCAGCCCAGCCAGGTGTCACCTCCTGTGGTAACTGACACGCCAGCTTCTCTCTATTTCAGTCTCTCAGTCCATATACCTGCCTGCCACCCCTGAAGGGGACACCCCAGCCTCTCAACCCCCACAGATCGCACCCTGATTCTACAGCTGACCTGCTGTCTGCACTGAGCCAAGAGGAGCAGGACCTCATAGGACCTGTAATTGCCCTGGGATATCCCCTGGGAAGGGCCGTTGAGGCTCTGCAGAAGACAGGGAGGCAGAGCCTGAGCCAGGTGAGTGGGGGACCCAGGACTGAAGAGCCAGGTGAGTGACCATGTGGCTCTGTATCTTGAACTTGAATAAGTTTTGTTTCCTTCCCTTTAGAAGCAGAACCTCAACCTGGTATTAATTACTGGGATCGTGAACAAATCTCTAGTCCCTACTGCTACCTCCTGCATAGGAGTTTATTGGGAATCCCCATGCCCACTTGGGGAGTCTCAGTATTCTACTCCTATCCTAGCCCTTGCCCTACATACAGGGACCAGAGCTTTGTGCGGTCAAGAATCTTTCTAGAACTGTCCAGAACTTTATCTGATGAGAGATGTTTTTTATCTGTGTTGTTCAATATAGTAGCCACAGTCAACTTCATTACATTAAATGTGGCTAGTGTGATTGAAAAACTGAATTTTAAATTTTCTAAAATTGTAATTAACATATTTAAATCCAATCCATAGCGACATATGCCTAGTGGCTACCATATTGGAGGGCACAGCTCTAACCACTTTCCTCAATGAATAGTTTATGTATACTCACATCTATTTTTCTTTCTGCATTCCTCTATCTGGCCAAGAGTCTTTATTGTGCACTTCCTGGGTATATAGCTGCAGCTAGGAGCTTAGAAAAAACCAAGGTACATAAAAACCAGTGCTGTGGGTTGGGTTCCCCAGGAGTCAGAGTCAGATATAAGTTTAGCGTGTAGGATGCTTATTAAGGAGGTCCTTGGGACCAGCTGCTATGGAAGGGAGGGACAGAAGCAGAAGTGGCGGAGGAAGAACTATAATGGAGGACCATCAATAGCATCAGCTAACCCCACAACTCTGGAGCATTTCTGGTCCTCAGAGTTGTCCTAAGTGAGGCTGATATGATCAGGCTTTATGCCCCCACTTCAGGCAGTCATTATACATTGGAAAGGTGTTATGTGACAGACATGGATCTCTGCAGTTTAGGCAGTCCCCGAGGTTGCCTCCTATCCCTCTCAGCATCTGGGGTAATGAGTGCTTCAGTAAAGGGACCTCTGGAAGGTGCATCAGAGTCTACTATAGCCAGATTCTATTCTCAAGGAGTTTACTCTTATTGGAAGAATCGTGGACACTCAATGATGGCACTCAAAGGGTAGCACTTCAAGCTGCTCTACTATTTGGAAGTGGGTCTTGACTCCTAATAGAAGCCAAGAATGTGAGAGTACCTACAAGGGAATGAGGAACCCCAAATTATCTAAAAAGAGCTGCTGGTTACAAGATGCCTGGGAGCATAAGGGGTATGTATATGTGCTGCAGGAGTGTTTCTGTCATCTGTTGCTGTGCAACAAACCACCTGAAACTTTGTGCCTTAATACAACAACCATTTATTTGCTCATGAGATTCTCTGGGTTGGCAGTTTGGGGTTGGACTCAGCTAGGTGATCTTCTGTTGGTCTTGATCTCTCTTGTGGTCATAGTTTCGTGACTTAGTTAGGGTTGAATAGCCTAAGATGGGCTTGTTGCCAGTCCATAGGTTGGTGTAAATTGTCAACTGGACCACACATATCCAGCAAGCTAGCTCACTTGGTTCCAAGAGTGAAAACTTCAAGGCCTCCTGAGGCCTGGGCTGGAATTGTCCATAGTCACTTCCATCTTATTCTGTTGGTCAAAACATGTCATAGACCAGTCCAGATACAAAGGTGGAAAAATAAACTCCTTGATGGGAAGAATGTCAAAGGATTTATGGTCATTCTCAATCTACCACAAGGAGGTTCTAGTGATTAGGAAAAACTACATGGAGGTACCACACATGGAACTGGCCTTCAAGGCTAGATGAGACCTGGCTTTGAAATAAGGGGAAGAGTAATAGGGATAATGTGAGCAAAGGAGTTGGGGGCAGAAAGGAAATGTCGGGGAGACCCTGATCCAGTCAGTCTGGCTGAAGAAGGTACATGAAACTGGCTGGTAGGAGATAAGACAGAGAAGAAGGATTGGGGGCAGATTGAGGACACCTTGAAAACTGGGTTGAGACTGATAAATAAGCCAGTAGGCAAAATGGAATCACAGAAAGATTATGAGTGAGGACAGGAGGTGGCATTGAATGCCACTGTCATTACCCCTAGTGTAGCATCCCCTTTGCATTGTTTTTATAAACACTGGGGCTCTTCATGGTTGGAAAACTGGTCAGAGGGCAGTTGGAACTTCTTCCTTTTTCTCATCTCTCTGCCGCACCACTGCCAGAGGACTTAAACATCTTCTCCTCCTCCTCCTTTTTTTTTGGCAGGGGGTACTAGGGATTGAACCCATGGGTACTTAACCACTGAGTCACATCCCCAGTCCTTTTTATATTTTATTTTGAGGCAGGGTCTCACTAAATTGCTTAGGGCTTCGCTAAGTTGTTGAGACGGTTTTTGAATTTGCAATCCTCCTGCCTCAGCCTACTGAGCCGCTGGGGTCATAGGCATGTACCACTGCACCCAACTGAACACATTCTTCTTAATCACTGATGACTGCAGAATAGCAGGTCCCTGAGGTTCAAGGCTCAGGCCTGCTCCTGGGTGAGGGAGTGGCAGGTGAGTGATTCTCAAACTGGAACCAGAAGCAGGATGTGCGGCTTCGAGGTTGGGGAGTGGGGAAATGTTCCTGTTGTCCTTGTCCACCCACTCCTGCTTCTGCCCTACCCTGGGTTCATCAGTCTATACCCCATCTGGAAGAACACTTCCAACATGATGACAACCCTGTTAGCCAAACCAGGTGGGGAGGAGGGGGTTGCTAACAGATTTTGAACACTTTCTTTGCACTGGTCTCTTAATCTGAGAGTATTCAATTGGGTCTCAATTGTGCAAAGTTGTTATGCTATTACTGTCCTAGACACTTTGCAGATGAGGAAACTGAGACCAGGGGAGTTCAATAGCCTGTCAATGACAACACCAGGGTTGAGTCAGACTGGCCTGACTCCGAATCTTTGTTGGACAGTGCTTTTCTCTCCTAGGACAGCAACATGAGCTGATCTGAGATTTAAGAGCAGATGGAAAGTGGCCCCTACCTTTAGCTGACCTTGGTCAAGAAGTTGGCTAGGAGGGCTGTGAGGGTCAGGCCCACTGTGGGGCTCAGACATGCTTCCTCAGTTCCTTTGCCCCTGTAACAAGGCTGAGGTCTCAGTCCATCATTGTGGAGGTCTGAAGATTAGTGAGAGCCAACTCAGGACACTGACCTCCCAATGTGTTGGGTTCAGATCCTTTTCGGGGGAGCATCAGGTGATGGAGACAGGGCACTTAAAAGAGTCAGGGAGAGGAGATATAAGGGGAGATATAAAAGATAAGCTTGGTGCCTCTCTCCTTCCTTCCACAGATGTGATGTGCCCAAAGGACAGGCCTGAGTGGCATGTGTGAGGGTCCATGGGACAGGCCTAGACTTGTTATAGGATTCCAGACATGCCAGGGTGTTTCCTTATATACAGGATAGAGGAGGAATAAATATGTACTTGAAATCAATGACTTCTGGTAAACCCAGCCTGGAGTCTAAAGGCAACATTTTCACCTGGGGCCTGAGGCAAGTTTGGTACCCTCTACAGTCCCATGGACCCAAAAACTGACCAAGCAGCAGAATCTTTAAAATGCAAATCCCCAGGCCCTGTCCTGAAGAGTCCCAATCAATTTGGGACAGACCCAAGAACTTATAACTTTAAAAGATCAGCAGATGGTCCTAATATGCAGCCTGGCATGGTGTGGAGGTGGTCAGCTATCCCTGGAGTCAGTGATTCCTAACCTTGGTTGCACATTAGAATCACCTAGAGAATTCAAAATACATTCCCAGTGTCCAGGTTACACCTCAGACCAAATATACCAGAGCCTCTGTTGAGGCCCAGGCACAAGCAATTTTCAAAACTCCCAGGGTGGTTGCAATGATCACCAAGGTTGAGAACCATTGCTGTGGACAAGCCAAAAGGTGAAGGGAGCATCCACCATCTGCCCTTGCCCTCCCACCTTCTGGAGATGAGGTTTCTCTAGAAACCCTGTCCACCATCAAGCTACCTCAAAACCTCTCCTCTAGCAACCAATCCCCTTCTCAGACAAGAGGTCAAGTCATCCTGGAACCCTGGGCAAACGACCTGCCCTGCCTTGACCTGTTTCCTCAGTGTGAAAGGCAGCCTTGGGTGTGTGGTTTTCCAAATGTGTTCAGAGCAAGGTCTAGACATCCCAAGCAGTACCTCTGGAGGAGTGCTGGATCTGGGCTCTCACGGTCCTTGCCCTCTGTTCCCAGGCAGCTCTGATCTTTGCCTATTATTATTGAAGCCTCCTGTGCTGGGACAAACAACTCAGGAGTGACAACAGTTTGCAAATCATTAGCCTTGATGATCTGTGCTTTCTGCCTGCTTCTGAAGGTCTGCAGAAACCGGACCTGCTCCTTCTCGGCATATACTCATAATTCTTGTGGTCTGGAGCCTTCATTTGACACCTACTCCCTATAAATCCTGCTTTGATTTGCCTGGCACTGATGTTGTCCTGTGTCTGGTTTATCTCCCCCACTCTGCTGTGAGTTCCTTGAAGGATAGTTCTTAATTCAGTTTATAAACACAGCATATATTTATTGAGCTCCTTCTATTGCCATGCTGGTGCTGGGGACAAAACTGCCCAAGCCCTCCCTTGTGGAGCAAAAAGTGAGTGGATAAGAGAGATTAAATGACACAATTACGAAGTTGTACGTGCTGGGCTGGCAAGCACAGGGTGGTCTGGGAGCACTAGAAATGGCACTCAGTGAAGATGGAGGTGGCAGACAAGCTTCCCCAGGAGAGTGATGAGGCTTGCTTTGGCTTGGGGAGCCAGATTGGCAAAAGCCTGGAAATTTTTGGATGGAACTGAGTCCTAGTGAGGAGGCAGCACTTTATCCTGAGGGTATAAGTAGCCCCTGGTGCCTTATGCAGGGAGTGACTGGAGCAGGTGTTCAGCCCTGTGGGATCCTCCTCTGCCTACCACCCCTCCCTCTGGTTCTGGTGCAGGACTGTTAAGCCTCAAGAAGGCTGGATGGCAGAGATGTGCCTGGGGAAGGGCGGCTGTGCACAGGTGTGGATGGCTGAGGAGACTCCTTCACCAAGGAGGGTGGGCAGGCTGGGGTGAGTGGTGTACGTGTGTAAGATTGCCTAGGGGTGGCCGGTGAGGTGCCCATTTGAGGCCTGTCCTGCTCCCCAGTTAGGTTCCGTGAACACCTTAGCCCACTCTGACAGCCCCTCTCCTGGATTCCAGCCTCCAACTTGGGACAGCTAGTGAGGCATGGACTCACTGTCCACCTGTCCCCAGGTCCTCAGAGGAGGCCTCTTTTCCTCTTCTGTTGGCTCCTGGTATCTCCGGGGTCCCACTGCATGTGGTGGGCTGGCCAATCTGCCTAATTCTGAGCTCGGGACTGAAAAAGGCCCTCGGGTGCCTCTACACCTCGTCTGCTGCCTCTGCCTCTCTTACCATCCTTCCCTCTCTGCCTCCTTCCGGCCCAGTTTCTCAGCTACCTCAGTGCCCATGAAAGGCTTCTGCGGCAGGGCTACGAGGAGGCCCTGGTGGACGAAGCCATGGAGATGTTCCAGTTCTCTGAGAGTCAGGTCAGCTAGACCCCCTGCCTGGGCCCCAGGGGATGGGAGGTATGGGGCACCCCAGTTCCCAGAGCAGCCTGTGGGCTGGACAGGAGGCAGCCTGCAGGTTCAGCCAGGGGAGGAGGAGCTGGTCCAGGGAGATGAAGCATGGTGAAAAGCAGAAGATGGAGGGAGAACCAGGAGAAGTGGGGAGGGCAACTGGAGGTGAAGAAAGCAGGGGTCTTGTTTTATGTAACTGAATCAACATGACATATGTTCTTGAATGCCCATTCTATGTCAGACACCCAGACAGGCATTCAGGGCAGTACAGAGATACTTGAACTCAGGCAGTTTGCTGCCTACCCAGAATGCAGACAGCTGCAGGCCCTACAGAAAATTTTAAGTGCCTGATGACTACCACTTGCTCCTAACCCTACTACCAGCCAGAGCACCTGTTCACAGAGGCTGCTGGAGGGCCAGGGGTGCTGAGGAGGAAAGGGGTCAGCAGGGGAGGGCAAGCAGAGGCTGCATTATGTGAAACCTGGGTGGTGCTGGGGCACCTGGTACCAGTGAGCAGACTTCCTCCTGCCCCAGTACCTGAGCACAGGGCATCAAGGCCAGATGGGAGGGTGGAGGTGAGGCCAGGACAGAGCCAGTAGCCAGGTCAGAGCTTGGGAGCCACATCACCCATGCCACACTTCCTGCACCCAGAAGTACAGGAAGATGGCAGATTCTACCCAGGATCAGGTTCTTCTGGTTTGGGGGACCACAGCTTTCTGGGATGAGGTGCAGTAGGTAGAGATGCAGTACAGGAGATGCTCCTGGGGTATAGTTGGGCCCTGCAGAGCCTCAGCCCCCTCCCACCTCCTCCTCCCTAGGCAGGAGAGTTCCTGCGCCTCTGGGAGCAGTTCAGTGACATGGGCTTCCAGCCACACCGGATCAAGGAGGTGCTGCTTGTCCATGGCAACCATCGTGATCAAGCCCTGGAGGAGCTGGTGGCCTGTGCCCAGTGACCGTTGAGGCTCTTTGCGATGCCTGGGCAATCCTGTTCAGCCTAACTCTATAACTAAAACCAAACAAGACCAACGAAGCCATCCATGCATTCTCACCTGTAAACAATGCCAAGGGTGGGCATCGAAAGCGTTACCTCCCTGCCTCCTGAGAGGGGAGAGGGTGGGCAAGGAATCATGTTTTTCATACAAGCCTTGTAAAAATACTTGTATTTGACTCTTTAAGCTATGCACATTAATAACTTTGAATTTGAGAAAATTAAATAAATCATGGCAGTTCTTTTGAGTCCTATAGGCTTCTGGTTTTGGTGTGGAAAGAACATCTTAACTGTAGGTTAGAAGCCCTGAGTTCTGATGATATCTGAAATCAAGGAGTTTTTGAGTCTTAGATTCTCAAGAAAAAGCAAAAGATTTGACCAGGTCAAAAATTTAAAATGTTCAGACCTAGCTGCTCTCCATAAGATATTCTGATTCAAAAGGCTTAGCTTGGCAGCCTTCAGGAATCTGTTTGGGTTTGCTTGTGGGTTTCTTTTTTCTTTTTGTGAGATCCAGGCTGATCTTGAACTCCTGGACTCAAGTGATCCTCTCGCCTGGGCCTTCTGAATAGCTGGTGCTATTAGTGTGTGCTATCGTGCCTAGCTTTGTTTTGTTTTGTTTTGTGTAAGAAGCCCCTGGGGGTTCTTTACAATGTAATGTGCCCACAGCTAGTGTTTATGACCCTCTGGACCAACCACTCTAGGCCCTCTTCTGCTCTAACAATCTGGGGTCCTGTGTCAGTCTTTCCTTTTTGAGGGTAGGGAAGTTGGCACCAGAGTAGCCTCTAGTCACCCTAGGTCTATTCTTTAGAGGTCCTCAAGGATTCAAAGGACCAGTTGCTTGAGTGGCCTCATGACTGAGGCAAGCAGAGGTCAGAGACCAAGACGCTGGTAGCCCTGCCTTCCCAGCTGGCTCATGCAAAAACCTGAGGCAATTACCACAAAATCCAAATTTCTCAGCCCCACTCCACCCGGCAAATGAGACCGGGCATGGAGCTGAGGTGTGTTAAAAAAAAAAAAAAAGAAAGAAAAAGAAAAGAAACGTAACTTCCACATTTCTCAGTTCTTAGGGCTTCAACCTCAGACACTGTGTTTCAATGTGTAACAGGGATTTCTGCAGGCCTACACTGCAGAACTAGAACCCAAGTCTCCTAAGGCTGGCCAGCCCCTTGATGCTTTCCACTAAGCCTCAATGCCTGCCAACTTGAAATCACATTAAAAATATTCTTTGGCCTTCAAACTTGCTTTGAATAATTTGTAGGCAATGCAGAACTATTAGAAAATCTGGAAGATGGCAGAAAGTTAGTCATGTGTCTATTGCCCAAAATAGAACTACATTTGGAAAAGACAGTAAAGTTCAATTTCTAAGATGCAATGTTAGATCCAAAGCTATTTATGTTTTGACGCCACCAGCCACCAGCGTTTCAGGAACTACAGCTAAGTTGATGAGCTAAAACTACCACCAAAGAACCATTCATTTACTGATTCTTCCACCCTTCAAACCTTTATTGCATACCACACCAGCTGGGCCCAGCAGTGGCGGAAGGTGGGACAAAGCATGGGAAATGGCCTCTTTCCTGAAGTGGGGCTTCCTGGGGCTGGCCTGGTCTGTGGGTCAGTGCAGCAGCTCCTTGTGAGCAGGTTGATGCCTGTGCTGGTGAGGATGGCATTGAGGGCAGGACAGGCAGGCTCTGGCCCAACAAGGGCCTCTGAAGGTTGCACTTTGCCAGTTCCCCTGTGGAACTGGATCCTGGCCAGGCACCCCTGCTGACTCCAACCCCAGCCCAGTGGTGGGGTACCCACCCCAGCCCAGCCTCCAGGCTCCTGATGGTGGCCCTCCCTCCTGCCCATTCTCCTCCTGAACCTGTCCTTATAAGGCCACCCACTCAAGAGACATGCATTCTGTGTCCTCTGGGCAGCTGCCCATGTGACGTCATCTGCTATTTTACTGCTCAAGACTTTTAACCTATGGTTTTATTTTTTTGTCATTAAGAAAATGTTTCCAGGTTGAGCAAAGACATTAACTGGGTGTCAGATGAGGGCAGAAAAATGGAAGCCAGGGACTTTGGGAGCCAAGGACCCAGGCCAGGCCAGCCTGGGGGCATGGCTTAACCACAGATTTCAAATACTCCCAGCAACCCTGCTATTCCAAGGTCTTCAGCAAGCCTTGTGCTGACCATTGCCCCTTATTCTTAAGTGACACCCAGTATAGTTGGGAGAATGCCCCTCCCCCAGATATAGTCATCTTAGTGTGTTCTGCCTAAGTGCCCTGTCATCTGCAGACCAGGGACAGGCACAAGTCATCCACACAGGGCCAGTTGGCCCTGGCCTGTAACCTCAGAACCTTGGGAGCACTTGATCTGGCTGCATCCAGGGGTGGACACAGCTCCTGGAGTCCTGGAGTCCGTAGCCACTGGGCTCCACTCTTCCCCAGCAGGCGCTCTGACCTTCCCAGTGATCTAAGCACCCAAAGTTCTTCTAGTCAGATCCTGTTGTCCTTAACTTAGCCAAAGATGGTTCTGCCTGCTGACAACCAAAACACCAACAGGATACAGGGAGAGAACAGGGGCACAGGCAGCAACCAACTGGGGCAGAGTTCATCCTGTCTCCCTGGGAACCTGGTCTAAGCTGGGGGAGGGAAAGTGGGTCCAGACTGTCAGCAAGGGTGTGGTCTCCTGTGGGGAACTTCCATACTGGGCCTGTAGCTGCTGAGGGAACCATCCTTCTTCCTACTGTGGGGCCGTGGGGACAGGGACTGACCTGGCAGTCTCTCTGCCCCTGAGCCTGATACAGCTTGTGGTTAGGACATTCAGGCGTGCTTTCTGAATGAAGAAAGGAAAAAAGAGGGAGGAGGGAGGAAAACCCAGGAAAGTTACCCCTCTGAGGAGTGGCCCGCGCTGAAGGGAAACTGGCTCCCAAAGAGGCTTAAGGGAATTCCTGGGTGAAAGCACCACCAGGAAGTGTGAAGGAACGCTCTCGGTACTTAGGATGACACTATCAGCAAGGTGATTTTAGGGAATGATGGCAGCCACCCACATTCCTTGGTGTCCAGCTCTCAGAGCCGGGAGGGACCAGGTGACCAAGAATGAAGCAAAGAAGAGATCCTGGTAGCAGCTGTTGATCACGAGAGGCCACCTGGGGCCCGTGGAAGGCAGGGCAGGGGTGAGGGGGAGCCAAGATGTCTCATGGGCTCCTTTGGGGAGCACATGGCACATTTTGCATGGCAGTGGAGTGGAGCAGAGATGAGCCTGGGTCATGCCCCTGAGCAGGTCAGAAGCAGTGGCCACACTCTGTGGTGTAGCAGGTGGAGAGGGGTGGGTGCTGCTGGTCAAGAAAGTCACCACTCCTGCTCTGTCACCCAACTCCTGCCATGTGGGGGGCGGGTGGCCAAAGAGATAGCCTAAGGCAGTCCCGAGCTATTGAGGGTTCAAAGTAGGAAGCTGAAGCTACGAGAAACATTTTGAGCAACTCAGGGTGCAGGACCCCGAGTGGCTTCATCTGTCTTCCATCAGACGCAGCGGTGGGGAGGGCGATCTGCACAGCTCAGGTCAGAGGACAGGGCCCTGCCCCTGCACTTCACACACCCCCCCCTCCCACCTCCGCCAGAGGGAGCACTGCCCCAAGTCCCTAAGTGCCGGATCAGGAGGAATGGCAGGTCAAAAGCCCCTCTTTGGGGCTCCCTCCATTGCTACATAGTCATTAATCACCTTTTCCATTTAAAGGCAGACCAACTGTCACTGCTAGCACAATCCACTGCCCCTGCCTGAGGGTAGAGATTTTCCTGGTTTATTGACATTGTGGGCCCAGCACTGGTTGTTCGAAGTTCTTTCTGTATGGTATCTTATCCTCCTAACAGCACTTAGAGTTTAGGCACTGTTATGCTCACTGACAGAAGTCCACCTGAGATCCAGAGAGGTTAAATTGCCTAAGGTCATACAGTCAGAAAGTGCTAGAACTGAATTAGAATCCAGAAAGTCTGAGTTAGCAGCTGGAACATCCCTACTACTACACTGGGTCCCCACACAATGGGGCCCTCACCTGGTCCCACAGCAAATATAGGCATCAGATAGGTGTCCTATCATCTCCAATGATAGACAGAAAGCAGGCTCAGAGAAGCAATGTAAGCAGCTCAATGTCACCCAGCAAATGGGTGACAGAGCTAAACCTGGAGCAAGGGTCTCCAGAACTCTCACTGTGGAGCTTGAAGAGCCCCTTGGTTAAAGTTGGCGATGGTCAGGTCTGGCCAGGGCAGTGGAGAACAAGGTCCTACCTAGGGGCTGGTGCTGCAGTTCTGCCTGGTCCTCACCCGGAAGGGGATGGCAGAAGCTGCGTGCTCTAGAGTTTATGCCTCTGGTTCTGTTTCCATTCCAACCAATCCTTAGAGAGCTTCTAAAGGTCATTTCCCCCCCCTCAAATTCAAGTGGTTTGGGAGGTAAGGCACAACTTCCAGTCATGGTCACGGAGGCACTGCCCTTGCCCATAAGACATTCCTCTGGTTCCCATCACCGTGTAATCAGGCCAAGGTATGAGATGGACATATTCCAGTATCCTTTCCTGTGCCCAAGCCTAGCCACTCAGTGACACATGCCCAGAGAGAGGGCTGTGGGGGCAGGGCACACATCCAGCAGCTCCTGCCAGGAAAGAGATGACAACTCAAATGGGGTCCCCAGAGGAAAGGTGAGGGATGAGGCCATTTACAAAAGGTTAAGAGCCATTCCAGGAACTGCAAACTAGAGACAGCAGGGCTCTCACCACACCTGACCTGAAGGAGGAGAGTAGGGGTGGCCATCCCAGCTGGAGACTGAAAGGACTGTACAGAAAGGGTCACCTGTCAGGTCCTGTGACTTGGTCAGTGGAAGAAAAAGCACAAGACAGCCACATAGGGAGGGAGCCGGGAAATGAGTCCCCTGACCTCACACTCCCCTCCCACCTCCCCCTGTGCTCCCATTGGGCAGCTTCTAGGAGCACTGAGCACCTCTGTCTATTACACTCACTGCCTCAAAAATGTGCCATGGTTCCCTACTTCCTGTAGAATAAAGCCCAGGTTCTCCAGCTGGGCATTCAAGGCTCCCACACTCAGGCCCTAACCCACCTCTCTGGACCCCCAACAGCAGGTGCTTCACACAATCTGCACAATGACTCTGCATAAGGTGAGTGTCATCATCTTCTTTGTCTCCATTTTATAAGGAAATCATTTGCCCAGGATCACATAGCGGGTAAGTGATGGAGCTGGAATAAAAGCCCTGGTCCCCCCAATGCTAAGGTCTGTGCTTAATGGTTCTGAGTGCTAAATACAGACTGCAAGACTGTGCTCCACTCACCAGGCCTGTGCCTTCCTGACAGCAAGAGCTCAATAAAGGAGGAGGGGAATGTGTGAAGAGGAGGGAGAAGAAAGGAGCATGGGAGGGGGGGATTGAATGTGCTGATTGGTAAATTCTCATTTTATATGTGTATCAACCCTTTGGGGTGGGAATGATCATCTCTGTGTATAGTGGAGAGCCCTCAACTTCAGAAAGATTCAGGAACTTACCCAAGGTCAAACAGCCTTCAACCAACATTTGACTCCCAAACCAGCGGGCTGGCAGGTAGACCCATCTGTCCCCCTGCAGAGGAGGCCCCACAAGATCTTCAGTTCCTGATTTTCACCCCAACCCAGTGCTAGCACTCTCCCTGAGCACCTGGAATTCTCTCTGCTAACCAGCACTTTGGAGTTAGGCACATCATTAGAAAGCCCTAATTAGGATGAAAATAAGTTACCCAGAAAGAGAAGCATACTGAACCAATGGCCTTGGGCCACTCTTAGAATTGGCAAAACTGTTGGGGGGTGCCTTTGAAGGGCCCAGGTACCCAAATATCACCAACTCCTTTGTCCCTCCTTACTGAATCAAAGCGAAATGCTGAAAGGACAGAACGTAAGAGGAGTGAGTTTTACTGGACAAAATAAGGATGGAAATGTGGAATCCGAGATGGCAGGCCTGATGGATCATTGGGGGGAACCTCCCTCCTGGGTGCCTTGGCAGATAACACAACAGATCAGCATAGTACGATGAGAAGAGGAATCTAGAAATGCAAGATTTAGCTCAGGCAAGTACTTGGTCCCTCTTGACCTCATATTCTTCCCCTGTGAAAAGAGAGGAGTCGGACTAGATGTTCATAACCTGCACAAGGCCCTGCCACCCAACAAAAGACCCCCTTTACCTTTATTAATTCCTGAGATGCCAGAGAGAGAGCTCCCTCTTTTCATGCTTCCCCACTCCAGCTGGGGCAAAACCCTGAGGGCTGTGGAGGACATTGTTGGGTGGAGACTTCCTCCAGGGTCCTGTATCCTGTGTCCATGATCAGTACGCTCAGAGGTGGCTGTCTTCTGACAGCTGTGTCTCCCACCAGCACAGTTAATTTTCTGCTGTTCCTGAGAAGTGACAGCAACTTGAAGCAAAGCAATTAGGATGAAAAAGAGGCCCAGCTGCTTGGGGCCAAAGGAAAATAAACAGACAGGCCCTGTGTGTACTCCACCGCCAAGAGGAGCCATTCTTCATGGGATGATTAGCATTTCCAATCCCAGTTTCTTCCCCTCCCTTGAAAGAAGAACAGTGACCCATGAGCTGCTGCTATTCTCAGATCCCCTCTTCCCAGAATGTCCTGAGGATTTGACAGCTCATTTCCTCATGGAAGTCTTCCCTGGCCACCTGCCCACCGGCCCTGCCAGAAATGGTACCCCTCCTCTCTGAAATCCAATTCTTGTCCTGTACCTCTCCTGTGGGTTTTCCCTTGACTCATCAGTTGATTCATTCATTCTTTCTTTCAACAGACATAAATTTGACAAGTTTAAGCCCCTACTATGTTCTAGTCACTGTTTTAGGTCCTGATGTTTCAGTAGTGAATGATACAGACAAAAATCTCTGCCCGTGGACCAGGGATGTGGTAGAACACTTGCCTAGCATGAACGATGCCCCTGGGTTTGACTCCTAGCACTGAAAAAATAAAAATAAAAATTCTGCCTTCATGGAGCTTAAACTTTAGTAGGAGGAAATAGACAATAAACAAGTGAAAATACAGCATGAAAGATGATGATAAATGTTATGGAGGAAAATAATCAGGAAAAGGGAAGAGGGAATGCAGAGAAAGGTGAGGCAGATTTTAAATAGGAAGGTCGTGAGAGGCCTAAGAATCAAACAGACATCTGGGCAAACACCTTGAGGAGATGGGGATGTGAGCCAGATGTCTAAGTGAGGGAGGTACACCAGGCAGAGGGACACAGTTCAATGACCCAGAGCTGGGAGTGCACCTGGTGTTCTTCAAGAACAGCAGGGTGATGGCAGGTGGGGGGCAGTGGTGAGAGATGAAGTTGAGGAGGAAATGGGGTGGGGATATCCTGGAAGAACTTTGGTATTTACTGTAGTGGAAGGGGAGCGCCCAAGGGTTCTGTGTGGAGGAGCAACGTGTCTGTCCAGCATCTGGTTAGAAGGTTCTGGCTACCATGGGAACATGCTGAAGGGAGGCAATCCCAGAAGCAGGCCAGGGGTGTGAGGCAGTGCAGGAAGACCTAACTTCTGCCTCATCTCTACACCTCCTGTAGACAGCTACACAAACAAAGGAGGGTAATCTCTAGGGAGAGGAGAGCTTGGAGTGCAGGGTATCCAGAGTCAAGGTCAAGGAAAAAGCTTGCGAAGACTAGGGAAGAGAGTACCAGGAGTCATTCTCCAGGGTGGCCACAGAGAGTTAGGAAAATGTTCCCTGCTGCTTTAAGATTTGTGTGTGTGTGTGTGTGTGTGTGTGTGTGTGTGTGTATGTGTGTGTGCGCGCGTACACATGCACACACGCACACATGTGTGCCTGACTGTCATCATCAGGACAGATTTTTCAGGTGCCTCTGAGACAGGACAGAGAGATTTAAAACCAGGGTATCTGGGTTCAGTAATTCCTAAGGGCCTCTGTAATTTGCCTACATGCACCTGGTTTGGGCCCCCAAATAGCTTTTTGCAGTGGTCAAGTCTAGATGCCAAGGTATGAGAAGCTGAGAATCTCTCATCCTGGGTTCAGGACTCTGCTCTTCCACTTAACTGGCTGTGTGACTTTGGGTGACTCATGCTGGCTTTCTGCTGGCTTCCTCACCTGCAAAACAGCTATGATAACCATCCCTGCCAAGGCAATACTGGCTATGAATGGAACTACAGAGCCTTAACTCTGAGGACCCCTGAGCCAGAGGAGAAGATGAGCTGCTTCTGAAAACTTCTCCCACACTTCCTGGGAGGGAGGGAGTTTCTGGGAAAGTGCAACTCCCACCCTACTCCATGGCTTTAGCCAGCCATGGAAACCCTCTTGAAGTGGTCCATTAGTTTTCTGGCTAGATCCTAAGATAAGAGAACCCAGGAGAGAGAGGAGAAAGAGCTGGATCCAAGGGAACTGATGAACCCAAAGAAAAAGTAAGGACATTGAGAAAAGGATGAAAGGGAGGAGATGTTAAAGATATGGACGGCCTGTCCATCTCAGAACATCAGCTAAGCAGAGATGCAGCACAGAAAACAAACATGTAGCCCTGGGTTCAAAGTCAGACTGTGCCACTTACTAGCTGTGCATGTAATCTTTGGGTTTGAGGTTTTTATTTGTGAGGAGGAGCAGGGGTGCTATGGAGCTGTCTACCCTTGAAATTCTTATTTAAGTAAGTGAACTGCAGGAAGTCTCTGTATGAATGAATGCTGTGCTATTACTATCGTGCACAAAAGAAGATTCCTCAGAGTGAAGGAACAACCAAATTCAGGGAGCTAGCTCGGCAGCTGGAAGTGTACACACAGTTCTGTGGGTGAAAAAGCCTGAGTGCTGATCAACAAGGACCTCCATGTCACAAATCCCATGTGTTCAGTGCTGGTCAGAAGGCATGGGGGTGGGGAGTGCTCTGAACTGTTAAGAAAACTTATTCATAACTTGGAAAAATGCAAAAGGAGGACTGCAGGTCCTTCAGCGTAACTCTGGGACAATGCTAAACAGTGAAATGCTCCTTAATTGCTAAGGGGCATGTACCTTTGTTTTAATAACTTACTATGGATTAGAGCTGATCCTGTGAAGTCCTCTACTAACTCATGGATGCCTGCACAAGTATGTACATGCATGGATGCGAAGATGCAAAGGATTTCTTGTCCAGGAGAGAACCACAAAAATGATGGTTTTATTGCACATAAGACAGTGTCCAGCAGCATCTCTAGCTTAGCAAACTTATTTCAGCATGTCTTCACCAACTAAATACAAAAAGCCCTGTCTTTCAAATGCTCTTTTCAACCAACTTTGCATTCTTTTGATCCCCTTATTAGTGAGATAAAGAAATCATTGACATGTGATTTTAAAACTATACTTTGACAGAACCATAAATGAGGATCTCTGCTGTGCTGTGTGGCTTTGGGCCAGTTGCTTAGCTTCTGAGCTTTACATATCTCATCTGCCTCATGGAGAGAGTATCAATTTCCAGGACCGTGGCAGGTACAGAGAGGGAGATGGCTATGAAGACTGTGCACAGCATTCACAGGATGCAAAAGTCAGGGTTTATTGTTAAGACTCATCAGACTAGGCTGTTCCCGGGTTGGAAGGTCCAGGGCTTCTGAGAGTAGCATTCTCCAGGCTTGGGACATAGGTCAGAGGAAGAAGCTGTGAGAGGCAGCCCTGACATTAGCCTCCAGGCCAATGCTGTATTCTTCACTTCTGAGGAGGCCAAAGTTTCCCTTGGGACTCAGGTCCTAGATGACAGAGACCACTCAGGACCACTCAGAGAAGTCTACCCAAGTCCATGGACAGGCTGCAGGGCTGTCAGGCATCTGTCTAGAAGCCAGGACTGGATATTCTAGAGGAGGACACCACCAGCCAACTGCCCTAACCAGTGCACCCTACAGCCTGGGTTCTTGCAAGCTCTCATCATTTTATTCTGTAAGTGGGGAAGTGCCCTGCTCAGTTATAAGCACAGGATGTCTGTCCTTACTATCTGTGTAGGTGTGTGGCTACACACATGCGTGCACACGCACACACACACACACACACAATGGTGTCACAGCCAGGGGTCCGTTGAGCAATTGCAGGCAGACAACATCAGGAAAATGAGGAGCTGGATCAGCCAATCCTGCAGAGAGGAGGTGGGTACAGAGCTGACAGAGAAAGAGGAAGGGGGGGGCGGAGAAGGAGAAGAAAAGGGAAGATAAGGAAGAAGAGGAAAAAAAAAAAAAAAGGGAAGAAGAGGAGAAAGGTGTTCTAGGCCGAGGAAATGGCAGGAGCAGAAGCTAGGGGGAGAGAGATGGAACCTGTAGAATAGAGTGGAAGACATACAACTGAGGAGATAAGGCAGGATGGGCTCATACCTTGAGTGAAGTCATGGGGTTAACAGTCCACTGTCCCTGTGGTGATGGCAAAAAAGGGGATTAGCAAGGGGCTTCCACCTGTGTGCCCCCCGATGTTCCATGTCCCCAAGGGTATGCAGGAAACCGTTTCTCTCTCCCACAACTCTCACTCCAAGCTAGGTCATTTTGTCTGTTACAAGTCAGCCCAGTCTCACTCCATCCCTAAAATATCTCCATCTGCAATTGCTTGCCTTAAAGGCTGGCCTCTCAGAGACTTACCAACTACTCCAGTCTTTCCCCAGCTTTCCTCCTGAGCTCTCAGTATCGATGGTCTGAACCTCCCTTTTCAGACAGTATCTTAATCTCTCTCCTGCTTACAATTTGTCTACCCTCCACCTTCCTGAAGTTATATCTTTCCCATCTCCTTATTTTTCCTTTACCCCACTGATTCCTTCAGTGGTTCTTTTGTTATATTATGAATGGGTTTAAAAAGAAAAACAGGTTGCTGGGCATATGGCACACATGGTGGCTAGGGAAGTTGAGGTAGGAGGATTATAATTTCAAAGTCAGCCTCAGCAAGTTAGGGAGGCCCTAAGCAACTCAGTGAGACCCTGTCTCTAAATAAAATACAAAAAATGGATGGGGATGTGGCTCAGTGGTTAAGTGCCCCTGAGTTCAATTCTGGATACCAAAACAAACAAACAAACAAGCAAAAAAAAAAAAAAATGTTGCTTTGTGGATGGAGACAAGTATGTGTAAACCTTTTGTTTTAACTGTTCAGTTAGGATTGAGTTTTTCTGGGCTAGACCCTGAGCTTTGTGGACCCCTGCCTAGCAACTACAGCTCTCATGAGGCCTAGCACTGTGTTGGGAAATTGTTAGGCGACTAATTTGTGCCTACTGATTGTTAGTTTGGTTAACATCACTTAACCCACTCCTAGCCATGCTGGATTGCTGGCCCATTCCGGTATAAGCCTGGATTATTCAAATCCTAACCTCTCTACCCTTTTCACTGACACCATGACCCACCAGCTCTCAGCAGAGTCCAAGTGATTTGAGGGCTCCGATCAGGTATCACTGTTGCTCCCTGAGCTTCTTGGGTATGTTCACACCATCAGAAGGCACGAGAACTGAGTGTCTCAATAGGGAACAAGAAATTCCCAGGAGCTCCTAAAACCAGTCTCACAAACTCAGTCTCGGCTCAGGGAAGACTCAGGGTGTTCTCTCCTACCGCCAGCTCAGGGTTCACAGTTCTGGCAACGGTGTGGCCACAGGCCCAGGAGCGCCAGGGGGCAGCCTCAGGAGAAAGGTCTGCAAGGAGCCGGGCCGGGGAAAGCCGATCTTTTCACTGAGCAACCGCCAGGTGCCACCCTCGATGGCGTAGAGGAGCGTGACCACGCGATTGACAGTATAGACGATGTCGCCGCGCACTACGGCAGTGAAGAGTGCTCCCTTGCTGTTGACGAACTGGCCGGGTAGCGCCGTCCACTGGCCCGTGGTCAAGTTGAGGCAGTCGATGGCGCAGTGCAAGAAGTCATCGGAAGGTCCATTACGCACCACGTAGAGACTGTCACGATGGGCCACCATGCAGTGACCGTAGCTCTGCGGATGTCGTAGCTCGGCTACCGGTAGCCACGCGTCAGTTCGCACCGCATACTCCACTACTGCGGTGATGTCTGCTGGCCGCCACAGGCACACGAAGAGGCGGCCACGTGCCTGGGCGCAGGGCACCCCTGTTGCAGGCTGTGGCAGGTCAGCCATGAAGCTCCAGCAGCCTGTGGCTGGGTCATAGCATTCCACGGAGCTTACGGTTGTCCTCTGGAACTCCCCTCCGATGGCATAGAGGCGGCCGTCGAAGCCCACCAGTGCCGTGTCGTAGCGTGGCTGGTGCGGGCTGGGGAACTCGCGCCATGTGCCTCCTTCGGGGTCGTAGCAGAAGCCCAGCTCCACCACTTCCTTGCTGGCGCCACGCACACCGCCCACAATGTAGAGTTTGTTGCCCAGCGTGGCCACTCCTGCCAGCATTGTGCTGGCCTCCAGGGGCAGCGCGGTCAGCGTGCGCCACACGTCCTCCTCCTCGTCCAGGTAGCACATTGTGCGTGATGCATCCTCCAGGAAGCCAGGCGCAGGCGTGTGAGTGCTCAAGGCCACATAGCTGCTGGGCCGCAGGGTAGCCACATAGGCGCGGGCCTCTGGCAGCACCAAATCGGCCGCCAGCTCGCGCTCGCCGTCGCGGATGAAGAGCGCGGCGCTGTGGAACACGTCTCTCAGGCCAAAGGCGGCGGCTGCGTCGCACAGCAACGTGCAGTTGTCCGACGTGAGACTATGCTCCAGAAAGCGCGACAGCTCCGGCGCCTGCAGGAAGGCGGCGCACTCCACCGCCTGCAGCAGTTCATCATCGGCCGCCAGTGCCGGCCGCTGGCCTCGCAGCACCTGCAGCGTGGTACGGAAGCCACCCGCGCTCAGCGCGCCCAGGCGCACCTCTGCCGCGCGAGCCTCCCGCATGCCGGAGCGGAAGAGGCCGCGGAAGAAGCCACAGTGCTCCACCAGCAGTGCCTGGTCAGCCTGGAAGAGCTGGCCGCCCACCCAGACCTGAACCAGGGACTTCAGGGCCCTGCGGCATGGTGAGCCAGAGGGGCGGAGGCTGCCGCGGGGGACCTGGATTCGCGGAGCCACCGACTCTGGGGCTACCCCGTACTGCGAAAAAAAAACTTCCCCCGGGGATATAAATACCTCCCTGGCTAAAGATAGTAGGCACATGTGATGTGGTGGCCCGCAGGCTGGATGGCCCCGGGCCGGAGGGCATCAGGAGAACTGCGTGGTCACCTCTGTAAAAGAAATAGTGATAAGAACGACTATGTACTGAGCATCTACAGCATGCTAGGCATTGCAAGGGCTACTTGCAAAGATACCCCGTTTAACTTGCTCCATACCAGATGTGTGACCTTGGTACAAAGCAAGTACCTTAACGCCTTGCTTTTCATTTCCCTTATCTTCAGAAAGGGGCTAATTAAGCGCCCGTGGTGGTGTGCACCTGTAGACCCAGCTACTTGGGAGGCTGAGGCAGGAGGATGGCAATTTAGCAACGCCCTGTCTCAAAATGAACGATTAAAAAAGGGCCCCATGGTAAGAGTGCCCCTGGGTTCAATCCCCAGTACCACCCCACCAACACACACACAAAAAAGTGTAGGGGGGCAATAACAATAACACCTATTTCACTATATTGGAACAATATCTGTAAAGCATTCTGAAGGAGGCTCAGAGAGTTTAGGGGAGTTGTCCAAAGGTCATTTAGCTGGGAAGAACAAGAAGAGGATAAATATCCAACCCACTCCATCAACTTAGAGGGGATGGGACCGGCAAGTTGGAGGGAAAGACAGAAGTTGAGCAAATTGAAAGGTTCAGGACCAGGGTTCTCAAGTTCAAGGGTTCTCTGAGTCTCTGCCCCTGTCTCTGGATTAGCCCAATCTGTTTTTGAATTACAGTTTCCTTTTGTGTAAAATGGGAAGAATAGCGATTTTGCTTTGCAGGTGTACATCCAATCATTCACTCTCTGTGGAAGTAATTTCTTACTTGGGATGGGAATAGGAAGCTGAGTCTGTTCTCCACTTGCCCAACCCCTTCATTGCTGTGTGACCCTGGACCTTGAGAGAAGGAAAGTGGGGGTATTGGAGACATCTTATGCCTGTGGATGTAAAGAATGGCTTCTTGGAATAATAACAGCTAATATTTAAATTGCATTTTTATCAGGCATTGCAATAAGCATTTTGTATTAACTTCTATAACCCTTGCAACAATTCTGAGTAGATACTATTTCTCCCGTTTAATAGATATTTGCTCATTGCTTTTAGCAACACTATGAGTTGGATAGTATTATTAATGGCCCCATTTCATAGATGAGGAGACTGAATCACCAAGAGCTTTAATCATATGGCCAGATCTAGGCAGACATAGGATTGGAATGCAGTCTTTTGACTATAGACTGTGTGGCCCTCACCATGGTGCTCTGTGTTACAAAGGCTGGGCTCATGTGGTTCACCACGTTCATTTATAGAGGACCTGGGGCACAGGGAAAGGAAATTAGCCAGGGTCTTGCAACTTGGAGCAGACAGCCCCAGACCTCTTCTTGCCCAGCCTGTGACACTTTACCCACTGCACAGAACTCTCCTAGGTGATCAGCTAAGACTCTGGGTCCTAAAATGTGAGGCTGAAAGGAATTTAGTAATTATCTTCTCCTGCCATCTTATTCTGCAGGTGAGCAAATAGTATCTGCCACTTGGGGGATGTCCAGCTGGTCCACCCTCACCTGCAGGCCTCCTTTGGGAGGATAAAGTAGCTCACAGTGCCATGCAGGAATTGGGAGGAGGGCAGGGGAGCTTTCCTCCCCCTTGGGACACACTTATATGTAGACCCTCAAGGATGAATCTGCAGACCCCAAACAAACGTGCCTCCCCATTTAGGTAACTTCCACCTAGTTTGGCTCTGTCAGAGCCGGGATGGGATGTGGGGACCACTTGTGTGAGCCTGGGAAGCCAGAGGCTTGGAGGAGGCAGCCAGAAATATTTCAGACACTCTGCCCTAGGGACCAGACAGGAAGAGGAGGAGGCAATGGGGGTGGGGGACAGGAGTCTTCATGAATACTATCCCAGGCCTTCTGCCAGCTTCTCTCCAGACTGGCTGAAAGGGCCTGGAGGTCCAGGTAGCAGACATGATAATCATCTCTTGGGGACACTTGCCAGGACCTTGCTAGTGGGCTTAGTGGGAAGGGAGAAGGTGTCTGTTACTGTCTCACAGAAGAGGAAAGGAGGCTTTTTCTTGGTTATGAGAGGGGCTTTTTCTTGGCTTTTTCTTGAAGAAGGACGTGGGACTGGACTGAACCCTGTCCACCAACCCCAGGCCCTGCTCTCTGATTCAGCCTGGCTGCTCCTCTTCACTGACACTAGCTTTGCTGCTTTCTGTGAGGCTCAAGGGGCAGGGCTGGGGAGGGCCGAGCTGTGGCACATTCCTGGGGCCACAGTTCCCTCCCAGCTGGCCTGTTCCAGACACTTAGGAACCAGCAGCCACACCAGATGGAAGCAGCGCCAGCCCTTCTGAGAGCAGGAGGCAGTGGAAGTACAAACCCCTGGTTGAAGTTTGCTCTCTGCTTGCTTTTTCCCCCATCCAGCCTCCTTGAGTGGGTTGGGGCTCATGCACACACCCAGTTTCCAAGTTCAGCAGCCAGGCAGTGGGGAGGGGTGACCCAAGGTGGGGGTCATGGTTCTAAGGCTGGGCTGAGGATAAGCTGTTTGGCCCCACCCCCAGGCCCCATCAGATGCTGTCTGCAGCTGAGGAGAGTTTCCACCTCCCAGACACTGAATGTCCCTCTGGGATTTAGAGAGGACAAGGAACCATCCTGGATGTGGGCAGCCCACAGAGTTCCCAGGCCCTGCCCGACCCTGCACTAACCTCCTCTCCACTTTGCACCCCCGCACTGTGTGGTTGGGGGTGGGGACAAGGAAAGGAGTCTGCAGCAGACTCTGAGCCTTTCTAGAGCACAGACTCAGCCTTGTTCATCTCTGTCCACATGACTGGCACACAGTAGGGGTCTGTTAAGTGGAATTCCAGGCCCTAACCTAAGGCAGTCCCCAGTCTATTTTGGAAGACAGCCCCCATTCCAGGGGAACCCTCCATCTGATGGAGGAGACATAGCCCTTACCCTGGGAGATAGCCTCTACCCACTGTCTCCAGCATCCAGTCCAGTCTGATGGGGAAGTTCTGGCTCTTTCCACCCATGGAGAAGTTTTTGCATACAGGGTAGCGAGTAGCTTGCACTGCCTGGACTAGGACTCAGGATTCTTGTCCTGTGTTTTGATGCTGCACTACCACTGACTTGCAAGAGCTACCCAGCCCCTCCAGGCACCAGTTCTTCATCTTAGAGTTTGGATCTGATTTCTAAGGTTCTGTTCATCTTTGACTTCTGAATTTAACACTGAACATGTTGTTTCTCAAGAGAAAGCAGTGACATAATGAAGGGCTTCCAAAAGCTGAGCTTTAGGTGGAATCATTCCTGGGGGTTGGTGGCCTGGAGCCATCTAGGACCTGGCATCAGGAAACCCTCACATGGCTTATATGCCTAGACCTCTACATGTTCCACCTATTCACTCCAGGGACATCTGAGTATCTGCTTCATGCCCATTACTGGGAACCATGCATAGTTTCTGCATTTTGGGTGCCTGAGGGTCATCTACAAGAGCCTAGATGATGGGGTGGGGTAAGGAATAACAGAATAACCTCTCTTTTGATTTTTTTTTTTTTTTTTTTTTTTTGGTACAGGGGATTGAACCCAGGGGTGCTTAACCACTGAGCCACATCCCCAGCTCTTTTATATATTTAATTAGAGACAGGGTCTCACTGAGTTGCTGAGGCTGCCTTTGAATTTTCAGTCCCCCTGCCTCAACCTCCTGAGCCACTGAGATTACAGGTGTGCACCACTGCACCCAGCATAACCTATCTCTTGAGCTGAAGTGTCCATATTTCTACTAACCACACTGCTCACTGACTTCTTGGCAGGTGGGCCAGGCGTGTGTGCTATTCATGAAGGTGGAGTGGAGGCAGCTATCAGTTGCTCCTTTGGGCCATCTGCCAAGTTCTGGGTGGGATGCTTTCATGTTATCTCATCTAACCCTTAATACCCGTATCTTAAAGAGAGAAACTGAGACCTGGAAAGGCAAAGCAGTTTATTCTAGGGTCTGATGGTAATTGGACTTATTCCTGAGGTCTTTCCAGTCCACAGTGGGAACTCTGGGTGCTGGACAAGCAGCCCACAGGTAAAGAGGCTGAGGGTGGGGAAAGGAACTGGGCACTCTTCCTCCAAAGCCACAGACTTTGAGCCCTCAGCTGTGACAACTGAGGGCCTGAGTAAACTGACTAACAACGAGCTGGATATCTAAACTAAAAGGGAATTAAGAATCATCTCATCCCATTTTGAAAGTCAGGCTGGAGTCTCCTCTACAAAATCTCCTTGACGTGTTGAAGTGTTCACCTCCTTGGTTGTTCTCAAGTTCAGGGGTTCACTTCATCCAAGGACAGTCCCAGATGGTTAGAATTCAACCTCACACTGAACCTACAGCTCCCATCTCCTGGTTGGTCTGAATTTTAAAGAGGAAGAAACTGAGAACAGAATGACATTAAATAATTCCCACACTAGTCCCAGCTGGGAAGTAGCAGAGTTCAAGTTTGCAGGGTCTGTGTGGATCCAGCAGCCCTTCAGGAAGATTGGTTTTCTCCCCACAGACCCCTTCTGGAACCAGCCTGTCTTCACAGGACTGTGGCCAGCCCAAGGATGTGGCTGCAACTTGGTCCCCACATTCTCAACTCCTTCAACTAAAAGGAAAACCCTTTGCCATTAGCTGTGCTAGCATTTCTGGCCTAAGGACGTAATCTGAACAAATTCCTCCCTGTACCTTAGAGCCTTAATAACACAGCTGGCTTACTGTGGTCTCCCTGAAACACAGGCCTGAGTCAATATTCATGTCCTATACAGGAAAAACTATTTTCCTTCTTGGATGGAGAGAAGTTATTCCCATCCTCTTCTGACCCTGGACCCTCTGCCTGCTGACCTGGGTTTCCATGGTTTCTTTTGTGGGATGGATGGGTAGATTAGCTAACCATCTAACCTGGCGTGCATTCCAAAAGACAGTCTCCATAGAGTTCTAGAACATACTCAGTTCTGGAGCCCAGGGCTGATTCTGTCAGTCTCTATTAGGTGAGTCACATCATGGATTATTAGATTTATTTTCCCTTCCTCGAGTATTCATAGTTGGGAACACCGAAGCCAAAGAAGTGAGGTGAGCCCAGAGTGGTGAGCAGGTCTGTAATCCCAGCGGCCTGGGAGGCTGAAGCAGGAGGATAGAGAGTTCAAAGTCAGCCTCAGCAACTTATAGAGGCCCTAAGCAACTCAGCAAGACCCTAACTCTAAATAAAATATTTTAAAAAGGGCTGTGGTTAAGTGTCCCTGCATTCAATCTCCAGACCACAAAAAAAGGAAGGTGACTTGTCCAGGATCACTCACCGGAAGGAGCTGGCCCTAGATCCTGAGTGGCTACGTTCTTGGTGTGGGCCATTTTCCCTGTGTCCAGCATGACCAGGTTTACCCTGAGATCCAAGGGAAATGACCAGGTGACTCCTGCCAGGCTCACCACCAATTTCAGGACTGTAGGCAAGAGGGGTGCCAGGTATTATAACAAATACCCCATTTACACCAGAGACCACAAACACATGCAACTCATTAGATCCCATCAGGGAGAAACAGAAATCCTGGATGAATGTGGTTTCTTGAAGTTGTAAACATACTGGCCATGAAGTCTTGGTAGGAACTCTCTCCCTCTGGGTTCTGCAGTGATGCCACTTAGGGCCCCCACACGGAAGAGCCGGCTTGCGGAAGCAGAGAGCCCAGGTTGAGCTGACTAGCCTGAAGATAGGGCAAGCCCGGGAGGCTTCCTGGAGGAGAAGGTGGAGCCAACTCGGTGGAACAAAGGAAAGGGAGGATTTCCTTGCTGGTGTGAAGAAAGTGGAGGTTTGGAAAAGTCTTTTTCGCTCTGCCTCCGCTCGAGAATCCCTCTCCCCGGTCCTTCGCGGCGGAGCCTGGGGGCGCCGGGGTCCTCAAGGCTGAGCCGGGCGATGGGGGCGCGGCCGGGCGCGGGCCCAGCGGGCTGAGCTCGCCCCGCGGGGGGCTCCCGCGGCCCTTAAAAGGAGTGCGGAGGAGCTTGGCGGCCCCGCCCGCCGGCTCTGCGGCCCCTCCTCCGCGCCGCGTCCCGCCGGGCCGCGGGAACGCAGCCGCCAGCGCTGGGCTCCGGTTCGGGTCCGAGGCGCGGAGACCCACGGCGTCCGCCCAAGGGTGCCAGGGCGGTCGCTCCCGAGGGCTCCGACGGGCGGGTGCGCACTCGGGGCCCGTCGGCCCAAGACACGTGTCGCACTCCCCAGTGTCGCCATGTCCTCGGTGTTCGGAAAGCCCCGCGCGGTCAGCGGGCTGCAGAGCGCGCCCCTCGAGGTCAACCTAGCCATCCTGGGGCATCGTGGGGCGGGCAAGTCTGGTGAGTGGCGCGGGGTTGGGGAGCTCAGGGATGGGGAACACGGCGCTGTGGGCTGGGGACAGGTTGGTTCACTGGCTTTGGGGGCTTCTTTTCCCAGGAGGGTTGGGTGAGCTTGTCCCTTGGTGATACTTTTGGTGACACAAGATACCCCTGGATATCAGAATTTCCCCACTCCACACCCCAGTTCCTTGGAATTCTTGGGCAAACTGCACATTTTAATCAAATGTATTTGTTTCAAGTCAGACCCTTCTATTAACTTTCTGGAAATACTTTGGACTGTGGTCCTCCGTGCCTGGGACTTGTTGATGAACCAAGACCTTGGGCTTCTATTAAGATAATTTCTGTCAACACTGAACTCCGCCTTCACCACTCTTACAGTTGTTGCCCTAGGCAGAGACCTCAGAAAAAGGGTTTGCCCCTCTGCCTGCCACTTTAAGTTCCAGACAGCTGAAAGTGGAGGGCAGAAGGGGACTTCTCCACTGACTGTTTGTCCAGTTAGAGCCATTAGTGAATGACCAACAGAAGCCCAGTAAACTGTGAGCTTCCCTCCTCAGGGTATTCTTTGAGACTCACTGGGGGTGTTACTTTCTGATTTTGAAGCCAGCCCCCCTCTGACTTAAAGAGGGGACTCAGAATCTGGTTGTGCAAACGAAAAGATTTGCCTTTGCCCCTTTGAATATTAGCTTGCTACTCTGAAATTCTGTCACTGATACAGTTTAGCCAGTAACTGCATGAATGAAGGAATTTACATTTTAAAATATGTATCCCCTGGGTATTGGTTTCCAAATGGACACTGGTAGGAATCCTAGGAAAGAATTTTAAGGATTTTTCTCCACAATATCACATTACTTTTTAAGAGCCCAGTGTAATAGTTGGCTGACCCTTGCCTTTATGTGGCTAAACTCTGAAAAAAATCAGAAGCCTGTTGATGCACTGCACTTAGGAGAACTTCATTCTAGAACTTTACATTGTGCTGAGATACCCATGAGGGGTGTGGAGGCCAAGAGAGAGAGCCAGGATCTGAGATGTGGAGGATGGGCACTGGAATGTTAACTCAGGACAGGGATCTTGCCTGGAAAGCCCAGGCACTGGGGACTTCATACCCTCCCAGCAATGGCTCACTGATCAACTCTGCTCTTACTGAGCAGAGTTTGGCTTGCAGCCAAAGCTGGAATAAATGCCCCATGCTTCAGAATCTGTGTGACTTGTCCAGGATGGGGAACATGTCCCTTCGGTTGGGGTCTCGCCAGGCTGACCCAACAGTAGTTGACTGCATGGGTCCTAATCCCTGAGTTAGGGTCTACACAAACATTCCTAAGACTTGCCTCTCATTGTGTTTTTTGCCATTAAAAAAAATTTATATATATATAATCTCCCAGGGTGCACCTAGTGGGACTTGGCACCCCATATTTCTGTTTTATTCTAAGCCTTTCAAACCAATTTCTCAGCTCTCTGGTGTGGTTCCCCAAGAAAATTTAGCTTGGTGTCAGCCAAGGATCACAGAAGGTTAGATAAGGCCTCCCTAAAATGAGAGGGGCATCTTCCAGGGACCCATGGCCAGGTACTGCAGGTGAGACTGAGCCCACCTCTTTCTGCTTCTTGCAGCCCTGACCGTGAAGTTTCTGACCAAGAGGTTTATCAGCGAATATGACCCCAACTTGGGTAAGAAACCTCTGTTCCCTAGACCTACTGCTGCCTATGCCCCAACTGGAGTACTCCCCTGGGACCTACCCCATGGGTGGATTCTGACCACTACTGCAGAAGGGAGTAGCTGTTCCTTCCATAGCCCATCCTAGACAACTTAATGGTTGATCCAATTAAGAGAATTATGGGAAACTGACTTGCCCGAAATTTTGAGGTGTGACGAAAGTTTAAAAAACTGAAAATGAAAAAACAAACATAGCAAGATATTCACATCCAAAAAGATATTGTTCTTTAAGATCATCACTCAGTGTTCTTTTCCAGAAAAACTGAACAAGACATTTGAGAAATTCTCTAGTGATGCTAGCTTCTGAACCAATTTTTTGAACCACATGAGTAAACTAGGCTTGTTTTGTTTGTTTGTTTTGGTTTTTTGTTTGTTTTTAGCTGTATCATAGTATATTGAAAAAAGGGATGTTTTGGTGCCTGTCAGAGCTGAGTTTGAATCCTGACTCTGCCACTTATTAGCTGTGCAATTTCGAAGCAGTCACTTAACCTTTCTGGGCTATTATTTCCCATCTAAAATGGGCATCAAATACCTATCTAAGAGAATTGCTATGAAGATTAAAGAAATAACACATGTTAAAGATCTTGCCTAGAACTTGATCCGTAGTAGATTCTCAATGTACGCCTACTTTTCCATCTTCCTCAATGGCTTCCCATGTATGGCATCTGAGATTCCCTCAAATGAATCATACTGAAAATTATTTTTAGCAGTAGAACCTTTCTCTAAAATAACCTGTTATATGGAACCCTAATACCTAAGACAAACAAAAGTGGAATTTTATTAGGATCAATGTAATTTAAAGCTCACATTTATGACATTGTTATTATAAACTGTCCACAATGGGGTGTCTGAATGATCTTAACATTTTGAAAATGGGTGCTGGATTTCCCCATTCATGAAAATTGAATAAAGCATTGGTGGGACCCCCTAAGGGCTCTCAGAGGAAACCCTGGGCTCTGAACACAGGTTGAAAAACCCCACAATGCAGCACTGCCCACAGCAGCCCCCAATGGATGGCTGCTAGGATACCTGGAGGAAAGAGCTCCTGAACTCTTTGGTGCCCAACAGCCCCTCAGTTCAGCAGAGGAGGCTTCCGAGCTACTTAGCCTTATGGTTTTAATTTTTTTTTCTTGAAGAAAAGAATCCCTTTTTCCAAAGAGATCTTAGAACTCCAGGCGTCAACAGGGAATGTGGAGTGCTTCCCTGGTTAAGTCAGGGGAATGGGACAGGTGATGAGGTGACAGTCTACCAGGGGTTTGTTCCTCATAGTTGTTCCTTGGTGCTGCAGGGAAGGGAACAGGTCTGAGGAACAGAGGTCACAGGGTAAGGCTGAGGGGAGCCCCTTATATCAGCAGAGGCCAACTTTTGAGAGAGCAGGATGAGGGGGACAGTGGCACGCTGGCTGGGGTAGTCCTTAGGAGAGGGAGAACATGGAAGGAGTTGAGTATAGTGGGGTGGGAGGCGGGAAGGAAAGGGAACAGGCAGGGTGTTTGGGGGGTGGACACCTGGCAATTCCCAGGGGCAATGCCTCAAAAGACTTTCTGCCTAGTTCAACTGTTCTAGTTCCTAGTTCTGCCTAGGTCATGCTTATACCAAAAATTATTCCTCGTGTATCTGAGATTCAAGTTAACCACAAAGCCTGGATTTTTCTGGCAACCCATTTCTAGTGTCCCTTCCTCCCTGCTCCTAATCCATTCCCTTCACACAAGTCCCACCAGATGAGCCCATTACAGAGCTGCTTTGAGCTTCCTAATTGAGTAATTGTGGAATTCCAACCTGACAGTGGGATGGGTGGTCACACGTCTGAGGTGGGGGACAGCCACCCGCAGTGGTTGGCCTTTGGTCTCTTGCTTTGCTGAGACAGTCTGCTCACACAAGCTGGAGGCCACTACCATCCCTCAGAGGTTCTGTCCTGCTGCTGGAACAGCCTGAACATTCCAGCCACTGTCCCATTGCTGGTTTCAGCAGCAGCTGAAACTGTGGGACCAGAGCCTTTCCTCCTGTGGAGAAGATTTTGGACATTCATGGCAGAGTAAGCATCAAGAAGATGTTGCTAGAACACCTCTTTAGCTTTCTCCAGGGTCTCCTGAGAGCTTGATCACATTTGGGAGCCCCTTGAGTGGGGAGACACATGCCTAGGCCCAGCATGTTGCACAGTACTAGACACAATATAGATGCTCTTCACTGTGATGCTGAATTTTGGTTTTGGATCACCCTTCAGAGAAGAATTCCTACTATTATCATCCCCACTGTATAGGCTGAGAAACTGAGGCAGAGGGATCAGTGATTTGCCTAGGATCAGGAGACCCCTCAGGGCTTCACTGAGGGCAACCTTCTGCTATAGAGGGCCTCGAGCCAGAGGTCTGTATGGCTCTGGGCTCTCTGAGCCTCATTTTCCCCATCTGGAAAATGGGATAATAGACTGTGCTCTGTCTGTGTTAGTTGTGCCTTGTTTTGGGCTGTAACTATTAGAGCTGGTAGGAACTGAAAATTGAGTGCCTGTGTTGACCCTGCAGAAGGAAGCACATGTCTCCAGGGAAAGTTCTCTCCCAGAAAGGCTGGGGCATCTCTCTGGCTCAGCCAGGGGACAGTGCCTGTTGTTGCCCCTATCTCTTACCTTTATCCTATTCCAGCAAGGACATGGTTATCATTTCTGAAGCATCACCCTATGCACACTCTGACCAGAGCTTCTTTGATGCCTTTAAAAAATTATCTTTACTGTAAATGAAAGAAAAATATTTTGGGAAAGGGCTCTTCTCTCAGCATTGAAGTTCACAGAATAGTAATTAGCACCTGTATTTAAGGACACCAGAGTGCCCCGAGTCAGGGAAGACTACATTACTGTGAATGGGTAAGGATCCTCACAACCCCAACCGTTGAAGCCAGTCACCTCCCCTGTAAAGGGGATGCTGGACAAGATGCCCTCTGAGGCTTCTTCCAGCTCGCATATCTTCACGCCCCACTGGACTGGGCACCTCTGGTCCTCCCTTGTACTCTGCTCAGAGCTGGAGAACTGGCTGCTCCCCCAAGCAGTGGTTGGCCTTTGGTCTCTTGCTTTGCTGAGACAGTCTGCTCACACAAGCTGGAGGCCACTACCATCCCTTGGAGGTTCTGCCCTGCTGCTGGAACATTCTAAACATTCAAGCCACTGTCCCATTGCTGGTTTCAGCAGCAGCAGTGGCAGTGGGTGGGTGGGGGCAGTGAGGAGGCAGTGCAGCCTGGAAGGCTCAAGATCAAGTTCCTTCCACTGAGAGGGTGCTGTGTGGCCTTCTGTAAGTTTTATCCTTCTCTGGGTCTCACTCTTTCATATTTCTATAATGAAGCTACAGCTAACTCAAAAAGCTGTTGGAGTTGGGGGCAGAGAATGGCCAAGTTTAGGCTAACACCTTTCACTGGGCTGGTAGGATGCTGTGCCTGTTTGGAGGGAGTCCCTACAAGGGGTGCATTGGACAACTTTGGCAGGAAAATAAAGATAAATCTGAACAAGATGTAGGCATCTAGGGACAGCTCTTCTTGGGCCAAATATAGTTAAACATTTGGGGCATATTTTCCATTAGATTTTTTTTATCTTTGCATAAGAGCAGCTATTTATCCAAGTCCCCAAAGCAGGCTGGGGACGAGGAGCTGTCTGTGATTCATGCTGGATGCTAGTGGACCTGGAGTGTGTCCAGGCCTGCTCGGCTGCCAGCAGCCCTCAGAGAGAAGTGTTTGACTGTACATTCATCCAGGGCTGGGGTGCTGTTCTCACAGAGGCTGCTGCCAGGAAGGCAGAAAGCAGCCCAATTGTATCCGGAGGGGTCTTGGGGATGACATGCCCCAGGGGCATCCAGAGAAAGGTGAGAACCTAGTACACACACACACACACACGTGCCACCTGCACAGGGGAAGATTAGGAGCAGGAAGATCCATTGCCAATATGGCAATGATGTTCCCTTTGCATGCCTGACCCCTGTCTGTTTACTGCTTTGAGGTTTGAGGTCATAAGAACTGAAAACAAAGCAAAAACAAAAAAAATTTAGAAATAAAAACTTGTGAAATCCAAATAAGGTCAGCAGTTCAGTTCATAGCATGGCAGTTTCTTGGTTTGGAAACTGTATGGTGGCGGTACAGGGTGTTCATACTGGGAGAGGAGTGCACAGGACCTCTGTACCATCTAGCAGTTTCTATGTGGGTCTAAAAGTATTTCAAAAGGAAAAAAAAAATCACCTAGGAATGTGAGCCTGCCCTGTTAACCTTGGAGGTCCAGTCCCCACTGCCCTTTCCAGGCATTTGTGGCTGGCCAGGCCCCATGCCCAAGGGGGTCCATCAAGGTCTCACACAGCCCTGGGCAGTGGAACTATTAAACGTGTTAATGCAAGGACAGGCACTTCACACCATGCCTGGCACAGAGTCAAGACTTGGAAACTGTTAGTGATGTTACCATATTATTCCCATTTAAAATGAGGAAATAGCCCCCAAGAGCTGAAGCGACTTGGCCACCAAAAACTAACTAAAATTTAAAATCCTCTGCTGTTATGTTGACAAAGACTATTTGTAAAACCTTTTGGAATTTCTAAACCAGGCCTGACGGCCCTGCCTCCATCATGTCCTGTAGTTCTTCTTTCTTTCTTCTCCCACTGGGGGCAGGAGATTGTCCTTGGGGGTTCCTGCAGGCCTGATACTGTGGTTGGAGGGTGGGGTTAGGGGCACTGGCAGTGCAGTTTTGGAGCCTCTCCTGCTCTCTGGGCTCATGGCTACACACTCTGCCCTGTTGGCTTTGTGTATAGGCCTACAATACAGTCTGTCCTGGGGTATGTTATATGAGTGGCCTGATGCTCTGAGCTCTACAGGCAAAGCAGCATCTCTTTGGTGGGAGGTTCTCCTGCATTCCCCATGAAGGTGAGAGTGGTTCCAGCTCCTGTAGCCCTGTAGCATCTCCTAAGGTCCCCTCAAGGCTGCACAGGGGTCCAGCACAGAGGGAAAGTGGGACATAGACTCAGTTTATTATTGAGTGGCCTGCCCTGCCTCTGATCTATCTGACCATCTGTGTTGCAGAGGACACCTACAACTCTGAGGAGACTGTGGACCACCAGCCTGTCCATCTGAGGGTCATGGACACTGCAGACCCGGTAACATTACCCCCATTACTCATGGAGGGCCAAGAATCAGTGCCGCCTCCTGGGAAGTCCTGGCCTCAGAGGGGAATTTGGATCTCTTTTAATCTTCAATTTGCTGTGTGACCCTGAATGAGGCACTGACTTCTGTAGACCTGAATCCTTCATTTGCTACATGAGAAGAATGGGATGGAACGGGGGTGGGGGGGGGGGGGGGTGGGACCTGATGATTGTTAGTATCAGGTCTGAGGTTCTGCACTATGGGGCTTTTTGCTCATTATACAGAGACTGGGGCACATCTGTTTATACAAAAGCTCCTGATGAGAGCCCATTGACCCAAGTCCCTCCAACACATGCCCCCCACCCCCAACCCCTGTGTCCTTACCACCCTCTGTTAAGACCAGATGCCAGTTACTCTCTGAAGCCAAAGGGACAGCATGAACCTGACCCAAAACCAGTGGTGCCCAGTGATAGCAAGTCCCTGTAGGGGTCATGCCAGAGTCTTTGGCTCTGGGCCCAAGGAGCCAAGGTCTTCTGGTCTTTGGCTGCGTGGTGGGAGGGAGGTTCATGAGACAATGCCTCCTTTCATGCCAAGCCAAATCCACACTCAAGTGCTCCTTTGAAAAGGGCTCTGCTGGGGAACAATATACAAAGACCTGGGAGTAGGGGGTGTGGGGGCAGCTCAGGTGAAGGCCTTTACCCCAATCTTCTTGTCCCTGAGGGGGGACTCCACTTCTTCACCTCAGGATACCCCCAGGAACTGCGAGCGCTACCTGAACTGGGCCCATGCTTTCCTGGTAGTTTACAGCCTCGAGAGCCGCCAGAGTTTTGAGGGCAGCAGCAGCTACCTGGAGCTGCTGGCCTTGCACGCCAAGGAGACACAGCGCAGCTACCCCACTCTGCTGCTGGGCAACAAGCTGGACATGGCTCAGTACAGGTGAGCACAGGCAGCTTGGCCCTCATCTCCAGAGCCCACTCTCCATATTTGTAATGGCAGAGTGGCCTCTCTAGGCATTGGTGAGCAACCCCCTGGAATTTAGGTAAAAGGGACTGTGGGCATTGGTCTTCCCAGCAGACAAGGAGAGGAAGGGAGGTGCATCTGGGCCACACAGGAACTGACTTCCCAGAAGTGAGGAAAGAAGCCACTCCTTCTATCCTCCTGGGTCTCCATGGTCTCTCTCAGCCCCACCCTTTCTTGCTTGAGTCTGTGTGACCTCTGGTCCCACTCCTAGCAGCTGACTGGTCATTCAGTGGCCAACTCCAGGGAGAACCTCTGATTGGCTCTGTGGATCAGGGGTCTGCTCTGGTCCACCCAGCTTTTGCCTCACCCAAACCCACCCAGTTGGCTGTGCTGAGGGCAGGTTCTCTCCTGGACTTGAATCAGAGGTCATAGACTGGGCCAGAGGGCAGATGACCACAGAACACTGCAGCCATATTTTGCTTGGCTTGACACAGTGTTTTAAAAGTTCTGAAACTGGAATACTTTGAGGTGGGTCATGCTCCCTCCAGTCACCAGAGGCCTGTCCCTCACCCTCTTCATGCATTCACATCACCTGCCTGACCCTGAGGCATTGGAGACAGTGGTACCTATACTTGATGAGTAATCCCACTGGACTGCCAGGTATGGCACCTTCCACCAGCCTTCCCACCACATGCTCTGCTTGTGGCTGCTCACTCCTGATTTCCCAGGCCCCAAAGACCCTGTAACTGCTGTTAGCAGGAAAGGACCTTTTGTTTAAAATGAGTCAGAAGGGCATTGGGGTTTCATGAATAGGGTCTCATTAAGGTGACTCCAACAGCCATCCAATCCTCAGACCCAGACAAATTCTTGTCTCAGGGAATGAGGGAAGTTGTGTGATGTTAAAACCACCAAAGGCTGTCTTTGAGGAATTGCAGAACCTGGAAGGAGGGGTCAGAAGACTGGATTGTGAATAGGCCAGATTTTAATATGGGGGATAAAAACTACAGACCACTCTTTTGACCCCAGTCTTTGCCAAAGGGATTGTCTAAAAATGGTGTGGGAGCAACTAGCTAAGAATATGGGGCTTGAGAGAAACAACATCCGTTCCCTAGGAACATGCCATGACGGTTTACCCCGACTTCCTTCTTTGGTCAAGGCCCAGCATTGGTGGACCAGGGCTCCCTGGCACATTGACTCTTTCAGCTAAGCATTTGTCAGTGTCACCATGATTGTCTTGCTGCCGAGAGTGAGAATGTGGTTTAGAGATTTCCAAACCTCTGACAAAATGTTCACTAGGCTGCAACAATTAAGGAAAGGAGTAATGTCATGTGCCTGTGTCACCCCCATGTGAGCATGCATGGGGTTCTTGTTTTTGAAAATTCATTATTTAAGCCCCCACAATGACAGAGTTGTAGACTCAAGCTCATCATAAAAGCAAATATACCAAGTTCTCTTTCAAAAGGGGACCCTCAGAAAGCAGTGAGCGCACATACAGACCACCAGCCCTGGGTGGGAAGTGATTAGATATTCTGCCCATGACCCTTTTGGTCCCAGTGGTGGGTGCGTTTCTCTCTGACACACCCACCCACCATAGAACAGCACTTTGGGCAACTAGCCTACTCCAGCCCCCTGCTCCTGCCAAATTAGTCTTGTCCCACCACTACCCAGCCTGGTGTTTCCTCTCACCTCATGGGCTGTGCCATGGTCCTCAGGAATGGCAGGTGGGACATTCAGCAGTGCCCAGCAGTCAGGTGGTAGTCAGGAGGATTCAGCCAGTGAAACCTTGGCCTTAAGACCTCAGGGACCTCTGTCTCTTCTCTCATCTGGACACCTGAGCTACCCAAGAGCCAATCTTTTTTTTTTTTTTTTAAGCCTCAGTTCCCTGAACTTTCAAGTCAGAAACTTCCAGAAAACTTCCCAGTTTCAGATATCTATCCTGTCATCATAGGAGGTGGTGTAGGGCCCAGTTGGAGTAGGGCTTGTTCCTCCTGTTTCCCCCTGCTCATTACAAAATGTCATCACCCCTGTTCTCTCCAACTGTACCCCAGGCAGGCAGACAGAACTCCCCATGAGCCCTGAGAGCTGAGCCCTAGATCACCTCTATGGTCCATCTCCTGACCAAGGGACCCATGTTGGGGTAGAGGAGAGGTGGGGCTGAGAGTGGCCTTCTTCCTCTAGCCACTGGTAGGTCTAGCAGCTTCTTACCCTCATGTTTTTTCCTAAATTCTGGCTTTGGCGACATTAGCTACCATTTATTGAGCACTGGCTCTGTGCCAGGTTCTGCATTAAGCACTTGACACTAATTGTCTTTCTTAATCCTAACACCCCTGAGAGGCACATGATGTCATCCCCATTGTACAGATGTGCAAACAGACTCAGAGTGATGAAGATGGGCCCAGGCGCCCAGCCAGTGGGTGGGAAGCTGGGCACAGCCCCTCTGCCTGACTCGGAGCTGCACACTCCTGACTCCCTGCCTCGCCCTGTTTCCTCACCAGGCAGGTCACCAAGGCTGAGGGTGCAGCTTTGGCCAACAGGTTCGGGTGCCTGTTTTTCGAGGTCTCTGCTTGCCTGGACTTTGAGCACGTGCAGCACGTCTTCCATGAGGCAGTGCGGGAAGTGCGGCGGGAGCTGGAGAAGAGCCCCCTGGCCCGGCCACTCTTCATCTCCGAGGAGAGGGCCCCTTCCCACCAGGCCCCACTCACCGCCCGGCACGGGCTGGCCAGCTGCACCTTCAACACTCTCTCCACTGTCAGCCTGAAGGAGATGCCAGCTGTGGCCCAGGCCAAGCTGGTCACTGTGAAGTCATCCCGCGCCCAGAGCAAGCGCAAAGCTCCAACCCTGACCCTACTGAAGGGCTTCAAGATCTTTTGAGAGCCCCTCCTCAGGAACCCTGGGCTTGGCTGCTGGGCAGAGCTGCAGAACAGGGGCTGGCTTGTCACCACCAGTTTTTCCTCTGATGCACCAATGGCCCTCACCCTCTGGTGGACAGCTGGCCCCACCTCCAGCACGAAGCAGTGACCCTACATTCAGTAGTTCACTGTATGAGTTGGAGGGACAGGTAGGGATGCTGTTTCTTTGCCCTCCAGACCTTGGTTTTCATGGTCACCACTACATCCATGACCCTGGAGGGAAACAGCTACTGCGACAGCCCAGAAACCTGGAGTCAGCCTTGATCAGGAATGTCCATCCTGCTGCCAGGACCCCTGCCTTCCCACTGTGGACCCTAGTGGATGGACAGCTCCGAGAGGCCCTGTCCATTTGAAAGCTAAGAACAGTCTGCAGGAGGGATGGTCCTGCGAGCCTGGCACCACCTGGTGGAAGGGAACAGAAGAGCGGTTGCTCAGAGGCCAGAGCCTGGCCCTGCCACCATCATCTTCGGACCTCACAGAAGCCCCAGGCAGCAAACCCTGGAGTTTTTCTGAAGACAATTTAGTTAAAATAATTCTGTAGGAAAGCTTGGACAGGGAAGAGTCCTAGGCAGAGGTATTGCCAGCACTTTGCCTTTCCATGAGGGTCAAAGGGAGGGGGCTGTGGGTCGCCTGGTGGAGGGAGACTCCAGCACTCTTCCCAGCTTTCAGGGTCTTCTTGTCCCACCTTTGTTAAAGACTCTGTTCACAGACACTCAGGACCAGCTTCCTCAAGTTGAATGACCAAAACTGCAGGACAGAGTTCTCTCCAGTGACAGTTCCCCAGGGCCCCAGGGAGTTCACAGCTGGTAGGATCAGCTGCCACCTGGTGGACACTGTTGGCCTGCCCACTCATAGATGGAAACAGCATACCTGTTTGTAGTCTGGCTTGGCAGGACCCAGGACTCCCAGCAGTGGGTTGGAGACAGAACCTAGAGCATTTGGGGTTAATGAAGCAGATTTTTGCATAAATCGTGGTGTTGCCACTGAGCTTATGCCACAACACCATGGCTCAGATCTGGGATCAGGATACTCCTGGGGATCTCACTGTTAGCAAGAGAAGGCTCTCAGAGGCAGGGAGTGCAGTTGTTTCCTAACTTTGCTTACCATGAACCCTCAGCAGATAAGCAGGTACAGGAGAGGACTCTGGGGGGTGGAAGAGCCAACAGGGGATTCCGACCCTGGAATTCTGCTCCTTCCCCTCTCAGCCAGCAGTCCCAGGAGCTTGGATTGGAAACATCTCTAACATAGTCTTCAGCCCCACTCCCAAAATGGAGAAGTTGAAGTTAGGGGGAGTCCATGAATACTCAAGATGGCATACTGAGGGTCCTGGTCAGGGTTCCTGACCCACAGGCCAGCTAGGGATTTTACACTTTCACTCCAAGCCACTTGTGTGTTTGTGGACCACCACCATTTGAACAAACTGTGCACTTCCAGCTGCCCACTCCCAGAAGCTTTTAATAAAATATTATTTAAATAACAAATTTTAGTTTGATTGCAGTTCAGTCATTGTATCTGCTAATAAAAACATTAGACTTCCTAGGGGATACTAAAACCAGAGAAGTTCCAGGCCACTGAGCTGAGCTCAGGTCAGGAGCCCATGCCTGGCTGGGGATGGCACATACTCTGAGCACTTACTGGCCCTCAGTTTCTGGTGGATCTGGAAGCAGGACCATTGAGGCATCCTTCTCTTTTAGCTCAGTTCCCACCTGGGCCGAGTTTGGATTTCCTGAGAGCAGCCCCTCTGTTAGGTTATTGAGGCTGTTGTTTTCTTTGGTTCTGGACTCATCCAAATGCAGGACCTCTGATGTGTCCTTTTCTTGTGGCTGCATCTTTCGATTTCTGGGAGGGGAGGAAACAGTATTGTTCAGAGATGCTGCGGAGTTGGAGCAAGACTGGCTCTCCCCAGTGAGTTAGAGAATTTGAGGGGGAAACCCAATGTGCAGTCTGGGAGCTGTTTGGGAGGAGTGGTTGTGGTTTGACATCCCTTCAATAAGCACCTTATACTTGCATGTGCATCATATCAAATCCTCACTGCTACCGGTGAGCCCAGCTTTTATTACATCCCCCCTTACAGATGAGGAAATGTAGCTTAAAGAGACCAAAGGAGGTTGGGTGCAGTGGTGCACACCTGTAATCCCAGTGGCTTGGGAGGCTGAGGCAGGAGGATTCCAAGTTCAAAGCCAGCCTCAGCAACTTAGCAAGGGCCTAAGCAACTTAGTGAGACCCTCCTCAAAATTTAAAAAAAAAAAAAAATTACATAAAAGAGGGCTGTGGATGTAGCTCAGTGGTTAAGCACCCCTGGGTTCAATCCTCTGTACCAAAAAAATAGACAAAGAAGCACATACCTGAGTTGTACGCTTCAGTCTCCCCACTCTTAGTCCTGTGTTCTCACCAAACCACACTGTGCTCCCCAGGACTGTCATCCTACTTAGTACAGGTCCTTGTCCCCCCTCATCCTACCCCCTGAGCTGCTGCAGGAAATCTCTAATTAATCTGTGTCCATATGCTTCCTTCTCCAAACCAGCCCACCCACACCACCAGTGTACCCTGGCCTGCACACCTCACTCCCTGGCCCAACACCTTCATTGGCTTCCACCACCCACATCCACGACCTGGCATTCCTTCTAATAACTCCCACAAATCTATCCTCTCTCCAAGCTGGTTTCACTTAAGGTATCCCTAAAATTCCTGGGGGGATCTATCTGTGCTAAGAGCTGAGTGTCCAGAGAATCCCTTGAGCCACAGAGGGTACAGGTCACTTTCTGCTGCTCCCATGGGTGGCCACATTGCTTCATTTGACTTGCTTAGGGGATGCTCCCTGACAGGGGGAGAGGGGCAAGGACACCTTCTTAATGGTTACCCGCTGGGTCTGCCTCTTGCTGGTCAGAGCCAGGGAATGGTAGTCAAGAACAATTGCTGGTTTCTTTCTTTTTTAGTTGTTCATGGACACAATACATTTATTTAATTTATTTGTATGTGGTGCTGAGGAGCAAACCCAGTGCCTCACACTGCCGGGCAGCGTTCTACCACTGAGCCACAACCCCAGCCCATTTGCTGGTTTCTTAACAGCTTTGGGTTCTCGACCCTGAGGCAGCATTTTATCCAAAGGGTAGACAGCCACAGACCCTAAATGACCCCTTCCTTCTGGGAAGGCAGGGCCCCTACCCTCCAGGACTACCCCAGACCAGCTCCTCACCTGTTTGCCTGAATGCTCCTTCCCAGGAGGGTGAGGCTTATGACCACCACCACAGCCGCCAGGGCAAGGATGGAATAATTCCAAGGAGACCCTGAGGAGGGACACACCGGACAGAGCCTGAGGAGAGGCCAGGTGCTCCTCAGGCCCACTCCCAGTTGGGGCATGGGCTCAGACCAGCTCACAGCATCGATTGTGCCCTGCCATGGAGACTATCATTAAGGATGAAGAGCACCTTGTCCTAGGGGAACTCCCAGTGGCAGAGGTGGGGGACAACACCATTCCTACCCTAGAGAAGCCCTGATCTAAAGGGGGAGGCACTGCAGTTGGAGAGTAGTGGGGGAAAGGGAGCAAGGGGGAGAAGAGGTGAGTCAAGACCAACTTCCCAATCTTCCATTTTGCCTCCCTGTGTAGTATAAGGAAAGCAGGAAAGAAGGAAGGGAGGGAAGGCAGGAAGGGAAGGAGTGACGGTCACACTGCCTACAGATGGATCATAAGCTGGCTAATCTGAATTTGGCTACTCAAGGTTTGTCCACAATACTGAATGAGGCGGGTTCAGCCTCAGGACTTCTGCATGGTTGTTCCTCTGACAGTGTTCTTCCCTATACTCCACATGGCTAATTCCCTCCTCTTTCTCTGCTTTATTTTTCATCTTATTACACATCAATACACTATGTGTTAGTCACTTGCCTTGTTTATTTACTATCCATTAGAATGTACGCTCCACAAGGACAGAGAGTTTTGTTTTACTCACTACTGTAATCCTGGTGCTGAGAACTGCACCCAGTAGGACCTTAATAAATACAGTTGGGTATGTATTAAGTAAATGACCACACCCTGAGAAAAGGAGGGTGAGGTTCAGACAAACCCTGGACAGCGAGACATCTGGTCTCAGTCAGTCCCTGTCCTGGAGGAAATGTGCTCACTGATGTGTTGGAGGAGACTGAGATAGAGGCTCTGGCCAAATCCTACTCTGTGTGTTGGGGAGTATCACCACCCACCACTCACCAGCCCCTCACCACTTACCATCTTCTACACGAAAAAACCAAACCATTTCTTCCAGCAGCTCCTGAGGCACCACAGTGCCAGCTGGGTCTCCGATAACCTCTTCACTATGGTCCATGTTCTTTGCCCTTGTTAGGGTAGGCTACTGGCACTGAAGTCCTTAAGCCCCTTGGCCACAGCTGCTTTCCTGTCCTCTCCTGGGTTCTGGTCCCTGAGCAGAGAAGCCCTGAAGACCCCTGGAGACAAAGCAGAGAGCATGACTGGATATCCCAACTCAGTTTACCTCCCTTCTGGGCAAAACACAGCTTTTCTCTGGCCCAGGGTTTTAGGGCCAAAACAGTCTCACTCCAGGAGCAGGTGGGACCCGGGACCATAGAAGTAGGAATGACTCAACTCTTTATTAAAACTCATCACATGTGAGAGGAGAAGTACCGAGCTGGGGTTGAAGAGGACTGGGCCAGTGACAGGCCATGCAACCTTGCAGTGGTTCCATGGAATCCCTGCCTCTCTCGCCTGCCCAGCATCCCCTGCCCACTTCACACCCATAGCACTCCTTAGCAAATTATCCCACCTAACAACTTGCATCTCCCACCAATCACAGGCCTTTGTCTCTCCATGTGACAAAGCTGAGGCTTGGCTCACCTGAGACCAAGGGCTGGGAAAAGAAGAACCAGAGAAAGGTAGCTGCCAGGGCTACCTTACCCCAGACCCACTTGGAGAGTACTGCCTGCAGTTCAGCAACCCCCTGAGAACTTTTTCTTCCTTCCTTCCTTTCTTTTCTTTTCTTCCTTTCTTCCTTTCTCTCTCTCTCTCTCTCTCTCTCTCTCTCTCTCTCTCTCTCTCTCTATATATATATATATATATATATATATATATATATATATATATCTTTCCTCCTTCCTTCCTTCCTTCCTCCTTCCTTCCTTCTTTCCTTCCTTCCTTCCTTCCTGCCTGCCTGCCTGCCTGCCTTTTTCTTTTGGTACTGGGGATTGAACCCAGCAGTGCTGTACCACTGAATTATATCTATATTATATCCTTTTTATTTCTTACTTGGAGACGGGGTCTAGCTAAGTTGCTGAGACTTGCCTTGAACTTGTGATCCTCCTACCTCAGCCTCCTGAGTCACTGAGATTATAGTAGTACTTCACAGAGTCTAACCTTCTCCCCGTCCTTCCTCCTTTCTTCCCTCCCTCTCTTCCTTCCTCCTTTCTTTATGCTTCCCTCCATTGCTCCCTCTCTCCCA
This sequence comes from Sciurus carolinensis, assembly GCF_902686445.1. Classification (NCBI taxonomy): domain Eukaryota; kingdom Metazoa; phylum Chordata; class Mammalia; order Rodentia; family Sciuridae; genus Sciurus; species Sciurus carolinensis. The sequence continues at coordinate 89,859,060 of NC_062214.1, forward strand.
TCTTCCCTGGACAAATCCCTTCCTTAATTTGAGCTTATTTCCATCCCTGCAAAATAAAGCAGTTAAGCTATCTATGTTGACCAAACCTCAGACAATCTCAAGTAGCTAAGTCAACCTGGGGGCAGGGGATGAAGAGGAGAGACTAGCCCAACCAAATAGGGAGACACAAGACCAGACATGAGACCAAGGAATCAGTAATTTGAGAAAGACCTATGTACACATGGGAACTTCACATACAATATCTCTATCAATGTCAGGGAAAGGAAGAATTATAGTAGGGACTTAGAGATTGTTTTTGCAAAAAAGCACTGAGTCTTCACTTGGACCTGCAGATGCCTCACTGGTAACTAAAAGCAGGACAAGAGCCTGCATCTCTGCCTTCATTTTGTTTGTCTCCTTTGCCTTGAACTCTGGATCAGATTCCTGCTCAACTCTCTGTACTTAAGCATGTTAGTTATTTAAGGAGCATCCATCTAAAGCTGGTAATCCTCTCCCTTCAAGAATGAAGATGCCAAGATAAGAGTAACTAAGGTATTTTCAACAAATTATCAACTACCAGTTTTACAACATCCTGTTTCAGATCCCTGGAGTGGCGCCTAGAAGTCTTCAGTCGTCGCCCTAAATTTATTTCCAGAAACAGTGGAGCCTTCCAAGCAGATCACCCCATGTTATGACTGCTCCCCTAAACAGGAGCAATCATCTCATGGGAATCAAATTGCCCCCCTTTCCAGGATCACAGATCTGATAGACATCACATGAAGCAAAACGAGAGTGCCCCTGAGCAGCAGGCAATTTCCTAGGCACCAAATGGAGATTTCCATTACCACCCCCTCTGCAGCAGTAATTTCCTTGACACTGATAAGACTCGGTGCCATCAGAACTGAGATAATGATCAACCAGACCCAACTGACCAGGTCTGCTTGGCTGTGTATTCTTCTTGTCCCCTTCCCTGTGTAATCTTGGAGCTCATATCAATACCCTCCAAAGACACAGCTGCAACACTTGATCCCCCTTGTCTTCCCAATATAGCTCTACTGATTAAATTCCTTTCCTGCCTTTCACCAATACTCTTTCCATTTGATTTCTGGGGTGAATAGCCAGACCTAACTTCTTGGGACTCCCCAAAGTCAGGTCCCCTGCAGCCAAGGACTCCAATAACAATTATTTACTAGGTGGTATAGGGAAAACAGCTTACCATATGGGAAAACTCAGAAGGGATGCATGTCTAACAAATGGCACTTACAGAAACAGGCTGAGTGAATGAAAGACCTAAATGTTAGAGGAGTAATACAAAGTAAGGCCAGATATGGCGGTGTATGCCTGTAATCCCAGCTACTCAGGAGTTTGATCCAGGAGGATTGCAAGTTTGAGGCCAACATGAGCAATTTAGCAAGACCCTGTCTCAAAATATAAAATAAAAGGACTGGAAATGTAGCTCAGTGGCAGAACATGCCTGAATTCAAACCCCAGTATCACAAAAACAAATTAGAAAGTTAGTAGAAGGTAGGTAGGACTTCCTAAATAAAACCATGAGAGTTCAAACCATTCAATATCAGCACACATTTATGAATTTTCATCAAATTAATGCAAATATTTTATTTATTTTCCTAAATAAAACCTTGAAAGTTTCAACCATTCAGTAACAGCACACATTTATGAATCAAAATCATATGAATCATTTTTGCATCAAAACTAAAGATACCTATTCTTGAATAAAGTAACAAAAACATTTCCATTTGGGATAAGGTGCTTGCAATGCTTAAAACCAAGATGGGATTGATATCTAGAATATAGAAAGAATTCTTGCAAATCAACAAGAAAAGACAGGAATCTCAATAGACAAGTTGATGGAAGATGTAAACTGGCAATTTACAAAGTAGGAAACTCAAAAGGCTTGCAAGCATATGAAGAAATGTTCAGGGCCAGGGTTGCCGCTCAGTGGTAGAGTGCCTGCCTACTATGTGTGACAAACTGGCTTTGTCAGCACCACATATAAATAAGGAAAATGAAAGTCCATTGACAACTATGAAATATTTTTAAAAACCATTCAAAATCCTTGGTAATTAGGATGAAAAGAAAAAAATTAGATGCTACTTGACATCTGTTGGAGATTAGCATAGTTTGAAAGCTGGATGGGGGGGTATATAGCCTTAGGAATTGATAGAGGGAGTGGAGGATGGGGCAACCACCTGCAGAGAAAATAAGTCAAATAAGATGTAGACACCTTATGACACTGCAGTCCTGCTCCTGAGAAAGTACTAGAAGAATGATCCTCAGGAGGGATCTATCACAACGTGTTTGAATATTCAAAATATATACACACAAGCAACAACACCTATTTTACAAGAACCCATTTTTAAAAGGACACACATTAAACACATTAGGACAGTTGTTTCTGGGAGAGGGGGGAAAGAGAGCAGGAATGGGGATAAAAATAACCAGAGAAATCAAACAGAAGGGTGAGGTGCAGACTCGCTGTGAAAACATGGCATGGAGCCCTGGTAAGAAAAACGGAAAGGTAAAGAGAGGGAGTCAGTGATGCAAGCCCAGGAGCTCAACAGCCTCATAGCCTTTGGACATTCAGTCAGGTGTGTTCACAAACAACTGAGGGCCAAGCTGAAAAACTGACATTAACCAAAGGACTAGATTGACACCAGCCTTTTCTCCAGCACTAAGAAAACTGAGAAACTGCTCTGAGAAAACTGAAGGAATATCAATAGATTTTAAGGGAAAATATTTTGACATGAATATAATACCGAGTTGAGATTTTTCATATGTGAGTGATCATGTGTCAAGGCAGACATGGAAGTCAGGGGGGAAGACCTTTTTTAAGATGTCTACTACCTGCTTCCTCATCAGAGGGATATAATGGAAAGACAAAGTTACAGAGTGGCTAACAGATGTGATCTTGTCTTCCAGCTCCAACTGACTGTTCAGAACACTGTTCTAAGGATCACGCTAGTCTATCCAAACTCTGCGCCTAGGCTAATCAGTAACATCAGTCAAGGCCCCTGTCCCATATGCTAATCCCCATGACCACAGAGAAAAGCATGTGGCAGTCAGGATTGAAAACTGTCTCCCTCTGGGAAGTGGGATGGGGTGTTCACTTTGAACCCTTTGGTATTGTATAGACCTTTTGCAAGCATGCCCTACATTCATGACAATACATGTAATTATAGTTTGTAGTGAGGATTTAACCCAGGGCTGCTCTACCACTGAGCTACACTCCCGGTCCCCACCCACCTTTTTTTTGGTACAAGGTCTAAGTTACCCAGGCTGGCTTGGACTTGCCATCTTCTTGCTTTGGCCTCCCAAGATGCTGGGATTACAGAAGTGCGCCACCGTGCCAGCTTGTATGAATTTTCAATGAGTGTGTGTGTGTGTGTGTGTGTGTGTGTGTGTGTGTGTGTTTTGCTGGGGATTGAACCAGGGCCTCCCACATATTTGGCAAGGGCTCACCCACTGAGTTACACTGCCAGCCTCTATTGTATCCTTCTGAGACAACAATTCCGATTTTGAATATTTAATTAATGAGACTAATTAAATATATGTACAGAGTTGCAGGTAGGCTGATGTCCACGTGGAGTATGTATTGTAAATATGTATACAAATGTCATAGTAAATACATATCAACCAACAAAAAAACAAAATTTGTAACAAAAATGGTTACAAATTCAAACTGAGAGTCAGTCTTCCCTCCCTGCATCAGATGCCCCCAGAAACAAAGGATAAGTGCCCGAGGACTTATGCAGTTCACTTCTAGAGTGACATCATATTATTACTCTTTTATTGTTGAATTAAACTTCATGCTTTATTTGGATTTCTTTCTTTTCTTCCTAATGTCCTTTTCCCATTCCAGGATCCCATCCAACACATCATACTGCATTTAGTTTTCCTGTCTCCTTAGGTTCCTTTGGGAAATCCCTGAATTTTAATCAGGGCTTAACCATCTGCCATGGGCTGTGATTTCTGCCAAAAACCCTGAACCACCATCCCCATGGCAGGTTGAGAACACTCACCCTGGATCCTGGTTCCTGGGGCCTTGATCTGCTAATGGGTGCAGCACTGATTTCTGTGGTGTCCTCTTCTTCCTCCTCACAGGACGGTCTTTGCACCTGAACTATCCCTAGAAAGGTGCACTTGTGGCCTGGGGGGCAGTGCCAGCAGAGGCTATAGCAGCTAGGCCCATCTGGTAGCTCTGCCCTTAGTATACGCCCAGGCTTGGTGTCTTTGCTGCCACTCTGGGGTGACTGACCTCTTGAGTGAGTGGCCTCAAATGGCAAGCAGGCTCCACCTGACTTTCACAGTCTGAAAGACTCAGGAATTCAGTGCATTCCATCATTGTGGAGGGCCCATTCCAGGCCTGTGTTTCTCATTATTATCAATCTTTAACCAAAGAGCAGGGAGTCAAGGTTGGTCTTTTATAGCCAGTGCTTTCTCAGAGTGAAGGTCATGCATCATGTTAATTTCTTAGAAGCTATAAAATCAGACCTTTGGAGGGTAAGGGTTGGGGAAGACTGTGTGGTCACCAGTGACAGCACAAAGGAGGAACAGGAGCAGGCTTAACACCTTGGAGAGGAAGTAGGAGTCAGGTGTTCCTCTTACCAAGTCAGACCCACTTAATTGTGACAGTCTGTGGGCCCTGGGCTTTTCTACCCAATGGCTCTGCATCTCCAGCAACCATTATCTTTGGCTCAGCCAGAGTGGGATTCTCATTCCACAAATGTAGAAATAGAAACTGAGTGAGGTTGAGTGTCAAGTTCCTCTATGAGTTAAGCCATGGTGAGCAGTGTGGACAACAGCATGGTGCAGAGGGAAAGAGACCCAACCAGGAACCTGGGGGTACCTGGAACCTAGCTCCTTGCCACTCTGTAGTGCATTCATTCATTCATTCATTCAGGAAATACTACTTATGCACCTGCAGTGTGGATACAGGGGGAAGTAGGCACGTGAGGACACTGCTGTCTTGGAGCTCAAACTCCAGGGGAGATAGGCAAAGTAAGACAAACGAGATAACTGCAGTTTGTGATAATTTCTGTGAAGTTTAAACAATATAAGATCTAGAAAGAGATGGGCTGGGGGAGCTCTCAATACTGCATTACTATACTAAAAAATGAATGCCGAGTTAACCATGCAAAGACCTGGGACAGCAGGTGCAAAGACATTGAAGAAATTATGGGCTTAATGAGTTGGAGAAATGAACAGAGGCCAGTGGGGCTGAAGCCTAATGATGAGGGGAAGAGGCTTGAGGATCCTTCAAACTTTCTTTCTCTGGCTCTCTCCCTGCTGCTTTCTGTATTATAACAGGGATTTAGAAAGGCTGACTTTGCTAAAATCAGTGACTTTAGGCCTGCAGATGCCCAGTGGGTAACTGAAAGCAGGATAAAACTTGCCATCTCTGCCTTCATTTTGTATTTGTCTTCAGGTCTCTGCTCAGCTCTGCATATAGGTATATTAATGATTTAAGGAGGGTTCATCTAAAAACTAGTAATACAAGTTTCATTAGCCCTAAATTTACCTAATCTATCTTGACCCCTTTTGAGACTGAGGCAAACTTTGTAGCATCCTGTTTTAGACCCCTGGAGTGGACCTGAAAGAGACTTCAGTTGTCCTATATTTTCCAGGAATGGTAGGAGGCAGCACATCACCCCTCTATGAGATGGCCCCCCATAAACAGGAGCAATCAGCAATCATGTCATGAGAACTGAATTGCCCCCTCCCAGGATCAAAGATCTGTTAGATAAATATCCTGAGCAATAAATGGAAACTGCCCCTTCAAGCAAGAACTCAAGAGTCATCTCACAGAACCGACCTGAGAAAATATCAACTAGACCACAGTTGGACCAAGACTGCCTAATTATACACACCTCTCACCCCCACCCAATTCTTCCTCCTCTTAAAACTACAGTTCAAACCAGGGTGATGGTACAGGCCTGTAATCCCAGCAATTTGAGATTCTGAGGAAGGAGTTTGGAAAATTGAAAGACAGCCTTAGCAATTTTGTGAGAACTTATCTCAGAATTTTATTAAAAAAAGGGCTAGGGATGCAGTTCAGGGGTAAAGTGTCCCTGGGCTCAATCCCCAGGATTTCAAAAACAAAATGAAAAAAATAAACAGAAAACTACAATTCAGTTGGTTGTGGTGGTGCACCCCTGTAATCCTGGTTATTTGGGAAGCTGAAGCAGGAGTTTTGCATGTTCAAGTTCAGCCTGGGAAATTTATAAGACCCTGTCTCAAAATTAAAAAATAAAAATATTCAGGGATGTAACTTAGTGGTTCAGCACTCCTGAGTTTAATCCCTAGTACCAAAACTAAATTACTTAGTTTATTAATTAATTAATTTAAAAAAAATCTGTAGCTCACGTTGACAACCAAAAGACAGGGCTGAAATGCTGGATCTCACTTTGACTTCCTGATATGACAATTTTTTTTTTTTAGCAGTACTAGCATTTGAGTCCAGCACCTCACAAGTGCTAGACAAGCACTCCACCACTGCACTACATCCCCAGCCCTTATTTTATTTTGAGACAGGGTCTAGCTAAGTTGCCCAGGCTGCCCTTGAACTTGTGATTCTCCTGCCTCAGTCTTCCAAGCAGTTGGGATTACAGGAATTCCAGGAATGGAATTACAGGATTTACAAGCCTGTCTCAGTGTATAATCCTTTGTGTAAAGCTTCTTTTGTTATAATATATGTCAGATTCATCTGTTTCATACAGTTGCATTCATTCATTCCTGTTTTTGCATAGTATTTTCTTGTGTGACTATGCTGCTGTATGTGTGTTTTTTATGTTTATGTACATGTTTATATATGTACACATATATATTTTTTCAGTATTGGGGGCTTCACACTTGTCAGGCAAGCACTCTACCACTAGGCTACATAGCAGTCCATATCTGTATTTATTGGATCATGTTTTTTTCCAAATATTTTCATTTTTGTAAGACTATTATTTTAACATGTAATTCCTGCATATTTCTTTTAGATTAGTTTCTAGTTAATCTTTTTAAAAATATTTTTTAGTTGTGGATGGACCTTTATTTTATGCGGTGCTGAGAATCAAATCCAGTGCTTCACACACGTTGGGCAAGCGCTCTACCACTAAACTGTAACTCCAGTCCCTGAATCATGTTTTTATAAGAACATTTCAACTCCTCCACTTATTTCCTCTGTCTGGAAAACATATATAATGGTGCAAAGGACATTTTAGGGTCGAGGTCATTGAATTATAATCAGTGGGCCAAATCTGACCTGCAGCCTATTTTTTTTTTTTTTTGTTAATAAAACTTAAATGGAACATGCCATGCCCATTTGTTTACATAAAGCCTATGACTGCTTTAATGCTACATTAGCAGAATTGACCAGTTGTGATACTGATTGTAGGTCCACAAAGCCTAAAATACTATTTGACTCTTTAAAGAAAAAGCCTGTCAACCCAGAAGACAAGTTATAAGGAATTTGGGTTCCTGGAAGATCTCATGAAGCTGAGCAGCCTGCTTGCCTCTGGGCCACCTGTTATGGAATGTTATGGGAGAAAAAAAAATGTGGGGAATCTCTGTTACAGAAATTTAGACTGTAATGTAACAAATACATGCATCACATGTGCTCAATAGCTCAATAAGTGAATAACATGGCAGCAGAAGACGTTTTAGTCCTTTCCATCCTTGCCTCTGATTAGCTGTGTGACCTCAAACTCGTAGTCATTTAGATGGAAATTCCTTCCTTCTTTCCCTTCCTCTTTCTTTCTTTCTTGGATTTCATTAGGTTTTTCAGGCTGGTTTGAAACTTGTGACAACAAGCGATCCTCCTGCCTCAGCCTCCTGAGTAACTGGGACTCCAGACAAGCACCAAAGCTCAATTTCTTACCCAACCACATAAAGTTTTATAAGGACTAAGAAGAGAAAGTATTTTAGAAATTATTTTCAGGCGGGGACAATTGTGTCATGACAAAGGCCAGGAACGCTTTAAACTTGGAAATTTTCCATCTGGGAACAACCAGTTAACTTTTCTATTCAATAAGGTAAAAACCCACAACCCTTTTTAGGAAAAAGAACCTTTTTCCTAAAGAAATACATGCTGAGCTGTCCAGGGTCCTGACCCCCTCAGCTGGGGCATTTTAACCTCAACCCAGGGCTAAGGTGTCAGGTAACGTCCTGTCCTGAACTCTAGGGCATCTTCTTGCTTCTCATCCTCCTGCCTTCTCATAGTAAAGATGCAAAGTCTGCTCAGTTGACAACCTGCAAATGCTTCAATGTGGTGAAGGCTGTTTGTATTTTTAGGATGAGTTGTTCTGCTCCTCAGGGTGGGCCATTCACTATCAGCTGATACCAGGAGGGGTGACAGGTCCCTGACTAGCTGTTTGTTCTTGGGTAGATGTTACTAGGGATTGAATCCGGGATGCTCTACCACTGAACTTCATCCTCAGACCTGCTTCTATTTTCTTTTGAGATGAGGTCTCACTAAGTTGCCAAGGCTGGCCTTGAACTCCAGATTTTTCGGCCTCAGCCTCCAGAGTAGCTGGGATTATAGGCCTAAGCCACCACCCCTGACTGGAACTCCATATTTTCTTTGAAAGACTAATTTTATGTTAAACTCAGAAGGGTGAAATCAAATAGTGTAATCAGTAAGGGAATTTTATCAGTAAGGATAATCAGTAAGGATAGGGTAATAAATCCAAATTACTGGTGCCTAAGCTCTGACTTGATGGCCTTATCTGCAATAGAATTGTGGAGAGGAATGATGGGCATCCAGAGGAAAGCCATCTCTATGGCAAAGTAAAATGATCTTGGTGAACAAATTCTTTTCAACAGGTAAATTTTTTTTTTCCGGAAACACTTCAGAAATATTTTCAAAGTAGGGGAAGTTTGGACTGGAACTAGTATGAAAAGATTTTTTTAAAGTATGTACTTACTCCAAGAAAAGACTCTGCAGTCACTACCTTTCTCTCCTTTATCTTATCTATAGCATTTAAGACTCCCTATGTCATTGACCCCCATTTGTAATCCTCAGTTATTTCTGTTACTTTGACCCCTTGATCCAAGTTATAGTATAACCAAATATCTTCTTCAGTCCCCAACTAAGTCAGAGTCCAAAGGTAGAACAAAGCCAAGGTTTATCAGCTTTTCCTCTAACTATATCAAGTCTTTGAAGTTTAATCATTCTCAGAGACAGCTTTCTTTGACTAGTTCAATTTGACAGATGCGTTACTCAGCAACATAAGAAATGTCAAACTTCTTCGTAACATTGTGTGTTGATTTGTCTGCATTTTTTTCAGTTCCTACCTTCTCAAGCAAATAAACACTGTTTTTTTCCTCAAGGAACTGGGGATACATTCCTGGTACACTGTGATACACTGTCGGTGGAAATGTAAAATGGTACAACTATGTTGGAAAACAGCTTGACTGTCCTAAAGGTTAAACATAGAATTACCACATGGCCTAGTAATTCCACTTTTAGTTATATGCCCAAGAAAACTGAAAACATATTTCCACACAAAAAGGAGTTCATGAATGTACATGGCATTATTCATAATACCCAACAAATAGAAACAACCCAAAGTCCAACTGATGAATGAATAAGCAATGGAATATTATTGAGCCAGAAGGAACAGTGAAATATTAATATGGGTTAAATGAACATTTAAACATTATGTAAATGAAAGAAGTCAGTTATAAAGACCACATATTGTATGAAATGTCCAGAATAGGCAAATTGGATTGTAGATTAGAGACGGAAAGTAAATTAATGCTCTTTCTTTTTTTCTTCCTTTCTTTTTCTGCAGTGTTAGGGATGTGAAATGCAATTTCTTTCTGGGGAAATGGATATTTCCCAAAATTGTGGTGACTGATGCAAAACTCCGAATTCACTACCAGTCATTGGCATGTATACTTTAAATGGGTGAATTGTGTGGTATGCAGCATGAGGTCCAAAAACAAGTGACCTCAGCTTTTGGTATTTTGTTAACCAGAGTTTCAGGATGCTTCGTGCAACCATAATGGAGGCGCCACAACAAATGTCAGGAGTTCTAGCTTCTCCGGAAGTGAAAAGTCCTTATTGTTGTTTGCTTGTTTACAGGTATCTGCAGGGTTTTTTTTCCCCAAAAGTGTTGTGAAAGTTAATAGACTTTTAAAATATACATTTGTAGCACGGTGCAGTGGTGCACACCTGCAATCCCAGCAGCTCAGGAGGCTGAGGCAGGAGGATCATGAGTTCAAAGCCAGGCTCAGCAACTTAGTGAAGCCCTAAGTAACTCAGTGAGACCCTGTCTCAAAATAAAATATAAAAAGTGTTGGGGATGTGACTCAGTGGTTAAGTGCCTCTGGGTTCAATGCCCATTGAAAGAAAAAAAGTAAAAGTAAAAGTAAAAAAAAAACTATATACATTTGTTCAGTGGTAGAGCACTTGCTGAGCATGCACAAGGCCCTGAGTTTGATTCCCAGCACTGAAAAAAAAAAAAAAAAAGGAAAAGGAAAAACACCCTAAAATATACAACACTTGGAAATGGACAGCAAAAGGCCTCCTGTCATCCATACAAAAAACAAATAAAAATCTTTTTACTACCTTGCATTGAGTACAGGTGGTATCCTTATGATCTTGTATCTGATCAGAGTATTATATGGACATTAGCACTTTATTAATAAACTTCTTCCTTTCCTAACCTTTTCCCACTGCACCAGGCACCTCCTTTTATTTTTGAGAGTTTTTAAGACCCTTATTTAAATTTATGTAAGTGCTCATCAGTCTTTAAACAGCCAAAATATGAACTGCATTAAACATGAAATCTTTTAATTTCTTTGTGGAGGTAGGCAAAGGTACTTTACAAAAAACCCCCACTATTTCTATTAGTTAATGAAACACAGTTTGGTTAACACTGTAAAGCAGTTCTGTGCAGTAACTGGAGTTGAGAAACAAACCAACTCCATTTAAGACTTGGTCTCTTTAAGTTTATTTATTTATTTATTTATTTATTTAATTAATTTATTTATTGTGATTCTAGGGATTGAAACCAGGGCCTTAGTGCTTGCAAGGCAAGCACTCATCAACTGAGCTATATCCCCAGCCCTATTTTCATTTAAAAAAATATTTTTAGTTATAGATGGACACAATACCTTTATTTGTTTTTATGTAGTGCTGAGGATAGAACCAAGTGCCTCATTCGTGTGAGGCAAGCGCTTCACCACTGAGTTACAACCACAGTCTTCTTTATTTTGAGATATTCCCTTGATTTACTAGATTGACCTTCAACAACAACTGGGAACTTCTGTATCCTTAGGCTATTTCTCCTACCTTTGGTTTCACATCTGGTTTCTTTTTCTGGGGCTCCTGGTGTCCCTTAGATACCTTGTCACCTCTCTAGTCTCTCTCCTCAAAAACGCCCTGGGTCCTGTGAGTCCCAAGCTGCCTTTTCCAGCTCCTGGTGGAGGAGAGTGTATTGAGATTTGGCATTTGTGTATCATCCATTCAGGGATGGGAGGAGTGGAAGAATGTGTGTGGCCTTGTAGCGCTGATTCGCAGAGCAGCTGGACAGATTAACGAATGACATCTGCTGAAGTCACACGGGCCAGTAGCAACACAGCATAATCAGAGGTGCGGAAGTGAACTATCCGCCACCTTCAAAAAAGGTTGGTGAGCTGCGCCCCCTCGTGGATTTTTGATGCAACCATAGGCAGGAGATGGCAGAGCGGTGCACCGAGCGGCTAAGAGGAGTTCGTCCCAAAAGGTTTCACTAGATTGCGCCCCTCGGTTCAGTTCCTGCCCTGGCATTGGGCCGGTGCCTGTGTGTGGCAGACCTTCTCCCTGGTCACATGTGGCATTGCCTTTCCGGTCACAAGCAGGAATTCTTGGGGACTCAGGCATCGAGCTAACCAGAGCTCTGGCCATCTTCCTCCTTCAGCCACTGCTTCTTCGTTCCCACGGCTCTCTCCATCCCCGCCTTTTGACAGTACTAAAAGTAGCACTGATGCGCACACATTAGGTCTGTGGTAGGTCTCACCCCACCGAAATCACACACACAAGTTAGGCACAGGGTGGGATGATGGTAACAGAATGTGTTCCCTGTTACCTCCTACCCCACAGTCATGGTGGCTATTCCCACATTCCCGTTCTCTATCAAATATTTCCACTTTCTTTTCTCAAATTTTGTTTCAAAGCACCAGAAGATGAACCGTTGTGATGTTTACCACCACACAGGTTCTTTCTCAGTCGGTGACACTGCTGTTTGTCATGCACACATGCTCTATTCATCAGGGAACAGAAATTTCTGGAAACTGGAGCATCAACTGATTAGCATTACTTGGGTTCCAATCCCCTTGGAGATGCGTTCTGGGAGTCTTAATTTATTACATAAATTTTCTTGCCATTCCGACCAGAGTTCTCATCTTTTCTGTGTGCTTAAGGTAGTTTCAGAGGTGCATTTATTTGTGCTTGGAAGTGTGTCCCCTCCCCTTAAGCCCCTAACTCGCTACCAAGAGTTTCAGAAATGTTTTCACTGGGAAATGGCCTGGGAAAACCTCAGCCATTACAATATTATATTTGGTTTTTCTTTTCTTTTTTTAAAGAAAATGTCTACACACACATCAAACAACTTTCCTCAATTAAGCCAAACCCAATGAAAAGCAAAGTTTTCTGCAAATCAAAAGACCATCTACAAGAAAGTTCAATGTTAATGTTAGGAAGCAGTTCTCTGGAGGAAAGAATCAACTCCTCAGACAGTAGTCACTGTGTGGTAGGCAAAGGACTCCGTTAATGATTCAAGGCAGTTCTAGAGGGCAGAACTACATGGGAGAATCTGGCTTACTGAACATTACATGTGACATAAGGCAGGTTATTTAAGATAAGGAGTTAAAAATCCAACTGGGTGTGATGGTGCATGCCAGAAAGCCCAGTGGCTCCCGAGGCTGAGGCAGGAGGATCTCAAGTTCAAAGTCAGCCTCAGCAATTTAGCAAGACCCTAAGTAACTTAATGAGACTCTTTCTCAAAAAACAAAAAGGGCTGGGAATGTGACTCAGGGGTTAAGCCCCCTTGGATTCAATCTGCAGTATCCCCGCTCCCTGCCTGCCCCCCAAAACACAGGAAGAAATGACAGAAACACAAATACAGAGTCATACTTAACATAGCAGCCAAAATCTATGGTGATAATCCACATAGTTGGGGTTGTATTTTTAGGTCTAGTTGTAGGGGAAAAGACTGGGATTTTTTAAAATTATAAAATCACATTCACTTATCATAGGAAAGGATACTGAAACAGAGCTTGATTAAGGAAACAGACGACTTGGGAATCCTATCTCACTTACCCTCTCTATGTGATCAAATGAGAACCTCCAATGGAATCCCTTCTTCTTTGCCTCTCTTTATTCAATGCATAGGTGAGTTTGTTAACACATAGGTGAATTTGTTAATGTCTACACACACATCAAACAACTTTCCTCAATTAAGCCAAACCTAATGAAAAGCAAAGGTCTCTACATTGTATTGAGGGGAGCATGTGGAGAAAGACATCAGATGATCCATGGAGGCAAGAGCTCAGAATTCTGAAGAACGGATGCCATTTAGAGAGGAAGAGATATGGTTGGGCAATCTAGGAAAGATAGCATGTGCAAAGGCACTGGAGCAGGGGTGTGCAGAAAAAGGTCTGGTTCAGGGTTACTAGGTTTAAGACTATGTGATGGGCAAGGCAGTGAGAATAAGACAAGGGTGGAACATGGCAGTGCTCTACAATCAGAGTCATCTTCATGAACGTGTGACCATTTTTGAGAAGGCTGCAGTACAGGCCAGGAAACACAGAATGTCAGCCCCAACGGTCCTCAGAGGTCTTCAGGTCTTTCCCAGCCCATTTTCCCTAGAATCTCCTTTATAGAATCCATCTGTGTGTGAGGGAGCCTTCAGCTGGCCTAGTAGTGCACACCTGTAATTCCAGCAGCTGAAGAGGATAAAGCAGGAGAATCCAAGTTCAAGGCCAGCTGAGCAACTTAGTGAGACCCTGTATCAAAATTTAAAAATAAATAAAAGGGCTTGGGATGTAGTTCAGTGGTAGAGTGCCCTGGATTCAATTCCCAGTTTCAGGGGTGGTTGGGGGGTGGTGGAAGGAGTCTTCAACTCATGAAGGTGCCTATGGGCAAGTTGACAAGACTGTTTTCTCAGGTGCAAAATCCAGACGTAGGATTACTGTGAAGTCCAAATGGTTAGGATCACAGGCTTTGGAGCTATAGGAACAAGGGTCCTAGCCCTGCTCTGCCATTTACTAGCTGTGCAGATTAGTAAAACCTTAGGCACTAGTAAGTCCTTAATTTCACTGAGCCTTAGTTTCTGTTCAGAAAAATGTAAAATAACCACCTCAGACGTATAATGTGAGGATTAACTGAAATAATGGACATAAAATAGTTTACATAGTATTCAGTAAATATTAGCTATACTGGTTAAGAAAATGATACTTCATTACATAAATAAGTAAGGTTTCATTGTCTGGAAGCACATGTTTTGTTCCCAAGACTTACTTTGGGATATGGCTAAATAGTGCATGTAAATGCAACGATGGAACCTGCAAATTCTTTGGTCAGCTCCAACACAGACCGGCCACGCCTCCACCCCCAGACGCTTGCGTGCCCAGCCCAACGGGTTCCCTTCAGGCCCCGCCCTACGAGTGAGCGCTGTTCCCCCGACGCGCCTGCGCCGGGTGGGCCGCTGCGGGCAGAGGCTATGAGGGTCTTGGTGCGGTGCTGCTGGAGACTGGGGTTGGGCCGTGGCGTTGCGGGCGGAAGCCTGAGCTTCCAGTGGCGGGCTCTAGCCAGGCTCCGCGGGTCCCTCGGCGGGGAGGACGGCCGGGACACCCGAGTCCGCGAGAAGCCGCCCTGGCGTGTACTTTTCTTCGGTACAGACCAGTTCGCCCAGGAGACGTTGCGGGCGCTGAACGCCGCCAGGTACCCGGGCCGGGGCTGGGGGCCTGGCGCTGAAGGCGCCCTTCTGAGCGTGTGCGACCTCTTCGGAGTGGTTTGGACTCCTCTTGGTGGAAAGCAGCAGCACCCCGTTGGCATGGGCCCAGATCTCAGCGTGTCGGCGCGCCGGGAAGGTGCACCACACCCGCCGGTCTGGCTTTGGGCGCCCAGTGCCGTCCGGTCTACCCCCCAACTCCCCGCCCCGTCGGTTTTCCAAGCGCCGGGCGGTGCCAAGCCGGTGGTGCTGCTTTGTCTGCAGCACCTACGACCTGGCCTACCGCCTCCTTGCCGGTGTTGGGTGTGCGGAAACCGAACTCAGGGAGGTTAAGCAATGCCCAAGGTCATGAGCTGAGCTGATTGGAACCCAAACCAGTTCTGACTTAAGAGTTCTCCCCTCTTAATCTTCCTGCTACCTCCCAGCCACGTAATTTGTAGTCTCTAATCCTTTTTTTTTTTTTTTTTTTTTTTTTTTTTTTTTTTAAACCCAGGCTTGACACCCTTTTGTGCACCTGCATCTCGTTCCTTCTGACCCCTGGTCCACCTAGTACACAGCAGGATCCACTTTTCAGGGGCTGAAACGAGGACATATTCCCTGAACAAATTTTTTAAACGAAAACATTTATAAATTAGAATTCTTAGGAGTATATTTAGGATGTATGATGTTTAATAAATCTTATTTACTGGGGGAAAGAAATTGTTTGAAATTCATCCTTCTCTGAAACTTTATGGTGCGTGGTGGCAATAACACATATACTGCTCTCCTTTCTTTCCCCAACTTGTGTATTCTTCATTCTGTTTTTTTCCTGATATCCCCACCCCTATCTCATTTCTGTATCTCACTTCCTCATAGAATCCCTGGTTTATTGTATTCCTCCCTCCACACACCCCTGGGACACCTTTCACACCATGTTCTCTTTGCACACCGTTCTCTTGTTTCCCATATTGCCACATGCATTTCATGCTGACCCTCTGATGATGCTTCACTTGACAGCTCCATTACTCCTAAGTTTGCTTTTTTTTGGGGGGGGGGATGGGTGGGTGGGGGATGGCATGGTATTGGGAATTTAACCCAGGAACACTATACCCCTGAGCTACCTGCCCCACCCCCACTTAGTTTTTATTTTGAGACAGGGTCTTGCTAATTTGCCCAGGCTGTCATTGATCCTGTTGCCTTCTTGCCTCAGCGTTCTGAAACACTGGGATTACAAGCATGTGCCTCCACACCTGTCTGTATGCTTTGTTTTTAGTGCCCTGGTACATATTCCTTTTCTCTTAACTCATCAACATGTGCATGCCTGTTTAATAAATTGACATACAGCCCCTGTAGGCTGGGGTGTAGTTCAGTGGTAGAAACTTGTATGTATGAAGCTCTGTATTTGAACCCCAGCACCCATAAATGAATGAATGTAAATACACTGGAATAATCTGTAGCAGGTAAGAAGAATGAGGTAGTACTAGATGTGATACCATAAAATGATGTTCATGTGATGTATTTTGTTTTTTAAAATTTGTTCTTTGGGGATCTGATGCAGTGCTACATGCCTGCAATGCCAAGGGGAGACTGTGGTAAGAGGACCACAAATTTGAGGCTGGTCTTGGAAAATTAATAAGATCCTATCTCAAAATAAAATTTTTAAAAAAAGTGTTGGGGATGTAGTTCAGTGATAAAGTGCACCTGGGTTCAGTGCCCAGTACTTCCTTATCTTCTAAATTAAATTCAATTAAAACTAAATTTAAAAAAAATTTTTAAGGACTGGGGATACCACTTATTGGTAGAGTGCTTGTCTATAGAGTACTCAAGGCCCTGGGTTTGACCCTAGCACTGCAGAAACAAAAAACAAGTGTTGTGTTATTTGAATCGCATATGGTTATGGTATAAAACTGTAGATTAAAAGGATGCACAACAAAAAGGCTTTTCCTTCCTCTGTGTCCCAACTTCCAATTCTCCTCTCCAGAGACAGCCACTGCTTCCAATTTCTTATTTTAGGCATATTCAGAGCATATACAAACTTGTGACTGTTTAACCCATTAAAAAAAAAAAAAGACATAATAGCACATATAGCATTGTTAGGGGTAAAAAGCAAAATGCAGAACAGTAAGTATAATATCCCAATTGTATGTTTCTGTGTCCAGGAAATCTATAAAATGATGCTTTCTAAATGGTAGCCAGTAGCCACATGTGGATCTTTAAAATGAATAAAATTAAATAAGAAAAGTAAAAATTTGGTCTCTTGATTGTACTCATTTTAATCATTTAGCCCTAAATGCTTCATGAGATTAATAAAAACAAACAAAAACAGTATGTGAAGTACCTTAGCCTTGAGCCATGGCCCTAGAGCTCTCACATTTTTCTCTATTTTGTTTTAATTTAGGGAAAACAAAGAGGAAGAGTTAATTGAAAAACTGGAGGTAGTGACAGTGCCTTCGCCGTCACCAAAAGGATTTCCAGTGAAGCAGTATGCTGTGCAGTCTCAGCTTCCTGTGTACGAGTGGCCAGATGTGGGCTCTGGAGAATATGATGTGGGAGTAGTGGCTTCCTTTGGCCGACTTTTGAGTGAGGCTCTTATTCTTAAATTTCCCTAGTAAGTTTATTTACAAGGAAATACAGTATACAGACTTTGGTCTTTATAAAAGGACCTGGTATTTAAAATTTGATAATTTGAACTCTAATTATACTTGTGGCATGAATTGTTGAAATGTATTAAGTTCCTTATCACTCTCAACAGGCTTTAATCCACCCTCATTTAAATTCCATTTATATAACTGGAGATGTAGCTCAGTGTTAGAGTTCTTGCTTAGCATGCCCAAAATTCTTGGTTCATTCCCAGGTACTGAAAAAAAAATTCTCTACATATGTGCACAACTCCCAAATTTGTCCCTCCAGAACAACTCTTTCCCAGAACTCCAGGCCTCTAATACCCATTCCATTCTCTCTACCTCTGCTCTGATGTCTGATAGGCAACTATGTTCAAGATTCCCAAAACCTTTCAGAATCGTCTCAGTAAATGCACCTCTGTCCTTCTAGTTGGTTGGGCCTGAGTCATTCTTGATTTATCTCCTGCCCTGCATCCAGTCCATCAGGTTCTATTGGCTCTGCCTTCAGAATCATCTCATACTTGCACTTTCCTCCATTACTGCAGTAGCCGCCCCCCCCCCCCCCCCCCCCCCCCCCCCCCCCCCCCCCCCCCCCCCCCCCCCCCCGTGTGATCTCGGTTTTTATCCTTGGCCCTGTCTTTTACCAACCCAGCAAAGTGATCCTTTAAAAGCACAAGTCAGATCATGTCATTTTGCTCCAAATCCTCTGAGCATTTCATTCACAATAAAAGACAAAATTCTTTTGTTGGCTTATGAGCACCTGTATGTTTTAGTCCCCTCCGGCTATCTAACCTCACCTAGGACTGTTCCTCTGGCTCACTGTATTCTAGCCATATTGGCTTCCTTATTGTGCTTTGAATTTGCTGATCCTTTACTTCTTTAAGATCTTTGTATTTATTGTTCCATCTGCCAAGAAAGCTTTTCTCCTGTGTAACAGTCATGTGCCATATAACATTTGAGTCAATGGCAGCATATTTGACAGCTGCCCATGAGTTTTATTGTCTAGTGATGTCGTAGCCATCTGTTTGTGTGAGTACACTCCCTAATTTTCACTAAACAAAATCACCTCACAGTGCATTTCTCAAGACATAACCCCTTGGTTAAGCAACTCATGACTATCTGCATGGCTTATTCCCTTACCCCTTCATTTCTTTGCCCAAGTGTCTTCTCATTGGTAAAACTTTTCTTAGATCACTATTGAACTTGTAAGCCATGCATAGTGGTGCATACCTATAATCTCAGCTGCTTGGGAAGCTGAGGCAAGATCACAAGTTTGAAGCCAGCTGGGCAACTTAGTGAGCTCCTGTCTCAGAAAGTTAAAAGAACCAGGGATTTAACTCAGTGTAAAAGTGCATGAGCAAGGCCCTGGATTTAATCCCCAGTACTACTCCCCACCACCCTCCCCCCACCAAAACAAAACAAAACAAAAAAAAACTGTGAACTCCCATCCAGTACTTCTTTCCCTTTCTCACTTTATTTTTCTCCCTAGACATCAGCACTGTCTGGCAAACTTTAAACATAGCATTTTCTTTTATTGTTTATCCTCCATTCTTTGCATATAAGCTCCCTAGGGGTAGGAGTTTTTTGTTTTTTGTTTTTTCCGTTTCTGTTACTTATACCCCTAGCTAGCGCTAGCACTTAGAACAGCGCCTGCACACAGATTGTACCCAGTGGATACTTGTTGGATGGGTGGGACCAGGCTGCACAGTAGGACATAGAATATAAGGTTTTCTCTCTCACACACACACGCATACACACTCTTTCAAGTGTATGCTTATGCTGACAGAGACAAACCAATGACAGATTAGTAAAATATTTGAATTACTCATCAGTGCATGGGAGGTGTATTGGGATAAACAGTAAAGGTGAACTGGGAATTTTGAAAGCTTGCTTTAGGCATTCTATAAACAAATGATAAAACTGTCAATATAATTTTTTGTGTCTATGACACAATAGGGTTTGAGGGGTTCTTCTCACATTGTGATAAATGTATTTTAAAATTTTATTTTAAAACTCCCAGATATCACAAGCTATTATAGAACACTTTGGAATAATGAATGGTTGTTTTTGCACCATTTTTAATTAAACTTCATTGGTTTCTTATGGTAAGACAGTGAATTGACCTCTGACTTACTCTTTTAGGTGATACAAGACTAGATTTAGCTCTCTGGTCTTTTTTAATTTCTGGGAAAGCTTAATGATGGAAGTATTATATTAGTTTAGGTAATCGTAACTAAATAATAAAGCCCACTGACTTACTAATTTCTGCATTTTCTAATTCAGTGGCATATTGAATGTCCATCCCAGTTGCCTCCCAAGATGGCGTGGTCCAGCCCCTATAATCCATACTGTGCTTCATGGAGACTCGGTTACTGGAGTAACAATTATGCAAATTAGACCTAAAAGGTAGAACATATATTTTTTCCTGAGATTTTTGTGATTGTAAATGTTGATACCAGTCTTTTGGGGGCCTGAGTGAATGGGTAAATGGACAGTGCTCACTAAATTCTGTAACTTCCAGAGCGCTTCCTTGCTTTTATATCCTTTCTGTTGTTTCCTGGTTTCTAACATAAGCCTTCAAAGTCCTTGTGAAATTGTTATTTTGTTAGTTGAAATAAATTATGAACACCTGGATTTCTATAAAAGACATTATGTAAACAAGAGATGGATTTTTTTTTTTTTTTTTTTTTTTTTTTTGAGTGCTGGGGATCGAACCCAGGGCCTTGTGCTTACAAGGCAAGCACTCTACTGACTGAGCCCAGCCCCAAGAGGTGGATTTTTTAAAGTTACTTTGAATCAGTTCTGTTGGTCTTTGTTTCCAAATTATGGTAAAAAATAGTTTTTAAGTCTGAAGTAAGAATATACTGTTACATGCTAATATGTGATACAGTTGTCTTAAACATTTTTTTCTATCATACCTACATTGTAGAAATAGTTATTTAAAATTATTTGAAACATTTATTAAGCCTTTGCCTCTTACCACCTGATTTCACCATAGAAATGAATAATTTACAAGTTCACAAGAATAACATTATATCAGGAATTTAATTTCAAGAAAAAAGGGAGGCAGTAGATGAAACAAGAGTGGAAAAACTGATGATTCTAAAATCACGTGATTTGTGTGTGATGATTCTTTAGACCGTTCACTCTGTTTTTGTGAATGTTTATAGTTTTCCAGAATATTTTATTAAAACTCATTGGCTTTGGCTAGGATTGTGGCTCAGTGGTAGAGTGCTTGCCTAGCATGTGTGAGGCCTTAGGTTCAATTCTCAGCACCACATATAAATAAATAAAATAAAGGTCCATCGTCAACTAAAAAAATATTTAAAACAACAACAACAACAAAACATCTCATTGGCTTACCAGGTACATTGGCATGTGCCTATTGTCCCAGCTCTTAAAGAGACAGGCTGGAGAACTGCTTGAACCCAGCAGTTCCAGGCCAACCTGGGCAATCCAGCAAGAACCTATCTCAAAAACAAACAACAAAAACAAAAATAATTAACAGAGTCTTGAAGTTAAAACTTTTAAATAAGGTACATTTTTATTGAAAACCTATAGCCAGTGTTTACAAAACTTGTAAAATGTAAGGCTTGTGGGAATGTAGAAATACTTGCATCTTCCTATAACCACCATTGACTGATCCAGGCAAGCTCGAATCCTTTGAGGAAGGAGAGATAGAAATAATTATGAATTTTCTAATTGTCCTTACTTGGAAAATACTTTACCTTTGCTGTCTTTATACAGATAGTGATTTTTCATATTGTTTATTACTGGTAGAATTAATTGTAATTGCAACTTAACCTGGCATGCAACTGTAAACTTTTTTCTTCAGGAAAAAAATAGTTTAAAATATAAGTGTAGGCCGTGCGTGGTGGTGCCTGCCTGTAATCCCAGCGACTCTGGAGGCTGAGACAGGAGGATTGAGAGTTCAAAGCCAGCCTCAGCAATGACGAGGCACTAAGCTTCTCCATGAGACCCTGTCTCTAAATAAAATACAAAACAGGGCTGGGGATGCAGCTCAATGGTTGAGTGCCCCTGAGTTCAATCCCCAGTACCAAAAAAAAAAAAAAAAAAAAAAAAAATCTAAGTATAGACCATGTTTTGCTCTCCTTTTAAGCCAACGTTTCTATCTTACTAATGTCCGACAGTCAAATTTGTAGCCTGCAATAAACTATGTTTGTGCTATGTAGACAGATATATTGATCTTAAAAAATAATAATCACATTATCTACTTTCAATTTTTCCCTAGGTTTGATGTAGGCCCAATTCTCAAGCAGGAGACCATCTCTGTGCCACCCAAGAGCACTGCAAAGGAACTAGAAGGAGTGTTGTCAAGACTGGGAGCCAACATGGTATAGTTCTCCTATATTCCTCTGCTTTTCACTTATTCAGTAGGTCTCCCAAGTGGTTCTGAGGGAAGGACAACTTTTATGATTATAATTTTAAGCTTCATTTTAAAAAATGAATGTTTTCTATGCCTTGCTTCCTAAAAAGTAACCTAGTATTTATGGTCTCACAAAATTTTTGAGAATTTGCACAGAGTGGGTTTTTAATAAAGGCTTTCAAATAAAACAGATGATCATCCATGACCTGAGGCCTTTACACTATTCTGCCCACGTCCCTTCTCCTTCCTCTCATGTGTGTACCTTGCCTGCCTGTCAGAGTGAACTGACAATCATTTCCTAAGTAACTCAGTTTTTCTCTCACTTCTGCCCTGGGTTGTAGTCTTTTGTATCTATATGCATTGAAATTCTACTGGCCACCCTACCTGCATATGATCTTTATTTGTGTAACTTGTTCAGTCTGCTAACCATAGGTCTAGATAAATGCTTAGTGACTAAATTCACATGTTTCATTGAAGTAGCTAATTTTATACAATAGAAAAAAATTTTTCACAACTATAGATGTTACTCCCTATTTTGGTACTCCCTTGGAAATGATCTGATAATAGTGGCTGCCATTTATTGAGCATGGACTCATGTGCCAAAACTGTTTTAGATGTCCTGTTTGTCCACACGCCCCCCCGCCAAGAAACCTTTGCACAGTTACTATTGATTGTTTGATGGATTATGACATTGAAGACCACAGACAAGTTAAATAACTTTTGCACAGTGAGACAACTAGTAGGTGGTAGACGTGGGCTTTAGACGCAGAACTGTGACTCCAGAGTACATTCTTTTTCTGAGAGCACAACTGTTTTCTGTGGGGTGAGAATATAGATAGCTGAGCACAGATTGTTCTTATGCTGAGATCTTGCACAGCCAGGGAAAGCCCAAAATTCTCTGGAAACAAATTAGTGCCATACACAGACTCCACTAAGTCAACTTGCATCCTCACAGCTTAAGCCAATTTACTGCCTTTAGCCACTGAACTAACATTGTAGGTATATGATGCTGATCTGCTTTGCTCTTCTGTGCATCTTGAATATATCATGTGTTCTCTTTGTAGCTTATTTCAGTTTTGAAAAATTTGCCTGAAAGTCTGAAAAATGGAAAGCAGCAGCCAGCTGAGGGAGTGACACAAGGTGAGTGAGACTGCAGCGACTCCACATCTTGCATAAGGTTTTGTTTGTCCTGATGGCATCTGAACACTGACTTCTTTGCTGTACTTTTCCTTTAATTTTGACAAGGGTGAGTGTCCACTTACATGTTCTTTTCCAAAGAACGGTTGGTAAGCTCCATCTCTCCCTCTTAGCATCATGAAGGATTCAACTTTTTCCGTTTTATTTTTTTAGTTGTCCGTGAACCTTTTATTTTATTCATTTATTTTTATGTGGTGCTAAGGATTGAACCCAGGGCCTCACATATGCCAGGCAAGCACTCTACCACTAAGCCACAATTCTAGCCCCAACTTTTTCCATTTTATTTTGAAAAATATTAAATGCAGAGATAAATAAAAAGACTAGAATGATGAATATCAATTTATCCCAATAAATTATTAATGTATGACCATATTTTCTGGGTGTATATTTAGTGTATGTATTTTAAAGTTTGCTTATTCGTTTGCAAGTGTGAAAAATGACATTTCATCTCTAAGTATTTTACCATGCATTTCCTAAGAAAAATAATTTCCCAGTAGCATCCAATATTCTGTTCATGCTTAAATTTTCCTCATTATCTAAGGATTTTATAACTGTTTGTTTGTCTTTTTAATCAGGATCCAGGGAACCCATTTTCAAGACTGTTTTCCCCAATTGCATTCCTATTTCGCCCCTAATCAAATAAATGTAATTTTTTAAGCCTTTTGACTTTTTATTATTCAAAGAAGCTTCATTTTTTTATTTGGCTTTCTGACTCTGTGCTTGTGCCTTCAACACTTTCACAACGATTTTCTGTTCCTCAATAAGGAAAGCATGCTTGATCCTGTCACGGACACATTTAGCACACATGGAACCACCATAGGCCCTGCTGATATGTTTTTTTTGTTTTAGACAATCTTATAAGGACTTTGGGTCTCACAGCACGAACCCTTCGAAGTCTGCCTGGGCACACACCACATGCATGTTTTGGTGTTTTCCCAACCTTCTTTGTATAAAGGTACATGATTCTATTACCAGGGGTTCGAGACAGCCTAGTTTTGTTAGAGGCTGTATTGTAGGAAAGCCTACGACGGTATGTCAAATGCCGGACCATTCTGAGTGCCTCTAGACACCATCCCCGGAAGAGCAATTTTTTTGTTTTTGCAGTGCTCTGGATTAAACCAGGGGAAATTTTTTTTTTTAATTAAAAAACCTAGGATCCAGTTATTGGTTGTTATTATCTCTTTTGTCTCTTCAAAATAATTTCTCCAAGCTGGGCACAGTGGCACACACCTATAATCCCAGCAGCTCAGGAGGCTGAGGCAGGAGGATTCCAAGTATAAAACCAGCTTTAGCAGCTTAACAAGGGCCTAAGCAACTTAGTGAGATGCTGTCTCAAAATTTAAAAAAAAAAAAAAGGGGGCTAGGAATGTAGCTCAGTGGTTAAGCTCCTCTGGATTCAAGCCCTGGTACCAAAAATAAGTAAATAACATAAAAGAATTTCTCCACTATTTTCTCCCATTATATCATTAAGTACTTGAAGAGACCAAGTCAATTATCTGATTTGTTTCCTTCCAATATAGTTTATTTTCTATCCTTATATTTTGCATAAATTAAAAGTTCTAAAGGTTTAACTAGACTCAGGTTTGAAGTTTTTAAAAAAGAGTATTTCATAGATGATACTGTATTTCAGTATGTTTGCTTTAGTTTAGGCATTGCTTTTTATTTTTCTTTATAATTTAATTTTTGAATATGTAAAACATACACCTGATTCAGAAGTTAAAACTATTTAAAAGAATATATTCAACAAAGTCTTTATTTTGTCCTCTCCAACCTTAGGTATCACTTTTGTAAGCCATGATACCAGGTTGCATCAAAGCTAAGGGAAAACTTAGAGAAGCTAAGTTTAATTGTTGATTAGAATAGTGACCACTGGATCTTTCCAATGTAGATGTATTTTTTCTTCTGCAATTAGCAAATAATCTCTGGGGTCATACTTTAGCACTGTGCAAGTAATCCTATTTATTTGCTATACATGCAATAGTTTCAGTATTATAATACTGAAACAATACAATCACTAAGATTTAAGATTTCTTAACAATTTTTCCTTCGTCCTTAGAATATATCCTACTAACATATGCAGTCAAATTACTGTGTTCAGGACTTGCTGGAGATAATTGTTTTTTTCTATGTAGTTTTATTACCTACTTTGACACATAGTTAGGTTTGTTCATTTCAGTCTGTTTTCAATTTTAGGAGATGTTTTACTTCTCTTTGTGATTAAATTTTGATTTTTGAAAATATTAAACATTTTCATGTTCAAAAATTAAATCAGCTAGGCCTGGCCCAGTGCCATATACTAATGTAATCCTAGTGCCAGAGACTAAGGCAGTAGGATGGCAGGTTTGAGGCCAAACTCGTCAACTAAACAAGACTTTGTCTCAAAATACAAAATAAAAAGGGCTGTGGATGTAGCCCAGTGGTAGAGCACCCCTGGTTTCAATTCCCAGTACTGGGGGCAAAAAAGAATAAAAAGTTAAACCATTTAGAAAAGTTTGCTCAGAAGTTCCACTTTTATCTCTATCTCATCCAAACCTATATCCGTCCATCTGCAGAGAACTATTTTTTTAAATAGTTGATCATTGGTTGGAATGGTGACTACCAGATCTTTCCAGTGTAAAGAAAATTTCTGACAGTCTTCCAGTGTTTACTTCTGTCAAAATAAGCAAAAATGTATATGTTATTTTGTTGTTTTCCTTTTTTCTTTTTACTCAAAACTGTATTGTAGAGACCACTATCTATTAAGAGATTTTCCTTTCTTTTTTTTTTTTTTTTTGAGGTGGGGATGGTTAAACCCAGGACCTTGTTCTTGCTAGGCAAGTGCTCAACCACTGAGCTACATCCATAACTTCCACAGCTTGCCTCTTTCTTTTTTATGGCAACATAGTTCTCTATTGTGTGGCTATATCATAATATATTCAGCAGAGTTCTTATTGAAGGGCATTTGGGTTGCATCTAGTCTTCTACTGTTTAAATACTACTACTCTGAATAACTTAATGTACTTTGTACTTCCTAATCTAATAGTTCAGAAATTGTATCTTGGAGTAGTTTAATGTCCTTTATTCCTATGAGTAATGATGAGAAGATGAGAATCTCTTTTTTTTTTTTTTTTTTTTTTTTTTGAGGGGAGTGCTGAGCATTGAACCTAGGGGTGCTTTACCACTGAACTCCAGCCCTTTTTATTTTTTATTTTGAGACAGGGTCTTGCTAAATTGATTAGGGCCTCACTAAGTTGCAGAGCCTGGTTTTGGCGATCCTCCAGCCTTAGCTTCTTGAGTTGCTGGGTAAAAGATCTTTTCATATATGTGTAAGAACTATTTGCATTTTCTTTTTTTGAGAGGTATCATTACCTTTGGCCCTTTTTTTCAGTCAGGGTTTCAGTCTTTTTCTTCTCAGTTTTTAGAAGTACTTTATATAATAAATTAGCCCTCTGTGATATAAACTACAGATTCTCTCAGTTTGTTATTGCATATGCTCATTTTCCCACTATGCTGTGTCTTCAGCCTTGTCATTTGTTTTTTGATTTAACTTATGGCATTTCTTTTTCTTATTAAAAAAGCATCATTAGGGGCTGGGGTTGTGGCTCACTGTGATAGCACTTGCCTAGCACATGTGGGGCCCTGGGTTTGACCCTCAGCACCACATAAAAATAAATAAATAAAGGTATTGTGTCCACCTACAACTAAAATACATATTTTAAAAAAATCACTAACTGCTTTTGGACTTTGAGTCCTAGTTAGAAGAGCCTTTTCTACTCCCACATTATAAATTAGTTCACTCATGTTTTGGTGCTTTATTTGGTTTATTTATTTTTACTTCATATTGTGGTAAATTTTGAACACACAAAAGCAGTTGTTATTCAGCATCAATATTTACTAATTCATGAATATTAAACCTGATGTTCTTTCTTGCTCTTGGCTTTACCTTATAGCTCCTAAGATTTCTGCTGGTACCAGCTGTATAAAATGGGAAGAACAAACTTCAGAGCAAATATTCAGACTTTATCGTGCCATTGGAAATATAGTAAGTTGAGAAGTCAGGTTGCAATTTTACCTAATTGGGTTTATTTGTATGTAACTTTCTTTCTGAATATTTTTATTTAAAAATGAATCTTATAAACTAAACCTACAACCTGAAATTTATTTTTTAGATATTATTTAAGTTCCGATAGAGGCATTAGCATCCACAAAGCACTTTTAAATATGTTTTGCGGTTTCTTATAACCAAGTTGTATCATTTCATTTCACAGACAAGGGGAATGAAAACTAGTTGACTAATGTAGGAGCGCTTAGTTACTAAATGATGATTTGAGTCTTCTAACTCCTAAACCAATGTTTTCTAGTATGCCTTTCTCCCTCTGGCCAATTTTTTACAATCAGATTCTTAAATCATTGATTTGTGCATATGACACACAAAGAGGAATTGTAATGTCAAAGCTTAGTAAAACATCCAAGTTAAATTCTCAGTTTCCTGACAAATTTTGTTGCTTTCTTTTTTCTTTCTTTCCCTTCCTTCCTTCCCTCCTTCCTTCCTTCTTTCTTTCCTTCCTTTTCTTTTCTTTTTCTTTCTTTCTTTTTTTCTTTTTCTTTTTCTTTCTTCTTTCTTTCTTTCTTTCAGTGACCATTTGTATTATTTAAATTCTGGGTCTACCTAGTGTGTGGTTTTTAATGGACTACCTCTGATATTAATTTTGGGTAAAATGAGGAACTACCATTGGGTATCTGACATGCCAGGTTCTTCAGTGAGAGAATCACAACTTCATTTTGTACTTATTAATATCTCATTTTAAAGTTGAAGAAATTGAGGCTTAGAGTAGATAGAGGATTCAATGAATTGTTATTGAGTGTTGCTCAAGGTCATATTGCTAGTTAGTGAGAGTCAATGAGATTGGAACAAAACCCATCTGACTTTAAAATCCTGTGCTTTTTCTGGCCTCTGCAGAATGGTACCGGAGAACATGGACTTTAGAGGTAGACAGAGCTGTGTTCCATCTTGTCTATGCTACTTCCTAATTTTGTAGACTTGGGGAAGTTATTTCACCTCAGCTTTATTTGTATCAGAGAATTAGGTCTGATTGATACATATATATATAAAGCATCTTGTACAGTGTCTGGTACAGAATAGGTACTCATTAAGTGATAACTGCTATTGATTTATTCATTAAATAAAGTATGTATTGAAGGCATGTTCATTATCAGGCAATGTGCCAGGGTACTAGAGATATTGATAATGGGACAATGATCAGCTGGCAAAGGGGATAAACTATGTGGGTTTCAATCCATGCAAGCAATAATGATAGTGGACACTGAAATGATTATGTTCTGACTGTCCCTCTTCTTTTTTGCAACACTCTGATGAGCAGGAACTATGTGTTCTAAGTGTGTGCCTAGCATGTTTATTATAATAAGTAATTAATAAAATAGCACATTTCAAAAATATATTTACTCTTTGGAAAGAAAAAAATTACACACATGAAAATCAATTTGTTTCATACCTTTTATTGAGAGTAGGCAAAAGAAAAATGAGCCAGCAAGTTTTAGAAGAGGATATTGTACCATGGTATAACTTAAATAGGGTTGTGAACACCCGTGAACTTTTTCTTCAAATTTATTTATTTGATTTAATTTTAAATCCTTATGACAAACTGTTCTGAAAGTTAGATGTCATTTTTAAGGGATGTCATAAAAAGAGCACTGAGAGCTGAGCTGGAGGATTGTGAGTTCTAGGCCAGCCTCAAACTCCTCTGCCTGTCTAAAAAAAGGGGGCAGGGGATACTGAACTGACAGAACACAGAATCCCTTTCTGATACTGCTGCTTTGGAAAACAACTACATTTCTCTGAGCTTCACTTTCATTTTTTTTTAATTTATTTATTTTGATTCATTGTACACAAATGGGTACAGCGGTTGTTTCTCTGGTTGTACACGAAATAGAGTCGCACCATTTATGTAATCATACATGTACATAGGGTAATAATGTTTGTCTCATTCTGTTATGTTTTCTTCTCTCCATCCCGTCCCCACCCCCCTTTTTCCTCTTTACAATCCATCCTTCCTCCACTCTTACCTCCCTCCCACCCCCAACCCCCTGTTATGTATCATCATTTGCTTATCAAAGAGATCATTCAGCCTTTGGTTTTTTGGGATTGGCTTATCTCACTTAGCATGATATTCTCCATCTGCATCCATTTACTTGCAAATGTCATAATTTTATTCTTCTTTATGACTGAATAACACAGTTTCTTTATCCATTCATCAATTGAAGGGCCTCTAGGTTGGTTCCACAATCTAGCTGTTGTGAATTGAGCAGCTATGAACAGTGATGTGGCTGCATCACTGTAGTATGTTGATTTTAAGTCCTTTGGGTATAAACCAAGGAGTGGGATAGCTGGGCCAAATGGTGGTTCCATTCCAAGTTTTCTAAGCAATCTCCTCACTGCTTTCCAGTGTGGCTGCACTAATTTGCAACCCCACCAGCAATGTGTGAGTGTACATTTTGCTCCACATCCTCGCCAATACCTGTTGTTGCTTGTATTCTTGATAATAACCATTCTAACTGGGGTGAAATGGAATCTTAGGATAGTTTAGATTTGCATTTCTCTTATTACTAGAGATGTTGAACATTTTTTCATATATCTGTTGATTGTTTGTAGATCTTCTGTGAAGTGTCTGCTCATTTCCTTGGCCCACTTATTGATTGGGTTATTCGTATTCTTGGTGTAAAGTTTTTTGAGTTCTTTATAGATTCTGGAGATTAGTGCTATATCTTTAGTGTGTGTGGCAAAGTGTGTGTAGGCGCTCTCTTCACATTGTTGATTGTTTCCTTTGCCGATAAAAAGCTTTTTAGTTTGAATCTATCCCAATTATTGATTCCTGCTTTAATTTCTTGTGCTTTGGGAGTCATGTTAAGAAAGTCTGGTCCTAAGCTGACATGATGAAGATTTGGACCTACTTTTTCTTCTATTAGGTGCAGGGTCTGAGCTTCACTTTCTACATCTGAAATAGAGGATTGAACTACAATCTGAAAATAAATGTATCCAGTTCAGAAAATTAAGAGAACTTATTTCCTGTTATGTATTAATTTTTATTAACATATTTCAATCAAATTCTAGGATATCAGGTATACATAAAGTGATAAAGATGGCATTTGAGGCAAGGGTGAGATGGATTATTTAGTCAATAGCATTGGAGCAATTGGCTAGCCATTGTCAGGGGAAACCCTCAAATCCTACCTTTTAAAATCAAAATAACTGTTGTACAACAGTCCATATATAGTTAAGAACACTACTGTATACCTAAAATTTGTTATAATAGAGTAGAATTCATATTGTTTGTTTTTTACCTCAATAATAAAAATGAAGGGGCTGGGGTTGTGGCTCAGTGGTAGAGCACTTGCCTAGCATGTGTGAAGCACTGGGTTTGATCCTCAGCACCACATAAAAATAAATAAGACAAAGGTATTGTGTCCATCTACAATTAAAAAAAAATTTTTTTAAATCAAGATAAAAATCTAGATGGGTCAAGTAGTTACATGTAAAAAATTAAACCACAAGGACCAGGAAAAAAGCAGTTGAATAATTTTAAACATTTAATAACTTTTAAGTATAGGTGGGCCTTTTTAAACTTTATATGAACTACTGAAGTCATGAGAGACTTGATAAATATGACTTAATAAAAATAAACTTATGCACACACACACAAAAAAAGTCCTTAAGACTCAAGCCAACAAACTGGGAAAATTCATTAACACGTACAAGAATTAAAAGGCTTATTCTCTAAATATGTAATAGGTTTTTGTAAATGATGAACAACCCAATTTTTTAAAATATGGGTTAAGGGCATAAATAGGTAGTTTATAGAGAAATAATTAAAAATATAAGAAAGTGGGCTGGATTGTGGTTCAGTGGTAGAGTACTTGCCTTGCGTGTGTGAGGCACTAGATTCAATCCTCAGCACCACATAAAAATAAATAAGACAAAGGTATTGTGTCCATCTACAACTAAAAAACTAAAAATAAATTAAAAATGAAAATATAAGTAAATACATTGACAACTTCTCAGCCTCATTGATCCAAACAGCAGTTGATTATCATTTTGTTGTTGTTGTTGTTGTTCACTTATAAGGCAGTTTAACAAGAAAATGTTGATGTTCTTTAACCCAAGCTCTCCACTTAAAAAAAAAAAAAACAAAGCAGGGGCTGGGGAGATAGCTCAGTCGGTAGAGTGCTTGCCTTGTAAGCACTAGGCCCTGGGTTCGATCCCCAGTACCCAAAAAAAAAAAAAAAAAAAAAACAAAGCAAAACAAAAAACTCAGTGACTCTGGAGGCTGGCACAGAAGAATTCAGGTCAAAGCCAGCCTCGGCAACTTAGAGCAGCCCTAAGCCACTTAGTAAGACCCTGTCTCTAATTAATTAATTAATTTAAAGGGCTGGGGATGTGACTCAGTGGTTAATCACCCCTGAATTCAATCCCTGGTATCAAAACAAAAGAAAAACAAACCCCAAACCAAAAATATTGGAGCTGAAGAGATAGCTATATGATAAAATCAAAGTGCCTCCTATGCACAAATGCCTGGGTTTGATCCCTAGCACCACCAAAAAGAAACCAAACTATTCTGCAGAAATATATAAGTGCTCAAAGATATATCAGTAGGGATTTTTATTGCATTTTATAATTTAAAATTAGGAATAACTGAAATATTCATCATAAAGGTAGTGGTTGTATACATTATGTTACACACATAAAATGGGATATTGTGTTGCAGATGCAGGGTGAAATAGATCAGTATGTGCTGATGAACAAAGTTACTTGTAAAAGAGTATGTTTTAGATTTTTGTAATGGTAACATATGTAGAAAATACAGGGAAACACATCAGACTATTAACAGTGGTTACCTACAGGGATAAAAATTACAGAATACCATCACTCTAAATTTTTTTAACAAATGCTATAATGTTTGCATCTTTCATAGTGAGCATAAATGTTTAATTGCAAAGACTGATGTAAAGAGTTGCATTTATGTTCTGTTCCATATAATTTAGTGACTTGAGTCCCAGATTCCTCTGTATGTAGGAGAAAAATCAGACTAGATTAACATAAAACTGTAGTTGCAGCAAGTTTGGAGGTTGAGTGTATTTATTTATCATTCCTTTAATTTTTTTTCTTCTCTCTCTCTCTCTCTCTCTCTCTCTCTCTCTCCCTCTCCCTCCCCCTCCCTCCCTCCCTCCCTCCCTCCCCCCTTTTAATTTCAGATTCCGTTGCAGACACTCTGGATGGAGAACACCGTTAAACTTCTGGATTTGGTAGAAGTTAACAGTTCAATCCTTGCTGGTACCAACTTTTGGATTGCTAATGTGGAAGATGTTTTTCACTTCTAATCTATTTGAAAATGTGTCAGTTTTTAGCACAGGTCGCACTTATTAAAAATGAGGATTCTTATTGTTTGTTTCCGTTCAGTAATGAACTTTACATTTCCTTATTGTCATATTCTTTGTAGTGTCCATTCACATGTATTTTCTCATCACAAGAACCTGGAAAGTAGAGCAGAGTTCCTCTCCCTTTTAAGCTGTGTGATTTCCTACATTAAGGTTTTCCAGGGCTGCAAAACTACTTGATTAATTTCATTCTGGTGAATATCATAATGAAAATATATGGGCAGCTCAGTGAGAATCTTGGCCAGGGTGTAGCATTTCAGACCACAGTTCTGTTCTGAGGCCCATCAGTGTCTTCTCTGGTCTAATCTAGAGGTAGTTGGTGCTCTCCAGGAACCTAAGAATTGGGACTTATTTGGGTGGGAATGGAAGGGCCAGTTTAAATCCTAAGCATCCTGTAATCTCTCCACTGGTGGGTACTGATTCCTCCAAAATGACAACACAGAACTTTTAGATGATTGCCAGGAAACTGAGTAAAGGACTTGAAGCTTCTTATTTTTATAGGAAACTTTTTTTTTTTAATATTTTTTTTAGATGTTGGTAGACCTTTATTTTATTCATGTATTTTTATGTGGTGCTGAGGATTGAACCCAGTGCCTCACACATGCTAGGCAGGTGCTGTACCACTGAGCCACAACCCCAGCCCCTCTTTGGGTTTTTAATGTGCACAGAATACCGTAGCTCCATCATAGGTTTTAGATTACAAAGCCAGGGCATTAGGAAATGTGTCCTCTCCAGTATTAGTACTGCCTCCCAAGGTGTTTTTTTATTTTTAAAAAGTACCAAGAAGTTGTATAATTATTTATACACTGTCTTTGTTTCTCATATCTTTTTTTTTTTCTTTTCCATTCTTCAGATGCAAAACTAACAAAACAGACTCTTATTCCAGGATCAGTAGTATACCACAAACAGTCACAAATACTGCTAGTTTGTTGCAAGGTATGTTTTCTTTTGGTTTCAATTTATCATATTTATTTTACTGAATTTATGTTTCTGTCATTTATCATCTTACGTAGGATTTCGCTTAACTGCTTACCAAACAGATTGAACAAATAGTTTAATTTTCTTAAGAAATAGTAAAATCTCTAGCATAAATTTTTGAAAGCAATGAAGTTTACCAAGGCATTATTATTACTCAATCAAGAAGATTCCATAATGATGGCTTTCTTTTTTTCCCTAGTACTGGGATTGAATCCAGGGCCACTCTTCCAGCTCTCTTTATTATTTATTTTTAAATTAAATTAATTTGTTTATGTATTTATTTGGTACTGGGGATTGAACCCATGGTGTTTTTTATTTTTATTTTTTATTCTGAGACAGGGTCTTGCTAAGTTGCATAGGCCCTTGCTGAGTTGCTGAGACTGTCCTAGAACTTGGGATCATCCTGCCTTAGCATCCCTACTTGTTCGGATTTACAGACTGCCACCATGCCCACCTCGAACCATTATTTTTTAAGATAATCGTGTGTTCCCTGAAAAGTGTTCAGTATTTTCTATAGTATGGTAATTATGTAAGATGTTACACACTCAAGAAGGGGGCCTTAGATGTGCTTTAATAGATGAATGGATAAAAAGAATGTGATACACATACACACACACACACACACACACACACACACAAATAGAGTTTTATTCAGCCATATAAACCATACTCAAAAAAGTCAAGGATCCTGTGTTTTCTCTGTGGAAGCTAGAAAGAAAAGAAAAAAAAGGGCATCTCATGAAAATAGAAGGGAAATCAGTTGGAAGGAGACTTGGAGTTGGAAAGGGAGATACTAGAGATTTAAATTGATCAAATTATGTCATGTGCATGTACAAACATGCAACAATGAAACCCACTATTCTGTATAATTATTATGCACCAATAAAAAGTAATTTTAAAAAGCCAGGCATGGTGGCACACACCTATAATCCCAGCAGCTCAGGAGGCTGAGGCAGAAGGACCACAAATTCAAAGCCAGCCTCAGCAAAAGCAAGAGGCCTAAGCAACTCAATGAGACCCTTTCTCTAAATAAAATACAAAATAGGGCTGGGGTTGTGGCTCAGTGGTCAAGTACCTGAGTTCAATCTCCAGTACCCCCCCAAAAAATAATAATAAAAAAAGAAGGGATGCTTAAAATGTGTGATAGATTGATCTGATCCACCCAAACTATAGATACAGAAGTCTTCCATCAACCTCTCTTCATCTCTCTTTAGCCTCTCCTGGAACAGTGTTGAAAATATGTTTTGACATACTTGTCTGAGTTATGTATATATGTAGTCCGTGATCACAGTTTGCTCTCGTGGAAGAAATAGACTGTCAGAACATGGGATTTTGAGTCTTACCAGTTGTGTTACCTTGGGGGAAAAATCATCCACCTGTGTGGGAATCAGTTTCTACTCCTAAAATGGGATTTGTTTTTGGTAATGGGTACTGAACTCGGGGGCATTTTACCACTGAGCTATATCCCCAGTCACCACCCCCCTTTTTTTGAGCAAAAAAGAGTAAGATTTATTCAAAGGAACAGAAAAGAGAGCTCCCACAGAGCAAGAGGGGACCCAATAAGGGTTGCCTCCTTTTTACTTTTTTTTTGAGACAGGTCTGTAAGTTTGTTATCTCTCCATGGTAATAAACTTTTGAAGTAAACGAATTAGTATGGTGTTATTTGCAGCTATACATTTAGTAGGTTTGTTGGTTTGTTTTCATTATAAAAGTTATCATAACCTAAAATTTACTTAGTTTTCCAGTTTTGCCACCACCTGCCTAGTCACTACTTATCCTTTGCCCTTCAGGATGGCTGGATTGGTGTTCGATCAGTAAAGCTTAAGAAAACGTTAACAGCTACCGATTTCTTCAATGGATATTTGCACCCATGGTACCAGAAAAATTTCCAAGTTCAACCAAACCATTGCAGATTTCAGACACTCAGACTTCCAACAAAGAAGAAGCCGGAAAAAAATTGTTGCTATGCAACAGTGCATTAAGTAATTAGGAAGAAGGTGGACAAGAACCTATTGCATATTTGTAATTTATTAAAAGCCTTATTTACAAGGAATTATCTTGACTTTCAGAGAAGATGAGACTGTTGGAGGAAGATTATTATCAAAAAGATGGACTGCCTCTCTTTCCACGTTTTTTGTGTAATAATACTTAAAAGCAGCTTTTTCTACTTGAATAACAAAAGAAGTTTAAATAAATTTTGTATTTATAATGTTAGACTTCAGGAGATGTATATTTCCCCATGAGCAAGGGCAACTGACTCGTATGTATATATTCTGAAGAACTGTTCTTTTAAAAATAGCACATCTACTGAATTTTTTACATGGTGTGTCCCTATGGACTATATTGCTAGGAATATTTAATCTTCATTTCTAAATTTCATTAAGTAGCAAAAATCAGCTCTTTAAATTCCACTTTCATCTAGGTCTCATCAAGTAGCAAACCTAGATAATACTTAATAACCTTTGCCTTGTTCATTTATACTATAAATTCACTTTTGTGAGTGTGTGTGATACTAGGGATCAAGCCCAGGGCCTTATATCTTATGCATGCTAGGCAAGCAGTCTACCACTGATCTACAACCCCAACCCTTTTTTATTTTATTTATTTTTTAAAATTGTTTTAGTTGTATATGGACATAATACCCTTTTTTTCTTTCATTTTTTTTTAATGTAGTGCTGAGGATTGAACCCAGTGCCTCACCCAGTGCTTCTACCACTGAGCCCCAGCCCCAGCCCCTTTTATTTTATTTTGAGACAGGGTCTTGCTAAGTAGCCAGGCTGACCTTGAACTTTTAATTTGTCTGCCTTAGCCTCACAGGTAACCAGATTACAGATGTGCACCCCTGTGCCTGGCTAAATTCACATTTTATATCATTGTTTTCTTGAAGTAGGAAGATGCTAACATTTTTCAACTGGTTTGAAGTAAAGGTTACTGAGCATCTGTTTTCCAAAACCATCTTCTCTGTCTCCAGGAAAGGCAAACACTTCCAAAGGAGATGCAGGTGCAGTGACCTGCTATTGGGTTTTTATTTGAGAATCTTCACATGTCAGCTTTTTCTGCCTTGTTTCTATCAGTTAAAGTTTTTCTCCATTCACTGATTAATCTGTTCATTCAAATTCATTCAATAGAATTTGTTGATAAGTTGATCATATGATTGGTTATCTAAATTATGACACTTTCATGAGTGAAAGGAAGCACTTATTAAAAGTACTGCAGCACAACAGACAAAAGCCCGGACTCTCCCAGGCAAACTGGGTGGTGACATCCTATTAATTGAACATTTGCAGTATAACTAGTCTCTGTGCTGGTTGCCAGAGATTAAATAATATCTAACTTTAATCCACTTTAATCCACTGGGGAGGCAAACATGTAAGTAAATGTAATACAGTTTTAAATGCTGAAACACTAAGTGTCCCTCAGGGGACTTTCTGTGGAGGTAAAACTGAGGTTCACTATGCAGAGTGAGATCTGGAAGGGTATCCTAGCATGTGCAGAGACTTTAAAGAGCACTATCTTACAGGGGCTTTGGTACTAATGTGAGTCTTTGACTGGATAATGGAAGCATGATTGCTCTTTTATTATCATTCTTGAAATCATACATTTGTTATACATTTTCTTGCATGTATGAGCTAGTTATATACTTATGTACATATGTATAACTGGCTAGGGAAAAGCTAATAGTGGATCATGGAGGGAAACCAAATGGTATGTTCAACACGTAAGGACAGAGCACTGTTTTGAAAAATTGCAAGAACTGACATGAATGGAATAAAGTGATATAGATGAGATTGGAAAGCAAGCTGAGGCCAAATAGGGACTGAAAACTTAAGAGTTTGGGGCCTTGTCTTATATGTGATAGGCTTAATTTGTGAGTGACATGAACAGATTTGCATTTTGGAAAGTTAACTTTGGTAGTGGTGTGGAAGAGAGATTGAGGATGAGACCTGGGCAGGAAGATCTGTTAAAAACAGGAAGATCTGAAACACAACAGCAGTTGTAAGCATGGATGGAAATTTGGAAAGATTTTTCCTGTGGAAGTCAGTGAACTTGGGTTTTAGGTCTTTATAGAGTTTAGGCCCTGCCACTTATTAGCCCTTTTATCTCTAACAAGTTACTTGTCAGTGGTAAACACCTGTAATCCCAGCATTACACTCCCAGCAACTGGGGAAGCTGAGGCAGGAGGATTACAAGTTAAAGGCCAGCCTCAGCAATTTAGAAAACAGTGAGAAACCGTGTGAAAAAAAAAAAAAAAATTCTGTTTCTCAGTTAAAATGTATTAGGCACTTACTCCCTGCAGGCACTATGCTCATATTAGGGAGTTCATAAAGAATGAAGGTCAGTGTCCTCTGGGAGTTCCTGAGTGTTTTCGGCAAGGAGGTGTGTTGGCTAGCTTTCTGTCACTGTGACAAAAAACTCAATTTATAAGGAGGGAAATTTTATTTTGTTTCATGGTTTCAGAGGTCTCAGTTCATGGTCAGTTGGTTCATTGCTTTTCGTTCTGTGGCAGCATGGCACATCATGGTGGGATTGTACATAGCGAAAACTTCACCTCATGGAGGCCAGGAAGTAGAGAGGAAGAGAAATAGGGTGGGATACCAATACCCCCTCCAAGGGCATGCTCCCAGTGACATAGCTTCCTCCAAGTAAGCCCCACCTCCTCAAGGTTCTACCATCACCCACTAGTGCCATAGGCTGGGGACCAAGCATTTAAGGCATGGGCCTTTGGATTACCATAGTTTGGATTTCCAAATCCAAACTATGGTAGAGTGCCTACTCAGACACTGCCACAAGGAGTGGGGAAACCTCACTGAAGGCACCACTCATTGCCAAAGCTATGACCCAGGAAAGACTGACTCCATTTGTCCAGTCTTTCCTAATGAATTCACCTAATGAATTTACTACCTGTCCCATTCCCCCATTCTAGAGGTGCAAGGGAAACACCTCTAAAATGCTAGAAGGAATCACAAAGAATATCCTCCAACCTTCATATCTGATGAATCCAAGAATCTTGAAGTATGAATTTTAGCTATTTGTTGCAAAGAATGTGTCTTAATACATCTTTAAGATGGGGTGGGAGTGGTATAACAGTTATTACAGCAGTGAGTAACTGCTATAACTGCAAGGAGGCAAAGACTAGAAAGCCACTTGGAGTAAGGCAGTTGTGGGGTTGGCTTTGCTTACCTTGTCCCTCCCCTACCCCTCTGTTCCCCCTAGTTCCCCTGATGGCATGTGTGTTCTCTTCATGGTTCCGATCTCTTACTACTTACTGGTTAATGGTCTCCAGCCTGCCACTGCACATTCTGGTGAAGCCTATTAGATTGTTTTGTGAATTACCATTCCCCTTGCCCCGTAGAACCTTTGTATCAGACCACTTCTAGTTCTTCATCAATCTGAGTTGAGTCAAGCCTTACCCCCCAGACCACTAATTTCACACTGCATAAAATACAGCTCATGGGCTGGGGATATAGCTCAGTTGGTAGAGTGCTTGCTTCATAAGCACAAGGCCCTGAGTTAAATCCCCAGCACCACAAACAAACAGCTTATTGCAGAGGAGGGGAATGTGGAAGTTGGTCATCATGACTGACATGGTTGTACTACTTGGAACTAAATGAAATACCTTTCATGCATTTGAAATCTTGAGGATGAGATCCATCATATAGAATGCAGTTTCCCAATCAGGAATCCTCAAGCCCATCCTGGAACTATAGTATAAACACCAGGTATGGAAATGCCATCTTAATGTCGGGAAGTAGCTCAGAGGTGGATTGCTTGCCTAGTGTGTGTGTGTGAGGCCCTGAGTTCAATCCCCAATACCACAAAAAAGAAATAAACAATGAACATCCCAAGTAGGCCTCAGGAAACAATATGATCTATTCTTTTTTCAGGCTCCTTTAGAAACCACAACCCAATGTGATTGAGCAGGATTTCTTATTTGAACCAGAGTCACCTGGAGCAGATTCTTGGGCTCTACTCCAAACCTTAAATCAGAATCTCTAGGTATTGGAGTCTGCATTTTCTTACATTCCTCAAATAATTTTTTTTTTTTTTTTTTTTTTTTGGGTACTGGGGATTGAACTCAGCGGAACTGTACCACTGTGCCACATCCCCAGCCCTATTTTGTATTTTATTTAGAGACAAGGTCTCAGTGAGTTGCTTAGCACCTCACTTTTTGCTGAGGCTGGCTTTGAACTTGCAATCTTCCTGCCTCAGCCTCCTGAGCTGCTGGAATTACAGGAGTGTGCCACTGTGTAATCTCTTCTTTGCAACAATATTTTCTCCTCTGGGTGGCAGCAACAGCTTGTGGGGATGCCTTCACACCAATGGGACGAAAAGCATTTTAGAGCAGGCAAGAATCTAGTATCCAAAATTTCATCTTCAAGATGATGAAATAGGGTTCCTGCAACAGTTAGTGATAACATCAGAATTCGAAATCTGAAGACTACAGTAGATTTCATTTTAAAGGATTTTATTCTTCATTTGGTTCAGGAAATAAAAATGTTTCTGAGCAAAAAAATGAGCCCTTGAGAATAATTATAAGGGCAAGGGATGTGGCTCAGTGGTAGAGTTTGCCTAGCATGCCCTGAGTTCAATCCCCACCACCATCATCACCAAGAGTGTGTGGGGGGAATATTGTTTAATATTTCTCTCATAAATTTATAGAATCTAAAATCTTAGAATTGGAAAGAACTTAAGAGATAATTTACCCCAACCTTTTACAGAGAAGAAAACCAAACCTTTGTCCAAGGATAGAACTCAAGTTTCTTAACTCCCAGATGACAACTAATAAATTGTTAATTACAAATAACTGCATATAATTTGTTTGATAAGGTCTCTAGGTTGCAAGCTATAGAATAGCCATGTCAGCATCCTTCTCAGGCAGTTCCAGAATATCCACTCCATGCTGGTCCTACACCCAGTGCAGCATACATCTGACACAGAATTGGTCTGGCCATGAGGAAACAGCATTCATTTTCAGATTGGGGGTTCAGCATAATTTGGTATGTAACACTACAGTCAGTTGTGCCCTGAGAAGCTTTAAAACGATGCTAATAATTGGTATTAGTCTGAAAAAATCAAATGTTGTGTTTCTCCATCACTTTTTACAGACCCTGGTTTTCTGGGGGCAAAAAAGGAGTATTCACTTTAATGGGTCCAATGGAGGGAGGCACCCTAGGTGGAGGGAAAAGTATATACAAAAGTCCAGAGGCCTAAGGCATCAGGAGGTATTGGGGCCCTTCAAGCAGCTGATATGGCTAAAGTGCACTGGGCTTACAGAGAGCCAAATAGAAACCCAGACCTGCTCAAGTCTGTGTACCTTAGATATCAGTTTGAATGCAATGGGGAGCTACTGAAGGATTCAGAGCAGCAGAGTCACAAACAGTTGCTTTTAATTACTTTAGTCACACAAATAATATATGAATAGATTTTTATATAAACTCAAATACTAAATCTATAGTCAAAGCTCTCCTTCACCACTCTCTCCATCCCCAATTCCTCCTCAGGGGTGAACACTATACTGTTTGGTGTGTATCTTTCTCAACAGTTATAAAAATTCATTCACATATGTATATTCATGTACAGAGATATACCTAGGATTGCTTTGTTGATGTGTTTTAAATCATGTTATCCTGTCAAAAGATCAATTAGGAGAGACAAAACATGAATTTGGTCAATTTTGAGAGCCAGCTGGCCATCTTTTTACTTCATTTGGTGTTCACAGCATATTTTCTTAACATTCCAGTCTTTCAGTGAGATTCTCACACAAGAATAGGTGCTGTGGGAATCATGTGGCAGACTTCAGCCAGGACAGCTGCAAATTCTTAGGGCTCTGTGCACCAGGTCCACCTGCTCTGTGGCCTGCCTGGGTCCATAATTTGCTGCCTGCAGTTGTGCATTACAAGACAGCTGGAATTCACAGATATTAAATGCTCCTTGATGAGGTTAGAGAATGGACAATGCACTGCCATGTGTTATGCAACAACTGAGGATACAAACATGACCATGTGGTACTCTTCTAAGGAAAACAATCAAAACATTCACATTTTTACACTGTGATAAAAGTAGATATGTAACAAAACAGATCTACATAGAGATTTTTTTAACATATCAGTAGTCAAGTTAAAAATTATTAATACTACACTAACATGTAGGGTACATCCATAGCTTGGGTCTCCTTACTGCTGTTACTAAAATGAGGGTTAGGGGTGTGAAATTTAAGAAATACAGTTTTAGGAATAAATGTAGACAGATTCATTTATCGCTCATTAATTCAATATATATGTAATATCTATTATTTATGGACCAGATAATCTGCTATAGCAATGAATCACTCTGTTCCCTTTGCTCTAGATTTATACTCCAATGCACCTGGGAAGATAGATAACTAACGTATTGAGTGACCATAAGGGTTTTACATACAACTAGTGGCTTGACAGTTATTCCTTTCATTAAACTATTACAAAATTATGAGAGAAGTTCCCCAATGTTAAAATCATCTGGGAGAATGTACCTCATACACCTATGTGAGACTTAAAATAAAAGATCTCTTCCTGTGACTGACTTGCACCTCCAAAAGAGTGATTTGAGAGAAAAAAAAATAGGGGTGTGAGTGATTAGGCTTTGGGGAAATGCATTTGGGATTTTTCTAGGTTTTAGACTGGAAGCCCAGGCACCTGAGCCAAAGGGCAGAAGTCCCCACTAAAGATGCACTTTACATTGGGATCTACCCTACCTTAAACCCATCAACAGTTGCCTGGGAAAGGGCAAAGTCCAAAGGCCTTTCGACAGGGTATAAGCTTTCACTAGAACACATCAGAGAGGCAATTTCAACAAGACCTTATTGCAGGATTCCTAAGAATCTTCAAACAAGATTTACAAGTTATTCAATCTTATCATACATTATTTCAATACGAACCAGGAAATATTTTACTGAAAAAAGGAATTGTGGCATCTGCAACATCTTGCTTAATAATAACAATTATAAATGTATTAATATTCTCAATACCTGAAGGAAGAGGCTGTGTGTCTGAGGCCAAGCCTAGTGCTGAAGGGATGGGAGGCTGGGTGGGAGAATGTTCCCAGAAATCCCAAAAGACGTCGGCACAAGGCTGGAAAGGGAGGTGGAGGCTTTGAATGAAGAACTGTGGAGGGTGTCTCTGGTTGTGCCAAGACACAAAGAGCATACAAAGCCGTTTAACGAAGCCCACAACCCGAAGATGTTCCCTCGAAGCTTTCCACGACGGAGAGGACCCGCGAACTTGAAGCCAAGAGCCCCTTTCTTCCACTACCATAACTTCCTCCTGGGTGCCCACGTCAGGCAGGTGACCTAGGGCTGACCCAGAGCAACCCGGACTTTGTTCTGCGTCCGCCCCCACAACCGCCAGCATCACTGAAGGCGCCAGGAGTCTACCAGCCTAGTCTACAGAATGCCCCGTCGCCATAGTGACCGCCCGAGCCCCGCCCCTTCCTCGCGACGTGGCCCCGCCCCCTCCGAACCCGGAAGCGGGAGGCTAGCGCCCGCGAAGCACACGGTTCCGGAGGAGGGAGCGCCGCGGCCCGGCCTCGCTCGGCCGCGCGCCCCGCCCCTCGGAGGCCGGGCTCCAGCGCTCCCCTGCCAGCTGTGTCTGCGGGTCCTCGGCGCTCTGTCTGCAGGTCCCACTCGCGCCCAGCTGCCTCCATCTACGCTGGAATAGGAGCGAAGAGCTGCCTGGAGCAGGAGGCAAAGGGACGTGGGAGCGGCCACGGCAGGTGAGGGGTGGGCGAGGCCCTGGAAAGCAGGAGTGTAGGTGTGTGATGTGTGTAGGGTTGTAGGTGGGTGTGTATGGAGCATGCGCGGCTGCCTTGGCCGGGTGTGACTTTGTGTGTAGCCCCCGAGTGGGCCGGTCCATGTGACCATGCACGTGATTGCATACGTGTGTGTGTGTGTGTGTGTGTGTGTGTGTGTGTCTGTTTCTATATCTGAGGCCAAGACTGAGTTTATGGGAGGTGGTCGGTGTGCCTGTGACTCTACCTTTATGTGGCTGTCACCGGTGGGATTAGTGAGGACTGTTTGGAACCTCTTGGTGGGGGTTGGGGGAGGGCAGGTTTTATCAAGGATCCTCCTGCATACACATCCTGGGACTGTGAGGACATAACCCAGGAACATTTTATTTCAGTTAAAAAAAAAATTATACCAGGGATTGAGCCCACAGGCACACCACCCTGAGCTACACCAGCAGCCCTTTTTATTTTTTACTTTGAAACAGGGTCTCTTCAAGTTGTCAGGCTGGCCTTAAAGTTGGCGATTCTTCTGCCTCAGTCTCGGGAGTAGCTGGGATTACAGGCGTGAGCCATTGCAACTGGCTATTTCAGTAAACTTTTAAGAAACGTTTGAGTAGAGGCCAGTCGTTTTGGAGATCGTACCTCAGTCCAAAAGTGACAGGCCATCTATGTGGTTTGTGAATGGAGGATGAGGAAAGGGGCAAGTCCAATGTCTCACTTTTCCTCTTCTCTTCTTGGGAAGTTATAAATTAGAAGCTTATGCTTCTTTGTCTCCACCTGTAGTGGTCCAGCTTCTCTTGGCACAGAGATTCAACAGACTAAGCAGTATCCTAGTAGCTGTGTTCAGTTTTCCAAAAGCTTTTACACTAAGAGCTCGAGAAGATGTGTCACAGAAGTGATATTGGGTAGGCAGTTTTTCCTTCCATGAAATAATGAAATAGATTCCTGAAGAAAAGAGGTATGAATCTCCCCTAGAGAAATCGTGTTAAAAAAAAAAAAGGTAGCTATATATTAGTATGGTGAGGAATGGAGACCTGAATTAAAAAGCCAGTTGCAGGACTGGGGGTGTAGCTCAGTGCTCAGTGGTAAAAGTAAGTGCTTAGCATTCTTGAGGCCCTGGGTTCAATCCCTGCCCACCCCCCATCCCAATAAAAGCAAGCTAAATGTATCACCTGGATTTTTGGGTTCTAATACATTTTTTTTGCTGATATTATTCATAATCACAGATTGCCTATGTGCAAATCAACTGTAGATTAAGATAAGGGGTCAGAAATCTGTGACTAG
Organism: Sciurus carolinensis; assembly: GCF_902686445.1. Lineage (NCBI taxonomy): Eukaryota > Metazoa > Chordata > Mammalia > Rodentia > Sciuridae > Sciurus > Sciurus carolinensis. Next base: position 89,903,618 of record NC_062214.1, read on the forward strand.
TTAAGCTGGTTATGTGACATGTGTAAAGATGATTTCCTTGTCTGTAAACTGGGAGATTCTGTTGACTCCTTGAAAGACAGGTACATATTCATCACAACTAGCTGTTTTATTATTCAGGAGCAACTCCTAAACTGTGTTCTTAATCAAGATTAAAACCAATCTCTGTGGCCCTTTTCCCACTAGCCTGAACAGGTGCTTTTGTTTTTGTGAAGAACCAAATCACAAAAGATCAAATCAGTGTTGAGTTCATCATCCACATTCTTTTATATTTCATCCTGACCAGTTTGGTCACAATCTCAGTTAACCTTCTGTGCCATAGACAGACTGTTTCTCTTGTGACTTGGAAAAGTATCTACCCCTTTAGGGGATGAAAGAGAGCTAGAACAAACTTTCCTTTTCATACTACTCACAGCTGCTTTCACTTTGCAGCAGTGAGCCTTTTTTCTCATAGACATCAGCTGGTCAGATGCAGCATTTGCTATCTGTCTCACCTTTCATTACTGCCAAACTTGCACAAGTGTTAAAATCACTTGTCCCTGCAAAAATCTAGTCACAGCTGGGTGAATCTCTCTAGCAAGATTAGTTATAACATGTCATAATACTGAGGTGGTTGTGAATTATACTGAGGACTATTGGTAAGAAACATTTCTCTAGTTTTGCTATAAAAAGAAATGGACAACTGGGTGAATTTGTGTGCCTTTGTGTTTTATGGTAATTTGGTTTGTGTATTGCAACTATTTCCTAAAACTATTTTCATCCTATGTTTATTGACCCTAGAAGCAAACTTTCTGGCTTTAACTAGAATGATGTCTTTTAAATGTATTGAGATTCTGTTTAACATGTTTTTAAATTTCCTCCTATAGAACAGAGTGATTGCTTCTAGAAGTGTAATACTAGAAAATGTCTCCAGTAGGAAGTGTTTAGATGATATGGGAGTATTTAAAGTCTGTCCAGGGGCTGGGGAGATAGCTCAGTCGGTAGAGTGCTTGCCTTGTAAGCACCAGACCCTGGGTTCGATCCCCAGCACCCCAAAAAAAAAAAAATAAAGTCTGTCCAGGTGGAAAATATTCCAGAATTAACTATACGTGCTAGTTGCATCATTTAAAAGTAATAACCAGCTTAGAGAAAGACTAGTTAAAATGACATTGTTTTTTTTAACATGTTAATGTTTAAGATAAAATTGATTATGCAGTGATTTTCTCTATGTTAATATGAATAATAACTATATCTGTGCACAATGATTTTTCAGTGTAAGATTACTAGTGATTTTCTTGGTACTTTAAAGCAACTTAAGGTTTTAACAAACTTTTTTTTTAAAAGTACCATCTTAACTTTGAGACATGATACTATTATTATAATGTCAGAGTTGTAAATCAAGTCTAATATTGGAATGTCTACATTTTTTGTTGTCTGGGGTTTGAGTTTAGTAACTCTCCAAAGTAACATTTGAACTGTTACTGTGTCCCTGTGGAGGCAGATGTGCAAGACAATGAATGAGGAAGAATTCTATGGAGTTTAGAATCCCCTGCTTCTTGCCAGTCCCCAGGACATTCTCTAAACTAACTGTTCAGAGTCAACCCAGGAATTAAGTCCTGGAGTCTCAATTCATCTTAGCCATGCTAGGAAATCTATAGTACAAGATATAGTGCAAGATAAGTATTAGAATCATTACAAACAAATGGGTAAAAGTTCCTCACTTGGCAATAAGACTCTGCAATAGGGAACTATAATTTCAGGTTCCTGTTATGACATAACAGATGCCCAGGCAAAGAGGGGCAGCCTTTAAATCTCTGATACTGAACCAATCCAAAGCTCAAAGATGCCAGGGTTAGAAGGGACTCTAGGAGGGCCTACTTTAGTTCCCTTAGGATGTAGTTGTTTTCTTAGTAGATAATGCTTGCTATGTGTCAAGCACTGTTCTAGATTCTAGGGACACACTGGTGAAACACAAAGGTGAGGAAACAAACCCAAAGAGGGTGATGACTTACTTATCCAAGATTACAGATATAAAAGCTAGAAATCACTAAGCTAACAATAGAAGTCCATGCATTTTTTCTAAAGACAAATGTTATGTTGCTATAGTGCCTTCAAGTTTATATCATAGCTCTTTCTGAGTAACTTATGTAACTTTTTAAATCACATCAATGAGAACAGTAAATATGCCTGTATTTTGTATTACAAACTACATGTGAGTTTCTGAATTTATGTTCCATTAGCGTTAGATTTATGGCATATTGTAAATTTATCGAAAACAGGCTTACTTTAACTCCTTTCTGTAGTGTAGACTGTTCATATAATCAATCAACAACATCTTTATTAAAATGGATTCTTAAGATATAGTCAAAAGATAGGCAGTGGTACTGCACTTTGGAATTACTTAACTGGGACAGGCAGTATAGTGTCAGAAAAGACTGTCTTTCACATGAACCTAGTTCTGCAATAGCCACGTGATCTTGGGTAAGTCATTTAAATTTTCTAGACCAGATTCCTCTTCTGGAGGAACTAGGGGGACTGGAATAATTACCTCTCTTAGTTCAGTGATTATAGCATTTCGCCAATTGTTTTTTAAAGTTTAAGTATATACTGACAAGATAAAATAACCCATTCTCGTTTAAAACTATTGTTGGCATAGCTAGATCAGACTCTACATTTAATTTTTATATAAACATGAATTCTTGACATGAAATATCACATGCTTTTATTTCAGGGCTAACCTCCATTTCAGCTAATCATGGGAGAGATTAAAGTCTCTCCTGATTATAACTGGTTTAGAAGTACGGTTCCCCTTAAAAAGGTATGTATGGCTTTATTATACCTCTTCTTTACAAAATCTTGTATTGCTTTTGCATGTGATTTAGATCCTGTGCCTTAGTAGTGTTTGAGAGTAAAGGTTATTGCCAAGTATCAGACTCTGGGATGCCCTGCATAAAGTTCACCCCTTCCCTGTCACTTTTAAGACTCATTCAAGAGTAAAAGCAAGTATAACAATACTCATTACTTATATTTGCTTTATGTATTCAAGTAACCAGGTATGTGTGTACTCCTTAGTGTGGTGTAGTGGAAGGCTGATAGCACCAACTATAGATTAAGTATAGTCAGGTTCTGTTTATCTTCCTCAGCTTTAAGATTTACAGTGGGTCACATTATGGACTTCAATTTACAATGATATACTTACTCTGTAAGCCTATTTGAGATATTTGTAAACCCTAAACACTTATAAGTTTGACTTTTGACTCTGAGTCTCAACTTAATCCCGAATGTTCAGGGATGACACTAGACAAAGGCTGTTCACATCACAGTGTAAAATCTTTGCTGATTCCCTTGCAGCAATATTAGAGTATTGTGATCTCAAGATCTTCTATGTTTCTGTCATGATCATTTAGCCAGGGTAGACATTGTGGAAGTATCATGCGAGTTTGAATTAATAATAAAAAAAATTGTTCTCCATATAGAAATCTGAGATACAGTTCTCCAGGTGTAGATAGGATTCATACATTGTAGGAACTCCCCAGATGTCTTATTTAACACTTTGAGCAGTTTGAAAAGATGGGTGCTTAGGTGCCATTTCACAGATGAGAAAACAGATTCATAGAGATAATTAACATGTTAAAGGTCACATTACCTGGTAGATTATAGACTGAACTCAGATTAATCTGGTGACAAAGAAGAACTTGGGCTGCTTACCAAAGGGAGCCCCCTTCCATTTTACTTTCTGGGAGACTGTTGCCCATACTAAAAGGAGAGTTGGCCTCTGGGGTCACTACCTGGTCCCATCCCTTCAAGTAATGAGTTCCTCCTGATGGACTCTCTCCCTCAGCATGCTGATCACCAGACCTAAAACACCCAAACTTAACCTAAATATTCCTAGAAATAGTTGTAGGAATTAGTTTCTTACATGTAATTCTTTACAGTTGTCAGTCAGTTTGGTCCATAAGTCATGATGAATTTGCTTGAAATTTTTTGGTTTGATTTTAAATTATCAAACAGATATTGTGTTTTCTTAGGGAATTATGACAAAATTGCCATTCAAGGTTAAAGTGATAAACACATTTATGTTTATAACATCGTCTGTCAGTTTTCAGAATGTACCATTTCAGAACATATTTGTATGAACATTCTATTTTTATGTTATTCTTCCCAATTAGATTATTAAAATAATTCCCTAGGAAATTTTAAAGATGCATTCGTCTTATACTAACATGATTTTGTTACAACAAGATTGGGATTTGTTGTGTGCTGTCGAAGGTCATTAAGAGTTGAGGGGCAGGAGGCTGAGGTGGGAGGATTGTGAGTTCAAAGTCAGCCTCAGTCACTTAGTAAGACCCTGTCTCAAAATAAAAAATAAAAAGGACTGAGGATGTGGCTCAGTGGTTAAGAGTCCCTGGGGACAACCCCTGGTACCAAAAAAAAAAAAAAAAAAAAAAAATGTTGAGGGATTGTTTTTATTTTATTTTGTTCACCCTGCCCTCCCTGTTTTATCCTCTGACCCTATTGATTCCAGCCAGGCCTCTGGACCAGTGCCAGAGAATGACTCTGCATACTGCCCTCCTTGAACACACACATACCACCGAAGTATGGGGGAGAAATAAGATGCCATGTACAGAGTTTACTGTCTAGTGGTAAACAAAGTAGTCTTCTTTCTATTATCATAGATAGGAAAATCAAAAACAGAGAAAAGGCAGCTCTTTGGAAGTTTACAAAGCCGTTCTGTAGAATCTGTTAGCATTGAAGTAAGAAAAGGAAACCAAAGCCTTTTATGCTAATCTGGTGTGATCCCCAGGTTATCTTATAACAAACAAAGCAATACTGTTAAAATTGTCCGTGAAATGATAGTGTACACTAATAGCATAAAACCCAAATTCATAAGGTTTTCCATTTTTTCCTTGTAATTTTTCCCTCCAGATTATCGTAGATGATGATGACAGTAAAATATGGTCACTCTATGATGCGGGCCCCAGAAGTATCAGGTGTCCTCTCATATTTCTCCCCCCTGTCAGTGGAACTGCAGATGTATTTTTCCGGCAGATTTTGGCTTTGACTGGATGGGGCTATCGGGTTATAGCTGTAAGTATTATTGCTTCGATGTTAAAATTCAGATTTGTGACTTTTGTGCTTCTGTTTCTGATCAACTATAGAGATGGGCACTTCTTTTTATTGAGGTAAGATATTCTTTTCCTGTTTTAAAATGTGAGATGAAGCCTGTTGCAGAAACCTGGAGTGTATACATACATAGACATACAGAGATCTGGAAGGGAAAATCTGCTAATGGCAGCCTTCTCTACGCCAGCTTTTACATGCATTCTCTGCTGACACACATCTCATAGCTCCAAGTGGTGAGAAGCATTTGTCCTTGTGTATAGAAGAGGAAATGGAGGTACAGGTCATTTTTAGTGATCACCCCCAGTCACATAGCCAGCAAATGGTGGAGGGAGAAACCAAGCTCAGTCTCATGGCTCCATTTCCCCTCCTGTTGTATCACACCACTGCCTCCAGGGAGCTGAGCATGGAATGTAAGTCAGCGGAGGGATCTACTAACTTACAGGAATCTGCCAACTAAAAACCTTGCCTTTAAAGTCAGTTTTTGACATTCGAAGTAAGGTTCTTTAGTTAACTCATATCCTTAGTATTTGTTAAGAAGTTTTTTTGATTCTCATTGCTATTTTATACTGGAGTTTGGTCTCAAGTCTCAACCTAGGTGTCCCACTGAAGATTCTCAAATTTCTTTCTCTAAAAGAAAGGTGTGTATAAGGAAGGCACTGCTTGTGGCTGATTTTTTTTTTTCCATGCCTGTGTAATATAATAGCACAGGTTGGTGAGGAGGTTGGTCTCCTTTTTTTTTTTTTTTTTGGCAGGGGTGGGTGTTAGTACTAGGGGTGGAACCCAGGGATGCTTTGCCACTAGCTCCATCCCCAGCCTTTTATGTTTTTTGAATCAGGGTCTTGCTAAATTACCAAGGCTGGCCTTGAACTTGACGTCCTCCTGTGTCAGCATCCTGAGTAGCTGGGATTATAGGTGTGGCTACTGTGCATGGTAGGTCTTTTAACTTCTGAGGAAGAAGAGATACTCTTCTTTTTCTGATCCTGGAATATTAGCATGCACATGGTGCTCCCTGTTGGGCTACTGGCTGTAATTATACATTTTATTTACTATCTAAAGAAGAGAAAGTGGATCATCTCTCTTCTCTTGGAAGTTAACTGAAAGTTCTACTAGGGTTACCAACCAGTACTGCCACACCAAATACAGACAAGTCCTCTTCCTTCTGACAGCCTTTCTCTTGAGAAAATAGTTATCAGCATCACCTGCCACTCCCCCCCCACCCCACCCCCATGCCTTTTCTTCTCTGGCTTCATTTCTCATTTCTTAAACTATTTCTAAGATGACATGTTTGAGTCTCTATAGCCTAATTCTAGGTATTCATCATCAGTCTTCATGTACAGCATCCTAGGAGAGCAGTTGGTACACCTTCATCTCAGCCCTTTTTAGCCTGCGAAGGGAAATGAGCCACCCTCAGGTGTCTGGCCTGCTGGAGAGTGCGAGCAGACACTGAGTGTGTTTGTTGCCCCAGACTGGCAGGTCTCAATAACTTTAGCTTCTGCATGATATTTCTTTGCCCTCAAGGTTCTTGATATGGTTGATATGGTTCCTTATTTCATTAGCTAGATATTGAATCAAGAAAAGGCCAACAGTGTCTTCAAAACTGTCATCAGGATTTGATCAGAATGTACGACCCCTTTAAGTTTTGAAATTTATAAGATATTCATTAGTATCTAACAATTAAAATTCATGGATTTTTAAAATTCAAACTTTCATTAAGGTGATTATAGAGTCACATATATTTGTAATAAATAATACAAAATGCTTATGTTGGCAGCACACATACTAATGTTGAAATGATATAGAGTTTAGCATTTCTCCAACACAAAGACAACTTGCAAATTGATGAAGCTTTCTAATTTTTATTACTCCTGTTATTGGTAGTTCTGAACATTAGATTTTTTTTTTCCACAAGATTTTATGGTACCTAAATATATGATTGAGAGTGGAAACATAGGGGACAAAAATCAGATATTGAGGGAGGGGGGGAAGGGAAAAAATGGCAGAATGAATCAAATAACATTACCCTATGTAAATTTATGATTACACAAATGGTATGCCTTTACGCCATGTACAGACAGAGAAAAAACATGTATCCCATTTGTTTACAATAAAAATAAATAAATTAATTAAAAAAAAATCAGATATTGACAGTTTAGTTTTTCTACTTTAATTTGTGAGTTTTAAATATAAATGTAGGGATACAAAACATTAAAATATTGTTAAAATGTTTCAGTGAACTGGTTTCAGCAGTTCAATTTTATAATAGTTATAAATAAACTTTTAAGTTTCTCTGGACAGTGCCAGCTTTTGGATTTAATTATTTGTTTTTTTTTTTATGGTACTGGGGATTGAACTGAGGGGCACTTTACAACTAAGCTACATTTCCATCCCTTTTAAAAAAGATATTTTGAGATGGTGTCTTGCTGAGTTTCCCAGGATGACCTTGAACTTGCAATCTTCCTGCCTCAGCCTCCCTATTAGCTGGAATTATAGGCATGTACTTCTGTGCCTAGTTGGATTTTTTTAAAACAAATTGCTTACTAATAGCAACTAAATGGTGCTTGTAGCATATTATATAGTAGGTTACATTCACTATATTTTTCTGAGTGTTTTTACATGCAAGTATATGTTTTTAATGTTTTCTATGCTGTTCCTGTAAAGCTTGCTATAAAATACATTAGTTTATTAAATAAATAAATAAATAAGTAAGTAAAAAAAAAACAAGGATTGGGACTTAGCTCAGTAGTAGTGTTCTTGCCTAATTTGAGTGAGGCCCTGGACTTGAGCCCTAGCACAACCCAAAGAAAAAGAACAAATGCAAAGAAATATTCCTCTTAGACTTTTTCCAGTTTTTCCCAGTGGTAACATTTTACAAAACTAACACAATATCATAGGTAGGGTATGATGCTAATATAATCTGCCAGTCTTATTCAGATTTCCTTGGTTTTATTTGTACTCAGGTGTGTGTGTTCTGGGAATTGAACTCTAAGCCTTAGGCATGCTAAGTATGCACTTTACAATTGAGCTATACCCCTAGCCTGGTGTGGGTGTTTTAAAGTTAAAGGCTTCATAAAAATATCATCTGGGCTGGGACTGTAGCTCAGTGGTAGAGCATTTGCCTGGCATGTGTGAGACACTGGGTTCACTCCTCAGCACCACATGAAAAAATAAAAGGTTATTGTCTCTATCTGTGCCTAAAAATACTTTAAAAAAAAATATTATCCCCTTTCTTTTAGGTTATCATCTGACTCAAATTTTCAGATGTTCTGCTAGGGAGAATCTGGTCTCCATCCTGTTTCAGAATGGTGGAATCTTTATTCATAAATAGAATTTTTTAAATAAAAGTAATATATCAAATCCAAAACGATCCCATAATTCACATGGCAGTATATTTTCCAGTCATTTTTTTCCAATGACAAAAAAAATCTAAGTGTTGAAACAACAAATCCATCAGACGAATTTTATATGTATTAAAAATGGGAAGCCTTAGAAGACAAGCCTAAGTCCCATTGGAATGAATTTATGACTTGTACTTCTTTTTTCATCATCAACAGCATTAATAAGCAAGAGTCAAGCACCATGTTCTTTTCTTTTCTTTTCTTTTCTTTTTTTTAAGGCACAAATGGAATTACAGGATATTAGATAAAGTCAATTAAAATAATAATTTATTGAACACCCCCTTAAAGAAATGCTACCAAAAAGAGAAGAAACTCAACTCAGATTTTATTTCCTGTTTCCTGAGCAACTGGAGCATCATGTCTTCAATTCAGAATGAAATTGGGTTTAGGGGAAACTGTTTCTTTATTTGAATGAGGTCTGCCTGCTCTATTCACCCTTGAACATTAGTCTTTTTCATCTATTATTATTATTATTTTTTTCTTTTTGGTACTATGGATTGAACCCAAAGGTGCTTTACTACTGAGCTACATTTCCAACCGCATCTCACTAAGTTGCTAAGACTGGCCTCAAACTTGCAAACCTCCTGCTTCAGCCTCCCAGGTTTTATTTATTCTTTTTATTCTTTTAAAATTCTGCACTATTGAGTAAAATGTGTATTATGAAGCCTAGAAGATGAATACTTTCACATATTTTGAATATGAAGCAAAGCTTGAGCAAATAAGAAATGCTATCAGATGAGTCCTAAAATTTTCAGACATGAGTTGCATTTTTTACTTCTATAGTTTTTAAAATAAAAAATCATTTCAGTTGCAGTATCCAGTTTATTGGGACCATCTTGAATTCTGTGATGGATTCAGAAAACTTTTAGACCATTTACAACTGGATAAAGTGAGTACCCTGAAACTAATTATTACTTACATGTGATTGTAATGCCACCTTTATCTTGCAAAGCCTGATGTTTTTATTTTTGTGGTATTGGGGATTGAACCCAGGGGTGCTCCATCTCTAGCCCTTTTTATGTTACAACAGTGTCTTGCTAAGTTGCCCAGGCTGACCTCAAACTTGCAATCCTCCTTCCTCAGTCTTCTGAGTTGCTGGGATTACAGGTATAAGCTTCCACACCTGGCTTCCATCCCTTTTTATTTTTTGAGACTATGACTAAGTTGCCTTGAACTTGTGATCCTCAGCCTCCTAAGTAGCAGAAACTACAGGTGTGTGCCACTGTACTCAGCTCCTTTATCTTTTAAAAATGCTTTGTGGGGCTGGGGAGATAGCTCAGTTTGTAGAATGCTTGCCTTGCAAGCACAAGGCCCTCGGTTCGATCACCAGCACCGCAAAAAAAAAAAAAAAAAAAAAAAAAAAAAAAAAAAAAAAAAAAAAAAAATGCTTTGTGATATAATTCACATAACCTGCAATTATTTTTTTTTTTTTTAAAGGTACTGGAGGTTGAACCCAAGGGTTATGTAACACTGAGCTAAATCCCCCATCCCTTTTTCTTATTTTGAAACAGTCTCATTAAGTTACTAAGTCTGACCTTGAACTTGCCATCCTCCTGCCTTAGCCTCCCAAATAGCTGGGATTACGAGTTTGAACCACTGCACCCAGCCATGCAGTTATCTTTTTAAAATATAAATTTCACTGTGTTTTAATAATTCCTATATATGGAATACACACACACACACACACACACATATATATATACACACACACATATATATACATATATATATATCTGTATCCCATAGTGCCACCACACCCAGTTGTGTTTTCTAAATTTCTAACTCTGTACATAGTTCAGTCTGTTGGGTAGTGTTGACATTATATTCTGTGGTTAGTGAATTGAAGCAACTTTTTGATACTCGTGGTCAAGATTGATCAGTGTTTTAGGATCTGCCTTATGTTTGTTTATAATTAGGTTCATCTATTTGGGGCTTCTTTGGGAGGCTTTTTGGCCCAAAAGTTTGCTGAATACACTCACAAATCTCCTAGAGTTCATTCCCTCATCCTCTGCAATTCCTTCAGTGACACCTCTATCTTTAACCAAACTTGGACTGCAAACAGGTAAGAATATAAACTTTGGGCCAAAAGTGTTGTTTTTGTTCAGTGGAATTTGGGGTTTTTTGGTGCAGTGGGAAAGGAAGGTTCCTATCTTCTGTCTTTTGCAGTTCCTTGGCTTTTGAAACTTCAAAAAAAAAAAAAATTCACTTACAGGTGATTGTTTTAATTTTTTGTTGCTGATGGATCTTCATTTATTTATATGTGGTACTGAGAATCGAACCCAGTGCCTCACACATGCTAAGCAGGTACTCTACCACTGAGCCACAACCCCGGCTCCTAAGTGAACTCTTAATTCAGCTGTTTCGGTTATTCTAAATTATTGCTTAATGTACATTCACAGTGCATCAACTACTACTATGTTCTTGTCCCATTTTTTTGTGTGAATAGTTCTGTATATTGGTTGACAGTTTCATTAGGCATTTGGCTTTTCCCAGTTTTTTATTGCTGCTATAAATCTTTGTAACAGTCATTGCTTTCCTTCCCCTTCTGGGTTATTTCCCTGAGACATGTTCTCCAGTTGGGACGACTGGAGCATTTAGTCCACCAGCAGATGCTCTTCACATCATGACATGTCATGTCTTCAAAAAGACAGAAGTGGTGAAAATGCTCTGGGGGATTACCATTAGGGTACTGTTTCCTCAGAGGCATCCCTTCATTGATTTTATCATTTTAATTAGTTTGATAGATACTGGATGGTACCTTAAAGCTGGTTTACTGTTCACTTCTTTCATTGCCAGCAAGGTAGGTTCTATCCTTAAAAAAAAAAAAAAAAAAAAAAAAAGCCTGTTACCAAACCAGAGTTCATTTACTCCACACTCAAAAGGCCCAGTGAATTTAGGACAAGTTGTTGAGGCAAAGAAAAAGATTTATTCAGTAGACCAGCAAGACCAAGAATGGTGGACTAGCATCCCAAAAGACCATCTTAACACAGGTTTTAATTCCTTTTATCTTTAGGGGGAAACCTGGTAGCTGGTCATCTGTTGATTTGTGCTGCTAATTTAAATTATTAACCAGGGCTGCATGCTTAGGGAGGCACAGGCTCTTTCTAGCAAAGGATATTCATAAGTATAGGCACAATTTTCCCCACTGTCATTACTCCATTTCACAGTCTTGTCAGACAAAGGGCAATGATCACTCTGGCCACTTCCTGCTGAAAGCAGGCAAAGGAGGGGTTATATGAAATGGAATGCTTAACTTGGACTTGAAGTCTTGGCCTCTTCCAGTAAACCCTTGTTATAACATTAGTTCTGATGCATCACACAAGGGATCTGATTACTGCAGGATATAATTTTCTGTTCCTTTCCAACAAAATCAGCACTTCCCCATATAGTGTTCTACATTGGAGTTTTAACTCTGGGCCAGGTTAAACCTAAGTCAACATGCCCTTGTTCTTCAAGGTACTATCAAAATCCCTTTTTTGCAGTGCAGCCTAAGACAAGGTTTGGGCTGTCCCATCTTCTCTTCCCCATGGGGAACTAGTTGTACCTCTTTATAACATCCTTACCATATGATTTCCCAGTAGGATCCCAAAGGAGGTTTTCCTTAAGTATTTGTTCATACCCCTTGTATAGTAAGCATATCCATTAAATCCAGAGATAATGGGCAAACTGAGGGGTTCAAGTAGGACATGGTCATACTGAGGGGAACATCTTAATTTAATCAGCTGAATTTTATTCCCCAAGACCAATCATTCCTGGTCAAACATGAGCAGTTTTATCAAACATTTGAGAGGGTTACCTCCTCATAAGATCAACAAGGAGGAAAAGGTAAATATTACCAATTTCTATTGCTAAACCTCCCATTTTTTTCTTAAGTACTTGAGATTCTCAATTGGAGTGAAAGTTCAGAAATCTGATGACCTTGTTGGATGGCCAAGTCAGTGGGTGTAGATTTTGCCCTTATGTGGTAGATCCACTGTTTTTCTCTGGCTAATTTGACAGAAGAATGATTTCTTGAAAGTACTTCAAATGGTCCCGTCTTTTTTGCCACACACTGTTGGTCTGCTCCTTATTCCTTCTAGGTTTTTAGGAAAAACTCAGTCACCAGACTGAATGGATGGACACATTAGTGGGATATATAGACCTATTGGAAGCAAGCTCATGGACAGAAGTTAATATAGTCCCCAGTGTTTTTGCAAACTGTCACCAGCTGGTCCTGATCCTTTAATAAATCATCATGTCCTCCTATGGGGGAGAAATCTGAAACGGCCTACCATAGCGCATTTTGAAAGGACTCAATTTGAACCTGCTTCAGGGAGCTACCCTGATCTGTAACAGAGCTATTGGTAATGTCTTATCCCAAGTTAAGTTGGTTTCTTGACTTTTTTTTGCATTATTTTCTTTAAAATGTGACTTATCTTCTTGGTATTTCCCATTAACTGAGGCTTCCAAAAACAGTATAATTTTCAAATTATGTATGACATTTTAGATACCTGTTAGGTGATAACTAAAAAGAAGGAAAATCCATTATTGCTTTGGCTTATTAAGCAAGCCCAATCTTGGTCTAATTTCCCAGTCCCAATTTACAAGTGTCTTGACAATTTCAGATTTTTTTTTTAAGTTAAGACAGATAGGTCTCTCTACACCCAGGAAAGGTAGGTGGTACCTGTCAAAGGTACAAAACTAACACATCTGAAATTTCCCAGGACTTAGGGCATTTGAGTGAAATCAATTTGCCAATCTGGCTGGGCCATTCCCCAAAACTGACCTCCCGTTTGCAGAGACCTGGTGGTTATGTCTCCCTTCAGATTATATTTATCAGATTATATTTAGCTCATACCAAGCAGTTTTGAGTGACATACTGAATAGTTTTTATAAATTGGGTCCCATATTTCTGTATCCTTTGGAGGGTGGCATTTCCCCCAAAATGAGTACGGTGGTAGATGTGTTTTATCATTGTTTGGGACTTCTAGGATCTGAATTATTCCTCTGACATTGCCTTTCCTTCCAGGGACTGTTTGGTCATTAGTTCAGCCCCATTCTTCAGCACTTTTTTAGTCTTTATCAAGATAAGTCAGCTTAGAAAACCAGAGGTCCCATCAGGGCTATCACCAGCCACAGTAGCCTTGGCACTTAATCAGCTGGTTTCCCTTATTCACTATGCTCTCCCCTTCTGGTGGCCATAATAGTGTATTACTACCATCTGGAGAGACTTGTGAGCCACCTCTAACAACTGCAAGATTCCAGGGATCCCCTTTTCCTTGGCTAGGGAGAGAACCCTGTAAGGGCAGTGATTTCTGCCTTCAGAACTGAGCTGGAGGGAGGCAGTGCTTTTGTCTTTAATGTTTCTTATAAGGTTACCTCCGCACACGCAGCCTGGCACTTACCTTAGTAGATACAACTATTCCCATCTATAAACAGCTGTAATTTGGGACTAGGCAAAGGCTGATTAGAGATCCAGGTGGCTGGGATACACTAGTTCAATGATCTGCAGGCAGTTATGTTGGGGACAGTGCTCATTTGGGAGTAAGGTGGCCAGACTCAGTGCGGATGTAACCTGTGGTCTCATGCTGGTATTGTTCAAGAGAATGACTTGGTATTTTCCCATTTTTCCTGGGGTGAGCCAGTAGCCTTTTTGTTCTAATGAGGGGACATGGTGGGACACTTACACGGAGGTTGTCACAAGGCAAAGTTTTCTGCCTCCCATAGAATACACAAGTGACTCCAACCTCTGACAAGCATGAGGGTCATCCCTTAGCTATGTGATCTAGTTGTATGGGAAACATGCCACAGGAGACAGTCTGAGGGCTGAATGAAAACTCCAGGCCCTAATCCTTGTTTTTCATGCACAAACAGGCTGAAAGGCTTTTGTATGTCGGGAAGACCCAGGGCAGGAGCTGTTACTAACTTTTCCTTCACCTTACAAAAGTTTTTGAAATTCCTTGGTCCATTCTAGAGGCTCAAGATTATGACCCTTAAGGGCCTCATAGAGCGGATTTACTCTAAGCCCATAAGTGGCAATCCAGAAATCAACCATTTCCCAAAATCCTCTTTGTTGTCTCCAAGCATGTTTATGGTCTGGCAAAGGATCCCTTTGCTCCTGGGACAAAGCAAAACCCAAATAAATGACTTGTTGCTTGCGTATTTGTGCCTTTTTCTGAGACACTCTGTATTCACATTGTCCTAAATAATTCAGTCTATTATCTTGGCAAGACATTTGTCATATGTTGGGCTCACCATGCCACATGCTGTAATAGGAGTCCCTGATTTAAATTAAAAGACCTCAGGTCTTTAGCCAGAATTTTCCTGAACAAGGTGGGAGAATTCTTAAGTCCTTGGGACAGTATAGTCCAATAGCCTTGTAGAATGAACTGAGCATGTGGGTCCTGCCACTCAAATGCAGGTAGTTCTAGGGATTCATTTTCTACCAGAATTGTGAAAAAGGCATTCTTGAGGTCCAGAACTAAAAATCAATATTCTCCCAATATAGTCAGCAGAGTGTATAGATTAGGCACTCATAGATGCAGATCCTATTTTATTATCTGTAGATCCTGAAGAAATTGGTATTCAGTCAAATGTGGTTTCTTGACCCAGAGAATGGTGGTGTTATATGGAGACTGGCAGGGTTTGGTAAGTCCCATATTAAGAAATGTTTCAAAAATGGGCTTTATCCCATGTCAAGCTCCTTTCCCTTCCTTTAAGGCAGTTTGTATTGGGGCAATATCCTTTGCCTTGCCAGGAGTCCTATGTGCCCACATAGTGGGCCTTACCTCTCGCATGACTTCAGGTGTTACTTATTCCTCTGGTTGTTCCTTGGACTTCAGGAGGGCCAGCTGCAGATATCAACTGCAGATATCAACATTAAGGTGGGGCCTTAATGTTGCAATGTCTTGGTAAAAAGATTACTTGAACATTTAATTTACGTAGAAGATCTTGTCACCAAAAGGGAATGGAACACTCTGGCATACACAAGAAACTGTGCTTTAGAATGATATCCCTATGATGGTGTCCTAAAGATTGCAGAAAGGTGTGGTCTTATATTTTTCCCAAGATGCCCATTGTGGGAATAGTATGTAAAGTTTTTTTTTGTGCCAGCTTAGTATTAGGTACTGAGGAAGTAGTGCTTGCATCCACCAGAAAAATCAGTTTTTTCCCCACTGTCAATTTTGTATGGGGCTCCTCTTTCGTATGGGGTGAGTTTGTATCAGGTGCCTTATATCCAAGGGAACTAGCTCCTGGGCCTCCTTGTATATCTGAATCTTCTTTCATTTCTACCATCTACAAGCCCCTAATCTTACTCTTTACTTTTTCTTCTACTCAGACGTTCTTCAACTTAGGACAGTTCCCCGCCCCCACCCGGTTTTCCTCCACTTACAATAAGTGCATTGATCCAAGCTGAGGGCACCTTATCTTTCTTTAAGGAACCTTTTCTTTGAAAGTCTAATGCTGCAGCCATCAAGGAAGCATTGTGTTTGCATCTTCTTCCTGCAGTCACTATCTTTTGTTAAACACCTTAAAAGCTATATCCACCAACTGGGATGGATTCATTCCGAAAGTTTACTCTTTAGTTGTTGCATTTCAGCTAGGACTGACTGAAATAACAAACCTCTAAGTGATCTTGAATAAGAGAATGATTTTAATATAAGCAAAAAGACAGCAGAAGAAAAAATAGACAACTAAAAGTTATGTATTAGTCTATAAATGAATGCACTTTAAGAATTATCTAATTCCTATTCACAAGAGATTTTAAATTGGGCATGCTGATCAACAAAATTATTAAATTAGGTACATAAAGCCATATGAATTCACCAGAAAAAAAAAATGTTATGTTATCTGAGAAATCCCTGCCAAAATAACAGCAGAGTAGCAGGAACCCCTGCCAAAACTATTCTAGGAATCCCAGGGGCAATTTACCTTGGTGTGTGAATTAAATCCTACCCAGTGCTTTCTTCATGACCTATTTTTAAGTCATGTCTTTCTTGACTCCAAAGGATACTGGAACCAAGCAGTATTACAAAAGCATATCATCTTTTTTCCTTTTTAACTCTAGTTAAATCAGTTACCCAAAATCTGCCCCAACAG
The DNA here is from genome assembly GCF_902686445.1 of Sciurus carolinensis. Lineage (NCBI taxonomy): Eukaryota > Metazoa > Chordata > Mammalia > Rodentia > Sciuridae > Sciurus > Sciurus carolinensis. The sequence continues at coordinate 89,920,192 of NC_062214.1, forward strand.
ACTTTCCTTGGGATTGTATTCTTCCCATTCTGAAAACAAAGAGTGAATTCATACAAATGGAATACACAAATGAATGAGTTCTCAGTTTGGGTAAAAATCCAACAACTATTTACTCTCTCCAAATAAAGTACTTTATAGAGAATTTTTTTTTTCCTCCCCCTGTACTGAGGATTGAACCCAGGGGCACTCTACCACTGAGCTACATTCGCAGACTTCCCTCACCCCCCACCCTGCCCTTGAGACAGGATCTCACTAAATTGCTGAGGCTGGCATCAATTGTTGAGGGATTATGACTGGGATTACAGGCATATGCCACCTCTCCTGACTCATTTTCACCTTTAAGAGAAAGTGGTGGTGATGACAGAAAACTTAGCTAACTGGAAGTCAGCCAAGTGGTTCTTTGAAGAGAAGGTCAACTTCCAATGAAAATAAGCATCCGAAGGTGATCTTCACTTTTTATAAATAATTTTCAGCATAGTTTTAGAGAAATCAGCATTTACCCTCCATGCTGATTCAGTATTTGAAATTCATGTAATAAAGTCAATCAAAGATCACATATAGACCTGGGGATGTAGCTCAGTTAGTAGAGTGCTTGCCTCGCACGCACAAGGCCCTGGGTTCAATCCCCAGCACTGCAGAAAAAGAAAAAGATCACATATAGAAATCCACCAAGATTGAATTGCTCTGAATTAATCCAAGTGAGCCTAATAGGAAGTTTTAGGAAGTACAGTAATTTTCATTTTGGTAATCAGAAAGTTTTTGGTATTGGTTTTGTTTTTTTGGGGGGAAGTTCTGGGGATTGAACTCAGGGACACTCATCCACTGAGTTGCTTAGTTCCTCACTGTTGCTGAGGCTGGTTTTGAACTTGCAATCCTCCTGCCTCAGCCTTCCAAGCCACTGGTACAGGTGTGTGCCACCATACCCTGCATCAGTTGTTTTTTCAACTAGAAAGAAGGAATATTTCTCTTAATTATCAGTTTCCCAATGAAAATAGTTTAACCATTGGAAATAAGACCAATTGGGGCGGGGGGGGGGGAATCCTGGAATCATCAGAATGCCTAACTCAGTGAAAGTATTTTTGAAATATTGCTTATATTCTGTATACTCAAAAATTTAATTTGACCATAATTCTTTTGAGAGCTTGGAAAAGTGCATATGCAGTCTACTACCTGCTGAGTTCTTTGACGGGAGTAGGGTTTTTTAAAATCTCTAGATTCCAAGTAGTAAATGTTGAGTGAACATTTGCCATTTAGGTGTAGTATCGAAAGTTTTAATTACCAGGTCTTTGTTTTACAGCTTTTGGCTGATGCCAGCATTTATGCTCAAAAAAATAGTTCTTGGAAACTTTTCGTCTGGCCCAGTGGACCCAATGATGGCTGATGCCATTGATTTCATGGTGGACAGGGTAAGGATCATGATATTAGGGTGGGAACACCTTGTACTGGGAATTTTCACAGCTACTTATTCTCTGAAGATATATCAGTCTCATTGAGTATATAGTAAAGGTCTTTGTTAAGCAACCTTCCATATTTAACACTCTCAACAGATATCACTGTTGTGTAGGGATTTGGCTACATTAGTGCTTCCTAGTAGCTGTTCATCAAAATAACATGGGTAGCTTTTAAAAATATAGATTCTGGGGTAACTATAGATAACAATTTACTGTACATTTCAGAAAACTAGAAATAGATATGATTAACCTGATTTAAGCATCACAAAATGCATACATGTATTGAAATAGCACATTACCTCATTAATGAGCAATATTTTTATATGCCAGTTAAAAGTTTATTTTACTTAAAAAAAATTTTAAATGCAGGTGTAGTGGCATATACCTCTGTAATCCCAGTGACTTCGGAGTCTGAGGTAGAAGGATCTCAAGTTCAAGGCCAGCCTGGACAACTTAGTCACACCCTGTCTCAAAAAAATAAAAAGATTCTAGGACCTCATACCAGACAGTCAATCTGGTATCCTTGGGTATGGGATCCTGGGAATCTGTAGTTTTACTTTACCCTTTCCTTTATCTCTTAAGGTAAATCTGATGAACCATGTCTGTAAGCTTGCTGTATGTGTGCAGTACTAAGGATGGAACCCAGGGGCACTATGCTGAGCTAGACTCCAGCCCTTTTATTTTTTTATCTTGAGACAGGGTCTTACTGAGTTGCTGAGGCTGGCCTAGAACTTGAGTTTCTCCTGCCTCATCCTCTCAAGTAGCTGGAATTCCAGGTGTATGCTACTGTACCTTGCTATAGGCTTACCTTGTAACTTAATAGGCAGGTGATTTCTGAGGTCTCTATTAGCTCAAAGATTCTTTAGGTGTTTATCTGACACCTTTGAGGCGTGGGAATTGGCTTGGTGCCCCCTGCACCTCCTTGAAGCAGGGAGTTTGGTTAAGGACTTTCAAAGACCAGGTTCCATTTATGGGACCTTAATCGGGTTCCAGAACAGAAAAAAGGTCACCACATGAGAAGCCCATTTCAAGGTCTCTCAAATGCATTGTTTCTCTTTATTGGTAACTTTTCTGGCCCCACTGTACATGATACCACCTTTATAAATACAAATGTTACTTGTGAATTTACTGTAAATATAAGAAACAAAATTTTAGAAACTTTATATGTGTTTTTTTCCTGCAGCTGGAAAGTTTGGGTCAGAGTGAACTGGCTTCAAGACTGACCCTAAATTGTCAGAATTCTTATGTGGAACCTCATAAAATTCGGGACATCCCTGTAACCATTATGGATGTAAGCTTCCTGTTAAGTAAAATAGATGTTTTACCTTTTGAAATTATTTGCCAAGATATAATTTTCAAATTTTAAATGTGCTTCTTCAAACACTTGTTTGCCCCCAGCTTTCTCAGTGTTTATTGCTTGACCTGGATTTTTCCTGACAAGAATAATACTATTGAAATAAAAATAAATTTAAACAAACATGGTAGTCTTTGCCCATGTTGGTTTATTTTTGCTTTCTTGCTTTCTTGTGAACAGAAAGCAAAAATATTTGGCATATTTTAGCTGTTTCACATCCGGGCAGCAAAGAGAAAGTGCCCCTCAGAGAATCAAGAATTACATAAAGTCAATTAGCACAAAAACTTTTTTTAATTGTAGTAAAACATATATAACAATATTTACCACATTAGCTATTTTTAAGTATACAGTTCAGTGACATTACATATAGTCACCACCTTCTGTTTCCAGAACTTTTTCATCATCCAAAACAAACTATTAAACATTAACTCCCCCTTTCTCCTTTCCCGCCAGCCCCTGGCAACCAATGATCTTACTTTCTGTCTTTGAATTTTCATTTTCTAAAAGGTACATCATACAGGGGCTGGGGAGATAGCTCAGTCGGTGGAGTGCTCGCCTTGCAAGCACAAGGCCCTGGGTTCGATCCCCAGCACCACAAACAAACAAAACAAACAAACAAACAAAAAGAATAAAAGGTACATCATATAAATGATTCATACAGTATCCTTCTCTGTCTGGGTTGTTTGACTTAGCACAATGTTTTAATTTTTTGCAGTTCTAGGGATTTAACCCAAGGCCTTTTCATGCTAGGCAAGTGCTATACCACTGAGCTACACTCCCAAACCTAGAGCGTTTTTAAGATTCATCAATTCAATAATGTATGTCAGAATGTCATTCCTTTAAGACTGAAGAAGATTCCATTGTTTGTATATTCCACATTTTGTTTATCCAGTCATCTGTCACTTGAGTTGTTGTTCGAATTGTTGTCTTCAACTTTTTGCTGTTGTGAATATTGCTTCTATGAAAATTATTATTAAAAGTAAATGAAGTCAGGCATGTGGTGCATGACTGTAATCTTAGCAGCTCAGGAGGCTGAGTTCAGAGCTAACCCAGCAATTTAGCAAGGCCCTAAGCAACTTAGCAAGACCCTGTCACTAAGTAAAATGTATAAAAGGGCAGGGGATGTGGCTCAGTGGTAAAGCACCCCTGGGTTCAATCCTTGTACCAAAAAAAAAAAAAAAAAAAAATGGTAACTGGGTGAGTCCCTGCTTGTAATCTATGGGTACATACCTACAAGGAGGATTGCTAGATCATGTGACAATTCTGTTTAACTTTTTGAGGAACTGCCATATTGTCTTCCACAATGGCCATAACATTTTACATTCCCATCAGCAATGCACTTCCTGGACAAGACTTGTTGTGTTTTGTTTTGATAACAGCTATCCTAATAGATGTGAGGTGATATCTCACCATTGAGGGTTTTTTGTGTGTGTGTGTGTTAGGTTTTTTTGTACTTTAAACAGTGCTGAGAATTAAACCCAGGGCCTCACACACGATAGGCAAGCATGCTATCAATGAGCCACATCCCCAACCCCTCACTGTGGTTTTGACTTAAAAATTTTGAGGAAGGTACTGAGATCAAACTTAGGGAATCCTGCATGCTAAGCATGTGCTATCCCACTGAGCTACAGCCCCCATTTTTTTTTTAATTATGTAACTACTTTATTTTGCCTCAAATAAATTTAGTCCTAAATTCAAGTAATATGGTATTTCTAAGAATTGATTTGTCAGGAAATTATCTAATACAAGCAGTAAATAACTCCTTATTCTCAACTCTAATTGATATAATCTGACATTTACCATGACATAGAGCAAGCTTTTCAATGGTACTCACAGTGTATTTGCTCAGCCTACTCTCCTTTTGCAGCTATGCTTATTACCTGGGTTTGTAACCACTGAAAACTACATTATTTAGTTGGCAATGTATTTAAAATTATTTGTGTAAATTGTATGTATGTGTATGTAGTTGTTTCTTATTTTTAAATTACTTTTTTAAAAACTTGTTTGGGTATTAAAAGACATGTAGAATCATATGCTCCAGATTTCAAAAAGTGACTACTCCAAGAAAGAATTTGGACTTTTTACCTTATATTCTTTAAATACCTTTTGGAATTTTTTTTTTCCACTGAGTCTATATGACTTAATTTTTTGTGTGTGAGGTACGAAGAATTCCACCTAGGTCTTCACACATGCAAGGCAAGCATTCTACGGCTGAGCTACATCACCAGTCCCTTTTTTTTTTTTTTTTTTTTTTTTAATATTTTTTTAGTCATTGATGTACCTTTATTTACTTATTTATATGTTGTGCTGAGAATTGAACCCAGTGCCTCACACGTACTTGGCAAGCACTCTACCACTGAGCCACAACCCCAGTCCCTCCCCACTACTTTTTTATATTTTATGCTGGGAAAAAACATCTCAGCCTTTTTTTTTGTTTTTGTTTTTGTTTTTTTAAAGGTATTTGACCAGAGTGCACTTTCAACTGAAGCTAAAGAAGAAATGTACAAACTGTATCCTAATGCCCGGAGAGCTCACCTTAAAACAGGAGGCAATTTCCCCTACCTGTGCAGAAGTGCAGAGGTGAATCTTTATGTACAGGTAAGTCCCAACTTGGAATCCAGAGCAATTTGAACCTTAAACCATGATTTGTAACATAAAGCTTTTTTTTTTTTGATAATGGAGTAAATAAGGGAAGAACAGAATTTTCTGTAGGAATGAGAAGAACAAGGCATTAACTTGTTAAATGTGATTTCCACTTATAATTTATAGAAGTCTTCAAACAGGTATATTATGAAAGAACCATGGGCAACTCTCTGGCCACCATCTCTTTCTATAGCCACAGGCCCAAGGTTACACACTAAGGTGGCCACTGGTATGATATGACGTTACCCCTTGGACACAGTTCAGCCAAAGCAAGATGTCTACCAGACCTAAATGAGGTCAATTTGAGTCTCATGAAGCTATTTTTTAAATCTAATTTTAATACATTAAAGAATTTTTAAAACCCTCATCTTTATCCTTTAGGATCTTGGAATAGCATCGACAGGGGATTACTTTGGTAATTTGGAAAAAATTATCAGGAGTCTTACAAAGCCAGTTCTGTCTTCAAGCCTTCCACTCACTTGTGGAAATAGATCCTAAGGAGAGGATCCTAAACAGAAAAACTGATGCCCAGAGATATTAATCCTAGTAGCCTAAGATGGGGAGGAACTAACTCACAGCAACAGAAGAGTAAACACCTGCTCATGTAGCAGCATGCAGCTGTTGAAGATGTTTATGAAGATGCTTCTAGGAACATGGAGAGACTGGTTACAAAAGAAAGCAATTTAGGACCCAAGGTTCCATGTTGTCGTATTTTAAAATTCTTTGATTTTTCTGTGTTTGCTGATTTTTTTCCTAGTTAGTTTGTGTTAGACATTAATTTGAAAAGAATAAAACATCTGCTGTGTTCTCTGGGCATGGTGGCCCATGGCAAATCTGGGGCCAGTCTGGTCAACATACGGAAACACCGTCTGAAAAAAAAAAAAAGACTGAGGTTGTACTTCCCTGGTATAGCACCCCTGGGTTCATTCCTCAGTACTGGGGGGAAAATATCTGCTAATGGTGGTGTTTTCAGACGGGCTTCCCACCACCCCCTTCTGTAATACTGGGGATTGTACCCAGGGCTGCTGTACCACTGAGCTACATCTTGTATTTTAAGGCAGTGTCTCACTAAGTTCCCAAGCTGCAAACCAAGCTGCTTATAATAGGTAATATGCATTCTACTCAGTAATGCAGCCATTGAATATGAGGATACTGGCTGAATGTGGTGGTGCACACCTGTAATCACAGTAGCTCAGAAGGCTGAAGCAAGAGGATGACAAGTTCCAAGCCAGCCTCAGCAACTTAGCAAGGCCCTAAGCAACTTAGTGAGACCCTCTCTCAAAGTAAAAAAGGGCTGGGAATGGGACTCAGTGATTAAGCACCTCTGCGTCAATCTCTGATACCAAAAATAAATAAATAATGATTCTGGTTGGGCATGATGGCATACACCTGTAATCTCAGCTGTTCAGGAGGCTGAGACAGGAGGATCTCAAGTTTGAGGCCAGGCTGGGCAACAGTAAGACCCTGCCTCAGATAACAAAAGAAAGAACCAGGGGTATAGCTCAGTGGTTCCACCCTTGCCTAGCATTAGTGAAGTCCTGAGTTCAATCCCCAGCACTACCAAAAAAAAAATACTTTTTAAACAAAATTATTCTCCATCTCTACAGATACATTTGCTGCAGTTCCATGGAACCAAATATGCCGCCATTGACCCGTCTATGGTCAGCGCTGAGGAGCTTGAGGTGCAGAAAGGCAACCTCAGCATCAGCCAGGAGGAGCAGTAGAAGTGGCTTTAGCTGTTACTGTGAGGTAACCCAGTGTGTTCTTGTACAATCAGTGGCGTCAGCACCGCCAGCCGGCCTCTTCCTTCAGGTTCGTCAGGCTCACCGGTTCTCACTGTGTTTTGGAAGTGGGACTGATGGTCATCTTGACAGGCAGCAGCTCTTGTACACCAATGTAACTAACGGTCCCCTCTTCAGTTTTTTTTAGCTTTTGAAATTGAAAAAGTACTTTTGAAGACTCCCATTTTAAAAATTGTGAAAATTTTACTATCAAAAGTCTTCACCATTGTGTTAAGTGAATACTAATTTCTGAGGTTTGGGATTTTGTGGGTTTTTTGTTTTCTGTTTTCTTGATTTTTATATTATTTTCTGTAAAGGTACACATCCAGATTGTGTATCAGAAGGACACCAGTTATTTTTATGTTTTCTTGGCATAACAATTAACAGAGTGCTAAGGGTGGCACTCTGCTGTTAGCTCTCCTGCAAATCATCTACTTTTAATTTCAGTTAAGCATATTATTTTGAGTGTTAGCTATTTTCTTTAGACATTGCATTCATTTGGAATAAAAATTCAGTTTCAGTGAGTGGCTTTTGTAATTATTGTTGCCATCCAATGGGGCTACATTGATCACAGGTTTTGCTAGTTCTGTGTGGTTTTGTAAATTACTTAACTTCCCTGAAGTGTATTTGCGCATAGCAAGGTAACAGTTGCTTTTACTTATTGAATTGCTACTGTGCTCCAGGTACTTTTTCCTACTTTTTCTCTTTCTCAATACATGTAAAGAGAATAGTATTAGAAAATTCTGAGCTAGTTATGTAGCTCAGTGGTGGAGTGCTTGCCTTGCATGCACAGAGGTCATGGGTTTGATCCCCAGTGCCAGGAAGGAAAAAAAAGTATTAAAAAAATTCCAGCTTATGGATAGTTTGGTTCATCCCTTAACCCACCCTTATTTCTTCTACACACACTCCCATCACTGGATTATTTTAAGCATTTCTGATATAATTTCTACATGTATTTTTAAAAGATAAAATAGGTTATATGGTAACATGTTGAAATTTCTATAGATGCAAGAGATTACATCGAAATTCACATACTGGGAAATCAATTGATCAAATTTTGGGCAATTTTGAAGGCAAAAATAACTTTCCATAACTGGGTTAATTTTATCAATATAAAGTTAGAAAAAATTAACCATACCTGTGATCATAAAAACCAAGGCTCTTGGTAGACAACATGACTGAGTAGCGGTACCCAGCACTTGCCTGCTCCACAGATAACCAAAACATCAGGTGTATAGCTGCGTATTGAGTTAAGTAACTGTGGGAGAACAGTGGAATTCAACAGCAGAGCAGCAGAAGATTTGTAAAATCCAGAGACCTGACACGGCATCATAGCAAGAGAAAAGTCCCATTACCTGCTGCCCCAGCTCCACTGGGGTAAATGTGAAGGAGAAAACTCTCAAACAAATTCTGACAGTGTAGCTATTGGTAAGTTTTGCAGCCCTTGCAAATTTACCAGAAATCTGTATAGTAGCCTGACTTTGGAAAAGGAATTCACATCTCCCAGCAAAGACCCAAGGTGCTATAACCAGGAGCCATTTTGAAAACATTTTTAAAATGTTTGAATTTAAACTGTGTTAGGGAACTGGGTGTGGTGGCACACACTGTGATCCCAGTGACTCAGGAGGCTGAGGCGGAGGATCACAAGTTTGAGGCCCCTGGGTTCAATCCCCAGTACCAAAAAATAAGAAAGAAACTGTTAGGGGTCAAAAACTCCCTCATAGTTGCAACCCTGGGACTCCACAGACATTCCATTGTCTCTATAACCCCAAATAGACATGAACAGAAATAACCCATACCCCAATATATTACAGTTAAACATAGTTAAACAAGTACAGGACAAAAAAAATTTTTTTAAATCAGCAAGAAAAAGGTGTTAAGTCACACTTAAAGGCAACCGTGTTAGACTAACAGCAGATTTCTCAGCAGAAATTCTATAGGCTGGGGATGGGAAAGTGGGCATGGAACAATGTATTTCAAGTCCTGAAAGAAAACTGCCACAGAGTAGGATGGCACATGCTTGTAATCTCAGCTACTTGGGAAGTTTAGGCAGAATTGCAAGTTCAAGGCCCTTAGCAACTTAGCAAGACCGTGTCTCAAAATTTTTAAAAGGACTGAGGACAAAACTCAGTGGAGAACACTCCTGGGTCCAATCCCCAGTCACACTCACATGCACACACACTAAAGAAAGAAAAGACAAAGAAAGAATTACCAACCAGGATTACTTTACCCAGCAAGGCTAACCTTCAAAATAAAAGAAAAAAGATATTTTGAGATAAGCAAAAACTAAGGGAACTCTTGACCATCAGATAAACCTTATAAAGATGCTTAAGGGAGTCTTACACCCAGAAATGGAATAAAGATAACTACCATGATAATAGCAGGTGAAAATATAAATCCTATTAGAAGAGTAGCTACACAATCAGGCATGGTGGCACATGCCTGCAACTCTAGCTACTTTGGAGACTGTGGCAAGTGGATTGGAAGTTTGAGGCCAGCCTGGACAACTTAGCAAGACCCTGTTTCAAATATAAAGGGCATGGGGTGTAGAAGTGGTAGAGAATAAGCCTAGCATGTGTGAGGCCATGGGTTCAGTCCCCAGTATAGGGATGGGATGGGTAAGAAAACCCAATTATACGTTGTCTGTAATAAACTCACCTTACAAGTAAGGATATACACAGAGACTGAAAGCGAAAGGATGAAAATGTTATTCCAAGGAAATGGAATCCCCAAATAAGTAGAAACTGTGCTTATATCTGATAAAATGGATGTTAAGACAAAAACAGGGGCTGGAGTTATGGCTCAGTGGTACAGCGTTTGCCTAGCATTTGTGAGGCACTGGGTTGGATCCTCAGCACCATGAAAAATAAATAAAGGTATTATGTTCATCTACAACTAAAAAAATTTTTTTAAAAAGATAAAAACAATAGGAAAAGACAAGAAAGTCATTGTAAAAGGATCAATTCATCAAGAAGATATAACAATTATAAATCATTATCCACTTAATAATAGCACTCAAGCTTATAAAACAAATAATTTTAGACCTAAAAGGAGAGATAGACTCCCCATTGTTAGGAATTTCAATACCACACTCTTACCAATGGATAGACACCACACCCCCCTGCAGAAAAATAAATCAACAGACTTGAACTACACTATAAATCAAACAGACTTAACATTTACAGAATATTCCATCAAACGGATTCATCAGTGCATGCAACTTTTTCTAGAATAGACCATATATTAGACCATAAAACAAGTCTTAAATTGAAAAACAAATGAAGTCATAGCCTATATCTTTCCTCATTGTACTGAAATGAAACTAAAAGTCAATAAGAGAAATTTTAGAAATTATACAAATGGAGACTGAATAACACTTTTGAATGAACAGTGAGTCTTTGAGGAGGTGAGAAGAGAAATTTTAAAATTCCTTGAAATGAATGAAAATGGTCATACAACATAATGAAACGTAGGATACAGCAAAATGAAATAGGGTCTAAAAGAACAGTACGAAGAATCAATGAAACAATTGGCTATCTGAAAAAATAAATAAAAATAAACCTTTAGTTACTCTAATCAAAGAGGTTGTGGACAGGAGAGATGGAAATAAATAAAAGGAGAAGTGAAAAAAGACGTTACAGCTGATCCTCCAGAAATTCCAAGGTTCGTTAGGGATTATTTTGAAAACTATATAGTAACAAATTGGAAAATCTAGAATAGACAAATTTCTGCCACATGATCTATCAAATGAAACCAAAAAAATATTTTAAAAAACCTGAATACACCAATAAAAAGTAATGAGATTGAATCAGTAATAAAAAGTGTTCCAACAAAGAAAAACCCAGGAGCAAAGAGCTTCGCTGCTGAATTTTAACAAACTTTTAAAGAAACAACACCAAACTATTCCATAGAATTGAAAAGGAGAGAACCCTTTCAAGCTTATTCTATGAGGCCAGCATCACTCTGATGCCAATATCTGACAAGGACGCAAAAATAACAAATATATTATAAACCAATATCCCTGATAAACATGGATGAAAAATCATCAACGAAATACTTGCAGGGGCTGGGGTAACTCAGAGGTGGAGCTCTTGCCTCGCATGTATGAGGCACTGGGTTTGATTCTCAGCACCAAATCTAAATAAATAAATTAAATAAACATCCATCAACAACTAAAAAAATATTTTTAAAAATACTTGCAGCTGGGCATGGTGGCACTCACCTCTAATCCCAGTGACTCCAGAGGCTGAGGCAGGAGAATTGCAAGTTCAAAGCCAGTCTCTGCAACAGCGAGGCACTAAGCAACTCAGTGAGACTCTGTCTCTAACTAAAATACAAAATAGGACTGGGGATGTGGCTCAGTGGTTGAGTGCCCCTGAGTTCAATCCACAGTACCAACAAACAAACAAAAACCTTGCAAATCAAATTCTACAGCACATCAAAAAGATCAGATACTGGACTGGGATGTAGTTCAGTGGTAAAACACTTGCCTCACATTTCAGTCGCAGTACTGAAAAAGGCAAAAATTTTTAAAAAGAAAGAAAACATAAAGCGGGGATCATACAGCATGATCAAACTGGTTTCAGTCCAAGGATGCAAAAATGGTTCAACATATGCAAATCAAGAAACAAAATACATCACATAAATAGAATGAAGGATAAAAACCACATGATCATCTGAATAGATACAGCAAAATCATTTGATAAAATTCAGCATCCTTCATCATAAAGCCCTGAACAAATTAGGTATAGAAGGGTCATACCTCAATATAGTAAAAGTTATATATGACAAACTCATAGCCAACATTATACTAAATGGAAAAAAACTGAAAGCATTTCCTCTAGAACCAGGAACAAGATAAGGGTGTCTTCCCACCATTCTTAATATAGGACTATAAAATTTTAGTCAGAGCAATGAGGCAAGCAAAAAATATACAAATAGAAAGGAGGAAGTCAAACTATCCCTGTTTCAAGACTATATATTTCTTTTTTTTTAAGACTATATATTTCTATACATAGCAAAGCCTAAAAGGAAACTACCAAAAGACTATTAGAACTGATTGATAAATTCAGTAAAATAGGAGACAAAAACCAACATACAAAAATCAGTAACTTTTCTATACGCCAGTGAGTTTGCTTAAAAAAAAAAAATCATAAAAGCAGTCCCATTCACAATAGCCACACACACATACACACACACACACACACACACACACACACACACCTAGGAATAAACAAATGAGGTGAGAGACCTCTACAATGAAAATTATGAGACACTGAAGAAATTGAAGAAGACACTAAAAGGTGGAAAGACCTCCCATGTTCATGGATTGGAAGAATTAATATTGTTAAAATGTCCATACAACCCAAAGCAATCTATAGATTCAATGCAATCCCCACTAAAATATTAATGACATTCTTCACAGAACTAGAAACACGATCCTAAAATTCATATGGAAGCACAAAAGAGTCAAAGAAATCTTGAAAAAAAAAGAGCAAAGTTGAAGGCATCACAATACCTAATTTTAAGACATAATACAGAGCAGGAGTAACAAATCAGCATGGTATTTGCATAAAACAGACACAGTGTATAGAACAGAGACCCCATAAATAATCTCATTCATCTATAGCCATCTGATTCAACAAAGGTACCAAAAACATAAGTTGGAGAAAGTTTACCCTCTTCAACAAATGGTGCTGGAAAATCTGGATATCCACATGAAGTTTGAAGCTTGACTCCTCTCTCTCACCCTGTACAAATATCTAATCAAGATGGATCAAAGACCTTAATGTGAGCCCTGAAACTCTGAAACTGTTAGAGGAAAATGTAGGGAAAACACCAAGATACTGGGGCTGGAGATATAGCTCAGTTGGTAGAGTGCTTGCCTAGCATGCACAAGGCCCTGGGTTCAATCCCCAACACCACAAAAAAAAAAAAAAAACAAGATACTGATATAGGCAATGAGTTTATGGATAGGACTTCAAAAGCCAGGAAACAAAAGCAAGAATTGACAAATGGGATTACATGAAACTAAAGCTTCTGTACACAAAGGAAACAATCAACAGAGTAGAGAGACTACATACAGAATGGGAGAGTCTTTGCCAGCTCTTCATCTGACAGAGGGTTAATATCCAGAATATATTAAAAAAAAAACTCAAAAAAATTTTTAAAAACTAATCCAGGGGGGAAGGGGAAAAATAACAGAATGAATCAACCAACATCATCCTATGTAAATTTATGATTTCACAAATGGTATGCCTTTACTCTATGTACAAACAGAGAAACAACATGTATCCCATTTGTTTACAATAAAAAAAAAAGAACTAATCCAATTGAAAATAGGCCAATGATCTGAATAGACACTTCTCAAAAAAATGCAAATGGCCAACAAAAATATGAAAAAAATGTTCAATGTCATTAGTTATCAGGGAGATGCAAATCAAAACTACGAGATACCATCTCACCATAATTAGAATGGCTGTTACCTTTAAAAATACCAGCAAGGATGTGGAAAAAAGAAACTCTTATATAGTGCTAGTGGAAATGCAAATTAGTACAACCACTATGAAAAACAGCATGGAGGTTCCTCAAAAAACAAACAGCAGAACTGTCAGATGATCTAGCTATAAACACCACTCCTAGTTACACATCTGAAGGAAATGGAAGCAGCATACAAAAGAGACACCTGCATACCCATGTTTTTTGTATCTCTATTCCCAACAGCTAACATATGGAATCAACCTAGGTACCTGTAGACAGATGAATGGATAATGAAAATATCCATATATTAACACTGGAGCATTATACAGCCCAAAAGAACAAAATCCTGTCATTCACAGGAACATGGATAGATCTGGAGGACATGGTGTTAAGCAAAATAAGTCAGACTCAGACAGTATTGCACACTCTCATATGTGGAAACAAAAAGATGACAAAGGATTTCTGGGGCCTTGCAAGGGAGTAGGTGGTGGGGGCATCAGGGTAGAGGGATGGATGTAGTCAATGCACAGTGTCTGCATGTATGGAAAAATCTGTGAATCCCATTATTTTATACAATATGTATTAATTATAATTTTAGAAGAAAATAACCATTATCACACTTAAAAATTTATGGATAAGCTGGGCATGGTGACAAACATGTCCCAGCTGCTCAAGAAGTTGAAGCAAGAGGATGGCTTGAACTCATGAGTTCAAGACCAGCCTAGGGGGCTGGGATTGTGGCTCAGTGGTAGAGCACTTGCCCAGCATGTGTGAAGCACTGGGTTCGATTCTCAGCACCGCATATAAATGAATAAAATAAAGGTCAACTGACAACTAAAAAAAAAAATTTTTTAATATTTACTTTTTAACTGTAGGTGAACACAGTACCTTTATTTTGTTTTTATGTGGTGCTGAGGAGTGAACCCAGGGCCTCATGCATGCTAGGTGAGCACTCTACCACTGAGCCATAACCCCAGTCCCTAAAAATATATTTTTAAAAAGTATCAATAATTCTATCACTTTATCTGATATTCAGTTTTCATTTAATATTCTCCTTCGTTATTGTCCTGTAAAATTTTTTATAGCGGACTTGTTCTAATCAGGTGCCATATAAAGTCTGCATTTATTTATTGTGGTACTGGGAATTGAACCCAGGGCTACTTTACCACTAAGCAACCTCCCCAGTTTTTGTTTTGTTTTTTTTTTGTTTTGTTTTGGAGACAGGGTCTCACTAAACTGCCCAGGCTGGTTCAAACTTGTGATCCTCCTGCCTCAGTCTCCCAGGTGACTGCGATTACAGGCGTATACCACCACCCTGGCCTGCAATTTATGTTTGATGGCAGTGTCTATTAAATCTCTTTTAAACTCCAGTATCTCCTCCTGTGTTTTCTGGGCAGAGATTCAGAGAAGAAGCTAGCTGGCCATGGCTGACTAGCCTCATATCCTTCGACTTGTTTTTCTGGTAGTTACATCTAGAGACTTGATCAGGTCAAGATTGATCTTTTGGGAGGAACCAATGCACACCTCTGGACGCTCATGACACCTGACTCTGTACTGCTCAGTGGATTCAGCCTGATCCTGTCATGAGGAAGCTGACTGATTTAGCTGCCACCACTGATCTCTGTGTGATGTTTCAGTTCCTAACAGGTCATAGAACCATGATGATACTTGAATTGTTTTCATTCCTCCACATTTATTAACTGGAATTTGCCAATTAAGAGAAAAAAAAAAAACTTTTCATCACCACTTCTTGGTTTCTCTGACATGCAGTTTGGGCAAGAAAATACACATCAGTGCTTCTTTCCCTTTATATGCCAGTTTTCAGAATATTGAGTAACCATATCTTCTCAGATTTCATCTCTCCCGCAGCCCTGATGGTACTGATCTTACAGATAAGGCCTGGCAGAGGCCCAGCGCCTTGCTCAGGGACCCACAGTAAGGGGTGAAGCTGGGATGCCAACTTGAGTCTGACTGTTCTGCCCTTTCCCCAGAGGCCACAGTGTTTCCTGATTACCTGTGACTTGATAACTTTTGTGAGTTATGGAAGCACTTGGGAAACCATAACGGCATTGAGTGATGTGTTACTGGTCGCATCTGAGGCTTCCTTAGTTTTCCCTTAATTGCACTGTGTGCATTTTGACTAACCAACTACTGCTAGGGGCACTCCCTGCCTCTCTGGTCTAGGAAGGGACTGTGGACTGCCCTGTGTAAACCCACCCCATCTAAGAGCTACTCCCTGACTCTATACCCAAGTGACTACAAGTTGCAATTTCCAGCCCTGACTGGCCTGAGATACCTATTCAAGCCATCTATTAGGCCAGCTGTAGGGCAGGCCCAAGATGGCTACAGACAGGCTCCCTTGCCAAGGCTTCTGGCGGGCTATGTTTTTAGTGTGTAGTCAAGGTCATGAACACTGATTCAGCGTATGTACTCAAGGTCATAAACATTTGCTTGTGAGCTTGTGCCCACTTATGTAACCTGTTGGCAGTGGGCCTTCTTTGTCTGACCTGCATATAAAAAAGCCCTATGGAAATGATTCAGGGAGCTAAATGGAACTGGCTGGGACTAAATGAAATGAGCTGGAGGCTGAAGGCTGCTGCCACCTCTAAACAAAAAAATGTCTCCTATCCCAACTGCATCTTGCATCTTCTTCCACCTGCTGGGATCCTGAGTCTGTTTCCCAGGGTCTAAGCCCCTGCAGGACACCAGAGCCTTCCACAAGAACTCCAGATTTCACTTAGTAAAATCACCACGTCCCCACTGCTCAAACCTGCCCCTCCTCTCCTATACACACCTTCATGGGTCCTGGCATGGCTGAGCCTCAGATTTCCCAGCTAGAAATTCAGTTCTTAGACCCACCCACCCCCATCCTCTATCCCCAAGTCTCAGGCTGAAGCAGATGTGAGATGACACTTGGGTGTAAGATGTTTAAAGATCAACATCTGTGAAGGAAAGATAGCTTGGGCAGAGGAAGAACAATGATTCAGGCCCAACCAAGCAGCTGCCAATCAAGCAGGGAGCTCTGAAGCTAGCAGTGCCCACTGGAATATTCTCATGGAGAAATGGGATGATGGACTTTATGCCTGTTGCCTTGTTCGGTTCCTCTGTGCAGCCACCATGGGGAAACATGACCGTGGGTAAGGCAACTCTGGGCAGCAGAGGCAGAACCCAGAGGTCATGTGCCCACCACTCTCCCAGCCGCTGGGCTTAAGGCTGTCACCTTTGCCTAGTCACAGGACAGGCATCTCCTGCTCTGACTATTGCAGTGGCTCCTCACAGGCTCCACCAGCCACCGCATCCTAGCCAGCCTCTATGCTGTCCACACACTGGTCTGATTTTGTCACTCATCAGTGAAATAGCTTGAACAAACTGAAATAGGACTTAATAGGACTTTTACCATTTACTGAAGATTTGCACACCAGAAGAAAGGAAAGGAGCAACCTCCAGTAATAAGTGGCTGCATCTTCACCCCAATGCTGGAAATGAGACCCAGAGTCTTGCACATGCTCGGCAACAGCTCTGCCACTGAACTAGATACCCAGCCCCTTTCATTTTTTTATTTTGAGGAAGGGTCTTGCTAAGCTGCGTAGGCTGGCCTCAAACTTGCAATCCTCTTGCTTCAGCCTCCAGAGTAACAAATGCCCAGGGATTACAAATGCCCAACTTTCACCCCAGTTCTTAACATGTGAGTCGTATGGGTTCCTTTTGATAAGTGATGTGATCCAAAGTCTGCCTCACACCTCCCAGAAACTGTCTTGAAATCCATTAGAGAAAGATCTTTCACTATAAGTATATAACTTACAGAGTATATTTAAAAAGATTTTAAGCATACATCTTGCAAAAGGAGGGAATAACAATAAACAAAGTAAATATACACTGGAAAAGATTTACGTGTACATTTTAAATACAGGAAAGTCATAATTAGCAAGGTAACCTGCACTCTGAAAGAAGTGCATTTCTAAGGAGGGCGTGAAATCAAGCCATGAAACAGCAAACGCCCTACAAACTGATCAAGTTGTTTTTCAGGAAGCAGGTGCAGAAACCTAGAACCTGACCAAAAATGGCCTTAGAACTTGGTGAAACCTAGGAATGAAAATTGGGCCTCACAGACCTAGAATAGAAGGGAGGAGTGTAGGATGCTCCAGAATCATCCACAGGTTCCACCTGGGCTGGTGGAGCACACAGTCTCGCAGCTGCAACCAATAGCCCTCTATTTCCCCTCCCCCAATGCCACTTAAATGCCTTTGCTGCTGATGAGGGACAGAGAGTTGAGTGCACCTCCTCTCTTCTTGTCAGATGACCCACAGTGAAGTTCCTTCTTTTGGCAAAAAACACAGTCACAGGGGCTGGGGTTGTGGCTCAGTGGTAGAGCGCTTGCCTGGCATGTGTGAGGCACTGGGCTTGCTCCTCAGCACCGCATATAAGTAAGTAAGTAAATAAATAAATAAATAAAATAAAGGTCCATCAACAAGTAAAAAAAAATTTTTTAAAAACCTACAGCCACAGGGTACTGGCTTCTATGTGTGTCATGCAGCAAATTCTAGCTTAGTTATAGGAATCTATTCTGTTCAGTTTTTGTCTTAGGAGACATCAGTTTTTTAATTATGGGGCGAAGAATGAATTTCTAACATCCCTTCTGCTCCCTTCATACCTCTCCCCATCCTTCCACACTCTGTTCCAGCAACACCAATCCCCTGATGCATCTATTGCCACAACCCCATGCCACTGCATGGATGGCACTTAGTTGAGACTGTCCTTTCCCTACTTCTTTCTCCTCTCTGAGCTTCTCAGACCCCCTTCTTCAAGAAAGAATAAATCCCATAATTCTTCATACCCACCCATTATAGGGCCAGTCACAGGATGTTGCACTTACTGGTGTCCAAGCCCCTCTCCCCCATTAGACTCTAAGCTTCTATGGGCAGGAGTTGTGGGCTACTCAGCTCCATACTGGCTCAGGGCAGGCTGCCCACACAGAAAGGTACTCTAGAACTGTGTACTGGTCGGGCCAAGCTGAGAGCTGAACTCACACAGAACCAACCCAGGACAGGCTCTTGCCTGCTTTGACATCGTGTCCTGGATTTCCCAAACGAAAGAAATGAGGATTGAATCTTAGAGATTATTTCAACATTTCAATGTTTATTTAAGGACATGCTTTTTTCCCTTAGGGAAAAAAAATACAAAATTCATTTTGTAAAAATTCATCCAAATAAATTATCTAAGTCCCATGTGCTAAAAAATATACCTGTAATCCCAGCTACTCTGGAGGCAGAGGAAGGGTTAGAAGCCAATTTGCTGAGACCCTATCTCTAAGTAAAATAAAGAGGAATAAGGGTATAGCACAGTGTAGGGCACTCGTGGGTTCAATCCCCAGTACTCAAAAACTTTTTTTTAAAAGACTCTGCAAAGAGAATAGATGAGGGCCATGTTGCCCAGGCTGGTCTTGAACTCCTAGGCTCAAGTGATTCTCTTACCTCAGCCTCCCAAGTAGTTAGGACTATATAGGTATCTGCCATCACACCTGGCCTTTTCTTCTTCTTCTTCTTCTTCTTTTTTTTTTTTTTTTTTTTTTTTTGGTGTGTGTGTGTGTGTGTGTGTGTGTGTGTGTGTGTGTGTTGTGTTGTGTTTTGAGATGGGGTCCTGCTTTGTTACCCAGACTGGTTTTGAACTCCTGGTGTATTAGTCAGCTTCTTGTCTCTGCAACAAAATACCTGAAATAATCAACTTATAAGGAAGAAAGGTTTATTTTTGCTCACAGTTTCAGAGGTTTCAGCCCGTGATCACTTGGCCCTGTTGCTGTGGTAGCACAGTACAACATGGCAGAAGCACATAGGAGGATGTTTGTTCATTTCAGGGTGGCCAGGAAGCAAGGAGGAGTAGGAAGAGACCTGCATCCTAATATCCCCATCAAGGGCAGCAAGTGACTTAACTTTCTTCTAATAGGCTGTACTTCTAAATGGTTCCACCACTTCCCAATAGTGCCATCAGCTGGGAGTCAGTCCTTCAACACATGGGCCTTTGAAGGACATTCCAGGTCCAAACTATAGTACCTGGGTTCAAGTGATTCTTCAGCCTCAGTCACCTGAGGATTACAAGTGCATACCACTGTGCCCAGTCTGATGGATTGGTTTTTAAAAGCTCTTTTTTTCTTTTTTATAAATTTCTTTTTAGATTTAAAGAGAAATTGAGTGGTACAGAGAATTCCAATGTATCCCTCTTTTATTTATATGAATATAAGTAAATAAAAATATTTTTTCTTGTTTCCTTTCTTACACAATTAGCATTCCATATGCACTGATTCAGATTTTGATTTTTTTTTTCTATTTAATTTATCCTGGATCTCCTTCTGAAATAATACTTGGAAAGTGTCCTTGATCTTCTTTTGTTTTAATTATTGAATAATAGTCCATCACGCAGATACACCATACTTTATTTCACCAGTCCCCTGAAGATGGTCATTTGGTTTATTAAAAAAAAGGGATTAGCCAAGCACAGGGTGCATGCCTATAATCTCAGTGGCTTAGGAGGCCGAGGCAGGAAGATCACAAGATCAAGGCCACCCTCAGCAATTTAGCTGAGGCCTTAAGCAACTTAGTGAGACCCTGTCTCAAAACAAAAAAGTTAAAAGAATTGGGGATGTGACTCGTGGTTAGGTGCTTCTGGATTCAATCCCGGAACCAAAAATAAAATAAAAAACAAATGATTGGAAACAATGTAGTGATAAAGAGCCTCATATGTCTGTTATTATGTACACATACCAACTTATCATAGGATGGGTCACTAGAAGTGGGATTGCTGGGCCAAAGGGGCAAGATGTTTGTGGTTTGGATAGACAAGGCCAGATTGCCTCTCAGAGGACTCGACCATTGTGCATGCCACCAGCCACATGTGACCACTGAAGCTCCTTTCAGTTCTAACAGTTCTGAGTCTGTCTCCTGTCCCGGTCTCTGTCCAGTGGAGAACTCTGTGGGGAGCTTTTCTAAAATGTGGGTTCAAGAATGGCCACAGCTGGGCCGCATGCAGGAGAGCCCACACTAGATACCAATCGCTTTCTGGCAGAACTTCTAGGTTATTCTGCACAGATGGTCTCTGAATTGTGGGAAATCGCAAAGCTTCCAAAAAGTCACATTTTCCTGGAAACATATCTCCTGGTGGGGTGATTGAGCCCACAAGCTGTGTTTGCCTGGCACCTGAAAGCAAAGCTCAGATTGGCTCTGGGGTCCAGTGTGGTTACCACTTGCCTATTTACATCTCAAACAATTGAGGTGAGGGGTAGAGCTCAGGGGTAGAGCGCTTGCCTAGCATGCCCAAGGAACTGGGCTCAATCCCCAGCACCACCAAAAAATATATTTTTTCAAACAGTTAAAATCGAGTAATATTTAAAATTCATTACCTCAGACTCACTAACCACATTTCAAGTGCTCAATAGCCACAGGTCCTAGTGGATACCATCTTGGACAGGGCAGATAGGAAACATTTTTGCAGAACATTCTACTAGATTATGCTGCTACAGAACAGTGACCCTTTTTGTATGGGGCTATTAAAAATGAAAAGACGGTTGGAGTTTAGCTCAGTGGTAGAGCATGTGCTCAGCATATGCAAAACACTAGATTCACACCCCCAGCACCAAAAAAAAAAAAAAAAAAAAAAAAAGGACAGAAGAATGACAACTAGATGCAACCAGTGATCATGGACTGGATCCTAGTCCCAGAAAGGACATGAAGAGCTCAACCGACAAAATTTGAATAAGGTCTGATATTAGCAAACAGCATTGCACAATGTTAATTTCCTGGTTTAAAAAATTATACTGTAGTTACGTAAGTGGGAAAGTTGTCTAAAGAGTATTTGGAAATTCTTCATACTATTTCTGCAACTTTTTTGTATGTCTGAAATGATTTTGAAATTAAAAATTTTAAACATAAAGATTATACAATAAGAAGGGGAAATGAGGGTACATCCCTCCTGGAATTGTCCAAATGTACAAATAAATTTGTAACTACAGCTAGCTGTGGAACAAGCATGGCATTCTTAAAAACCAGTGAACAAACAAGTGTGATGATGCACACCTGTAATCCTAGCTGCTGAGGCTGAGGCAGGCGGGTCGCAAGTTCGAGGCCAGCCTCAGCAACTTAGTGAGACCCTGTCTCAAAATGAAAAATAAACTCTGGGGATGTGGTTCAGTGGTAAAGCACCCCTGGGTTCTCAGTACAGCAACACACACACACACACACACACACACACGCACGCACACGCACGCGAGCACACACACAGTGAATGAGTTAAGAACAGTTCATTTTGAAAGAGATAGATGGAGCCCTTTCCCAGAGTTGGGTGGGAGGGAGGCTGGATTTGACACCAGGTCCCTTCACCTGATTAGTGGTGTGACCAGGGCCTCAGTGTCCGATCTATAAAGATGTCCCTTGAACATTAGTGAAGAGGCTGTGAGAGTCCAAGAGAATGGAGGTGAAAATGAGCAAAGACCCCAAAGGCCTGGGACCAATCACCTGCAAAACCTAGAATGGGCATCTGAATTATAAGCATTTGCCTGCTGGTCTCTGCTTCACTGGGTTTTTCAGTAGAAGCAGCTGGGGGTCTGTTAACACTGATCCTTTGAAAATCCCTTAAGGGTTGGTCATCTTCAGGTGGCCCCTGCCTACATGGCTGTGCACCTCCTGGGGGCCTTCGGCTCAGCATTTGCTTTCTTCCTGATACTTTCTGTAAAACACAAGAATTGTATTGCCTCAGTTCTACCACAAGGGCTGGTTTTATTTTTTAATATCCTGCCAGACATGGTGCTAAGAAAAGGTGCAACAACTTTATATGAGAATATTCTGGAAAAAGAAAAAAGTCATCCCTAATTCCTCCACCCTGAAATAATCCTCTGCTTTCCCACCTTGCCTCTGGCAGCCGTGGGACAGCCACCATGCTGGGGCTTTCCTTGTTGCCTCCTGATTAACGTGGACTCCATGACTATCACTGATGCCTGACACAGCAGCGGCATTTGTCCCATGGTGCCAGATGTCAGTGGACATTGTGAGCTGATTTTGTTTTCAATGAGGGATTAGTACCAGACCTTTTATCCTGCGGGCCTGAAGGTCCCACGAGACTCTCTGAGTCCCAAATCAGGATTTTGGGATTGGCATGCTTAAGTAGGTTGTGAAGGCCTCCAAAGTTTTATTTACCAGATCTGACTGGTTCAACTTATATTAAGCCAGTTGGGTTCACAAGTCTTGTTTGTGAAAAAGAAGTCTGAAGGCTATTCCAGACTTATTCCAAACTATGGGGGAAAATCAAGGCATGGAAGGTTGGCAAGGGAGAGATTATAAGGGGCTGTGAAAATCAGAAGGTTCATTTAGGCCGCCACTCTCACTACAATGATGGGGAAACCAGGGCCAGGGGGCACTGTGATTTGCCCAAGGCTCCTCCTGGGTTTGAGGAGGAGGAGGGCTAGGACTAAGAATCTGGAAGGATCGGTCAGCATCATGGCATTCTGGTCTGAGCAGCCCTTGGGGGCACGCAGCTCCTGAGTAGGAGCCCGACTCTTACCGGCCAGGTCCCTCCTGCCAATGGCCACCAGGCCCTGGAACAGTTCTTTGCTGGGATTCTCACCAGCTGTGGCCACACCATGCAACCAGATGAGCAGCATCCTGTGGCCATGCTCCTGGTAGCTCCTGGTGCCTGAGGATGATGAGGGGAGAGAGAGAAGCCAACCATGTCTATGCAGCCCTGGCCTCCTGAGCATGCCCAGCTGCAAAAGAGGTCAAGGACCTCCCCAGGCCCCTCCACCAGGCTCAGCCCAGAGGTGGCCAGGGGTGGGGAGGAGCAGCAACTCACATAGGGTGGGGTAAGAGTTATGTCTCGGGGACCTAGAATGTCCCAGGCTTTCTCCTGGGCATCCACTGCACAATCTGTCAGTGCCACTCTGAAGAAAGAGAGAAACGGCATTTGTCCCTGCGGTACCGGGATGCACACGATTATGTGTATTATCTCTTCAGCTGATCACAATTTGTGCCTTACAGGCTAGTGGCCCTGTTTCTTTCCTTTCTTTTTCTTTCTTTCTTTCTTTCTTCCTTTCTTTCTTCCTTTCTTTCCCTTCCTTCCCTTCCTTCCTTCCTTCCTTCCTTCCTTCCTTCCTTCCTGTGGGGGTGGGGTACCAGGGATTGAACCCAGGGGCACTCAACCACTGAGCCACATCCCCAGCCCTATTTCATATTTTATTTAGAGATAGAGTCTCACTGAGTTGCTTAGCACCTCACTTTTTCTGAGGCTGGCTTTGAACTTGCAATCCTCCTGTCTCAGCCTCCTGAGCCACTGGGATTACAGGCAGGCACCATGCTGGCCCTGTTTTCTGGATAAGAGAGCTTACTGAGAGGCAGAGCTGGCCATGTCCTCTTCCCTACACCAGTGGTTCTCAGCCTTAGATGCTCATTGGAAAGATCTGGGAAGCATGGGAAAATACTGGCACCAGGGGCTCACCTTGCCCGAATTCAGATGTGCCCGAGTCTGGGTGTGGCTCAGGCCTTGAGCAGTTTCAAAGCTTTTCAGGTGATCCCAGTATATAACCACGTCTGGAAAATAACTGCCCGCACTATCCAGTGTCCAGTGTTGCCGGTTAACGTGTTTTAAACCCTGTGACTAGGTCAGCTCTTCCTGCCTGAAGACAGATGCTTGGCCACAACCATCAGATCCAGATTAGCTGGTTCACTGTCTCATGCTGCTTGCCTTTGATGTGACTGGTGGGAAAACCTCAACTGGTCCACTCAGTTATCTCAACACTATTAAATAGTATTTGTCCCCACTCCCATAATTTGCAAATCTCCTTTATAACATATGAGAATTCTCATTTGCAATAGAGTTTACATTTGGACTCTCGGCTTGGGTTGATTCTGAAGACCATGACATCCTCAGGTCACTGGGAGGGAGAGGAGAGCATACACCCTGAGCAAGGAGCCAGAGGTGGGAAGGGGCCTGTGGGGAGCAGGAAGCAGTGTAGGGCTGGGCCACAGGTTGCACAGGCTCTTTACCCAGGAGCACAGAACAACTCAAGTGTCCCACACTGGGTGCTTTAGGTGGGGTGGGTGAGGCAGGCTGGTACCTGTCCATTGTTGCTCGATGGCATAGATGTGTGCCTCAGTGAACCCCCAGGAACATGCCAGCTTCTTCCACTCCTGGGGCCGGAGATACCTGGAGGCCAGTCGCCACAGCACAGAGCGGAACTGCTGTGTTTCTTGCCGATGGTCCTGCTTAAACGACAAGCTCTTTCCAGAGGAGTCATTGGGGTCCCTGCATGAAAGGTGGTCCTGTGGAGTAGATCCCAAAAGTGAAGAAGCCAGGGTGTGTGGGGGGGTGGTTCCATGCCAAGCTCCCTCTTGTGATCTTGAATAGGAGTGGTACAGGGCTGCAGCCTCAATTACCTACAGCCACCTCTGCTGAGGAGCCTGGAACCAGAGTCAGTGGGACCTGAGGCTCAATGTCCACCACTAGAGTTTCTGACTCCATGCCATGCCTTGGAACCCGAGGTACTCACACTGTTCTTCCACCCAGAATTTTGTTTCTCACCTCCCTGACCCTCAACCCCACTGCCATAGTCAAAAGACCACTCCTGAGCCACCTCCGCCAGGAGGCCTTCCCAAATTCCTCTGGTCAGAAGTTTTTCTCTCTTCATGATTTTTGTTTGATTTGGTTTTGTTGGCAGTGCTGGGGACAGAACCCAGGGTCCTATGAGTGCTAAACCACTGAGTCACAGCACAGTCCCGCTCAGGGTTCTTACAGCGAGGTTGTCAACAGAATGACTGTGGCCAGAATCAGGCAGGCCAAGCATCAGACATGCTGAATCCCAGAAGTAGGGAAGGCTTGGGTCACAGGGTCCTTTCTAGGCAAAGTAGGTGATAACATTTGAGGTTACAAAAGAATTTGGAAAGAACATAAATTAAAACCACAAAAACCTAAGCCCCTCTAAAGGGAATGAATATTGAGTTCTGGTTATTTCAAAGTTCAGGGTGGAAAAAAAACACTTTACTTCTACAGCTCCAGATCTTACATCCTGCTCAACCGTTGGTCTGTGGCCAGTCACCTGTGAGGTGATGACCCGGGAACCTAAAATTAAAAATTGTTTCTTAGGGCCAGGTACAATGGTGAATGTCTGTCATCCCAGAGGGGAGACTGAGGCAGGAGGATCACAAGCTCAAGGCCAGCCTGGACAACTTAGTGAGACTGACTCAAAATAAAATAAAAAGGACTGACAGCGTACCCAGTGGTAAAGTACTTGTCTAGCAAGCACTTGCCCTGGGTTCAATCCCCAGTACCTTAAAAAAAAAATTAACATTGATTTTGAAAACTAAAGCAAATACAAAAGTTTTCTACATATGAAAACATCCCCAAGGACACCTTCCAAACCTCCCCATTCCCTATTCCTATTTGCGGATTGGAACAGCCCAAGCATGGCCTTACATTCTGCTCCTCTACTTTCCCCAGTCTGCAGTAGACATCACCAATCATTTCCAGCACACTTTTCCTCTGGGTTCAAGAAAGTTGCCTAAATAAAATACCCCACGCAGCAATTTCAATCACTTAGAGATGTCAGGGAGATGGAACCACCTTGTCATCCCTTTATTCACCCAAGTATTCAGTCATGCATTCAGTAGCCAGGAGCTCCAGCAGTGTCCAGCAGCAAGATCACAGGCACAGACCTCGATCAACCTTGTTTCAGCGTGCCTGGGTGCAAAGCAGGGATTATCACCCACTTGGAGACAGGGGCCCCAGAACTGGTCAGGTCTGGAACTCAAACCCAGAGCCAAGGCTGTTCTCTTTCCAACATGAGACACCAATGGAGCATGGGGCCTCCATACCTTCTCCCATCTGTAGAAACGGTCCGCTTTGATGATCATGTCCACCAGGTTGATATGGTTGCTGCGGGCGGCCACTTCCAGGGCGGTTTTTCCTTGCTGCAGGTAAGAGGCAGAAGGGAAGCCAGAGTTTCTACAGGAGGGGTGCAGCGTGGCCTCTGCCACTGATTACAGACCCTCCTGTGAGCTGATGTTATTCCCAGTCCCATTTTTCAGACAAAGAAATCAGAGCCCCGAGAAGAGGGTGTGGACTCATCCTTTCATGTTTGCCCACCATCCTGCAGGTGCCAGGTCCTGTGCCTCAGGTCTCCCAGTCACTGCCAGGAACCCACAGTGAGATGGAAAGTTGCCCTTCACATCTGGCTAGCTTCCTGGGGCCCAACTCAAAGCAGGGAGCCTTTTCCCAGGTCTAGCCTGATCCTGGTCTCCAACCCTGACCCCACCATCCCGGCTGGCCTCACTGAGTGATGTGGGCAAGTGCCCTCCTCTCATGTACCTGTGATCTCCAGCCTCATCCCAAGCCTTCCGCTCTTTGGAGAGAGACCTCCAGCAACTCAAGGAAGTAGCCACCCACAGGCACGATGTGCCAGGAAGCATCCCCAAGCCCTGGTACACATGCAGGGGGTGCGGGGCAGTGATACAGGACTCCTGCTACTCCCAGCAACCCCCACCAGGAAATTCAGGGAGTTCACGGTCTGGTGGGGTCAAGAGGCAGAAAGAAACCATAGACTGTGCCGAGACCAGGAGAAGGGTTGGTTGGAGGCTGAGGGACCTCAAAAGAGGGAGGGCAGGGAGTGGGAGGGCTGGAAGTGGGGGGAGGGTGGGAGTGGGAAGGCTTCCTCAAGGAGGCTGCTTTTGAACAGAGGAGAGATCTGGAGGA
This sequence comes from Sciurus carolinensis, assembly GCF_902686445.1. Classification (NCBI taxonomy): domain Eukaryota; kingdom Metazoa; phylum Chordata; class Mammalia; order Rodentia; family Sciuridae; genus Sciurus; species Sciurus carolinensis. The sequence goes on from NC_062214.1 coordinate 89,947,623, forward strand.
AGGAGACATTTGCAGCAGGGTCTCTGGCAAGGAGGGAGCTGTGACGGCCTGAGAGGGAGGCAGGCTCTGAGCAGAGGTACCTTATCTCTCAGGGTTAAGTCAACCCCAGTCACGAGGAGCATCTCTGCTATGTCCTGCCAGGCGTGCTCAGCGGCCAGGTGGAGGGGTGTCTGCTGCCTCTGGAGAAGTCAAGGGGACAGATGAGTAGAAAAGCAGGTCTGGTGACCTGCTGCTCAATGCCAGGGCAGGACCTGGGTGGGACACTCCCACTGGGCCTTAACGAAGTTGTGATGAAGGGCAGGAGGGTGGGTTGAGTTGAATCATCATGATGCTCCATGATGATCCTAGTGAATTTCTAGTCCTTTTATATATTTGAGATCATCCTGTATATACATTTCAATCTTATTTTTCCACCTATCATAACACTTTCCATGTATTATAAACTCTGATAAACACTGTATTTACTAAACTCTGATGGCCTATTTATGTCTGTATCATAATTTACCTAATCACTTCTCTATTATTAAATATCTGGGTCATCTTCAAATTGAGAGTTAATAGTAAATATTGGTTTTATTTTATTTTATTTATTCATTTTTTAATTTTTTTTTTGCTGGGGAGGGGTGCAGGGCTCAAGGTCAGGGCCTTCCTTGCACATGCTGAGGTATATCCCTCACCCTGCAATGAAAGTCTCTGCATGAGTTGTTGTTGTTGTTATTGTTGTTGTTGTTGTTTTCCCACTTAGTTTAACACCTCACTCAGTTGACATTTCTTTTTTCTTTTTCTTTTGAGTGGTGCCTTCATTCCAGGTGTTTTGGGCAGCCAGGTAAAAATTAGTGAATCACTCTTTTTCTACACTGCATGAGCTTTTAATACATTCCTTGAGGCTCAGTTCCCTGAAGGGCAAATGCAGATCTTTTCAAAGGTATATGATACACTCTGCCAAACTGCTTCCCACTCCCCATGGGACGTGTGGGCTGGCACCGAATATGATACGGTGGGGGTGGGGGTAGAATGGGGACAAGGATTTAAAAGGGCTCCTTGCAAATCACAACTTCAGGACTTTGGTTACATAAGAATGCCCCAGTCACCTGTGCCCTGAGAATTTTCTCTAAGAAAAAAAAAAAAAATCAATGAAAGGAAGAAATTGAATATAATATGTTCACTGTAGTGTTATACATGTATATATGTACACACATACATATATATTATATATACATATATGTATGTAGATAGATAGAGATAAAAACCTAAAAAACCTAGAAATAACCAAAATGTTCAAAATAGGGAAATGGTTAATAAAACAATATACTTTCAACAGATATTCAAACAACCTTTTTTTTTTTTTTTTTTTTTGGGAACTGGGGATTTAACCCAGGGGTGGTTTACCACTGAGCTGTATTTCCAGCCCTTTTACTTTTTATTTTGAGACAGGTTCTCACTAAGTTGCTTAGGGCCTTGCTAAGTTATTGAGGCTGGCCTCAAACTTGCAATCTTCCTGCCTTAGTCCCCGAGTCTCTGGGATTACAGGCATGCACTACTGCACCCAGCATCAAACAACTTTTTTAAAGCTAAAAAGAGGAGCCAGGGTTGTAGCTCAGTGGTAGAGCACTTTCCTAGCACATGTGAGGCACTGGGTTTGGTCCTCAGCACCACATAAAAATAAATAAATAAAATAAAGGTATTGTGTCCATCTATAATTTTTTAAAAAAGCTAAAAGGAGTAACAATGAAAGTCACCATTATGTATATTTATAATGTACCACTAAAAGTATGGGAAAATAAAATAAAATAGAAATAAAAGCTAAAAAAGGAATTTCTCAACTCTGAACCACTCCGGGAACCCTGGTCAAGCTCTGTCAGCCTTGGAGAGTACCCAGATGCCCCCTGGGGACAGGATGGTTGCTACAAACACTTACATTGTCGATGGCATCCAGGTCACTGTGGACCTCTATGAAGAGCTGGACCAGGGCAGGGAAGTTGTGCTTCACAGCCAAGTGCACAGGAGAAGTACCCTGCTGTGGGAGGAGACACATGGATCAATGGATGTGTCCCTCCCAGGACTGCCCAGTTACAGGCTGGGCATGGGAGTCAGGAGCAAGGAGGCGTATAGTGCTTCTGGGTTTGGCCCTTTTGGCATCTCAAACAACATTCACAACCCCAAAGACTGAATTCCTGGAGTCATCTGTAAAACTAGTCCTAAAAGCAAGTGAGGGTCTGCATATCCAAGATTGAGACTACTATGCCATCTTGGATATGTGCTTACTGTGTGACATTGGGCAAGACATTTCCTTTCCTCTGCTATCTTTTTTCTGGGGGAGGAGGATACCGGGGATTGAACTCAGGGCACTCAACCACTGAGCCACATCTCCAGCCCTATTTTATATTTTATTTAGAGACAGTGTCTCACTTAGTTGCTTAGCACCTCACTTTTTGCCGAAGCTGGCTTTGAACTCGTGATCCTCCTCTCTCAGCCTCTCTAGCCACTAGGATTACAGGTGTGCACCACGGCACCTGGCTTCCTCTACTATCTTCATCTGGCAAGTGATCCTTGGAAAGGCCTCATCTAGCAACACCACCTTCAGATTCTCTATCTCATTAATTCACATGTTCTCTATCTCATTAATCCCATGTGTACACAGGGATGGTACGAATTCTTAGTAGTTTCTTCATCTTCAAATGGAAACACTGAGGTTCAGAAAATTTAAGCAACTTTTCCAAGAACACACAGCTAACAGGCACCGTGTCTTACAAGACTTTCTACCCCCAGCACCTAGGCAAGTGCCTGATAACTATTTACGTATGAAATGAATGAGTAAAAGAACCAGATAGGAACAGGAAAGAGACTTCACTCCAAGCCCAGTGCTCATCCAAGTCCTTTTTCAAGGATGGAAAACACCATCCCCAGTGGTCCCCTTTAGTCCCCTGACTAAATGACAAAGTGGAAACACTACCACAGCAGCCCCCTCTCTAGGCAATGGAGGGACACACATACAGTGGAAGAGTACGAAGCCCGTGAAGTTGATGGTACAGATACATCTAAACTTATTGTGGAAGTTTATGCTCATCTGTTGAGCGTAAAAGGGCTATCGAACATTTTATATATATATACCCATTATTGTCATTACCAGTTTAGGCCAAGGCTGGGGGAGGGTTTTTCAGTATTGGAAAAGAAGATTTTCACAATATCATCATTTGTAGGCAAGGTGGTTGTCTATCTAGACAGGTTAAGATAGTTGCTCCCACTCTGCCCAATAAAACCCTAGTAGAACTAATTTTAAAAAGTCATACAGAGGGTTGGGTTTGTGACTCAGTGGTAGAGTGTTTGCCTAGCATATGTGAGGCACTAGGTTCAATTCTCAGCACTGCATATAAATAAACAAAATAAAGGTTCATCAACAACTAAAAAAAAAAAAAAAAAAAAAAGTCATAGAATCCAGGAGTAGTGGAGCATGCCTGTAATCCCAGTGGCTTGGGAGGCTGAGGCAGGAGGATCTTGAGTTCAAGCCAGCCTCAGCAACTTAGGGAGGCCCTAAGCAACTTGGCAAGGCCCTAAGCAACTCGGCAAGATCCAGTCCCTAAATAAAATATGAAAAAGGACTGAGGACGTGGCTCAGTAGTTAAGCACCCCTGGGTTCCATCCCCAGTACCAAAAAAAGTCATATAGAAGAGAAAAATATCCAAGTTAATAGCATCCATATATTGAATGCCCACAAGAAGTGACACAAATTTAAAAAGATAATCTGTTCACAATGATGGGCAAACAATATAAAGTATTTGTGAAGGATATAACTAGACATGGATAAGATTCATGTAAACAGAAGTCACATAAAATCACTAAAGGATAGTGAAGGATGTAAAGAAATGGCAAGACGTCATGTTCCAAGTGAAAAAAATTAATTATTAATTTAATTAATATTAAATGTGTCATTATTTTCAGGTTTAATATAATTCCAAGCCAATATGTTCATAAATGTCACAAAAAGAAAGTTTTAAAACCCAGGTAAAACTACTAGGAAACTTCAACAGTGTCCTGAAATCATTTGCCAGATGAATGTGATATCAAAATCAGGCTACAAGAAGGCCTGTGAGAGCGGATGAGCCCAGACTGGACAGTGGTTCAAGGGCAGGACTCTGACAAGCCCTGAAACTTGGAGCCATCACGGTGGCTTCCCAAGAGGTGACAGGCTAGAGATACAAAAATCAAATATGCCAGATATGCCTCGGTCTTCCAGGAAACAGATCTGAGCAACGTCATGGGGAGGGAGAATGGTAAGAAAATAAGTATGGCTTTTCATTATTTTATGTTTCGTCTATAAAATCCAAAAGTACCAAAAAGGACAAAAGATCTTCCCACCCCATCAACCTTCTGCTGCATTCTCCCTGGCCTCAAACCCCACTGATAATCTGTTACTGCTTTTCTTGGAGGCTGGGAACGGGGGATAGTGAGTTACTGGGGATTGAACCCAGGGTGCTCAACCTCTAAGCCACATCCTCAGCCCTTTTTATTTTTTTATTTTAAGACAGGGCCTTGATAAATTGCAGAGGCTGGCTTGAACTCACGATCCTCCTGTCTCAGCCTCCCGAGCCCCTGGGATTACAGGCATGCACCACCATGCCCAGCTCCACCCAGTTACTGCTTTTATCTGAACACTTCCAAAGATTTTTTTAAGTATATATACAAGCAAAACATTTTCTAATTTAAATTTAAATTTTGAAATAATCAAAAATTCATATGCAATTAGGAAACAATACAGATAGTCAGTTTCTCCAAAGTTATTGTAAATATCCCAAGAAAGATATTGACAAGATCAGAACATCCACTGATATTTAGAATGTTCCAGTCTCACCTGTGTTTGTGTGTTTACTTCCATGCAATTTTATCACATGTGTAGATTTGTATATCTACCACACATTCAAGACACAGAGCAGTTCATCACAAGGAGCCCTTATGTCATCTCTTTATGACCACAGCCTCCTCCCTCCTCCATCCAACCCCTCTCCCTAAGCCCCAGCAACAAATCTGTTTATTTCTAGTTTTTCATTCCAAGAACGTTAAATCCGTGGCTGGGCATTATGATGCACTCCTATAACCCCAGCAAATCAGGAGGCTGAGGCAGGAAAATCAGAAGTTCAAGGCCAGCTTCAGCAACTTAGTGAGACCCTAAGCAACTTTGTGGGAACATATCTCAAAATAAAATTTTTTAAAAAGGGGTGGGTCCTGGGGATGTAGCTCAGTGGTAAAATGCCTCTGGGTTCAATCCCCAGTAGCACATACACAAAGAGAAAAAAGTTGTAAAAGTGGAATCATACAATACATAAACTTTGAGACTTGCTTTTTTCACCCAACATAATTCCCTTGAGCTCCATACAAGTTGTTGCATGTCAATAGTTTCTTCCTTTGTATTGCTGAGTTGTGATCCTTACATGCTATGGTTTGAATGTAACCCCTAAAGTTCACACATTGGAAACTTAATCTCTAGTCCAACAGTGTTGGGAGGTGGGACCTTCAAGAGATGATTAGGGAAAGAAGGCTCTGCCCTCCTGAATGGAAAGCGCCATTATCTTGGGCTGGGTGCAGTGGTGAACACTTGATCCCAGCAACCAGGGAGGCTGAGGCAGAAGGATTCCAAGTTCAGAGCCAGCCTCAGCAACTTAGTCCCTGTCCCTGGAAGGGGATGTGGCTCAGTGGTTAAGCACCCCTGGGTTCAATCTCTAGTACCAAAAGAAAAAAGAAAGAAAATGTCATTATCTTGGGAGTGGGTTTCAAAATTAAAAATAAAAAGTTCTGGGTATACAGCTCAGTGGTAGAGCACCCCTGAGTTCCATCCCCAGTACCAGGGGGAAAGAAAGACTCAGTACATAAATGAACAGAAAAGAGGAGCAGATAATTTAGCTGGGACAAAGTACAAGCCTGATTTCAGTCCTGTTACAGATAGAACATTATTTGACTCTCCTAAGTACTGCCTGCTCCCCTGGTCCCAGCCCCCACCCCAACCCCAGCGATTGAAGTGCCCCTTTTTACCTGCTGTGCTTCATCGGTGTGGTCATGGGAGACTTTGCAATGGGGACCCCCTTCAGTTCAGGCCCCCACACTTACATGATCAGCCACATTGGTGCAGCCTCCTGCATGAATGAGGGCCCGGCACATGTCCTCAGAGCCACCAAGAGCTGCATAGTGGAGGCAGCTTAGCTTTCTCTGAGGGAAAGAGGCACCAGCTCAATGTCACAGGTCCTCCCAGTGTGGGGTCGACACAGCACTTCAGGATCCGTTTGCATCTCACTACTCTGCTAGGGCTGAGGGCAGACACCAGGAGGCCTGGCTACCTGGGTGAGGGCGTTCACGGCGCTCCCTGCCCGGAGGAGGAGCTGCACGCAGTTGGGGTGGATCCCCTCAGCTGCCGCATGCAGAGCCGTCAGACCTTCCTGAAACACACAGGGTGTGAGGATGTGGGGGAGGCCAAGGCCAGATCCCAAGGTGACAACCCTGTGCCATGGCTCCTAGGCTCCGCAGGTACTCCACTGCCCACTACTGAGGACAAGGGTCTTGGTTACATGGGGCATCTGAGCCTGCACCCAATATTCTCACTGTGTGAAGCATGTACGTGGAACCTTAGTTCTCTGCTCCACATCTCTGTTTATGTCCTCCTCGCCCTTCAAGCCATCGCAGCCCCAGCTTTGTCTATTTCCTCCTACTCCACCCAGGAAGTCCCCCCTGACCATCCTAGACATGGCAACGTCCCTCTTCGTGAAACACCCCGAGTATGAAGTCGTGGTGGTCTGTCACACCTTGCTCCAGCCCAGCCTGGATCTGGCTGCTGCTTATCTTTTCCTAATAGGTGTCATTCTGAGGACATATGCTCAGCTTCCAGGTTTTAGAGTCTCAACCAGGGGGAAATTAGGCTGCTCCACAGGCTAGGAGTTCCTCAAAAGTAGGAAGCCATTGAGTGTCTCACATCTCTGCACCCCTGGGTGGTGACTTACCACATTCTGCTCCTCCAGGTCCAGCCCGATGTCCACAAGGCGCTGCAGCACAGCCACATGGCCCTGCCTAGCAGCCAGGTGAAGGGCTGTGTTCCCCTCCTGCGGGGAGAAGAGCACCTGAGGGACCAGCAGACATGGGGCCCTGGAACCACACAGACTCACGGGACCCCAGGGGCACTGCCCCTCATTTTATAGACATGGAAGCTGAGGCCCAGAAGTGACATGTCCAGGGGTCACAGAGCAAGTATGTGACAAGGTACAGCCTTATACTCTGGGCCAATGCCACATTGCCTCCAAGAACTATACCAAAAAACTACAACCAAGGACACTTTCAAGGGTCAAATCCTGGTCTCTCTTTTCTTATACTTCAAGGTAGACACATTGCTTTCAAAATAAACTGGGCACAGTGGTGCACACCTATAATCCCAGCTACGTGGGAAGCTGAGGCAGGAGGATTGCAAGTTTAAAGCCAGCCTCAGCAACTTAGCAAGGCTCTAAGCAACTTAGGGAGACACTGTCTCAAAATAAAACATAAAAAAAGGAATGGCTTAATGGCATCCCTAGTACCAAAAATGAAATAAAAAAAAAATTAAAAGGGCTGAGGATGTAGCTCAGTGGTAGAGCACCCTGGGCTCAATCCCCAGTCCCACAAAATTAATTAGTTAGTTAATTAATTAATTAATTAATTAAAACCCTGCTTCACCCACATCCACCTGAAGCCAGTCTCCCCTGGGGTACCCTAGATCCATCCCTTCTCACTGCTCCTATAAGGCTCCCCTGGGCTCAGCCGCTGCTTGGCTCATCCGGGGGCCCTTCAGGCCTTTGCTAGGAAGAGGTCGGCTTCTTGCTGAAAGATGGGACTGCTTGACTCGCTCTTCCAACCTGTAGCTCCACCTCTGTCCTCCTGCCCCCGAGCCGCTCTGCTCACCTCTTCCTCTCCCCACTGATCACCTTCCAACACCCTCTGTTACTGATGTCTGCTGTGCTTATCTTTCATAATCTACTTCTTGATGCTGGAGCAGAAGCTGCAGGAGGGCAGGGAGCTCTGACCATTTTGTTCTCAGAAGTTTCCCTAGGTACCTAGAACAGGCCTGGGGTAGAGTCAGTAGCAAGATAGGGTCTTCAGGGGGCCAAGGAGGGCTTGAGAACCAAGGGACAGGTGGTTGCCCTGCACTTGAGAAGTCTAAAGGTGACAGTGACAGAGCTGAGAGAGGTGGCTCCACTGCGCAGGGCAAAGGGCACAATGTCTTTGTATTAGAAGTGGGTGCTCCAAGGTCAGCCTGCTGGCGCAGCCTTTAAAAAGCTCTTACTGCAGAGTGAGGTGAAGAGGCCCCAGAAAAGGAGAAAGCAGCTGGAAATGGCCTACCAGAGAAAAGACATGACCCTAAAGAGGAAGCACAGATAGAGGATCAGAGCAAGGTCCCTGAGGAAACTACAAAGGCATCCAGAAGGGAAGGCCCCGCATTGGCTACTCATCAGGCCTAGAAGCCCCTGGCTCATGACTTAGCTGGACCAGGCACGGGGACTAGCTCAAGCTCTGTTTCCTACCTTGACCCATCTTGATGCCTTCCTGAGGGAGGGAGAGAGGAACGCAGACATTCACATTTAGCACAAATGCTTACAGTCCAGTAAAGATGGGAACATGTACCAAAACCAAAGCAATCCTTAAATTAGCTAAAAACAGAGCTGGGCCAATGGTGCCCGCCTGCAATCCCAGCAGCTTGGGGGCTGAGGAAGGAGGAGCTCGAGTCCAAAGCCAGTCCCAGCAACTTAACGAGCCCCTAAACAACTCGGTGACTCAGTGAAATACAAAAAAGGGCTGGGGAGGTGGCTCAGTGGTTAAGGGCCTGGGTTAATCCCCAATACCAAAAAAATGTTAAAAACAGGAGCTGGGGATGTAACTCATGGTGCATGGTAACAGAAGCCCTGGGTTTGATCCCCAGCATAGCAAAAAAATAAAATAAAAATAAAAATAAATAAAAAACACACTCCCGGGCTGGGGATATAGCTCAGTAGGTAGGGTGCTTGCCTAGTATGAACAAAACCCTGGGTTCAATCCCCAGCACCACCCAAAAAAAAAAAGAATGACACTCCCCCAAATGACCAGTCTACACACTATATCTATTTTATGGGACCAAAGATGAAACATTTAAATTTCCTTTATGATTGTATTAATAAATTTAAAATCTCTCCCCAACAGCTTCATTCTGCTCCTCCTCACCCTCTCCAGGGACACAGTGGCTTTTTCTGGGCTGCGGTAAGCAAGGATCAGTCACGATGTCAGCCTGTGTTCAGAGACACACAGGAAGCAGGTGAACCATGAGGGGCCCACATAGGCCCCAGTTAGCAGGGCACAGAGAAAATGTGGGGCTTTCTTCTTCCTTCTGGAATATCCACACCCATGTTCTGCTCTTCAAAGCTACTAGTGCATGCAGAGACAGCCTCACAGGGGGTTTCTACACTTTCCCGGGCAGGGCAGGGGACTGGGGCAGGAGAGCTGGGCAGAAGGTAGCCTTAGCCTTGGGCCTGATGCCCTCTTCCCCCACCTGGGGGATGCCCAGCTTCTTGACCTGGGAGGCCTCATCGGCAACACCTGGCCACTCCAGTGGCCAGCAGCACCTCTGGGCTCACTTCAGCAGGTGCAGTGGACCCATGTTGTCCTTGACTCCGAGATCCACCCTCCTCGGCAGACCCCAGGGTCCTAGTCAGACCTTCAGGGACCTAAATCTTGAAAAGCTGACTGCACCCCTCCCCAAATGAGATTAAAAATGAAAACACTTCTAATTTGAAAACCGAAACTTAACAGGGGTGCACAATTCTAGAAGCTGCTTTCTAGAATTTCTGATTGTAAGATTCTGGGTCATAGCTGGATTTTTCTTTCTCTGAATTTGATGCTTCTGCTTTCCTGGGGCCCTGAGATCAGATCAATTTTGTCTCCTGGGTGAGCCTGTCCTGCAGAGGGTCCTTGCTCCCTCAGTACATCCAGTTCCTGCCACAAAGCAGGACCTGCTCAGCCTGTCTTTTCAGAACAAAGGAATCCTGCGTAATCTGAGTCTCGAGCCCTGACACAGTTTTTATCCTCAAAGAATGAATGTGGACAGGTCCAGTGCAGACCGCAAGGGTCTGATGCCTTACGAGGCAGCCTGGTAAGTGAGAGGAACATAGGGCGATACACCAGGATGCTATTTTCAAAGTCTACCCTACCTTTATCTTGCTGTGTGACCTTGGCTAAGGCATCTCCCTCTCTGGGCCTCAGATTCCACAGCAGTAAAAGCAAGAAGGCTTCACTGACCCTTAATGAAGAACTTTCCAATACTCAGATCCTGTGGTGCACTTGTTCTGTGAGCTCTCTGTCACTACCTTACAAACAGAACTCCCTTAAATCCTCACCAAGCACATCAACCAGAATACCCATGTATTATTCATCAGAAGATTAATAATGGAGTTCCTCCCTTTGCTGAAAGCATTGTTTAGAATTCTGCTCGTTGACTTATTACGGTCCAATGACATGAGTCATTTTCAGGGGGGTCTCCTCTTCTCAACTTGGTGCAATCCTGCTCATAGGCTCTGCACTCTGAATGAACTGCTCCCGTTCTATGTCGCCCCAACCATGGCAGAGCACAAATGCAGATGTGTGCTACCAGGCAACAGCAGACACTCCACCCCAGTGGAATTACCATCCTGTTCAACCCACTGCAGACAGCACTGCCAACCAATCAGATTTGCCCTTCTGGTTCCCCCCATGGAATCACAGCTCCTTCCTAGGACTATGGCATGGATTTCCTTGAGTGAGAAACTGCATCCTGGGCATCTCTGTGCCCCAGGCCACAGCACAGGGCAGGTCCACAGTGTGTGCACTACAATGCCTGCTGGTGAGCATCAGACCCGCTCTGATCTGTCTCTGGGCACCCCCCTGCACAGCTGGAGTCAGAGTAGGCACAGGTGAGGTGCCAGTGCCAGGAAGGTGGCAGGAGGTTCTGCATCCTGGTTAGAAGCCCAGAACTTCACGGTCACAGTACCTTGTCTTTGACACTGTGGTCACAACCAGAGCCCACGAGGAAGTCCAGAGCATCCAGCTGCCCATGCTCAGCAGCCCTGTGAAACGCCGTCCTTCCCAGCTGGCCAGGGAGAGAGAGAGAGACCTTCCTTGCCCCGTCGTTGGGCACACCCACCCTGCCCACCTGGCCTCTGCTTCCCAACCTCTCTGGGCTTGCAGTGGCCTCTCCTGCCCAGATACTCTCCCCTTTCTGCCCTTGCCCCACACACCCTGCATGGAAAAGCCTGGACCTCACTTCCCAACAATGGCCACTTGGGGGGGTCTCCCCTCTCACTGCAACCATTTGGTGGTTCCCTGCATCCTACTAAATAAAGAGCAGATTCCTGGAGTGCAGATCTCCATAAGAGGTTCCCCATCCCTCCCCATAACACCCCAACCTGTCTTCCTTCCCAAAATTCCAGTTCATCTGAACTCATACACAAAAGGCCCTTTCCCACCTCAGAATTTCCACTGGTGCTCCCCACCTCCTTCCAATCTTACCCCAAATCCAAATCCTTCATCAAATGCCACCTTCTCCAGGAAAGAGCAGCAGGGTGCCCTTCTCTGATCTGTCCAGTCCTTGATCAGGGCCTCTCTGAGGCAACTGCCCATGTTCTGCTTCTGTCCTAACCATTTGTGCCCTAAGGTCTCCACCAGACCAGTGTTCCAAGTGGGACACAGTCACCCACAGATCAAAAGCTGCACTCCAGGAGTAAGCCTTCAGGGTACAAGTGGCTCCAGGAGCCCCAGCCAGTGGGAGGGAGGGGTGGCCCTGCAGTTCTCACCTTGTCTGTGCGGTCCAGGGCCACATCCTCCAGGTCCTCCATTATGAACGCCAGCATAGGCACATGGCCTTTCTGGGCTGCGCAATGCAGTAAGGTCAGGCCGTCCTGGAAACAAGCCCAGGGTGGGCCCTGCAGTCTGTGAACAGAGGCCCTTGCCATACCCTGCCTGTGTCCCAGAACACAGCTTTCCCAGGGAAGTCGCATGGTGAATCACAAATGGGGCCCCCGGGCTGACCCACTGGGGCAACCACTCAACCTCAGAGGGGCTGGTAGGACTAAGGATGCCAGAGATCAAACCCCAGGGTCACACCCAGCAGCTCTGTGGTCTTAGGCCAGTTGCTTCTACCTCTCTGAGCCTCCGTTTGTGCAAGTCAAATTAGGATGCTAATCCCTAACTGCCGGGTAGGGTTGGAGGACTACTACCTATGGAAAAAGTATTTTATAACTGAAAAATGATTTTGAAATGTGAGGTGAGATAATTCAGCACTCACAGCTCCCAAGACATCCCCACAGAATAGGTGAGAATGTTCTAGGCATCTGTCTCCCTTCACACAGCTGCAAATGAAGAAGCAAGTGACTAAGGGCTCCCAGCACTCAGGTCACTAGGAGGTGACTTCTGGTGTGCAGGAACTAGAGGAAGTGGCCTGGTTAGCGGGAGGGAAGAGGCAGGAAGGTCTCTTGAGCTTAAAAGCAATATTTAAATGAAGGAGATTGCAAATTCTATGTTCATGACCCAGAGCTTCTACTGCTGCCTGTACCAAGGTAAGATTATTTGGAGCATTGTTTATCAAATAGTAGATTGCAGTCCATCAATGGGTCATAAAAATCAACAGAACAATGGTCTACATCTTGACGGTGTCAAAAATCTCAGTGAGTATACTTTTTTATTTGTGTGTTTCATTGTATATAAAGAAACTGAACTCTAATGACATGCATGCTGAAGTATTTAGAGGGAAGTGCGTTGATGTCTGCAATTTACTTTGAAATATATCCAAAACATAAAAAGAACTCTGAAAATTCACCAGTGAGGAATTAAACAACACAATTAAAAACAATTTGGCTGTGGAAGTGCCTGAGTTCTGAGTCCCCACACTCAGGAGGTGAGGCGGGAGGACCCTTGAGCCCAGGAACACCAGCCCAGGCAATATAGAAATCTCCTTCCTTTCTCTCTCTCTCTCTCTCTCTCTCTCTCTCTCTCTCTCTCTCTCTCTCTCACACACACACACACACACACACACACACACTCTCTCTCTCTCTCTCTCTCTCTCTCTCTCTCTCTCTCACACACACACACACACACACACACACACACACACACACCTATAATCCATCCACATGGGCAACCATGGCAGGAGGATTGCAGGTTCAAGGTCAGCCTGGGCAATTTAGGGAGACCCTTTCTCAAAATCAAATTAAAAAACAAGGTGGGTATGGTGGTTCTTGCCTGTAATCTGTGACTCAGGAGTCTGAGGCAGAAGAATCGCAAATTCAAAGCCTGCCTCAGCAATTTAGAGAGGCCCTAAGCAACTCAGCAAGACCCTGTCACAAAATGAAAAATAAAAAGGACTGGGGATGTGACTCGGAGGTTAAGTATCCCTGGGGTTCAAGCCTTAGCGCCATAAAAGAAAGTGGGGGGTGGGTTAGGGGCATAGGTCAGTGTTAGAGCATTTGCCTAGCTTGAGGGTATCTTTCTTTCAGCATCACAGAAAGAAAGAAAGAAAGAAAGAAAGAAAGAAAGAAAGAGAAAGAAAGAACAATTTGGAATAAGCTGGATCAGTCCTTTCAAAATGACACCCAAAAAAAAAAAAAACAGGGGTAGCAAATTTACATTTGAAAAATTATCTGACATTATTAGTCATTATTGAAATGCAAATGAAAACCACAAAAAAGATTCTAACAATGGAGTATGAAAAGGGAAAAATGCTGACTTTAGAGAAACCTGCCAGACACCACCTTAAGCAGATGATCAAGGTCAACATCACTAGTGATAGGTAATGTTGGTATCAGGAAGTCCCTGGTAAGACAGGATGAGAAAGGCACTTTCTTGGTGACCTTCATCCCAAATTTATAAATGCAAACTGATCATGAGAAAAACATCAGGTAAACCCAAATCAAAAGATAATCTACAAAACACTTGACTGCTACAAATACATCAAAGTCATGGAAAGCAAAGAAAAGCTGAGAAGTTACCACAAAATTTTGGAAGAAATTAAATAGGTAAGATGACTAAATGCATTGTAGAATGTTAACAAAAACAGGTGCAATGTTAGTATATCTTAAATATATTAAAATGTAGGATTGTGCTATCCTTCTCATCAGGAGGGGGAATCCAATTCAGTATTCTCCTTCCCTTGGATATAGGCTGATCCTGATGGGCTCTGGCCTACAGACACTGGCGGAAGTGATATCATGTGGTTTTCCAGCTTTGGTCTCAAGAAACCTTGCTACTTGAGCTCTTGCTCTTTTGCTGCCTTAAGGCAGCCACATAAGAAGTTCAGGCTGGCCAAGGTGAGGATCAATGACCATCTGGAGAAACTGAGGCACTACCCTAGATGTTCCATCCCTCCCTACAGGGGCCCCAGACACATGGGTGGGATCTTCCACAGTCGGCCAGCCTCAGCTACATGCCTGCTGCCAGCAACCTTATAGGTGAGCCCAGGCAAACCCAGAACTTCCCAGCCAGCCTCAGTGTAATAAGTCATTGTTACTTTAAGACATTATATTTTAGATTGATTTGTTGCCAAATCAGAACATAAAATAGAGGGGATCTGCTTGACTAGAAGAACCCATTACTCAGAACCCCACCCTCCATATACACAAAGACACCCCCCTTTCTAGAATACTGAAGCTCATTCACAACTCTAAAGCAAATCTATCAGAACAGCTTCTGCACTCCCTCAGGCCACTGAGCCCCTCTGAGGCCATATTAGGCCAGGCAGACGGACTAGACAGGAGGACCCTGAGCTTGAACCTGGGTGTCCTCTCAGGGCACCCTTCTGAGGCCCCTCACTTCCACACTCCAGCTCAGATCCTATGACCCAGAACAGGGACATCCTTCCCAGAAGTTGTCAGTCATTCCCCCCCGCCCAACCTGCAAGATCCTGACAATGATATAAGCCAGATTTCATATGTGCCATGGCCCTTTCTGGCACCTGGTAAAGTCTATGGATTTTCTTAGCATGTTTACTTAAATAAATTATATGGGAAAAAAAGTTTAATCAAATACACACGCTTACAATGGTGTATTAATTTCCTAGCTATAACAAATTACTATAAACTTAGTGGCTTAAAACAGCACAAGTTTATTCTCTTATAGTTCTCAGGTCAGAAGTCTAAAATTGGTTGGCAGGGCTACACTTCCTTTGCAAGTTCTGGGGAGAATCTGGCTGTTTCCAGCTCCTGCAGGATACTTAAATTCCTTGGGTCATGACCTGCATCACCCCAACCTCAGCTTCCTTCATCACACCCTCCCCTGACTCTCCTGCTTCCTCTCTCCTTCCCCTGCAAGGACCCCTGTGAGTGCCTTAGACCCATGTGGATAATCCAAGATAATCTCCCTAACTCAAGGTCTTTAATTTAATCGTATTTGCAAAATTCTTTTTGTCGTGTTAGGCTCTGGGGTTCACAGGTTTTGGGGATTAAGATATGGACATCTCCGGCTGGGGCTGTAGCTCAGTGGTGGAGCACTTGCCTTGCATATGTGAGGCACTGAGTTCGATCCTCAGCACCACATAAAAATAAATAAAGATATTGTGTCCCTCTACAACTAAGAAAATATTTTTTTAAAAAGGATATGGACATCTTTGTAGGGGAGCATTATTCTGCCTGCCATAGAGAAAACCAATTTCATTGAAATACAGTTATCAAAATTATTAAGAACCAATTTTCAATCTAGTAACATTTATGCTTTATTGATATATTAAACAATACCATCTAGTGAAGAGTCTAATTACCATTACAATTTTAAAGTAATGATGAGGGTAAGGAGTATTTTAAGATAATTGCAAAGAATTTAATTAATATGAAAACAACTACATTTTCTACCATTGAAAGAAATTCTAGATTCTGAAGTAGAAGTTAATGAAAATAAATATATATATTTTTTGGATCCAAGTTCACAGGTCCCCTGAATTCTCTTCAAGGACCCATGTCTGAGAATTCCTGGCCAAAGGCATTTGGCCTGGAGATGTTTGCATTTTCTGAGGGGCCAAGGACACCCTAAAAGTCAAGAGGCCAGGGAGGGTTCCCTGCACTCTGACCTGCTGGGGCCCTCCTCCCTGAAACCACACACACACACACACCAGTGAGCAGTGAGGGCTGCCAGGTTCCCTAAGGTGCGAGCACATATTGTATGTCATATGCAACACTGTGCTTGCTTCTCCCATGGCTCCAAGGTGGGTAAGAGTATCCCCATTACCTAAGAGGAAAACTGAGGCTCAGGTTGATGAAGAAACTCACTGAAGGTCCTGGGGTTGGTAAATGGGGCCGATCCTTCCATCCAACTGCTGAGCACAGGTGAGAGGGTGGGACAGGAGGGCAGAGGTGAACCCACTTCCCTTTCAGTTCATCATCCTAACTACTTCCTGGGGTGTTCACTGATTTCTCTCCTACAAATAAGGAGGCCAGCCAGAGGGGCTGGGGACCATCCCAACATCACGGAGTAGTAAAGGGTGCAGGGACCAGAAGAAAGAGGCTGTCACTTTCACTGCTGCTGCTGCTGAAAACACTGGAAGCTCCTCTGGGCCCTTCTCCCAAGACCCTGGGGGGAAGCAGCCAGCTTGGAAGCTTCACCGGGATGAGCTAGCACAGCTTCTGAGGGGTTCTCAGAGAGTGGGGCAAGTTCGGAACTGCAGAGGCAGGAAGGAACAGAGTTGGGAGCAGATCTGTGTGTCTGGGGGCAGGGGCAGCACAGAGCAGGGGCTGCCGGCTGGGTCTTACCTTGTTCTCACAGTGGATCTTGGCCCCAGCGTTGACCAGGATCTGGAGGATTCGCAAGTGGCCAAACCAGGCAGACAGGAGAAGCGCGTTCATCCCAAACTGGGGGAAAGGACAGAAAGGTGAGGGCAATGAGGAGGTGTGGCCATGCCACCTGGGCCCTGCATCTATCTACACAGCCAAACCATATAACCACAAGGGGACTGACTATAAGTGCCACTCAGTCCAGAGAGCACTAAGCTTTAGGAACTTAAAGATCAGGAAGTTTGACGGTATTCTTTATGGATTTTATCTATAAAATCTAAAAATGAAACAGTTGCCATCTACTCTTATCATTGTTTTCTAAGGAAGAACTATTTTAAAACAAAAAATGTGAAAGGTGTCAACCTATAAATCTATTCATTGTAATCCAGTGTCATGAAATACATACACAACTTTGTCCTTATTGTCTGACCTACTGGCTGGTGAAGACCTCACTCTGGACTGAGTCTGAGAATCACTCACTGCTGAAATCTCCCTAGAACATCCCCCAGGCTATGACTTCGGTCTGCAGCACTACCCACCTCATAAGACAGCCACACCCAGACGCCGCTACCTTAGGCATTCCTAGCCCTGGCCTGCAGTTGGCACCCTGGTCACTTTCAGCCTGCAGTCCCTCTGCAGCAGGCTGGTCACTCCCTGTGAAGGCAGTCTACCCCTGTTTGAGGGCTGCTCTAACTCCACTTTTTTTTTTCAATACAAATGCAATTTTAAAAATTTGTTGTAATTCATTATACATGACACATTAGAAAGCACTTTGATACATCATATATAATGGGAGTATAATTTCTCATTCTTCTGATTACACATGATGTAGAATCCCACTGGTTGCACAGGTACATGGGGTAATAATGTCTGATTCATTCCACTATCCTTTCTAACCCCATACCCCTTCCCCTCCCTTCACTCCCCTCTACCTAATCTAAAGTAACTCTGTCCTTCCCCTTCTGAGGAGTGCTCCAGGATCATCTCCAGGGACCTCAGCCATGGCAGGGGCAGTCTTGACCTCATCACTTCTGGGTCTTCTCTTGGACATGGGGCCAGGGTTGTGGGGTGTGGGGAGGTTTGCTGCCACATCCCAACCCCAACTAGTAATCAAGTCCCCCTCATGTTGGGGCCTAGGAACAGAGAGAAGCCAGAACAAAGACAAGTATTTTCAGATGCCCAACTACCTGTGAGGCTGAGACAGGAGGATTGCAAGTTCAAGACCAGCCTCAGCAAGTTAGCATGAACCTGTCTCAAAATAAAAATCAAAAGGGCTGGGAATGTAGCTCAGCGGTAGAGTACATGCCTAGCATGCACAGGCCCTGGATTTGATCTCTAGCACTGAAAAAACAAAAACAAAAAAACAGATTGTTTCCATAGACAACTAAATCTCTGCAGGCAAATTTATGATCTTTTTAGAAAATTTAAATTTAGATTCATTCTCCACGCCTCCCCAATGCTAGGAATTGAACCCAGGGCCTTGCACAGCTACTACTGAGTTACACCCCCAGCCCTAAATTTGAGTTCTTAAATGTATTCTTAGGAAATGTCATTATCAGATTCAGCTGGATCCTCAAACCTGTACAGATAATTTTGCAGGTGTTAGTCTTCAGTGCTTTCTTTTCTGAGCAATGTGCTGCCTGTTAATTTATTCAGTAAGACCATTAGTCTCTATGAGAGTCATTGGTTAAAGTGTTAGCCGAAGTTGGGGGCTACCATGAGAGACCTTCTTCCTGGTGACTTTATTAATCAGGCCTTTATCAATTCACCCAATTTTCTGTTCTACAGCCCACAGTTCTCCCTGTTCTTATGCTACCAGGAGGGACTGAGAAGGCTCTTTAACTGAAAGGCCCTTGATAATGGAGAGCTCTTTATCACTGTGCAAGGGAAAAATAGAATCGATGCGATTTCACTGGCCCCTGAAGCTGACTCCCCACCTGAGTCCCTGCATATCAGTGACAATCTCCACGACTAAACTGGCTTACAGACCCAGAGAGATCTCGGATGCCTCTTCCCTCCCCTGAGACACAGACACACACAGACGCGCCTCCGAGAGGGGCCCTACCGCATCCTCAGCATCCACGGCAGCCTCGTGCTCCAGGAGCAGTCGCACAGCCTGCTCATGCCCTGCACCTGCAGCCCAGTGCAGGGCCACCCTGCCCACCTGCAGGAGGGAGAGGAAGCGTATCCCACACCTGCCCCACCAGGAAAACTAGTCTGCAGGCTGGAAGGGCCTTTGCTGGCTCTGGAGACCAGCTGGCTGACCCAGCCTCACTTTAGCCCTGCTCTCCCTGACAGAGCAGAAGCCAAAATAAACATACTAAGACACAAGGACCGACTGCATCTGTCCCTCACCTAAAATTCTTCAAGGCTTCTCACTAGGGACAAACTCCCAACCCCAGGGCCTACAGGGTTCTGCATGGCCTGGCACTGTACACCACTACTTCTCAAAAATGCCAAACAACTTCTCACCCCTAGACCTTTGTTCCTGCTAGCAGACTCATGTAAACTTGGATTATTCCCCAATCCCAAGACCCTCCATCCTGCATGCCCAGTTCTTCCCTCCAAATGGAACTGAAAGGGCCTAACTGTCCTCATTCTCAGGCTTACCCTGGAGATTCATCATGGCCTGTGTCCCTGAGTGCATCTGAGAAGTCAGTTTCCCACCCAGAGACTGCTCCTGCCCTCTGCAGTTTTCAATTGAGGGGACAATGAAAGAAAACACTAATTTTCTGTCTGTGTGGTCTCAGGCAAGTCATATCTCTTCCCTGGGGACAGCTGTTCCTTCCTTCCTTCTTCCCATGCTCTTCCCTCTGCCTGGACACTGCCCTTCTCCACCTGGTTTCCTAGAAGCTTGCCCTGACCCTTCTGGGTGGGCGAACCCCCTCTGACACTCTCCACGTGCTCTTAGGACAGCTTATCACAGTGGGAATGGACTGTGAGATGCTCTGCTTAGCATCTGTCCTCCCCCACCAGCCCATCAGCCCCACCAAAGCAGGGATAATGTCTGACATGGTTTCTACTCTGTCCCTAGCTCCTAGTACAGGGTTGGGAACAGAGTGTGCCTTAATAACTTAGTGAATGAATGAGCGAATGAGCCAATGAGTGTGCAAGAGGATGAATGAATTAGTGAATGTGGTGCTGGCATCCTATCATTCTACAGGGTCATGCTTCCTTGCATGTTGAGACCAGGTTTCAGTCACCAACAACATGCCATATGATCTACAGTGAGCTGTGGCCCCGCTGCACCTGCTTTGAACTATACACAGGGCTAGTACTTCCTGTTCTCTTTATCACTCCAGTTGTGGGGGGCGCATTGCAGGTGAAGACCATTGGGAAACAAGTGGACAATGCTCTGAAAACCACAATGTAACAGACACATCCCAGAACTCCTGTTACCATTACTGCACCCCAGGCAGGCTCCCAGGACCTAGGCAGTACCTGTCATGTCATCCCATATAATGTGGCCTCTGCTGCAGTCTACCCCTGCATCTACCCCTTCTAGCCAGGACCTGGCATCTTCTCCAAGAAGTTCCTGACAGCCAGAATTCCAAGACAGGGAGGGGCTCTGTCCCTGATGTCCCCCACAGAAGAAGTGGCTTCTCCCTCTGAGCCCTTCACTAGCAGGACTGTGTCTCCCCGACTCTTGCAGCATTCCCTTCGGCCTGGTCAGCACATTGGAGCTGCCCCTCCGCCTGGCCTTGGAGGCCTCAGGATGGGATGCAGTGGGAAGGGCAGGTGCTTGGACAGTTGAACTGAATCCCCACCTCACAGGCTCAGTCCCCAGATTCTGGCCTCTCTTGGCCCCAAACCCCTGGACTTGTGACCGCAAGGTACCACTCCACCCTTGTCCCTCCTGGAACCCACTCTCTGCTGCCCATCTGCCAGCCCCTGACTGCTGACCTCCAGCCCCCTGCCCCTCTGTGGCTCTAGCCTTTGTCTCTTAGGTGTGCTTTCAGATGGGTTACCAGGATTCAGAGTCGGAGCTCTGGAATTGCCTTACAGCCTCCTGACCTTAATCCCAACCATCCCAAGTCTCAGAGACCTCAAGACAACCCAGACTTGAGGACAGAGCCTGAACTTCCCTCCAAGCTAGCACATGCAAAACGCCTGTCTCCAGCTCAATGAACTGTCCCCCTGTGTGGCAGTGTCTCCTTGTGGGAGCCCATTACTTACGTGGTTTCTGGCCCTGACATTAACCCTCTTCTCCATCAGTTCCTTCATCCTCTCGATGTGGTTCCTTCGTGCGGCCTCATGGAGCTGCCTCTCCAGGGGAAGCACTACGCAAAAAAAGTGATATAACAGACACATCCCAGAACTCCTGTTACCATTACTGCACCCCAGGCAGGGTTGAGAGGAAGGGTCTCCCATATTCTTTAAGGGCTGCTCTTGGCCGGGTGCAGTGTTGCACACCTATAATCCTACTGACTCAGGAGGCTGAGGCAGGAGGATGGCAAGTTCAAAGCCAGCCTCAGCAATAGCAAGGCACTAAGCAACTTAGTGAAAACCCTGTCTCAAAATGAAAAATAAAAAGGGCTGGGGATGTGGCTCAGTGGTAAAGTGCTCCTTGGTTCTCCTGGTACCAAGAAAAAAAAAAAAAAAAAAAAAGAACAGTTGCTCTTGGGGAAGGGAAATGGAATTCATTCCCACTGGAGTCAGTAACTCCATTCTGCACAGCTCGGTGGGGTGCAGAAGGCAGCCAGGATACGCTGTGTCAGCCCAAGTGAAGCTGGAGGCTCATTGCTCTGCTTCTACACCTTTCACCTTCTGGTTCCTCCCTTTGTCCCCAGATCCCAGCCCTTTCACCTCCGCACTCTGAGACCCACCCACTTTGCCTCCTCTGTGGTCCGTTTTCTCCACTCTCACCCTGCTAGCTCTGCCCTCGTCTCAGAGTCTCAGACTACAGGAGACTCAGAGCTGCCTGTGCCAACCTGTCACAAGCAGTGGTGGGCTCAGGGTCACACTGCAAGTTAGCATCTGAGTGAGGAGGACACGAGGCTGGTGATGTGGTCTGGGGCTCACCCCACCAGACCCCCAGTGCCGCAGTCATGCTGACTGCGCTCGGTTGTGAGGCTTTCTGGTCTCCTTGGTTAGACCAGAAGCTTTGGGGGACCCTGGCCACATCTGCTCATCCATATCCACCCACAGTTCTTGGCAGACCCAAAGCTGGACACAGGAGGAATCCACAAAGCTCTACTTCTATGAGTGTCCCTACCAATCCCCAGACTAATGAATGCCTGACCCACTCAAGAAGGACTCAGACCCACTGTAATAGAGGACAAATATTTTCTGGCCCTTTGTACAGTCATTACAAGGGAAGCAATTTTGTGTTTATGTTGTTGCCAAACCCACATCCCACATGTTTGGTCCAGTGTGAATGTTTGGACCCAGCCCTGGTGTATCCAGGGACAGGTGGTCACTGTCTTGGGAGGGAAGGCTATGCAGTTTGTTTTTCCAGATAAATTCCACACAGCCTTCCAGATGTCGAAGAAGGTCTCAGGCTCTCTGGGTCCTCATGGAGACAACCTGTGGACCTTGTAGTTTCTGCTCCAGGACCACCACATGGCCCTGGGTTCAACTCTGGCAGAAGCATTTCCAGCTGTTGTGACTAAGGTTACTAAATTACCTGGTGCCTCAGTTTCCTCATTTGCAAAATGGGGATGTGAACTTCCCTGCAAAGTTTTATAATCAAAGTTTTAAAAATAAACCTTTACCACTATGTGCCCAAACCACCACCACCATCATTACCACTATTCCTCCAAGGCAAAGAAACAGAGAATATTTTCTATTGACCAAAGACCTGGAGACATTGACGCCTCTTTCAGTAGGGGCCCCTGAACCAGTGAAGCCCAACCAAGGAAAAACACCTTACTCACCTCCTGACATTATTTGGGTTTTTTTTTTTTTCCATATGCTATATTACATATTTATATTGTCTACTTGCTCCTTTATTTTTATTTTTTGTACTGAGGATTGAACTCTGGGCATTTTACCACTGAACTATATCTCTCGCTCTAGCTCTTTTTTACTTAGTTTTAAAAATTTTTAAATATTTTTAGTTGTAGATAGACACAAGGCCTTAATTTTATTTATTTATTTATTTTATGTGGTGCTGAGGGTCAAAGAGTGCCTCACACATTCTAGGTAAGTGCTCCACCACTGAGCTACAAACCTAGTTCTCTTTTTAATTTTTTTATTTTGGGACAGGGTCTCACTAAGTTGCCAGGCCGGCTTACTCCTTTTAACGTAAGCCCATGATGAGAGAGATATTTGTCTGATGGGTTGATAGCTATAGTTCCAAATTTGTGCCCTGGCACAGATTTATTAAATAAATGAGTGAGAGTTGTGGGTAGAAAGTTGGACTTTAGACTACAAGTTGCTGCCCCAATTGAAATTTGCTAGTCCGCTAGAAAAGTGAAATATACGCTCAGGTTAATGGCAGGAAAGAGGCTCCAAGGGAAATGTAGCTTCACCACAATACTTCAGGGGAGGGGGCTGTTTGAGAGAAGTGCCACCTTCCAAGTGTGGTCTCCTCTGATGGCTCCACCTTACCTCTGCCTTCCCTGTAGGTGAGGAGGCCTTCTCAACATACATAACAGGCTTTAGAAGAACATCTCTCAGATCCTAAGGATCTCCAGCATGTACTGTCCTGCACTTACTTTTTATTTTATTTTTTTCTTTTTGGTACTGGAGATTGAACCCAGGGGCACTCTATCACTGAACCATATCCCTAGTCCTTTGATTTTTTTTATTTTGAGACAGAGGGTCTTGGTAAGTTGCTTAGGGCCTCCTCAGCAACTAAGTTGCTGAGGCTGGCTTTGAATTTGTGATCCTCCACCTCAGCCTCCCAAGCCACTGGGATTACAGGTGTGCATCACTGTGCCTGGCTGCACTTTTCTTTCCTCAACTTTTTGCCTGAAAAACCACCATGACCCAGGTTCAGAAGAATTGGCACTTTAACTGTGAGCCGAGGGTAGGTTCCAGTGCCTGCTGTGCCACTTTCCAGTCGCAAAATCCTGGGCTGTTCAAGTCCCCTTACAGGTCTCAGTTTCCTCAGTTGTAAAATTGGGGAACAGTGAAGAAAGGAATCTATTCAGGTTTTTTCTAGTTTCTATACCACTATCCTTCCTGAAGCTTAAGGGAGTCGCCTTCTTTGAATTGATAAACAACCAAGAGTGCCAATGGGGAGCAGGTAGACACTACATAGAGTGACCAGAGAAGCTCAATTTAGAAAGAAATCAAGTCCAGTCTCATCTCTTCCATTCACCTGGCCTCATGCACCTTCTTTCCACCCATGAAAATGCACAGTGTGCTCTCAGACCATGCTCGGTCCTGGGCCCAGAATACCTCCCGCTTATTCCATTGCTATGCATTCTTTGTAAGGTTCGCTTGAGTTGAGGCTGACTCAAGTAAGCCTCTGCCCCAAGCAGACTCCCCTTTGAAATAATTAAGACCTAGAAGGAGCCCACCACTCCAGCACCATCCCTCAGCTGAGTGGATAGTTTGCTCCATCATTTGTGACACCAGTGAGCTGTACTACCGGGATTTAGCAGAGAGCCCTTGAGTTCAAGTATCAGGGCTCAGCCAAGGGCTGCAGGATGGAGGCCTCAGAGCGCCACACTGGCAGCAATCCTCTCCCCTCTCCCACGCAATGCAGCCAAAGCTCCCCCAGGTTAGCTGATGCGGAACTAGTATCACTGCCCTACCTAGGGGTCCTGGCACTGGGCACACTTCCAGAGGAAGGTTCTGGGGTGCCCTCATCCAGCTTGGAGCTGGCCTCAGCTCCTCTCCTCTGGGCTTCAGGTTCCCCATTTGATATGGTTCCATTCCCCATCCAACCCCAACATTCTGGGAAAGCTGGGATCGCCAGCATTTCTAGCAATTAATGGCCATGTGACCTTGCACAACTTACTTAACCGCCTGTTCCTCAGCTATCTCATCTGCGAAGTGGCAATAACAATAGGTCCTACCTATGCGGTTGCAGTGAAGATTAAACAACAATGCCTGACCTGCCTCAAGGCCAGGCACACAAAGCCGGCACTCAGTAAGGATCGCTATTACCTTTATTCTGTCTAGCTAACGTCTCCTCGGCCGCAGCTTCTAAGTGGCCGGATGGATGGCGCCCCCAAGTCCCAGGCGTGCGGCCAATTCCCCCTTGGCCCGCTGTGCGTTCTGCTTGGAACCATAAAGAAACCTCAGACCGAGGTGGCCAGGCGGACCGCGCCAACCTCACCCCTGGCCGCCCTACGCGAACGCGCGGGTCCTGTCGGCCTCGACCGGCAGGAGTCTCCCGGCTCGCAGCGCAGCGGACTCACAGCCGTGGGTCTCCCACGCCAGTTCCTCCTCCATCCCGCCGCCCCGCAGCCCTGTGCGCAGGTGCCGGGGCACGAGGCGCGCGTCCGCCAGCGCGAGCCTAGGAGCACCGAGGGCCGATGCAGAGCTCGGGAGGCGAGCGGCTCCTCCCCACCCCTCGCCCCTACTACAGCTGCTGCTGCTGCTGCTGCTGCTGCTGCTGCTGCTGCAGCGACCGCCGCGGGCGTCCGGTTCGTCCCCCTCCTGCTTCTTCTACCTGCCCACCGGCTGGCGCCCTTCCCACCGGAATCGGGCAGGACAGGGAGCGCTGGGCTCCTCAACAGTCCACCTGGGCGTGTCTGCCCTCAGCTGACAGTGCTCTTGTCTCCAGGCCTCTGGCGGGCATCTCCCACCCTGACTCAGGCGTCTTTGTCTGATCGCCCCCAGGATTAGAGAGTCAGACCCCTAAGGACTGGAGCAGGCATTTAAGGAACAGAAACCCCAACAAAGTCTGCGAATCTGTGAAAACATGATCAGATTTATTCGTGATCAGAAAAATACAGGTTAAAATGACAATGAGATATTACACCAATGAACTGGTAAAAATTAGAAAACTGGATGATGCCAAATGTCAGTGGGAATGTGGGGCTTTCCCAGCTGGTGCCCTACTGGTGTGACTAGCCTGAGGCTGTCATTCTGGAAACGAGTCTGGCAGTAATGAGGGAAATTCACCACAATGAACTAGAACTATGACCCTCAAATCCAATTCTTACATACAGCGCCCCAAACTTCTCTTTCAGTCCCATAAAGGGACGTGCGGAAGGATATTAGTTGCTGGATCACCAGGAGTTGGAGGCGACCTAAGTTGTTCAACATTGGAGAGTGGATAGGTAAAATCTGGCACTGTGCGCCTTAGAAATAGGGCCGGGACAGGCTTAGAATCTCAGCAACTCAGGAGACTGAGTCAGGGGGTAGCAAGTTCCAAACCAGCCGTGGTAACTTAAGGAGACCTGTCTCAAAATTCTAAAAATGAAAAGAAGCAGGGATGTAGCTCAGTGGGATTATACCCCTGGATTCAATCCCTAGTACCCCTGCCCCCAAAAGCAGCAAGGGACCAGATGTGTTCATGGCAACATGGATGTAAACACCTAGTGCTGGATGGAAAAATACCTACAATACAATAGCAATAAAAATATTAAAAATTTCAGCTGGGTGTGGTGGCACACACCTGTAATCCCAGTGACTTGAGAGGCTGAGACAGGAGGATCACAAGTTTGAGGCCAGCCTCAGCAATTTAGCTAGGCCTTCAGCACTGTCTCAAAAAATAAAAGGGCTAGGGGTGTTGCTCAGTAGTAGAGTGCCCCTGTGTTCAATCCCCAGTACCACAGGGCGGGGAAAAAAAAAAGTATATGACAAAACATAAATTTGCAAAGACACATACAAACAAAAAAGTACTATTAAACACATCAGAAGAGATTGTATTTCAGACCAGAGGGGCTGCCAACTGCTGTCCTTGATGTGTCTGTGTCTCTAAATCTGCAGAGCAAAGTGGCTGCCCTTATCACCTTCCTCCTGCAACCACTGCTACCTGGGTACTGTCCATACTCCTCCTGGCTTTCCCTGTGGAACCTGGAGCTGAGACCCAAGAGAATGTAAATCAGCACTGGAAAGACCCACAGGGAGTGGGGGCCTCTCTCCAGGCACAGGCTGACCCATTGTCCCCAGAGCAGCTGCCCTGGCCCAGGCTGAACCACACACACCTAATGCTTCCAGATCAGCTAGAAGGCCCTATGTGCTTTCTCTAGTAGGTTTCCCCAGCTATCAGGGCTTCCGCTCTGTAGCTTAGTAATGGGGTGGGGTCAGGCCCAGAAGGACTGGGAATTGAACCTAGGGCCACATCTGCTGGGCAAATGCTCTACCACTTAGCTACATCCTAAACACTATTTTTTTTTTTTTTTTTTTTTTGAGACAGGATCTCACCAAGTTGCCCAGGCTGGCCTTGAATTTGTGATTCTCTTGCCTCAGTCTTCCAGTCTTCCAAGTATGTGGAATTACAGGCTTGCATTTACCCTTTGACCCAACAATCTCATTTCTAAGTATAGATGCCAGAGACACCTGGAAAACACACCAAATGCTACAAGCCCAATGCTATTCGTTGTAACTCTACCGTAATAGCAACAGAGCAGAAACACGGCAAATGGCCATCAGCAGAGAGAGGTTGAATAAGCCACACAGGGGAGGGTTCTGAGGCTATAAAAAGGATGGAAGATGATCCTGACTACTGCTGGACATCTCTGTGGTGGGTTGTTGTATGTATAAAGCAAGGAGAATATCAGAACAGGCAATCTATAAAGAGAGAAAGTAGACGAATGACTGCCTAGCGCAGAGGGGGCGGTGGTGGGATGGAAAGACTATGTGGGGAGATGGCTAATAGTTACCCAACTCTGAGATGCTAAACGTCATTGAGTTGTACACTTCTGTGGGTGAGTTGTATGATGTGAATTTTGTCAATAAAACTACTACCAAAAAAAGTCCAAAGCAAGAAGGTTGTGTGTGGTGTGCTATTGCAGGAAAAGCAGAATATAGGATTGATTTAAACAGTACAAAGGCAAGCCACAAAAACAGGTATGTGTCAATCAGGAGAGCAAAATTACTTTGAGGTTATGAGTTTGGGGATTGGTCATAGCAATTGTGAATGAAGCTGGGAAAAGAGTGACTAAAAGGAATTGAGGATCAGAGAAGTCACCAGCCAGTCCTTCTGAGAAACCAAGTATGTACAGCTGCTGAAATGGACCCACAGGGGAAGCTCACAGGAAGGTCTACGGGATTGTTTCCACCAAGAGCTAATGCCTCTGGATCAGTCCATCTGTGGTGGCCTGGGGCCACTGTTGGTCAGTAGGCGACTCAACTGGGAAGAAAAACAGGATATGGAATGAAAGAGAATGAGAGCAAGATAGAAGCCACTAGTCATCTCTCCATCCTTCACCACAGCTGACGATGACAGCCTTCTGAGACTCGACTTTGAAACGTGTAGATAAACTGTCATGTAAAACAAAATTAACATTTAAAAGCACCTGAAAAGTAAAACAAAACACATAAGCAATGTACGTTGAATGGGTAGCATAACTACACAGTGAAGTGAATTTAGAACAATAATGTGATTTTATGCCCCTGTAGGATGTAGCCAAACTAAAAGAAAAACTGTTATTTATTTATTCATTTTGCAGTGCTAGGGATTGAACCCAGGGCCTCACATATGCTAGGCAAGTGCTCTACCACTGAGCTACATCCCCAGCCCCAAGAAAAACTTTTTAGAATACTTTGAATGTTTTGGGGAATTGTCTCGTTGATTATTACATTAGAATTGTTACTCTGAGGCTGTTGTGAGCATAAATGAGGATTCTGTTGAAGTCACTGGGAAGTGGGATTTCCAACATGGGAGAAAGAAAACACAGATGTCATTTGATGATATTCAATCAAATCCCGTTGTCTTGTCTTGAATTTGAGTTGATACTTATGATGTGTGTTATGGTCTGGATATTAGGTACCCCCATAAAGCTCATGTGTGAGACAATGCAAGAATGTTTAGAGGTGAAGTAATTGGGTTATAAGAGTCTTAACCTGATCGGTGCATTAATCCCCTGGTGGGATTAACTGGGTGGTGACTGTAGGCAGGTAGGGTATGGCTGGAGGAGGTAGGTCTTTGAGGATGTGTCTTTGGGGTATATATTTTGTCCCTGGCCTGCAGAGTCTTTCTGCTTCCTGATGGCCATGTCCTCAGCTGCCTTCCTCCTCCACATGCCTCTGCCATATGTTCTGCCTCACCTTGTGCACAGAGCAATGGGATCAGCCGTCTGTGGACTGAGACCTCTGAAACCATGAAACCCAATAAATTTTCCCTCCTTAAATATTGTTCTTGTCAGGTTTTTTGGTCACAGTAACAAAAAATCTGACTAAAACAATGTTTTATCAGAAAACAAAAAATGGGCAAACATTTCCTAGCTTGATCTGATGAATGGTCCTAGAAATAAGACCAACCCAACAGTAATGATCAGTAAGGAGCAGCAATGCCTGGATTGTGGTCTCTAAATACCATTTCCATTTAAAGGACCCAGGACTCTTTGGAAACATGGCTGCTTCTAGGACTGGTGCCAGGAACTTGCCAGATCAAACTGGAGTATTT
Source organism: Sciurus carolinensis (assembly GCF_902686445.1). Lineage (NCBI taxonomy): Eukaryota > Metazoa > Chordata > Mammalia > Rodentia > Sciuridae > Sciurus > Sciurus carolinensis. The sequence goes on from NC_062214.1 coordinate 89,976,861, forward strand.
TGTCATGTCAGAAGCCAGGAGTCTATCAAAGACTGCTATGGTTGAAGCAGAAAGTTCAGATCCAACTTGGCCAAGGGTGACATCTGAGCATCTGATCTGAGCATCAATAAGGAAAATAGCATGGGTGGATAAAACACTTGAATATGGTCAGATCTTATTTTATAATGATAATAAAACAAAATACCACCCTGATCACTTCATAGATGCTTGGAAATCATCTCATTACCTGGAAAACTGGTAAATAAAACAAAAAACTACAAAAAGAAGGAATTATTTCCAACAGGAACTATACCTTAGAGTAATCAAATGGTCGATGAGGGGAAGTTTCACTTTTTTAAGCATGCCAGTCAATAGAAAAAGAGCAACAGAAATAGAACACCATCAATTTTCAAAACCTGGCTTAATAAGTGTATAGAGGAAATCATTAATGGCTGTGGAATATCATACAAAGGTGAACAAGATGCTATGCACCTTCTGTTGGAAGAAAGAAGGCTTGCCAAAACTCTCTTTTTATCAGTGTATAATTTATAGAAAATACAGGAGTTAAAAAATAATAATAATAGATGAAACCATGGGGAAAGGGACTGGCAAAGCCTAGATTTCAAGAATCTCTACAAAATAAATGGCCCAATATCTTCAACAAATGAATTATGTGTGTATGAGACAGAGAAGGAGAGGAAGAGAGAGAAGAAATTTATAGACTAAAAGAGAATCAAGAGAAAATCAGAGGACATTAAATGAAATAAGCCAAGCACAGAACCACAAATATTGCATGTTGTTACTTACATGTGGATGCTAAAAAGTTGATATCAAAGAAGTAGAGGATGACAAGGTGGTGCACACCTGCAATCCCAGCTACTCCAGAGGCTGAGGCAGGAGGATTGCAGGTATGAAGCCCGCCTCAGTAACTTAAGAAGACCTTCAGCAACTTTAGCTCAAAATAAAAAGGACTTGGGATATAACCCAGTGGTAAAGAACCCCTGGGTTCAACCTCCAGTAACAAAAAAAAAAGAGGAAGAGGAAAAGGAGGAGAAGGAGGAGGAGGGGGAAGAACTAGAGAATAGAATAGTGTAAGAGGCTGGGAAGGGGTAAGGGAGAGAGGGAAGGAGAGAGGGTGGCTAGCAAGTACAGGGATGCAGTTTAATAGGAGGAATAACTATGTTTGACAAAAAAATGAATATTTCAAAATAACTATCAGAGAGGATTTGAATGTTTCAAAGACAAATAATAAATCTCTGAGGTGATGCATATGTCAATGACCCAGATCTGATAATTACATATTGTATTCATGTGTTGAAAGGCTACACTGTACCTCAAAAATATATACACTTACGATGTGTCAATTAAATTCACATGTCATTTCGCTAGCTATTGTCAAACTCCCCTCGGTGAGATCCATCCTATTTTGCATTCCCATCACCATCGCAGGAGAGTGCCTATTTCCTCCCAATCTTTCTTTCTTTCTCCCGCCCCCCCACCAGCCTTTCTAACTGCAGTTAAGCTTGAATGACTGCCAATCTGATAGGTAACTCATAATTTTAATTTGCATTTCTATCATCACAAGCAGTTGTTTATCTTTTTGTATGTTTAAAAATCACTTTCATTTATTTTTCTGAAAACAATGTGTTCTTATCTTTAGTTCATTTTCTTTATGATTATTGATTCTCAAAACATTTTTAAAAATATTTTGGGTTTTCTTTTTTTTTTTTTTTTTTTAGTTGTAGGCGAACAATACCTTTTTTTTTTTTTTTTATGTGGTGCTGAAGATCAAACCCAGGGCTTCACACATGCTAGGTGAGCGCGCTACCCCTGAGCCACAACCCCAGCCCAACTTTTTTTTTTTTTTTTTTTTTTTTTTTTTTGGTACTGGGGATTGATCTCAGGGGTGCTCTAGTTTGCCTAGGGACAAACAGTGGAGAGTTGAGAGTGGCCTCTAAGTGTGACTCTTTCCAATGGCGAACTCAGTCGGCCCCATGGCACTGCAGCCAATGTGCAGGTGCTGAGATCGGGTGAAGACACAGATCCTCTAGGGCATCCCCGCTCCCCAGGAGACGACCCTATTGCCAAAAAGGAAAGAGATCTGGGGTAAACCTCAGAAAACAAGTCTAGCATGGACCCGGCTCAGAGGACCCAAACCAAGAAGGCTGCGAGCACAAGCGCCCAGCTTCCCTGTACTCAGCCTCCCTCCCAGAACCCCGTCGCAGGGGGCGGAGGCGCAGGGCCCCGCTGCAATTCTTGTTGTTACCACGAGGAGGAGCCAGAACCAGGGAAGAGCCGCTGTGTGTACTTACCGTAATTCCCACAGTTGTGCGCACACATAATCTGTCCCCAGGACCAACACGACAGTGACTCTGACCAGAACCGCTCAAAGAGGAAGAGGCTAGGGGGATACAGGATGTTGTCTATTCTGAGCCACATGGGTTGGATCCGCCGGTGAAAGCCTTCTCATGGAGTCTACTTGCTCCGAGTATCCCCCAACAGGCTCCTCCCCGCCGTACTTCCTGCTATGCTGTTTTCTGAGGTTTTCCCGAAAACTGCCGGTGAGGGTGAGTTCACCGGCAAAGGATTCAGACCTTGAGTCCAGGATGGGGAAGAGGCCTGGCGGCGAGATTTGAGTAAATGTGGGATTAACTGCCCTTCTGATTCCTACTGCCCTTTCTTCCACCTTCTCCAGGGATCTTACCAGAGAGCCTCAGGACTTTCAAACTAGGATAAGACAGAACAACTTCATTCATATAGAAAATTTGCTAATTGCTGTGTGTCCCTATCAAAGGAAAGTGCATATAAAAAAGCTTCAGGAAAGGGGAAACGGTGAACTCAAATGAACTTGTAAAAGTCTCACTTCTGAAACTGACTGGGGAGAGAGGTGTTTGCCTGGAGAAAGAGATGGGCTGACTTGGGCTAATGGGTTGAGGAGGAGTGAGACAGCTTCTGTGATCTGGGTTCCAAAGCGGGAGCAGGGTCCGGCCTACCCTGACAGCCCAGTGCATCTGGGCACATGGGTCCTGTTTGCAGGCCTCTGGAAAAACCGTGTACAGCCAGACTTAGCAGTGCACTGTAATCCCAGCTACTTGTAATCCAGCTGAGGTAGAAAGATTACAAGTTTGAGACCAACCTCAGCAATTTAGTGAGATACTGTCTCAAACAGAAATAGAAAGAGTTGGGGATGTAGCTCAGTGGTGAAGTACCCCTGGGTTTAATCCCCAGTACCACACACACCACACCACACACACATACTCACACACACACACACACAAACACACAAAGTGGGTACAGCCATATGCAGTGTCCTTGGATAGTGCCCAAAGCCCAGGGGTCTGCCTGCAAGACAGGAGGTTGGTCATAGGGAAAGATGGTGGAGAAGCAAGGCAAAGAGAAAAGAAAAGGGGAGCTAAGAGCTGAGAGGCTGAGCCAGCCAAGGTGTGGAACACCTATAATCCTAGCTACTATGGAGATTAAATTGCAGAAAAATCACAAGTTCCAAGCAAGCCTAGGCAATTTAGGTGAGACCCTGTCTCAAAATAAGATTTTTTAAAAAGTTCTTGGAGCTTTGCACAGTGGCTGTATCATAATCAATGAGGTTTAGCTGAGGCACAATTATTGCTAATTAAAAACTTTTCCCAATACCCCAGTGTGACCACTTGCAATATAGTCGGCATTGGAGATTTTTGACAGTCTATGGAGACTGAAAAAAAAAGTCTCCAGATGTAGCTTAGTGATTGAGTGCTTATCTAGCATGTGCAAGGAGACCCTGGGTTCAATCTCCAGGAAGGGGAAGAAACAAACAAACGCAGAGGCTGGAGTTGGGCAAGACCTTCACCCTGCAGGCCTCAGTTTGCTTGTCTGGAATGTAGAGATATTACCTAATGCAAAAGGCTACAGTGAGAATTCAACGAATCTGTGTTCCAGAAAGTGCTTTGTAACCAGTACAAAGCCCAGGCAGGAAACCTCCATGGAAGCTCGCTGGTTGCTCCAAACCTCAGGGGCAGCTCTTCCCTGGGTGCACCCTGTCTTTGGTGCCTGGCCTGCTGGAGGGAACTCTTTTCAACCCTCTCTCCTGCTCCCCCCACTCCCTCCCAGCACCTACCTACAATGGAATCCTTGCCAGACTATGACCTTCTCAAGGCAGAGATGGGTGGCTGATTCATCCCTGCATTCATTCAAAAATACCCCCTGATAAGACTTGGCAAAATAATACTAAAGTTCATCTAAGGAAAAATAAGCCTGTAAAAACAGACAGCAAAGTTATGAAAACAAACAGCAGTGGAAGGGGAGATGGGAACAGATACTGAAACAATTTGACAGCAACTGTCAGAATTTTTTAAAATGTACATTCCTTTTATGCTGACAACTCCATCTCTAAGAATCTGTACTATGGAAAGATAGCAATAATGAACAAAGATAAATGTGTGAGGATGTCTGCTGCAGTATTTTTTTGTAACTGTAGCAAAGAACTGGAAACAACCCAATGGCCCATCAGTAGGGGATGGGGAAATAAATTGTGGTACAGCCATATAAAGCAATGCTGAGCAGCTGTTAAAAACAAAGGAGTGGTCTGTGAGTGCTGAGGTAGGAAGAATCACTGAGAGAGCAAGAGTCAGAACAGGAAGTACAGTAGGAGTCCATATCTTTAAAGATGTTCTCTTACTGCTGCCTTGGAGTCTTCATGTATTAGCTCTCCCTTCCCAGTCCCAGGATGACAATTTGGTAGATACTGTTGTTTTATTTTATTTTTTGCACTACTGAGGATTGAACCCAGGGCCTTGCACATGCTAGGCAAGTGCTCTACCACTGAGCTACATCCCAGCCCTTTTTAAATTTTATTTTGAGACAGAGTCTCACTAAATTACAAAGTCCGGCCTCGAACTTGGGATCCTCCTGCCTCCGCCTCCCCATTAGCTGAGATTACAGGCATATGCCAACCCTCCCAACCAATCTATGCTCTTAACCACTCTGTGTCACCTTAGCTGACTGAAACTTGAGTGGGGCCTTTCCTTGGCTTGGGATTTTAGCAGATGTGCTACATGTCATTAACTAGGTATACTGAATTAATGTAATGATTGCTCTAGTGATAAACGTGGATTATCTTCAGTTTTATGCTGTTGTCTGTGAGCAGAGCTGTGGTGCACTTTTTTGGCATGGAAGTTTTTGTGCACCTATGCAAATATTTCAATAGGTTAGATTTGTAGAAGTCTCAGTTCTTCAATCAAAGGGTAAATTTAGATTTGGACAGCAATTCCAAATACTGTTATTTATATTTTGACTAAAGAATTGGTGCCAGTCTGGCACTTGGAAAGGATATATCTTTGTTATTTAGTTATACTTTTTTTTTAGGCACTGGGGATTGGCATGCTAGCCAAGTGCTCTACATCCTCAGCACTTATTTTATGTTTCTTTAGTGATGAGTAAAAGTGATCCATCTTTTCATGTGTTTACTGTTTTAAATTTTTCTTTTCTTATGAATTTTCTGCTTATACTCTTGGCCTATATTTGAATTTGATTGCTCTTTTTTCAAATATTGACTTAAATATTACCCCTTTATCTGATAATGATTGCAAATAGTTTTTTTTTTTTTTTTGGGTGCTGGGGATCGAACCCGGGGCCTTGTGCTTACAAGGCAAGCACTCTACTGACTGAGCTATCTCCCCAGTCCCTGGAAATAGTTTTTTGTAGTGGTCTTGGGGTGTATGTTATTTATTTATTTAGGGGGCATACTGGGGATTGAACCTAAAAGTGCTCTAACAGTAGGCTACATACCCAGCCCTTTTAATTTTGAGACAAGTTCTCACTAAGTTGCCCAGGCTGGCCTCAAACTTTCAAACCTCCTGCCTCAGCCTCTTGAGTTGCTGGGATTACAGGTGAGCACCATTGCACCCCGTTCTTTTTTTTTTTTTTAATTTGGGGTTTTTTTTTTTAGTTATTGATAGACATTTATTTTATTCATTTATTTATATGCAGTGCTGAGAATCGAATCCAGTGCCTCACACATGCTAGGCAGGTGCTCTGCCACTGAGCCACAACCCCAGTCCCTGACTTTGTTTTTTGACAATCTTCTTGATTCATGTTTTTCATTTTCACATATTCAAATCTATGGCTTCTGTATTTTGGGAGGTGTGTCCTTTTCCTTTTTCAGAATTAAAAAAAAATTTTTTTTTAATTTTTTTTTTTAGATGTTGATGGATCTTTTAATTTTATTTACTTATTTATATGTGGTGCTGAGACTCGAACCCAGTGCCTCACACAGGCTAGGCAGGCACTCTACCACTGAGCCACAACCCCAGTGCTGAGAATTTTCATGCTAGTCTCAAATGTTTATTTTTCCTGATGAAGACTGATCTTTTCCAAGGCTCCTTCCCTAAATCCTATCTGTTTGGATCAGAATCACTTTCAGTTTATAGATCCACTAGAGAAAATGCCCAGCCTTACAACTGAAGGGGTTGTTGGGAATCTTTTCTCCCTGAGGACATAGAGGCTTAGTGCAACTGGCTAGGCCCTCCCAGGGAGGCCCCATTGTCCCAGCACCTAAGAGTGCACCCATGGCAGCACCGTGCCTGGGAGACCAGAGGCTTGGCCAAGGAGCCTAAAGCACAACCCCAAGCTCCTGGGCCTCGCTCCGTAGGATCCTTCATGCAAGCTGTCCTCGGAGGCCCAGGAGAGGAGTCAGATGTGCCCTTAAAGAGCTGATTCATGAGGTAGGAGATTTCACAGAGCCACACCTTGTTTGAGAGACCGAGCACAGTGACACCTTTGAGGAAAATCCTACTGGTCTCAAAGTCACAGCCTTGGGGAGAGGCAGGGACCTGCTGCAGGAACCACAGGAACACAAGAGTCCCTTGGGCACAGCTCTGCGGGCCAGCCTTCCTGCCCAGGCCCAGCTCTGGAGCCCCAGACTGCAGCACCAGCCCCTGCTCCCCCAGGCGGGGGCTCATGTGGGCCCCAAAGGCTTTCCCAAAGTCCAGGAAGACAGAATGGGCATTCATTTATCCAGCAATTATTTATTGAGTGCTTACTGTATGCTAGTCAGTGTTCTAAGCACAAGGGACACAGCAGAGAATTAAGAGAACAAATTTCCTGCCCTCCTGGAGTTTACAGACTTAAACTGTGAAAACAGTCATAATAAATATGTAAATATGTTAGGGGACAAGTGCCATGGGGCAAAATAGGGCAAGGAGGGAGGACTTGGGAGTTGGGGTAGGGAGTGATCTCATTCCCCAAGGTGACCATGCTGGGGACTTCCACTTGCCTTCAGACCCCTAGGGAAGGCTGACCTGAAGGCTGGTATCCTGCTTCTGGCTGGGTTCAGTCAAGGGGTTAGGCTGAGCCAGCAGTGGGGGGTGGGTTGTTCATCCCTGTCCCCTTCCCACATAGTCATGGGTCCTGACAGGTGGTCCTCTCCCACCATTCTCTCCTTTCTAGTTCCAGCAGCTACATCCTGCCAGGTTTGGAAATAGCAAAGCCTACTGCAGCTCAGGGCCTGGGCACTGCACTGTCCCTCGGGGTTTCCTTACCCGCCATCTACATCTTTGTAAAGTCATCCTTGAATAAACCTGATTTGAGTGCTGTGCTCTGTTGAATGCTGAGAAGCACAGTGACATTTGAGCAGGCCACAAGGCAGTAGGGTCATAGCTATGGGAAGAATGTTCTAGGCAGAGGGAACTGCCAGCTCAAATGCCCGGAGGAGGGGGCTGTGCCTGACCTGTTTGAAGAAAAGCAAGAAAGTCCAAGGAAGTGACGCATGCATGTAATCCCAGTGGCTTGGGAGGCTGAGGCAGGAGGATCACAAGTTCAAAGCCAGCCTCAGCAATTTAGTGAGACCCTGTCTCAAATAAAAAAAATAAAAATGGGCTAGGGATGTGGTACAAAGGACTGGGGATGTGACTTGATGGCAGAGCTCTTGCCTAGCATGTGCAAGGGCCCAGGTTCAATTCCCAGCCTCCCCACCCCCACACTAAAAGAAAAAAGAAAAAGAAAGAAAGCTGAGCTGGTGCAGAGGAAAGAGTGGGATGCCAGTAGAAAGTAGCAGCAAAGAGGAGTGTGTTTGGAGGTGGAGACAGCTTTTGCCAAAGTGAGGGAAACTAGAGAGCTTTGAGCTGAGGGGCAACACGACCTTTAACAATGTCACTCTGGCTGCTGGATTGAGAACAGGCCATGGGAGAACAGGGTAGAAACAGAAAGGCTGGTGAAGGGGTGCCGCATCATCCCAGGAGAGATGGAAGAGGCTCAGAGGCTGTGGGAAGGAGGAGGAGAGGCTGGCATAGAGGTGGAACCAGCAGGATTTGCTGTGGAGTGCAGGAGGAAGGTGACAAGGGTGGCTTCATTGTTCATGGTCTGTTGGATTTAGCAAGGCTACTAGGTTTGGGTGGAATCCCTACATCCACCCAGTCTGACCCTTATTCTCTGTCCCTCCAGGGAGGGGGGTGTGCACAGGTGCAGTCCCCGAGGCTGTGCACTGCAGACCCATCTCCTCTGGCAGAACTAGGGGTCTGCCAGCCTCCGCCAGGAGGAGTCCTTGTGTAAGTCACAGCCCCCTTTGCCTGCAGCTGGCTGCCTTCTGGTCCCTGGTCTGGGGTGGGAAGGGAAGCGAGACCTGATCCGGAGGCAGCCCAGTGGGCTGACTGTTCCCATATCAGTGTCCTGCTTTCAGGGACACTCCCAGACCCCTGCCCTGGGGCTGTGCATCAGCCAGCCCTGAATGTGGCAGGCTTCCTCTTCCACCACTGGCTTGGCTGGTTTCCCACAGACTCCAGGCCTGTGTGGGGGCAGATGAGGCCTTGAGTGAGGAACCTCCTCAGAGGTGGCCCAGCCCCTTCCTCATGGCCCTTGGCAGCCCTTTCCCCTCCTGTTGGACATGGTCTTTCAGAATCCTGGGTTGGGAGACCTCCTCCCTTGGCATCCTGTGTGGGGCCCTATGGCTGGATTCCCACTGCCTGAGACCCTGAATTCAGGCCACGAGGCCTTCCGCCTGGCTAGGCCTGGCCTCCATTGATAACAGTGCCCTGCGGAGCCCTTTCCCATACAGAGGCCGGTATTAAAAGTCGACTCTGGGTGCAGCTCTGCCACTCACCTGCATGTGATGTTAGCCAGTCACCTCACTTCTCCAGGCCTGAACATCCTTGTCTGACCTTGTGGTGTCCCTAGCATGTTGGTCTAAGTACTTCCTAAATAAATAACTGTAAGTAATAAGCTTTATTCGGTGCTTGCCCCAGAGTACACGCTCAAAGTCAGCTATGTAACTCATCCCCATCTAGGTGAAGAAACCGAGACTCAGACAGAAATACCACTTGTCCCAGGCCACAGGGTTGGGAAATGGTAGAACCTGGTTCCCCTGTGCCCTGCCCTAGCCGTCTAGCCTGCCCATTCTTCCTGGCCCTTCTGCCCTCACAGGTGGTGTCCCCCGTGAAGGGTGAATGGAGCTTACCCTCTCTAAGAATCCCTGAGGGGAGGAGGGCCTTCTGTCACCATGGGAAATGCAGAGAATTAAACATGGTCTCCTCCCTTAAAGGGCTGCCAGTCTGGAGCTAGGAGCCACAGCACCCGGATGGGCACCCCTCCTGTGTAGAGGACCCAGGAAGCCTCCAGGGAGGCTAGCATCTGGGTTTACAACTGGCCCATTGAATCAGAAATGTCACAAGAAATAGTGACCTTAAACAAGTTTCAAACATTCTGTTCCACTGCTTAAGAGAGGATCAGTGGGGCTGGGGCTGGCGCTCGGCGGCAGAGCACTTGCCTCACATGTGCGAGGCACTGGGTTCGATCCTCAGCACCACGTAGAAATAAATAAATTAAATAAAGGCACTGTATCCGTCTACAACTAAAAATATATTTTAAAAAGAAAGAGTATCAGTGCCCCAAAGAATCCAACGTTGTGACACCTAAATGACCTCAGGTCACAAAAATTCACATTCCTCCACACATCCCAGGTGTAACTTGGGGAAATAGGGTCCCCGCAGATGCCAGCTGTCCCCATCCTGGTGGGTGTATGCATATCTGCACAGACACTTGTGCCACCGAGGCAGAGAGTCACTCTCTCTCAGGCCAGAGGCCGGGCAGCCTGAGCAAGTGCGCCCTCCCTCCCTTCCAAAACTCCAGTGCCGGGCTCTGTGGGGGCTGGAGGGGCCTGAGAGCCCTCCTGGAAACAAACTTGTCCCACACGCTGCTTGTCAACATGAAGGACAGACTGGTCTAGACGACACCACGGTTGCAGTGGGGCAGCCCTGCTGCAGGACTGCCCCGCACAGCACCCCTGCCTCCACTTTTGGTTTCGGTTTCTGTGTGCAGAAATGAGTCCTATCCTTTCCCTCCCCTCTGCTTCTGCCCTGCTCCTCCCCTGCCTCCTTCCTTCCTTCCCTCTCTCACCCCTTGTCCCTGGCTCTGTACCACAGGAGGAGAAGGAAGGGGATAGAGAAGTGGACAGTGTTGCCAAGGCCCTCACTTTATTTCAGGGCTGGACAGCCACTAGCAGTTGTATGTATTGTGCACTGCACAACTCTAGTGGGGACCAATCTCCTCAACATCACTGAAATCACCAAAATTTGCATGATTATCAGCACGCTTTCCAGGCAGATGGAGTAAGACGTCCTGAGAAGGAATATTTTTTTCCTAAGTAGAATGAAGCACTCCGAGCTGGAGTTTCAGCTCTGGTCTCTTAGAAACCCCAAGCTAGTCCCCATCCCACAGACTACTTATCCTCCGTTCCTTGTGCTCTAACCCACAAGGTTAGAGCCCTACTGAAAGACTGTCTCAAAAGAGGATGACCAATCACTTCTAGCACCAACTGTAAGGCCCCAAGCAAATCTCTCCTCAGTCCTCAGTTCCTCCATCTGTAACACGTAGCGTGGACAAGATGATCGCTGAGGATCTGTGCTGGGATACCTGGGAGGCAGGACGCAGGGTCCCCTTTACCTGGAAGAAAGCAGGTTATTGGTTGCCCTCCCCAATAACCAATAAAAGCAGAACTCAGAGAGGATTCGTTTGTTGAAGGATGTGGGTGAGGGCCTCACAAGGTGCTCCAGAGGGGCTGTGTGACCTGGGGCAGGTCCCCTAAACCTGAGTTCCATCCCTGTGAAGATTCCAGAGAGGGATGGATTACAATCGTACTGGCACAGAGGAGGCCCTCCAGGAAGGTGGAGAAGAAGGCCAGCGCAGGGTGCACGCTTGTAATCCCAGCAGTTTAGGAGGCTGAGGCAGGAGGATTGCAAGTTCAAAGCCAGCCTCAGCAACTTAGCAAAGCCCTAAAGCAACTTAGTGAGACCCTGTCTCAAAATAAAAAATTTAAAGGGCTGGGGATGTGACTCAGTGGTGAAGTGTCCCTGGGTTCAATACCTGGTACCAAAAAAAAAAAAAAAAAAAAAAAAAGGTAGAGAAGGACTCCAAGGGACTGGGGCAGTGGGTGGGCTGGCGTTGACCAAGGCTGGGCCTGCAGAGCGCAGCAGCCAGCTCAACCCTGGCTCAGGCTACAGGGCAGGAAACCTACCTGGCTTCCTCTGGGCCTGAGAAGCCACCCTTTCACCTCTCTCCCCGATCCTTCCTGCCCTGTGGGTCACCCTCCCCTCTCTGCATGACCAGGAGGATGGCCAGCTTGCATACTCCAGGGCACACTCCCCTTGGCCTGGCATGCAAGGCCTCCCAGCCCCAGCTCCTCCCCAGCTACGCCCCACACATGCCAGGTACTGCCACCACTCCATGCCTTTGCCCTTGCCAAAGCCTTCTGTGTCACATGCCCTTCCTTCTGTCTGCTCCTCAAGCGAGCCAAATCCTGCATTGTCGAGGACCTGGCTCTGACATCACCTTCTCTGGGAAGGCTGCCCCTGTCCTTCCAGTGAAGAAAAGAATCGCTCTCCCGTTGACTTCTCAGCCCGGGGCTCGCAGCCTTGAAGAGTCCCATAGAGCTGGAGTCTTCACGTCTCCTCACAGAGTCCCAGCACCTTGTTGATAACCTAGAGACAAACCATCTCTGCCTTGCAAGGTGGGGAGTAGATGATTTCAATGAAAAGGGACAAGTAAAGCCTTCAAACATGAGCTCCCCCAAATTCCAGCCAGCCAACCCTATGGGCAGGGGGAGCTTGTCAGGCAGGGTTTCTGTCCTGTTCCAGTTCTCCCAGGGCTGGCTCGCCACTCATTGGAATATCAACCATGATTATCAAGTTTCAGAGCCCAAGGATGGATCTGGCACTTCCTGGAGCAGACCATACACCCATCCTCAGGCAGAGGCCAGGAGCCACTTTTGGGGGTAGGCCTGATTTCTACCCACGGCCTCGTGGCAGCAGCAGCAGCCCGCTGATGACTCAGGTCGGCTCCCCACCCTTCCCGTCCAGGAAGAGGCCCTGTCATAATCGCAGTTGTTCTACATAAAAATAGCTTTGGTTCACAGATACGTGAGTGCAGTCCTTCCCACTGAGGGAAGAGGAAGACAGTTTCCCTGCATGTCTCCCTCGAGCCCCTCAGCCCCTCTTCAAAATCTGATCTTCTGGGGTGGGTCCCAACACTTCTCAGGCATGACTTCCTGCCTGGTGTTGGCACTGAAGGCTTTTTGCTGCTTTGCAATCTGGCTTCACACATTTTATTTGTCCCTTGCATCAGAGATGTGAAGTGGCTGAGATTATAGTATCCATTTTGCAGATGGAGAAACCCAGGCTAAGAGAGGAGGCGACTTGCCTAAGGTCACAGTGAGCTCGTGTTGGAGCTGAGCTGGGGGCCCCTCGCTCCTCCTGCAGGGTTCTTTCTGTATCAGTAAGTGCCTTCTCCTTGGAAAATGTCATAGCCACAACCTGGGCACAAAGAAAAAGGAGAGGAGAGGAAGACTGGCGCAGAGCAGACAGGAGGGGCAAGATACACAGCAAACTTCCGTCAAGCTCCTAGGATGTGCTGGGCACCATGCCAGGCACTGGGGATACAGCAAGAACAAAACACACCTCACTTCTGGCCCTTAGGAGCACACAGTTCATTAGAAAATATATACTGAGTATTTTCTCTGTATTAGATGCTTTGCTAAGCATATTTACATGGATTATATCACTTGTCAAACATCTCCATAAGTAGACATTTATCTTTTGTGTTGCACACCCAAAGTCTGAAATTCTTCCTATGTGTAGGGAATTCTCCATTCATGAGGAAGAACCCAGCTTCCACTAAATATGCTGGCTGCGCCATCTCCCCGCCTCCCTTGCAGCTAAGGCTGGGCATTGACCCCCCCACCCCACCCAACTCCATACTCCATGTTGGAGGCACAACCATACAAACAGGTCACAGAGTACAGGCAGGAACAATACAGACACATGTGACTTCCAGAGGCAGCAACCCTCTTTCACTGCTGGTGCAACCTGCATCTGTGCTCACTGGTGGCAGCCTGTGCTGTCCCTCCAGCTCTGCAGTGATATTGAGCATTGCTCCTTGGCTAGCAGAGAAAGGACCAAGTCCTGCCTTGGCTACAGGTGGAAGGGTGGGTGGGCAGATGCTAGGAACAGCAGGAAATCTGGGCAGGGGCTGAGACTTTCTCTGGGGCCTTCCAGCCGCAGCCCAGAGGCCTAGGCTGGGGTAGAGTGGGCAATAGCAGTCTCAGAGGCCCTGCCTAGTGGCTGCATAAGCATCCCTGCCTGAAACCTGAATCCCGGAGGGCCCTGCCCACTCTCCGCCATCTCTTTTCTTCACCTTCCTTTCCTTCCCACAACTTCAGGCCTGCTTCTAGCCCTTGACCTCCACCTGGACACATGGACATCTGTGACAGCTCTTCCTTGAGTCTACTCACTGCTATCCTTCATCCTGGAGTCAGAATCACCTCTGTAACTCAGAACTGATGGAGTCACACCCCTCCTTTAGCACCTTCCAGGAGACCCTGGCACCTAAGGCCCTGCAACCCCTCTGGCCTGCACACCATCCCCATAGCCCATCCCAGAGCTCTGGTCAGTCACCCAACACTCTTTCCTCTCTAGTAAAATCTCATTTGCTCTATGTGTGTATGATACTGGGGATTGAACCCAGGAGCGCTCTATCACTGAGTCACATTCCCAGCCCTTTTTATATTTTATTTTGAGACAGGGTCTTGCTAATTGATGAGACAGGCCTCAAACTCCTGCCTTAGCCTCCTGAGTCACTGGGATTTTAGTAGGCATGTACCATCACACCCAGTATCTGGCTTCATTCACCCCTCCCCACTTTGGTACTGGGGATTGAACCCAGGGGTGCTTATCACTGAGCTACATCCCCAGCCCTTTTTATTTTTCATTCTGAGGTCTGAGACTAGCCTCGACCTCTCAATCCTTCTGCCTCAGCCTCTGGAGTCTCCAAGCGTGCTTCACTCACTCATAAAGCAGCTTCAGCCAGGCACAGTGGCACACACTTTGATCCCAGAGGCTCAGGAGCCTGAGGCAGGAGGATCACAAGTTCAAAGTCAGCCTCAGCAACTTATTGAGACACTAAGCAACTCAGTGAGACTCTGTCTCTAAATAAAATACAAAATAGGGCTGGGGATGGGGCTCAGTGGTTGAGTGCCCCTGAGTTTGATTCCCAGTACAGCATCCCCCCCGCAAAAAAAAAAAAAAGCAGCTTCAAATGCCGACTTATCCATGCAGCTTCCCTCACTACCACCAAGGCTCCCAGGAATTCTGCTTCCTATATTTTGCCTGTGAGCGAGGTCCTGCAGCACCTTACAGGTGTGAGAGGTACTGCTGTGCTGCTCACATCATCTACTTTGGCACAAAGATATGTGTACCTGTGGGACCAAGACCCAGGGCTCCAGGTCAAATAGACTTCAGTTCAAAATCAGACTTGACCAGTTGCATGCTGAGTTTTGTGAGCAAGTCAGCGAATCCCTCCCAGTTCCATTTCTTCAGCTGCCAAGTGGAATGTTAGTCTCACTTGCCACCCTGTTGTGAGGATCAAATGAAGTGCCTTTGGGGAGGGACGCAGCACAGTGCCTGGTACTGACTGGTGTACAAGTGTCAGTTTTCCTTCTGTGCCTCCCTGAGTGGCCCTCTCCTGATTCCAGGACAAAAGGGTGGTTTCCCTGTCAGTCTCCCCTGCTTGAACATTAGCAACCCTTCCAGGCCCAGGACTGATTGTGCCTTGGCCAGCCTGGGGTCTGGGGACTTTTGCTGCCTAATTGAACCCCTGGGGCATGGCCATCCAGGAGACACCTGTCTGGTTTTCTGGTCTTAGCCTATCCCCTTCAATTTCACTCTCAACTGTGAAATGTCAGGCAGTCAGAGGTCACAGGTGGGAGCTGCTCATTGGACACCTCCTGGCCCAGGGAGAGAGGGCAGGTGTGTTCCCATTCATGTGCATGAATAGTTGAGAGTAAGAGCAGGTGACTGTGTGTGTGCATGTGGCTGTGCACAAACTTGGTTTGTGTGTGTGTGTGTGTGTATGTGCAGGGCTGCTGTGGTTGTCAACTCTGAAAAAGCCCACACTTCCGGTTAAGAATCAATTAGAGCATTTTTAAATATATAAGTAAGTCCCAGATTTCTCAGTACCATGGGTTGGAGAGAGGGGAAGGCAGAACAGGAAAGATGTCTCCCCTGAGCATCGATGGAAATAGAAGTCAGGACTTCAAGTTCTTTGCCTCTGGGCTACCAAGTCACTGCATAGCCTAAACAAGCCACCATACCTCTCTGGGACTCCATTTCCCTTTTTGAAAAAGCAGGAGGGGAGATTAGAGTAGATGCTCTCTCTCTCTCTCTCTCTCTCTCTCTCTCTCTCTCTCTCTCTCACACACACACACACACACACACACACACAGATTAGTATCCAGAGTGCACTCTCCAGCAGGAGACAACTGATGAATCACCCACCCAGACCATCCCTGGAAATACCTAGCCCCTTCCTCACAAATGTATGGAGGAGGAGACATGCAGGGAGTTTCCAGTGGAGAAGGGCGTATTGCCAGACAGTCTCCACCCTCATCAGCAACTTCCTCTCCACCCCCATCCCTCCTTTCCAGTTCCCACATCCTCAACCAGAAGAGAAACAGAAATTAGTTGCTCAATAGGAAAAGGCAAGAGCCCCTCCCCCTCCCATCCATCTCATCTGTAGTTGGGGAGAAGGGACAGACGGCCTGGTGTGGCGGCACACAACTATAATCCCAGCTACTAGGAAGGCTGAGGCAGGAGGATTGCAAATTTGGTAACAACCTCAGAAACTTAGTGAGATCGTGTCTCAAAATAAAAAATAAAAAGGACTGGAGATGTAACTCAGTGGTAGAGCATTTCTGGGTTCCATCTCCAGTACCATGGGGGGAGGAAAAAAAGGTAGGGAGAGGGCTGAGGTCATGAAACTGGTCCCTTCATTTTACAAAAAAAAAAAAAAAAAAAAACCTGCCCAGAAAGGGGCAGTGACTTGTTGGAAGACACCCATGAGACAGGCCAGTGCCAAGATTGAACCCAGCTTCCAATAAGGAGGATCTCCAGCCAATTCCATGTCCACCGAGGATATAATACAAGAACAGGGGCTGGAATTACAGTGAAGGATCTTAAGGTGAACACTTTCTCTTGAGATCTGCAGACCCCAGGACAGGGAGCCAAGGAGCACACCCCTCCTCCCAGGCACGCCTCTTGAGCAGGATGCTGTAGAATGCAGAAGATGACTGGAGAGAGCCTACTTCCAGCCCAAGTTATTCTGCAGGGATGAGGGACAGGGCCCAGGAGCAGGAGGAAAGTCACCATGGCCAGGATGCACGCTCAGCATCACTCCATTCCCACCACAGCTGTAGGAGAGAGGATCCCATTTTACAGGTGAGAACCCAGAAGCCCAGAAAGGTTAAGTGACATTCCCAAGGTCACACGACTGAAAAATAGAGGAACCTATGTGCTATAACCCCCCAAAATCTTTGTTCTCTCCACTAGTTTTCCAAAACATGGACCACAAGATGAATCTAAAAACATGGTCCAGCCAAGTGTGGTGGCACACGCCTGTAATTTCAGCAACTCTGAAAGCTAAAGCAGGAGGTTCAAGTATAAGGCCAGTCTCAGCAACTTAATGAGACCATGTCTCAATTTAAAACTTTAAAACAGGGCTAGCGGTGTACTTAGTGGTAGACAGCCCCTGGGTTCAATCCCCAGTACAGAAAAAATAAATAGAAATAAATAAATCAAAACATGATCCACAAGGGGTGTTTATAGGTGAACAATACATTGATCCAAATGTAAATCAGGAAAAATCAATCGGCTCATCACACTCATGATTTCACAGATCACATAGCTCAGAACTAGGCTAAGTTTTTTGAAGGGCACTGATGTAAAGGAAAATATTAAATGGATAATGTTCAGGGAGCAAAAATCTGGAAAGTTTCACATGAGTGGTTGAAGCTTCAGAAATGTTGTCTGAAAACCCCCTGGTCACAGGCAGCACATCTGGTCCTCTGTTTGGCCACCGTGGTTGGCAAACACAGGTCAGTCCTGTGTGTGGCCCCTCCTGTCTAGTCCTTCTGGCCGTGTATGAGCGGGCAGTTCATCCCTGATAACTTCAGCCTTAGGGAGATATGAGGAAGAGAACCAGGGTCCACCTGCTGGGTTTCGGGGTGGGAGGGAACAGAAGGATGAAGGGTGAGCCTGTGGAGGCTCAGAAGTGTGAGACACTGTCCCCAGACACCTGGAGCCAGCTCTGAAGAGAGCAGAAGTGTCCACTTGGCCTGCCCTGCGTGGGTGCCCCTTCCTCTCTCAGTTTTAGCTCCTTGTTTTGATTCCCGGTTCCTATTCCTCTGTCAGGTCAGTTTCAGCCTTGCTCACTCTCTGAAGAGCCATCAGCAGCGGGGAGGCTCTGGGCCTCCCTGAGGAGGTGGCTCACCCGTGGGCCCGCCCTCATGGGCCTCTAGGCAGGTTCCAGGCAGCAGAGCATGGAGTCTGGACACTGGCTGCCTCCAGGCCCAAGGGACTGAGAGAGCATGCAGAGCCCAGCCAGGGCTTTGGCTGGCTGACTGTGCAGCCTGGGTCAAACCCAGAGGGACAGGCAAATGGGAGGTCAAGCACTCTCACTCCAGGGCTTGACACAGAGAGCCTCCAGGGCAGTATCTTCTCTGCCAGTAGGAAGCCCTGTGGTGGAGGGCCACCTTCCTTCAGCCCCCTTGGGGCTGCCCAGCCTGCCGTAATTACTCTTGGCCTATTCGCTCAATCAGTAGGATCTGAGCCCTGAAAGATCACAATCCTATTCATTAATAAGCATGTGAGACGGTTCCCACAAAGTTCCAAGTTGAATGCTCTTCGTGTAGGACTCCATTTCATCTTTACAACACTCGGGGTAGGTCCTGTTATTCCCTCTTAACAGATGATAAACTCAGTCTTAAAGAAGGGGACCATCTTGCCTGAGGCCAGACACAGGCACAGAAGAGCCAGGATCTGCTCCCGAAGTGTCTGGCTGAACTGTGCCCTTTCTCCTATCTCCAGGAAGTGAGAGTTCACCATTGGAAAAGAGGGTTGGTCCTTCAACCTAGAGTTGAACTCCAACTGAACACAAAGCCCAAGGACACTTTCTCAGTTGTCCATGCTTTAGTGTGAGTGAGTCAACAATCACTGGGACCTCAAATGTGACTATTTCCGCACTCAACATATCATTTAGTCCACACCAACAAGAGCATAAATCATTAACCCCATCTTCTAGCTGAGGAGACTGAGACTGAGCAAGTACCACCAGCCACTCTGACCTCACCACCAGCCCCTCCCTCACCTCCTTTCTCCCACAGCACATCTGGATAGCAGGGAGGGAGACTCAGGACAGGTGGAGAGAGCAGCTGCAGGAGAGAACAGACTACATGGATATTCCCCAGGTGTCCTGATGTCCAAACTCATGTCTTCATGGGATCCCTGGAGCTGAGTGCAGGAATGTTAAGAGCTGCTCTTCTGAAACAATGCAGCTGTCCTGTGTCCTTTCTCCCATAACCCTCCACTGCAGGCCTCTTTTCTACTGAAAAGATGTCAGTGTATTTTAACTGTTCTTAGCACATTGTCTAATTATGGTGATTATACCTGTGTATGGAGAAAAACACGCAGAGGACTCGAGGTGGTTTTTAAGTGAAGTGAAGCAATGTCAATGCCTGCGGGAGGGGAAGCTCTGTAATAGACTGTCAGCCTTTGACTGTGGAGCTGGGTGTTGCTCACCGTGCAGTGATGTTGTGAAGTAGAATTTCACCCGATTAGTGACTTAACCAGTTCGGCATTCAACTTTTTGATGTGACTAGAAAATGACTTTTAAAAAATAAGGATCCATTTTTTGTATATGAGTATCTCCTAAAATTCTGCAGGGAAGGCCTAGGTCAGTAGTTCTTTTAATTTTTTGATACTGGGGATTGAACCCAGGGTACTCACCACTGAGCCACATCCCCAGCCCTTTTTAATATTTTATTTAGAAACAGGGTCTCACTGAGTTGTTTAGGTCCTCTATAAATTGCTGAGGCTGACTTTGAACTCATGATCCTCCTGCCTCAGCCTCCTGAATCACTGGGATTACAGGCATGCACCACCATGCCCAGGCTCAGGTCAGCAGTCCTTAACCTTCCTTTGTGTCCCTGGGCCGCTCCGTCATGTAGTGAAGCCTGTGGATCCCTTTTCAGAATAATGTTCTGAAATGCACAAAATAAAAATAAATAAGTGTCTCAGTCTGATTTTTTGCTGCTAAAACAGAATTCCACAGACTGGGAAAACTATTTGGCTCACAGTTCTGAAGGTTGGGAAGTCCAAGATGGATGGGCAACATCTGGTGAGGACCATAGCATCACAGAAGCGTGGCATAGTAAGAGGACAGCAAAGAGATTCAGAGAGAGACAGAGACACGGAGAGAAAGGGGGCTGATCTCCCCCCTCCTATAACTAACCCACTCCTATGATAAAGACTTTCATCTATTCATGAGGGGTTGCCCAAGACCTAATTTTACCTCTTAAAGATCCCACCTCCTAATATAGTCACAGAGGTAATTAAATTTCAACATTAGTTTTCAGGGGGACATTTAAACCATAGCAAGAGGCTTACAAAGAAAATCAATAATATCAGAATATAGACATCAAACAATTTTATTTATTTATTTATTTTGGTACCAGAGATAGATCCAGGGGCTTTCTCCCACTGAACCACATCCTCATCCCTCTTTTTTTTTTTTTTTTTTTTGTCAGTGGGGAGGGGGCTACTGGGGATTGAACTCAGGGGCACTCAACTATTGAGCCACAACTCCAGCCCTAGTTTGTATTTTATTTAGAGACAGGGTCTCACTGAGTTGCTTAGCACCTCACTTTTGCTGAGGCTGGTTTTGAACTTGTGAAACTCCTATCTCAGCCTCCCCTCATCCTTTTTTTTTCTTTGATTTTTTTCTTAGTTGTCATGGACCTTTATTTTATTTATTTATATATGGTGCTGAGAATCGAACCCAGTGCCTCACACACGCTGGGCAAGCACTCTACCACTAAGCTACAACCCCAGCCCTTCCCCTCATCCCTTTTTGTTTTTTACTTTTTACTTTACTTTTTACTTTGTCAACAGGGTCTCATTAAGTTGCTAAGGGTCTCCCTAAGTTGCTCAGACTGGCCTTGAACTTATGGTCCTCATGCCTCAGCCTCTGGAGTCCTGGAATCACAGGCGTTCTCCACCACACCCAGCCAAACAAATGATTTTTAAAAAAACAAATTTTTGATGTAAACCAGGTGTGGTAGCACACACCTATAATCCCAGCAATTTAGGATTGCACGTTCAAAGCCAGTCTGGGCATGTTTGCCAGACCTTGACTTAAAAAAATAAAATGAAAAGGAAGTTGGGGATGTAGCTCAGTGGTAGAGCACTTGCCTGGCATGCATAAAGTCCTGTGTTCAATCCCCAGTACCACCAAAGAATAAAATAAAATAGAAAGGACCAAGGATGTGGCTCAGTTGTAAAGCTCCCCTGGGTTCAATTCCCAGCCCAAAATAATAATAATTATTATTACTGTTTGAGTAGTGATAGGTAATAATTTATAACAAATGCATGAAACTTCAAGATCAAACAAAAGGTTTAATATCTGCTGTAATTTTGAAATAGGGATGAATATAGACCATATTTTGAATTATCTGCAAAAGCTGTAATATAAATAAAAAATATCTATGATTCTTTTATGACACCATCTCAGGTCCTTGCTGCTATGATTGCCTATACTCATCATCAAAGAGAATGAAAAATTTCAGGTAGAATTTAGTGAAAATAAATAAGCATTTTTTTTTCTCTTCCAAATTTTTAGACTTCTCAAGTTTTACCCTTGGATCTTTGGGGGTCCCATAGACCCCAGGTTAATAACTCCTGTCTATTTCTATCTTTTATTTTGCAGCATATGTATACAATTGTACCAAAGGTCGATTTTGAAATCTGATTAAATATATAAATAAATAAAGTGCCCAGAGCAGGTACTAGATCTCAGGAAATGGGGGCCGGTGTGCCCAAGGCCTGGGTTCCTGCCGTGGCTGTGCTGCTTGGCACTTGGCCAGGCCTTTCCCCACCACCAATGGCCTTTGCTCCTCTCATAATGAAGCTACTCAGTAGGAGAGAAATAGCATAGGTCCACAACCCTGGGCAGAAATTGGCTTCACAGCTGAGTCCTGTGGAGTCCCAGTCTGCATAACACCCCAAGGCCTTCGTCCCCAGGGCCTTGAACTGCCTGCATCCCGGGAATCCCCCCAGGAAGCCCTTGGCGCCTGCTTCCCCTCTTGACTCATTCAAGGTCACATGAGAAGCACGGTTGTTAACCCTCGTGACTAGGTCAGGGCTGACACTCACAAGAGACCCTGGACGCCAGAGGCAGCAGAGCTGAGGGGCTCTCAGAGCCCAGAGGGAAGACAGAGCCTAGAGGAGAGTTCCCTCCAGCTCCGCCAGTTTTGACTTCGGCTTCTGAACAGACCCAACGAGAACTCAGGCTCGAATCCTCAGAGCTCTCCTGCAAGGCTCTGGGGACACAGTGTCCCCTGTGGTTGTGGTCAAGCTCTGCCAGACTACCCAACTCCCTCCTCCAGAACCTGTTCCCTCACCCCTTTCTCTTTCCTCCAAACTCTTCAGTTCTGTGTTCCTTCCGCCTCTGCTCCCCAAGGGGACCGCCAGTTATCAGAGGTGTGTGGAATCGGGAGCAGAAAGATCTGCATTCAAGCGTGGGCTCTGATTAGACAGGAAGGCCACGCCACCTCTGTGAGCCTCTCTGAGGAATGACCTCATCTACTCCATGGACACACCGAAATTGCTGCCCTGCCTCTCATAACTGTTAAGAGGATCAAAAATATTTTTAACCACAATGAAATATCATCTCACCCCAGTTAGAATGGCTACCATCAAAAAGAAAAAAACAAATGCTGTCAGGGATGTGGTGGAAGGGGAACTCTCACACACTGTGGGTGGGAATGGAAATCAGAACAGTCACTTCGGAAAACAGCATGGAGGTTCCTCAAAGAACTAAAGATAGAAATATCACATGACCCAGCGGTCCCACTACTGGGTACACATCCAAAGGAAAGGCAATCTGTTTGTCCAAGACACATCTGCCCGCCCACGTTTACTGCAGTATTCACAACAGTCGAGATGCGGAATCAACCTGCGTCTGTTGACAGAGGAGTGGATAAAGAAATGGAGATTATATACATGATGGAATGTTGTTAAAAATGAATGAAATCATGTCATTTGTGGCTATGGAACTGGAGGACATCACGTAAAGTGAAATAAGTCAGGTGCAGAAAGACAGATAACGCATGTGCTCACCCACAGGAGGGAGCAACAAGAGTTGATTTCATAGTAGAATAGTGGTTTCCCGAGTCTGGGGGGAGGAGAAGGTGGAGAAGTTGGTACAAAAATGCAGTTGAATAGGATTAAATTCTAGTGTTCCATATAGCACAGTAGGGTGACTAAATCTAATAATTCATTATATTCAAAGTAGTTAGAAGTGGGCTAGGGTTGTGGCTCAGTGGTAGAGCACTTGCCTAGCATGTGTGAGGCCCTGGGTTCCATTCTCAGCCCCACATACAAATAAATATATAAATAAAATAAAGGTCCATCAACAACTAAAATTTGTTTAAAAAATAGCTAGAAGAGGGGAGTTTGAATATTTCTGACACAAAGAAATGATAAAATTTTTGAGGCAGAAATGCTGTTTATCCTGATTAGATCACTGCACATTATATACATTTGTCAAAATATCACACTGTATCCCATGAATATATACAATTATTATGTGTTAATTAGAAATTTAAAAAATTTTTAATGTTGGGGATTCAACCCTGTGCCTCAAGCATACTACTCAAGTTCTCTACCACTGAGCTACATGCCCAGCCCCTTCATTTTTTTTTTTAATACTTTTTCAGTCATTGATGGACCTTTATTTTACTTATTTATTTGCAGTGCTGAGAATTGAACCCAGTGCCTCACACTTGTTAGGCAAGTGCTCTACCACTGAGCCACAACCCCAGCACCCCCAGCCCCTTCTTATGTTTTATTTTGAGACAGGGTCTTGCTAAGTTGCCCAGGTTGGGCTTGAACTTGTGATCTTCCTGCCTCGGCCTCCCAAGTAGCTGGGGTTACAGATGTGCCTGACTAAAAACTTTTAGATATGAAATCATAAACTGTAAAGCAGTTTCATAGCTATGATGTGGGGCTCATGGCTGAGTTATTTGATATGTTTCAATTCTCAGACTCTCAGGAGAAATGATACAAAGGAGTGGCTTTGATGGTGGGATTTCAGGCAGGTGGGGGATCCATATAACCAGGGGGCTCTGCCATATGTCCCCTTCCCTAACTCATGTCTTAGGACATGCCCCTGGAGGCAGAGTCTCATTTTAAATCGGGTGGTGAGAGTTTGAAATGACCCCCGGCTCCAGCACAGGAAAGTGGCCTGGGAAGCATGGTGGCTGTTGCAGACTCACATCAAGGCTGATGGGCTGTAGATGTGATCCACCCATTTTGTCTTAGCAACCACTGTGGAGCCAAGAGGGCAACGTGAGATGAAAGGTGTTTCAGAGAAGGAAAGCAGCAGAGGTGAACCCCACTGCAGTGCAAAGCCTGTGGCTCCGGGAGGGGATTTTTCAAACCATGGGGTGGCCTGGAGGGAAACCTGCTGTAGTCACGCAGGTGAGCCCCAGGGAGCCTGGATTCCACACCCTGCTCTGCCCACACCAACCACGCCCACACTGTGTGCCCGGGCAGAGATCAGTGGTCCTCTCCGGGACTATGTTTCCTGTCTGACTTGCAATAATCCCAACTCAGCAGAGTCTTATGAGGATCTAGGGTTCATGACACAAATGCCTGAAGTTGGATTGGGGGATAGGTGCCAGCCCTGTGCTGCCTTCCAGCTGGCACTTGCCAAGGTCTCTGCGTGACCATCTTCTGCGAAGGAAAGCAGGGTCTTCCCCTCTGCTCACAGTGCTGGTACCTGGGTTGTTTGCCGTGTGCAGTGGATGGAGAAAGAGCAGGTGGTGCACTTATAACGTTATTCCAGAGCTTACCTTGTGACAGGGCGGAAAGCCCAGGAGGATCCTTTTCTCCCTGTGAGGCTGCAATCCAGTGTCTACATCTGTGTTGCTTTCACATAGTCCACTTGGTTTTTCCCTGTTGGGGTCACAGAGAACTCCGGCCCTGTCAGCAGCTGCCCCAGTGTCTGGGAGGGTTTCATCAGTGCCCTCTGTCTTTTGGGGTCAGACAGTCTGGCTGGATGCAGTGGCATGTGCCTATAGAACCAGCTACTTGGGAGGCTGAGGCAGGAGGACTGCTTGAGCCCAGGAGTTTGAGACCAACCTGGGCAACAGAGAAAGACCTCATCTCAAAAAAAAAAAAAAAAAAAAAGAAAAAGAAAAGAAAGAAAGAAAAGAAATAAGAAATAGTTCAAATCCTGCTCTTACTAGCTATAATTTACTAGTTATGATCTTGGGCAAGTCACCAAACCATTCTATGCCTCAGTTTCCTCATCTGTAAAACAGGAATATTAATTCAACCTATAGCTGAATAGATGTATGTTCATCTTCACGATAAAAATGCCAAATATAGCTGGATGCAGTGGCACACACCTGTAATCCCAGCAGCTTTAGAGGCTCAGGCAGGGGGATTATAAGTTGAAGCCAGCCTCAGCAACTTAGCAAGGCCCTAAGGTACTCAGTGAGAACTTGTCTCAAAAGAGCTGGGGATAAATGGCAATAATCAAGAATACAAACAATAATAAGTACTGACGAAGATGTGGGGAAAAAGGTACACTCATACATTGCTGGTGGGACCGCAAATTGGTGCAACCACTATGGAAAGCAGCGTGGAGATTCCTCAGAAAGCTTGGAATGGACCCACCATTTGACCCAGATATCCCACTCCTCAACTTATAACCCAAAAGACTTAAAATCAGCATACTACAATGACACAGCCACATCAATGTTTATAGCAGCTCAATTCACAATAGCCAAACTATGGAACCAACCTAGATGCCCTTCAACAGATGAATGGATAAAGAAAATGTGGTACGTATACACAATGGAATATTACTCAGCCTTAAAGAAGAATAAAATTATGGCATTTGTGGATAAATAGATGGAGCTGGAGAATATCAGGCTAAGTGAAGTAAGCCAATCCCCCAAAAAACAAAGACCAAATGTTTTCTCTGATATGTGGATGCTAATTCACAATAAGAGGGTAGGTAGGGAAAAATAGAGGTACTTTGCATTAGGCAGAGGGGAGTGAAGGGAGGGGAGGGGATAGGAGGGTAGGAAGGAGAGTAGAATGAATCATTTATGTATGATGTGTCACAATGCATATATTGTCATGTATAACTAATTAGAACAACAACAACAGAAAGAACCTACTATAAAAAAATAAGAACTGGGAATATAGCTCACTGGTAAAGTACCCCTGGGTTCAATCTCCAGTACCAAAACAAAACAAAACAAAACAAAACTCTAAAGATATTAACCTAATTTTTTTTTTTTTTTTTTTTTTTTTTTTGGTACTGGGGATTGAACCCAGGGACACTCGACCACAGAGCCACATCCCCAGCCCTTTTTCTTTATTATTTATTTTGAGACAGGGTCTCATTAAGTTGCTTAGGGTCTCGCTAAATTGCTAAGGCTGGTTTTGAACTTGTGATCCTCCTGCCTCAGCCTCCCAAGTAGCTGGGATTACAGGTGTGCACCCGGCCTAATTTTTTTTTTTATGAACCTTTATTTATTTATTTGTATGTGGTGCTGAGAATCAAACCCAGTGCCTCACACATGCTAGGCAAGTTCTCTACCACTAAACCACAATCCCAGCCCAAACCTAATTTTTTCTTCTAAATTGCTTTTTGCAGTGCTAGGGATCAAACCCAGGGCCTCCTGCAGGCAAATGCTCTACTGTTGAGCCATACCCGTAACCCCTGAATGTTTTGCTTTTAAGTTATTATTCTATTTACAGTTAGGTTTTTTGTTTGTTTGTTTGTTTGTTTGTTTTGTGTGTGTGTGTATGTGTGTGTGTGTGTTGAGATAATGATTTCTTTTTCTTTTCTTTTTTCAATCCTGGGGATTAAACTCAGGAGCACAAAAACACTGACCATTTTTTTTAAAAGATGATCTCACCAAGGTGCCCAGCCTGGCCTCAAACTTGTGATCCTTCTGCCTCTGACTCCTGAGTCACTGGGATTACAGGCATGCACCACCAAGCCTGATTAATAATCAAAATTTCTGGCTCTATTTGTTGAACAGTCTGGAGTCAATTTTTTTTTTTTTCCTTTTTAATCTTCTAGAGTCAATCTTAACTGGATTCTTAGGAGGCAGGAAGGGAAGACCCAGCTGAAGTTTAACTGCCATAGTTCTCTCTAAACCTGATCAAGGACTTCCTGTGGAGAGTCACAGACTAGAGGACAGAAGCAAAAGCAAACCCTGCCTGTGTCAGCTCAGAATTGACTATTTTATTAATTTAATAGACATAACACTGGAGGCTGAGGGAGGAGGACTATCTGAGCCCAGCCTGGGCAACATAGAAAGACCTCATCTCACAAGAAAAAAATAGCTGGGGATGTAGTTCAGTTGGTAGAGTGCTTGCCTACCATGTGCAAGGTCCTGGGTTCAATCCCTGGTACCACCAAAATGCAAATAAGTAAGAGTTCTGTCTTCAAAAGAAAAAAATAGCATAACCTATGTGTATGACAAATAATAGTAATAATTCCAATAGTAATGAAAAGTATCAGATGAAAAGTTCTCCACCTCCAGAACCCTTATCCAAAGTGGAAACCACTTGAATGATTTTTAGCTCTGACAGCAAATAATATACTCATGCCTCTATTTCATCGATTATCATTTGATTTATCATTTCTAGAACAATTCTAATAATTCTCTGCTGGAGAAAGTTGTGTTCCTTATATCCATCTCATCTCTCATCTCTTGTCACCCTAGTCCCAATATCAGATCTTTTTAAAATTAATGCTAAATGTTCTGCCAAATCCTGAAGCTGCTGCCACAGCTGTATTTCAGGAAGCCAGTCCTGCCCCCCAGCCCCAGCAGGAGTACATCAGACAGGACACTTCCATCAGCCCATTTCCTGATTCGAGACATCAACGCTGAGCTGGACAGAAGGAAAACAGCCTTTTGGTGTCTGGGCGCTTCCCAACAACAGGGCAAATGGCAGGACTGGGCCTGTTTCCTGAAGCGGAAGAGGGAGGGGAGGAGAAACTTGCCAGTGGATTTAGAGTCCCTGTGTGGTCTCAGTCCCTTCCCTTGTCTTTCCATCTGTAAAATACAAGGACTTCCTACCTTAGACTTAATTGTAGGTGGACATGATACCTTTATCTTATTTATTTCTATTCATGTGGTGCTGAGAATCGAACCCAGTGCCTCACACATGCTAGGCAAGTGCTCTACCAATGAGCCACAAACTCAGCCCCCTCCCTTTTTTTTCCCTACCTTGGACTTTCTTTCTAGAGAATGAATCCAGGGGCTCTCTACCACCTAGCTACATCTCCAGTCCTTTGTATTTTTTATTTAAAATTTGAGATTTAGTTTTACTTTGAGAGTTACTAAGGTTGGTGTTGAATTAGCGTGCCACTGCATCCGGCCCTACCTTAGACTTTCTATGGTAAGAGTTATAGCCAGACATGGTGGTGCACACCTATAGTCACAGCCTCTTGGGAGGCCGAGGCAGGAGGATCACGGGTTCAAAGCCAGTCTCAGCAACAGCGAGGTGCTAAGCAACTCAGTGAGACCCTGTCTCTGAATAAAATACAGAATAGGACTGGAGATGTGGCTCAGTGGTTGCGCACCCCTGAGTTCAATCCCTGGTACCAAAAAAAGTTATAGAGAGGGACTTCAGGGAAGACTCTCTGAAAAGAGCAGACAGGCTGCCCTGAGAGGTACTGCAATAACATAAGGGAAGTGAGGGTAGCTGCCACTCCCTGAGGGCATTCTGTGGGCACCACCCAGGTGCTGTCCACGCACAATCCTATTCCATCTTCAGAACTCTCAGGTGAGCATTGTTCTCCTCACACAATAGGAAGAAACAGGATTAGAGAGATTAAGCGAATTGTCAAGGCTCCTAAAGACAGAGGGCCTGTGTCACCAATCCAATCCAATCTGCCTCCGTTGAAGTGCTTGAATATTTGGAAACTCTGAAAAACCCAAAGATTCTTCTGGGGCTTCAGAAACAGGTGGAAAGTCAGGAGCTTAACCCTTCCTGAGCTCATGGACATTCTGCCTCCTAGAGTCTGAGAAGAGTTCCTCTCAGGGCTCTTCCTTCCTGAACTGGGGATTGAAGCCAGTACACTAGACTCCTAATTGCTAAGCCACATCCCCAGCCCTTTTTATTTTTTATTTGAGAAAAGTTCTCAGTTAAGTTACTCAGGGCCTCGCTAAATTGCTAAGGCTGGCTTCAAACTTGTGATACCCTTGCCTCAGCCTCCAGAGTCGCTGGGATTACAGGTGTGTGCCACTGCGACCAGCTCAGGGGCTTTTTCATAACCGAGAAGAGCAGAGTACTCTTTGGCGTGGGAAGACCTTTGCTTCCCTGAAGCAAGAACCCAGACAATGCAGAATAGCTTGGGGGCATTCCTCTTCCCTTGCCCTCCTGGAGACAGAGCTGCCCAGGGACAACCCATCCACAGACCAGCACTTTCTATGCCACACCCTGCCCTGGGGATATTGGGAACCCACAGGCCTAGCCTCAGCATTCCCTGGCACTGGCAGCAGCAAGGCAGACCTGCTTCCCTTCAGACCCCAGGCCAAAGGCCTAGGAAGGAAACTAAGTGGAGGTGGGATGAAGAGAGAGAGGCCCACAATGCTGACTTTGCTGGAAGGGTGCCTTGGAGAGAAGGAGGCAGGAAGGGCCAGCCCAGCTCTTTGGGTGAAGCCTGCCAGGTTGCCCTGGCGCCTCTGTGGATTCAGGGCCACAACACCTCACCTTGACCACCCAGCCCAGGCTTGTAGCCAAGAGCCGGGGGGGGGGGGGGGGGGGGGGGGGGGGGGGGGGTCCTAATTGGGTCACACTGTAAGGGATGAACCTGAACCTGGCCCTGGCTCTGGCCCAGACTATAGGATGTTTTCCCTCAGGAGCAGTCATGAGGGTAGCTGGCAAGCAAAGAAATATGTGTGTGTATATATATATATATATATGTGTGTGTGTGTGTGTGTGTGTGTGTGTGTACATATATATACATATATATATATGTGTGTGTGTGTATATATATATATATATATATATGGCAAGTAGGTACCAGGGATTGAACTCGGGGGCACTCGACCACTGAGCCACATCCCCAGTCCTATTTTGTATTTTATTTAGAGACAGGGTCTCACTGAGTTGCTTAGTTCCTCACTGTTGCTGAGGTTGGCTTTGAACTTGCAATCCTCCTGACAAAGCCTCCCGAGCAGCTGATTAGAGGCGTGCTCCACCACAGCTGACTGAAATGTCTATATTTTAACTAAGCTTCTTTCTTGTGGCTCCAGCCTGGGACTGTGTTGTTCAGAGCCCAACATCAAGAAGTGATTTAAACAAAGAGACACAAACAAGAAAAACAAAAAGCCTCTTTGCTTTTATATGAGGGCAGGAGCTCCCCTCCAAGATGGGGCAAACTGACTAACCCAGGTCTAAGCCGCTGCTGCGCTCTCCTGACTAGTGACTTGTCAGGGACATGTGCCTTGCTCGTCCACAGTGATGACTCCACTCACTCTACAGCCTGTCCCAGCTATGGCAAATGGACCATAAATTGTCCATCTAGGTCAGGGGGCTCAACAGCAGCACTTCCAACATTTGGGGCCAGATATCCTGTGGGACTGTCTTGTGCAACATCTCTGACCTCCACCCACTGAACCCCAGTAGCTACGTTCCCAGTTCTGACAAACTAAAATATCTCCAGACGTCGATAAATGTTTCCCAAATGGCAATATCACCCCTGACTGAGAACCACTGCTCTGGATCCATTCTTTCCTTCTTGAGTAATAAGACGTTTGCTTTTCAGGTAGGACACAATCAGGAAAAAAGACTAAGAAGCTGTGAGACTACCCTTGCAGCCAGGTATGGTCATGACTAAGACCTGGTCCATGAAATGCAGGCAAAAATGCACTTCCAGAAAACATTTTCAGTGGGAAAGTGGCCCCCTTCTCCCTCCTGCTGCTTAGAATATAAGTGCAGTATCTGGATCTGGGTTTCCTGGAAGTCCACTGATAAGATGGCTGTGGAGATTTTATTTAGATCGTATAATGTTCTGTAACTGGATCTTTATCAATAATATGTATGTACAATTTTGTGTTACTTTTTACACTGTTGTGGAAATTTGAATATATTTTTTCAAAAATGAGAGCCTGATCTGTTTAAACGTTAATATTGTGAAACATAAAAACATTTGGATCCTCTTCCACA
Source organism: Sciurus carolinensis (assembly GCF_902686445.1). Lineage (NCBI taxonomy): Eukaryota > Metazoa > Chordata > Mammalia > Rodentia > Sciuridae > Sciurus > Sciurus carolinensis. The sequence continues at coordinate 90,007,631 of NC_062214.1, forward strand.
AGAAGAGGTTAAAAGCTCTCTTAGCTTTTTTGTTTGACTCATGTTTTAGATGTCATGTTGTATTGTTAACTAACATTCATATAGACTCAGAAAACAGTATCTAAATACTTTTTAAAATTATATATAAGAAAGAGACAAATATCAGCTTCAGAGATAAAACGCTTTACCTAAGATTGGTTGAACCCCACCTCACCTAAGTTTTAAGACTCTACCTCTCACCTTAGTCCATGTTAAGATGATTTCAAAGTAGGCTAGACTTAAGCTCATTTAAATTTATGTTCGAAGGCTAAATTTCTGTTGTAAAGATTACTGTGATCTCAAAATAAACAGGAGATGTAATATATAACTAAGGTTTGGGTTATAAAAAATTATGTTTCTTGAATCATAGTTATTAAACAAACTAAATATGTTTTTGCTATTGTTAAAAAAAAAAAAAAATGGCTGAACAGCAAGTGAGAAAGAGGCCAGGTAGCTGCATGGTAGAGATGGCCTCTGACACTGGACTAAATTTACACACAGAAGAAATGAACTTGTGTCAGAGTTATCTTGACCTGCCTTCCCCAGAGCCCAGGGTTAGCCTCTGATGAATTCTGACACCATGGCTTCTTGCCAGTCACAATCAAAGCTAATCCTACATAACATATAAAATATAACTCAGCCATGCCAGTGGTGTCAGTCACCCACTGTCTAGAAACTAGGGACTATCAGAGTGGCCCAACCCAGTTTGGGTACCACTGGACCCCTCCACTGGGTCGTCATCCTCTCCTGTCCTGCTCCTTCCCTAGGGCTCCCCATCTCAGGAAAGGACACTCCCATACCTTCAGAGCTGATTCATCTCTGATGTCACTCCCTCCCACATCCACCAAGCCCTCGATGCCCCATGCTGCCTCCTATAGAATCTAGCCTCTACACCACCCCAATGCCCATTCCAGCTCTGGCCCTCACTACCCCTCACCTTGTCCCCTGTGAAACTGGTCTCCTTGCCTCTGGGCTCCACCTTATGGCCTGTGCCTTCTGTCCTTAAAACCCTCCCATGCCTCTCCTTGGTCTCTGGGGCAAAGTCCAAGCTTTCTGGGTGAACATCATGAACTCCTGCCTTCTCCCACCTGTCCCTTAGTACCTCTCCCTATAGGATAACTTGGGAAGGATTTACCGCAGATCTGGGAACACACTGATTTTCAGTTCCCTCTGTCTCAGGTGTCCTCCCTCACTCCTCTGTTTGGTGAACTCCCACTCTCCATCAAGGCCCAGGCAAGTCACCTGCTCCATGAGGTCATGCCTGATTCCCCCAGTAAAAGCAGCTCATTGATCCCTGCTCTATGCCGCTGTAGAACACAGAGCTTGTCCCACTGTGTTCACAGAGTTGAGGTATCTGTTTTCCACAATGGCAGCAAGCAACATTATATTTGGAGTCCATAGCACCTAATGTCATGTTGGCACCCAGCAGGTGCTCAACACACAATATTATTATCTGTTTACTAAGCCCTTATTATGTGGCAGGCCCTGAGCTTTATCTAAATTACCTCATTTTCGAGGTTAGGGATGTAACTCAGTGGTACAGGACTTGCCTAGCCTGAGCAAGGCCCTGGGTTTGATCCCCAATACCACAAAATAAAACTATTTTTGTTTTCAAAATTCTCTTCCCAGGAGTGATTATCTTTCCTGAGAGATGAAAATGAGCAACTGTTCCGGGTTATGCACAGCACTGTCAGAGACCAGTTCTCTCTGCCACATCTGGCTCTGCCTCAGGCTCTGGCCCCACCTCACTGCCAACCCCAGTCATTGTTTCTAGGGAAGCATTGATCCCCAGAACTAACCAGACATGGTATGGAAAAAGTCCTTTGTCCTTTAAAAAAAGAAAAGAAAAAAAAATTTTTTTTAGTTGCAGATGGACATCATAATTTTATTTTTTAATTTTTTTATGTGGTGCTGAGGATCGAACCCAGTGCCTCACACATGCTAGGTAGGTGCTCTACCACTGAGCCACAGCCCCAGCCCTTTTCATTTTTTATTTTGAGACAGGGTCTTATTAAGTGGCTTAGGGTCTTGCTAAATTGCTGAGGCTGGCTTTGAACTTGCAGTCCTTCTGCCTCAGTTGCCAGGATTATAGGCGTGTGCCACCACCCGGCTTCTTCCTTTGGCATCACTGGAGATTGAACCCAAGGTCTTGTGCACACTAGGAAGCGTGCAACCATTGTGCTACATTCCCCAGCCCAGTTGGGATTTCTTGAAAGGGAACTTTTTCTTTTTTTTGTACTGGGGATTGAACCTAGGGGCACTTAACCACTGAGGCACATCCCCAGCACTTTTTTTTTTTTTTTTTAAGTTGTCAATTGACCTCTATTTTATTTATTCATTCATATGTGGTGCTGAAGATCGAACCCAGGGCCTCACACATGCCAGGAAGTACTCTACCACTGAGCAGCAACCCCAGTACTCCCAGCCCCTTTTTATATTTTGTTTAAACAGGGTCTCCCTGAGTTGCTTAGGGCCTTGCTAAATTGCTAAGGCTGGCTTTGAACTCATGATCCTCCCACCTCAGCCTCTCAAGCCGCTGGGATTACAGGGGTGTGCCACCCCACCACACCCAGCAAAAAGGAAATTTTAATAGGAAAACAAGGAAAAATCAAACACACACTTTTTTTTTTTTTTTTTTTTTTTTTAACAAAACAGATGAGCATGTTCAGATCCTCCCACTGAGCTGTCACTTCCTCCTCTTTAAAATCAGCAGGTGAGACTAGATGGTGTCAAAGATCCTTATCAGTCCAGTATCCTGTGATTCCATGATTAGTTTTGCAGATGGACAGTGTGTTGGTAAATTCTGGAGGGTAGGGCAGTCCCCTAGGGACATGTTACAGGAGAAAGACAGGTGATGCTGCAAACTGACCAGCACCCACCCTTTCCCCTTTATGACTTGATTTTGGAAGTCCAAAGTGAGAAGGGAAGCCGTGCCTAAGAACATCCTTGCACCTCCTCCACAGGCCTCTCTGACGGTCCTAATCAGTCTGAACCCTGGCGGCCTAGAGTGTGGGGTTCAGACCTGTGGGCTTTCTGCTTTGAGAAGTGTTCTGTCCCCTCTCTGCCTCAGTTTATATATCTGCCCTTCCATTAGCCATCCCTTTGGCTTCTCAGGCCCTGCCTGAATCCCCTTCCCCACTCCTGCCAGTGGGGCTTTCCAGATAGCCGCACTGTGCTGCTGACACAGGAAGGGGAGAGGGAGGCCCTGTGGGCGAGTTCCTGCGGAGGCTAAAGCTCTCAGCTGTAGCCCTTGGAACCTCAGTCATTTCCCTTCCCCCCTCCGCCCAGCTGGGAGGCCAGAAGTTTCATCACAGCTAAATTGTTGTCCTTATAAGGAAGGCCTCTTGAGCTGCTCCCTAGGGCCAGGCTAACTGGTGGGGAGCCAGGCTGAGCTTGGGGCATTTCTAGATGCGGGGAAGTGGGGATGCCCCAAGCCCAAGTTCCCAGGCTGAACCTCCACCTGAAGTCACAGACCCTCCAGAGTAATGACAGGAAGCACTCAGTTGTGGCTGTAAGCCAGGACTGCAGAGGGTCAAAATCCCAGGTCCTAAAACTTTGGTCTCCTAAGCAAGTTGCTTAAGCCTGTTTCCAAAGCTGTCAAATGAAGTGAACATTAAATTTTCCTCATGAGACTTCTGCGGTGACAAGGAGAGATCAACAGTCCATGAGGCTGAGTTCATTAAGCATTTCCTATGGGGCTGGGCCATGGGCTAAGTGTTCCCCAGCACCCTTGCAGAGGAGAGAGAACTCATCCATTTTACAGATAGGAAAACAGGCACAGTTAGTCTGAAGTCACTCTTGAGGTTTTTTTTTTGTTTGTTTATTTTTTGTGGTACTGGGGAGTGAACCCGGGGACCTTGCACAAGCTAGGCAAGTGCTCTCCCACGGAGCTACCTCCAGTTCCACTCTTGGGGTTTGAATTTAGGTGTGTCTGTCTTCAAACCTAAAGTATGTTTTTTCTACTTGCACCCAATTGTTTCAGGCAGAAATTTTATTTCTTTAATAAGATTATGACTACAGGGAGGAATTTCTGCCATCACTCTACCCTTCTTGTTCCCTCACACAGAAACCTCCACTTGAGTGAGTCCATGTGGTCTTTTCTGAAAGTTCTATTTATCTGGGACTTGAGAGGAAGGTTAGGAGAGGTAGGAAAGTGAGATTAGGAGGAGGCACAAAATACAGTGGTTCCGGAGACACAGGATGCTTCCAGGGCCCAGGCTCAGGTGGAGGTAACAAGAGAAGGCAAAAGGGATAAACTGCCACCAAGCCTCCCCGCATCCGGGACCCTGTCTGAAGAAGGCAGCCACCTTGTGGTTTGCAAAATCCTGCACTGTACCCACAGGACTTCAGGCCAGAGGTATTGCAGCCTGTTCAAAAAGAAGGCTCCCCTTCTCTTCAGTCCTCAAGACCAGAGGGCAAGTTCTTGCCACAACCGTCCTCAGCCCTGTGGCTAGCCACCAACACCATGTCAGCAGCTGTTCCCTTCAAGGTGGCCCTCCAGAAGGGACCTAATTCTTGGGTCAGGGCTGAAGGGATACTCCCACCAATAAAGACTCCTTTCAGATGAAGGGGCCTGAAAGTGGTTCTTCAGGAGGTTCCCCAGCTTCTGTAGGACACATGTGGTATGGCTGTCACACATCAGATCAGTGACAGGGAAAGTCACAAGGAACACAAGGGTCACAGCCACAGTTGATAGGTCCTGGGTCAGGTGCTTCCTGTTATGTTGGTCACAGGGACTGTGCAGTGGCCCTCACAGAGAAGGAGCGGAGCCAGCCTTTGGCAAGTACAGCGGTGCTTTCCCACAGAGGATTGGGGGGTATTTTAATCCCCTTTTGTGATTGAGGAAAATGAGGACCCCTAAGACTGAGACTTACCCAGAGTCCCTGGGTGGGACTTGAAAATTGGCACCCAAACTGAAGAGTTCTGTTCATGAGCTCAGGGCTTCCCTGAGCACACTTGAGGTGCTGAGATGTGTCAGGGGTTCACAGGCATAAAGCAGAGCCCAGGCTCACCCCTAATCAGCCCCAGGCTCAGAAGATAAAACAGCTGGAACCACCACTTTGAAACCTTTATAGGAAACACCTGTTCATAAGAACCATTGCTCAAAATCGGGGGAAATTGTGTTGGGTGCCACATTTGTGCATGGTCTTAAGACGCCTTGCACAGATTGCTTATTACTTGCAAAAGAATAAACACTGACCACACAGTATAAAAATCAGATTCCTTGCTCAGGTGATAAAAATGAACAGCACCACTCAGAGTCAGATGGATGTCATGCCTCCAGATATGGTACCCTGAAAAGGACCACTACCATCCATGCAGGTTTCTGGCCAAGAATCCATAATCTCAATCTCAAACCCCAAAGGAGGAATGATTTATTAAAAATGGTTAGGAGGAAAGACTATTCCTCCAAAATCAAGAAAGACAAGACAGACTGTAAATGTTTCAGATTAAAGAAGACTAAAGAGAGTTGATAATTGTAATAGCTGACCATGACAGGAGGAAAAACAATAGATATTACTGTGTCAAATGATAAAAATTGGAATATAAAAAATAAACTACTACATTGATGTTACGTTTACTGATACTGATAACTATGGCATGGTTACATGATAAAATGTGTTTTAGAAAACACATACTGAAGTAGTTAGGGGTAAAGGGCCATGATAACCAACTTTCCAATGATTCAGAGAAAAAAAGAAATAATGTGTACATGTGGAATAGAGAAAGTGCTGAGAAGATAAAATAATGGGTCAATCTGGGCACAGCATGTGGGTGTTCTTTGTACTAGTCTTACTCTTGCAACATTTTTATTTCCAAATCATGTTTTTTAAAATGGGAAAGCACTGTTCCTCACATTTAGACCCTGGCCCAGAGAAACACTGGGGGGAGGGGGAATTGGGTGGGGCTGGCTGAAGTTAGCAGGGACCCAGCACTGCTGGGAGGCAATGCCTCCAGCCCAGCCTCCAGGAAGGGGGCCCTGGAACTGTGTTTGGGGACCTGTGATGCCAACTGCCACCTACCCTCTGCTCCCTCAAGGTCAGCCCTGGAGCTGGCTGCCACACCAACAAACAGGCTTGGGACAGGTAAGTTTCATAAAAAGGAATTTATTGCCAAACTTCAAAAAAGGCGCATCATAAGCAGAGGACACAGAATGCCTCCTCCCTAGAGAGGTGGTCAAAGCATGGGAACCAGTGGCATTTGGTCACTGAGATGGTCCCAGAGCTACTTGCCCTGCCACTCAACAGAAGAAGAAACTGAGGCCCAATTCCTGACAGCAGATGACTTGGCTAAAGCCCCAGTCAGTCCTGGCTGCTGGTGGGGGAGGCTGTTCCCTGAGGGCAGGGGTCATAACGTGGTGGGCACCTGATAATATTCTTGCTCTTATACAGAAGAGATCGGAGGCCAGAGGATAATGAGGATTCATGAACCATGGCATTGCTGCTCACCTCTGCCCCTACCTGGTACAGATCAGAGGAGACCTGCCCCTTCTGATCTCTGCCCACTGCCCTCAAGAACAGTGACAGTATAGTAATGAAGACATCAATCTGTACTTGCAGGTCTCAGTGGGCATGACTGGTGCCTAAGGGTGGGTGGGGGCAGTGGCAGAAGGGCCAGGGCATGCTGCTGTGGCCCTCTCTTCTCTTCCGTAAGCAAAACTGCACGTGAAGAAACCTCCTGGGCTGCCCCGACCCCATGCCTAAGGGCCCCAGTCTCCACCCTCAGTCTACTTACTGCAGCAGGATGAGACTGGATGTGCTCTCAGAGCCAGGCACTATGCGGGAGAGGGCTTGGGAGGAGACCAGGAATGGACCAGGAAGGGAGAAAGGAGAAAATCCTCCTTCCACTATGAAGTTAGGGGGGGCAGCCCACCAGGGGCCTGAGCTGGAGAGGGAACAGAGGGGAGAGGGACGTGATGTCAGACTCCAGCATGCCCCATCAGTGTGTGAGGAAATGATGGAGACACTGGACCTATTTGATTTGAGGAACCACAGATACCCAGATAAATCCCATCTGGGGAGGCACAGAAGATGGAGGGGGGTTCTGAGGGCTGACTTATGATAATCACATACAGGTTTTTCTAACGTTGACACTGAGCCACTCAGGGGTTCACCTCTTTGGGAGTGTGCAAGGCTGGACACAGCTAGTCCAGAAGCAAAAACCAAGCTAGAAGACCCTCTGAGTTCCTCTTCTTCCCTGATATCCTCCAGACCTGTGCCTCCAATTGTAGTTCATCAAAGAGAAGGAGGCTGCAGAAAATGCCCTTGCTTTGCAGAAACATGAACAGGCCCAGAGAGGGGCCACACAGCAAATGACTTCCTCACGCGGGTGGGAAAGCATCTGCCTCAAAAGGCCGCAGCTGAGTCCCAGGTTTCACCCAGCTGAGGGATGATCCTATAGCCTACACCCAAGGCCTCTGTTCAGAATAGGTGGAAGAAAGCTGACTTGAAGGCTGTCTGGGAACATCTCAAGATGGGAGGAGGGGCTATAGTGGGGCTCAGCTGTGCTCTATTCAGAAGTCAGGAATGTAAACTACTGGGGGTGGGGAGCAGACATGATGCCACCCCAGAAACCCCAAGAACTGTGCCAAAGCCCTGGGGAAGTTTGGAACAACCACTCAGCACCCAGGGCCTGAGTGTGTGCTCCCAGCCCAGAGCCCCAGATGAGGCCAAGCCAGAGAGACAGACAGTGGTGCTGGTTGGCACCTGGCACCACTGGCCGGGGCAGAGTGGGAAGGACACCAGGAGTCTCTTCAGGTCCTGACCAAACCCTGACATGCCCAGTGGCCCTCTATAGCCGAGTTGCACAAGCACATTTCTCAGTAGGGCTGGGCTCTGATGGGGCGGCCAAGAGGACCTGTGCCTCTAGCCCAGCAGGCCTACGGTGCACTTCTCCTGTAGAGGGTCACCAGTTCTTTCCGCTTCTCCCTTAGCCCAGGGGCTTCCTGGCTCAGGTCTCCCAAATCTTTCATTTCCTGCAGGACCTGAGTGGCCTGTCTCAGCTGCTCCACAGCCTGGCTGAGCAACGTCTCAGCACTCACTGGGGGTGGCTCACTGCCCAGCACCTTGTTCAATAGTTTCTCTGTCTGTTCTGAGGCCATCTTCACCTCCAGTTGAGCCCGATACAGCTGTTCCCTGGGCAGCCGAGGATGCCGGGGGCTTTCCCCAAGCAGGTCCCCAAGGGAGGAGCAGCGGGGATGGAACTGAGGTGGCAAGTCCCAGCGGGGCAGTGCTGTGGATGTTGTTGCATCCTCTGGGGCAGTTCCTGGGGTGCCTGTACCCTGGGATGGCTTGGGCTCAGGACCATTATCCATGCCATTCACTGAGAACGGTGCTGAGCCTGGAGCAGAGGATCCAAGGGTCCCAGAACTCTGGGCTGGCTCAGAAGCCTCCATCCCACTCAAGCAGGCTTTCATTTTCTCTGATAAGATCTTGGGTGGGGGTGTAGGGGGCTTCCCACCCGCCCTGGGGACAGCCTCTGCAGTCTCAGAACAGGGTACCTTGGACAGTTCAGCACTCTCCAGAAGAGGGAGCTCCTTGGGGCTGGGGCTCTCCCAGCTCACCTTCAGTTTGTCAGGCAAGATGCTGTTGGGGGGCTGCTTAGAGTCACTGTCCTCCCCCACTAGGATCTCTGAGTCCTCTTGGCTCTCAGGATGGGCTTCAGAGGTGGCTGAGACTGGGGTTGGGGCTCTCTCCGCCGAAGGGGGTTCCATCTTATCACTAAGGCTGCTGGTCTCAAGTGCTGAGGAAGTCTTCGTAGGAGGCATAAGGGGCTGAGGTGTCTCCCAGGGCTGGACAGCACTGACATCATTGCTGGGGGCAAACACTGGTGGCCCACTGTCCGGAACATCAAGGTCCAGGCGCAAAAGCCCATCAGAAGCTGCGTTGGCTACCTGGTGGGGGGATGATATCTGGGTGTCAAACTGGCTGACTGGCCATTGAGTCAAATGTTGGTTCCCCCAAGTCTGAAGTTCATTCACCTCTGCTTCCCTTCCTAGAGACCTATGTCCCATCTACCAGTTCTTCTCCAGCCCTTGCGTAACCAGGTGAATGCCAGAGGAACCACTATACCAAATCGGCTTACCTCCCCACCTGACTCTGAGGACCCACAGGGACACCCAGCAGCCCAAGTCGTGGGGATCTTCTTAGGGAGCTTCAGAGGTCTTGGAACAGCGCTGACAAGGGGTTTCTCCCAAGCTTCCTCAGATGTTGGGGGTGCTGGCAGGGACCTCACTCCCTTTTACATGCCCCATGTGATCTGGCCAACCTGATCTGAGTCCTTTGGGACCCTCACAGAAACATGCCTCCGACACACACACCCTGTGCCTCCCTGGGTACCTCTTGAGGGCCCGCCTCCAGATCTTCCCCACAGGTGTTCCTGTCCCACTCTGCAGCTCCTCTCCTTCAGCTGACAGACAAGAACAGTTGCCTCATTTCAATAACAAATCTTCTGATGACCCTGGGTTCATCTCTCTCGTGGACTCTGCCCGCTGGGGCATCCACAAATCTCTACACTGACTCCTCTTAGAAAATGTGCTGCAAATATTATCACCTGCCTTTTCCTCATTACTGCCTTGTCAACTGTGGATGCCAACCTGGCTGCTGTTCCCCAGGTCTGGGCCTCTCTCTCTTGAGATGCTCATCAGGGGCACTCTATCACTGATCTGCATTGCCAGTCCTTTTGTTTTATTTTGAAAAAGGGACTCATTAAGTTTGAGGCTGGCCTTGAACTTGTGATACTCCTGCCATGGGGAATACAACTGCATGCCATTGTACCAATTTGGTCTCTCTTGTTTTCTCTTCCTTGGTTGCTATCTACTGCCCCTCTCCAGCCCTCAAATGTCACAGTTGCTGAGGTTCTTTCATAGCCTCCAAAATTTGACCCCCTCATCAGTTGCAGTGGTCTAAGACCCCCTTACCCCTCACTCTTGCTCATACATTCTCCCAAATTCCCCGTGCCCAGTCTTCAGCCCTTTGATACCACTGACCCCCTTCCTGCTCTGTCCAATTCCAGCATTCAAGCAAGCCCAGGTGGCTCTTGCTTCCCAGTGTCTCCCATAGGCCCTTCCCTTCTCATCCCCATCTGGAGCCTGGGAGACCGCCTCCCCCCGTTCTTTCTCTCCCTCAACCCAACCCACCCAGAGGGCCTCAAACTGACCTCTGGATTGTGCCATCCCATTATGTCCCCAACTCTTGCACTCAAGGTCTCCACAAATTCCTCCCTAACCCCACCTTCCCGGACCAGGACCAATCTCCCAAGTCAACAGAGCCACTTGCACACCTTGAACTGTTCTGCCCCATGCTCAACTCACACCATTCCCTCTGCCAGGAATCTCATCATTCCAAGTCTGCCAGCTGAAAGCCCTGCTGTCCTTCAAGGGTCAGCTCAAATGCCAGTGGCTCCTCCACGGTGCCTCCTGCCCTTAACCTCACAGAACTCTTCTCTGTACAAAAGTAGACAGCCTGGGGGAGTCTGTGGACAGGTCTATCTTCCAACTGCAAGCTAAGTTCTGAGGGGCAGGGACTAGTCTTGTGCATCTCAGTTTCCCTCTGGCCAACTCTGGCTACCACCACTGTGTAGTCCATAAAGGAAAAAGACTTTTGGCTCAGGGACATCTATATCCTGAGCGCATATAGCACAGGTGCCCCCACTGCCCTTCCTGTACATCACTCAGCAAGCCCCAATTCCAGGTGTCCTCAGAAAAGAGACTTTCCCAAGACTGGCTGCCACTCTAAGGAGTTGGAGCCCCAGGCCCACGTGACCTCCCACCATCCAAACTGAAGACATAGCCTTACCTCCTTCAGGTGGACTCTTGTTGGTGGCCGGCGCCGCTGGCCCCCCCGCACCCGGTCCCGTGTCACATGCTCCAGGACACAGGTCTTGTCCACCTTTACCTGGGAAGGAGAGGAAAGCAGGTCAGCCCCACCAGGCCTTGGGGAGAGTAGGAAACACCCACTGCCCTGACTTAGGAATAGAGTCTGCACCCTGCATCCTCACTTAACAGGGCTAGCAACCCCCACTGCCCGTGGTGTCTTGCTGCTTCTGGACCTCTGCTTCTAAGTCTACCCTGCCACTAGCAGTCCATCTGTCAAGTCTGGGGCTCTCCTGTTCTCTGCAGCCACCCTCTTTGCCTCAGTCTTCCTGGGCTCTCAGTCCTTATCCATTAGTCTATTATAAATACCTAAGCAACCCTGAGGCTGCTACAGGGCTTACCTGGGGAGTGGGAAGTGGGGCGAAGTCAGACCACAATCCCATGGTATCTGCCTTCCAGCAAAGGCCTTCCCTGAACCCTGCCTTTCTCCCAGGTTCAAGGGAACAGCCCAGGAAAGAGTAAGGTCTCTGTCCCTTGAGCCTGAATATCTGGCTTTCTGAGGGTCAGGAAAGGGGGTCAAGAGCAGCTGGAAAGCCAGAGTAAGACTCACATGGGAACTCTGAACTTTGAACCCTGTGGCTGTGATAGAGTGGAGGCTCAAGCCTGCCTGGAGCTCCAACAGTCTCTGTCCTCAGTGGAGGAGCAAACAGACCCGCTCTGACAAGACTGTGGGTGAGTCCTAGGCCATGGCTCCTGTATCCTCCCCCAACACCCAACACGTGGCCCATCAACACTCCCTGCAAACAGGAATGCTTGCACCAGGTAGTGAAGAACTAAGCGTGACACAGTGACATAGGAGAGTACGTAGGAGCCGCAGCTGGGAGTCAAGAGGATCTGAATGTTAGGAGGGTCTTGTTTGGGAAGATTTTCTCCCCTCAGGTCTCATCCTCCACAATCCAAGGTAGCACTCAAGGTCATTTTATATTCTTTTAATTTTTTTTTTTTTTTAAGTTGTAGGTGGACACAATTTGTTTTTTATTTATTTTTATTTATTTATTTATTTATTTATTTATTGGGTGCTGGGGTTCGAACCCAGGGCCTTGTGCTTACAAGGCAAGCACTCTACCGACTGAGCTATCTCCCCAGCCCCTGTTTATTTTATTTTTATGTGGTGCTGAGGATCACCCAGGGCCTCACACATGCTAGTCAGCGCTCTACCACTGAGCCACAAACCAGTCCCTCAAGGTCATTTTACATCAAATAGCTAAGGATCCATGATGTCAAAGATAAAGACAAATCCTCCCTAAGAGATCCTGGCCTTGTGGGACATGCTGCCCTCCCTGAGCCTGACTGAACCTCAGTTGCCACAGTCACTGCTATGGCACAGGTGGCTGAGGTCACTGCAGACAAACAGGGAAACTGAGGGCTGCAAACCAGCGTATAAACCTTGCCCGACTTCATGGGCAAACTGAAAGGGAGCTCTCAAGCTGAGCTCACGCCCAGGCCTCTCTTGCCTGTGTCACCTGCTATTTCCAGTTGAGGTTGGGTTGGAAAAAGCCCATGGCTGCGACCAATTAAATTCTACCATACCACTTATGTGCTTTTTCTTCTTCTTCTTCTTCTTTTAACTGGGGATTAAATCTGAGGCACTTTACCACTGAGCCACATTCCTAGCCCCCTTTTTGACCCACCCCCAGCCCTTTTTATTTTGAGACGGTCTAGCTAAGTTGCTTAGGGCCTTGCTAAATTGCTGAGGCTGGCCTAAAACTTGTGATCCTCCTGCCTCAGCCTCCCACGTCAATGGGATTACAGCTGTGAGCTACCACACCTGGCAATGTATTTCTTAATTTAAAACAAGTTACTTAATTTGTTTATACTTCAATTTCATCTGTAAAATGGACACCACCACCCACTTTGATGGACTGTTATGAGGGTTAAATGAAGTATACCCCAAGTGTCCTGGTGCTTATAGCAGTGACATAAGTGAGGGGTAGACTGGGGCGAGGTGGGCAGGATCCTCTCCCAGACCACACATGATGGCCACACATGATACACAGGACTGTATCACACCTCATCAAAAGCCTTGTTCTTGCCTCGGCTGATCCCTTCATTGAGGGCTTTGATCCAGGATTCTTTCTCTTCTCCACTGGGTGCCTGGAATTTGATGTCATTGACCTGCAAGGGATGGATGACAGATATTTTATAGAGCTCACATTTAGGGTCACATTTTCATGTCAGAACCCAAGGTCAAACCAAAATGACCCCACATCAGGTCTGACATTGGGACTTGAAGGTTAGGGTAGGGAAATAGCAACAGAGAAGGGGCCTTCCCCTGGCCCATAGCTGCTGGAGGCTTGTACTGGCATTAGCTTTATCCTGTGGAAAGAGCTTGAATCTGAACTCCCAAGCCAGCTGCCTGATCTCTGGGCTTCAGTTTACTTTTTGTGTTTGTTTTTGTTTTGTTTTGTTTTTTGGGTACTGGAAATTGAACCCAGAGGAACTTTATCATTAAACTGCATCGCTGGTCCTTTTAATTTTTTATTTTGAAACAGGGTCTTGCTAAGCTGCTTATGGCTAGCCTCAAATTTGTGATCCTCCTGCCTCAATCTTCCCGAGTCACTGAGATTTCAGGCATGCACCACCATGCCCAGCTTCGGTTCTCTTTGTAAAGTAGTAATAGTCCTAGTCTACACCCATGCCAGCCTGAGTATAATGACAGAGGTGACAGGCATAAGGGGTGCCCATAATGAAGTCTCATTGGACCCAGGACCACCCTCAAGCTCTGTAGAGAGCCCCACACCCAATCCTGGCCCCACTGAAAATATGCCCCAACTTCTGAAGTCCCAGGGTCTCCCTTCTGGACTTTAATCAGACCATAATGAGGTTATTGGAAAGTCAACCCCAAACCCCATCATACAGATGAAGAAACTGAGACTCCGCAGATGAGATGGCACTTGATCCTAAAGTAACCCCTCCTGACTCCCACCTTCTCATCCACATCAATCCCAATCTCTCCCCACTGCAGGCAGGAGCTCTGGAGGGGCAGCTGAGAGCACTGTCCCTATCAAACCTAATGGCCAGAGAGGAGAAGAGAGGAAGGTATAAGGCTGTCTCATGCAGCAGTGAGAGGAACAGAGCTTCCAGGCTGGGTCTTTACCGTTTTCAGTTGTCTGACCTTGGGTCTGTTTTCTCATCTATAAAAGAGAATACCACCACAATCTGCCTCAGGGAGCTAAGAAGATCATTTAAAATGATATATGTAGGAAAAGACAAATTAAAAATACATTGAGATTTATTATCTGCAGTTCAGAACTGCAGCCTTCAAGAATACAAACAAATTAAAGCCAGAGAGGAAATGGAGAAAAAGGAATATTTTTATACTCTTGATGGGATTGTAAATTAGTACAACCACTATAGAAATCAGTATGGAGGTTCCTCAAAAGACTAGGCCTGGAACACCATAGGACTTAGCTATAGCACTCCTCAGTATTTATCCTAAGGAATTAAAGTCATCATACTACATCGATACATACATACCCATGTTCATGACAACACAATTCACAATAGTCAAACTATGGAACCAACCTAGGTGTCCATCAGTGAATAAATGGATAAAGAAAATCTGGCATACATACACGATGGAGTTTTATTCAGTCATAAAGAATGAAATTATGTCATTTGCAGGAAAATGGATGGAACTTGAGAACATTATGTTTAGTGGAATAAACCAAACTCAGAAAGTCAAAGAGCATATGTTTTCTCTCATCTGTGGAAGCTAGAGAGAAAAAAAGGGGGGAAAAAGCAGGAAAGGGGGAATTTCCTAAAATTAGAAGGAAGACCTTCAGAGTAGAGGAAGAGGACTAGGAAGTGGGGAAGGGAATACTGGAAATGAAATTGACCAAATTGCCAGGTGTAGTTTTGCATGCCTATAATCCCAGCAACTGAAGAAGCTGAGGCAAGAGGACTGAAAGTTTAGGACCAGCCTCAGAAATTTAGCAAGAACCTGTTTTAAAATAAAAAATAAGCCAGGTGTTGTGGCACACACCCATAACCCCAACAATTTCGGAGGCTGAGGCAAGACAATCACAAGTTTAAAGATAGCCTCACCACTTTAGTGAGGCCCTAAGCAACTTAATGAGACCCTGTCTCAAAAAAAAAAAAAAAAAAGGGTTGAGGATGTGGCTCAGTGCTTCAAAACCACTGGATTCAATCCCTGGTACCAAAAGTCTTCATCGTCACTGTCATCATCATCAAAGTAAAAAAATTAAAAAATTAAAAGGACCAGGATGTGGTTCAGTGATAAAGTATCCCCAGGTTTAATCGCAGGAAGGAAGGAAGGAAGGAAGGAAGGAAGGAGGGAAGGAGGGAAGGAGGGAAGGAGGGAAGGAGGGAAGGAGGGAAGGAGGGAAGGAGGGAAGGAGGGAAGGAGGGAAGGAAGGAAGGAAGGAAGGAAGGAAGGAAGGAAGGAAGGAAGGAAAAAATTGACTAAATTATGTTTTGTGTATGTACAAATATGCTACAAGGTGACTCAATGGCTCAATGTTTTAGCTTATGTGAAGCTCTGGGTTCAGTCTTCAGCACAATAAAAAACAAATAAATAAAAGATGTATCTAATTTATATACTCATGTTCACAGCAGCATTATTCACAATAGCCAAAATGTAGAAACCATCCAAGTATCCATCAATAGATCGATGAATAAGTAAAATGTAGTGAATACATACAATGGAGTATTATTCAGCCTTAAACAGGAAGGAAATTCTGACACATACTACATTACAGATGAACCTGGAAAATATTAAACTAGTGAAAGAAGCTAGCACAAAAAGATAATGATTCCACCTATACAAGGTATAAAAGTAGTCAAAAATCATAAAGAAAGAAAATAGAACAGTGTTTGCCAAGAGCTGGGAGAAGAAGAAACAGGGAGCTTAGTGCTTTTTGTTCTTGTTTTTATTTTTTATTTTGAGACAGGGCTTGCTAAGTTGCTGAGACTGCTTCAAACTTGTGATCCTCCTGCCTCAAACTTCCAAGTTGCTAGGATTACAGGCATGTGCCATTACATCTGGCTTCAGCTTGTTTTACAAGATAAAAAGGAGTTCTGGAACTGGGGTTGTAGTTCAGTGGTACAGCACTTGCCTAGCATGTGTGAGGCACTGGGTTCGATTCTCAGCACCACATATAAATAAATGAATAAAATAAAGGTCTATCAACATCTTTAAAAAAAAAAGAGTTCTGGAGATGGATGATTAATGATGGCTGTACTACATTGTGAATGTATTTAATGACACTGAACTAACTGTACTTTAAATGGTTAAGACAGTAAATTTTATGTTATGTGTTTTGACCACAATTTTTTTAGATATATCTATAGTACTGAATCTGGAGCTTTGCAAAGTGAAGTAGTTCCCTAGTAGTAGGAATTAATGTATTGCCTTTCTTCTGGATAAATAGTCCCAATTTTGTCATCTGAAAAATGGGATAACATGTCCTACTACAAAGCACTGCTGAGGGAATTAAACATGATTAAAGCCAGGGGCTGGCACACAGTAGGTATTCAGAAAATAGTTACTGAATGAATAAGCCAGAAAATGAATTGGCCCAAGGTTCCTTCCTTTGCCCTGTTTTTGGGCCACTGCCCACTCTGACCTCAAGATGCCCTAGTTCTTTGTTGGCGGTGGCCAGCCTGCCCATCCCCCGCCCTGGTATTAGATAGCGCCTTTCCTCCTGCCACTCTCCCAGTTATGTAACACACAGTACAGTCGGCATGGCCCCCTCAGCATCCTCATTATATAACTTCCTCCTGGTCACACAGCCTCCTCCTCATACAGAGCCTGGGTACCCCCCCCCTCCTCCACACCAGCCATAGCCAAATGCTCATTTGCATGACCAGGGTAAATTCAATCCTGGCAGCAGAACCACAGTTAAGTCAGAAACCCCAGGGCACCTTGGCAACTGCCTCTCAGTCCAGCCATCAGAGATGCTGGAGATCAGGGAGGGACCGTGCTTCATTCAGGGGCTACAAAGGCCACCTAACCCTGTGATGGGAAAGGGGGTCTGGAGCCATCACCTCCGACCCCAGCTGCTGCTCCTATTCAGGGGCTCCAAGCTGGTGACACCCTTGCCTCGTGCAGGCCTTGGCATCACTAAGAGATTGAGAAGAATAAAATGCAAGTCAGTAGCAAGGGAACAAGAGTGGGGCAGGAAAGAGTCAGATGGCTGACCGTACTACTCTGGGTCTCATGGGGACAAGAACAGACCTACTGGATCCTGCTCACCCTGGAGCCCATTCCCCACTGGCCCGGACCACCAGATGCAGGCTGGTGGGAAGGGGTTTGCTCCCCTGGGAGAGGGAATTCAAGGTTACAGGGGACCAAGCTCTACGCTAAGACACCCTGTAATCCTGGCTCAATGAGCCAGGCATTCCACAAGGATGACTAGAATAGAGATGATTAGCACAAATACCAAGAAGTTATGACCTAAAAGGCCACAGGCTACACAGGTCCCTGCCACAAGCCCTTTCAGGAAATCCCAGGAACACTGGTCCTGCTAGGAGCTCAGATGCTAATAAGACTGGCCACAGAATAGGCCCACAAGGCCTGGGGGAAGGGCAGAATGGCAGAGAGGAAAAGTGGGGGAGGGGGAAAAAGGAGGCAGGAAAGAGGAAAGAACCAAGCTGGCCAAGACCAGCAGGGCAGCAAGGCCCAGCAGTGGCCACCCTGCTTCCTGGCAGCGGCTGCTTGTGACCTCATGGGCAGGGGTGTGGGGATGGAGAGGCAGGGGGAGAGGGGTATGCAAGACACTGGAGTCTTTGTTTATTTGATTAGAGGGAAAAAAAGCGGCCTCAGGACCAGACAGCCAGGGTCACATGACCTTCTGGTCGGCTGGAGGCTGCACTGAGGACCTCAGGAACACCCAGGGCGATGGGAAAGGCAGGAGGGTGGGAGAGCGAGAGGATGCTAGTGGTGCCTTGGGCCAGGTCCGCCATCTGACCCCTGGGGAGCCGCTGCTCAGTATGAGCTAAGGAGGCAAGGGTCAGGGGCCTTGAGCCAGAGCCAGGTCAAACCTTTCCCTCAGGCGGCCACAACCACTTGCTCCACAACCCCATCTTCCTACAGATTGCCCTGTTCCTAGAGTCACCCAGAGTCAACTTGAACACTCAGCAGTGTTGGAGAATGGGAGGAGGGTACTGGATGAAGAGGTTGAAAGCGCAGCTGCACAAACAGGCCTCTCTGAAGGTGATGTCCCAACCGGAGCTGAACCCCACCCTCCCAGCCCACCACCAGCTGGTTCTAAAAGCTGGAGAAAGGAGATGGCCCACAAAACAGCATGCGCAGAGGACAGAGAGGCAAGCCCTCCCTCCATGCACATACTAAGAGGCACTCACAAAGACCCCAGCAGAACCAAGGTCAGGGAGACACTCGGCCACACATAAGAAAGTATACACACATGTGCCAGACACACAGGCACAGACCTTCACATACATGGTACTCTGCATCTCAGACATACATACAGCGACCACTTGGAGCGACAGGGTACGGGTTGAAAGATCCAGAGCCCGAAAAGATCAAAATGTGATCCTCTTTTCCTCAAAGAGCCTTAAGCAGATGTTAGGCGAACCCGGGGCTGGCCACATGAATACTCAGGACACTAAACCTGACTCTGCCCTGGAGCACATCCTCCAACTCCCTGCAGTCAGAGGTCCACAGCCCAATCCAGGGCAGTCTTGCTTGCTTCTCTGCCCCTCCCACTGAGAGTAGGACAAAGGGTTAATAGGTAAAGCATCAGGGTCTCCTCCTCTTCCAGGGTTCAAGGCCCCAGGACTACAGAGGACTGAGTTCCTGACCCCTAAAACTGGAAGAGAAACAGAATGGCCTCCAGCAGGCCCAGATGAAACCTACTCCCCAGCAGCCAGCCTCTGTGACTCAGCCCCACTCTGCAAGGCTCCACATGACATGCAAAGGTTAGGGTGAGGTGTGGTGAGAGCTGACAAGAGCTGGCAAGAGGTGCTGCACGCGCCAGCCTCAAACCCGAACCCCCTCCTTAACACCTGTGAAACTGCACCAGGTGTCAACACCCACCAGACTCCCAGCCAGAGAAGAGCGGAGCAAACAGTAAACTTCATCTGTGCACACAGCAGGTCCCAGGGAAAGACTCTCTCAGGCAAGAGACTTTCCCCAGCTACAACCAAGAAAGGCAAGGGTAAGGGGAGGAAAGCTGGAGACCACGGGCTTCTTAGCTCTGGGCCCAGAGCTACTCCTATCTGACTGAAGTACAGGCCTCACCCACAGCTCTCCTGCCTTAGCCCTGGGCCTTCTGTGAGTTCATGGTGCAGAAGAAGGCCAAGGGCCCGTCTCCCAGTGACTACTTCCAATCACAGCCTGAAAGAGGAAGAGGAAAGGAGAACTCTCAGTAGAGACCTAAGTACATCTCCCATTGACCAGAGGCTGGGGATCCTCCGAGACAAAATGAGCAGAAGGTCTAACCTGTCGCAGCCACTGAGTTTGGGCCTCAGCCAACTCAACAGAAAACCTGCAGGCTGCTTCTCAAAGCCCAGACTGCTTCAGCCACCCAGGGGTGATCTTCCCAAGTAGAATCTGGCCCGGAGGGAGGCAGGCAGAAGTAAGCATATCCCTACCTTGTTCCCTGGGGATCTCAGCAGGATAAAGCGGTGTTTCCGCTTGAGGAGGGCACGGAGGTCCTGGCACTTCTCATAGCTACCCAACTCTACAGTCTCCACACACTTCTGTTCATCCTAGGGAGAAAGAAAAAAGTGACATGAGCTGATGAGAACCAAACCCACCAAGGTCATCAAAACCCAGGCCATGCCCAGATCCTGATCCCACTCAGGAAGGGCATCACATCACCAAGTTGTGGTACTCAGATCCTGGCAAGTGGACAGTACTCGGTATGTGTTGACTGGAGGGAAGACCTCAAAGCTCACCGTTCAGGTAAGAAATGGGGCCCCCAGCGCAGGGTTGGGTATTTGTCTAAGGCCTAAATCCAGTGGCATAAAGCCAGAGGAGGAAAAGGAATGGCTGGAAAGGCTTAGAAAAGTATGTGTGGGGCCTATGCAGGCCAGAGGCCAGGCAGAGATTTGTGGAAGAGGTAGCCTTGGAAAAGGGATGCAGGGCGGGATGTCACAAAATTGGAAGAAGACTTTTCAACTCAGCAGTGATCCTGTGTTGGCTCCCCCACTTGGCCTTTTCCTCTGCTGATCCCTGGCTGGGGAGATGGTCCCTCATCCCAGGCTGCAGGTCATGCACAAAAGAGAGGGCAAGAGCTCATTCAAAAGCATCCTACTCTGTCCTCTTGTGTGCCAATCTGAGGCCTCATTGCTAGGCAAGTCAGTGGCCAGGATAATGCCCAGCCTCTACCACTGTCTGCCTTTTTGCCCACCAGCCCTGACACTTAAGGGTTTTCTCCACAGGCTCTACCCATTAGGTGCCTCTCCAGCAAGATGCCTGGGACAAGGTCTCCCTCAATGGTGGTCAACTGGTCCCTCTTCCAGGGAAGACCCAGCTAAACAACTTCCTGGGAAGCAGAAACAGGCTCTTTGGGGAAGACCTGAAGACTGGATGACAAGTTAAGGAAACTTTCTGATGTCCAACACTTAGTGAATACTTTTGCCTCCCTGATTCTCCAGAGTCACCTAAGAACCCTCAAAGTCTAGAGTTGCCAGACACAGTGGTGCCCATAATCTCAGCTTGGGAAGTTGAGACAGGAGGATCACAAGTTTGAGTCCAGCCTGAGCCATTCAGTGAGGCCCTAAGCAACTTAGTGAGACCCTGTCTCAAAATAAAAAATAAAAAGGTCTGGAGACATGGCTCAGTGGTTAAGCACCCCTGGGTTCAATCCCCAGTACCTCAGTATCTGCCTCATTTGACAGGTGAAGAGAATGAGAATGAGGCCCAGAGATGAAGTGATCCGCCCTGGGGACACAAACCTAGACCCACATCCTGACCCCAGGCTAGGGTCAACCTAGCATACTACATTCCTCCCAACCTCAGTCAGTGGCTAGATCAGTTCCTTCTCAATAGGTTGCTCTCTACTAGTGCCCTCCCAATGTGGCACCTAGGCCTGCAGCACTGGCATCACCAAAGAACCTGCTAGAAATGCAAATTCCTGGGCCCCATCGTTAATGAATCATAAACTTAGGGGCACAGGCTTGACAATCTGAATTTTAACTAGGCCTCCGGGAGACCTTGACATATAAGAAGTTTGAGAAACACTGATTTACACCAAAGGTTCTCAATTTTGGAGCTATTAAAAACCCCAACAACCAGGCAACATTCCAGACCAATGATACCAGGATCTCATGGGGTGAAGCCCAGATCTCAGTACTTTTGAAAGCAGATGACTGTACAAACAGGTGGACAATCACTGTTTTGCTCTCTTCTGCCTCTCAGGGTAAGGGAACTAGAAGCCAGAACTACCTGATCTCTCCATCTGGGTTCGATCAGGTATCTTTTCCCATTTGTGCTTCCATACATCTCTTTCCAACCCCTAAAACTTCAATCCCTTTTAGGTTCCTCCATGAAACCCAAGGGCCAGAAAAATCCTCTGGGAAGTTCCCTTGCTGTTTCCCACAACCCCCTAAGCATTGGTGTTCTCCCTCCTTTGAACTCTTTCATCACTTACATCTTGAGGCAGTAAAATACCTACAAAGCAGTGGGGTGCAGTTACCCCACTAGGTGCTGAGGGCACTGAACCTGGCCATGAAGAAGAACAGTCCTATCTCACTGCTCAGCCGGTTCGCTCTACCCTATTCTGTGTGTCTACCTCCTTTCTGTCCCTCCCTTCGTGCTCTTTAAGAGGCAGCCCTCAAGAGGAACATACATAGGACCAGTGTGGTACAATGAGTGCCCGGTTCAGAGTGAGACCCCAGGAAGTCTCCTCCTTCCTGGGGATCCAAGAGGGAAGCTCCAGTGAGAGTAGCTCACCTGCCTTTGTGTCCACAGGCCTCCCCACCTCAGCAACCATTGGCCAAACACACCCTCCTCTGCCTGGGAATAAAAAGTCAGTCCATCTCTGCCACCCAACTCCCTGTAACTGCCTGCCCTGGGTCTCTTCCCATGCTGAAATGCTGAATCATCTCAATCCTTCTGCAGCTCAGGAAAAAAAAGAATAAAGCAGCAGGCACTGGGCGGGGGCAGAATCTTTGGAACGTCAGCCTCTGACAGTAAAGAAACAGTCAAGAGCCATCCACACTCGCCTGGTTCCTTACATCAGAAAGAGAAATTGAGCTTTTAAGCATTTTTCAATTCCTACTCCTGGGCCAAGCTCCCCCACCCCTGAGTGCTAAGTTCTTGAAAGTACATTTAAGTTTTTAATAGTGATCTTTTTTTAAAAAAAGTGTCATTTGGATTTTTCATGTTTGGGGGACATGAAATCCTTCCTGCTTCCCAGGCATGTCCAGATGTAGAGAGTGAGTCCAGGACAAGTCTGGCAGTGCCTGATGGCTTGACAGCTGAGAGACTATCACTCAACTCTTGCAGCAGCTGGCACTGGGGGAAGCTGAGACAACCCTCTTTATTTATAAAAATATCCCTCTGCTGCCACATTCTCAGCCGTGGCACATCCTAATTTGGTCAGAGCCACAGTACAGAACATCTGGGGGACTGTCTGAACACACTTATCTCCTTGCTCTCTTTCCACTGCTTCTCTGATACCCCAAATCCAGGAGCCTAGGGACTCAGGACAGGCAAGGTGATTCTCAAAGGCAGCTCCTTTAAATGCTTAGATCCAGGCTGCTCAGTTTTTATGGACCTGGGCCAATCATGAATTTGCTAGGATATCTTAAGGGAGGTTGAGAGAAACTGATAAGGAAAAGGGACAGGCTCCCCCTTCTGCCCTCATGTATTCCAGCTGTCATATGGTGGATGGGCCCGCTGATAGCCTCAACTCAGAACCCAAACAGCATCTGCAAGGAAAAGCCACCTTTCTTCCTGAGTCTTCACCTGGAGCTTTATTGACTCTTAACACACAATTTTAGCATCCTTGGTTGTCCAAATCCCAAGCCTGCTGAAACAAGGAGGGGCACGAGATTCTGAAGTGGGAAAATGTGAGGACTGTGGGAGGCACTACCAGAATTGGCAGGCAGCAGCTTGAAGTTAAAGGAGAAAGAAAAGCTAAAAGTTGAGTCTGATGGTACAGAACAGACTGACAGGGTTTACTTGCTGGGATCTCCTGATGGAAAGGGTACTGGATTTAGTTCTAGACCTAACTCCTCCATTCACTGTGAGATGCTAAATTCACTGTCATCTTGTCATTAACATTAAACTCTGTAAATATAAATGATGACCACTCTTACTCCCACTGTGAAGAGAGGTATGTAAGAGTTCCAAACAAGTAAGAGGTATTAATTATTACTTCTCTAACTACCACTGAATGGTTTTCTGGAACATTCACTTATATGGAACTTTGCCCAGAGACAGGAAGTTCCAGTACACAGGCCTACAGTTGAGGAGACTGAAACTAGTTGCACATATAGTTCAAAGGAGTTCTCATCCAGGAATCCTAGAGGCATCTTCCCCATATTACACATGGAGACCTAGAAGAAACTGGCACAAGAAGTCAAAAGTGAAGGAGGTCTCCTAGCCCCAGGTCCAGGATCCTCCTGCTAGTCTGGGCTGCCCTTACTTTGCCTCCTGCCCCAGAAGTCCCAATGTCAGGGCCATAAAGGGCCTCACCTCGTTCTCGTAGACCAACAGCTGGGCTTGGCAGAGGAGCAGGTAGCGGTCTTTCCAGAGCCCCAGGAGGCCCCCACTGCTCTTCTTGATCCAGCCAGCCTTGTCTGCTGTCCGAGTTCCCCGAGGCTTCTCACTCCCCTCCTTTAAGCCCTGTAAAACAGCATCAGGACATGCCATGAGGGCTGCTACCACATGTCTATAGGCCACACAAGAGATGTATGTCTATGCTGAGCAACTAATAACATCATCCTATGTGAGGTTCCCCACAACCTCCAAGGCAGATATTCTTAACCAATATCAGAAATAATAGTAATAATAGCAATTACCACCTTTCATTGAACCACGGTATCACATTTCACACAATCTCATTTCCCTTTTATAACTACCCTCCAAGGTAGTAGTATCATTATCCACATGTTATAGCAAACTGAAGCTTAGAGAAAATAGATGACTTTGCCAGAGTCCCACAGCCAGAGGGACAGAGCCAGAACTTAAAGTACACTGCTGGGTGCAGCGGTGCATGCCTGTAATCCCAGTGGTTCAGGACCCTAAAGCAGAAGGATCACAAGTTCAAAGCCAGCCTCAGCAACTTAGTGAGGCCCTATGCAACTTAGTGAGACCCTGTTTCAAAATAAACAAAGGGGGATGGGGATATGGCTCTGTGGTTAAGTGCCCCTGGGTTCAATCCCTGGCACCAAAATTAAAAATTAAAAAATAAGAATAAAGGAAGTCTCTATAACCCATGTTTTACCCATTTGACCCTTCAATCCCCATGTGTTCATTCAACAGTCAACACATGTTGCACTAAGTGCTGATGTCATGGAAGAAAAAAAGTAACACAGTTTCAGTTCTCATAGGGCTCACAGCAGGGTGAAGAAGAGCTGAACAAATAAACACCCAGACACAAACACATTGGCCAGTGTGAAATGGTATAAAGGACACAAACAGGGGCCAATGAGAGGACAGTGGGACCTGGTCCATGTTGGTTGGGGTGGCCCACAGAGGCCTCCTAGAACACAGAATGTTTAAGTAGAAATTGGAAGAGTCGCAACCTCCCTCTCCAACCCACTTTGCAGCCCTAGTTTCCTGCCCCCAAGAAGGAGGCTTCTCTGCCTCATCCCCACCCCAGGCCAGGACCATAGGGCAACCACCCCACCTGGTTCCAAGAACTCTTCTTTCAACCACAGTTTGTACAGGAGTTAATTTCAAGACTTTCCTATGGACAGGGCAGCCACATTGTACTCTTGGGCCAGTCACTGACATCTTATACCCCATCCATTACTTGCTTGGGTGTCTGGGTGCCAGGTACATGCCTACCAGATAGGGCTGAATTCACCTCTGGGTCCCCAGCACTTAGCCCTTTCTTTTACACATACTGGAGTCTCAAGAAATATCTGTGAAGCCAGGTATGGTGGCACATGCCTGTAATCCCAGCGGTTCAGGAGGCTAAGGCAGGAGGATCGAAAGTTCAAAGCCAGCCTCAGCAACTTAGCAAGGCCCTGAGCAACTTAGGGAGACCCTGTTTCAAAATAAACAATAAAGGGAATGGGGATGTGGCTCAATGGTTAAGTGCCCCTGGGTTCAATCCCAGGTACCAAAAAAAAAAGTACTTCTAAGTAATAAGACCCCAAGAGGGCAGAAATTTGTTTTGTATACTGCTGTCCTCAGTGCCTAGACAATGCCTGCCACACAGTAAGTGCTCAATAAATGTCTGTTGCTAACTGAAGATAAGGCAGCATATAAAAGTAGTTTCTAGGATACCCTAAATTTGTAAATGACAGCTGTCATTCATGTTATTACTGTTGTCATTGCCATCTCTTCTAGCTCTGAGGGACCTTTTCCCTGGTTCTGGTTTCTAATTCTGGACAAGGCCTTTCTGGACTAAGGTTGCTGGCCTTGGATCTCCAGAAGCCCCAGGAATGTGGGGAGACCCTCATGGTCTCTTTGAAGAGAAATGGAGCAAGTGGGAAAATCTTCCTGGATGCAGGAAAGAGGAAGTGGGAAGCTGGCCAGTTATAAGCCACCCTGTCCAGGGTAAGAGGAGACTTCAGGGCCCTTTGACAAGAAGTGAGACATTCACTGGCTATGGTGGCACATGCCTGAAATCCCAGGGACTCAGGAATTTGAGGCAGGAGGATCACAAGTTCAAGGTCAACCTAAGTAACTAAACAAAACCCTAAGCAACTTAGAGAGACCCTGTCACAAAATAAAAAGAGCTGGGGATGTAGTTGAGCAGTAAAAGCACTCCTGGGTTCAATTCCCAGTATCAAAAAAATTTAAAATAGATAGAAAGGGGAGGCTGTACCATACTATCATGCACCCAAACTTTCCCTCCCACAATATAACTGATACATATTCAGCCCCCACAGACTATGGAATCCCCCCCCCCAGGAGCTAAGCCCCCCAGTGACCCTGGCAGACTGATATAGGGCCCAAGGCTGGAAGGGAAGAACTGGGAAATACACACTCATAACCCTCCTATCAGCAACGACAGCACTGCTGGCCAGCTCCTGGACCCTCCAGGATGGGCATTCTTAGTATGGGTGTGTATCTGTGTCTTTCTCTTTCTCTCTTTCCCTTCTGTGGTATTGGAGATTAAATCTAGGGGTCTTCTACCACTGACTAAGGTTGAGCTATTTCTCAACCACTGAGCTATTTCCTCGTCCCTTTTTATTTTGAGACAGGGTCTCACCAAATTGCCCAGGCTGGCCTCAAGTTTATAATCCTCTTGCCTTAACCTTTTCAGGGAGCTCACCCAACACCATGAGATCTCACATCTCTTTCTTAACTCACTCCATTTATGACCTCCCCTGCCTGCCTCACCTACTACTTGAAACAAGAAAATTTCCTACCAGCTGGAAGTTCTAGGGCCCAAGGCTGGAACCTTGTTCCTTGATCACTGTCACTTCTTGCATGGGTGTAACATACCAGTGCCCATGAATACTACAACTAGATTAGCTAGAGAAGTAAGTCCAAGGCCTGGAAGGATGGGTGGGACCAGAATAAGAACTGGGCAGGAGGGCTCTTTGGGACAGGGGAGTGGACAATAGAGGGGCTGCAGATGGTGTGAATCAAAGCCCAGTCATCCTACAGGAGGCCTGGCTGGAGGCCATGTTCCTACTTGCCTCCACCCTCCATCCAGTCCCTCAGACCTCCCTCCCATTAGAGGGCCTGGCTATGACCCAGTAAGTTTTAACAAGGGGCCCCTCCCCTTGGCAGGGTTCACAGGGGAGGTTTTGTCCAGCTCAGCCCAGTTTCTCGGCCTCCTCTCCTCTTATTGACCAGCTGACCACTGTTCCCATTTTGCCCTCTCCCCTCCCATCCATCCTTACCCTGGCCCTCTCCTGCCTACTGTAAGTAGTTCCTGAGGCACCCTGGACACCAGCCTGGCTTCCCTGTATCTGACATGGGAAGATGTCTAAGTCATTCATTAAAAAGAAAAAAAAAAAAAAAAAAAGCCAGGTCACCCTGACCCTGTGCACAGAAGACAAATGGAAAGCCACAGCAAAGTTATGACAGAGACAGACCAGAAGAAACTGTGCTGGGACCTCACAGCACAGGCAGCTTATGACAACCTTTGCCCTCAGACTAAACCCAGTAATGCTCTGGTCAAATTGTACTAAGAACCCACCATGTCAGAACCCTGTGATGGAGAAATCAGAGAGGAAGCAGTCTGCTGGGGGCAAAGCAGACCCTGAATAAGGAAGTCTCTAGTTTGAGGGCTAGGTGGTTATCCCCTGCTTGAGGGGCTCCTGTCTATTGGGAAAGACATCACATTTACCCAGAGGGTTCCCCCAATTGGGGTAAGGCCTTGGGTCAGTCTGGCAGCCCTTGAAGAAGGCAGGAAGTGGGTAGGGTATTGGGCCAGGTACACCTGGTCCAGAGAAGGAAAGGAAAAAGAACACTAAAGACCCTAAACTCTCAACCCCTTCCCAACCAGAGAGTGAAAGTACAGCCTCTGTAAGGGCAAGACAGTAGCCCAATGTTACAAAACCAGGGCTGGGACAAGACACTGCCCCATCTTATCTCAAGATGGGAAAGGACAAGTGGGCATCCTGGAGCCAGGGAAAGGCATGACTGTAGGAGGGCAGTGGGACAGAGCCTGAGGACAGACACAGGAAAACCTAGATACAAGGTTTCCAACCTTACTCCAGTGACAACAACACTTCCACTGATATTTGCACATATATCATCACACTTATAGATCGCACACCCCTCTTATTTTATAGATGGGGAAACTGAGAGCCAGACAATACAGGTGAGCAGCTAACTCAGTGCCCAGGCTACCACTTCTTCACCAAGCCTCAGTCTGACAGCAACTACAAGCCCACTGAACAGAGGATGTCACTGAGGCTGAGGGGGTTTGGCCCCAGAGTGGCTAGGGCAAAGGAAGGAAGCTCAAAGCTAACAGAGCTAAAAGCAGCCATGTGGAAGTGAGGTGATGAGATGGCCTGAGGTCATGAGGCAGAGCAAGCAGCTTACTGTGATCTAAGAGGAGTTTTGGAGAAACAAAGATGGATACTGAGGCCTAGAGAAACGAGGGGAAGCTACTGGAAGAAGTAGAAAGGAAGGAGAGGGAGGCAATGAGGCAGGCAATAGGGAGGTCTTGCCTGTGTGGGTGAGGTTTTGAGGTCAGGGAGGAAGTAAAGCAGGCAAGACTTAGGCAGCCCAGATACTCAAAAGAACTTTTGGTATCTGGAAGTCAGAAAGTATCAACCTTAGAGATTAAGAACCAGAGGGAGCACAGGGCTGGGCAGAGCCCAGGAAGCCCCAGGAGAACTTCCTTTAATTGGGGGCCAGAGCATATCAGGAGATGGAGTAATCCTGACCCACATCCTCTGGGAGCAGGGGAGGGGCCTCGGTTAGAAAGCCCAGTCTTCCCAGCAGGAGCCCAGGGCAGTCAGCAGCCCCACCCGTGACAGCAAGAAACAAACCACAGCTAATCACAGTGGTCTGACTTTGCCCCTTACCTCAACCCACTAGAAGAGAAGGGACCACGATCTTATAGATAGGAGTGGGGGAGGAGGCTAGGCCCTATATTTTATAGAAGAGGAAATGCAGGCTGAGAGGGGAAGTGACTTATCTATCATCCCACAGAAATGGAGGGCCTGGACTGGAGGGAACAGCCAGTCTAGTTGCCCCTGAAAAGTGGCTTTAGCAAGTAGGGAGGTGGTCACAAACGGGGACACAAGTATCCTAGTCCACTCAGGGCTCCCCAACAGGCCAGTTATCACAAGAAGGAAAGCTTCGACTTTCCTCTCCTCCCATTCAGGCAAAAACACATCACCTTCCCTTGGGCTGGGAGGAGCAGAAGCTGGGAAACCTCAAAGGGTAAGAAATAAAGTCATCTTCTTATTCCTTCTACAGGCACACATTAAGTACATGGTGTGTGCTGAACCCTTGGATGACCAGGTTGCTGAGAGAAAGAATTTACATGCACAGGGCAGAGGTCACAAAATTACCAGACCCCACCCCAGACCAGGAGTGTCCAGAGAGGGTGGAGGGAGGCTCAAGGGCTACTGCTGGTCCAGCCTTCAGCTCTTCCAGGAGTTAGTCCTTCCAGGGATGTGGGAAAGGTAGGGACCTGACTCCTCAGTTGGTGTATCCTCAGATTGATGTGGAGCAGGGGAAGAGGAGTGGGGAAAGGGAACTCACGGGGACTTACACAAGGGAAAAAAAAAAAAATTCTTCAGGCTTCCTGCCACCGGACACGGTTGTGGCCTCAGATTCCTTTAAACAGGGACCCCGGAATCTACAGGACCTCCCTTCCCCTATCGCACACACGTACAGGGTCTGGTCCCCTCTGGATCCGACCTGATCGGCACGTGAAGTCAACAGTAACGGGGTTCGAAGACAGCAACCCAGGCCACTTTTAAGAGGTCATTAAACTCGCTGGAGCCTCAGTCCCCCGGTCAATTCAATGGGAACAGTAACAACGAGAATTTCCCCACAGATGGCAAAGCCAAAGACATAAAGAAGGAGGTCTGAAAAGTGCGGGACGCGGCCCCCTACCCTCGCCGCTGCTCCATCTGCTTAGGCTCTGCCTGGGGGTAGGAAAAGGAGTGGGAGTGGGGACCAGTGGGAGTGGGGCGGGCAAGAACGAGGGCCTGAGCCCGGGACCCCAACCCCGTTAGGGGCTCGAAGACCCCAGCCCAGACCCCGCCTGGCCCAACCCTCACCTCCTCCTCCATGGTGAGTCCGCTGAGGTCCGGCCACTCCGCCGCTCACTCCCCGCTCCTCGCGGGCTTCGCCAGCTCCATCTACTCAGGGCCGGGCGGCGGCTTTCTACATTCTGTCCCGCCCGCCGCCGGGGGCCCAAGAAACTTCGGGGGGCGGGGCCGGGGGCGGGGAGAGGCTTCCGGGGGCCGAGGGCGGGGCTGGAGAGGAAAAGGGGCGGGGCCGGCGGAGGAGCCAGGGCGGAGCCTGGGCAGGGCAGGGCGGGGCGGGGGCTTGGGGACCCAGCCGAGCAGCCCCGGTGGAGCTGGAGCCAGAGGAAGAGGGCGGGACTGGGCGGAGAGAGGTTTCCCCGACGAGCGGAGGGCGGGGGCCTAGGAGCGGGTATAGAGTGCGGGGGATGCGGCCAGGGGCGAGGGAGGGGACTTCCGGCCCAGGGGCGGAGGCGAAGGATGCGGGCGGGGCGGGGCTGGGGTGGATAGAGAGCGCCCTAAGTGTTGGCGGGCGGTTGTCTTTGAGCTCTCCTGACCAAGTGGGCTGGGGTTGCCGGACTGAACCCAGCTACCCTGGGAGGCCCAGAAATGAGTGAACCTCCTCTTTCTTCCCCGACACCGGAGCAGTGGTGATGACCTAGTCCTCTTCTCGCAGAAATCTTGGGCGAGGCCGGGGCACAGCCCGGACCCGGAGCTGCGGTCTCTCTTCAAAGGGTCATGCAACAGGAAGACCGGGAACCGGTCCTTAGGGGTGATTTTGCCTCTGGTTCAGGGGGACCCCCAAACGCAGTGCTGTCCTGCTCTTCATGGACATCGCTCATCCCCTCTCTAGTTCTCATATCTGAGGGTCGTCTCCCCCACCCTCATTCCATCCAGCGGTCATCTTGCAGCCCTGACATTTACTGAAGAGTGGAACATAGGGACCAGTAGAGAATGGTTTTCGTTAAACCATGTGTACTTATTTTACGTCGGAGAAACAGGCTCGGAGAGAGAAAGTGACTGTTTCCCAGCTTTCAGCACAGCCTCAGCTTTTCTGGTCAGCCCTGCCTCATGCCACAGCACAGAGAATTAAGTGCGTGTGGGATCAATAGTGACCTCCTTTGGCTCTGGCTGCCATAGCAGCAGCTATACCAGTTGACCAAATTCCCTTTTCACTCCCTTTTGCTAGCCCCCAGGCTCCCAGGCCATTTCCAGCCTTTGGTGGAAAAGGGCAGCCTGGGGTGTTAGGGCCAAGGGGAAGGATGTGGGGGCACATTTTTCCCTCATGTTTGGGCCAGGGTTCCTTTATCTACACAGTGAAGAAAATAGCCTGATAATCTGAGAAAATCAGTATATGTGGTAAATTCTTGTAGCTACAACATGGTTTTTCTTCCCTCAGTCTAAAGAGCTGTGCAGTGTTGTACCCTGTCACACCGTGCCAGAAGAAGACTCAGAAGATCTTGTCTCCAGAGACTCAGGTTCTACCTACAGGAGCCAAAGCTCCTGGGAAAATTCATGTTGTTACACAGAAGAAAACTATTTTGGGGTATGTGAGTGGGGAGAGTGTGTTGGCAGTGAGGTCAGGTGAATTTGATATCCAGCCAACTCTTGCTTTTGGGAGTGAGCCACTGAAAACCATTCTGGCCTCAGTTTCCTCACCCAGCCCATGCTGGTCCTCTGGCTGTTGCTTCCATAACACATGCTTTTATTCAACACAATTATTTTATTTACCTTGATTGTCCATCAGGCCCTACACTACTGGAAAATATGGCAGGGCTCAGGGTCCCTTAGGCCTTTTTTTTTTTTTTTTTTTTTTTCTTTCTGGTACTGGAGATTGAACCCAGGGGTGCTTTACCAGTCCGTTTTTTTCTATTTTTAATTTTGAGACAGGGTGTCATTAAATTGCTGGGGCTGGTCTCAAACTTGGGATTCTCCTGACTCAGCTTCCAACTTGCTGGGATTACAGGCCAGGATCCCTAGCATGTAAACAGATAAGAATAGTATGTGCTAAAGGAGAAGGTAAAAGTATAGAGGATGGGCACCAAAACTAGGACGGACATTCTAGGCAGAGGGGACAGGGAGGCATGAAATAACATAGCTTGAGTATGTGTGTACAGGGAAGCCAGGCTAAGGCAAACAGTTCAGTGTAGAAAATGCCAGGTAGGTTGTTTTGAGACCACTTCTTAACCTCAGGACATTGGGAAGTCATTGAAGGCTTCTGGTTTCTGCATGTGCAAAACATTAATCAATCAACAGAGGTTATGGCATGCCTCTTAACTGGGAGTGCTTTACAAAAAAAATAAGTAGGTAACTATCCATGAAATAGATAAAATTGAAGTAGATTTATCCTCATTTTACAGATAAAGAATACAAAGCTTGGGCAGAGCATGGTGGCCCATGCCTGTGATCCCAGCGGCTCCAGAGGCTGAGGTAGGAGGATCTTGAGTTCAAAGCCAGTCTTAGCAAAAGTGAGGCACTGAGCAACTCAGTAAGACCCTGACTCTAAATAAAACACAAAAAATAGGGCTGGGGATGTGGCTCGTGGTCGAATGCCCCTGAGTTCAATCCCAAGTACCCCATCACCCCCAAAAAAGAATGCAAAGCTTGGGCTAGAGGAGAAGCTTAGTGGCACAATGCTTGCCTAGCTTGTACAAGGTCTTGGTTTGATTCCCAATCCTGCAAAAAAACAATTTCAAAGCTGTGAAGAACTTAAATGACTTAGTTAAGGTCACTTGACTGGATTCAAATCCTGCCTGACTCCAGAGTCTGTGCTCCCTACTAAATGACTTTTTTGTTTCATTTTTGGTGCTGGGAATTTAACCCAGGAGTGCTTTATCATTGAGCCACATCCCCAGCCCCTTTTATTTTTTATTTGGAGACAGGGTCTCACTAAGTTGCTGAGGCTGGCTTTTGATCCTTCTGCCTCAGCCTCCTGAGTTGCTGGAATTACAGGGGTACACCACAGTGCCTGGCTAAATGACTATTTTGACAGCTTTGTGTGACCAGGTCACACAAGATCAGGGAGAGTGATGAACCATGGGAGGGCAGACAAGTCCTAAGTTGATAAAGGAGTACAGTGTGTGCTAAGAACTGGTTCCCAGAGGACTGAATTGTATTTTAGCAGTGTAAGCTACATGGGAAGGGAAATAGGAGGAGTTCAGGAAGAAGAAACATTTCACAAAAAGGAGAAGCTATAGGACATGATTTGTTGGGGGAACTGTAGGCACTTTTGTGTGGCCATAGCATGGAAGGAAGGAGGGGCACGTTCTTAAGATGCCATCACAGAGACAGAAGGGTTCAGAGCACAAAGGGCCTTGAGTATAGACCTTGTGTGCTGACCTCTTGCAAGTAGCAGAGGGCCATGGAAGCTTGAAGCAGAGTGTGACACAATCTCATTTTCATGTTACAGGCTCATTTTCATAACTGCTGAGTGGGGAATGGAGTGACTAGGACAAGAGAGAAAGGGAAGTCCATTGGATGGAAGATTGTTCTAGAAATCCAGTCTGGAAGTGATAGGGCCTGAACTAGGGCAGTGGCTATTAGGATGGCAGGGACAGACTCAAGAGAGAGTAAAGAGCTAGGCAGTGGCAGAATCACACAACTTTAATTCCAGTGATTAGAAGGCTGAGGCAGGAGGATCACAAGTTTGAGGCCAGCCTCAGCAACTTGCTGAGACCTTGTCTCAAAATAAAAAACACAGGGCTGGGGAGATAGCTCAGTTGGTAGAGTGCTTGCCTTGCAAGCACAAAGCCCTGGGTTCAATCCCCAGCACCGCAATAAATAAATAAATAAATAAATAAATAAATAAATAAATAAATAAATAACACAAAGGGCTGGGGATGTATCTCATTGGTAAAGTGCCCAGGGTTCAATCCCAGGACAAAAAAAAAAAAAAAAAATTAAAAAAATTCTCTGAGTATTTCAGCTGAGACCAGGAAAATAAGAAAAAAAAACTACACAAAAAGATGAAGTGGGAGAAGACACCTCATGCAGAGGCTAGAGCAAGTGAAAAGACCTGGGGAGCCTGGTGTCAAGGTTCACACCTATAATCTCAGAGGCTAAATTGGGCTTTTTTTTTAAACCAAGGATTGACTCCAAGAGCACTTAACCACTGAACCACATCTCCAGCCCTTTTTATTTTTTATTTTGAGACAGGGTCTCACTAAGTTGTTGACAGTCTAAGTTGCTAAGGCTGGCTTCGAACCTGCAAGCAATCCTCCTGCATGCCCCACCATGCCCAGCTTTTGTTTATTTTTAAGACAAGCAAATACCAGGCTGATTCTTCTTTTAAAATGTATTTTGAAGTCTAGGTAGTGGCACAGGACTGTAATCCCAGCTACTCTGGAGGTCGAGGCAGAAGGGTCACAAGTTCTTAGCCAGCCTGAGCAACTTGACAAGATCCTGTGTTAAAATAAAAAATAAATAAATAAAAAGGGCTGGGATGTAGTTCAGTGGTAGAGCACCCCTGGGTTCAATCCCCAATGTGGGGGAGGAGGAATGAATTAGGTTTTTGTGACGGGTAAAGAAGGAATCAAAGATGAGTAGGTTTTTTACTTGAGCCCCAAACGGTGATGCCATTTACTGAGATTAAGACAGGAGAAAAACGTGTTTACTGCACTGGGGAAACAGTATAAAAAGGTATGTTCTGGAGAAAGTGAGTTTGACATACCTGTTGGCATCCACGTAGAGATATTAGAAAGACAAGTGGAGATAACTTTTGGAATTCCAGGGAAAAGGGAAGGCTGGATATAAAATATTGAGAAACATTTCATAGTTGATAATTAAGTTATGAATTTGGAAGAAAGAAGGGAGGAAGAAAGATTCTTCAAGGAGGGAGTGATCACCTCTGTAAGAGGTTCAACAAAACGACTGTCCGCCGCCCAGTGAGGAAGCAGTGCTAGGAGCAGTTGTGTTCGAAGCTGGAAAACCGTGAAACAAATACTCTTTCAGCTCCTCTTCATGACTGTGCTTGTAAGTCTCAGGCTGCAAAAACAGGATGGCAAAAGCTTGGAGAAAAGGATCCTAAAGTGGAGGGAGGGACTCTGAGTTCATATGATCCCGTCCGGTGCTAATGTCAATACTGTCTTTACTGCCGAGCCAGGGATAAGACTGAGATCTCCCAGCAAGAGACCGCAAATAAAACGTCTGAAAAAGCGTTCCGGAGCAGGAAATTTCATAATGAAGAAAACGCCCTGACAACTTGTTTCAAAATCATGCTTTGGACTTAGGCGAGAGAGAGGAGAGCAGTGTGACACCTTCCTCGGAACTGGTGGCTGCACCAGTGAAGAGGAAACCCAGCAGATACGGAGAAAACCCAAAGCCTAAAGGAAGGAAGTTCGGCCTGAGACAGGAAGACTCCCTCTGGCTCCGCCTCTCTCCACCGGCCTATGAGGATCCAGGGGACCGAGGCGGTGTTGGGGCGGAGAGGAGGGCGGAGTCCGAGGACCGTTAATCCACCCGCCCGGGTAGTCCTTCCAGGACTGACAGTTGTTGCTCTGCAAAGCCTGGGTGGGTGTACAGCCACTTTGGAAAAAGGTCTGGCAGATTCATACAAAACTGAATATTACACCTACTTTAAGACCCAGAATTTCTTACCTAGATATTTATTCAAAAGAAATTAAAGCCTAAAACGGGTGATGCATACCTGTAATGCTAGCAACTAGGGAGGCGGAGGCAGGAGATCGAAAGTTAGAGGCCAGGCTCAGCGACTTAGCAAGACCCTATCTCAAAATTTTAAAAAATAGAAAGGATTGGAGATATAGCTCAGTGGTAAAGCGCCCCCGGATTCAATCCCCAGTACAAGAGAAAAAGAAAAAAAAAAAAAAAAAGTTTAAAAGCCAAAAGAAAAAAATGTTGTAGGAAAATGTACGTGGAACTCTCAGAGACTTCTGTAGAAGCAGGCTAGGGTACGACACAGAGAGAAGGAAAGAGTTGACTGCGCATGTGGCAAGCCTATTTGAGCAGAAGGCATTGGGAAGAGCAAACATAGTCTTTGGAAACTGACTTGGATTAAAAAATCTCTCACTTTCTTTGTGACTGTATTTGTTTCTTATCACTATTGCTTCTTTAAAG
This sequence comes from Sciurus carolinensis, assembly GCF_902686445.1. Taxonomy (NCBI): domain Eukaryota; kingdom Metazoa; phylum Chordata; class Mammalia; order Rodentia; family Sciuridae; genus Sciurus; species Sciurus carolinensis. The sequence goes on from NC_062214.1 coordinate 90,043,371, forward strand.
AATTACTATATATCTAGGCGCGGTGGTGGAAATTCCAGAAGCCTGTAAATCCCAGAGCTCAGGAGGCTGAGGCAGGAGGATTGCAAGTTCAAATCCAGCCTCAGCGATTTAGCCAAACTCAGTCTCAAAATAAAATATAAATATAAAAAGGGCTGGGGATGTGGCTCAGTGGTTAAGCAACCCTGGGTTCAATCTCTGGTACCCCCTGAAAAAAAAGAATTACTATATGTTTTTTAAACTGGGAATTGAAACAAGATTACTTTACTACTGGGCTACATACCCAGTCCTTTTTGTTTTTTTTATTTTTGAGAAAGGGACTTGTTAAATTGCTTAGGGCCTTGCTCAGTTGCTGAGGCTGGTCTGGAACTTGTGATGATAGCCTCTGGAACCCCTAGGATTACAGGCCTCTGGCACCACAGGGGCTATTTCCTCTATTTTCAAAGCCAGCAGTAACAGTAAGTTATCTTTCTCTGCCTTACTCTCTCCCTCCCTCCTTAGTGTTCTTCCTTTATCACACCTCTGACTCTCTAGTCTACCTCTCCCCTTATTAGGGTCCTGATTACATATCAGATAATTCAGGATAATCTCCATATCTCAATTTTATCCCAATTTTTTTCCCCCACTTTACTTTCTGGTGCTGGGGATTCAACCCAAGACCCCAGTCATGCTTGACAATTACTCTACCATTGAACTACATCCCCAGCCTTTTAATTTTATTTTGAGACAGGGTCCAACCTAGTCACCCAGGCTGGCCGGGAAATTGCAATCCTCCTGCAACCACCTCTGGAGTAAGTAGAAATACAGATATGGGCCACCATGCTGGGCTCAAAATTATTGGCCATATCTGTAAAGTTCCTTTTGTACTTAATTACTTACACATAAAACCTATGTCACAGGTACACAATATGTCAAGACAACACTGATGAGGAAACTTTTCTAAAAGTTTTATTGAGCCAGATGTGGTAGTTTATGCCCATAATCCCAGCAATCTGGGAGGCTGAGGCAGGAAGATCGCAAGTTCAAGGCCAGCCTCAGGAATTAAGCGAGGCCCTAGGCAACTTATCTCAAGATAAAAAGTGGGGGGGCCAGTTGAGAATGTAGCACAGTAGTAAAGTGCCCCTAGTTTCAATCTCCAGTACCAAGAATAGAAAATTTAAAAATTTAAGTTTTATTGAGAGCCAGGCACAGGCTTGGTAATGGGCACCTGTAGTCCCAGTTACAGGGGAGGCTAAGGAGAGGAGAATGGCTTGAGCTCAGGAGCTTGAGGCCAATCTGGGCAACACAGCAAAACCCTGTATCCAAAATGAAAAAAAAAAAAGTGCTGGTGCTATGGTGAATGCCTGTAATTCCCAGAATTTGGGAGGCTGAGGCAGGAGGAACAGAAGTTCAAAGCCAGCCTCACCAATTTAGCAATTTACTGAGGCTCTAGGTAATTTAGTGGGACCTTGTGTCAAAAGGGCGGGGAGGCTGGGAATGTGACTCAGTGGTTAGTTCCCCTGGATTCAACCCCTGATATAGGGAGGAAAAAAAAAAAAAAAAAAGGAAAGAGAGAAAAAGAAAAAGAAAATATGATAGCTATCATTATCTGTAAAATGATGTGCTTATACTTACCTGCAAAAATCTCTTTCAGCTATGTCATTCCAAGGTTTAATGAGCCAAAAATAAAAAAGTGAGAAAAACAAATGATGCTCAGAGATGAGCATCCAATGTAACAAGAGGGATAAGAATTCCCTAAAGACAGGGACTCCCTCCCTTTTCTTCTACCCTTTTTAAAATTTTTTTTATTTGTTATAATTAGTTATACATGACAGTAGGATCCACTTTCATACATCATATGTAATGGAATATAATTTCTCATTCTTCTGACTATACATGATGTAGAATACCACCAGTTGTATAGTTATATTTGTACCCTCTTGACCCTGGCACAGGTTTCAGAGTTCCTCTCCCATGGGCTTCAGCAGGGTGGGAAAGACAAATGACAAAAAATGATTCTTAGAAGGTCAGAGAAGGATGAAGAGTGTTGTGGGGCAGGGTAGGGGACTCGGTAGGCCATGGGGTGATCTCAGAAGTGAACAATGGTACTGAGTGGAAACGGTGAGCCTCTGTGTGTGAGCTAGAGGGAAAAGGGAGTGTGCTGATAGAATAATTCTCAAATCTTCAGAGTTTCATTGTGAGACTACACCATCCGATCAGCCGCAGTTTCTGCCTCCTTACGCCACGCCCACTCGTATGCCAGCAGAGATAGACTGGGGCTTCACAAATAACTTTCCTTGGGTGTGCGATTGGTACAACCCAAATTCAGAGGTGGAAACCGGCGAAAGCCCCGCCTCATAGTCACGCCCCCGCCTTTGATTGGCTGAAGAATTTAAAGATCCAGCCGGTCATAGGTTGATTTTTCTATCTCTAGGATTTGAAAATTCCTAGTTTCTCTGCTTCGCCTGTCTACAGGTTTATTCATCCGACTGCCCGAACAAGTGAGTCCCTGCTCGAGCCCTGAAATGTAAGGCAAAGAATCTGGTTCTTCTAGGGGTCCCCGTCGGGAGGGTACAGAAGAGTGGGTAGGACGGAGGGAGCACGGTTTCCGGGGCCCCGGGGTTCACGTGTGAATTCCTTCGCCATTTATTCTCTACCCCACCCCCACCTTAGAGGTGGGAAACACCAGGCATCAGCATCACACTGACCCTGATACTAGCAGTGTGGCTTATCAAGGGCAAATGAACCTGCCTTTCTCAGTCTGTTTGCACTTCTGTAATAGTGAGACCTGCCTGGTTACCCATAAACCTAACTTGGAAGACAGAAGTCGTGTATTTCATGTAAGTCCCCTTCCCATCCCTATACTTGCGATTCCCCTGCATTTTGGAGAGAGGACCATGACGATTGCCGTGCTGGTTCTGGGGCTCAAAGCAGGCCTTTTGGTCTGGTCCCCCGCGCCTCCCCGTAACGCGGGGTCCTTGCAGGACCACCGAGTTTTCTCCATTTCTGGTACATTTGACGCTGCCCATTCACTGCTGCGGGAATTGTGTGACAGTAAATTTCTGGAGTGGACTTTCGATTAGCCCCAGGGCCCTTTTACCATCTCTGGTGGCTTCCTTGTGTTACCAGTGACAACGTCCATGACCCTCTGTGGCCGTGACAGGGTTCCCGGTCACGGACTCTATACCACCTATTACATCTCTGTGACTGCTGTGCTCGGATCTCTTCACAGACCTGCTGAGGCGGTGGCTATGCTCTTGAGCACCGAGGCGGCGGCGGCGGAATGTGAAGACGCAGAACTGCGGTGCCGTGTGACGGTGGAGGAGCTGAGCCCAGGAGGTCAGCCACGGAAACGCCAGAACTTACGCATCGCGCATCTGAGTCTGGGTCGAAACGAGCGCCGCGAGCTCAGGCTGCGGCTGCAGGCTCCGGGGCCAGCTGGGCAACAGCGCTGCTTCCCCCTGCGCACCGCGCGCCTCTTCACTCGCTTCGCCGCGGCGGGGCGCAGCACTGTGAGGCTCCCAGCAGACGCCGCTCCCCGGGCGGGCGCCGTGCAGCTGCTGCTCTCCGACTGCCCCCCGGACCGTCTGCGACGTTTCCTGCGCACGCTGCGCCTGAAGCTGACTGCGGACCCGGGTCCCGGGCCTGCCTCCGCCCGCGCGCAGCTACTCAACCCGCGACCCCGGGACTTCGTCACTATCAGCCCAGTGCAGCGGGAGGAACTGCGACGTGTGGCAGCCACGCGGGTTCTAGACACCACGCTGGCCAAGCAGCCGATGGAACCCGGGACTGTGGTCAAACCCAGCATGGTGAGAACAGGAGAGTGGGCACTTCTTTGGGATTGAGTGTGTTTAATTATTAAAATGGAAGAGACCAAGGAGGCCCAAGATTGGGGGACTAGACTGGCGATATTCAGGGAACCGCTGTGAGCTCAGAGATGTCATAGGACATCTGAGTATGACAAGGTTGTAGGACTCTTCTGTGCTTCTCATGTATAATCCCAGAACCTGAATAAGCAAGAACAGGTAATGCGAGTTCAGGCCATAATAAAAGAAGAGGAGACCAGGAAAGGAGATTTAAGAAGGCAAAGTAGGCCTGGCGCGGTGGTGCATTACTATGATCCCAGTGGTTTGGGAGGCTGAGGCAAGAGGATTGTGCGTTCAAAGACAGCCCCAGCAATTTAGCAAGATTCAAAGCGACTTATCGAGACCCTGCCCCAAAATAAAATATATTTTAAAAGAGGGGGCGGGAGCTGGGGATGTCGCTCAATAGTTAAGCACCACCCCTGGGTTTCAATCCCTGGTCCAAAAAAACAAAAACAAAAAACAAAAAAAGGGTGGGGGAGTAGAAGTGTATTAATGTATTTGAGGAGAAATGAAGTGGTCAGCAGTGTCCAGTCAACATTCCCATCGGGTGAGGGGAACATGTGGGTGGTCTAACAATTGTTTTTGGACTCGGGCAAACCCCACTGCTGACCTCAGGGTTTTGAGTCTAAGCTAGCGAGAAACTAGCATTGGTTGGGCAGGATTTTGCTTGGATGTTTTGAGGTGAGAGTTTTGTGATAGGAGAAGTGAGAAGAAAAGTTGGATGAGAGAACCAGAAACATTCAGGAAACCAGGGGAGGAAGCTGAGGGAGGATCCAGATCCAGTCATGGGGGGGGGGGGGGTCTTCAGGGCACAAGAAGAGACCTAGACCCCAATAGTTGTTGGCAAGATCTCCAGGGGAACCAGGGCTGTCCAAAGGTTCCAGGGAGTGAAGCCAACAGAGAGAGGAAGAAATACCCTGGTCTGTATTGCACACAGATCAAGAAGGGTGGGAGCAATTTCTAGGGGTGGGGGTGGGAGGAGGCTCTGAGACAGCCCTGTCCCCACCAGGAAGCCCCAAGGTGGCCCCTGCCTGTGAAGAGACTGAGCTTGCTCCCCACCAAGCCACAGCTTTCTGAGGAACAGGCTGCTGTGCTAAGGGTTGTCCTGAAAGGCCAGAGCGTTTTCTTCACTGGGAGCGCAGGTAGCAGGGGCAGAGTCAGGGTTGAGGGGACAGTGGTGGGGCAGGATGGAAGAACAGGCAGCCCTGACTTTGTCTCCTGTTCAGGGACTGGGAAGTCATATCTGCTGAAGCGGATCCTGGGCTCACTGCCCCCCACAGGCACTGTGGCCACTGCCAGCACTGGGGTGGCAGCCTGCCACATTGGGGGCACTACCCTCCATGCTTTTGCAGGTAAGTGGGAGCCCGTGGGGCTTGAAATAAGAGCAAGTCAGGCCTCTGGGGAGGAGGGAAAGCAGGTCAGCATTGATGGAGGCCTGGTCTCAATCTAGGCTTAGTAGTTTGATTCACAGGCATTGGCTCAGGCAAGGCTCCCCTGGCCCAGTGTGTGGCTCTGGCCCAGCGACCAGTCGTGCGGCAGGGCTGGCTAAACTGCCAGAGGTTGATCATTGATGAGATCTCTATGGTGGAGGCAGAACTGTTTGACAAGCTGGAGGCTGTGGCCAGGTTAGTACATACAGTGAGTAACTAATAACTATGGCCAGAATCTGATTATTTCCCAAGTGGAACCTGTCTGCCTAACTTCTAAAGCACTCCCTGCTCCCCTCCAGAGCTGTCCGCCAGCAGAACAAGCCATTTGGAGGGATCCAGCTCATCATCTGTGGGGACTTCCTGCAGCTGCCACCAGTGACCAAGGGCTCCCAACCCCCTAAGTTCTGCTTCCAGGTACCACTCACCTCCTGGTCTTGCCCCTGGGGTGGGCATCAGCTATGTTCCCAGACCCACCCCCACCCTGACTCCAACAGGCCAAGAGCTGGAGGAGGTGTGTGCCAGTGACCCTGGAGCTGACTGAGGTGTGGAGGCAGGCCGACCAGACCTTCATCTCTCTGCTGCAGGCTGTGAGGCTGGGCAAGTAGGTCCTGGGATGAGGAACTAAGCACAGGGACCCAGGGTGGTGGGAGAGATGCCTATTCTTGGCAATAAGCAGTCTACTGAAAGGGGAGTCTTAGGTAGGACACTGGTCAACTCAGGACTGATGGTAGTCAATGACTCCAAAAACATGGTCCTTCCAAGTCTCCAGTCTCCCTCCAGTTTGAATTCCTATCACCCAGCACAAAGACTGGCATAGAGTAGGTGTCAGGAAAGAAAAATGGATAGACAGATAGACATGCAGGGATTTGGAGATGTCAATCTCCCCATTTCAGATGCAGAAACTGGGTCAAAAAGGTGAAGCAACTCATCCAAAGTTCTGTTCAGTAAATGGCTGAGCTGGGACTTGAACCCAGATCTGTGTCTAAAACCCAAGCTCCTTCTACTTTTAGAGCCTGTAGGATCAGGGTCAATTGGTAGGGAAGAGAAGGTTATCTAACCTGCTGAAGTTAAAAATTAAAGTGCTGTGGCTATCTTAAAGTGGAAATGGAAAGGAAGCCAAGAAGGTGGAAGATGGGCAGAGCTGGACCTAGAGAGATAGGTCTGACTGGGATGAGACTCAGGTGAGGAGTCTATGCCTAGGGAACCTTGTTGCAGATATTGGAGGCAGGTGGGAGGGGCACGGCACACACTGACACAGGTGGGGAAGGCCTAGTGGCAGAGATGATTCCAAGCTAATCCCACTTGACTGCTATTGCATCTGGGCCTCCGTGTGAAAGTGGCTTGACACTAGGGAAGACAGAAATACAGGCTAGTTATTTCATCCAAGGCAGCAGGCAAGTGGCTAGAAAATTGTATCTTGGAGGGCAAGCTGATGACAGGGTAGCCAGTATTATCTACATCAGTGTCTTGTTCCAGGCCTGTAAACTTCTGGCTTGTGTTCACTCATCATATCCAACTTCCCAGGGACACTGTGGGTGGGTGTCCACTGTAGGTCAGCACCTACTGGAGGACAGACACAGGAAAGGGTGCTCACATGTGATCACAGCCAGCACCCCTGACCCTACGCTCATTCTCCATATCTAGGGTCCAAGTGGAAAAGGGACAAATTGGCCAGCCTGGGAGCTAGCAAATCTGGCCCTGGTACCCTTTTCCAGTGCTCAGTCCCAACTTATTGCCTGCTGCTCTGACCATACTGACCATGTTCCCCACCTTCTCTGGCGTTAAGTGAGCTCTGCCCTGACAGCCTAGCCCCCACAGGTGCTCCGATGAGGTGATCCGCCAGCTCAAGGCCACAGCTACCCACAAGGTAGGGCGAGACGGAATTGTGGCCACAAGGCTCTGCACCCACCAGGATGACGTGGCCCTCACCAATGAGAGACGGCTGCAGGAGCTGCCAGGTAATTAGGGATCCAGGGCTAGACAAAACCAGCTGGGAGGGGCCATCAGACAGGTGTAGCCCTGGGGCAGCCTGGGCTCATGGGGTCATTTCGATATCAAGGCTCTCAACCCCTGTGGCCATAAAGGCCCTTACATTTGCAGATGTAACTGTGATCTTAAGAGGTTTGGCGAACTGATTCCAAACACCCAGCTAGGTCTGGGCTGCCCATATCCCATACTATGGTCTAATATGTGTTTTTAGAAGCTGAGCCACAAGTCAGTGATTCATAATCCTGTTTTTCCATCTCTCTTTTTCCAGGTGAGGTACATAGCTTTGAGGCTTTGGATAGCGATCCTGAGTTAGCCCGGACCCTGGATGCCCAGTGTCCTGTCAGTCAGCTCCTTCAGCTAAAGCTGGGAGCTCAGGTGAGTAGGGAACTAGGTCTAGATCCTTGGAATCTGGACTGTCTTGTATGGGCCTCCCCAATCCTTATCCCTCTGCCCAGGCCATTCTGTAGCCAGTACACCCAGTTGTGACCTCACAAAAACCTCCATCCAGTTTTCATCTACTTTTCTATCTCAGTTTTCCACTGTCCTCCTCTTCTTACACCTGGAGCTCCTCCAAGGAGCAATGTCACTTTGGGCAAGTCCCTTCCCTTTGCTGAAGCTCAGTTGCCTTGTTTCTAAAATGGGGAGTGAAATAGCTCCCTGCCAGCTGTCTTTAGTTGTGTACCTTATAGATGGCTGAGTCCTCATCCCTCCCATAACAGTGGGGTGAGCAGAGTGGGAGACTTTCCTTCGGGCCCAGAGGGTACCCAAGGGGAAAACAAAGGATAGTGTGGCTGAGACCGGGGCTGGCAGGACCTAAGGCCATCCCTCACGATCTGTGACCCCACAACAGATCAGATCCTATCCAAAGCCCTGTGATATAGGTGACCTCACAGGCTTTACCTCTTCCTCCTGAGGCCAACTGAGCAAATGTATTCCCCTCTGACACAGGGGGAAACTGAGATCCTGGGAATTAAGGCTACCTGCCCCAGGGGTCAGAGTTAGATGGTGGCAGAGCTGAGGATTGGGACTGGGTGCCCCTTAACAATAGGCCCCTGCCCTTGGCCTCTGATAGTGACTGCTGAAGTTGAGCCAGGTGTAGGGACAGGGCCCTTTGCCATCCCTCAAGCCTTCCTTCCCCTCAGGTGATGCTGGTGAAGAATTTAGCTGTGTCCAGGGGCCTGGTGAACGGTGCCCGAGGTGTGGTAGTCGGGTTTGAGACTGAAGGGCGAGGTAAGTGATGGGGAAGGACAGTTGTATTGTGGGTTTGTAGCAGAGCCCTGGGGAAAGTATGGGAGGAAAAGGCCAAAGGCCTCTCCTCCCAGCCACAAAGCAGGACTGAAAGGTTGGACTTCTTTGTGCCTTCTTCAGGGCTGCCCCAAGTGCGCTTCCTGTGTGGAGTCACTGAGGTCATCCGTGCTGACCGCTGGACAGTTCAGGCCGCTGGGGGCCAACTCCTCAGTCGCCAGCAGCTGCCCCTCCAACTGGCCTGGGCGATATCCATCCACAAGAGCCAGGTGACCACTCAGTGCAGGGGTGGGGACAGAGCAAGGCAGAAAGTAGACAGCATATGCCTGGGACACATTGGGGTGTGTGCCTTGAAGGCCTTATGGCCTATGACCTAGATGGAAAGTTCCAGATCAGGAGTAGAATAAACCTTTATCCCCTCCCCCCCAGCCCCAGAATAAACCTTTCTTTAGTGGATTTCCCAGTGCTTCTTCTTAAATCCAGGGAAGGATATAAGTCACTTCCTCTTTGTCATTTGCTGAGCCACTACCAGATACATTAATCCCTACAAAAATAGTATGAAACTGGGTGCAGTGGTGCATGCCTATAATCCCAGTGATTTGGGAGGCTGAGACAGGAGGATCCCAAGTTCAAGGCCAGCCTCAGCAATTTAACAAGGCCCTAAGCAATTTATCAAGACCCAAGCTCAAAATAAAAAGGGCTGGGGATGTGGCTCAGTGGTAAAGCACTCCTGGGTTTAATCCCCAATACAAAAAAAAAAAAAAAAAAAAAAAAAAACTCCAAGAAATGTAATCAATAATCATTCCACTTCACAAAGAACACTGAGGGACTGAGGAACTTGTCCAAAGTCACACAGCTAGGGAGTGTGGGAGCCAGTATTCAGCTGGGTGGCCTAGAGCGTGAGCTCTTTCCTTTCACCCCCTTTCTCAACTCCTACCCTGGATCCATGTCCCCCTATATTTAGGCCCCATCTGCTGTCAGGCTTTCCCTCTGCTAGAGTCTCTCTGGACTAAGTGAAGAGATCTGGAGGCAGTCACTGGGCTGGTGAAGTATCAGCTTTGGGTACAGGGGACTCCAGGCTAAGCTGTCTCTATCTCTGTCTCTCTCTCTCCCAGGGCATGTCTCTGGATTGTGTGGAGATCTCTCTGGGAAGAGTATTTGCCAGTGGTCAAGCCTATGTGGCCCTTTCCCGAGCCCGCAGCCTACAGGGCCTGCGTGTGCTGGACTTTGACCCCATGGTAGTTCACTGTGACCCCCGTGTGCTGCACTACTATGCCACCCTGCGGCAGGGCAGAGACCTCAATATGGTAAGAGGGAGTCAACCACAGGAGGCTGAGGCAGGAGGACAGCAAGTTTGAGGCCAACCTGGGCAACTTAACCAGACCCTGTCTCAGATCTTTTTTAAAAGGGCTGGGAGTCAGACACCGTGGCACATGCCTGTAATCCCAGTGGCTCAGGAGACTGAGACAGGGGGATTGCAAGTTCAAAGTCAGCCTCAGCACAAGTAAGGCGCTAAGCAACTTAGTGAGACCCTGTCTCTAAATAAAATACAAAATAGGGCTGGGGATGTGGCTCAGTGGTCAAGTGCCCTGAACTCAATCCCCGGTACCAAAAACAAAGGGCTGGGAGTATAGCTCAGTAGTGGAGCACTTGCCTAGCATGCACTGAACCCTGGGTTCAATCCCCAACACTATTAAAAATAAAGCGGCGGGGCACCTAAGGGTGGGCCTGTGGTTTTGGCAGGCTGGGAGCAGTAACAGAGGGAAGGCCCAAAAGAACCCTGGTGTGGCAGAGCCCTCTACTGGCTCCTTTGGGGGATGGAGGTAGGAGGAAATAAACGCTGGCCTCTAGGCTGTGGCCCTGGGGAATAGCAAAAGCTTGTGATTAGGTTTTTTGGCTCTGATCCAGGAATCCCCAAATGATGAAGATGCAGCCTCAGACCAGGAGAACATGGACCCAAACCTCTGAGCCTTGGCTGTAAAGAGAAGACAAAGAATGATCTCCCCAACCTCTAGCTCCCTAGTGGGCCAAGGTCCCAGGGAATAACTGGGGGAGGGGGCCAGTGTCCCTCTGTTCCTTCTTGGGGATTCTCCACCTCCTGGCAGGGCTAAAGGAAGCGAGCTTCCCAACACCTACCAGCTGTGCCACAATTTGTCCTGAATAAGCTACTTCCAGGATCAGAAGTAACCCTTTCTGTGCCAGTTGGGAATGGGTTCAGTGGTGTCAGAGGACGAAACTTTCGGCAAAGACTAGACATACAGCCACAGAATCCTGAATGTCCCTCCTTCTAGGTTGCAGAAGGGAAAGGCAGCAAAGACAGATGCTTCAGGGAGCCACATCAGGCCTCTCCAGCCAGGGTCCATTTTATGTTGCTATAACAAAACACCTAAGGGTGAGATATTTTATAAAGAAAAGAAAGTTTGTTGGTGGGCATGGTGGTACATGTCTGTAATCCCAGCAACTCAGGGATTACAGGGAGGCTGAAGCGACAGGATTGCAAGTTTGAGAGCCTCAGCAACTAAGCAAGGTCCTAAGCAATTTAGCAAGAACCTGTCTCAAAATAAGAAATTTTTAAAAGGGCTGGGTATGTAGCTAAGTGGTTAAGCACTGCTGGGTTCAATCTCTACTACCAAAAAAAAAAAGAGAGTGAGAGAGAGGTTTGTTTAGCCTACAGTTCTGGAGACTCAAGAGCATGTTGCCAGCATCTGCTGAGCTCTGGTAGGTCTTCTTGGCAGATGATCAAATGGCAGGGGGACATGCTAGCATGATCACAGGGCATGTGAAACAAGAAGCAAGAGATGGGCCAGGTGAGATGGGCACCTATAATCCCAGCGACTCAGGAGGCTGACCTAGAGCCTGGATTGCGTGGAGAGCTCTGGGCCGTGTGTTTGCTAGTAGTCAAGCCTGTGTGGCCTTCCCCAGGCCTGCAGGAGTCCAGCTTCAGCAACTTGGCAAGACCCTGTCTCAAAATAAAAAATAAAAAGGGCGGGGGATGTAGCTCAGTGGCAGAGCACCCCTGGATTCAATTCCGGTACAAAAAAAAAAGCAAGAAATGGGGAAGAGTCTGGCTTGCTCTTTTCATAACAACTGCTCTGGAGGGAACTGATCCACTCCTCCCACACCTGACTTACTCCTGTGGGACAGCATTAATCCACTGAGAGGGCAGTGCCCGCATGACTTAATTACCTTCTGCCATACCTACATTTTAAAGATTATATCACCTCAGCACCACTACACTGGAGACCAAACTTCCAGTACATAAACCTGGAGGAGACTCATACCAGGTACAGGACAAAGATAGAGAACACAACTTGAGTTATCTCCACAGCTGGGCTCAGCCTAGCACGGCCCAGAGCAAACACCCTCCTGAGCCTTACCTGAGAACATACGCCAGTCAAATGTGTGCCCATACACACACACACACACACACACACACACACACACACACAAACACACACACACTTATTTTAGTTGTAGGTAAACACAATACCTTCATTTTACTTATTTTTGTGTGATGTTGAGGATCAAACCCAAGGCCTCACACGTGCTAGGCAAGCGCTCTACCACTGAGCCACAACCCCAGCCGTCCATGTGCCCATATTTTAAGGTGCTTTTTGCAGGGGAAATAGTGTTCTGGGGCACTGAAATGGTTGTTCCTGGGTTGTGTTTATTTCAGCAAATAAACCTGTGATTGTGTAATCTCTGGGCCTCCTGTCTCCTCTCTCCCCACCATGAACGTGCACACACAGGTATGTGTTCGTGTCACAAGGGCTGTGATCACAGCACCCATATGTGAGGTTTTGTTAGTATCATTGGTCATTTGGAAAGCCGAGTTATTTGAGGCTGGTGACTAATAATGAAATGACAAAGTGAATCACCATCATCCAATAGTCAGACAGGGACACACTAGAGCATTTCTGTTGGCCCTGCTGGGGTTCTGGCTTTATATCCTGATGGGGAAGATGTCATCAGGACTAACCAGTTCCTCAAGAAGTGTGATGGAAGCTGCTCAGGGGTCCTCACAGGCTAGCTAGAACTGGCAAGTTTCTCTGCTTATGACTAAAAGGTATCAATTCTGGGTGGAAAACATGGGCTATAATGGAAGCGAGCATCATCAGCTACAGGTGTCTTTCATTAATAAAAGAGCGCTATAGCTACTTAAATGTAAAATCACCACCAGGCGCAGTGGTGCAACCTGTAATCCCAGAAGTTCAGGAGGCTGAGGCAGGAGGATCGAGAGTTCAAAGCCAGCCTCAGTAATTTCTCAAGGTCCTGTCTCTAAATAAAATATAAAAAGGGGCTGGGTATGTGGCTCAGTGGTTAAGCACCCTGGTTCAATCCCTAGTACCAAAAAAAAAAAAAAGTAAAATCACCAATGATGGGAGAAATTTAGAATAATAAAATCAACTTGGTTGCTGGAGGACACAAAATCTAGGTGCTCAGAGGCTCTTATCCCTGTCTGGAAGAACCATCAGGGGTCCGAGTAAACAGAGGGTAGGTGCTCAGGAAGTGACTGGCTATGTGGTGGAGGCCATTGACATGAGGGCTCAGTGCTATGTTGGTTCAGAGAGGTTATAGGGCTCCACATGGCAGGTCTGTGGAAGAAGTAGAGCAAAGTCCATGGAAAATGAGCAATGGTTTTAACTCAGGAGACATAACCTGGCTTTCCTTCCTGATTTTGCCATTCACAGCTATGTAAGTTTAGGCTGCTACACAATTGTTAGTCCTTCCTCACCTGAAAGGTATAGTGCTAACTGTTCTTTCACTCAGTGTTGTTAGGCCAACAGGGGCTGAGGATGTAGCTCAGTGGTAGAGCACTTGCCTACTTGCATGAGGCCTGGGGTTCAATCCCAGCCCTACTGAAGGTGGTGGGGGGGGAAGCCAGCCATTTGGCAGGGACTCCATCAATAGCTATCACTAATACACTAATATTTATGATCACTATTGATCATTTCTGTGAAGTTTTTTTTTAACCTTTATTTTGTGTATTTAGTTTTTTGTTTGTTTGTTTGTTTGTTTTTTGTTTTGTTTTTTTCTTTTTTTTTAAGTGGTGCTAGGGATGGAACCCTGTGCCTCAGGTGTGCTAGACAAGCGCTCTACCATGGAGCCACAACCCCAGGTCAGACATGCACTTTTTTTTCATTTTTTTTTCTTTCCTTTCCTCTGCCCCTCTCCCCTCCTTCTGTGAAGTTTGTAGAGCATAGTTCTGTCCAGTTCCTACACAGCCTCTTTTTTTTTTTTTTTTTTTTTTTGTGCCAGGGATTGAATACAAGGTCCTTTAAACAATAAGCCACATCCCAGCCCCTTTTTTATGTTTTATTTTGAGATAGGGTCTCACTAAATCCTAAATCCTTGCTAAACTGCTGAGGTTGGTCTCAAACTTGCAATCCTTCTGCCTCAGCCTCCCAAATCACTGGGATTACAGACCTGCGCCACCACATCTGGCTACATAGTCCACTTGGCAGAAAAGATATAACACTCAGAGGAGTGCCATCCTGGCCATGGGAACCCATGCCTGTCGGGTTCTTGTCTCCAACATTAAAGAGTCGAGTGTTTTTTCTGTGGCACAATCCCTTTCTGTGACCTGAACAGAAGACACTGAAGAAATAGAAACTGCTGGGTACAGTGGTACACACCTGTAATTCCAGTCACTTAGGAGGCTGAGGCAGGAGGATTGAAACTTTGAGGACAGCCTTATCAAATTAGTAAGGCTGTAAGCAACTTAGCAAGACCCTCTCTCAAAATAAGAAATAGCTGGGCATGGTGGTATATGCCTGTAATCCCAGTAACTTGGGAGGCTGAGGTAGGAGGATCGCAAGTTCAAAGCCAACCTCAGCAACTTAGTGAGGCCCTAAGAAATTTAGAGAGACCCTGTCTCAAAATTTAAAAAAAGGGCAAGGGATGGCTCAGTGGTTAAGTGCACCTAGGTTCAATCCTTGGTATGTATATATGTATATATGCATGTATAAATAAGTAAGTAAGTAAATAAATAAATAAATGCTGAGAGCCAGGGATATAGTTTAGTGGTAAAGCATCCCCGGGTTCAATCCCCCGCACAAAAATAAGAAGCAGAAGCCAAGCTCACTAGGATGACCCCACCAACAATTGGGCAACCATAGGGTGGGTATTTATTTATTTATTTATTTATCTTTGCAGTACAGGGGACTAAACCCAGGGATGCTCTACCATTGAGCTACATCCCCAGCCCATTTTACTTTTCATTTTGAGACAAAGCCTTCTAAATTGCCGAGCCTGGCCTTAAACTTGTGATCCTCTTGCCTGAACCTCCAGAGTTGCTAGGATTGTAGGCATGCCCCACTGTGCCTGGCTAAGGGGAGAACTTTAAATGTGGTTCCATTTATGTGTCAGAATGTTCCCAATCTGCCCATTCAACACGGTGTTCCTTCTAGCTTTCTTTCTTCCTTTCCTTCTTTTCTTTAGAACTGAAGATTGAATCCAGGGGCACTTTACCTCTGAACTACATCATGCCCCAGGCCCTTTTATTCTTTGACACAGGATCTCACAAAAATGCTGAGGCTGACCTCAAACTTGTAATCCTCCAGAGTTGCTGGGATTACAGGTGTGTGCCAGCATGCCCAGCCCTGTCTCTTATTTTCTATCAGTTCTGTACCCCTTTGGGATCATTGGATGGAAACAGGAGAAATTGACTGAAGATAACTGAAAGCAGGATAAAGATAATAGAAGACTAGCTCACAGAACTGAAAGGAAGCCCTGAAAGTGAGGCTTGGAAACAGTGGAACCAGCGAGGCTAGAACCACTAGCAGGAATGCAGCTGGGAGCAGTCATGCCAGGAGGACCTCTGTGGCTGCCACCAGACACCGAGCACAGTCCCAGGGGAGGGAGTTCTGCACTCTGCCATCTCCTCCCCTTACTCACCCAGGGCTAAGAGTCTTAAGAGTCCTAACCTGGTTGACACCGTCCCCTGCACACATCCTTCAGCTACTAGTAAGTGGCAGAATGTGCCATTCAGGTGCAAGAGGGACCAATGCTTCTGTTGCAGATGGATCTCCCATCATCTCCCAGAGCCAGGCTGTTGGATGTCCAAGGGACCTGGTGATACAGTTATTTCTTCTGCATGCTTTCTGAGATTCCCCATTCTCAGACCCCACCCTCAACACATACTGCTGAGGCAGGCCCACCCACTCGATCCTTTCCCTTCACCCTGGGACCTATTTCAGTTTTCTTTGGTCTATGCACGTTCCTACCTGGCTCAAAGATATCCTCCACTGGGTACCAAGAGGTCCTCTTCTTAACAATCCTTTCTCTTTCCCCTCAGCATCATCCCTGAAGGAACTGGACACAGGAAACCAATCTAGGAAAAACTGTATCCTCAGGAAGCTCCTGGATTTCAGGCAAAGAAATGCAAAGTCCTGGTGACCCACTCACAATAGGCAGGCAGAGGGAAGGGATTAGTATAGGCAGAACAAAGATGAACATATCCCCAGCAATAAAGACTATCAGTGGGCTGGGGGAGTAGCTCAGTGGTAGAGTGCTTGCCTAGCATGTAGCATGCTTGCCTAGCATCCCCAGCACCACAAAAAATTTTTTTAAATTTTTAAAAAGTCCAGGGCTGGGGATATAGCTCAGATGGTAGAGAGCTTGCCTCACATGCACAAAGCCTTGGGTTCAATCCCCAGCACCGCCCCCCCCCCCAAAAAAAGTCCATTCATCCTGTGTGTTCATCCATTCTTTCCATGAATATTTATTAAATGCCCTTAAAATGCCAGGTGCTGGGGCTGGGACTCGAAATCCCATAGTAAATCAGAACAACAGGCCTAAGAAATACTTCCAGTGAGCTGGAGAGAGATTGCTTGTAAGTGAACAAATAAGAAGATAATCTCAAACTGTGATGAAGACTATGTAATCAGAAGAAATGATGATAGAGCTCACTTAATTTTTTATTAGTGCTTTATGTTTATATATAATAGTTGAGTCATCCTGACAAACTCATACATGCAAGAAAATCAGTTTCAGTTTATGATCCTCCTTTTCCCCCTCATCTTTTTTTGTCCTTTTTTGGTGGGAGGTGGGTACCAGGAATTGAACCCAGGGGCACTGAGCCACTGAGCCACATCCCCAACCCTTTTTCTATTTTTTTATTTTGAGACAGGGCCTGGCTGTGTTGCTGAGGCGGGCTTTGAAAGTGCAATCCTACTGCCTCAGCCACCTGAGCCACTGGGATTATAGGTGTGTGCCACCGTGCTGGTAAATAATAGAGCTTACTTATGATGTGGTCATAAGATGATGAGAAAGGGACTCTGAGGGGACATTTAAGCCAAAACTAGAAGGAAGAGTCAAAGAAGTGCAGCAGATGGCAGACTAGGAAGAGGAGCAAGTGCTGTGTGCTTGGGTCCCTTCCCTCCTCCTACCTGGACTTTGCTATACGTTTTTAGTCTAAATGTCCAGATTAGCCCTTCCAGACTCTGCTTAGACATCACTTTCTCTTTGTGCCCCAGGATCTAGCTCAGTCTCTTTTTAGGTAGAATGGTCATTCCCTTTCTGTGACTATATGCATGGAGTTGTCCTTAGCTGCGGGTCTGTCTCCTTCACTAGAAGAGGACCAAGGTCCCTGCCTCGGTAACCCCAGCACCAGCACAGGCATGTGGAACAGGGCAGGCACACAGCAAGGGAGTGAATAAATAACTTAATGGAGGAAGGAGAGAGCTGAAGTTAAGCGGTCCTACGAGCCTGAACTGTCCTGATGTAGGGAGGAGTCTGAACCGCAACGAGGGGGAGTCCCCCCACTTCTGCTTCCCTCCTAGTCACGGGATTCCCCACTCTCCTCCCGGCTCTCTTAACAGGCAGGCTGAAGGTGAGTTTGTCAAGTGGCTGTGTTGGAGAAGGCATGGAGGACAGAGCGACCCCGCCTAGTACAGAGGCAGTGAGGGCTGCACTGCCCCTCATGGAGCATGTTGGCCTCGTTAAAGCAGGAGGTGGTGGGGGTGGGGAGACAGGCCTGGACCTAGGGGGTGGGCCCATGGTCAGGGCTCAGCAGAGGGTGGGCCAGTTCCTACCCAGGAGGCAGGCAGGGGGCTGGGTAAGAGCACGTGGGCAAATAATCTTAGGAAGGTAAGATAATTCTGTGATCTGACTTGCCACAATCCCTGCCACTTCTCAAAAATACTCAACTCTGGGGTTGGGGTTGAGTTCCACACTTGGCTCAGTGTCCCTTGGGATTTGTATCTGAGGGTAGTGAGCAATTTACAAGTCATCTCCTGCCCTGAGAGAGATAGACTAGGGAGTCCCACAAGACTTGGCTTGGATGTCTTTGTGTCCCCACAGCACAATGATTTTAAAAAATAGAGCCAGGCACAGGCCTGTAATACCAGTAGCTTGGGAGGCTGAGACGGAGGATCTTAAGTTCAAAGACAGCCTCGGCAATTTAGAGAGGCCCTAAGCAACTCAGTGAAACCCTGTCTCAAAATAAAAAATAAACAGTTCTGGAGATGTGTCTCAGAGGTTAAGTGCCTCTGGTACCAAAAAAAAAAAAAAAAAAAAAGTAGGTGCTTTGGGCTTGGGTGTAGCTCAGTGGTAGAGCTCTTACCTAGCATGTGGGAAGCCCTGGATTCAATTTCCAGTACCAGGAAAGAGAGAGAGTGAGAGAGAGAGAGAGAGAGAGAGAGAGAGAGAGAGAGAGAGAGGTGCGAGAGAGGCTTCATAAAATGTTTGATAAATGAAAGAAGGCACAGTCTCACAGAGAAGTAGGGAATGTGTGTTCTTGTTTTGTGGAAGAGATAGTGGAGGCCTGGAGAGCTACTCAGTGGCAGGGCTGGAACCAGAACCGTCGCCTCCTCTTGATCTTCACAGAGCTCTCCCAGGGGAACAGGTATGGGGTGGGGACCTTAAGAAGTGGTGTGTGTGCCACCACACCAGGATATCCTTTCTGAGATCCTCCCATATTTTCCCCACCCCTGCTGCTCCAAAGATCCTAGCCAGAGCCAGGTCTTCCAACTCCCCCAGCACCACGCGCCACAGACCAGTAGGTGGAGCCAAGGGGTCATTCAGCCTCTTTTTAGAAACCCAACAGATCCTTTGTGCCCCAGGCTCTATGACTGGATGGGGCACACCTACACCCCAAGAGCTGGGGGCTGAGTTAGTATTGAGTAGTGAGTTCCTTTAAGAAACTTCTCTGCCAGGTGTGGTGATGCTGGAGGATCACAGGTTCGAGGCCAGCCTCAGCAGCTTAGCGAGGCCCTAGGCAACTTGGCGAGACCCTGTCTCAAAATAAAAAATAAAAAGGCTGGGGTTGTGGCTCAGTGGTGGAGCACCCCTGGGTTCAGTTCCCAGTATCCGGAGGCGGGAGCAGCCTCCCCTGGGTGTCCATCGAGTGCTCCTGGTTTGGGTTCATTAGCCCTCTCATTTGGTTTTCACAGCAGCCCTGAGAATAGGGTGGGACAGTTGTCCCTATTTTATGGAGAGATTGAGTGAGTTGGCTAAGTCCACACTGCAAGCTCGGTCTACAACTCAAGTCCCTGATCTAGCGTCCTGGCATTTTGTAGTCAGCGGAAAGCCCTAAAGTCAGATTCCTGCGTTTAAATACTGGCTCCACCGTTCCCCAGATATTCGACTCTGGAGGGTCTACCTAAATCTGAACCCTAGTTTCACCTTTAGTAAAATGGGGACAACAGTCCATCAAATGGGGTTAGGAAGACCAAAGGGCGGGGGTGGGCCAGGTGTGAGAAGCTTCAAGGTGAGCTCTTACTGGCCTTTATCACAATCATCCGAAGGGGCTCCCCTCCCCCTCCCCCACCTCCTCCTCCTCTCTCCAGTGGCCTCTAGGGAATAACAAAAAGAATTAACTGCAGCCCAGGGGAAAGTTTCCGCCCTCTTTTACAAACCCTTCCTCCCCATCTGGCCTCCTGGAGGAGCAGGCAGTGCCCACCCACCCTGGGGAAAGGGAGAATGAAGTCTTCCCCCTCTGCTTCTGGGTCAGTATTCGGTCATAACCTCCCCTCCTCCTTCCTCTGCCCACCTTCCCATTAGATGGTCTTCAACAACTCTGAGTGGGATCTTCCAATCCAGTTTACAGAGGAGGGGATGGAGGGTGCGTGGCCCAAGGTCCTGTGACTGTAAATGGCAGCGCCAGGCCGGGTACCTGGTGTGATGCTTCACCTCAGTGCTGGGCTCAGGTCCCCACAAAAGGGAATGCCTCCTGGCACCTGAGCTTTGTCCCTGGAAGCCCACGCAGGCAAGACTCCACTTCTTGGATTCTAAAAGCACCACCTGCTGAGATAGAAATGGCCCCTTGAGTCCTGGGGGCTGGGTGGATTGGCAACCCAGAACAGGGGCGTCCTCAGATTCTTTCCCCCTGGGCTCCAGCTTCCTCCTTCAGCTTTTCAGCCTTCAGGCAAATGACCGCCCATCCAGAGATGGCCCTCACCTTTCCGCCCCCACCGGTGTTGGGTTCAGTAAGCAGAGCCCCAGCTCACCCGGGAAGGTGCCGAGTGAGAAGGGCATCCTGTTACAAGCTGGGGCTGGAAGGGCGGGTAGGGGCAACCCAAGGGCAGGATCCAAAGTTCTGGGAGCTGATAGTGGGGGCAGATGGCAGGGGGAGGCCCAAGACACCCCCACCTGGCAGGAGGCCCTGTTCTCTGGGCTCATGGCCTCGCTGAGCACCTAAGGTCTGTGGTTTAAAGACCATGGCAGACTGGGGCTGTGCCTGGTGAATTGTACAGGGCCCTGACAGCCCTGAAGAGGTTCTCTCCACACCACTCCTTTCTCCTCCACCCGGAGCAGCCTCCTCCCCGCCCCTCTCCCTGGGCTCTGGCACAGCACTCCACGCCTATTTAAGGCAAATGCCGGGTCGGGTCTCCTTTTAAATAACATTGCTCCTTGTTGCGAAGGCAAGCTGGGTCTGAGCTTAGCCAAAGGGGATAGGAATCCCCAAATAGCTTCTCAGAGGGTGGGAAAGAGAAGAGCAGGGTTGTTGTGGGAGCAGATGTAAACTTCCCTCTCCCAGAGTGAGTTCTGGAAAGGTTCTTGCCCACCACCCCCAGCCTCCCATTTGGCCTCACTGCACAGGTCCTGGTTGGGCTCAAACCCTGGGCAGCACTCCCAGGATGCTACAGTGCAGCCCTTGCAGGGGTGGGAAGATGTGGAATAATATAGCCCTGCAGGAGGGAAGTATGCTTAGGGTCTTGAGTAAGACCTACACCTGACTCCATAGGGCATGTGAAGGATGAAACACAGCTGCTATTTGGTTGTAGAACTGGAAACTCAGAGAGGCCAAGAGACCAGCCCAGGGCAACACAGCTTGGGCTTGGAAGGGTCTGAAATTCAGGCTGGCAGGCTCCAAATTTAATGCTTTCTCCCTTACCCTGCCAGGTCAACTTTGCCTGGGGTAGTATGTGACATGACTCTTTTTTGAGGGGAGGTTTCCAGGGATTAAACCCAGGGCACTGAACTACTGAGCCATATTTCTCGCCCTTTTTATTTTTTTTATTTTGAGACAGGTTCTTGCTAAGTTGCTTAGGACCTTGCTGAGTTGCTGAGGCTGGCTTTGAACTTGGATCCTCCTGTCTCACTGGGCTTATGTGGCACCCAACCACAGTGACTTTTATGTGGGTGGGCAAGGCCAGGAATCATCATCCGGCCTTCCTGGGTCTGCATGGCTCTCAGCAGAGGCCCTGCCTCCCTCCCTTCTGCTTCCTTCCTCTTCCTGCAGGCCCACCAGGCCTGCCCCATCAATGTCCTTCTTTTCTCCTTCTTAGTCTCCCCGCCCAGGTAGCCCTTCCCTACCTCCCATCTTGGCACAGGCACCTCTAACCCCCACCACCCCTGTGGTCCTCATATGACTGAGAAGCCCTCTCCAGGGTTCAAAAGGAGACATCAGGGATCCTTTCCAGATCATGTTGCCTCCTCTGGCCCAGGCATTCACTCCTCAGGCGTTCGAGCTCCAACAGGCTGGCCCCATCCCTGTGTCAGGCTTGCACTGGGGCTGAGGGACAAAAGGAAGGAAGAAACCCTAGCGTGGCCTTCCTATGGTCACTTATAACTGAAGGAGCCATAGAGGTCAGTTGGTCCAATGGTTCATATCACCTAAGAGCAAACTGTGGGTCAAAGAACGAGAAGGCCCTGGGTTCCCATAGTAAGACAGAGGTTAAGCAGGGTCTGATTGGAACCCTGGAAAACCTCAGGAAGGCACTTGATCCCTGGAGGAGGGGAGTGTCCATTATAGAAGGACATTCAGCCACTCTCAATGCTTCTGTGTTGGGTGACTACATGAGGGTGAGCTCTGTGGGTTGCTTTTTGGTACCAGGGAATGGAACGAGGGATGTTTAACCACTGAACCACATCCCTAGCCCTTTTTATATTTCGTTTTGAGATAGGGTCTCACTGAATTGCTAGGACTGGCCTCTAATTTGTGATCCTCCTGCTTCAGTCTCCTGAGTAGCTGGTATTACAGGAAGGTACCATTACACCTAGCAAACCCTGTGTTTAATGGGGGTTTCTTCAAGCTTCTCAGGGTCTTTCTTTCCTAGCTCTACCATTAACCTCTTGTGTGCCCTTGGGTAAGTCCCCTTTCCTTTTGGGGCCTGTTTCCTCACATCAGATGGGTAAATTGGAGAGATAATCATTATCCCTTCTAGCTCAGACCTCCCACATCTCCCACCAGCTCAGACTTGTCTTCACAGACCTCTATTTCTAGGCTCCTGCCCTGGCCCAGGTCTGCCTCATAACCCACTGAAATTCCTCCAGTGTCTCAATGTCACTATCTTCCCTTCTGATCAATTGTATCCACATGTTGCCCAGGTAACCTCCAAGGCCTGGGAAGCTTCCATGGCTCTCCACAGCCCCTCAGAATGATCCACCTCACTACCCCACCGTCAGCACATCCTGCTTGCCCTCCTGGAACCAGTTTCCGCATCTGCCAAGTGGGGATAACAACTCCTTACAGGGAGGGCTTTGGTGTAGACACAGTGAGATGCACTGGTCATCTTGGGAAAAGGCTTAACCAGTGCTCCCAGCTTCTCTGCACAGTAAGGAAAGCCTGCCCCTCCCCCTCTCCCACCCCCACCCCTACTCCTTCCTGTCAACTAGTCAGGTCCTCCAAGACTTGGTCCAAGTCCCAGCCCCTCCTAGACAGAGGCCATTCACCCTCTATGGTCCTAAGAGAGGTGATCTAGAAGACTTGCCTGCCTCTGCCTGAAGCTCGGGCCATCCTGTGGGAATGTAGAAAATGAGGGTTCCTGGGGAGCCCACTGGCAGGACACTTGCTGAGGGAATGGCTGGGTCTGTGGGTGCCTTCCCACTTCTCCTTCCGTCCCCCAGGGCTGTGGTTTTCACATGGGATTATCTTTGACCTCCAGAAACATCCTCACTGCCAACTCCAGAGAAGTTTAGAGTTGGGCCTCAGGGCAGACTCTTAGCTAGAAGTTTTAGACCCCATCTTGCCTGGTTTCATTGACTGACCAAAGAACTCAGACATCTTCCCCAGGGGCAGAGGAAAGGAAATATGTTATCAGAAGAGACTGCTAAGGGAAAAGAAGTCAGAACCTGACCATTTAGAGACTTTCCACTTTGAGGTTCATCACTTACTAGTTATAGGACCCTGGGGAAGTCGCCTTATATCTTTGAGCCTCAGTTTTCTCATCAGTAAAATGGGAATAATGAAGTCCATTTCATCCTATGATGTGAGAATTAACTGATGTATGCAAAGTGCTTAGCTCAAAACCTGGTATCTCACAAATGTACACACACACAATGGTAATGCCAGACATAGTGGCAGACACCTGTAGTCCCATCTACTTGGGAGGCTGAAGTGGGTGGATCACTTGACCTGAGGTGTTCACAACTAGCCTAGGCAACATAGCAAGTCCCCACTTCAAAAGCAAACATGAAAAGGTAGCTAAAGTATGGATTTTTGTTTGTTTTGTTTTGGTACCAAGGGTTGAACTCAGGGGCACTCAGCCATTGAACCACTCAGCTATATTCCCAGCCCTTTTTTGGTATTTTATTTAGACACAGGGTCTCTTGAGTTGCTTAGAGCCTTGCTAAGTTGATGGGCTGAGTTTGAACTCATGATCCTCCTGCCTCAGCCTCCTAAGTGCTGGGATTACAGGTGTGCGCCTATAATCCCAAAACCGCTCCTGGCACGGTTTTGGGTTTTTTTTTGTGGTACTAGGGATTAAACCCAGAGAGAGCCTAGCATATGCTATGCACTCTGCAAATTAAATATACCTCCATCACCACCACCACCACCACCACCCTTTTTTTTTTCTTTTTTCTTTTTTTAGATACAGTCTCACTAAATTGTCTAGGCTGGCCTCGAAATTGTGATCCTCCTGCCTCAGTTTCCAGGACCAACTGGGCTTACAGTCCTGTGCCACGGAGCCCGTCTTATAGAATGTCTTAAATTTTCACTTTGTAGGATCAACCTCTGTTTAGTTGTGTCTTTAAATAGTTGTACTTTTAAGTAGTTTGTTGTTGGATTGAACCCAGGACCTCCCGTGTTCTAACAGCTGTCAATGGTCACACACTAACCCTGGGCCTAGAAACAAGGAAGAAGCTCTATCTTTTCCCATAACCCAGTGACAGACAGCTCTGAGAGGGTTGGGCCTCAAGGCCCACAGGGCTAGGAGGGGCACGTCCCTTGAAGGCAAGGATGTCATGGAAGCTTGGCTCTGGTTTCTGCTCAGCATCCGGTTCTGTTGGGCTGTGTGCGGGCCCCAAGGCACGGGTCTGGAGCTCATCAGCCCTGCCTGTCAGCCTTTCCTGGCTGGCAAGCAGAGGCCTGTGGTTATCGCAGAGGAGAGTGTGGCTGAGGGTGAGCTGAACATGGTCTCAGTTCAGAGGCCTGATGTCCCATCCCTGCTGGGGACCTCAGAACTAAGCTATGTTCCTATCAGCCAAGCACCCCCAGTTTTCCTGAGCTCTATTATGTGATAAGCACTGGGAAGTGTACAAAGACCTTGTTCTTTTATTCATCTATTCACTCAATAAATATCTATCAAACATGTACCCTGTACCTGGCTCTGAGCTGACTCCAGGGAACAAGACAAAATACCCTGCTTGTATTTAGTAGAAGAAGCCTAAAGGAAAGCAGAAATTTAAAAAAGAGTGATTCTCTTTACATACAGTTGTCTGAGAAGGCCCTTTGAGCTGAGAGGGGAAAGTATGACTGACGGAACATTCTAGACAGGAAAGAGCTTGTGCAAAGGCCCCTAGACAGGAAAAATTGGAATGTTTGCAGAGTTGCAAGACTAGTATAAGGTAGACACACAGCAGTCTCCTACAATAAATGCCAACTGAACAAATTTAAAAATTTTTCATAAACATTTCTAATGTCTAGATTTTTTTTTTTAATGGTACTGGGGCTTGAACCCAGGGCCTTGCACATGCTAGAAAAGTGTGCTACCACTGAGCTACAGCTCAAGTTCTTGATAATAAGTATTTCTGACCAGTCAAGATGACTTAAAATCAAGAGCCAGCATGCTGGCCCAGGGAAGTGAGGCAGGAGGATGGCGAGTTCAAAGCCAGCCTCAGTAATTTAGTAAGATCCTAAGCAACTCAGAGACCCTGTCTCTAAATAAAATATTAAAAAGGGCCAGGTGGCACTCACCTGTAATCCCAGTGACTTGGAAGGCTAAGATAAGAGAAACATGAGTTCAAAGCCAGTCTCAGCAAAAGTGAGGCACTGAGCAACTCAGTGAGACCCTGTCTCTAAATAAAATACAAAGTAGGGCTGGGGATGTGGCTCAGTGACCAAGTGCCCCTGGGTTCAATCCCTGGTACCACCAAAAAAAAAAAAAAAAGGGTGACTTAAATGCCCACTAAAACCAACTAAATACACCAACCAAATACACCCCTGCCTATACTTGAAATGACAGGTCTCAACATACTGAAAGGCAGAAAATGAAAAATAGCAAACACTGAGAGTAAGAAAACAATTGAGGGGAACTCTAAGAATGCCCCACCTTGCTACCTAAACAGTTTCCAAACCAGAGCCCAGGAAGAAGCCCAGGTGGAATATAGGCATGTTCCTGCACTGAAAAGAGGGAACTGGAACAGGAACACAAGGTAGCTGGAGTTTTTAGAGCAGAGAATTGAAAAGAAGAGAGCTACACCTAAAGAACTCTAGAGCTCTACAGACAGTACCTCAGCAATTCACATCGGTGAGGGGAGGAAACTGCCAGAGAGCAGGGTAGGATGGAGGATGGAGGACCTCCTAGCTCAGTGGTCCCTAGTCACCAGGATGAAAACTTTGTAATTGACGGACACTGAGTGGAGCACTCAGAGTAGGCAAAACCAGCCAGTGGGTGTACCCATTGGCTTGGGAAGCTAAGGAAGGAGGATCGCAAGTTCAAGACCAGCCTGGGCAACTTAGTGAAGCCCTGTCTCTAAATAAAATATTTGAAAAGGACTGGAAATGAAACTCAGGGTAAAATGCATGATTTCACTGTGTGGGTTCCATCACTGTAAAAATAAATAAAATGAAAATTTGGCAAAGCATATGAATAGATATTTCTCCAAAGAAGATATACAAATGTCAAGAAGCATATGAAAATATACTTGACAACATTAGTAAAATCTTTTTAAAATTTATTCATTTTATTTAAAAATATTTTTTCATATATGTACATAGGGTAATAAGATCCGTCTCAATCCACCGACCTTGACATCCTCACCTGCCCTACCTCTCCCCTCACTCCCCTCTGTACAATCCAAAGTTCCTTTATTCTTTCCCACTCATCCCCCACTATGGCTCGGCATCCGCTTATCAGAGAAAATATTCAGCATGTGGTTTTTTGGGATTGGCTTATTTCACTTAGCATGATACTCTCCAGTTCCATTCATTTACCTACAAATGACATAATTTCGTTCTTCTTTAAGGCCCACCCTTTATTTGTTTGAGGCAGGTCTTGCTAAATTTCCCAGGCTGGCCTTGAACTTGGGATCCTCCTGCCTCAATCTCTCAAGTTGCTGATATCACAGGTATGTGCCACCACATCCAGTGGCATATGCCTCCTTATGATGGAAGGAGGGGTGGAAGCGCTAGCCTCCCTCCTACCTGCCTTGCCTTGTGCATCTCTTCCTTGGTATCCTTTAACAGTTTGCCTTTATAGTGAACTGATAAATATAAGTGAAGCATTTTCCCAAGTTCCGTGAGGCACTCTAGCAAATTAATTGAGGCAGAAGAGGTTAGTTGGTAAGAAGCACGGTAAAACAACATGGAGATTGTGACTGGCATTGTGACTGGCATGGAAAATGGGGGGCTGGCTGGTGATAATGAGCCTTCAATCTGTGGGATCTGACACTATCTCCAGGTAGAGGGTGTCAGAATTGAATTGAGTTGGAGGACACCCAGCTGGTGTCCAATGCAGAACTGACTCATTGAATCCTTATGTACTTATTGGTGACCAGAAGTCAGAGGAGTCTTCTGCATTGGTTGGTGAGTGAAAGAGGAGAAATAACACTTTAGGTTTTTCCTCTCTAGCCTGAGAGCACTTCATTGTATGCCACTTACCCGTTAGTAAATTTCTTTAAAACATGATTGTAAGGAGGTGTATGTGATGTAATGTTTTTGCTGCTAACTTGCCTTGTGAACCCAGGCATAATGGTAAGCCTTTCTGAGACTGAGTTTCTTTCCTATAAAGAAGTAATGGTGGGCTAGGGTTCTGGCTCAGTTGTAGCACACTTGCCTAGCATGCATGAGGCCCTGGGTTCCAGCCTCAGGACCACATAAAAGTAAAGGTATTGTGTCCACCTAAAACTAAAAAATTAAAAAAAAAAAAAAAAAAAAAAAAGAAGTAATGGTACCAGGTGTGGTGGCACACATCTATAATCCCAGTAACTTGGGAGCCTGAGGCAGGATGATCACAAGTTCAAGGTCAGTCTGGAAAATTTAGCAAGATCCTGTCTCAAAAAAAAAAAAAAAAAAAAAAAGGTTGAGGATGTAGCTCAGTGTAGAGTGCCCAGGGTTCAATTACCAGGAAAAAGAAGAAGAATAAGAAGATAGTAATGGAAGCTGTAAGTGCTAATTTAAGCCAAAAGGGGGAATTTAGCAAGAAGCAAAGGCAGCAAGCTTTTTGAGGGAGAAAGAAAATGCCTCAGAAAGTGATAAACATTGTTTATTCCCTTTCCTTTCTTCTTTTTTTCCTGGCTTTCCTGTTTCCCCATGTACATAGCAGACAAAAAAAAAAAAAAAAGTCACTAAGTTTCGAGCTTTGTGTGTCACAGGCTTACTTACTCAGAAAGATGCCGAGATGACTCCCTGCCAGCCTCAGGCTCAAGTGTACATTCCCTGGGAAAGACCTCATTGGTCCACTTGGATTAAGGATCCCACTGTGCACCAAGGACTGGGGTCAGGACCAGGGAGGGACATTTTACCACTTAGCTACATCTCCAGCCCCTTTTTGATTTTTCTATTTTCAGACAGGGTCTCACTAATTGCTGAGGCTGCCCTCAAATTTGCGATTCTCCTGTTTCAGCCTCCAGAGTATCTGCGATTACAGGTGCGTACCAATGTGCTCAGCTTTTGTTGGTCTCTCTGAATATGATGTGGGCTCCAGGGAGGCAGGGATTTGTGTTTTATTTGTTGTTGAAACCCAGTGACTAGAATGATGTCTGATGTAAGGGCATTCACAGCACCCAATAACCATTGATTAAATGAGTGAAACAACCCCTGGACAGGGCAATAGGCGATGGGGCTTCCTTTTCTGGCTCTATTAACTCTCTTGCTGAGCCACATTTCTCATCTCTGGACCTCAGTTGCCTTCTATGTAAAATGGAATGTGAGAGTCAGATGTGAAGCTCCTACTGTTTTGGCTTTGAATCTTCTGTGTTGAAATCTCTTGCTGGGGACCTGCCTATGTTAGGTCTAATGGATATAGGTTATATTTGACTGTGAGCCTTACCCCCAGCCCAGGTCTTGGGGATGAGTGGCAATGGCTCTACAGAGAGATGAGGGAAGGAATGGGTGGGAAGGAGAGAGACCCAGGAATCAGGCTGCAGGGCTGGGCACACAGGGCTATCTCTGGGAGATGTGAGAGCTGCAGGCCAGTGGCCAGGAGGAAAGTGCCCAGAGATGTAACAAGATTGGCACAGTGGTGCACACCTGTGATATCAGCCATGCACCTGAAGGACTGCAAGTTCAAGGCCAGCCTGGGCATCTTTGTGACACCCTGTTCAAATTAAAAAATAATTAATGCAGCTCAGAGGTAAAGCGCCTATGGGCTCAATACTCAGTAGTGTATGAAATGTACAATACAGCAGCCTTGTTTAAAATAGCAAAAAGACTGGAAATAACCCAACTATCTGTCAACAGGGACAGGCTAGATAAGCCAGAACACATGCACCAAATGGAACAGTAAAGGACTGTTAAAAAGGATCTAGTAAGTCTGTAAGATGCAGGCTAATCTCCCAGATCTCTGCTAAGGAAAAGAAACATGGTACAGAACAATGTATACAGGATGCTTCCATTTATAAAAAGGATACACACAAAAGTTTACAAATGCTTAGAACATCTCTGGCACTTGTACCAGTTGATGGGGGCCAAGGCTGGTTGTAGCGGATAATGTTCAATATGCTTTTTTTTTTTTCAAATTAAGGTACAACTCAAATAACATGAAATGAATCATTTTAAAGTATACAATTCAGTACACTCACTGTATTATTTAATTATCATCTCTACCTAGTTGCCGAACATTTGTATTTCCCCAAAAAGAAACTCCTATACCTATTAGCAGTTACTCCTTTTCTCCTCAGTCCCTAGTGAACATTAATCTGTGTTCTGTCCATGGCTTTGCCCATTTTGGATATTTTATATAAGTGGAATCATACAACATGTGAGCTTTTGAATTTGGCTTTTTAAACTTTGCAGGTTTTTTGAGGCTCATTCACTTTGATCCTTCTTTATTTTGTGCAGTACCTGGGATCGAACTCAGGGCCTCAAGTGTGCTTTATAAGCTCTACCACCAAGCTGTAGAGAAAAGAAAAAAAAACCAAAGTGTATATTTATGGAAATAAAATAATAGAGTATTAAAAATGCAGGGGATTGTTGTTCATGTTACTGTTGTTAGATAATAAATTAGTAAATACTTACCTGCATGATTCCTGGAAGGACATTTCACTTTGGACTCTAGACCTCAATTTTTTTTTTTTTTTTTAAACAGTACTGGGGATTGAACCCAGGGGCACTCTACCACTGAGTTACAACCCCAGCCCTTTCTCTTTCTCTCTCTTTTTTTTTTCCCCCTGTGGGGCTGGGGATTGAACCCAGGGCCTCATGCATGTGAGGCACACACACTACTAACTGAGCTGTATCTCCAGCCCCTTTTTCTTCTTTAGTGATAGGGTCTTGCTAAGTTGCCCAGGCTGGCCTTGAACTTTTGATCCTCCTGCCTCAGCCTCCCAAGTCACTGGGATTATAAGTATGTGCCACCACATCCAGTTTCTAGCTCTCAATTTAAATTCCTTCCTTCCATTCCAGTTTCAAGAGTGGGGTATAGGAAACCCTAGGTTTAAATCCCAGTCCTCTCATTTATAGCTGTGTCATCATGCAGATTACTAATCTCTGCATTTCAAATGTAAAATACAGAAAAATCATCTCATGATGCAGCTATGAAGGCTGAATGAACTCAGAGAAGATATGTGCCTAGTCCTGTGCCTGGCATATAGCTGCTGGTGTGTTGGTGGCCTTATATTAGAGGCTGAAAGAACCAATCTCTTTTCCCCTGGGATCCCTGTCTACATGTCTACATGAATCTTGTCTACATGAGCTGCTCTGAATTCAAGGAACTCCAGAGGCCCGGCCCTGCTGGGCACAAGCCCCCTCACAAGTTATTTCACCACCTCTGGTGCCAAATAGTCCAGAAGAGAGGGTTTATTTATTTTTTGGTACAAGGGATTGAACCCAGGTGTACTCAACCACTGAGTAACATCCCCAGCCCTTTTTACTTTTTATTTTAAGACAAGGTCTCGCTAAATTGCTTAGGGTTTTGTTAAGTTGCTGAGGCTGGCCTTGAACTTGGGATCCTCCTGTCTCAACCTCCTGAGCCACTGGGATTACAGTGTATGCCACTGTGTCTGACAGAAGAGAGAGTTTGAGGCAACAGGAACCAGGGTCAGGTACTAGAAAAGAGGTTTGTCCAGAGTTGTCCTGTGACAGGGAACATGGGTTTGCTCTGTGGAACTGTGGAGCCCACAGCCATCATGTATGGAGGTGTCAGAATGCGGCACAGGGACAGATTTAGAAGACAATGGCACTTCCTACACATTACATCTTTTGATTCCATATAAACCCTATGAGACAGGCACTACTCAATTTTACAGATGAGGAAACTGAGACTGAGTTCTTACTACCTTGCCCAAAGTCACAGAAACAAAGATAAAGTATAGCAAGATTTGCACCCAGGCCCATTTCAGTCCAGAACTTGAAAGCTTAACTACTGTGTTAAGAGTTCCCAAAAAATGCTACTTAGCACTAATCACTATCTGGTAACAATACTTTTTTAAAGAGCTGTAGGCTTGGCTCAGTACCGTGGTACATGCCTGTAATCCCAGTGGCTGGGGATTGGGGGGCTTAGACAGGAGGATCATGAGTTCAAAGCCAGTCACAGCAAAAGTGAGGCGCTAAGCAATTTAGTGAGACCCTGTCTCTAAATAAAATACAAAATAGGGCTGGGGATATGGATCAGTGGTTGAATGCCCCTGAGTTTAATCCCCGGTACTCCACCCCATCCCCCAAAAAAAAGATCTGTAGGCTTGACAGTAGAATGAGAAAAATGGGTGGGAGTTAATTATCCCTGAGTTCAGGCAAAGACTGGATTAGTGTTTGGTAGAGAGTCAAGTGTTTGGTGCAAACAGTTGGATTCAGATCCTAGGGTTCCAGTTGCTGGGGTACAAGATTGCCAAGGTCTGTTCCCAGAGATTTGATTGGGATGTAGCTGTTCTCAGATGGGCACCAGGAATCAGTCTTTTTCAAAAGGCAATTCTGGTCTGCAGCCAAGAGTGGAGTCTCTGGCTTGGATGACCTCTTGGGCTCCATTGAACATAGATTCTGTGATACGCTATGTCCTAACTCCACCACTGGGGAAACATTTGAGTTAGGTTATTTGCCCTCTCCCCTTAATGCCTGGTTAAATTCCTGACACCTTAGAGAGAATGAGTATATCTGCTCCTTTCCTCTGTTGGAAGATAGGCTCTTCTGGAAGCCAAAGAATGTGGTAAAGATGGAAGGCATAGGAGCCGCACTGCCACACTCAGTGATGAGGGTAGAGCCAGCTCACCCTTCTTCCTCTCTTCACTCCACCTCACTTCAGGCAGAGTCCCAGTCCCCAAGACTCATCTGTCCCATCCCATCAGATGCTGGTCAAGTACAACTATTCCTACTTTAAGCCCCTTAATTTTTCTCGGAAACTCTGCACATCGTGCCAGTCTCCCAGGCATGCTGGGCAATTCTGCAGTTCATCTTGCCTAGAAAGCCCTCTCCCAGGCTCAGGGAGGCCCAGGTTTCAGGCAGAGAAGCAGGCCAGAGAGGCACTTTCAGTGACCTTTGGTTCACTGGGAAGGCTCAAATCCAGTAAAAGTTTAGCAAGTACTATTTAATCAATGCCGAATGCCAGATTTTAAGACCTTTAAAACATACACACACACACACACACACACACACACCACACTCATTTACTGGAAGATAAAAAAGATCACTGAGGGTTCAATGTAAAAGATCTTTAATTAGTTTTTTTCCTAGAAAGAAAATTTCTAAGTCACCTCCATCCACTTTCTATTGCTGAAACAAAGAATCTGAGGCCAGGTAATTGTTTTTTTTTTGTTTTGTTTTGTTTTTTGCTTTTTGTTTTCTTTTTGGTAGCAGGGATTGAACCCAGGAGTACTTAACCATTGAGCCACATCCCCAGCCATTTTTTATTTATTTATTTTTCTTTTGAGATCAGGTCTTGCTAAGTTGCTGAGGTTGGCTTTGAACTTGGGATCCTCCTGCTTGTCTCTTGAGCTGCTGCAGGGATTACAGGCATGTGCCACTATGTCTGGTGAAACATTTAATTTACAAAAAATAGAGGTTTATGCTGGGTGTGGTGTTTCATGCCTATAATCCCAGAGACTCCAGAGGCTAAGGCAGGAGGATCTCAAGTTCAAGGCCAGCCTAGGCAATTTAGTGAGACCCTGTCTCAAAATAAAAAATAAAAAGGGTTGGGAATGTAGCTCAGTGGTAGAGTGCCCCTAGGTTCAATTTCCAGGAACCCCACCCCCCCACAAAAAGAATAGTTTATTTAGTTCATGGTTCTAGAGGCTGGGAAGTTCAGGAGGATGGCATCAACATTTGCTTGGCACCTGCCTTCTTGCTGAACCACCTACAATTACCATTAACGTATGAATTTGGGGATAAAGATTCCAACACAAAAAGTTTTTGGGGATACAGTCAAAGCATAGAACTACCTGCTTTTTATTTTATTTTTTTGATACATGGTCTTGCTAAATTGCTTAGGACCTCCCTAAGTTGCTGAGACTAGTCTTTTTTTTTTTTTTTTTTTAGTTGTAGATGGACACAAACCTTTATTTTATTTATTTATTTTCATGTGATGCCGAGGATGGAGCCCAGTGCCTCACACATGCTAGGCAAGTGCTCTACCACTGAGCTATAACTGCAGCCTTTGAGGCTAGTCTTGAACTCATGATTCTCTTGTCTCAGCCACCCGAGTTGCTGGGATTACAGGCATGTGTCACCATGCCTGGCTACTACCTGATTTTTACAATTAAACAGAGAGTATGAAAGGTACTCAGTACCTTCCTGTGTAAATACAGGAGAGCTTTTTAGCTACTAAACTTCAGTTTCCGAATCTGCAAAGGCCATTGGCCGTGTGGTGTAGAAAAAGGAAGGAGTGCTGGCTGCTGAGGGAGGCACAAGTAGGGAGCTCAGAATCTAGGTCAAAAACCTTTGGCTTGGGCTGGGGAGATAACTCAATTGGTAAAGTGCTTGCCTTGCAAGCACAGGGCCCTGGGTTTGATCCCCAGCACCGCTAAAAAACAAAAACAAAAACAAAAACTTTGGCTTGCTCATGCATCCCTTTTGGGTTTCTCTTTGTTGTTTCTTAATCCTTTGTACTTTTCCCATGTAGGTTCCTGATATTCCACCTTCCAATTTTGGGAGAGGGGGAAAGTCGTCACTAACATGTTAGTATAAAAACTAATCCTCAGGGGTTTTCCCATGGAAACCCTAGTCTTTCAAACACTTGTTATTTGATGTTTTTTGTTTTTTGTTTTTTTGTTTTTAAACCAGGGATTGAACCCAGTGGTATTTAACCAGTGAGCCACATCACCGGCCCTTTTTTGTATTTTATTTAGAGTCAGAATCTTGCTAAATTGCTTAGGACCTCACTAAATTGCTGAGACTGGCTTTGAACTTGCAATCTTCCTGCCTCAGCCTCCCAACACTGGGATTATAGGTTTGCACCACCACACTTGGCTTTGTTATTCACTTCTGAACTTCCTTTGCCAGGACCTGGTCTAGGCACTGAAGATTCACCTTCCTTTCTTCTCAGGCAGTCCCCCACTAATTTTCAGCCATGTGATAGGAAAAAAGGGGGAAAAAAAAAAAAAAATATATATATATATAAAGGGAAAAAAAAATATATATATATATATATTCCCCACCCCCTCAGGAGGAAACACTGTCTCTCTGGAAGACTGGATCTTAAGTCTATATTCTATTCCTTTGTTGATGTCATAATCATCTCTCCTGTTGCCTTGGAGCTCTGTGGCCATCAAAGAACTTTCAGGATCAGGATTTCATTTAATACTCAACAAAACCTGGGTAACATTCATAAGAGCCTGAAAGGTATCTCTAGTAAAAACTTTGCGAAAACAAAGCCTCAGGGAGATTAAACTACCTGCCTGTGGGCACACAGGTTGCTATAGTCACCTAGATGCAGACCCAGATCTCTTGGCACAGATACCTGGCTACAGTGTTTGTCTTAGTTTTGAACCTGGGATCCAGGTTCAGAATGTGGCCCAAAGAAAGGCAAGAAGGGGAGATCTCAGGGACTTGGAGCTGAAATGACCATTCTCTGACCTTCTCCTATATACTAGGAGTAGGACCACAGGCAGTAACCACAACCACTAAGACCTTATCATGAAGCTCTTGTCTGACAACACATCTATACAATTGTGCACCAGTGTCCCATTTTACAGATGAACTGACCAGTATTTCGTTGGTAATTTGTTCGTTACAGAATCAGAATCCTATCACAAAGTCGTCTCTGCTTTCCTCACCACCCAAGCCATCCACCATTGGCTAGGGGGTTCCTCTAATATTTCTGAACCTCATATTCCTAAATATAAATAGGGATTGCAGGAACAATGGGAGGGTTATGGGAGATGGCATGTTAATGACATGGAGCATTACCCTCCTGACACCTCTAGTACTTAAGACGGAAGAGCCTAAACTTATAAGTATCAAGAAAATAAGTTCAAAAATACCCACCCTTTGGGTTTCAAGGTTACTTGTCTACCTGCCATCTTACTGCCCAGGCTTTCCTGATAGTGAGGAAGCTGGGGTCAGAAATAGGGAGCTGGGGGCTGGGGCTGGGGAGTAGAGTGCTCGCCTCAGTGGTAGAGCACTTGCCTATCATGTGTGAGGCACTGGGTTCGAGTCTCAGCACCACATATAAATAAATAAATGAATAAAATAAAGGTCCATCAACAACCTAAAAAAAAAAAAAAAGTGGGGGCCTGACCTGAAGTAACCAAGTATACCTGGGGGTGGTGTTTCTTGGGGGTGAATCACCTGACTCTTCCCTACTCTGAGAATGAAATTCCACAGGATGATGTAGGTACAGTAAATCAAAGAGAAAAGGCCATAAGCATTAGATAATCCTGAGGCCTTAGTAACATCCTTGTGTAATTTCAACAAAGGTTGATTAGACACCATTTCTATGAGAGGAAATGGCCACCACTCATCTAGCTCTACTGACTCAGCAGGGCTTATGGACACACCTAGGAGACAGTTTCCCATGTGGTATGTGAGACTCTAAGACAAGATATTCCCAACCTCAACAGGATACCAAGAAGAAACTGAGAACATGGTGGAGGGAGGGGGAGGCAGGGCTGGGGAAGGTCAGGAAAATGGGGGAAGGGGACCTCTAGGCAAAGGGGATAGAAATGTGAGAAGCTCAGAGGTGACATGTAGTTTGGTACTGGGGGTTGAGGGGGGCCCTGAAGATTGCTGGAGGCTGGACTACTTAAGGTCACAACTAGGGGAAACAGACTTTAAAGTTCCCACACTTCAAACAATCAGAACTGAACACCCTGAACTCCCCTCTCCAACCCCATCTACATCAACCATCAACCCCACTGTCAGAAGGGAAGGTACTGTGGGGGGGGGGGGGGAAATAACAGAATGAATCAAACAACATTACCCTATGTAAGTTTATGATTACACAAATGGTGTGCCTTTACTCCATGTACAAACAGAGAAACAACATGTATCCCATTTGTTTACAATAAAATTAAAAAAAAAAAAAAAGAAGAAGAAGAAGGGAAGGTACTGGAGACAATTCCGGGAGGTGTGGGTTGGGGGAAGCTCTGCATTTCCATGATCTTCATATATCTGTGGAGTTGGAGAGTCTCCCATTTCAAG
Source organism: Sciurus carolinensis (assembly GCF_902686445.1). NCBI lineage: Eukaryota > Metazoa > Chordata > Mammalia > Rodentia > Sciuridae > Sciurus > Sciurus carolinensis. The sequence continues at coordinate 90,079,490 of NC_062214.1, forward strand.
GGCTGTGTGGGACCCAGGGTGGAATCAGACAATTGCTGCATCCAAAATGCTTAAGGGCTGATCACACACAGAGGAATCTTTTGGAGGCATTAAGAATTCTCATACAATGCTTATGAAGACAAAAAAAGAAAAAAACTAGAACTAATGTCAATGTCTAACAGAAGATAGGTTAAATAAATAAAGGCAATATACTGGGGGTTAAACAATCATTACATTTGGGGGGATGGTTCTGGGAATTGAACTCAGGACCTTGTGCATGCAAGATAAGCACTCTACCACTGAGCTGAACTCCAGCCTCAATCATTAAAAATTGAGTGAATAATTTAAAAAGAAATGCTCATGATAAGAAAATAAGTATACTGTTGGGTCTAGTGGTGCACACCTGTAATCCCATTGACTTGGGAGACTGAGACAGGAGGATTGCAAGTTCAAAGACAGACTCAGAAATTCAGCAAGGCCCTAAGCAACTTAGCAAGACCCTGTCTCAAAATAAAAAAATTAAAAAGGCTGGAGATGTGGCTCTGTGGTTAAGCACCCCTGGGTTCAATGTCCTGTACCAAAAAAACAAAACAAAATAAACTATAGGGGCTGAGGTTGTGGTTTGGTGGTAGTGTAGTATGCATGAGGTCTTCAGGACCATATAAAAAAAATAAAATAAAGGTATTATGTTCACCTACAACGTAAAAAATACGTTAAAAAAGAAAAAAAAAAAAAAACAACAACTATAGCTTCACTTCCAGTATTCAACAATGGGCATGTAATGTTATTATCATCATAAAAGTAATAAATGTTATTTTAAAAAGTATCAGCAGCTTATTGTGGAAAACAGTGATTTGGGACACCACAGTGGCCCCTGTGTCATTGTCACTTCTTTGGGCCTCAGCTTGCCCCTCTATAAAATGGAGACCAAAATCACAAGAAGACAGCCCCTTCAAATTTACTGGGGATGTAGCTCAGTGGTAGAGTGCTTGTCAAGCATGTGCAAAGTCTTGAGTTCAATTCTCAGTACTGCAAACAACAAAAATTTAAATTAACCATATAGGGGTTACAGGAGCTTAGAAAACTGACCAGGCCAGCTCCCTCCTCCCGGAAAAAGCAGGGTTACAGCAGGATCTGAGGGAAGGGAGGATTTGGATTGTTTGGGGTTGGGAGAGAAAGGGGAAATCCTCTTAAACCCATTGTAAGGGAGGCAGGAGAAAGAATATTACTGGGTCAAAATCATCAGAGACATGCCTGATTGGGAAGATCTGTTGTCCGGCAGAGGGCTGGTGATAAAGCCAGAGTGGACTGAGGTCTGCATGTGAAGGATGGAGGAGGTACCTAAAGGCTCACAAGATTGGTTCCATCTGGTGGTGCCTGAGGCTGGAAGTACCTCGAAAATTCTGTGTAAGGTGATGAGCACATCATGGGTTGGCAGTGCCTGATTCCCCTCGGGTGTTTCTGGCCTTTTGCCACAGCAGAACTGTCCCCTGTCACACAGCAGGTGCTCAGTAATTTTTACCAAATAAATGAATGTCATTGGCAAAGATATCACCCATCTTTAGTCTTCAATTTACTTATTTGTGAGGTGGCAGGTTGAGGTGGAGATTAGAAATTATTTGGGGAAATAAGTCACAGCACGACACTCCAGTACAGTGGAGCTACCCCTACTTACCAGGTCGGTACACTGAGGTTCTCAGGGGCTAAGTTACTTTTCCAAGGTCTGGGGTGCTACCTGGTTGTGACTGCACACCTTTCAAGTCTTCCACCGCTGCGCGTCGCTTCCAGCCCCAAACCCAAGATCTAGCTTGGCTAATTAAGTCAGGACAGGGAGTAGGCGCGGGCGGTGGATCACACCCGATGACGCCTGACCCCTCCGCGTCCCCTAGCCTCTCCGCAGTGGCTATTCAAGGCCGGACGGTGCCTCCGGCCGGGATCCCTCAGGACGCAGCAGGAATTCAGGGATGGGGGCGCGGGAAAGGAGCCCATGCCTCAGGGTTCTTCGCCCGACAGTCGGGGCTCCGGCGCTTCCAGCGCGACCCGAGCCGGGCGCGGGTTTTTACAAACTGGCAGGGGCCGGCCCTGGTCTAGGCGGATTTTCAGATACAAGAGGGAAACCGCGACCGCGTCCTCGTGACCTGTTCGGTGGGGGTCACCACGACCCCACCCGAGCGGCCAGGCTACTCCCCCCTCCCCCAGCGCTCGTCTTTGAATAGGGGGAGAAACGGCGTGTTCGGGGTACTTAGTCCAGGGGTGGAGTGAGAAGACCGAAAAGTCGAGTAATGATAGTGGGGAACCTTCTAGGTCATTCACAGTATCCCCTCATAGGGCTAATGGCCATTAGGGTCCCGTGTTTTCCAGCCTTGAGTGCCATTCAGAGACTGAGAGCGGAAAAGGAGTTTGCCTCCTAAGTCCCACCCTCTGGGCTAGGAGCCTGATGCCAGAGAGGGGAAGTGATTTCCTCAAGGTCACTCAGCAAAACAACGCCCAACCCAAACCAAAGCCCAGGTGTCTGCCATTCTCCCCCTCCCCCGCCTATCATCCTCAGAACCCGGCCCCGCAGCTCTGAGCTGTGAGGACAGCTCGGACTGGGACCTGGAGAGTGGATCTGGGGGCAAAGGTATCGCGTCGAACACCCCATTTTCCTAGACTAGGATAAAAGGGAGTCCACGACCCCGGGGGCCTCGCAGAGGGCGTGCCTCGCGTGGGGCCGCCAGGGCGGGGATGCGGCGTGCCTGGCACTCGGCTCCACCTCCCGCGGGTTAGGACAGCGCGGCGCGCGGCTCCTTTAAGAAAGTTCGCTCGGCCAGTTCATCAAAGTTTAAAAACTTGTCGTGGAGAAGGGAATGTGGGAAGAACAGAGAGGAAGAAGGCTGACCAAGAGAAGAAGGGAGAGGCCGCGCCGAAGGCCCGCGCGTCGCGGCCGGGACCGGGGCGAGACCGCAGTGGGCGGCGGGGATTGGCTGCGCGTTCCCCCGGAGACGGCGGGAGGGCGGGGGAGGGGCTGGCCGGGCCCCAGCTGAGGCCGGTTCCGGCCCCCGCCCCCCGGCGCCCGCCCCCTCCCCCGGCGCCCGCCCCCCGCCGCCGCCGCCGCCGCCGCGGGCGCACTCGCCGGTCGCAGTGAAAAGGCGGAGGCGGCGGCCGCTTGGGCTCAGCTCCGGTTCCCAGTGCCTCCCCCGCCGCACCCCCTCCTCACCTCCTGCACCCGCCAAACTTGATGTGACCCCTGCTTGACGCGGCGGCTGCCCCTCTCACTGCCCCGCGGGCCCCCACTGCCACCCCGCCCCGCACCCCCGGAGCGCACCGCTCACCGCGCCCCTTCCCACCTCCCGGCCGGGGCCGGGCGCCGCGCTCGCTCTCCGCGTTCCCTTCCCCTCGCCGCCCCCTCCCCCTTCACCATGAGCAACCTGAAGCCGGACGGCGAGCACAGCACCGGCACCGGCACGGGCTCGGGCTCCGGCACCACCCTGGAGGAGGAGGTGGGTCTGCGGCCCCGGGGACTTAGGTGAAGTGCACGCGGTGGTGGGCGCCGGAGAGGACGTGCGGGGCCTTCCGCGCTGCGCGGGGTCGGTCAGGCCATCACTTCTGGCGCCTTCCCGCTGCTGCCCTTCGCCCGGGGAGGAGCAGCCCGTGTCCGGCAGGCGGGGGCGTGCGGCCTGGACTGCCTCGCGGGGCAGGCATTGTCTCCCCGCCCTCCCGGGCTCGAGGAGGGCCGCGCGTCGTCCGTGCGTCCAGCGGTGGACTGGCTGCACCGAGTGGGTCCCACGCCTGCTGCCCGCACGTCCCTCGCACCCCACCCCCAGCCTGGCTTGCTGCCCTCGTATGGGGCGCACCTTTCGGGTGGCCGGGACCCCTGTCTTGCATAAAAGCAGAGCGGCTGGCGGGCGTCACCTCACTTTCCACCCTGACCCTTCCCCATGACCTTGGGGGCCTGAGTCAGCCGCTCCGCACCTGGGTTCACTAGAGTTGTAGACATGGGGGCCGGGCGGGCTTTCTTCACAGCCCCCAAACCTGGGCTTTGGCATAGGTGAGCCGGCAATTTACTGGAGTTGGGAAGGAGATGACTAAATACAGTCAGTTCCCGGTTCTTCGGGGTTTTGCATTGGTAGCCAAGGCAGGACCCCAAAGCTGGCTCGGGTGGAATCCTGCAAGGAGAGATGACATCATTTTGTCCACTGGCCATGTGCTAATAGGGAGTACGAGATGGCTTCATGGAATCCCCAACAGCTTGTCGGTAATGGAATGGTGAGGGGCATGTGTGTGGGTGAGGTGGTGGATAAAAACCTCAAAGCTTTGAGCAAATGAGAGCGAGTCCGGTAGAGAGAACTGATGTAGAAAGGGGACAATCTTATTAGCTCCTATGGAGGGCCTCTGCTGTGTCACTCCAGGGCTGAAAGACCCTTCCTGCCTGGTCCTGGAATGTTCTTGCCCAGGAAACCAGGGGCCAGTTATCAATCCAGAGTGCTCTTCCTTTTGGTGTTGGGGAGAAACCGCAGTGTGTGGGGCGGGGTGACTTAGGGTTGCTGCCACCTCCCATTGGGCTATGGGGTTGGTTCAGAATGGCCCTGAGATGCACTGCTGGGCAGAACTCCGCACTGCCAGCTCCCTATCTTGGCAATTCAGAGACCTCCTGACAGCCTCAGTCCACCAATGGCGTGACATCTTGAGAATGTCTGTCTGGATTCCACCTTTTGCTGGGAGGAGCAAGGGAAGAATATACAACTCTTTACTAAGAATGTGAAGAGTGAAGGCCTGATGACAGTCCACTAATGGCTCTGGGGTGGTGGGTTGTTTTGACTCCCTTGGGCTTTGTTTTCCTTGGCCTTGATGCCCACAGAGCCTTCTCTTTGGGCACCTTCACCCCATCCAGATATGTGGTTGTTCTGAACCTTCCCTGAGCTTAGGGGAAGAGTGACAGGGTTGCTGGTGTTTTGCTTGCCCTCACACCCTGTGGGCTGAAATTGGGAGGGCAGTGTCTCCTCTGAAGCTGGGCAAGAACCCTGAACCCCACTACTGCTAAAGTGTTGACTTCAGCAGGGATTTCACACTGCTTGAAAGACTGTGGCTGGGCTGACCCAACCCTCAGACTCAGTGCTCTGGGTGGGAAGAATGTAAACAGAGTAGCCAGTTTAAAGTCTTGAAAAAGGCTTTTGAGGTTTTGGCCACTTTTTTTTTTTTCTTAATTGCCTTTCTGGGAAAGAGGGCAGGCTCCTCAAAAAGTAGGGTCCCTACATTCCTCCTTGGAGGCTGAGGTAAGCTAAAGCACTGTGGTAGTTTAGAAAGTCAAAGGGAGTGAGGGATATGTGCTGTTGTATTTAGCTGAGTTCTAAATCCAAGGACCTCCATTAGTCCTCCTCCTGGAAACCTCCCCTCCTCTGTTAGCCTTTCTCTTGGAAGCCCAGTATTTGTTCTGGTCTGGTAAGAACAGTCAGTCTACTCCTCTCATCAACCATCTGAACAGTGAGCCAAGAGCTATCCTGGGGGCTCCATCTTGTTTTGTCCTTTTGAGTTGGAATGATCTTCCTTTTAGCTTCGAGGTGGCCTAGCAGTGAGTTCTGCAATCCCTAAGAACCATCATCCAGAAGCTCTTGTTAACAATGGTGGTAACTGCTATAGCTGACCTAAGCTGACTCTTTCCAATCAACTATTAGAGATTAGCTAGAGCGAGCATAGAAAACCAAAGAACCCTACTACTGCCCACCATAAGACTTTAATTCCTAAAGGTTCTAGGTCACTGGAGAAAGGGGTGTTTCCATGGTTCTGGGAAGTATCAGTGGAGCTGCTTGTCTTTTGTTTTGCTTGGAGTGGGTGTGGGAATCTGAGATTGAACTCAGGGGCACTCAACCACTGTGCCATATCCCCAGCCCTATTTTGAATTTTATTTAGAGACAGGGTCTCACCGAGTTGCTTAGTGCCTTGCTTTTTATTAAGGCTGGCTTGAACTCAAGATCCTCCTGCCTTAGCCTGGGATTACAGGTGTGTGTCCAGCATGGCTGCTTGTCTTAAAGTACTCTGTATGGCTTTGGCTTTCCCTGCTTGCCCATCTTACCAACAGGCTTCATCTGTATCACATGCATTAGGTTCTTTTTCTGGACCATGGGTTAGGAATACAGGTGAAAGGTTGCAGACTAGGAGAGGTGAGGAGGACCTGCCAGAAGGAAATAAGGGTACGTTAACTGCAACAGTAGATGGAATAAAGGAATGTCAGCTCATGGTACCATGAGCCCTCCCTGAGACGTGTGAGTAGATTGTTTCCATCCCACTCTGGGCATTCTAAGAGGAGGGCCTGGCATGTGTAAAGGTAGGGGGAGTGCATTGTAGAACCTCATGACTCTTTTGGGTTACTACCAGGATTTGCTTTGTTACAGCAATAACGAGGGCCATATTATGAAGAGCCTGATGTCATGTGGGGTTAGGAAGAAATGCATTTTCCTTACACTTGGGAAGGAGATATGTTACGTGTTAAAAGCTTTGATACCCTTTGAAAGCTAAAAAGGACACAGGAAATTAAGAGGAGGAGATGAGTTTCCTTTTTAGTCTGAGGCTATACCATCTTCCAGGTGGGTCTTGCTGGAGCACCAGATGAGCTAACACAGAACCTGAACCCTGCTTGGGGCAGGCTTATGTCCCTGCTGCTGAATTTCCTATCCAAGCCTATCCTGTCCTAAGTGATTCTCCATGGATAGCTAGGTAGTTACAGTTACTGTGTCTCTGGAGAGGGGTTTATGTGGTTTTTATTTTTTAAATGGAGACCTTTTCCAATACAAAGTAACGTTAAATTATAGTAATTTTTAAAAACCACCTTATTAAGGACTGGAGGTGTAGCTCAGTGGTAGAGTGCATGCCTAGCATGTGCAAGCCCTAGGTTCTTACCCAGCACCACAATACAAAAAACAAAAAACAAAAAACCAGGACTGGGGATATAGCTAAATGGTAAAGTATTTGTTTGGCATGCGAGGTCTTGGGTGAGATACCCAGTGCCATAAAAAATAATCAAGCCTTTACTGAGGTATGATCAACATTTAAAAAAAAGCTATCCGTATTTACTGCATTTAACTTAGTGAGTTTGGAGATTTGGGGGTTTTTTTGATGTTAGGGATTGAACCCAGGGCCTTACAAATGTTAGGCATGTTCTCTATATCCCTAGCTCCTATAGTAATTTTTAATTGGGGAGCATCCTGGGCAGTGGGTATTTGGATTCTTGGATTGAAGGGAAGTAAGTTTCTAAGAGGTAAATAAAGTTTTATAGCAACATAATGGTAAGCTATATAAAGACAGGGAATAATGGCAACTAAAGGATCTATAATTTGACTTAAGTTTGCCACCTTCTTACCCTAGTGTAACTGGATCAAGACTGTTCCTTTTGGTAGAGTGTTTGCCTTTCAAGCACAAAGCCCTGGGTTCAATCCCCAACACACACACACACACACACACAAAAAAAAAAAAAAAAAAAAAAAAAGACTGCTCCTTCTGTAACTGTTACTTAGGGTCCATCATATGTCCTCAGAGGGATGTCAGGAGATAGCCAGATTCCTGGCACTACTGAGAGGTTAGAAGTCAATGCTCCCTGAGGTATATGGGTGAGTAGGAGGTTGTTAAACCTGTGGAGGTAGAAAAGGTCAGAGTCTCTAGATGAGTGTGAAGGAATTCCAGGGTCCAGTGTGTGACTTGGGTACCATTTCTTTTATGATATTGAAAGCATTTGAAAACCTGGAACATCTTGGTGCTCTGTCTGCAGTCTTTTTTGGGATACTTCTACGCTTACCTGAGCACTTACCCTAGAAACAGGGCTAAGGCAGGTTTATCCAGGAGGATTCTGGTAGGAAGGCAAGTTCCCCTCCTCTCTGGGGGGTGTTGTGGGTGCCTCCCCTCTGCTTGAATGACCTAATGGAGAGGCTGTACTAATAATAGTAAGCCCATATTCAGTGTTTGCTGCAGACATGGTGCTAAATACTTTACCATTTCAACTCATGTAACCTTCACAACAGTACTGTGAAGTACTTACATGTGTGTGTAAGTATGTGTGGTACTGGAGATTGAACCCAGGGGTGCTCTACCACTGAGCTATATAACAATCCTATTTTATTTTAAATTTTGAGACCTACTCGCCAAGTTGCAGAGCCTGGCTTCAAACTTGCAACTCTTCTGCTTCACCTTCCCAAGTAGTTGGGATTACAGGAGTGTGCCACTGTGCCCTACTGATTGGTTACATTAGTATCATCTTATATAAGTGAATCAAGAGAGGTTAAATAACTTTCATGGAGCTATTAAGTAGGGAGGTTGGGATTTGAGTTCAGAATTGCCTCTTAACCACATACTAAATTTCGGTGAGATTTAAAATAGCAAAGAGGTGTCTGCAACCCAAGTTTTTGAGGGCTGAACTCTGGGTACTTCCTCAGTCCCAAGTAGAAGACCAGAGACTGACTCCTTTGAACTGGGGCATCCCGAAGACTGGGTGATGAGAACTGTTAACCTCTGCCAGGAGGAGCATTCTATCACAGATATTCTTTAGAACCACTGTCACTTAGGGATAATAAACAGACCAAGTCAATTTTATTTTAAATTCTCTACAGATGGCCTACCCCTTGTTTTCTGTACCTGACACTGACTGCTTCCACACCTCACTGCCACAGGCTACTTTGGGTTTCTTCTAAAGAAATATTCTGCAGGCCATACTATTGGATCTTTGTGTTTCCTTCTGCACATGTGCATAGCCTAGCTAGTTTCTTTTCTTTTTCTTTCTTTCTTTCTTTCTTTCTTTCTTTCTTTCTTTCTTTCTTTCTGCTGGGGATTGAATCCAGGGGTGTCATTTTACTACTAAGCTATATCCCCAGCCCATTTTATGTTTTATTTTGAGACAGGGTCTCACTAGGTTGTTGAGGCTGACCTTGAACATGCAATCTTCCTGCCTCAGCCTCCCAAGTTCCTGGGATTACAGATGTGCACCACCACACCCAGCAAGAGTGCCAGCTTCTAAATCTCATTCAACATTTGGATGTGTTGGCTTTCTCTGTCCCTCTCTCCAGGCTGGGACTGGTGAGACCCACAAGTAGGGGCAGGACGTAGACTGTGGATGCTGAATCTTCACATGCTTTCATGTTCTCAAACCATTTATCCCACTGGACCTCAAACAGTCCTGAAAGAGAGATGAGTCCCTCCCACCTGCCCTGAGGGCTGAGCTCCTGATCCAAGGCCACCCACCTCTGGTCACCCAGAGCTCAGTGCAGGGTACTGGCACTGCTTGGTTGCTATTTGCTAGCTGCCCATTGTCCCCTGACCATGGCAAAGCTGAGACAGACAGTGGGACAAAATCTGTTACTTACACTACAGAAACCATGCTGCCATGAGGTGGGACCTGGAACCTGGATGACCCTTAAGGCTTTGTATGCCAGAACCCTTTCCACTGCATTTCAGGGACCAGCACGACTTCCTTATATTCTGCTTCTTCCTTCATTCCACCCTTGACTGGAAAAAATAAGGTCACCTCTGAGATGTGTTGAGACTCAGACTCTTCTGAGACAGAAGAACCCACTGGTGGGTCCATCAATGCCAGAGTCCTCTGGACTGCAGCAGAGCCTGGGAGATGGGAGCGTTTGCCTAGGCCCATCTGCCAGGGTTAGCCACTCATGGCCAATTGGGTAGAGGCTCTTGACTGTTACAAGCCATCAAGGCCGCCTCAGTCCCCCCGGAAGAAGGAAGTAGGACCTGACTTGAACCGAGCCATGGTAGAGTATCTGGAGCATTTAACCCCTCTTTGTGGTTGACCAACCTTCCCCCATGTGGACCTTCCTTTAATTTGGGGGTCAGGGGAGAAGAGTCAGGAGAAGACACTGGAAAGACCTGAGACTTTGTGTGTGTGTGTGTGTGTGTGTGTGTGTGTGTGGTTTTGGGGCTAGCCCAGGGGTACTCTACCACTGAGCTTTATCCCTAACCCTTTTTGTTCTTTGTTTTGAGACAGGGTATTACTGAGTTGCCCAGGCTGGCCATGAAACTGACATCCTTCAACCTCAGCCTCCCAAGTTGCTAGGATTATAGACATGCGCCATTGTACCAGCAATCTAAGACTATTTTTGAGAACGCTTGTTGCTGTGAAGGTTATGTGTATCCTCCACCTTCTGCCCAGATTGTTCTGTTTTAGCTGTATAATGATGGTCATATCCCAGCACAGGTTGGGATGGAGGGATCACTGATGTGTTCTATAGGGGCCCTTCTGACCAGAATACAGGTCCCAGAAGCAACTTTGGTCCCTTAATAGAAACCCTCTCTCAACAGGACCACTGTGTTGGGGACCATTGCTCTTGTCATATTTCACTGACCTTAGTCAAGTGATGGGGCAAGTGTGGTGGGCCCAATGCTGGTGCTCACACTGGCATGGCATCTTGTGGTTTAAGGGTTGGTGGTATTAATTTTGGACCACAATGAGGAGGGCAGTGCAGGATTCCCCTAGCCCAAAGTCTTGAATCTAGTCCCTTCTATGCAGTGGTGTGGCAGTGGTGTCAAATATAACTTTCACCAAGCACTCAGGCAGGTGAGAGATATGTGTTGACTGGCCTCACAGCCCAGAGGGCTGGGGAGGTGAATGAATCTGAGAGGTTTCCCTGCTGGGGTCCCAGTGAGCCTTGCCTCTAAGTCCTGGTCTCTGGCTCTGCCTGGAGATACTTTTAAAGCAGGCCCAGTACCACCTCTAAGCAGCCTTTTGTGGCACCAAGTCTGCACAGCTTGGCTCTTGCTGTTTGGTCTAGTTCTCTAAATAAGGGGTAGGTCAGTGCCCATGACAGGCTTTGACCTATTGTGTTTCCAAGATGTGAAGCTACTGTTCTGGGGCAAGGAACAACTTAGATAATGAGGTCTGAGGCTTACTCACTTAGTATTAATTGGTTGGTTGGTTGGTTGGTTGATTTGGGGGATTGAACCCAGGGGTACTTTACCACTGAGCTATATCCCCAACCCTTTTTATTTTTGAAACAGGGTCTTGCTAAATTGCTGATGCTGGCCTCAAACTTGGATCCTCCTAACTCAGCCTTCTGAGTGACTGGGATTACAGGTGTGTGCCAGTGCACCTGATTTACTTAGTACTTTATATATGACCAATCTGTCCCTCCCTGTAGAGAACTTATTACCCCAACTTGGTTACCCCAGTCATCTCTGCTCCCTTCAACCCTATATACACATCCTGTAAGAACTCTAGGATATGTTGTAGGCTGTAAGCAAAGAGCCTTAAACTTTCCTAGCAACCTGGACTTGATGCCCAACTCTGTCACCAGCTAGCCAGGCATTTAATCCCTGAGCTGTTTTCTTCATCTGTAAAATGGGCCACATACCTGTCCTACCTGTTACATCAAAGAGACTATCAGACTCATGCTGATGATTCAGGTGAAAGAATAAAACTACAAAGTGTGACACAGATTGGCCTCGAAGCCAAGCTCTGGTGGCATGTGATCTGGGCCTGGAATCTGCGGAGTAGGCAGAACATTAGAGCCATCCTTGAACCTGGTAATTTCACACCAGGTTGAGTTGTGATGTTGATGGTAACCTCTGGGGCAAGTGTTATCCAGGTGCGGGCTGCCTGGAAGAGATCTGGAAGCAAGGAGCCCCCTATGTTTGGGGAGCCTGTGTCTGGGTTCACATATACCCTCTGACTGTATGCTGCTTGCTCTCTTTCCCTATGCCCTCGTTCAGCACCTTATAAGTCCTGGGTCTGCTGGCCATGTCACCACATTCCATCCACCTTGCGTCAAGTGGCCCCACTCAGAGGACTGGCTTTCCCCTGGGAAGAGTGAGAGCAACCTGCTGTACCAAGCCTAAGCCTGGGACCCAGGCGCGACCCCCACCCCCCAACACACACACACACACACACACACACACACACACAAAGAAACCTGGTTAGCAGGGTCACACCCAGTGTGTGACTACCCTGAGGTTTCTGCCTGTCAACCTTGGCATAGGCCCAGCAGTGGCCCACACACATACTTCAGGCCCAGCCTGGCCTAGGGGTCCAGGCCCTGGCTTCTGCCTTCTTGTTCTCGCCCAGTTTCATTTTCTATCCCCTTCTTCACACATCCTTTGCCTTCTTGTGGGCAGAAGGAAGCACTGAGGCTCTAAGCAGATGAGGACACTGTCCAAGTCTTGCCCTGAGACTTACTCTCTTTCTCCTGTTTGCTTTAAAATTCTGATATCTTAGCACAGCAATGGGTCTCTTTTCCCTGGGGAAGCCAGATCTGATCTGGGTGTGACGATGATCGGCACCCATCTTAAAAGGATGTCTGGACTGGGGCTGGGGGTGTAGCTCAGTAGTAGAGCATTTGCCTAGCATTAACAAGGCCCTGGGTTGAGCCCCAGCACTACAAAAAAAGAAATTAATTAAAAAAGACATTCGATATCTTTATATCAGGAAAACCATAAACTTCCTATATAATGTGGGCTGCAGCTCATAAATACCTGTGATCTGGACTGGTGGGCATAGCCTGAGTCCTGCTCCTGCATCTATCTCCCTCCCCACAGGGGAGCACAAGGCTGCTCACACTCAGCATTGGAGTTGGCAGTCTCGTAAGTCTTTCCTTTGACCTTCTTATAACCGAATTGACTTTGTTTTGGACTAACCATAGAATCTTGTGGGACCTTCCCCTGCCACCCCAGCTTTTTGCATGATGCTATGAAGGCACCTGTTCCTGGGTGCCTCAGGGTTATTCCACTGGGGTCTAAGTGAATTGGCAAATCAAGGCTTGCGAAAGTGCACTGACTTGAACCAGGCACTTGAGGATCCTGGGGCTGCTTCTGGTATGCATGGTGATCATGAACAGCTCACTGGACCCCTGGGCCTTGGTTTCCATCTAAAAATAAGGTTTCTTCCAGCTCAGATATTCTGTATTTGGGTTGCTGCTAAGGACTTGGAGCAGGGGAAGGATGTGGGAAGGGCTTATAAGAGGCTTGTTTTTCCCTGTTTGGATTTCCCTCCTCTCTCCACCCCCTTCTCTTAAGTAGTATTTTCCATCCAGCTGACACCAGAAGAGCTCACTCCCAGCAGCAAGTAGGAGGAGCCTAGAGCTAGCCTGTTACTCTTAAAACATTTGATGAAGTAGAATGTGGAGGCAGTTTTTCCTTTCCAAATCAAATTATTTTAGATAGGCTAAAGGATTGGTACCAGAAATCAATATTCAGAAATCATTTTTATCTCCTTTGTAGGATGTTTTAATTGCCCAGAAACAAGTTTTCCTGGTTGGGTCCTCTCCCCATGTCCAGTCCTCATGGGGCAGGGATTTATGAGAGGCTGGAGTTGACCTTGAGGGGATACTGTTTTCTAGTGGGATTTCTGTGAGTGGGGATTGGCCCTGGTGTTCTCCTGCTTCAGGATCCTTGGTGGAGAGAGGTCTGTCCTCTGCGTGATGGTCCTTTGAGTCCAGAGTCCAGTCTTGGTGATTCTAGGCTGGGGGTTTGAAGAATACTTTAGTTGTCCTTCACAGTCAAAGGGTAGAGGACTTAATGGCTATGGGTGTTTTTGAAAGCAGTGTTTACCCTTTCCATCACTAATAAAAACTGGCATTTATGGAGCCCATCCTCTTAGCCACAGTAACTGAGAAGCTGAGTGTTTAATGCTCAGTATGAAGGATGTCTTTTGGCATGAAAGGTTGGGGAAAGTTGATGCCTTCTGCATTGGGTCTGTCCCTCCCTTTCAGAGGAGGACACAGGTCTGGTGGGCAGAGGGGCCTCTACCACATCTCTCTGTGTCCTGCCTAACCCTAAATCCTGGTCCTTCCTCGTGGGTCTTTGCCCAGCTGCTTTTGTCTGTTAGTACCCCTCCTGCCAGCCCTAACCCTATTCCTACTGGGCTCTGTATGACCCTGTGAGGAGGGAGACCTGAACAGTTGCTCCTCAGGGCATCGGCCTTGCTTGTGGGCAGTGAAATGACAGCTCTGCCCTAGGGGTATCCAGGGCCTAGAGAGGTGTCTGCTGGAAGCCTCTTCCACACAAACTTGAATTTGTGCTATTAGGCTGGTTCCTTGGGGATCACTAGCACTTTGTTCCTGAAAGCTTGTTTTAATTTAATCTTTTCTGAAGGTCTTTAAACAGACATCAGTTTTTCTGAAGGAAGACCTTCACTGGCACATGGATGGGCTTGTCAGAGCCCTTTCTTCCCACTTCTTTTCTCTCTGGAAAGTCATCCCTTGCCTCCAGGCTGCAGAGGCTGTAAAGGAAGAAGGGAAACCTGGAGAGTGGATGGCAGCCAACACCTCCCTGAAGGAAAAGGCTGGGCAGCTTGTAAGGCTGTAATGGAATTAGCATGGTGAAGAAGCCCCTTTTAAGCCTGTTCTTAGGGCTGGGGATGTAGCTTTGGGGTATAATGCATGCATGCATGAGTCCCTAGGTTCAGTCCCCAGCATTAGAATATTAGTAAGTAAACAGGATTGCTCTTACTGAGAGGGGATTTAAGAACAGTCGGAAGAACAGAGCTGAAGGTCAGGGGCTGATACTGCCTATGCCACTCAGGTGCTGCCCTTCTCCTTTGATCCTGGGGACCTGGATCCTGAGGGGGCATCCCAGAATTGGTGAGAAGAGGTCATGGGTTTGTTGGTCCAGCACTAGCTGGAGGGAAGGAGCTCATAGACCTTTCTCCCTGAGGGACAGGAAAGACCTGGATGACCCAGGAAGTCTGTTAACAAGTGGTAGCCCATGGTGTGGACTTAGCAGGTGGGTGCTGGACCTCTTCCACCACCCGACTCCCAAGCACTTTAGAGGGGAAAGACAGGCAACAGGGCTTGAGTAAGAGGAGAGCAGCCTTGGGGAACCCCTCCGGCCTGGGAGCAGGGACATGGTTGTGGCAAAAGCTGGTCTTTTCTCCTCAGCAGGCCAGGAGCTGACTGGACCTGCAGCAAGGCTGATCTGTTCCTGGCTGTCATGGGGGGTATACAGCTTTGTCTGTGCTGTTCTGTTTGCGGTACAACCCTAGCCAGGTTCCCTATCCATGTTGCGTTTGGTGCTTCCAGTAGATTCTACCAGGCGGGTTCTTCCTCAGCATGTATCAGTTCTCAAGATTCTCCATCTACTTCCCAGTACTCACTGACTGCACACTTACCCTTCAGCTCTGTTAAAGGACAATACTGTGGGCCTAGCACTGTCTGCTCTTATTTGCTTTGAAGGGCACATTTTTTTGTACCAGGGATTGATCCCAAGGTGCTTAATCACTGAGTCCCAGCTCTTTATTATACACACACACACACACACACACACACACACATATATATGACTATTTTGGCAGGGTGTGCTGGGGATTGAATTCAGGGGCACTCAACCACTGAGACACATCCCCAGCCCTATTTTGTATTTTATTTAGAGACAGGGTCTCACTGAGTTGTTTAGGGCCTTGCTTTTTGCTGAGGCTGGCTTTGAACTTGTGCCTCAGCCTCCTGAGCCACTGGGATTACAGGCATGCTCCACCACACCCAGCTTATATTTTTATTTTGAGACAGGGTCTCACTAAGTTGCTGAGGCCAGGCTGGGGTTGTAGCTCAGTGGTAGAATGCTTGCCTAGCATGCATGAGGACCTGGGTTCAATTCTCAGCACCACATGCAAATAAATAAAATAAAGGTCCATCAACAACTTAAAAAACAAAAAAAAGTTGCTGAGGCTGACTTTGAACCTGCAATCCTCCTGCCTCAGTCTCCTGAGCTGCTGGCATTTTAGGAATGTGCCACTGCTCCACCTAAAGGTGACCATTCTCAAAGGGACTGTTCTTAAAGGTCTGTGGTTGCTCTTCACCTTCAGAATGGAAAGGAGAACAATCCCTTGGATTGAGTGGATGCTTCTGCAGAATGGGTGTGTATGGAAGGAGAGGGGCCCAAGAAAACAAGTGTGGTATCTTTTTTTTTTTTTTTTTTCTTGGTGGCAATGCTGGGGATCTAAACCAAGGCCTCATGCATGGTAGGCAAGTGTCTACCACTGAGTTAACCCCCAACCCTGTGTTGAATGATTGTTGTAAACCCATGGAATAGGCAGGACACCTCAGTTCTTCAGATTTGTTGATTGGGCTTTCTGTCATGGCATCAACCGGCTGTTGAGATCTGAATCCTTGTCTGCATGCGGCTTCCCTCCTGAATGGCAGACCCAGGTCCTGAGACTGGCACCAGAAAGTACCATGGTGGGAGAAGGCTCCAGTACTGACTTGAGACACGAAGACTAGCTGGTTAGGCCTTGAAAACATCACTGCATGTCTCAAAGGATCCTGATTGCCATTATTTATTCTGTCACTATCCCAAAACTCAGTTTCCCCTTATTCCCTGATGGTGTTAAATGCTCTCTATTTGCCCTTATTGGATGTTCTCCATGATGCCCTTGACCTGGGACATTACCTCCACAGGGAAGAGAGAAAATAAGAATCCAGTGATCACCTAAGTTTGTCGTATCCACCTTCCCAACTCCAGACTGACCTGGAACTGATCCAGCCTCACTAGACAACCATTGTAAACAAATGACTCATGGTACCTGATAGGGAGGACCTTGTAAGGGAAACAACAGGAGCCCTAAATGAAACAGCACTTGGTGGGCTTGACTTATGTGCCAGGCATAGAGTAAGGTTAGCTCTCAGTCTTGGAGATGGGTGATGGTAAAGAAACAAATTCAGTCCAAATGTGGTGGCGCACAACTGTAATCCCAGAGGCTTGGGAGGCCAAGGCAAGAGGATCATGAGTTCAAAGCCAGCCTCAGCAAAAAGTGAGGCACTAAGCAACTCAGTGAGACTCTGTCTCTAAATAAATTACAAAATAGGGCTGGGGATGTGGCTCAGTGATCAAGTGCCTGAGTTCAATCCACAGTACAACCCCCACCAAAAAAAAAAAAAAAAGATTCTGAAAGATGAAGTAGCTTCTCCAGATTAAGCATAAAACTGGAATACAAAATCTGGTCTAAGTAAAGCCTGCTTGCTCTTTCCTTTACAGTGCCATTCTATGGTCTCTGGCTGTTTGTCCTTTGGAAGGACTTAATGTGTAGAAATGGGAGGTCTCAAATGTCAAAGGCCTGTCCTGGGGCACTTTGGAAGATAGAAAATCTTGCATCTTACTTAGCTTCTGTCTTTAGGGCTTTGTGCAGTCAGGTTGAGAGGGGCTACTCAGACAGGCGAGAACCATATAAGGCGAGGGTGCCAAGGACTGCTGCAGGACTTGGGAAGAGAAGGAAAGGGGAGGGAGGAAATGGGACCTGAAGCATTCATGCCCTTTAGCTAAAGAGCTTAGGAAAGGGTGGCCCGAAGGACAACAGCACAAGCAAATGCTGTGAGATAGGGCACTACAGGTCTTTGTCAGGGGCCTGGAGTGTTGGGAAGGGTTTGGGGTCTGGAGGAGTTGGAAGCAGGAGGGTGGTGCATGGGCAGTGGAGTCTTGTCCTGTCCACGTGTGGCTGTTGAGTTTGTTGAGCTCTTGCTTACCCCACCTCTGCTTTGCCACTTTCTGACTTTTCCTTCCTTTATCACTCTGGCTTTTACTCTCATCTGAAACAAGTGCCAGGAGAAGGGACTGGCTACTGAATATATGTGTGACAACTCTTTCCTCAGATGTGGATCTAGTTAGGCTTCCCAGGTGGATGGTGTTAGACACCATCAGGGTACGTGGTCTCACCTGCCTCTGCTCCTTGGTGAAAAAAGCTGTGCACCCAGGACAAGTTACTGAGCTTTGCTGGGCCTCAGTTTCCCTGTCTGGACAAGGGGAATAGGAGGGCAATATCATTGACTGGGATTGCTAGAATTAAAAAGAACCAAGGAATGTATCCAAGTCAGACTGCAAAGGGTCTGTGGCCTGGCAGACAGGGACACATTGCCTAATCCATAAGTGCCTCATTTCCTGAGAGATGGCTAAGGACAGATTGGGGTCTAGAGTAGCCTTTGGGGGCACTTAAAACCTAAAAGATAGAAACCAGAGGAAAAAGGTTGAGTGGCCCAGAGGGAAGACTGGAAACAAGACTCTGAGCTGGAAATAAGGAAAAGATTCCCTGTGCTCACTCCCTCCCCTACCCCAAGCAGGAAACTTTGTGCTGAGAACTTGCTATTTAAGGGGCCTCTGGGGAGGTCTGGCCAGAAAGGAGCCATTTGAGGGAGGGTTTAAAATTAGTCTGGGCAAAATGGGTGGCCTCTAGGGAGAACTGAGGCAGAGGCTTCTGAGGGGCTGCTCTGACTCTGGGGCCTTGACCCACCCCAGCGCACCCTCCTGGTGAGGAGGGAGAAGAGAAGAGAACTGATTAGGTCCACCCTGCAAGGCAGCTTCAGGGCATAGTGTAGCATAGGATTTAGTTCCACGTACATACATCTTTGCCTCTCAGACTAAATAGAACCTCTCAACTGGAGTATCTTTAGGAAAAACAGATATATATATTTTTCTATGTGCATTTTTGAGGGGTGTGGTACTATACCTTCTGCAGATTCTCAGAGGAGCGGGACCTTGATCTGCAAAGAGTTTGTACACTTTGTAAACAGCGCGTTTCTCCTTGCCTCTCTTGGTCACAGTCTGCGCAGAGGTGTTCAGCAAGTGCTTGCTGAATGACACCTGCTGAATAAACCTAGAGAAGGGAAGGTGTGTGGAAAGGGCTTTGAAAAATTCAAAGCTATGAAACTGAGTGTAAATATGCCTCCGTGGGCTGGGGAGATAGCTCAGTCGGTAGAGTGCTTGCCTTGCAAGCACAAGGCCCTGGGTTCGATTCCCAGCACCGCAAAAAAAAAAAAAAATATATGCCTCCGTATCCAAAGGAGGCCCAGGAAATACTGAATTCCTCCTTAAGCTCTAGAAGGATTCTAGTTTCCTGCTTGAAGGAAGAGCCACCATTCCTGTCCTTCCTGTCCAGCCTGGCCCTGACCACTGTGGTCTCTGTCCTTAGGTTCGGACATTGTTTGTCAGTGGCCTCCCTGTGGACATTAAACCCAGAGAACTCTACCTGCTCTTCCGTCCATTCAAGGTGAGTCAGGACCCAGCCACCCCCAAGGTAGAGCCCAGGACTAGGGAGAAGCAACAGGAATGAATCTCTGAACTGGGTTGAGTACAGGAAGGTAGATTGGCAGCTGTGGTCCCAGACCTGGTTCTGTCTGGTTCTGCTAATGCACTTCTCTTACTTGCTTAGCTCTTTGGAGCTTCTGTTTCCTCATCTGTAAAATGGAGACATAAAGAATCTTAGTAGGCTTTGCTATGTAAGGAATCTTAAGATTTGGTGTAGACTTTTCCATTTGCAGATGAGAGAGCTTAAAAGGTAAGATCTATGCTTTCGGATTACAAGTTATTGGAGCGCGCAGCAGTTTATGCATGAAATGATGAATGCCACCCCATATTAGACCATGTGATTCAGCACAAGGGCCGTGGGAACTTGACAGTGGTGGAGGTTAGAGCGGGTTGGCTTTTGGGGGAGAAGGGTGTGAGAATGATTCCTGGGTCACTGGGGAAAGGTGGGGCTGAGTGGGAAGTGCTGGGTTAGTGCAACAGAGGCTTTTCACCTTCCCCGGTAATGGCCACCTCTCTCTACAGGGGTATGAAGGGTCCCTGATCAAGCTCACCTCGAGACAGGTAATTTCCCCTGCCCCCAGGTTTTTCTTCCTTCTGGCCCATACTGACTGCTGAGCTTATAACTGAGGTCTGGTGCCTTTCCCCTAACATGGAAGCATCTCACCATGGAGATGCACTCTCTGCCATCCATTTCTGTCCTTGGCTGACTAAAGGACAACCTCCAAAGGTCCCTCCTCCTCTTCACCAACTAGTTGGGCCCAATCAGCTCCTGGCCTTCTGTGATTGACTGTGGGATTTGGGAACCACTGCCTGGGCCCCGTGGTTGAGGTTAGTAGAGAGGATAGCTGAGTTCTGACCCCTGGTGCAGGAGGCCAGGGTCCTGAACCTTCAGGGGCCATTTAGGTTCTGGACTGATCCTTAGCAAAATGAAGTTGGAGTAGTTGTCAATATTATCTACATGGGTTTAAACAAGCTCTTACTGAAGGGTGATTTTTAATGCAGTAAAATAAACCTCAGTTTGCATCATTTCCCATGATGTCGGACCACAGAGGGAGACTCGACTTTGAATGCATGTGGATCTTCCATCTGCACCTTAGGAGAGGGTATGGCAAGGGTTTTTTTTCTCCTCTGTTCTCTTATCAGCAGAACAAGTACTGTTTCCAGTTAGGTGATGGCCCTTTCTTACTTGGCAGTGCTGAGGATCAAACCCAAGGTCCTAGTACATACTAGGCTAGAGCTCTACCACTGAGCTACACTGGCAGCCCAGTAGTCTTTTTCGGTTTGTTTTAGATGGGGTAAGTGGAATACTGGGAGAGATGTGAGGGTATTTTCTCTTTTTTCCTACTAGCCTGTTGGTTTTGTGATCTTTGACAGCCGGGCAGGAGCAGAAGCCGCCAAGAATGCATTGAACGTGAGTAGGCGGAGAGTAGGCCTTTCTGTGGTAGGCAGTGAGTGTCCCTGTTCTATCCTTTGCAAACCTTCCCCCATTTCACATCCAAGAAAAGGGTCCATAGGTGGACTTCATTTTCTGCCCATCTCAGGACAAAGTCCTTGATTCCCTGTTTTTGACAAATATCATTACTCACAAGGTCTAAGCCGCATTCCTCTACCATAGCCCCATGTGCATGAGTCTTGTAGGCGAGCTTTGTTCTGGGGCCCTCTGTATCCACTGCAGTTGATAGTGTGGATCCTATAGAGTAAGTCTTTCTTCCTTTCCTTCCTGTGTAGGGTATTCGCTTTGATCCTGAGAACCCGCAAACCCTGAGGCTAGAGTTTGCCAAAGCCAACACCAAGATGGCCAAGAGCAAGCTAATGGCGACACCAAATCCCACCAATGTTCACCCTGCCCTAGGAGCACATTTCATCGCCCGGGATCCCTGTGAGTGGTACTCTGAGCTGCCTTCTTTGCCCCTTTGCTTGACCAGAGCTGGTAGGTCCTACTGGAGTTGCATGCAGAGCAGATATTCAGATTCTTGTTGAAGGAATCAGTCCTGTCTTCCTCTTTCCAGGGGGCTTCTTGTATCCAGAGTCACCTTTGAGACTTCTTCCTTCTCTGTGGCCTTTGCTAAACCTCAGAGGGACTGAGCGCCTGAGCGCTCAGGGTTGTCCCACTTCTTGAAGTCTTCTCTGATTTCTCTTATTTGAGATGGATTGAGGCCTGTGTGAGAACTTACTGCTGCAATCAGGGTGCTTACCATGCTAGGCCAAATTCACATGACTTCTTTGTCTAGTCTTGGGGTCCTCGGTGGGGGAAGTTTGGCATTGGGGTGGAGGTTATGGCTCAATCATAGTGCTGGGTCCCCTTCTCTGTTTGGAAGGGGTTAGTAGGAGGGAAGACCAGTGTTCTGACGATGGAGGCTGTTGTCTCCTGTTATAGATGACCTGATGGGGGCTGCTCTGATCCCTGCGTCCCCAGAGGCCTGGGCCCCTTACCCTCTGTACACCACAGAGCTGACCCCAGCCATCTCACATGCTGCGTTCACCTACCCAGCTGCCACTGCTGCTGCTGCTGCTGCCCTACATGCTCAGGTAAGCCCCTTTGGGTGGAGGAGTAGAAGGGCTCTGAGTTGGCCCTCCCAACTCAGACTTTGTACCTTCCTGGCCATGGGGCCACTCCTGTTCCTAGAGCCACAGAAGAACTGTTGTCTTTCAGGGTGATTTGAAGGGCTAGGCTCCAGGGATCTATAAGGATTGATATCTGACAGAGGGGAAGGAGAATATGAGCAGGGAGTTCATATAGAGACTGTAAGACAGAATGCTGGGAGTGCTGAGAGCCTAGCTGTGGCTCACAGCCCTCAACACAGCTGGCCAGGAGCCTGCCATGCTCTGCCCTGTTGCCCTGTGGTTGATAGGATCACAATTCCATTCCCAATCCGAGCCTGGTCTCTTGAGCCAGACCTGCCTCTGCCTGTCTTTATGAACTTCATCAAGCTTTTAAAGATTTCTCTGCCTCAATTTTTAATCACCTGGAAAATGAGAATACTATACTTTGCCTCAGGGTTGTGTGACAGTTTGATGTTAACAACAATGAAGTGCTAGAATTGTGTCTGGTTGTCCTAAGAGTTCTTGAGTGTTTGCTCCTGTGTTTATGAAGCCGGGCCATTTCCAGTCTTAGGTCAGGATAGAGGGAGCAGGTATTTCTTGGGGAGGGAGTTGGGGAGGGTGAGGACTTAGCCCAGAGGGCTCTGTGTCAAGTGCTGTGTCAGATGCCAGCCTCTGACCACCCAGGCCTTTACTCTGATCTGATTTTTGCTACAAGTACAGGCCTTGGACTATGCTACCAGGGATGTCTCACCTGCTGTGTATGTATGGAGAGTGGTCTGCACAGTAGCAATGACAGGAAGCTGCCAGGCGTGTGGACAGGATGCTGCCAAGGGGCAGTCTTGAGCCCACCTTAGCCTCTGATCAACCAAGTGACCAAGAGTTGAGCCTCAGAGGAGTGAGCTGGCCGGGGGGGATTTGCTGTGCTCTCAAGGGAGCACATAAAGGTAGGTGGCTTGGACCTGACCTAGGAAGTAGGGAGGAGACAAGGAGCGAAAGGACATGAGAAGCCAGGAGGGGAGAGCACAGGAAGCAGAAGCTGTAGGTGAGGGAAGCTAGGTGCTCTGCTGAAAGCTGAGTGCACATCCATCTTCAAGCCCTTTGAGGGGCTTAGTGACATTGAAGTTCACTAGTTCACAAGTTCAGGTTCAGGGACCACTACCTGAGCCAACTTTCCCCCAGCAGGGAATTCCTTGACTACAGCATCTTTTAATTGTACTAAAGGCAGAAATGTGGTTAGACTTGGCACTGTTCCCAGCTGAGTACCACAGAAAGTGCTAGAAAATTGATCAAAGAATAGAAAGATGGCATAGGTCTTCCCCCAGAGGAAAACCTTTGAAGGTTTGAGTGTTTTGCCACAAACCCGGTACTGTGGCAGGGATAGAGGTGGGGAGCAGGAAAGCCCATCCTGTGTGTCTGCCCAGGGCAGACCCACAATGCTCCACCGGGCTGGGCTGTTCAACTGCAGGGGCCTGTGAGGCACTGAAGGGATCACAGAACTAGTCTTACTGGGCTCCTCACCTCTTGTGCTGTGTCCTCATCTGTAAAATGAGAGGGTTGGACTGGACCAGGTGGAAAGGTTCTGCTTCATCCTGAGATGCTAGGCCATGACAGTTAGGGAGGCAGGAAGTAAGTCTGTCAAATGAATCAAGGAAGGCACCTCTGCCTGACTGGCTTGGAGGAACAGCATGCTGCTACCTATCACTGGGCTCCATGCCACAGAGCTGCGTGTCTTCCTATTGTCTTTTTCCAGTTTCCTTCCATCATCTGCAGAAAGGATAGTGGAAGTTTGAGGGAAGAAGACTAATGTCCAGAGGTTAGACCGGGTGGTCATTAGCCAGCCATTCATTCCTCAGCAGTGAAGCGTTGGCTGTTAGACCAAACACAGCAATAGTCTTGAAAACATTTCCAAGTAGAGACTTTTGTTTTCTTTCCAAGAGCCCCTTGACAGTGCTGCCCCAAAGATGGAGGCTGAAAGCATCTAAATAAAGGAAGTGAACACTGTTGATTTGGATTTTTGTTGGGTTTTTCTCAACTCAAAAGATCAGTAGAAAAACTCAGGGCAAGAAGGTGACTGAGAGAAGAGACTGCTGAAAGACAAGAGGGGATGAGGGCCAGTGCCCCTTTCTCTGCTCCATCATGCTCAGCTCCACTGCAGGCCAGGCCTTAGAGGTTATTCTGTCCTGCTGTCTTGGCACAAGGCCATTTTGCTCAGCCTTATAATCCTCATAAGAGAATCTTTGAAGGGATGAGCTTTGAAAGGAGGTGTGGATGGTGGGGGCTCAGTGGGAGTTGGCACATAAAAATGGTGGCTTGGAAGCAGGGATTCTCCATCTCCTCTGGCATCCCAGTGTCCTTCTGAATGGGATTTCATTTTCCATTTTAGCCCAAGGAAATGCAGGTTGTTTACCATGACTCTATCCCCCTTAAACTGTTTCAACCACTTACCAATGACCTGAAGATGACATTAACTCCCCTTGCCTCCATTTTCTGTGTGTATACTGATGTGTCTGGAGATGATGCTGGCATCCGCTTAACAGGTTTTTGTAAGGACTCAATGCAGTTTGTATATGGAAACTACTCAGAACAGCATTTGGTACATGGTGAGTTCCCTCTAAGCATTAGCTACTACAGGTCTACATTTAGGGAAAACAGGTCCCAGGAAAACCACTTGTGTTAGTCCTTGGATTTGGGAATAGGTATGCAGGTAAATTCACAGATGTGAATCTTTTATAAAAATTACTATACATAGTTAATCTTTCTTGAGTTTGAATCTTAGGACAATTTTCCTAGTAAGTAAGCATAGACCTACAGTTGGGATGCCTGGCTGGCATGGCAGTGTATATATGTACCCAGTGCCTGGTGGACAGTAAGCTAGTTGTATGCACACTTGTTTTCTTCCTCGGTGCCCTTGCTCACGTGTCTAGGCACCTATCCTAGACCTATTACAAGGTCTAAGTGCCGGCTTGCCAGCTGAGTTAAGTGTTGGTTTAATTGACCTCCAGACAGGGTTCCCATTTTTCTTGGCTATTCAGATTTCTCATGTAGATTGATTCCTTTACCCTCTTCTTGGTGTGTCTTCTCCATTAGCCAGTCCTAAGATCTGAGAGCAAGCTGAGGCCATGTGTTGCTCTCCTTTTTGGAAGCAGCTCCCCAATAGGCTCATCTGTAGCCTCATCATTGTACCCTGTGGGATGGTCTCTCAGGAGCACATTGGGACATCTAGAGGCCCTCGCTCTAGTTGGGTCCTTAACATGCCAGTTCTGTCCCTGGGTCTGAGGGTCTCAGGCAGTAAGAAGAGATCTAGGAAGTGTCATGCTACTTCTGGAGAGCCACTGGCCTATACCAGGCCCCTGAGGGAAGCGGCCCCTCTAAGTTCATTACATCCACATCAGTGACATAGCTGTCCTGAACCCACAATGGGAGCTTTCTTCCTCTTTTTTCCCAATGAGTCACCTGGCTCATCCCAAGTTGGAGGGAAAGTTGCTGCTTGGGATGCAAGAGTCACAGCACCTCGTGGAGGAGACGTAGAATAGGAACCAGCAACTGTTTGTAAAGCAGCAGCTGGAAGCCTCCGTTTCTCCAGTGTGAAAAGGGTGCAGTAGAGGCTTCCTGAGTCCTTGAGCTGGACTGAACCATGGCCTTTTGGTGGCACCACTGCCAGTTCCTCATGTGTGGAATGAGTTGTAGTGTTCAGCCAGTGACCAGCAGAAAGGGCATCCCCTGGACCACGTCTAGGAAGGGACATGCTGCTAAGGGCAAGAGAAGCTTCTTCCCAAACAGCTGTCATCCTAGAAGGGAAGGATATGCTTCCTGATACCTAGGAGGCAGGATAGAAAATACTGTGACTTCTGAGGTGGGGCAGGCAGCTCCAAGGCAAGGGGAGGCCTTTTCTGTTGGGTGCGGGCTCAACTAAGGTAGTTCCCATGACCCAGGCCATGGATTCTGATGACAGCAGTGCCATATCATCACAGAGCCCAGGGAAATCCTAGTGTTGGTTAGGTGACCTGGGACCTGTCCAGCTATATATTAGTTGTGCAGGCGTTAGGGTAGCCAGCCACTAACTTCTTACTGCAATCCAGGGTGGATGTGTGGCCAGAAATCTGCATTGCACAAAATAACAGCTAGAATTGAGAGAGGCACAGAGCAAATTCTTAGGAAACTTCCCCTCAGCCCCCAGAGGGCCTGGCATTGCTGGACATCCTCTGTTTACCCAAGAGGCAGGAATCATGGCTGCCAAGTGGGTAACTGGGACTGCCTGCTCTGCTTCAGGATATCTGACCATATGCTTGGCTACTAATTGTTCTCTAGAGTTCCTCACTCTGCATGTCTTCCCTTCCTTTCCTAACGGGACCCTGGGCTCCCCTTCTGAGTTCTCATCTCTGCACCACATTCCTGTGATGCCCCTTCCCTCTCCCAGGCAGCCACGGGCAGGCTGGGCAGACATGCTCTGCCATGTGTAATAGGCAAGCGCCTTCCTTGCAGCCACTGTAGCCCTTCTTCCAGAGGACGGGCCCATGGGGACAGGGACAGGATACATGTCATTTTCTCTTTGTCTCTCTCTTTTTATGTGTGTGGTGCTGGGAATTGAACTTGGACCCTCTCAAACATGGCAAGGCAAGTGCTCTACCACTGAACTTCATTCCTAGCTTTCATGTCATTTTCTTGGCCAGACTCTGGGAATCCAGCTTTGGGACTATTGCTCTTTGGGGCCTTCTGGCAATGCTAGAGTCTCGGTAGCTGCTGAGCACTGGTAGGATACTCTGAGGCTGCCATCCCTCTACCTGCTTTGAAGAATCATATAAGGACAGGAGTCTTATCTCTTAGATGACCCTGACCCTGTTTGTTTGTTTTTTTCGTGTGTGTGTGTGTGTGTGTGTGTGTGTGTGTGTGTGTGTTGCAGGGGATTGAACCCAGGGCTTTGTGTATTCCAGGCAAGCACTCTACAAACTGAGCTATGTCCCCAGCCCCTTGTTTTGGTTTTCAATTTGTTTTGGGTACTAGGAATGGAACTCAGAGGGGCTTTCCCACTGAGATACAGCCCCAGTCCTTTTTATTTTTTATTTTGAGTCAGGGTCTTGCTTGCTGAAACTGGCCATGAACCAAACTTGTGATCCTTCTGCCTCAGCCTCTTGAGTCTCTGGGATTGCAGAAGTGCTCCACCATACCCGGCATGACCCTGGTTTTTAATGTACCTTATGTCCTTACCTGATCTATAACTGGGTGAAGATACTGAGACCCAAAGAAACACAATTGAAATTTACTAGGTTTGTTCTCCTACTAATGTTAGGAATATCTTGCTCTCCCAGTAAGCAGGGAGGGCAGATCGTTGTCTGCTGAGATGCCCCTCTGGCAGGCATAACCGGGCACGTGGCTCAGGCTTAGTGGAATATAAAGGCATCTGCATGACCTGCTCTCATAGAGCCTCTGTCCTGCAAAGGAGGTGGGGCAGGCAGTCTTCCCATTTCTGGATGAAGAAACTCATGTTTCAGGTGAGTAACTGGCCCAACCTTTGCCAGCCAGTCAGTGGCACAACCAGGACTGAAGCAGGGACACTGATGACTGAGTTCACCAAGTTCCCTGCTGAAGGGAAGGACTGCATAGCTGGCTCCTGATGGTGGCTTCTCTTGCAGGTGCGCTGGTACCCCTCCTCTGATACCACCCAGCAAGGATGGAAGTATCGCCAGTTCTGTTAATTCTTAAGTAAGTGCTGGCCCCAGAGGCCTGGGACAGAAAATGTCCTAGACTCTGACTGTGGGTTCTCTCTCTGCCCAAGTCCCCAGAGCTTGCTACTGTGAGGTGGCACATGGAGCCTGGTCACTGGGTCATCTGGCTGGTTTTCCCTTCTCCCACCCCTGTGAGCCTGCCATCCCCTCGTGTAGCCTCTACGAAAGGAGGCCCGGGCCAGCTCTATTCCTTCACCTCTGCTCATGGCCACCTCTCTCCCCTCCAGGTCTGGTCGCCAGGGAATTTGGTTCTGGGACTGTGTGGTGGGGCCAGAATAGGGCCCTGAACTTCCACTGCTCCCACCCACCACGGCCTGTGCAGAGCTGCTGCTTCTCCAGAGACTGTGAATCTTAAGCCTGACTCAGTGAACTGCTTCCCCTTCCTTTCCCCCTTCCTCAGGCTTGTTCCACCCCAAAGCCCTTCTCCAAGGCCTCCCTGGAGGATTTGAGGGCCTTCTTGCTGGGACACCCAAACCCAGCTAGGAGGCCTCATTGTGACCCAGCAAGACCTGACCTGACCTCCCACCCAAACTTCTTCAAGCTTCTTTAGCTCCCCCTCGAGAAAATGAGGCATTTAATTTTGCATGTTTTCTGGCATGAATTAAGACACTTAAACTTGTGTATATGTGAGTGTACAGTTTGTTCTTACACTGTCTCCATAGCAACAGGTCCTGGCTTATGGTGTCTGGTCCCACTCTCCACACCCCGCCCTTACACCCACCCTGCTTCAGGGAGGCCTGAGCCCTGTGGCCACTTCTCCCCTGAGGGCCCCTGCACCACACATACTTCCAGGCTCAACCACCACCACACTGCATTCGCCTTGTCATTTCAAACCAGTCCTCTGCTTCCTTCTCAGATGGGCCGACAATTACAAGAAAGCCCTTCCCTCTGCCTGTCTTGCTGACCTCTCCACAGGGCACCCCGCCCCGCCACTGCTCCTTGTTCTTTCCAAACCTTAAAACCAACCAAAACGTGAAAAGTATTTTTGTACCCTGTGTAACAAAATATTTATGCATCATAAAGGATTTTTCATGTGTGTACCATTAATTATTAAAGAGACCTTGTTCGCCCTGTCAGATAAGTTTAATGTTTAGTTTGAGGCATGAAGAAGAAAAGGGTTTCCGTTCTTCAGCAGCAAGCCTTTGTATCAGGCGTTGGTTTAAGAAAAATGAAATGAAGAAAAAATTGTGCAATTTTATTTTGTTTTGTGAGCATATCAGTGCTTTACCTTAGTCACAGCTGTGACTGTCTTGCCATTTCAGATGTGGGAGACTAGGTGGCTGTTGTAATTGCTGATCCTGTGAGAATGTGAAACTGGATAATATATGAAATGTAAAATAAAAAAATCCAAAGTGACTGCTCTTTGACCTTTGCTTCCACCTTCCATGAGACACAGACTGCCAGGTGAGGGCGTGCCCAGGAGATGCTGAGTTAAGGGGAAGGAGTGGAGCGCCCACCTGGAGCTCTGGCCTGGGGGCTGTCAGGGCGGGGAGGGCCATGGAGCTCCTGGTGCCTTTCCTTCCCTCCCTCTCTCCCTCCCTCTCTCTTCACTCAACAAAGTCCTGGAGGGGAAGTGGCTTGCCCAGGGCCCATACAACTGGGAGCAGTGTCTAACAGCCACCCTGTGTTCAGTGAATTCAGCTCCTCATACTTAGTTCCCAGGGTAGGAACTGAGGTTCCCTGCACCCAGGAGAAGCCCTGATACTGGGTCGGGACCGGGGAGGGACCTTTGTTTTCTCAGCATGCCTGTGTCTGCTTGGTTTCACCTTTCATGGCCTGTGGTCTTCTCAAGTCCTCTAGTAGAAAAGGACTGAGGTGTGGGGTGTCAGGCTTCCCCAGTTAGCATCCACCCTTTGTGCACATCTCGTGGTGCTGTGCTGGAAGGAAGGAGAGAGCCCAAGAACCTTGTCAGAAAAGGTTGAACTAAGCCACCCTGTAGGCTGTGGACTGCAACTCTGATTGCTAGGAGGGGAACAGATGGGTGTGAAGGTCCCCAGGGTTGTGTGGTGCCAAAGAGCCTCCTGGGCTGGTCAGGAGGTTGTACCCATTCTGACTCTTAGGTGATTTGGGCTCTCGGTTTCCTCATCTGTGAAGCGGTGGTTAGAAATACTTTGTAGCTTCTACTGGAGGGCTGACCCAATGGTTTTACTTTCCCTTTTTCCATCCACACCCACCTAAGAGAGCTGCCCTGCACCCTACCTCCACCCCATACCTGAACCTGTACCTAGAATGAGAGGGCAGGGCAGGCCCCCAGAGTCTCCCCCCACTGGGGTTCATTCCAACCTTGCTCTGAGCAAAAGCTGGAGGGGAGCCTGCTTCTGTTCCTGCACCTGGGGTGATCCTGGTGCCATCCCAATCCTGCATTGGTTGGCTTGCGTCTCAGGTGCATGTGTCAGGTTCATTCAGGTGCTCTGAGGGAGAAGGAAGAGCCTGGGCCCTGTGGGCAACTGGGTGGCAGGTAGCTGGTTATCTGAACCCCGGAGGGAGGCTCTGGGAAGAGGGGTGTTGGTGCCTTTCTTGCCTCATACCCTTTACCTCACTTGCCAAGCAAGCAAGGTGGTCCCAGCCTGCAGCCCATCCTGGTGTTGGTGGGAAAGCTGCTGTGAGCCTTACAGCCCCCACCCAGGGCCAGCCGATGCCTGACCTACTTCAGCTGTGTCAGGAACCACTGGGTCTTCCCAAGGTGGTGAATTATTTAGCTGGGGCGCCTGGGCCTTTCTGAGAGGGGCTAAGAAAGCTGCTCCATAATTTAAAGGCCCCTGCGCCTGTGGCTTCCCTGGGGGGCCTTCTTCATGCTTTACTGAGCAGGGGCTAGGCCGGGGCCTGGGAGGAGTCCGAAAGGGGCGGGGAGCCCTGCAGCCATTCCAGCGGTGGCTTTCCAGCTGGACTAGGGCTTTTCTCAGGGAGTGTGCAGAAGGGCCTCAATGGACAGTCATGCCTGGACTGAGCTTGAGTTGATGAGCCTCCCACAGTTTAAGGGCTTCCTGGCAAGGGTATAGTAAGACTGTGGTCAGAAACACTGGGTTCTGACTCCCTGTCCCATGATCTTTCCAGAAGGTACTTACTCCTTTCTGAGGTGTGTCATCCTGATCTCTGGTGGCAGGTGTAAGGCTTCTTTCCTTCCTGAAAGGGACCTGAGCATCTGGGAATACCAGAGTTCTTTGAACTGGGGTCTCTTCCCAGCAGCACTGAAGTTTCCCAGGGCAGAAGAGGCCACCTGTACATGTCCCCTTCTCACACCGATGAGGCCAGTGCTAAAGAGATGCCTGTGAGGCACTGTGGAGCCTGCTGCTCCTGTGCCCTGGCCAGACACTAGCTCTCCTTGTAACAGAGATGGTGCTCAGGGCTCCAGCTGTACCTTTCTGGGGAGTTGCTGCCTGGCCAGAAATTTTTAGGGACACAACTTTTTTTCTTTTTTCTTTTCTTTCCTTTTTTTTTTTTTTTTTTTTTGGTAGTGATAGAACTTTTATCTCAGGACCTTACCTAGAGCAGGTTCCCAGGTTCCAGGTTGTGGGGTCTGAATCATGCATCCTAAGAATCCATGCAGGATAAAAGTTCAGGCTGCTTGAGGACTTAGAAGACTGGAGGGACCCTACGAAGCTCCATTTCCTGAAGTTTTGAATAAATCCATTTTGATGTTCAAGAGTTCTGTCAGAACGCAAATACCCCTGAGAAACAGGCCTACTTGGGCTTGCTGGCGCACCCCTGTAATCTCAGCAACTCAGGAGGCTGACGCAGGAGAATCACAAGTTGGAGACCTGTCTCAGCAACTTAGCAAGGCTCTAAGAAACTTAGCAAGACCCTGTCTCAAAAAAAAAAAAAAAAAAAAAAAAAAAATTTAAAAAGGGCTGAGAATCCAGGCATAGTGGTGTGTACCTGTAATCCTGGCAGTTCAGGAGGCCGAAGTAGGAGGACCTCAAGTTTAAAGCCAGCCTCAGCAACTTAGCAAGGCCCTACGCAACTTAGTGAGACCCTATCTCTAAATAAAATACAAAAAAGGGCTGGGGATGTGGCACAGTGGTTAAGTGCCCCTGGGTTCAATCCCTCATCCAAAAAAAAAAAAAAAAAACCAACCAGGGCTATGCCCCTCAGTGCCAGAAGGAGATCCTGCAGGGAAAGGTGAAAAAGACTTCCCTCTAAAGCCAACAGGAGGGAGCAGTTGTAGCCCCACTCTGACTCCCACGGGACCTCCCCCTGGATGCACCACTTCAGAAGAGTAGGACTCTACCTGACATGTTCTCTCAGGTGCAGCTGAGGGCCCACTGTTGTGAGGAGAGAGAAGCTGGGCGGATCACTGTTGTGACCATACCTCAGATCTGACCAAAAGGAACCAAGTCCTGATGCTTTTCCCTTGGCAGTATAGACCATTACCCCGTCCACCTACACACTCTGGACAGTGTAGACAACACCCATGGGCTCCCCTACTCTGGTTGCTGGGTGGGGTCGGTAATGGGAGTCCTTACAACAGTTTGAAGGGAATTTAGTGACTGAGGTCAGGTGGCTCTTGGTCATTGTCTTCATGACCTTATAACCTGTCTTCTGAAGAATGCTTCAGATGACCCTGGAAAACCAAAGTCAGAATGTTACCACTGAGAATGTTGAGTCCATTTCCCTGCCCCATTTTACAGATGAGGAAGTTGAAGCGGGACAAATGGTTTGCTCTAATGGCATAAAGACATGTCTCCTGACTTCTACCTCTGCATATGGCCATTCCAGAACCATATGCACAGGGAGGCAGCAGACTGCAGCCACAGGCTTGCAAACTTCCTTACAGTTCCAGAAGCCAGGACCAGAGCTTGGGTCTGCTGCCTGCAGACCCCTTCCTATTATGCCACACTCTGCTTTCTGCTTGAGGTGTCTTGGTCTAAATATGACCTGATCTTTCCCTGGGATCCTGGGTCCTACTATTTGATTAAGGGACAAAGAGAGGCATTCAGTGGCCCAACTAGCTTCAGCCCAGCCTATGCAGTCTCTCTGGCTTTCTTACACAGAAGTTAGGATTGTTGAGTTTATAAAACCCATCTAGCCCCCAGTTTATGCAAGAACCCTAGAAGTCCATCTGCATTTCTGTCTGTAGTAGAGAAAGCGCAACATAGTTTAGGGGGAGGAGTCTAAAACAAGGATGACTGATCTCATTCCATAAGAACTGACCATTTCCCTCTGAATGTGAATATATTTCTCTGGGACTCCTTTTCCTTCTCTCACAAGGTTATTATGAGAATTAATGACAACACAAGGACATGTTCACAGTAGGTACTATTTTCCAGTTATCTTAAAAACCCATTTTATTTTTTAATTTTTTATTTGTTCTAATTAGTTATACATGACAGTAAAGTGCATTTTGACACATTGTACACAAATGGAGCAAAACTTCTCATTCCTCTGGCTGTACATGGTGCAGAGTCACACCAGCAGTGTAATCATACATGTATATAGGGGAGTAATGTCTGTCTCATTCTACTGTCCTTCCCATCCCCTCCTCTCCCCTCACTCTCCTCTGCACAATCCAAAGTTCTTTCATTCTTCCCTAACCCCCTCACCCTCACTATAGATCAGTATCCACTTATCAGAGAGAACATTCAGCCTTTGGTTTTTTTGGGATTGACTTATCTCACTTAGCATGATATTCTCTAGTTCCATCCATTCTTCTTTAAGGCTGAGTAATATTCCATTGTGTATGTACCACATTTTCTTTATCCATTCATCTGTTGAAGGGCATCTAGGTTGGTTCCATAGTTTGACTATTGTGAATTGAGCTGCTATAAACATCGATGTGGCTATTTCACTGTACTATGCTGATTTTAAGCCCTTTGAGTATAAACTGAGGAGTGGGATATCTGGGTCAGTTGGTAGTTCCATTCCAAGTTTTCTGAGGAATCTCCATACTGCTTTCCATGGTGGTTGCACCAACCTGCAGTCCCACCAGCAATGCATGAGTGTGTCTTTTTCCCCCACATCCTTGCCAACCCTTATTATTGTTTGTATTCTTGATAATTGCCATTCTGACTGGAGAATAAAAAACACATTTTCATATTTCCTCATTTTTACCACAAAATGAAGTCGAGTTGATTTCCACTTATGTACTCCTTGACTACTTCTTCAGTGGATCAGTAGTCATTGAAAGGTTTTTAATGTCTAGAAGAAAGGAGAAGGAAAGACAAAGAAGGGGCCCAGGAACTTAGAGAAGACCTGTAATACCTAGACACTTGGCACTAGGTCTAAGCTTAACCACTGAGCCACATCCCTCGTCGTTTTTATTTATCTTAAGACAAGGTCTCACTGAGTTGCTTAGGGCCTTGCTAAGTTACTGAGGTTAGCTTTGAATTTAGGATCCTCCTGCCTCTGCCTCCCAAATCGCTGGGATTACAGGTGTGTGCTACTATGCCTGGCTGTAACTCTAGCCTTTTTAATCAATGCACTCAGGACTTAGTAGTAATACTAATAGGGGTAACTTGTTCATGTACTGCTTTATGGTTTATAAAACCCATTCACATATACTATCTCTGATGATCACCAGAAAAGCCCTATGAGATAAGCAAGAAATGCATTTTCCTCTACTTTTTGCAGCTATGGGAACTGAAGCTAAATAGGTGCCAAAGAAAGCAAAAAGCTTGATTTCCAGGTTTTCTGGTTCCCCATTCAGAGTTTAATGATTCTGTGATTCTAAATCCACAAAGTCTAGGGCTTCTTCAACTCCTGGGAGAACCAACCCTGTTGGCACCAGATAAACCCAGAATGAACAGAAGAAAAGAGCTGGCAAATGTTTCTATCTACTGGATTAAGAAATATGTTAGAAGCCAGGCATAGTGGCATAGGTTTATAATCCCAGCAATTCAGGAGGCTGAGGCAGGAAAATCAAATTCAAGGTCAGCCTGAGCAATTAGCAAGGCCTTGTCTCAAAATTTTCAAATGGGGGATCTGGGGAATGTCTGTAGCTCAGTGATAAAGCGCTTCCCTAGCATGCACAAGTCCATGGAATCAATCCCCAGGCGCCCCCCCCCCCCCCACACACACAGAGAAGACATAGTCTATAAAAACAAAGAATACATTTGTGGGAGACAAAAATTTATTAACCTGAACAAGAGTGAGCAAAACTCAAAAATATCTTGTCAGACAGCGGCTCACGCCTATAATCCAAGCAGCTCAGGAAGCTGAGGCAGGAAGATCACAAGTTCAAAGCCAGCCTCAGCAATTTAACAAGTCCCTAAGCAACTCGGTGAAACCCTGTCTCTCAATAAAAAATAAAAGAGGGAACAACCAGAGAAATGAAAAGTTGTACTCCATTTGTGTACAATGAATCAAAACGTATTCTGCTATCATGTATAACTAAGTAGAACAATAAAAAATAATAATAAAGGACTGGGTGATGTGACTCAGTGGTTAAGCACCTTGGGTTCAATCCCTAGTACCAAAATAAAAATTTTAAAAATTAACAAGTAGTGGGACTGGGGTTGTGGCTCAGTGGTAGTGTACTCGCCTAGCACGTGTGAGGCCCTGGGTTCGATCCTCAGCACCACATAAAAATAAAATAAAGGTATTGTGTTCACCTGCAACTAAAAATATTAACTAATAAAATCTCAATGTAGACTTTCTTCTTAGTTGGGCCCAAACTAGAATATACATATGCCATTGTCAACTACCTACATCTGAATTTATAACTTTAACATTTTTGGGCAACTATGTGGTTACAATTCTGCCTGAGTGAATAACTTTATGAGTCTAGGCAAATTCTTTGAATTGTTGTTTTCTTTCTTTTTTTTTTTTTTAATGCTGCTGGGGATTGAACCCCCCAAGGCCTTGAGCCTGCTAGACCAGCTCTGTACCCACTGAGCTACATTCCCAACCCTGAATTTGTTGTTTTCAATAACTTAAAATTATGAAGCAGGATGAGAAGGATCTAAAAGCTAAATCCACAGGCTGTTGCCGCAAAGCATTCCCCATCCCTGATCTTCAAAGTATTCTGGGAAGGTCGCCTGGGAATGATAAATTTATGAAGAGAAAGTTCAAGTTCTGAGAGGTTCCAATATCCTACTCAACTGTGATGAGTCAAGCCAGAGCACTGAGCTTTGGGATCTTGTCACCCAGGGGGAAGGGCCACATACCAATTTACCCATTCATTCTCTCATGTCATTTTTTTTTCCAAACTTTTTTTTTTTTTTCTTGCGATACTAGGGATTAAACTCAGTTTTGTGCATGTGAGGCAAGCCTTCTACCATGGAACGACATCCCCAGCCATTTTTTTTTTTTTTTTTTGCGGTGCTGGGGATCAAACCCAGGGCCTTGTGCATGCAAGACAAGCACTCTACTGACTGAGCTATCTCCCCAGCCCGCCCCAGCCATTTTTAAAGACAGGGTCTCACAGAGTTGCCAAGGCTGACCTCGAACTTGTGATCCTCCTGTCTCAGCCTTGGAGAAGCTGGGGGTTCAGGCGTGCGCCCACTCCCAGCTTCATTAAACATACATTGAATGCCAGCTCTCTACTGGAGGCTGCATTTGGGGCTGAGGTGGAGAACAAGGCATGGTTTCATCCTGTGGGGGTCTACAGCCCGGGATCCGAGGGTCTGTGCAGTGGAGCTACTCAAGTGGGGAGTAACCAGGAAGGCAAGTGTTAGGAGTCAGTGGTTCCAAATGACCCACTTTCCCTCTTTTCCCTGGATACTATTCTACTACCAGTCTTGCCCGAACCTGACTTTGGGTGCTGGGTGTTGTTCTGGACTTGACTTCCCAGAATAGCTACATAGGTGACTTAAGAGGTGGGTACTGAGGAAGATGCCCCCATTCCAGAGCAGGGTATCCCCAGGATCCATCCCTTGGTAAAAGTGGTCTCTCAGGACTCTCAGATGTGCTTGTTCCTCTCCAGGCCCAGATCCCCATTCCTGGAATCAGGAATGTGCTTCCTGAAAATTAGCTGTGTCTCAGAGGAAAGATGGGAGCAAGAGGTACCATAGATGGGCAAATGGGAAGAGAAAAGCCCCCTGAGCAATGCTCCACTAGGATTTTCCCCAAGGACATAGTCCCCGATATTTATTTGCATACACATTGCTTAAGCTATATATTTAAATCTGCTGTTTACAGCTGCCTCCGAACCATGCCAAAATACCACTTTCCTAGTTTCAGAGCTTCTAACAGGGTTCTTTAGGGCCTATTCAGGACCCACCCCCACTCTGGGTTTTTGTCCCTCGTTCTGTGTCCTCAAGTCAAGACCTTGCACTGATCCTTGTTAGACTAAGCGTCGTCTTCATCCTCCAAGTAATGGGACACCTCAGGGTGACACTGCTCCAGGTCTCATCTTCTTATGTTGCCTTAGACATGCCTGACAGCTGCCCCGTCGCCCCCAAGGACCTTACTCTCTCTTAGGTCCCCTTCGGGTTCTGTGGCCACCTGCATTTGCAGGTCCCTTGCCTTGGCTTCCTGGGGACCAAGGTGAGGTTTCTGCTTGCCTCATGCTTAGCACGGTGCAGTGGACTTCGATGCAGCCTCCCTCCGCTCAGGAGCTGCCGTGGCCATGAGGCTAGGGCACCCTCTTGTGGCCGAAAATGCTCACAAGCCCCTCACAGGTATCTTTCCCTTTCTGCCTCTAGGATGAACTCAACCTGGGGCTACTTGAGGGTCTTTTTTCTGTGCTGTCTGGGCATCGCTGCTCTAACTAATGCTCGCAGAGGCAGAGGGGGGCAGTAAGTCACAACCATTCACGGGGCTCCTTCTGGGCTTGCACCAGGTATACATTCTAGATTCTAACAAACTGCTGCCACCGGGGACATGAAAATATTAGGGGTTGAGGTTGCAGCTCAGTGGTGGAGTGTTTGCCTCCCATGTGTAAGGCCCTGGGTTCGATCCTCAGAAGTGCATAAAAACAAATAAAGGTATTGTGTCCAGCTACAACTAAAAATATATATATTTTTAAAAAAATGAGTATTAGATCCAGACAGATTTGATTCAGTGCCCTTGGTTCATCAATGGAGAAACTTCAGCCCTAAGAGGGAAAAAAGTACACTCAAATTCATTCAGATATGCACAATTGACATAAAACCAGGGTGTTAAAGGCCGAATGTTTTCTCTGATAAGTGGATGATGATACATAACGGGGTGGGGAGTAAGAGAAGAATGGATTGTGTACAGGGAAATGACAGGGGGAGGGGGCGGGGGGAGGAAAGATGGTGGGCTGAGACAGACGTCATTACCCTATGTACATGTACGATTACACAAACGGTGTGAATCTGTGTTGTGCACAATTATAGAAACGAAAAGTTGTACCCCATTTGTGTACAGTGAATCAAAATGCAGTCTGTAAAAATTAAAAAATAAAATAAAAATTAAAAAAACTCAAGAATGTTCTGACACAGTGTCATAGAAATTCAAGTTGGAACCAGACATGATGTAATCTCATCTACTTGGGAGGCTGAGGCAGGAGGATTATAAGTTTAGGCCAGCCTCAGCAACTTAATGAGATGCTATCTCAAAATAAAATTTTTTTTTAAAAGGTTGGGGGTGGGGCTGGGGATATAGCTCAGTTGGTAGAGTGCCTGCCTCGCATGCACAAGGTCCTGGGTTCAATCCCCAGCACCCCCCCCCAAAAAAAAAGGTTGGGGGTGTAGCTCAGTGGTGGAGCACCCTAAGCTTAAATCCCCAGTACCACCACCACCACCACCACAAAAAAAAAAAAAAAAAAAAATCAGTTTGGTTGCCTCTGTGCACTTCCACCTCACTGATTAAACCCCTACCATAGTATTGACACTGAGCTTAGTAACAGTTGATATTTTCAGAGCTTACATTCCTCATGTTGGGGAGGTTTTATTCCCACTGGAATGGCAGGAATGGACCCCAAGCAAGCTCAGGTTTGGACGGTTCCATGTCACTGCACTGTTGTTCCCACTTGCCTCTCTCAGCACTGCCAGGCACAAATCCCCTACATAAACCTGGATGGTCCCTGCACAGACTGGGAAGCCCCTTTAGGGCACAGATCATGCCGCTGTCGCTCACCAGCACAGTCCAGGGCACTTGGTGGTGTCTGACACATGCTAGCTAATCGGCAACTTCACTTCGGTGACACGTTACAGGCGGTCTCTTCCCATCAGTGGACACAAGTCCTTATGGGAAACCAGCTTCCATGGGAGTCCCCACCTGAAAGCAGTGGAAGCTATCTAAAGGCACGATGAGCTGCCTTAAGGCAATGACATTTTAAATGTCCCCGAAGGTCTTCTAGCATGTAGGAGATGATGCTTAATGAGGATGTTCCTGAGGCAAATCCCCCCCCACCCAAGCTATCTCCCCAGCCCTCCTGAGGCAAATTTAAGCCCTGAATGACTGGGTGGACCCCTGACCTGATGTTTTTCCAACCTTTTTTTTTTTTTTTTTGGTACTGGGGATTGATTCCAGGGCACTCAACCACTTGAGTCACCCCCCCAGCCATTTTTTATTTTATCTTTTGAGACAAGGTCTCACTAAGTTGCTTAGGGTCTCCCTAAGTTGCAGAGGCTGCTCTCAAATTTGGGATCCTCCTGCCTCAGCCTCCCAAATCACTGGGATTACAGGCTTCAACCCTGTTCTCTATCATGAAATGCTGGGCTTGGTCAAGAGTTACAAACCCTCAGCTTGTAAGGGCAGGGAATAAAGAGGTGAGGGAGGTGGCTGAGTGGCAGGAGAGCTCAAGCCCTACTGAACTCATGCTTCTGTCCTTAGCCCCAGTGAATTGCTGCTTAGCTGGATGGGGGTTCCATATGGCTTAATTGTTCTGATTTTTCTAGAAACACTGGACATTGAAATTTTAACCGGCTAAAGGATGATGCATGTGCTTGTCACTTTGTAACTTCAGATCAAAGATACATTCTAGTTTTCACTTTGTGCAGTGACTTCGGGGGACAAAAATCAGCCCCAAGGGCTCACTTATCCCAGCCTATATGTCTGGCTTCAGCCTCCCTCCATTGTTCTTTTCTTCTTCTACAGCCAGCAAAGGGCAATTCATGGAGGCTAGGTTAGCAGAGCTTCTTCCTCTCACCCACACCAATCCTGATCTCTGAGGAAGAAACCCAATAGGGCTTTCTTATTATGAAGTGTCCGCAGTGCTACAAGAGGCCACCAGGGGGAGGAGAGGTGCTAAAAAGATTGGTTGTGACTGGTTAAGCAGTGGGGTCGTCATATTAGTTTTTGTATTCAGGCTTGGAGGGTCAGGAAGGCAGCTGGGGTTGCTCTTTTAGGGTACAGTGTGGCTTGCCATTCCCTGCCATCCCTGCCAGTCAGGGCCCATTGCTTCAACTCTGGGTTGTGGGAGCAACATTTTTTTTTTTTTTTTTTTGTAGAGGGACACAATACCTTTTTTTTTATTTATTTATTTTCATGTGGTGCTGAGGAAGGAACCCAGTGCCTCACCTGTGCTAGGCAAGCGCTCTACCACTGAGCCACAGCTACAGCTAGTAGGGGGTTACCTGGACTTTCTGCCCTTACCTGTCTTTCCTTTTACACTCACCTCATCCCACCTTTGTCCCCCAACCAGCCAGCAGTCTCTGGTATCAGACTGATCTGCCTAAAACCGACCTGATAGACCTTTTTAAGAGTCTTCAAAATAGGGCACAGTGGTGTATGTGTATAATTCCAGCTACTTGGCTGACTGAGGTAGGAGGATTGCCAAGTTCCAGGCCAGCATAGGTAACTTAGCAAGACTGTTTCAAAATAATAAATAAATAAATAAATAAATAGGGCTGGGGTGTAGCTCAGTGTCCCTGGCTTCAATCTCTAGTACCACACACACACACAAAAGCCTTCAAGTGCTCCTCATTTCATACAATTGGACCGCTTTTTCTTCAGTGCAGGGTAGAAATGTGCACCCCTATTACATGAAGGACAGTGGGCTGGAAAAGCTTGGCTTTCATCTCAATTGTAATTGTAAGCCACTGGGATATAGCTCACATCCATGAAGGGCTTGCCTCATATCCATGAAGCCCTGGGCTTGATTCTCAGTTCCAAAGAAGAAAAGATAAAACAAAACAAACAAACAACAATAACAAGGGAAAAAAAAAAATCCACAATCAATTATAACAGTAAGAATAAGCCTAGTCATTCCAAGTTCATCGATGAGAAAAAAAAAAGGTCTAATTCAGTCAAACAGAACACAAATATTTCCTGAATATCCCTGTTAGATAGTGTGGAACATATAGTGACCTTGAAGATATGATTCCCATCCTCTAAGAGGCAACAGCTTGTTGAGAAAACATGACACATTTATAAAAGGTAACCAACTCCCAGTGGCCTCCATATGGATAGGACAGGCAATAATAATGATGGGGATATCAGAGGCTGGTCAGGATAGGCTCCACAGGAGGAGTAGCAGTCTTCAAATGGAGACCTGTGTCTCCAGAGGCATGAAAGGACTTAGTCTTAGTCTTTTTTTTTTTTTTTCCAGTACTGAGGATTGAACATAGGGGAGCTCTATCACTGGGCTACATCCCAGTCCTTCTTATTTTTTATTTTTCTTTTATTTTGAGACAAGTTCTCGCTAAGTTGCCCAGTCTGGCCTCAAATTTGCAATCCTCCTGCCTCAGCCTCCTCAGGAGCTGGAATTACAGGCATGTACCACTGTAGGAAGATTTTTCCAAGGATAGATGGATAGGGTTATGTTTAAGAGAATCGATTTCCAGAAAGTCACCATAAATTACAGCAACTTGGGAGGTTGAGGCAGGAGGATCACAAGTTTGAGGCCAGCCTCAGCAACTTAGTGAGACCCTGTTGCAAAATAGAAATTAAAGGGTTGGAGGTATAAGACCTCTGGTAGAGTGCCCCTGGGTTCAATCCTCAATACTGAAAATTATATATTAAGAAATAAAAATAAACTGTATCAAGGACTACATAATTATAAAAAAGTATTCAGGGTACACACGAGTCAAATTACTAAAAGACCACAGTCTTGAGAGCCGGGCTAGAGATGGCTTGGTAGAAGAGGAGGAGAGAGGTATTCTGAATAGAAGGATGAGAGAAGTTAGGTATGGAAGAAAAATTAGGGCATGTTCAGGGAATTGTGAGTGGACCAGATCATGGAGGACAGTCATCTGAGAGAAACTGAGATCATACTAACAGGTATGAGGCTGAGCATTTCTGTTTATTATTATTCTTAAGTATGTAAGTTATGCATGATTACAATCTCCTTGTAAAGAAAAATTAAAGTTTGAAGGATAAGTCTGGGAACGTAGCCCCTATTTGTTTTCTGTTTTTTTTTTGTACTAGGGATTGAATCCAGAGGTACTTTACCACTTAGCTACACCCTCAGCCTTATTTATTTTTTTATTTTGAGACAGAGTCTTGCTAAGTTACTAAGGACTTCCTTAACTTGCTGAGGCTGGCCTTGAACTTGCAATCTTCCTGCCTCAACCTTGTGAGTCGCTGGGATTGTAGGCATGCGCCACTGCGCCCAGCCATCACCCCCATTTCTGGTTCCCTCTCCACTTCTCCAGAGGTGGCCTTCATTTTCAGTTTGGTGTAAGCTCCTTTGGATGTTTCCTTGTATTCCCAAGCACATGTCACATGTCTCTGCATCAGAGAACACTTAAGCTAAGGAGTTTTAGCTTTGTCAT
Source organism: Sciurus carolinensis (assembly GCF_902686445.1). Classification (NCBI taxonomy): domain Eukaryota; kingdom Metazoa; phylum Chordata; class Mammalia; order Rodentia; family Sciuridae; genus Sciurus; species Sciurus carolinensis. The sequence continues at coordinate 90,121,266 of NC_062214.1, forward strand.
AGGTTCATTAACTGGGGGATGATTTATTACTAGATTTTATTATTACTCTTTTGTGTCTTGAAACTATGCTTTGCTCACTGATAAAATTAGAGTTGTGATCTGGGGGCAAGGAAAGGAGTAGCGGGGTAATTTTAGCATAAGAGCTATGACATTATACAGCCAGAGAATGGCATTAAACACGATGCCAGTGGAAAGTGGAGAGGAGGGGACAGAAAAGGTGGTGAAAGGACACCAAACCCCATCTTTGCTTGCTTAGAGATATGCCTGACTGGGTGGAAGTGTGCTCTCTAGAAATGGGTGACTTTCTTGGTTTCTTTTGTGTCCTCATTCTTGATCAAGATAAGATCGTAGAAAACTATGGAATAATCATACCAGTGTGAGGAGCAACTCAGCCTCAGATTTGGGAACAACTGTGGAGTGATGTGGACTCTGGCAAAATCAACTGCCCAAGCTCTTTCTAATGGGATGGGCCATTATTGAGTCCAGTCAGCTGTTGTCCTAAAGTAATATATATCAATATTATCCATATCTTCCGATTTTTCAAAAAGACTGTAGAAATTGGGATTTTAGTGAATTTCGAAATCTCAATATTGACTGAAAAATATATATTTTTTCAGTACTGGGGATTGAACCCAAGGTCACTCTACCACTGAGCTATATCTGTGACCACCCCCCCCCCCCCCCTTTATTTTTTTCCTTTTGAGACAGGTTCTAAGTTGCCCAAGCCAATCTTGAACCTGTTATCCTCCTGCCTTGGTCTCCTGAGTAGCTGAATCAAAATTTCTTAAACAGTATGTTGGCCAAACAAAGCACTAGTCTACAGGCTGCATGTGGCTTTGGGTCTGCGAGTTTCTGATCTCTGTTTCAGAGTTTCCTGTCTGCCATCATGTGTTTGGCTCCCAGCTCTAGGTGGCTGTGAAGGATTCTCAGCTTAAGTAGATGCGGTGGGAATGATTGACTCCATTCCCCACATCTGGCTCCCACTCCTCTCCAATATCCAGCAAGTCACAGAGCTCTGCTAGGAAGCTTGGAGCTTAGCAAAAGTTTCCAGAAGCACCCCTATGAGTCCATGGAAGTCAGCCAACCTAGATTCACTAGAAGGCAAGACCCCCTCCAGGGAACTGGTCCCAAGACCTCCAGTGTCTTTCTCTCAGGCACTGGGGTATGTTCTTATGCCTCTCCCAGGACAGAGCCCAGTGGGAACACAGACTGGTAACTAGTTCTCAAAGGACTCTGTCCTGTGACTAAAGTCAAGCAAGGCAGTCAGACACAAATGAAAGCATGCGCGCGCGCGCACACACACACACACACACACACACACACGCACACTGTGCACTCCCAAGACCTTTTCCCACGCAGTCCCAGGACAGCCGGAAGGCTAGCTAGTCATGGGAATGAACCCAGGCCTCGCTCCCCCAGTGGTAGCTCCACCCTGATTCATTTACTCCTGGCCATGAATCCCTGGCCCCCTCCGCCCCCTTACTACTTCCAGAGGAGGAAATAGCTGAACAATGTGGCAGATCAGAGAATAGGCACAGAGCCTGGAGCCGAGGCCCAGGAGTGGTCCTCACAGGCCATGGTCTCTGACCCCTGGCTGCCTTGCTCCCTGTCAAATGGCTTCCCTAAATGTGGTTTTCCTCAGGCCTCTCCATCCCTAGAAGACTTCACACAGCTGACACTCCTTTTCCCCTTCCTTGGTTTGCCTCTTTCCTTTTTAATCCACACTCCCACACTCCACTTGGGGCTCCAAGTCGGAGGGGCTAAAGCCAGAATTTGATGGGAATTTTGACCTGTGGGGGCAGGTGGGAAGAAAGGTCATTTTTCTCACATTTGTCCCAGGGGCTAGGGAATGCATATCCTGAGAATGAGATGTAATTGGAACAAAAGCACCAGAGTTCTGAGGTCTCATTCTGTCTTCTGGACAGAGTTGTCCCACGTTGGCAGGAGGAATGGAAGTGCTTGCAGGCCATGAGGCCATTCTCAGAGCAACAGAAGGGAATCCAGGCATTTCCAGTTTCCTGGGGCTGAGAAGTTGGTGGGAACCACTACTTTTGGTTTTTCCTGTTGGTCTAAAATAATGATCTTCCTGGGACCGGAACCCAGGCAGGACTCCCACTGCTTCCTTCCAGTTCTAGTGCTTTCTAGTGCCTCACCTCTACAAGGCACTTCCTGGCCTGTGAGCCAAGGGGCAGGGCTCCTCACAAATCTTTTGCTGCCTCAAAAAGTCAGTGTTCTTCCCCCTTCTCCATGGATCCTGGCTCAGGGGTTGGTAGTGGGATCCAAGATAGACCCTATGAGGTGAATCCTGGATAGGTGTCACAACAGGCCAACCTCACACCCTTCTGCCACACTCACCAAGGTTCCAGGACACAGTGGAGATGAATCCTGAATCTCTTTCTGCTGATTTTTGGTTTCACCTTTAATGATTCTCACCTCTTCTTAGCTTGACCATACACATGTGGTCACTTGGAAATCTAAACGGTATTTTTCGTGTATGTCTGATACTGTGGATCACACCCAGGGCCTCCTGTATGCTAGGTAGGCACTCCGCCCACCACTGGGTTCTAGGACTCTACCTGCCATCCTAAAAGGTCTTAGAGTGGGAATGACTCTTTCTGGATCTATTCCTACCCTTTGTGAAACTGGCACAAAGAGCACATGTGCCTGACTTGAGATCAATAACCAATAGAAGGGGGAGTATTGGGACTCCCCCGCCTTTTTTTTTTGCAGTACTGGGGATGGAATCCAAGGTCTCACATATGCTAGGCACATGCTCTATCACTGAGCTACATTCCTAGCCTTTTATATTTTTTTGAGACAAAGTCTCACTGAGTTGCCAAAGGTCTCCTCAAACTTGCCATCCTCTTGCCTCAGCCTCCCAAGTAGTTGGGATTACAGATGTATTCCACGTTTTGTGTCATAACTATTACCTGATATTCTCTCTCTTTCTCCCTCTCATTCTCCCCTACTCTCTCTTTCTACACACACACACACACACACACACACACACACATACATATATAATTTTTGTTTGTTTGTTTTTACTATTGGGTTCTCCAAAAGAGGAGTCACATATTATATCTTTGGCGACTTTTTTTTTTTGTGTGTGTGTGTGCTGAGGATTGAACCCAGGGCCTTGTATTTGCAAGGCAAGCACTCTACCAACTGAGCTAAATCCCCAGCCCTGGCCTTGAACTTGTGATCCTCCTGTCTTAACTGCCTTAGTCACTGCAATTACAGGAGTGCACCACCACACCTTATTCATATCTCTGTCGTTTATATTAAGCTACATGTTTCCCTCCCCTTCCCCACTTCTTAAGTGAAAAAAGAGATTTCTGATCTTTAGAAACATCCTACATTAGGGATTTTGAGGAGTTTTTTTTTTTTTTTTTTTTTTTGTACCAGGGATTGAACTCAGGGCACTTGACCACTGAGCCACATCCCCAGCCCTATTTTGTATTTTATTTAGAGATGGAGGTCTCACTGAGTTGCTTAGTGCCTCACTTTCACTGAGGCTGCCTTTGAACTCTCCATCCTCCTGCCTCAGCCTCCCAAGCTGCTGGGATTACAGGCATATGCTACCACGCCCAGCTATCGCAGCTATCGACTGCATTCTTTTCCTTTCTTTTTTTTTTTTTTTTTTTGCAGTGCTGGGGATCGAACCCAGGGCCTTGTGCATGCAAGGCAAGCACTCTACCAACTGAGCTATCTCCCCAGCCCGACTGCATTCTTGTGGTGACATTTTTTTAAAAATATTTTTTAGTTGTCAATGGACTCAAACCAGTGCCTTACATATGCTAGGCAAGCACTCTACCACTGAGCTACAACCCCAGCCCCTTGTGGTGACATCTTTTGTCTCTTTTTATTTTCTGTAAACAGTAGTTGGATATAAAAGTTTGCTCTGATTCAGGTTCAAGGCTTTTTTTTTTTTTTTTTGGTGCTAGGGATCGAACCCAGGGCCTTGATGCTTACAAGGCAAGCGCTCTACCAACTGAGCTATCTCCCCAGCCCCAGGTTCAAGGTTTTGGCAAGAATACATCATAGGGGCTGAAGTTGTGGCTCAGTGGTAAAGTGCTTGCATAGCATGTGTGAGGCACTGGGTTCGATTCTTAGCCCCACTTATAAATAAATGAATAAAAAATAAAGGTCTATCAACATCTAAAAGATGTTTAAAAAATAAATAAAACCTTATTGTTTAAAAAAAAGAATACATCATAGGTTGTTGATGTGGTTATGAGGTATAACACTCACATCTCTTCTATAACTACAACAGCTACCAACAATCATTGCGTAGATCCATGATCTCCCTATGAGTTTGCAAAATGGTACCATTGCGGCTGGGGGTGTAGTTTAGTGGTGAGCTCTTTCCCGCTTTCCTAACATGCTGGCAGCCCTGGGTTTGATTCCCAGCATCACAAAAGATTTTTAAAAAAGAGAAAGGAGAGACTTTTTAACGTTCCTTCTCCACCCATTGCCTAATTGGTCACTTAGAGACACAGTCCTAGAGAAAAATAGATTGAATGCTTGTTACTCACTCTTTACAGCTTTCAGAATCACCTCACATCAATTATTTTGTTACCTCGGAGTACAGTTCATATAAGAAAGGCACATTAAATGCTTGAAGATGGCTAATGAAGTTCCTTTTCAATTTCTCCTCCTTCCTTCCCTCCTCTGTCTCTTGCATCAGTAAGCATTCATGAATTCTATCATTATAAATTAGCTTTCTTTAGATCTTTTCTGGAGAGCAGATTTTTATACCAATAGAAGTGGGACTAAATTTATGTTTATGGAACATCTTCTAGACTTGGATTAGGTACTTCCACTGACACTATTTTATGTAATCCCCACAGCAATCTTGGAAGGCAGTGCTATGGTCCCATTTTTCATAGAAGACAAGATAGGCACTAAATAGCCTTGACTAGTCCAAAGTCATAGAGCCAGCAAACGGTCAAGTTCAGATTTGTCTTACTCAATACTTTTTTTTTCTTTTTGTGGTGCTGGGGGTTGAACCCAGGGTTTTGCCCATGCTAGGCAAGTACTCTACAACTCAGTTATATACTAACCTGATGAGATTTGTCTTATTCATGTTGCACCACATAGCTTTTGTCTCTGTGTGCTAGGGATCCAACCCAGGGCCTCAGGCACTCTAGGCAAGTGCTCTATCACTAAGCCACACCCCCAACCTCTAATTCATTTTAATTAATTTAAATAGCAAGGGGATGTCATATAGGATAATACATGTTAGATGAAGATGACCCACATATTTGAATTTTTTCTGGCTGGCCTGGTTTCCATAAGGGTAGTCACTCCTTCAAATAGCAAGCTGGTAGCATAGAGCTTCTGATTCCTCCACTAAATTAATGTAGGCAAAGCACAGGATGAGGCAATCCTGGGTCCAAATTCTAACTTCACCACTTAATAGCTTTGAAGTAGAGCAAATAAATTGACTTGCTTGATATAGATAGGCCCGCAATAAATATTAGCTGACGGAATAAAACTCCCTAAGATTTCATTTTCTTCCTCTACAATAAAGTTGAGGAGCTGTTGTAAAAATTAGTGCTATAGTACTATAGCAAGGTGCTCAATAAATTGTTGCTATTGTTGACATAGTGCATTCTTAGTATTTCCCAAATGATTGACCAGAAACTCCCTCAGACCAAAGGGTTACTTGTCCATGGACTGGCAGAAATTAGCCATCCCAGCTCCATTTGAGAGCCAGGATTGCCCAGGTGGATTACAACTGGGTTCAATAGTCTGATTCTGTTGTACATGCAAGAGCATACCTGGTGTGAACTGGAAAGACTAGATGGGGATAGCTGAAGTGATAAGGTAGAGGATCTTAAAGTGAGCCAGAGTATGGGACTAGTCCTGCTCAAGTATCAAATGATAATCTGGGCAGTTCTGGTATAATTTACCACTTTAATTTTTGTGAAAAAGCTTTAGTCTGGCACTCCAATCTTTATTCTGTCCTATATCCTTATCATCTAAAAACCAAAAGCATGTTTGTGAATAATTGTGTCCTGAGATGACTCTGATGTGTGACATTTGTGAATTGGGGCTATTGTGAACTAGAGGTCATAGTGACCTCTGATCTGGAGTATCCCCTTTCTGGGAAGTCATCCTTCTTCCCCAGTTACTTTTGCTGCAGCCTCCTTCAGACTGAGCGCTCACTTCGTATTGTGATGGACTCTCTGTCTCTCACTCAGAGCAGATTGTGACATCCAAGGCAGGAACCTTGTCTAGTTGGTCACTGAGTATTCCTGTACTCTAACTCATGATTGAGGCACATAGTAAGTAGTTGTTCAATAATTATTGTTGAATAAATGAATGGATGTGATTTGAGGTGATAGTGACCCACTATGAGCTGAGAGTTCACTCTCTCTTGATTGCAATCTGGGTTGACTATGAACAGAGTTGAAACCTGATTGTTTTGAAGTACCTGTGATTGTGACCTGCAATGACTATGATTTGAGGTGTCTATACACCAGTGACTGTGACTTTTTGGCACTTGTCTGTGATAAGGACCAGCAGGGATAATGAATGGAGATGCCTATGCATTAGTAACCTTGCATGATTGACTGAAGTAGCCTGCATTGATTTTGACTTGAAGTGACTGTGAACAAGTTAGTGATGGTGGCTTCCACAACTGCTGTGATGTGGCTGTGATCATGACCGACAGAGATTTGGCTTCTGATAACCAAGTGACTGGCTAGTGATTGGGGCATTGACCATTGACCTGAAATGTGTCTCCAAGATGAAGAGATAGTTGATTTCAGCTTACAGTTGAGGTTATTGATCTGCATTATGAGCTGAGGTAACTGTGATCTATAGGCTTGGACTCAGACCTGGAATGGTGCTAATATGTGTGTAGACCTCTTTAGATTTCTAATTTGGTTTTAATAAAATATACTCTAGAGCCTATAAATGGCACTGCCCTTCTTGACCCCACCAAACAAGGAATAGGAACTAGGACTAGGTTTGATCAGTCTTCAGAAAACGATTTGAAATTCAGTGCATCTTTTGGGCTGTGGGGCATAGCTACGCCACCAACTCAGCCACGGCTTCCCCCTAAAAGGGGCATTCATTCGCAACTCCCCTACCACCATCCCTATCCCCCGCTATCCGTCCCAGAAGCGCCTGCGCGGAGGCGGGGCGGTGCTTTGCCCTTTGTTGTGGGCCCCAGTTTCCCAGGACACCGCGCGGCTCCGGGGTGGGGCTATGCTGATGAGGCACTTGGGGGCGGGGCGGTTGCGGCGTCGGCGGCGGCCGGGGAGGGTCAGTTGGAGGCAGGCGCTTGCTGAGGCAGGAGGAGGGCTCTCGGCCCGAGGCCTGACAGGGACTTAGCCCGCCGAGATCGGCCCGCGCGCGCGACCCCACACCCACCCACTCATCCACCTACCCACTCCCTGCGCCGCCTCCTCCCACCCTGAGCAGAGCCGCCGAGGATGATAAACACCCAGGACAGGTAACGGCCCGGCCCAGGCTCCCCGCCCCCATCCTCTCCTCTTCGGCTCCAGAGGGCCTCCTCCCCCACCAACCAGCCGGTCCCCGCACCCTCCCCTCCCCCCCGGCACAGTAGGTCCCCGACAGGGCTCCGTCCGCCTCCACCGGATCCCTTCAGCCATCCCAGTTGGAGTTCCAGACCCGAAACTGGGCCTCTTTCCGTCTTTTAGCCCCCTTCCTTCAGTCCGGCCCATCCCCCTCATCCGGGCCTCTTCCTCTAAAGCCCCGGCCCCCCAACAAACGGGAACCCAGTCTTTCAGTCAGGTCCTGTGTGTCCTCCTTAAAGGTGTCCCTTTACCCCCACTGGGCTTTCTCCCTCCTATGGATTCCCTGAATATCCCCCTCCCCCCACCAGTGTCCTCCACATATATTTCTTACTCCCCCTGTAAGTCACCGACCCCGTTTTGAATCTGCTTTCTAGTGAAAACTGCACCCCCAACCAACCAGACCCCTCTCTTGTTACTACTTCCTTCCCACCAGTCAGGTTCCATCCTTCAGTTCTCAACTTGACCCCTTACTCCCCACCGCTCCCAGGTCTAATGGTCTTTACAAAGATTCCCAGCCCTTCCTTTGGTCCCTCACTCCAGCTTTATCTTTGCCCTCCTTTCCTCCTTCCACACTCCGCTCTCGGGCTCATTTCCCTTGTCTCCCAATGCCATTCCTTTTATTTCCTCAAACGCTTTGGACTAGATTCTTGTCCTTTTCTCCCTAAGGGTGTCCCCCCACCATTCTAAAACCTCCTACCCTTTAAACACTTACTTTCAACTGGATCTTGTCTTTACTCCTAACTTTTCCCATCTTAACTGATTCCATCTTTTTTTTTTTTTTTGAGTGGTGCTGGGGATTGAACCCAGGACTTCATGAATACTAGGCAAACACTTTACCACTGAGCATATCCCTAGCCCACTGAACCACATCTCAAAGGTCATCAGGTCACAGAACTTAGCCCCATACTACTTCTAGTAAAGACTTTCAAGGAATACCTTCCCTTGGACTTCTCTTCATTCAGATCAGGCTCTGTACTATGGACACTAAGCCTTGCAAGTTTCCTCCTCCCAAACCCAATTCCAGTTTCTCCTCATTAAATGGAGAGAAAGCCTGCACGTCTTTCTGCAACTGAGATACTAGATATCTAAATACTGGATATACTAAATAGATACTGGGTCCAAACTTAAATCCTTTTATCCTTCCCCCGACCTGAACTAAGCTGAATTCATTACTCAAATTTTCTTTCTCTTTTCTCTTTCTAGGCAGTTTCTTCTCACTTATCACCCTCAAATATATTCCATAATTCTGTCCCAGACACTATTCTCTGAAATGGTTCCATAATTTCCTCATTCTCAGTTTTTAACCCTGGTTGTTCCTTGTGCATCAGAGTGACTTCCATTTGCAGTTCAGACCTGATTCTCTTCCTCATTTTTTCTCTAGACATGTTGCTGTCCCTCTGAAATGTGTATGAAGTTCATTAGTTCCCCACACCAGACCCTTTGTCTTCATATTTGCCGTATGACTTCTGCCCATCACCAGGGTCTCATTATTTTGCCAGCAGATCCATTCCCTGTAAATCCTCCTTAAACCATTTCATGGTCCCTCCTAAACTTGACTTTACTTCCTCTCATAAATATAGCCTTACTGCTTTTCTTCACATAGAGCTCTAAGTGCCACTTATGATTCCTTTCTTACTAAATGGTCTCCAAGTTAACATTTCCCAATTATCAGCACCATCCTTATATATTCCAACTGGGTTTCAATTTTCTTGCATCTTAATATTTCTTAATCCTGACTGCACATTTGAAAAAGTCACCTGAGCCCCCCTTCACCGATTGGTCTAATTGGCCTAAGGTAGGGCCTGGATATCTGCACAAATTTTTAAAGCTCCCCAGGTATTCTTTCCAGTGTCTCAATGTTGAAAAACACTGCCCCTCTTCTTTCAACAGGCTTTATTTATAGCTTTTCTCATTATATTCCTTTTAGTGAGTGTCAGCTCTTCTTTACTGAAAAGGGCCTAGTCTTCTTCAGGGATTTCGTAGTCTTTCACTCCCTCTCCAGAAGAACCGGAGATACCTGCAACAGCTTCTTAAATTCTCCTTTCAGTTACCTGGTTCTCATCTTTTAGCCATTTTCTTCCCTAAATTGTTAAACTCTTATCTAGTCTTCCCACTTTCATTTCTTCTCTGTATAAAGAAAATTTACTCCCTATTTCCTGGTTTGTTCCTGTTTGACTCATTATCCCAGCCTCCTAAATCCTCTTTACCTACAATCCCATTCTGCTTTTGTATTTTCCTTTTCAAGACTATCCACACCCAACCCCCATGCATTCCTCTTCCATTCCATCTTCTCTAAAGCAGTCCTTCTGGAGCTGAGGAGGTGGAGGTGGATAGATAGGTAACTTGGATGGTGCAAAAAGTGTTAACTATGTATGGAGGGCTGTGTGTAGAGGATGGATGGCAGGATGAAATGCAGGGGTGGAGGGAAGCAGAGGAACCTACAACAAAACCTGCTCAAAGGGTATGTGAGATGAATTTTCTTAGCTGTTCTTATGCTTTTGTCTGAAAGGTGTCTCAGCAGTCATTCTGTGGAGTCCTCTGAACTGACTGGTCTAGATGCCAAGGCCTTTGTTGGCTGAACCCAGAGTTAAGCACTTGGGACCAACATATAAGGGTCTTCACCAAATGAGTGAGAGAGACCTGAGTTCTAGTTCTGCCTTAGCCAGTGTGCTTACATGTAAGAAGAGGGGATTGGGTTAGCTTAAGTTGAAGATTTCTTCCAGCTTAAGTGGCAGAACAGGCTTGCTGGTCTCCAGGCCCTTCCTTAGTGTGTTGGTAATTTGAGGGGCTTAACTGTGTGAGAGGTAGGTGGAGGGAGGAGCCAGCTGGCCTGGCAGGAGCTGGGCCTTGGATGAGACTTCTCTACTTTGGCCTGGGGGTGGGGTGGGGTGTGCAGCGTTTCTGGTTTCCTTGAGTTACTGCAATCCTGTTTCCCTAGCATGTTTTCCAGCCTCCTCTGGCCTGCTCTAACTTTCTAAAAGAAATCCTGCCTAGGGATTCCGATAAGAGCCGGATGCTCTTTCCAGCCAATGTTGTTGGTGTTTTGTATCCGCAGAGGGGGGAGTTGGCTGGTTTAGCTCCCATTGGGTGGGGGATGGGATTTCCAGCTTCCCCAGCTCCAGTGAAAAATGCAGGAGGAGGTGGAGGCTTAGTTTCCTGAAAGAAATAGTTGAAGAGCCGGCAGTATGTTTTGAAAACAAGGCTCTTCCTTTCCAGCGTTGTTCTGATTGGTGATTACAAAATGTCAAAATTCTTGATGGTGGGGGAGGGAAGATGCAAATTCAAGCCCCTTTATTATGTTTTTTGAACATAAGGTTTAAATCCAAGAGGAAATCAAGCTTCCTGGCCTTCTTCTGCCCAGACCTGTGGGGGCAGGGATACATTATCTGTTTAGGGATATACGAAGGGCTTGCTTCCTATCTTGTGACAGTACAGAATTTGTAGAAGAGCTAGCCCTGGCTTGATAGCCATGTTATAATCATTCTGTGTGCTGATGGACTTTGGGGAGAAGCATTTGGTTCTACAGGTGGTTTTTTGAGGGGTGGGGGTGAGCAGGGCACTAAAGCCATATCAGAACTAACTGAGCATCTTCACTGAATGGTTTTGTGGGTAATAGGATTTCTGTCTTTTCCCAAAGAATTTGATTTGGGTTATTCCTTGTTTATTGGCATTACGGCTATTTGAGTGTAGGGTGGTAGAACCAGTTTTCCTAAGATATGCCTTCAAGGACACCCTACAGAGAGAAAGAAACTCCTGTATAGTTAGGAATTCCTCCAAACTGAATGCTTCAGAAAGCAGTATGGACTAATAATAGCAATTTCTCATTCTGTCAAGAAATCCAAATTTAGCATCAGAGCTGCTCAGAAAAAAACAAACAAACAAACGGGGGGCTGTGGACTGAGGAGTGGGATAGAAGGATATTACAAATGTTAATTTTTAGGAAAAAAGTAATTCATCCCTTTTGAAACAATACACTGTGTTGATGGAAATTGATTCCATGGTTTGGAAGGCTAAGTGAAAACTATAGCTCAGAAATGGCCGTAGATTAGTGAGAATTTTGTTACTTTAAGTGAATAGACAGGTAGTTTTCCTGTTAGCAGCGGCAGAATGCTTTGTATTAGCCTTCAGAAAATTTCCTAGGCCTTTGATACAGTATGAAAAATGAAGTAATTTTATCCTGGGAGAGGCGGCTGGAGACTGTGTGATGAACTTACTATACAAACTAGATCGCAGTATCTAAAATTAAGAAAGTAAAATTAAGGTCTTACTTTAAAGCATGATTACCTCGTCATGCAGCCTACTTTGGTAGCACATGTGGTTGTACCTACTTTTGGTAGAAGATGTACCGTACTATCAGCTGTGTGATAAGCAAACCTCAGGGGCACAGATATTCTGCTACCATACATGTTTATTATGGAGAATAAACCAAAACCCAAATTTGCTTTCAGCCTGTGATTCAGGGTGGTGATGTCATTTTCTTATAATTATGCATAGCAAGTCCTACTCCCTTTGGAATGCATAACAGTGGAGTGAAATGACTTGTGCCTGGCATCTGCCCAAGGCCCCTTTCTCAGATGGAAGGGGAAACTGGCAGCTGCAAATCAGCCTGTATGGTCACACTAGACTGAAGGTAGCCATCACCTCCCACCTTTCTTCCTATTTCTTTTTTGTTAAGTGTGATGGTAGCTCTGAATTGGTCTCCCTTTACGTAAGGATTAGTCATCAGAGATATTCCTAGTCTTAGAGTAAAAGCAGCCTCTGTGAGGGAAATAAGGGCACTCTGGGTATTTTATGAAACAGGGCCTGAGACATGAATGGGTCAGAAGTGGTTAAGAGGGAAATGAATATATAATACTGGAAATGTGATTTTTGTGTCTTTTTTATTTGATATCAAAGGTAGGTAATATCAAAGCCATCTGATCTTCTCTGATAGGTAATGAAACAAGAGAAAAAGGGTGCAGACTTTGAATAGGTTGAAGAAGCCACTGATTGAAGAGAAACCTGATCAAAACTTATCAGAGGATTTGAATTCAAGTGTTTGTTAGATTCTGTGCCTACAGAATTACTTTTACATTAAATCTCAGTTCTGTGTAGCAGGATGTACCCTGCTTTGAGCAAACCAAATATAAAATTCAAAACTGATACAATCAGCTGGAAGTGATTCTTTAACAGAAGATCTTTTATCAAGAGATTTAAGGTTGGTTCTTTTAAAATAGTACTCTAGATATTTAAAAATAGGATTTAAGTTATAAAAATTTGATTTAGCATCAGTGTTTCCAGGAATATATGCTGCACATACTGCCTGTTGATAGCCAGTATATGAAATTATGACCAGTCAAGGATATTTCAGACAGCAGTTTCACAGATGCTTTAAATTAGAAGCAGCAGGGTATGATGTTGGTAGCATTCATTTATATCTTGAGGACTGTTTCCAAGGGCATGTCCTATAACACATGAGAAGATAAAAGGCACCAATAGCCTCTAATCTTCCATCTTCTGACTTGCCTTGTATGCCTGGATACCTGATACCCTCTTTGTCCCTCCCACTCCTTAAAAAAATTTTTTTTTTGGTACTGGGGACTGAACCCAGGGACACTTAACCACTCAGCCACATTCCCAGCCCAGCCTCTTTAAAAATTTTTTATTTTTATTTTTATTTTTGCTGTGCTGGGGATCGAACCCAGGGCTTTGTGTTTGCAAGGCAAGCACTCTACCGACTGAGCTCTCCCTAGCCCAAAATTTTTTATTTTGAGACAGGGTCTCACTAAGTTGCCTAGGGCCTTGCTAAGTTGCTGAGATTGCCCTCAAACTTGCAATACTCCTGCCTCAGTCTCCAGAGCCACTGGGATTACAGATGTGCACCACCATGCCCAGCACATGCCCCTTAATTTCCTGAACTACTGCATATGTACCCATCCCATTTTCCTTCTCATTTAGGCAAAGGTTTTCTGAAAGAGAAGCAATTTGCCATTCATTGCAAGCAACTAATAACAGATGCTTTATAATGGATGAAGACGATAATTATTGTCATCTATTGTCTAACAAGCTTATCCTAAACCCCAACTGTTTCCCTTAGGGAACTGGTACTGGATCACCTGTGTGGAGTCCTGACACACTCTATCCATCCCCACTCACACACATGGTTCTTTCTGCACTTTATGGGGGAGGAGTAGAGCTTCTCTAGAATCCTTATGTGTGAGAGTAGGGAATTAAATTATTTGTTACCATAGCATAGACATCTTGCATTTATTTGGAAAGATCAGGAAACCAGAAATATCACAAGTTTTTTAATAGATTAGTGCTGGACACAGGGCAGGTTCCAGGGATTATTTCTAGAAAACCAAGAGGGATTCTGTATATAAAACAAAACAAACAAAAATCCCCACAATGTTCTGATCTTTTCAGGGGTTTGCCCCCATTGCTTAGGGCCTCACTAAGTTGCTGAGGCTGACTTTCAACTTGCAGTCCTGCTCCAGCTTCCCTTTTTGCTGGGATTACAGGCATTTGCCACTGCACCTGGTTTGTTTCTAATGTTTGCAAGTGCAAATTAGCTAAGAATGAAGATATTGGTTGGAATGCAGGGCAGAGGTTCAGTGTAAATCACTTGTAAAAATGGTTTGAGAAATTTCCTCTGGAAGTGGGAGTCTGGCACCAGAGTTTTAGAATTGTAAGGGCTTTGGTGATCTAGTTGTATTGTGAATCCAAGCAATTCTTCTGGTATGCAAGGTGACTATCTATTCCAGAGGGAATTTGCCCAGTTCTTGGGTAGCTCTGCTGATCAATGCAAGCAAGCCAGTTTTTTCCAGTGGCCCAGTGTTCTGATGCCTATAAAGGAACCTCAATACAGGCCAAAGGGGCCACTGGGGAATGAGAAGGGAATGTGTGTGGGGTGCACCTTTGTTTAGGGAAACTCCTCACCCTTGTTTTATTCTTTCTATCCTGGACACTTCTGCCCCTTAACACTTTGGAAGGGGAAATATAATAGTTTATTGTCCCGAGCAGAAAGTAACTCTCTCAGGCAAACCTCAGAGGAACAGAGATTTGAAAACCCTAAGTGTAGAGATGAGAATGCCTCAGGGTTTTCCAGAAAAGGTAAAAGGTAGGGCATGGGGTAATAATCCCTAGCTGTCAATGCTCCTTCAGGCTCACAGATATTTCCCTGGGAACTCCATTTCCCAAGGAAATTTTCAGGTATGCTTTTAGGCCCCCAGTTAAAATCCCTGAAAGAACAGATCTTAGAAGTTGAGCAGTGATGGCTTTAGACTTCCAATCTCAAATGGAATGCTGATACAGGACTGCTAGTGATGAGGGTCTAAGTGGGCTGCCCTTTGGTTTTGTTGCCATTACCATGTTAAGTGTGTGTGTTTAGTTTTGTCGCTTTTCACTTTTTATCCCAAAATTGGCATGCTGTGATAGATCAAGCCAAGGATAGTGTGAAGAACTGTTGCCTCGTACCATTTCAGGGAGGACAAAAAGCCTTGATTCAGAGCATTTGTTGATTTCTGTACTGTAAATTTACCAACATGGCACTGGGGAGAACCGCGCATAGCATAGTCTTGAGTGCTAGCTCCAGCACACCACGGCAACACTCCTATGCACTGCCTTCCAGTTATCTTGAGGCTGGTGTATGATGGCTAAGGGATAGACCTGTTGCTTAGTCCTGGTGTACATGCAGAGTGAAGTCCTGCTTCACTTGCCCTTGACTTGGGGTTGGCCTAAGGAGCCACTAAAGCAGATTCAAAAAGGTAGTAGAAGAGATCTGGACTCCCCTTCCTGGAAGCCATGGTGCCCAGTAAGGGCACATACCTAGAGGTGAGGGAGAGCTCCTATAGGGGTTTTTCACTTTCTGTAGTCCATCTGATTGTTGGCTTCCTTATTCAGGTCACAGCATATATACCTTTTCCCAGCATGCCCCTTTCCCACAACTAAGTGTCTGTTCTGACCACATCAGTATTACTACATTCCCACACTTGGGTTGCGAAGTGACTAGCAAAGAGAGGCAAGTGGGCCCAGCATTTGCTGGCAGACCAGGGACAAATTCAGACACTGTAATATTGCTCTGGAAGCCAAATCTCATATTTAGTTTTGTTCTTAATCCTAGAAGGATGTGCAGTAGGTGATTTCTCATTCTAGTTCCTTTGTTCGGATGGGGGATGGGGGCCGTAGCTTTGGGAGTTCCGCAGGGACAATACCCAGTGGTCAAGGTCCATGTGCCTTTCTTGAGCCTGACATGTAGGCTTTGTGATTCTGCTGCTTAGCTTGTTGAGGTGTTGATGGCTTAAGGAAGGATATTAGTGTGGGCACAGGTCTGGAGTCCTAGTAGGCAAGCTAGCATCTGGTTCCTCCCACAGTATGCGTCTAGTGCCGCAGAATTTGTCTGAAGATATCTGATCAGTGCTCCTCTTGTCAGACATATCCAGCTGGACTCCCTTGGGCCTTCTGGAATTCCTATATCTCTTCAGGGCTCCTTCAAGAGAGCAATGGTAGTTTCAGAAGCTGAAGTAGGAAGGACTGGGGCACTGGTGGGCCCTTTAGAACACTTGTTTAGGGGAAGCCAGGGTAGGGGCTGGGGTGGAATTTTGGTTAAATTTTCAAGCTTTAGTATTTACTGTATTACCTTCTCTTTCTCTTGCAGTAGTATTTTGCCTTTGAGTAACTGTCCCCAGCTCCAGTGCTGCAGGCACATTGTTCCAGGGCCTCTGTGGTGCTCCTGATGCCCCTCACCCACTGTCGAAGATCCCCGGTGGGCGAGGGGGCGGCAGGGATCCTTCTCTCTCAGCTCTAATATATAAGGTAAGGAGGAACTTGAGAAGGGACGCTCTGGGCAGAGTTCTTAGATACTACTGAGCTGCTGCTCAAAGGGAGCAGTAACTTCATTAGTCTTGCAGGCCAGTAGTGGGACTGGGAAGGACTCTCTCGACTGAGGCTGCTGTGTGGCTTTTCTGGAGTTCTAGAGGGAGGCATCATTGCTGCCTTTTTATCTGCTGCGATTGAGGTCCAGAAGCTGGTTTGGCTTCTCCCTAAGACTGGGATGGAAGGTTAGCAGGACAGCTGAGTTCTGGTCTCTTGACACTGGGATAACATGGACCCTATAGTTCACCTGAAAGCAGGTTTTGGTTGGTTAAGGCCCCAGCCAAACCATCACAGATATCTTTTCAGAGGGAAGGGAAAGAACATGGTGTTAGGAGAAAAGCATAGGCTTTCAAGTCAGACCTAGGTTTGAATCTCAGCTTTGCCATTTATTACCTTGAGAGCTTTGGTTGATATCTTAATTGTTCTTAAATCTCAGATATTAATATCTGAAATACTAATGCCTGTCTTAAGTGCTTTTGAGACTATTAAATGGGACCTTACCGTGCATCATACTCGGTACCTGGTATATACCTCGTAGACATTTCCTTTCCCAACATCAACTGGTTTTAGCAATGGCTTCACTTAGCCAGATGTAGGTCTGTATTTCCAGCATACCCTGTGTCCTATGCCCTTTTTTGGTTCAGTACATTCATAGCACCACCTGGTTAGGAAACATATGACATGGCCAGAGGCAGTAGTGATATGGTCCTTTGCCCTGCTTTCCTTCCCAGGACGAGAAGCTCACTGTGACCCAGGACCTCCCTGTGAACGATGGAAAACCTCACATCGTCCACTTCCAATATGAGGTCACCGAGGTGAAGGTCTCTTGCTGGGATGCAGTCCTGTCCAGCCAGAGTCTGTTTGTAGAAATCCCAGATGGATTATTAGCTGATGGGAGCAAAGAAGGGTAAGGAGCAAGTGCTGAGGAAGGGAAAGGAACAGATGGGAAGATCCTCTTTCAGAGGAAGGTGTATGTTTATTGGGGATAACAGATTTTTAGCAGAGTCCATGCTTTCTTCCCTAGCTCTAGACGTCCCAAGTAGATATCATTTTGTAATGGGTTATTTTTAGCCAGTAAAATAGGCCTGCTCTAAGTTATAATTAAAGCAGATCTTTATCATATTAACCAAATGCCTACTACTTTAATTGCGCCCTGGTTCATGCTTCCAAGCAGATACCAAGTCTCTCTTGAGCCACCTTACAGTGGTGCAGTTCAAAAGGCCAGGAAGCTCAGAGATACAGTTGGATTCCATTTGATTGGGCAAGACCTTCCATGCAGCCCATGAAAGCAGCAGTCCTGAGGATAGAGTTCTCTTGAGTGGCTCCAGTCTCTTGAGGAAATACTTTTAAGCACATCAGGTCCCAGAGTATCCTGCTCAGTGGCAGGTGACCTTATCAAAGTTGGCAATAATCCCTGAAGAACTGGGTTCTTTTCTGGGTCCCCAGCTCTGATTTGTGAATTGCATTAGTTAATATGGTAGTGTTACTTTCAGATGATGAACTTGTCACAGGAAGATATAATCCAGTAACATTTTTCTTAGGGCTATGTGTAGCTTATTTTTTTCTGAACTCAGGGCTCCCAAGATCTCAAAATAGAGAACCTTCCCTCTGTAGCTTCGTATTGTATTGCTGGCTGTTTGGTTCAGAAAAGCCCCTTTTTTAAGGGTTTGGAGTAGGAGGGCCTGACTAGTTTTCTTTGCTTCTTACAGATTGTTAGCACTGCTGGAGTTTGCTGAAGAGAAGATGAAAGTGAACTATGTCTTCATCTGCTTCAGGAAGGGCCGTGAAGACAGAGGTGAGGAGTCAAAGCAGCCAGATACCTCCAGGCTGGGCAGTGAAGTCTGGGAGGAGGATACAGGGCTCCCGTTCAGTGAGTGGGGACTCCCACTTGCCCCACCTAGTACTGGGGATTGAACCTTAAGACTGTTTTACTCTGAGTTACTTTTTGAGATAGGGTCTTGCTAGTTACTCAGGCTGGCCTTAAATTTAGGATCCTCCTGACTCAGCCTCCTGAGTATCTAGGATTACAGGTTCTCGCTGGCAAATTAGGCTGGGAGGGGAATTGCCCAAGGATTAGTAAAGGCCTAGTGCTTGCTTGTTCCATCTCTTTGGAGTTTTCCTTTGATTTAAGCCTATCCTTGTTTTTCTCATCAGAATCCTTTTTATGCTCTTATCTTCTACAGCTCCACTCCTGAAGACCTTCAGCTTCTTGGGCTTTGAGATTGTGCGTCCAGGTCATCCCTGCGTCCCCTCTCGGCCAGATGTGATGTTCATGGTTTACCCCCTGGACCAGAACTTGTCCGATGAGGACTAATGGTCATAGAGGATGCTTTGCCCAAGAGCCACAGTGGGGGAAGAGGGGAAGTTAGGCAGCCTTGGGACAGAGGAGAGGGCTCCTTGCTCTCTAGGGAAGGACGCTGAGGGGCTCAGGGTGAGGGTTGCCTATTGTGTTCTTGGAGTTGACTTGTTGAAATTGTTTTCCATAAAGAACAGTATAAACATATTATTCACATGTAATCACCAATAGTAAATGAAGATGTTTATGAACTGGCATTAGAAGCTTTTTAAACTGCGCTGTGTGATGTGCTCTATCTAGCCTAGGGGAGGGCATTGCCTAGAGGGGGAGGGGCTATCTGGGTCCAGGGGCAAGGGCTGGTGGGCAGCACTGTCAGGCTCAGGTTCTCCTACTGTTGGGCTTTCTGTTTTGGTTTTAAAACTTATGTATTCTCTTTCTTTGCTTCCTGTCACCCCAGGGGCTCCTGAATAGGCTTTTCAGCTCCCGGGTAGTGTTCTTGGGTTTTTTTTTTTTTTTTTGGACACCACCTGGGCTTCTCTGTGTACATTGTATCTGGCCTGGTGTAAGCAGGTCTGACCCCTCCTCTTTTACAGCTTAGTGTTATTCTGGCATTTGGTTAAGCTGGCTTTATCTGTTTAATGTTATCAGTGCATTTAAAATAGGGGCATTGAAGTTCACTCCCACTGATGGGGCTTTTTTTTGGGGGTGCATGGGCCTTAAGAAACACTAAACTCCAACTCTCAAATTATTACCAGGAGTTCTTACTCCTGTGCTCAGGCCCCAAGGTCTCCTTCTAGGGTCACAAAGAGCAGAGAGAGAGAATAGCAACTCAGGGCCTGGGAATTTTGGGGAATCTGTTCTTGGGGACCAGATGCCTCTGGCTGGCTGAGCGTAGTGCTGACTGCCCCTAATAGGTTCTGAGCAGTGCTTAACACACTGCTCTGCAGGGCCTAGGGGCAATAGGAAAAGGGGCTAAAAGTGGCCCGCTCTTTTCTATTTCAATGAACAGCTTTATTCTAAGGGGAGAGGAAGGGACAGGAGATCTAGACTGGGTGAGGGAAAGTGGGGGTGTCAGGGAGGAAAGTGTGTTGTGTTACTGTGTCAATAAACTGATTAAAGTTATGGTTGGTCTGTTCTTTATTCCTTTACCAGGACCAACTTCTTACCACTACTGTCTTTTGAGCTGAGAGCCTTAACTTAATAGGGGTGTGCTAACATGCTTCTCCAGGAGAAAGCTTCAATGCAGTAGGTCTGATAAACTGGCCAAGGTCTCTGGGGCTGTGTTGTACTGTGCATTGTGGGGTTGCTAGGAGTCTGAGACACACTGAGAGAGCCCCCTGGAGAGAGAGGCATGTACAGATCAGCTTCATGTAGAATAGAGGCTCTCCCTAGGATCCAATTGTTCTTACTTTTATAAGTCTGGGTTCTAAAACTGGTTTTTGGCTTTTGCATGGAAGTGCCAGACACTTCTTATTTCTTGAGGTTTCTGAAGGAAGCAGCCACAAACCTTCCCTATTCTTGTTTTCTCCTTTTTTTCTTTTTTCTTCTACCTCCTATAGCTTTGTAACTACTGTTGATTCTTAAAGTTTATCTGTGGGTCTTTGGCCAATTTTCACATTGTATTTCATGGCTTGTGTTTTATCTGGGCCAAATCATTAACTTTGGGTTCCACCAGGTATTCCTTAAAAGACTTGAGGCAATACCCCCACTCTCCACAAATAGTAGAGCAAGTCTGGGACTAGACACATTGAATTGAAATCAGCTAGGCTGTTCCCCATTAAGCATATTATTTCTAGAGGCAGCCTAAAGGAGTTAGGCAGTTTAGGATTCATATGTTAAATCCAAGGAATCTGCTAGTAGACAGGGTAAGAAAAAACCCTCAGTCCTTTACTTTTCCTCCAAAGCCAGCAGAATGGACAGGAAACATTTGAGATTCTCCTGCCATCTGTTGGTGGTTCCTGTTCAATACAGTCAAAGGACTGAATTTGAAACCCTGGTACCCTGGTCAGGATGTCCCTTTCAAAAAATAACTTTGGCTATTGAAAGTCACTGACAGGAAAGAAATTTGGTATCCAAAGTCTGTACTCCAGTTAAAAAAACAACTTGGAAGGCAGAACTTTTTTTTGGCGGGGGGAGGAGTTGGGGGGTAGAGAGGGAGGGATAGAAATGTGAAAGGCAACTAAGTCTAAATTTAAGAACAGGGACATTAAAAACTTTATTCAATAAATACAACAAATAATTTAAAAATATACTTCAATTCCAAGCCAATTAAGAAAAGGAAGAAGAGACAAAGGGAAAAAAAGCAGGGGAGGAGGAAGGTAGAGGAAAGGAGAAAGGTGGAACAATGGTTTGGTTGGGCTGTGTTTCAGAAGGTATCACCCTTTGAAATTCTGATCAAATGCTCTTGATCCATAACCCCTTAGCCCTTTTTCTGATGGGGTAACTACAGGAGTCCACCAGCCATGAATGATTCTCTGGGCTCTGGAGCAGAGCACTTTGGAGGCTGGAATGCATGGGGGTGGGATGGGGGAGTGCTGGGGGTCCTTTTCCAGTCGTTCCTAATCCCCCAGGCAGGTTCAAGTAGTGCAAACTCTTAGGCAGAGAGCTCCCAGCTGCATAGTTTCATGGGTGAGCATTCAAGCCAGGGCCTCTGGGAGATGGGTCCCAGAATACCCAGGGGTCCAAAGCCACTTTGGTGAGTGGGATCTTAGGGTGAAGAGGAGAGGCCAGAACACAGGACAGAGATTCTGGGCTAAGCCAGAAAACAGTGCTGGGCAGGGAAAGGGCTACAGGGCAGATAATCTGGACACTAGATTCAACAGCTTGCCATCAGCCAGGGAAGGTGAAGCTGAGGATGCATATGGAGCAGGACCAGGAATACTGGGGAAAGCTGAGGGGATAAAGAGAAGTTGGGAAGGAGGAGGAGGCAGCTCAGCAGCAAACTCCAGGAGAAATAACCAGCAGCCCTCACAGATTTGTGATTGTCTCTTAAAAAGATTTATTTTCTCTTCTTGCCTGAATGTACAAAGGCAAAAAGAGTACAGTTTGTATATATATATATTTATATATATATATAAAAAAAACAAGGAACTTGGTAATGTACACTTTTACAGAAGGGAAGATCAGGAAGACTGAAATTAAATCCAACAGAGCAACGCCAATGGAATAAAAGCTATGAACAGCAACACTGCCCCTCCAGCCCTGGCCTCCAGCTTGCCCCAACCTGCTCCCAGTGGGAGGGCTGAGCACCAAGGCAAGCGGGTGGGCTGGGGCAGGAGGGGCTAGGGGACAGGGCCTGGGAGGAGCTTGATATCCCAGAAGGAGCCCATGGCAGAGGATCACTGGAAAGCTTCCTGGGATGCCCTAGTAATAAAACAAATGACAGAGGCCCATAATTCTGGAGCCAATTAGCTGCCCAGTTGGATCTTGGGGGCATCGGAGTAGACAGTGGGATGGTAATGGGGTAAATGGGGAAGTACATGACATGAAGGGGCCTCAAAGCTTCTACAATTCTCTAGCCCTTCTGTAGTCTTAATCCCCAACTCCTTAAATGAAATTCTCCTACCCCTACCCTGGAGTCTGGAGAGGAGAGTTAAGAAATGACCATTTCATTTCATAGGGTGCCTTCTTACCCGTCTGTGTGTGGTTCTTTGTCCTTGAGATGTGTGGAAGGAGTGGGGTAAGAAGGAAACTTCATGCATGTACACACATATGTATAAGGCAGGGAAGGAGGATGAAGGGGAACCAGCACATCTTAAATGAGGAAGAAGCAGATGTGAATCCTAAAGAGCAGCTCTCCAAGCTGTGGCTGCCTTTCTTGGGGACGAGATCCTCTTTCCCTGTAGCTTCTCCTCCATGGGGGTGTCCAGGGAGCTATGTTTGTAGGAACCTGGACAGGGATGACTCGGAGAGAGGCTTGGTTTGGTGTTCTGGCCCTTAACCAGAAACCTTTCCAGCCTCTGCTGGTGGGGTGGGGATCCTTGCTGAGTGTCTCGTCCCTTTGACTGGGTCATGGGTGCCACAGGTAGCCCTACCTGTGTTTCTCCTCCCCATATAGGAGAGGTGGATGACAAATCTTTCACTTGGCACTTGTCAAGGATCTCCACAGCTGCTGCTGCTGCTGCTTCTGCTTCATGTTACTTCAGGAAGACTGGACCCAGGAAAGCTCAGAGTGAGAAGGCAGTACCATTCTGCCTTTGGTTGTTTTCACCCTGCTCTTCTAGGCAGCTCCTACTCCTTGAGGGAGACTTGGATATAAGGATCAAAGAGCTAAATGTTTTTTAAGGGGCTGGGAGAAGCAGCTGTTCCCTTCTGCAAAACCCAGGGCTGCCCTACACATAGAGAAGTTTCCTCCTCTGTGTTACAGAACTAAGTGGGAGGGCATGAGTGCGGGGCCATGTCTGCCCAAATGAGAAAGAAAATTATTCCAACAGTTTCTTTACAATATGTACATAGCACGCTGCAGGCCAGCGCCACAGATACAAAACACACAATATTTAAAACAACAGAGATGGGCTCTTGGCTCCACCCCGCAGGAGCCTGGGAAGGCATATCAGGCTGAAATTCAATCACCTTCTTGGTAGGGGTGACACAGGTGGAGTGAAGCTGTTCACAACAGCTACTTCCATAGATGAAAGGGAAGTCACTATGCAGGGCACTGCCCATTGGGCAGCAGGAGGCAGGGGGATGACAGCTGTGAGGGAGGCGGCTTGGGACCTTGCCAACAGGTTTAAAATAATGGGCTTTAGGGGAGGGCTAGAACCCAACTTGAACAAAAACAAGGACTGAGAGCCTAGAGGAAAGGTCTGTGGGTCAGAGGGGCTCCTCTTGGACAAATGACTTAGGCCCATCTATGTATAGGGCTGCAGGGTTTTAGAAACTACCCTCAACTGGGCATTGTGCTTACTGTCCCTCATCCCCCTATTCTCCAAAATTAAGTCAGAGTCATATTCCTGCTATTACTCCTCACTTTTGGCACTCTGTTCACAAACTCTCTAGTCTTGGCTGGTGTCAGTCAGTCTCTCTCAATCCAGAGGGTCAAAGAAAGATAGGAGGGGAGAACAAAGAGATGACACTTCCACACCCCAGGGAAGAAGTGACTCCAATAAAGCTGCTGAATCATCATCATTTTCCCAGTGAACGGAGCACAAAGCTTGGACCCAGAGAGACTGCATTTCTAAGGAGAGCAGAGAAATGTTTGCTACCTCAAAGCACAGCTCCCCTGAATTCATTGTGACTCCGACAAGCAATGCTTGGATGTATTTTCCCAGGGTCTGAGGACAAAAAAACCTCCCATGGCCAGTGGCCCCTAAAACAAAAATGTGTGTTACAAAGACACACAGCTTATATTGGCACATACGGAGGCTATAGTTTGAACTACATAAAATCATGTACTTGTAGACAGAATCAGGCTGTATACATTTGTGGCCCTAAATGAGGAAGTTACTCAGATGGCTGAATGCACAGGACATCTCCAAGAACTGCTGGGTGCTCCCAGGGCCTGCCTTCTGGGCCTTGCCCTAAGTGACCCAGCAGACTCCAAGCTTCCCCAAACTGAGGGGAATACTATTTTATCTGCCTGAGTCTTAAGAGCCAAGCAGTGGAAAAGAAGAGGCAAGATCAGTGTGGGGATCCCCCTGGGAAAAGCACCAAGGGGTTAGGAGGGAAGAAAAAAGGACAGGGAGTTGGGAGATAAGCAGCAGCAGGACTTAGTGGGGATGCAGGTTTCAATTTCATGCTCCAGCTCATTCCTGGTATCCCTGGGGAGCCCTGTGCTGGTGTTGAAACCCCTGCCCTCTGCCTGACAGGCAGCTTCAAGGCCATGGTGGGGCAATGCCTTGGTCTTCCTTTCCAGGCTAGGCTCTGAGCATTTATCTGTGCTCATGTTAGGGTGGGGGGAAGTCTCTATGTTTGAAGACCTTGTTTTCACAATTACAGAGAAAACAGCCCCCAATATCTTTCCTGAGATTCTAATTCCTCCACATGCTATCTGTTCCTGGGGCCCAAACCACTGGGGAGATGCAGGATCTGGTGATGGTGGTAATGATGGTGAGGGTATGGCTGCTGTGCTGTCTTCAGACCTTACCCAGTGCTTGGGTGGGGTGGGGAGATGACCCTCTCTTGGGGGGGCAGGGCATACTGCTTCAGCAGCAGACCAAGGCCTCGGGGAAAACAGCAGTGACTTCTCTGGGCTGAGGCCATGTTTCCCCTGGTTGCTCCCCGTGCCTTCATCTCCACAGAGGCCACAAAGTCATGATGTGGCTGAGAGAATAAATATTTTGCTAAGTACCAGCTCTCCAGCTCCTGAGGAAGAGGGAGGGTCAGGGAGTCCAGGGGTCTAGTGAGGTGAGAGAGCCAAGGGTCTGCCTTCAGGCATGGTAGGAACGGCAAACAGGATGATCAACACCATTTAACTGATGTCTAAATGGCACGTCCAGCACCTCCTTGAGTGAGCCAGTCCAGGCCCGTGAAGTTGACTTTATCCGGGCACTTGGTGTTCTGTAAGGGAAACATGGACAGGTAACCAGGCACTCAGCCTGCTGTCATGATAACCACAAGATGGCGCTCCAAGAAAATAACTGGCCAGTACTAATCCTAGGGGTCACATGTTCCACAGGTCTCTCAGATGCATACAGCTTCACAGGAGACTCTTATACAAGAGGCTTAGCCAGGATTCCACCATTTCCAGACTGCTTACACCTCAGTTAGTCCCTCACTTAGGTGCTACAGGGATGCTGTGATCCAGGTAGCAGCTATCTTTGGCTCTGTTACCCCAAATAAACAAAAGTCACTTACCATTCTCACCTCCTGGGGGGTGGGTAGAGTGAGGGGAGTTGAGCCTTGCTGGCTGGCAACAATGGCTGTAGAAGAAAGCCCTGGCAAGCAGGAGGACATGTTAGTGTGGCATTCACAGAACTCCCCTTCACACTTCCTTTTCACCAGTTGACTAGACACAGGGAGGAGAGCCCCTTAAATTCCTAACTCCACTGAGTTTTGGGGTACTGACAGAAAAAAAATCCGATCCTTTGCCAGATATAGTGGCTGGGGTGAACAGTTCAGGTTTTTTTTTTTTTTAATAGCTGCTTGCTTCTTTTTGGCTGTGGGAACGAACACCTGTTCCTTATTCTCAACATCAAAGTCAACATTCTAGACGAGTCTGAGAATCCCCCGGCTATAAGGAAGTAAATACATGTCATGTTTTAATGACTGCAGGTCATTAGTTTGTACTTTGGAGGGACAGAATCTTGAAAACAAACAAACAAAAGGGTTCTTATGGTGGGGGGCCTTG
This sequence comes from Sciurus carolinensis, assembly GCF_902686445.1. Lineage (NCBI taxonomy): Eukaryota > Metazoa > Chordata > Mammalia > Rodentia > Sciuridae > Sciurus > Sciurus carolinensis. Next base: position 90,147,253 of record NC_062214.1, read on the forward strand.
CTACAGGACTACTACTGGGATGCAGATCAAAAAATAGATGATGGGGGACAACAGACTTACCTGCTGCATAGGGTAGGTTGTACTGTGCTGGGAGCAATGAATACCCAAGTGGTGGTGGTGGTGGTGTGTGGACATCAGGCGCTGGGAAGGGGAGGTGCGGGGCCGGTCAACACTTCGTTCACCCCCGCCTGATCCCCCAACACTGCTACAGCTGCCACCACCCCCCAACCACCCCACAGCCTCCCCGATCTCTCTCCTGAGAAGTTTTATCATTTATCTGGAAAGGAAAGGAAAGGAAACACAGAGAAAACACTATAGTGAGACATATAAGTGATATAACCAGAGCCCACATTATCATTGCCTGAAAATGTGGACACCTTTGAACCAAGAAGGTGTCCTGATGAGTCAGTGAAGCTGTACTGTGTTAGGGACCTGAATTTGCCCACTGCCTCCAAGACTTTGACCCCTGTTATTTGGATAACAGCCAGGATCACTGTACTTCCCTTACCGTGGGAGACTTGCTTTTGTAGTGACTGGCATGCTGCTGCAAGATGTCCAGGGCTTTGGACTCTGAGCTGGATTTACAACTGACACTGGGGCTGGCTCGTGCCTTGTCGGCATCTTCACCACCTGAGAGCTTGCTGCATATGGGGAGAAAGAGTAGCTGGAAGGCAAATAGGAACCTGGGGAAGGAGAAATCAAGTAATCAAGGAATGAAAGGTAGAAGAAACTGCTTTAGTGAGCTTGGTTAGGAGGACATTAGCTTTCCTAGGCATAGGCTGAGGTGTTTTCTACCATGGTGTCTTTGGGATGAGACTAATGGCTTGTCCTCTTTTTACTGAATTCTATAGGGAAAATTGGTGAAGGGATGCCAGGAATATGCCCTCAGTTTCCTGGAGTTGATTGCCCCTGACGTGCTATGGTTCTTTGAGGTATTCTGATTCATTTTGGAGAGGTAACTGGAAAGATCATAGGACATAAAGTCAGCTGGCCTTGTGATCAGCTGTACATCTGAGACTTTCTAGCTTGGTAATATTGAGCAAATTAACAACCTTTTGAGTTTCAGTTTCTTCATCAAAATGAAGACAAGAAAATAATATTCATAAATAACTCAGGATAGTGCCTAGACTGTAGCAAGCCCTCATAATACACAGAACTATTATTTTACATATATGAGTGTGAGTAATAGGAAGTAAGGAACACCTCAAGGGTGAGAAAATTTTCCATTTTTGTTTGAAAAGCTTACTTATCCTACTTAGAATTTCTCTTAAAAGAATGTCACCAGAATGTCATGATTATTTAGGCTGTAGGAGGTTGGAAGCTCTAAGAAGCAAGTTTAGAAGTGCCCAAGTCAGGGCTGGGGATGTAGCTCAGTGGTAGAGTGCTTGTCTACATGCATGAGGGCCCTGGGTTTAATCCCCAGCACTGTAAAAAATAAATAAAATAAAACAAAATAAAATAAAATGCCCAAGTCAATCTGAATGTAGAATAGTGATTACCAAGGGTTGGGGGAGAGGTGAGGAATAAAGGGAGGTTGGATAATAGGTATCCAAACAGGTAGAAGGAATATATTCTGGTACTCCACAGCAATGTGGGTGACTATATTTCACAATAAGCCTACTTATAGATATATAATTTTTTTTTTTTTTTTTTTTTGGTACTGGGGATTGAACTCAGGGGCACTCAACCACTGAGCCACATCCCCAGCCCCATTTTGTATTTTATTTTGAGATGGGGTCCACTGAGTTGCTTAGTGCCTCAGCTTTTGCTGAGGCTGGCTTTGAACTCTCAATCCTCCTCTCAGCCTCCTGAGCTGCTGGAATTATAGGCATGCACCACCGTGCCTGGCCTATTATATTTTATGAAGATCTGGAAGAAAGGAACTTGAAGGCTCAAACATAAAATGCTAATTATCCTGATTTGATCAGTACATGCTGTACACATTTGTTGAAATATGACATTATACACCCCCTTAATATGTACAATTATTATATGTTAAGATAAATAACAAAACAAATTTAAATTAAATTGAGTGCCTTCTACCCCAGAGAATCCCACATGCTCTTTGGGCAACAGAAATTGGCAAGTAGAGTTGAATAAGAACATTTCTTCTAAAAAGTTAAAAAGATTAAATCCTGACTTTGTGCCCCACCTCACTCCAGGAACTCATGGACAACAGTATACAGAGCTAATCTTTCTCAAGCTGAACCTAGCCAGACATCCCGTTGACTTCAAACTGCTCTTCCTATCACTGATTGCCTTCCAACCTTACAGCTGAGCGTGATCTTGCAACTGAATATACACATTGTTCTGATTTGAATTTTATTTGTTCCACGTGTCTCTCCTGCTATTAGGTTGTAAGGTTTTTGAGAAGGGAACTACTCTTCTCTTTTACATTCCCCATAGTGCCTTGTACATTGAAAAATTCTAAATATCTAAAAAAAAAAAAAATCTCAGCTTAGAGAAGATGGTGATACTAAAAAGGGAGTATCAGTGAAAACTGACAGTAGAGGCAACCCTCTAGCTGGAACAATGAAAGGGAGAGCTGGTCCCTCTGACTATAATCAGAAGTCATTTAAGGAGCTACAGCTTAGAGTGACCACTTTACAGAATGATGCAATCAAAAAGGGTTGTCATCTAAACAAGTCTCATTGAGTCTTAGGGACAAGAAACAAAACTCTGAGTTTGAAATCTGTGTTTCATCTCCCTTCCTGGTAAATGAAGCAGAGCTGGCACTAGGGTGCTGTACCTGGGTAGTTCTGCATCATCACAGCAGGCATGCCCCGGTAGCTGGGTGGTTGGGATCATAGGACTGGCTGTAGGAGTAGCCGTGCATATAAGGGATGTAGGACTGGTGCTGGGTGAGGGGGGAGGACACAGGCACATGGACACTTGGTCGTGGCTCCTTGCTCCCAAGGCGGGACTCCTCAGACGTGGACAGCTTGCAGTCACTACTTGTGCTTTCCTTCCCATCCTCCTTGGGGACAGAGTCCTTACTCCGACTCCTTTCCTCCTTCAATTTGCGATCCCGTTCCTCTTTCCACCGCTCATCCTCTGACTTTATATCTGAGTACTTGGCAGGATAAACATATGTCCACATCCGGGGTTCTGCCTCCTACAATAATCACAGAACGAGGACTGAATGTTGTACACATAAGACAGAGATATAGTTAAAGACCAAGGTTCCAATAGAAATACAAGCACTCTAGACACCTGGGGCAGGGTAGGATCCTGCGTTCTATTGATCTTTGCTTACAATCCAACTTTGGTTTCTCTTGTTTAAAAAGCTCCCCACTCAAGGAAACGATGTAGGGAGAGAGAAGGAAAATCTTATCAGTGTGTTCTCTAGGCAAGCACAAACATTCTGGGGCAAAGATTCCAGGAAGAGAAGAGGCTACCTCTTTCTGAGATGTTTAAATTGTTTCCCTTCTTTAGCACCCCCCCCCTTTTTTTTTTTTTGGTGGGGGAGTGCTGGGGATTGAACCCAGATCCTTATACATATCAGGCAGCACTCTACCAACTGAGCTATATCCCCATCTCTACTGTTTCTCTGCTTGAGAGCAAGCTCAGTGGGTAGAAAGCTATCACTGTTGCCCAGGTCAGAGGAAGGGGGTAAACTTCCACCAATAAGGAAGGGAAGAGAGTCTAAGTTCCATGAGTAAAGAAAGATGTGAGACTCTAAATTCTTTGTTCTAACTCCACCTACTAAATCCTTTTCTTTTTTTTTTTTTTTTTTCCTCTTTCTTCAGTTCTGATTGAACACAGGGCCTCATGCATACTAGGCAAGTGCTATACCATTGACCCACATCCCTAGTTCATTTTAAAAATTTTATTTTCAGACAAGCTCTTGCTAAGGTGCCCAGTCTGGCCTCGAAATTTTGATGTTCCTGTCTCAGCCTCCCAAGTAGCTGGAATTACAGACATCATCATGCCTGGCTATAAAATCCTTCTTAAAGAAATTGAGTAGTGTACTTTTGACCTACTCTAAAAAATGGAGAGATACCATTAATGCATTCCATAGGAAATAAACAGTGGAAGGACATTGGACTAGGAAATAAGATACCTAGATTTTCATCCTGGCTCTGCTAAGTGAAGGTTCAAGTAACCTTACACAAATCAAACTAATTTATCTTGGTTTTTTTGTCGAATAGGAAAAAAAAAATCTTTTACAGAGCTAGGTAGTGCTTACCTCCCATCCCCTGAGACTGGGGATTGAATCCAAGGGGCCCTCTACCACAGAACTACCTCCCCACTCCTTTCTTTTTTTTTTTTTTTTATCCCCACTCCTTTCTATTTTGAGATGGTCTCGCTAAGTGGCTGAGACTAGCCTCAAACTTGCAATCCTGTCTCTGCCTCCTAAATTGCTGGGATTACTGCATATGCTACTGCACCTGGCTAAAAATGCTTTTAAAAAAAAATCATTAAGATGATTTATGATGATAGAGAATTCCTAAAATTATACAACATTCCTGCTAATAATCTACATTTTTTTTCTTAAAGGTATTAGTGTTTGAATCCAGAGGTGCTCTACTACTGAGCTACAACCCCAGTCCTTTTTACGTTTTTATTTTTTCAGACAGGGGCTTGCTAAGTTACTCAGGCTGGCCTTGAACTTGGTGATGATCTTCCTGCCTCAGCCTCCTGAGTTGCTGGGAATTCTGGTGTATACCACACCCAGCATTTGCTAATATGAATTCTGTGAACCCTTATCTACAGACATCCCTGATTTGTGATGGAGACAGAAAGTTTTATCAGACAGTATTTCCACTTCCTCCCAAAGGCAAGAGTTACCTGTCGGTACCAGAGTATTGGATCCACCTCTGCCTGTCGGCCACACTCCGTGCCTGTCTTAGCCTCAGAGGCCTCCTTGCCTAGGTGACTGGCCTCATTTAGCTTCACTTTAAGGCCTTCAGGGGCTTGGCTGGGGAGTTTTGAAGAGTCATCTAACTTGGGGATGATGACTGACTTGGCAGGATCAGTCCCTGGCTCCTTGGCCTTGCTGGGTCCTGACTTTACCAAGTCTGTCAGGCTGGGAGCTTTGGTGAGGGTGGGTGGAATTGACGGCTTTTGCTTCCACTCCTCCTTGAGTGCTGACTCCCGTTCCTTCAGACCCATCTCTGCCTTCTTGTCCAGTCCCCGCTGCTGCTGTTCCAAGCTCTGCCGTTTCTGTTGTTCTTCATACTGCTGTCGGTAAGCTGTGTTAGTGCTCAGGAGGTGGGTGTGGTAACTCTGGTCACTGTAGCCATAGGGGGGCACATAGGCATACTGGTTGTAGTACAGGGACTGCATGTACATGTTGGGCCGCTGCTGGATAACCGAGGGCTGCTGACTGGAACTGCTCAGTTCGGGCTTCTTTTCTTCACAGACATCATTCTTCACTTTCCCCTCTATACTCTCAGGCTCCTCATCCTTTTTGGTCTTCAGGGCCTGGCTCTCCACTCCTGCCTGGCTGCTAGGGTTCAGAGTTCCTGGGCTAGACTGTGCATAACTTGGAGAGTAGTAACTCTCAAAGCCTTGGTAATATGGTGAGTCTTTGCTCTGTGACTGAGGAGGGAAAAGAGTTTTCTTAGCCCCTTCCTTAACCAACTGTTCAGGGTCCTTTGATTTGACAACCGTCCACCTTGCCCTCCCCATCCTCCCCAGCATCAGAGATGTCAGAGTATGCAGGGCTGTTGGTTTTGACTGAGCTGGCTTCAGCTCCATTCTGGGTCACTACATGTAAGGGAGTTAGGGGCTGAGTAGGGGTTGTGCTATCTATGCGGGCTGCTGCCTCCGATTGAAGGGCTAGGGGCATTGTCTGTAAAGCTGTAGATTTTATCAGCTTCAGCCTTGATGCTAGCCAGTCGGCTTTGATGGGGGTCTGATGAACCGTTCAGGAGTCCTTCCATTTTCATCCCATCTCCTGATGATTCCCTGAATGGGCTTTTGCCTTCTTCTGTTCGACATACCTTCCCAGGGGTCAGAGGACTTTCAAGTTCCTTGAAGATTCCTTCTTTTTTTGTCTTTCTTTTTCTTGTCCTTGGCTGGAGTCAAGGCAGGGTTGACAGAAAAAGGTTCTCCCATAACAGTAGGCTTGGGCTGAATGGGCTTGAGTTGAGGACTGTTAGGCATGGCTTGGACCACTGTGGTGGTCAAGCCTGAGGATGATCCTGGGCTTGCTGCTGTGAAGGTAGCTGTCTGGAAGGTGTAGATTTGCTGTGGGGGGATAGCAGGGGGCAATGGGCCGGGCTGACTTTAAGCTCTTGGAGGAATCTTTTCAGGTTTCAAACTAGAGGATTTTTTACATTTCTCTTTTTCCATACACTTCCTTTCCAAAGAATCAAAGGCATCATTGCTTGTTTCATCCATTACTGAGGGTCCATCATCAGAGCCATCATTGGATAAGGCCCCAACATCTGTGTCCCCTTCCCCACTCAACTTTTTCTTACAGAGGCCTTTTGTGCTGAATTTGTTTGAAGGAGAGGGGCTATGAGGCTCCACGAGGCGAACTTTGGGGGTAGCTGAACGGGCAGGGGACAAGGAACCTTTTTGTGAAACAGGTGCACCGTTGCAGCTCCCGAGGTCTGCATGAGGGTGGGCTCTTCTCCATACTCACTGTCTCCATCAGCTTCAGGCTTGCTATCATCATCTGTATGGGCATGAGCTTGGTGGTACTTAAGTCCATTGATGTGCTTGTATTTCTTGTTGCAGTTTGGGTGGGGACAGTCAATTAGGACCGGGGAGGGGCAATTTCTGTCCAGAACAGTGGGTTCCATCTTGGTCCCAGGGAGGGGGGCCAGTGGCTGAGCCCATGGAATTTGTACGGACACGCTTGCTCCCTTTGGAGTCCTCGGAGCTAGAATTCAGCTCCATGTCTGAAAGGGGGCTTATTTTTCCGCTTATTTCGCTGAGGAAGGACTGGCCTTCACATCTTCTGAGGTGCTGCTGGCAGGCGGGCGATGCTCTGAAGAATTTTGGCTGCCCCGGCGGCCTTTGCTATTGGCTCCTGCTCGGGTTTTGCTGCTGCTGCTGGTCCCTTTGCTTTCAGAGGCTGTGGTTGTCTCATTGACAGGTGTGTTACTGTTTGGACGCATTCGTTTGCCTCTACCTCGACCATTGCGCATTTCCAAGTCACTGGTGGGGGAGTCACAGAACCTTGGCAAAGAACAAATATAACAGGATATTATTAAGAAGAGAAACCATCTTTATTTATTTATTGGTACTGGGGACTGAACCCAGGGACACTTAACCACTGAGCCATGCCCCCAGCCCTATTTTATTTTTTGAGACAGAGTCTTGCTAGTTTGCTGAGGCTGGTTTTGAACTTGCAATCCTCCTCCTCCAGAGGAGCTCGGATTACAGGCATACACCACCATGCCTGATGAGAAAACATCTCTAAACCAGTTTAGATGCAGCCTCCAGAAGAACCTTCCAGATGATGACTATCACTTTCAACAAACATGATTTGTTCAAAGAACTTGTGTTTGTGTGGGAACTGCATTAACTGGTGAACTCCTAGGATTCTACTTGCATGCCTATTACAAATTATTCCCCAATATTTCTCCCTAAAGCCATGTAGGCAAACAGTATTCATGTCTGCATTTCCTATATGCAGCCATAATTGTGGTTTCAGAAAAGACTACAGATCACTCAGGAAATTGAGGCCAGGAAGCTAAGTGACTGGCTCAAAGTCACAATGTTGATAATGGCAGTGAACACCAGAATTCAGTTCTGCTTTGAGCCCAGTGCTTTTTTCCTATATACCTTACCACAAAGGTATAGATTGGTACAACAAAACACGCATCCATTCATTTAAAAGGCTCCTAAATATGTGCTAAACACCATGTCAGCCAATAGTACATGAGTTTTTTGAATGTTTAGAGATTTGCACCTATGGATCTTTCCTTAGTAGCTCTAAAGTAGCTTTTCATGGAGCCCAAAATACTGTCTAAAATAAACGTTTAGCTTAAGGATGGTTCCTGTTTAGATCTAGAGATGGTTTTGACTCTTGCTTGGGGTAGATGGAACAGATTATTGCTAAGACTGTGGGTGCTACAGCTATGGCAGAAAAAAAGACAATTTTTGTCAAATATCTCCTTTGGGCCTCCGAGCAGTCATATTATAACGCTACTATTTTTATTATTGCCCCACTCACTCACTGTTTCTCTAGATTCTAACATACCCCAAGGCAGAAGTAAATCCTTCCAACAGATTCTCAGAAATAAAAAAGGAGGATATAGAGAACTTTAAAAACTGGTCTTAGGGCTGGTATAGTATAGCTCAGCTGGTAGAGTACTTGTCTTGCAAGTACAAGGCCCTGGGTTCAATCCCCAGCACTGCAAAAAAAAAAAAATAAATAAAATAAATAAAAAACTGGTCTTAGCTGGGCATGGTGGCACAAACCTGTAATTCCAGTGACTCAGGCGGTTAAGGCAGGAGGATCATGAGTTCAAAGTCAGCTTCAGCAACTTAGCAAGACATTGCTCAAAATGAAAAAATGAAAAGGGTTGGGGATGTGGCTCAGTGGGTAAGTACCCCTGGGTTTAATCCCAGGTACAAAAACAACACAACAAACAAACAAAAAACTGGTCTTAGTTCATCTGAATATAGTTTGTTTTTTTGTTTTTTTTTTGTACCAGGGATTGAACTCAGGGGCACTCAACCACTGAGCCACATTCCCAGCCCTATTTGTATTTTGTTTTGAGATGGGGTCTCACTGAGTTGCTTAGTGCCTCAGCTTTTGCTGAGGCTGGCTTTGAACTCGCAATCCTCCTGCCTCAGCCTCCTGAGGCATAAGGATTACAGGAGTACACCACTGCACCTGGCTGAATATAGCTTTATAATACTCTCAAACCTACAGAAGCCTGGTCCAGCATCTCTGATATTAGGAAGCATAAACAACCACATAATCCCAGCTACAGCACATCATACTAGAGAAAAGAAAGTGATCGGGAGTAAAAAAAAACTTCAAAAGTATTTTCCTTGGGACATTCTTGCTGATCTTTGTTTCAAGGAAATAATGAGCAGGTGAAAATTCAATATAGTTTTTGTAAAGAACTGTCCAGATGGTACTACCATTTTCTCCACCCGCCCCTCAGATGGGTCTAGCTGTCTTGTCCAGGCTGGCCTCAAACTTGGGATCCTCCTACTTCAGTCTTCCAAGTAGCTGGGAATACAGGTGTGTACCACTGCACCACATTTGGTAACTACAATTTTTAATGACTATGAGTCATTAAAGAAACTTGTGAATGTGTGGGAATTGCATTAAGTTTTGAGCTCCTTGGATGTTATTTGCATGATAGCTATAAATTATTCCCCCATATGCAGGCTCCCTAATCCCTGGCACACTGGGTACTAATATTAGGAACAAAATATAATATGCTTTTCACTGAAATATTAATTTTTTATTTTTATTTTTATTTTTTTGGTGGTGCTAGGGATTGAAGATTGACCCAGAGCCTTGCACATGCTAGGCAAGTGTTTCTTGAGGTCATATTAGAATTTGAGGGGCTGGGGATGCAGCTCAGTGGTACAGGACTTGCCTATCATGGGTACATGGGTTCTGAGTACCACCCCCTTGCTGAAAAATTTGCAGTTTGTAAAGGTTCTTGTGAAACCCATCTGTTCCAATCTAGTAGGGTATATAAAACTAAACATGTTCTTGAGATAAGTTTCTGGGGAAATACTTACCATTGAAAAGCATCATCAACGCATGTTTGTTCATTCATAGTTAGATTTTATATCCTTGGTCTCAAGGTGACTATAGGAAGATGCTAGAATTTAATTCTAGAAATGGGCTTTAAAAGGATTTCTTTGCCTGGGTGTATTGGCACATGCCTGTAAATCCCAGAGGCTCAGGAAGCTGAGGCAGGAGGATCACAATTTTGAGGCCAGCCTCAGCAATTTAGTGAGACCCTAAGCAACTTAGTGAGATCCTGTCTCAAAATAAAAAATAAAAAGGACTGGGGATATGGTTCAGGGCCCATGGTACCAAACAAACAAGAAAAACAAAACAAAACCAACAAACAAAAAGGATTTCTTTCTCATTCTTCTACCCCCATTTCCCAGCCAACACTTTAATACATAATTCATTTATTCTTTATAAATGCCAGATAAACACAGTGCCTTCTCTTATTTCTACATCATAATGTCCTTTAAAAGATGGGTATATGACTCTAGCAGGATAAGTTTCAATGATTAGAGTGGTTCAAACTAATACAAACTAAGCAGCTGTAGGTGCTCACCTTGGGGGTGCCCAATCATGCCGTGTGCAGTCAAGAAGTGTACCTACATATGTCTTGTTCCTCCACGTTACATTTACCACCAACATCCCTGGAAAACAAGAACAAAGAGATATAGAAAAGACAAACCCTGTTGGCCATTAGGAGGGGTATTCTTTATCTGAGCAGCACTGACTTCTGTGGGAGGGCTTAGGGAGTGCACTGGGCACCAATGGGACAAACAAGATAGGCGAGAGTTAGATAGGTAATAGCTGCAAAGACTTCATGGTCAGTGCAAAACATTCTTTTTTTTTTTTTTTAATTTTTGTTTAGTTGCAGATGGACACAATACCTCCAATTTATTTATTTAGTTTTATATGGTGCTGAGGATTGAACCCAGTGCCTCATGCATGCTAAGCAAGTGCTCAGCCACCGAGCTACAATCCCAGTGCCCTGTAGTAAGGGATTAAAAATATTATGCAGCTGGGCACAAGGGTGCAGTCCTGTAACCCCAGCTACTCAGAGGTTGAGGCAGGAAGAGCTAAGTGTACAGCCAGCCATGGCAATTTAGCAAGACTCTGTCTCAAAAAAAAAAAAAAGTTGGGGATATAGTTCAGTGGTAGGGCCCATAGGTTCAATCCCCAATACTGGGGTGGGGAGAGCAATATTAAAAAAAAAAAAAAAAAAAAAGTATAAAAGATAACCTAATAAAACCTATGATTAGGTATGGTGGCACAAGCTTGTAATTCTGGCAACTGAGGAGGCTGAAGCAAGGGGATCAAAAGTTTGAGGTCACAGAATAGCCAAAGCAGTCCTGGGCAGAAAGAGTGATGCAGGAGGTATCACAATACCAGACCTTAAACTCTACTATAGAGCAATAGTAACAAAAATGACATGGTATTGGTACCAAAATAGGCAAGGTAGACTAACGGTATAGAATAGAAGATACAGAGATGTATCCACATAAGTACAGTAACCTCATACTAGACAAAGGTGCCAAACACTTACAATGGAGAAAAGATAGCCTCTTTAACAAATGGTGCTGGCAAAACCAGAAATCCATCTGCAGTAAAATGAAATTAAACCCCTATCTCTCACCCTGTACAAAATTCAACTCAAAATGGATCAAGGATCTAGGAATTAGACCCTGAGACCCTACACTAAATAGAAGAAAAAGTAGGCCCAAATCTCCATCATGTTGGCTTAGGACCAGATTTCCTTAACAAGATCCCCATAGCACAAGAATAAAAGCAAGAATCAATAAATGGGATACAGTCAAACTAAAAAGTTTTTTCTCAGCATAGGAAACAATCAATAATGTGAAAAGACAGCCTACAGAGTGGGAGAAAAATCTTTTCCACACACACTTCAGAGCACTCATCTCCAAAGTTTATAAAGAACTTAACAAACTTTACACCCAAAATACAAAGAACTCAATCAATAAATGGGCTAAGGAAATGGGCAGACACTTCACAGAAGATATACAGGTGATCAACAAATATCTAGTAATATCTAGTAATTAGAGAAATGCAAATTAAAATCACCCTAAGATGTCATCTCACTCCAATTAGAATGGCTATTATCAAGAAAACAAGCAATAATAAGTGTTGGCGTGGATGTGGGGAAAAAGGCACACTCATACATTGCTGGTGGAGTTGCAAATTGGTGCAGCCACTCTGGAAAGCAGTGTGGAAAATCCTCAGAAAACTTGGAATGGACCCACCATTTGACCCATCTATCCCACTCCTTGGTTTATACCCAAAGGACTTAAAATCAGCATACTACAGTGATGCAGCCACATCAATGTTCCTAACAGCTCAATTCACGATAGTTAGATTGTGGAACCAACCTAGATGCCCTTTAGTTGACAAATGGATAAAGTGATATACACACTGGAATATTACTCAGCCATAAAGAAGAATAAAATTATGCCATTTCTGGTAAATGGATGAAGCCGGAAAATATCATGCTAAGTGAAATAGGCCAAGCACAAAAAACCAAAGGCTGAATGTTTTCTCTGATAAGTGCATGACAATATATAATGGGGGGGAGGTGGCGAGGGGAAGAGAAGAATGAAGGAACTTTGGATGATGTAGAGGAAAAAGAGGTGGGAGCCGGTGGAGAAGGAAAAACAGTAGAATGAAACAGTTCTACCCTGTATATATGTATGATTACATGAATGGTGTGACTCTACATTGTGTACAACCAAAGAAATGAAAAGTTGTACCTCATTTGTGTACAATGAATCAAATGCAGTCTATAAAAATAAAAGATTTTAATAAAAAATTAATAAAATTAAATTTAAAAAATAAGAGAAAAGAAAAAAAAAATTTGAGGTCAGTCTCAGCAACTTAGTGAAGCTCTGAGCAATTCTGACCCTGTTTCAAAATTAAAAAAACAAAAAGAACTGGAGATGTAGCTCAGTGATAATCCTTGGGTTCAATCTCCAGTACCAACAAAACAAAACAAAAAAACAAATTACAGGTGTGGCAGCATACCCCTGGGACTCAGGAGATTGAGGCAGGAGTATGACATGCTTGAGGCCTACCTTGGCAATTTAGAGAGACTCTGTCTCTTAAAAAAAAAAAGTTGGGTTTCTAGCTCAGTGATAAGAGTTCTCCCAGATCCTCGTACTAGGGGTGGGGGATCCAGCAAAACAAAATTTAAAAACCTCCATATGCAACAGAATGAAACTAAACCCATATCTCTCACCATGCACAAAACTAAACTCAAAATGGATTAAGGATCTCGGAATCAGACCAGAGACCTTGCATCTTATAGAAGAAAAAGTAGGTCCAGAGCTTCAACATGTCGGCTTAGGACCAGACTTCCTCAACAGGACTCCCATAGCACAAGAAATAAAAGCAAGAATTAATAACTGGGATAGATTCAAACTAAAAAGCTTTCTCTCAGCAAAGGAAACTATCAGCAATGCAAAGAAAGAGCCTACAGAGTGGGAGAAAATCTTTGCCAATCATACTTCAGATAGAGCGCTAATCTCCAGAATCTATAAAGAACTCAAAAAACTCTACACCAAGAATGTAAATATCCAATTGACAAATGGGCTAAGGAAATGAATAGACACTTCACAGAAGAAGATGTACAAGCAATCAACAAACATATGGAAAAATGTTCAACATCTCTAGTAATAAGAGAAATGCAATCAAAACCACCCTAAGATTCCATCTCACCCCAATTAGAATGGCAATTATCAAGAATACAACCAACAACAGGTGTTGGCGAGGATGTGGGGAGAAAGGTACACTCTTACATTGCTGGTGGGGCTGCAAATTAGTGCAGCCACTCTGGAAAGCAGTGTGGAGATTCCTTAGAAAACTTGGAATGGAAACACCATTTGACCCAGCTATCCCACTCCTTGGCCTATACCCAAAGGACTTAAAATCAGCATATTACAGAGATACAGCCACATCAATGTTCATAGCTGCTCAGTTCACAATAGCCAGATTGTGGAACCAACCTAGATGTCCTTCAATTGATGAATGGATAAAGAAAATGTGGTATATATATACAATGGAATATTACTCAGCCATAAAGAATGATAAAATTATGGCATTTGCAGGCAAATGGATGAAACTGGAGAATATCATGCTAAGTGAGATAAGCCAATCTCAAAAAACCAAAGGAAGAATGATATCGCTAATAAGTGGATGATGACACATAATGGGGGGTGGGAAGGGTTAGTGTTGGGGTTGGAGTTGGGTTTAGGGAGGGGGGCAGGAATGGAGGAAGGAAGGACTGTATAGATGGAGGGGAAGGGTGGGAGGGGAGGGGGGAAGGGAAAAAATGGCAGAATGAATCAAACAACATTACCCTATGTAAATTTATGATTACACAAATGGTATGCCTTTACGCCATGTACAAATAGAGAAACAACATGTATCCCATTTGTTTACAATAAAAAGAAAAAAAAATTTAAAAACCCATGTACCTATCACCCAGCTCAATGAATTTAATGATTCTGTGCCATATGTGCATCAGATTTCACTTCTAAAGAGTAAAATACATAATTGAAAAGCACTATTTATATTTTCAAATTTTATGTTGATGGGATCATGCTGGTGATACAACTTACCTTTCTCACTTAACATTACAGATTTGAGATTTTTTTTTTTTTGAGAAAATGAGAAAGAAGTTTTATTGTTTGCTAGCAAAGAAGAAAATATAGGGACTCCTATTCCAGAGGCTGTGATTCTGCCTATCATAGGGAACAAGGGTTTTTTAAAGAGGTGCTTCAAAGGCTACATTCCAGGTATTCTTTGTCCAGAGTTGTAATGTACTTGCTAATTTGGGAGATAATCACTTCTTAGATACTCTGGAACCATTCCCAAGTGAGCTCAGTATTTATTTCAGTGTATGATTTGACCACAATTTATCTCAATTTATTCTTTAAAATATTTATCACAATTTAGTCTCTTATTGGTGGACATCTTAGGAGTTTTTGGTACATTTTCACTCTGAAATGATGCACAATGAATACTCCTGATGTGTTGCTCATCTTATTTAAAAATACTTTTGAATAGTTAAGGAAATATATTTGTACATTCATCCTTAAATGGTAGCAATATATACACAATGCTTTGAACACTGCTTTTTTCACATACCCATATATTTTGAATCATTCTATATGATTATCCAGAGAGCTACTTTATTTTTCTTAATGGATATATATATATATATATATATATATATATATATATATTTTTTTTTTTTTTTTTTTAAAAAACCCAGGCCTTCCTTGTCTTGGTGAAGCAAGCACTCACCAACCAAGTTATATCCCCAGCCGTTAATGACTATATTTGAATGGATATTTAGGTTGCTTCACTCTTCTGCTATTACAAATAAATGGAAATAAACAGTCTTGTCCAAATGTTTTATCTTACCTATACAAATATACCTATTAAGATAAAATCCTGTAGTAAAACTGCTACAGTGAATTTGTATTTAGAGTTTTGATAAATACTGCCAAAATGCCTCAAAGAGATGTATTAAACTTACCTATTCATCAGCAACCCATGAAAGAGTTCTTGACCTTTCTCTTTGGTAATGTAGTATTGTAAGATTTTTTAATCTTTGCCAATTTATTATTATTATTATTACTATTTAATTTTTTTTTTTTTTTTTTTTTTTTGGTACTGAGGATTGAACCCAGGGGTGGTTAACCACTGAGCCACATCCCAAGCTTGTTTTACATTTTATTTGGAGACAGGGTCTCACTAAGTTGCTTAGGGCCTCGCTAAATTGCTGAGGCTGGCTTTAAACTCGTGATCCTCCAGCCTCAGCCTCCTGAGTTGCTGAGATTATAGGCGTGTGCCACTGTACCCGGCAAAGTATTTTTTTTCTGTGTCTGGTTAAAAAGTAGTTTTACAGTTGGGTGCGGTGATGCACACCTGTAATCTCAGTGGCTTAGGAGGCTGAGTCAGGAGGATTTCGAGTTCAAAGCTAGCCTCAGCAATGGCGAGGTGCTAAGCAACTCAGTGAGACCCTGTCTGTAAATAAAATACAGAAGAGGGCTGGGGGTGTGGCTCAGTGGTTGAGTGCCCCTGAGTTCAATCCCCAGTACCAAAAGAAAAATAAAAGTAGTTTTACATTTTAATGAATTCAAGTTATGTTAAGCTTTTCCTTTATTGTTTGTGTTTTTCTGTCTTATCACAAGGTCATAAACATATGCTGTATTTTAAAGGGATCTTGAACAAGCTAAGAAAGGTTTTGACTTTTTTTTTTTTTTTCGTAGTTGTAGAAGGACACAGTACCTTAATTTATTTTTACATGGTGCTGAGGATCAAACCCAGTGCCTCACACATGCTAGGCAAGTGCTCCACCACTGAGCCACAACCCCAGCCTGGTTTTTACTTTTTTAATGACAGAAAATAAAATGAAAATGAGATTTTGTGATGTGAAATTATGTAAAATTTACTATCATTGCCCATGAATAAAGTTTTATTGGAACATAACCACGCTTGTTTATTTATGCACTGTGTATACCTTCTTTCATACCACAGGACAGAGTTGATGCAACAGAGACTACATGACCTGCAAAGCCTAAGATATTTACCGCATGTTTCCTTAAAGAAAGTTTGTCAATCTGTTTTAGAATTTTTCTCTTTTTTCTTTTTTTGGCTTTACCACTGAGCTATATCCCTAGCCCTAGTACAAGCATTTAAAGATACAAATTTCCCTTAAGGCCTAAATTAGCTGCATCCTACAAATTTTGATATGTTTTCATTGTCATTCAACTCAAAATATTTTCCAGTTTCTCTTCTTTTTGATCTTGAAGCTATTGTCAAATTTTCAAATGTCTGAGGTTTTTCCACTTTAAAAAAAAAATTTAATTTGGGGTGATAGGTCTTGAAGGTGCCTCACCCTTCTTGTAAAGTGCTCTAGCATGAATTACCTTCCCAGCCATTTTTCAGATATGTTTTTGTTATTGATTTCTGACTTAATTCTACTGTGGTCAGAGAACATACTCTGTATGATTTCGATCCTCTTAAATTCAGTGAGAATTAATTTATGTTCTAAAATATGATCTTTCTTGAAGGACAATGTGCACCTGAAAAGAATGTTAAAAAGTATATATTCTGCAGTCATTGGGTGTTCTATAAATGAAAGGTCAAGCTGACAGTGTTATTCAATTCTTCTATATCTCTACTAATTTTCTGCTTGCTTGTTCTTATCAATTATTCGCCCTTTGTTCTTTCTTTTTTCCCCTTATGCAGTGCCGGGGATTGAACCCAGGGAATTGCACATGCAATAATCAGTTCTACTGATTACACTTGTCTGCAGTATACTTTTTTTTTTTTTTTTGGGGGGGGGGTGCTGGGGATCGAACCCAGGGCCTTGTGCTTACAAGGCAAGCACTCTACCGACTGAGCTATCTCCCCAGCCCCCTGCAGTATACTTTTTTAATTTGTGAGTTCATCCCTTAAAAACAAATTTCTTTACTGACATTTAAGTGGGTTATAAGGAAGGAGGCTGATCTACCATGCTAAACTAGAATATTATTTACTTTTATTTATCCTATTTGATATCTGGAGTACCCTATCTAAATTCTTAAATTCCTAAAGGGGAAAATGATCACTTATTTTATATTCATTTATTGCCTGTCACGCATTCATTCTTTTATTTCCAGGACTTGTATTATATGTGTCCTGGAGTCTCTCAAGTCATAACCTATACATTTATTTATTTGTTTTGCAGTATTGGGAACTGAAACCAGCAGCCCTCTGATACAAAGCTAAACCCTAGTCTTTTCTATTTTGAGTCAGGGTCTCACTAAATTGCCCAAGTTTGCCTTGAACTTACAATCCTCCTACCTCAGCCTCCTGAGTTGTTTAAATTATAGCCATGTGCCACCTCACCCAGCAATTACCTGTACATTTAAATAGATTTCCCAATTTTTTCTCTTTATACTTCAATTTTCCAATTATAATTTTCTTTTTGACACATGTAGATTAGAATTCAAGATACTGAGTTAAAAACTTTTTTTCCAATGATTAAATTCCAAGATTTAAACTGGCTAAATTTTTCATATCTATGTGACATTACTTAGTTTTTGGCTGTTTGAGTCAAAGTTTCATCTTATTAATAGATATTATTTTTGTTTCTCTTTAAGAAAACTAAACATACTTAATTACAGTTTTTGTTTAACTGCACCATAAATTAATTACATTAGCTATGCACTTAAGTTCTGATGATTTTTTGTTTGCTTGTTTTAATTTTTTTTTTTTTACAGTCCTGGGGATTGAACCCAGGATCTTGTGCAGGTGAGGCAAGCATGCTACCACTAAGCTATAACTCCAGTCCTAGTCTTGATGTTTTTATTAGTTTTTAAATTTTGATATGTTATCGATTCACATACAGCTGTGATAAATAATAGAAATTCCATGTGCCCTGTAGTCAGTTTCCCTCAATGGTAATATCTTGCAAAACTATAGTACAATATCCCCACCAGGAAACTGATATTGATACAGTGAAGGTACAAAACATTTCCACCAACACAAAGATACCTACAGTTTTGTCCTTTTAGGCTATAGCCACTTTCCCCCCACTCACACCCTTCCTTAAACACTAGCAATCAGTCATCTGTTTGCCTTTTTGTTTTTTCAGTACTGGGGATCAAACCCAGGTCCTTGCATATGCTAGGCAAGAGCTCTGTCCCTAGCTCCTTTTGTTTTGAGACAGGGTGACCCTAAGTTGCCCAGACTGGCTGGAACTTGGAATCCTCCATCTCAGCTTCCCAAGTAGCTGGGATTATAGGCATATCCTACCGTACCTGGTGGTTCAGTTCATTGCCTTTTTCTTTCTTTCTTTCTTTTTTTTTTTGGTACTGAGAATTTGGTACTGAGTGCCCAGGGGGGCACTTTACCACTCAGCTACATCCCCAGCCCATTTTTATTTTGAGATGGGTGTTGATAAATTGCTTAGGGCCTTGCTAAATTACTGAGGCTGGCCTTAAACCTGCAATTCTGCCTCCCAAATCACTGGGATTACAGGGGTGTGCCACCATGCTTGGCAGTTCATTGTCTTTTATTGCTAAGCAGTATTTATGGTATGACTGTATCACAGTTTGTTTTACCATTCACCTGTTGAAGGACATCTGATAATTTCTAGCTTTGGGTTATTATGAATAAAACTACTATGAATATATATGTATAAGTTTTTGTGTGAACATGTTTTCATTCCTCTGGAATAGATACTCAGGAGTGTAATTGCTGGGTGATACTACAGTTGCAAATCTAGTTTTTTAAAGAAACTTTTCTCAGAGCAGCTGTACCCTTTAACATTCCCACTACCAATGCATTAGAGATCCAGTCTGTTTGTATCCTTGCCAGTATTTGGTTTTAGTTGTTAGCCATTCTGTCAGCTGTGTAAGTAACATCTCTTGTGGTTTTAATTATTTTTCTTCTTCTTTTTTTTTTTTTTTTCTTTTTAATTTGTGGTGGGGGGTTACTGGGGATTGAACTCAGGGTCACTTGACCACTAAGCTACATCCCCAGCCCTATTCTTTATTTGATTTAGAGAAAGGGTCTCACCAAGTTGCTTAGTGTCTTACTTTTGTTGAGGCTGGCTTTGAACTTGAGATGCCTTAGCCACCTAGGCTGCTGGGATTACAGGTGTGTGCTGCTGCATATGGCTGTCTTTTGTGGTTTTCATTTGCGTTTCCTTAACAGCTAATGATATTGAACATCTTTTTGAATGCTTATTTGTCATATGTACATGTACAGACTCTTCGGTGAAATGTCTGTTCGTGTCTTTTGTCCATTTTCTGATTGGATTTTTTGTTTACTGTTGAATTTTGACAGTTCTTTATATATTCTAGACAGTACTTTGGTGGAATATTTTCTCCTATTCTCTAGCTCTGTCATTTCATCATTTTAACAGCATCTTTTCCAGAACTAACATTTTAAATTTTGATGAAATCTAATTTATCAATTTTCCCTTTTATGGGATCATGTTTTTAAGAACTATACTTGTTTCTAACTAAAGATTTTCTTTGGATTTTTTTCCTCAAAGTTTTTTGCTTTCTGTGTAAATCCTTGATCCATTTTGAGTCAATCCCTGCACCCACCCCCACCTTTTTTTGATACTAAGATTTGAACCCAGGGGCACTTAACCACTGAGCCACATCCCCAGCCCTTCTGTTTAGGGCCTCAATAAGTTGCTGAGCGGGTCTTTGAACTTGTGATCCTCCTGCCTCATCCTCCCAAGCCACTGGGATAACAGGCATGAACCACCACAACTGGCTCATTTTGAGTCAATTTTTTTTTTTTTTTTTTTTTGCGGTGCTGGGGCTTGAACCCAGGGCTTTGTGCTTGTGAGGCAAGCACTCTACCAACTGAGCTATCTCCCCAGCCCCTTGAGTCAATTTTTGAATGAGATTTGTTTTTATATTTTCCCTCTGATGTTCATTTGTCTTTCACCTGAAGAATTTCCTTTGTGCATTTCCTCCAAAAACCATTTGGGCACATTTGAGTGAGTCTATTCCTGGGTTCTCTGACCTGTGCCATTAATCTATATGTCTATCCCTTTGCCAATTCCGCACATTTTTTAAAATTTTTTTTTTAGTTGTAGATGGATACAGTATCTTTATTTATTTTTATGTGGTGAGGATCAAACCCAGTGCCTTACAAGTGCAAGGCAAGCACTCTACCACTGAACCATCCAGCCCCAGTCCTTCCACACAGTCTTAATTACTGTGGCTATATAGTAAGACTTAAAATTGGGTAGGTTCCCAATTTTATTCTTCTTTTTCAAAATTGTTATAGCTCCCCCCGCCCCAGTTCTGGGGATTGAATCCATGGCCTTGCACACATTAGGCAAGTGGTTATAGTTGTTCCAGTTTCTTATTTATATCTAAGTATCAAAACAAAACAAAGTAAACAAAAAACCAAACTTGCTGCAGGTGTGGTGGTGCATGCCTGTGATCCCAGTGACTTGAGAGGTTCAAGTAGGAAGATCACAAATTTGAGGCCAGTCTCAGCAATTTAACAAAATCCTGTCTCAAAATAAAAATAAAAAGTACAGTAATACAGTGGTAAAGCACCCCTGGGCTCAATCCTCAGTACAAAAAACAAACAAACAAATGACTTGCTGGAATTTTGGTAGGAATTCTATTAAGCCTGTACATCAATTTGGTGAAAACTACCATCTTTACTATGCTGAGTGTTCCAATTTATAAACACAGCATGCCTCTGCATTTATATGGGTCTTCTTTAATTTTTTTCATTAGCACTGTGTAGCTTACAGCATACAAATCCCATAGATGTTTTCTTAGATTTATATCTAAATATTTTATAGTTAGGGTGGTTACTGTAAATGGTATTGTATTTTTAAATTTCAGTGTCCATGTGTTTATAGGTAGTATATAATAGTTACACAACTGATTTTGGTAAGTTTATCTTATGTTCTTTGATCTTGCTGAACTCATTTATTAATTCCAAGAGTTTTTGTATAATTGTTAGGATTTTCTATACAGACATCAAGTGATCTGAAAATAGGAACAGTTTTTGCATTTCCGCCCCCCCTGGTACTGGGGAATGAACCCAGGAGTGCTTTACCATACAGCTACAACCCAGCCCTTTTTATTTTTGATACAGGGTCTTTCTTGCTAAGTTGCTGAGGCTGGCCAACAGGAACAGTTTAATTTCTTCCTTTTTAATCTATATGCCTTCTCTTTCCTTTTCTTTTTAACACTGGTTAAAACTTCTATGTTGGATTAAAAGCAGTAAAGATAAACATCCTTGCCTCATTCCTGATCTTAGGGAGAAAGCATTCAGTCTTTTACCATGAAATACAATGTTCAGCTTCAATTCCACATATGGGATGTGGGAGGCAAAGGAAAACCCTGGGGAATTACCACCATGTTGTTCCTCAGGCCTTGGGTTCTGGGTTCCCTGGCTGGTCTGCCTTCTCTTCTAAACCTTCCACAGTTTTGTCATTTTTGCTTATGTCTAAGGTTTTTAGTTGAACTTAGTGGGAAGAACAGGGAAAAGTCTGTCTATTCCATCTTCCTTGAAGTGGAATTCATAGTCAATTTTTACTGGCTATCTTTCCTTAGCATAAGATTTCTATAATGTAAAATTTTGGTTTTCAGGACTTTTTTTTTTTTTTTGTATTTTTTGAGTGGTTATGAGTTTGGGTTATTAACCCCTAGCCTTTCTCTAATAATTTTACAATTTCTTCCTTCTGTTCCCTTAAGGATCCAATCCAAACAGCTATTGAAACGGTCTGATCATTATTCTAACTCAGTGAATCAGGAGGCAGCTTGACCTAGTCTTTCCAGCTCCTTAGTTTTCCCTCCTCCCCCAATTAAAGGTTCCCTGCATGAGGCTGGTTGGGGTTACCATCTCACTCCCCTAGCTTCAAGTTCTCATCTCTGTGTCTATTTTTTTTTCTCTCCAGTACTGGGGACTGAACCCAGGGGAGCTCTACCACTGAACTACATCCCCAGCCCTTTTTGCTTTTTATTTTGAGACAGGGTCTCACTATGTTGCTTAGTCTGGCCTCAAACTTGTGATCCTCATCTCAGCCTCTCAACTCACTGAAATTATAGGCACGTGCCACCATGCCAGGCAAGTTCTCATCTCTTTATGGGGCATTTGTAATAACTCTTTACCCCTCAGAAACTCAGTAAGTCCACAGCATCAGCCATACTTAGTGACTTGCATCTTTTCTGTTTTTGGTTCATGGAGATGGTTATTTTGTTTTTGAAACCAAATATGTTCTCCCATGTATATGTACTGGACATTGAACCCAGGGGCACTCTACCATTGGGCTGCACCCCTAGCCCTTTTTTATTTTAAGACAGGGTCTTCCTAAATTGCTGAGGTTAACCTTGAACTTGTAATCCTCCTGCCTCAGCCTCCTGAGTTGCTGGGATTACAGGCTTGTGTGTACCACTGTGCCCACTTCTTTTGTTTTTGAGACACAGTCTCATATCTCACTATGTTGTGCAGGCTAGTATCAATCTTGTGGACTCAAGTTGTCCTCCCACCCACCTCAGCTTTTTTGGGGGGGTACCGGGTGTTAAAACCAGGGTGCTTAACCACTGAGCAACAGCCCTTTTTTATATTTAGAGACAGAGTCTCGCTGAGTTGCTTAGGGCCTCACTAAGTTGCTGAGGTTGGCTTTGAACTCATGATCCTCCTGCCTCAGTCACCTGAGCCACTGGGATTATAGGCATGGGCCACCACACCTGGCCCACCTCAGCCTCCCAAGTAGTAAGCAGATGGGACTATATGCTTGCACCACCCCAGTCTTCACATGTTATTTGATTTCTTGTTTTTACATTTTACTTTTACTTCTTGGTAGGTGCTTGGAGGAGAGGATATGTCAAAAGTTTGAGTCCTATAAGTAAATTCTTTTTTCTTTTAGTATTGGGTATTGAACCCAGTGGCACTTGTATCACTGAGCTAACATCCCTTTTAAATTTTTGAATGTCTTGTTAAACTGCCCAGACTGGCCTTGAACTTGTGAGTCTCTTGCCTCAGCCTCCTGAGTCATTAGGATTACAGGTGTGCACCACTGTACTTGGCTCTGTAAATCATCTTTTTTTTTTTTTTTTTTTTTGGTACTGGGGTTAAACCCAGTGATACTCTGCCATTGAGTTACATCCCCAGTCCTTTTTATTTTGAGACAGGATCTCACTAAGTCACTTAGGTCCCCACGCAGTTGCTAAGGATGGCCTTAAATCAGTGATCCTTCTGCTTTAGCCTCAGGAGCCTCTGGATTACAACCATTGAATTCAGCTTTGTAAATCACCTGATTTATGAACAGATTGGAAGTTCCAACACATATTTTCTGTGTATCAAAAGAATAAGTCTGGAGAATCCAGAATTAATCTTTTGTCTTTGGCCACATACTAAAAAAATACTACTTCATCTAGTACTCTCAGGGTCTATCTGTAGTAACACCTATATTCATTTTCTTTGATCTAAAATGCTGTATAAAGATCACTGGACCTAGAGTCAGAAAACCTTAGACCAAACTCTTGCTGTTACAGTGTAACCTTGGACAAGTCATTTGGCCTCTCTGAATCTCAGATTTTTAATCAGTAATATATAATTAAAACAAAAATATAAATCTTAATACTATTAAATAAGACAACTAGCTAACAGTGGAATACAAAGAAAGTGCATAGATCAAACTATGGAATATCAAGACTTGAGCCTTGAACTCTTAGGCATGGCTTTCAGTATGATCTTACTTAGCTTTTGTCTTTTTGTGGAATCAGAATTTATATTATTCAGCTGGGTGAAGTGGCACACATCTACAATCCAAGCAACTTGGAAGGTGTTTTCATATTTCTTACTAAATATTTACAGCTTTATATCATTTCCTTCCCCCTCCCCCTTGGTGCTGGGAATTGAACTCAGGTCCTTGTACTTGCTAGGCTAGTGCTTTATCATTGAGCTACAACCCCAGCCCTTAAATCACTTTTTGAGCAAGGCAGGTTATAAGGAGATAGAAAGCACAATCCTCTCTATAGTCCCGCCACATAGGGATTGTTAAAACTAATCTCCCCACTGACCCGTGTTAGGGATCAAACCCAGGGTCTCCTATATGTGAGACAAGTGCTCTACCACTAAGTCACATCCTGAGTCTCATTTAAAGCCACTTTGAAAACGAGGAAATTAAAGTCCAGAAGAAATAAGTAATTTATTGAAGATCTCACTATTAGTGAGAGCCTTAGCTCATGACATAGCTATCTCTAATGGATTCTGATTCTTTTCACACAATTTCCTTAAATATCCCTTTATTTTGGTTAAAAGACATATATAGAATTGCAAGATGTGGAGATCCAGAGGGGAAAAGGCCTTTTTCAAGGCTCTGGCATCTTAAAGAAATAGCATATTGCCTAAGAAATTATTAAGCAAAATTCTCCCTGGCTATTAGCAAAGTGAATTTATGTGGCCATCTACCCCCAGTGATGGGCTGCTCTGCTTATTGTATAACAATTTTAAATAGGAACAGTGTCCATTTATTTCTAGATAAGGTAAGACTTAGAGGACCCTCATTTATAAGGATGGATGAGTACAACTGCATATAGGGAGCAGGCATACAATTAGAAGACGAATGTTATTCCTACTCTTGAAATAGCTGGGCAGGAACACATGTTTATAAAAGTGGCTTTTTCCTCTGGTATAATCTGTAAACCTTAGCAATAATAAATGAATTGAAAAAAGGTCAGGCAGAGTGCTGGAAATGGGAGGAGAAAGAGGAAAAATTCTAATATGGAAAGATAAAACGGAGGGTTGTTTAAATGTCAAAGGAAACACATTTTGTTGAAATGTAACACTCTTCCTATAAGGTTCTGAGTCAAGTCAGCTGGAAGAATAAGAGGGCAGGAAGGAAAAGCAGAAAATAATACTTAATAGACCTAGTTTCTCTACTAGGGGCAGCTTTAGGGCAATAAGTAGGCTGAAGAGAAAGAGAAAAATAGGTCTTCATTTTAGAAAGCTTCCTATTTTTCATAGTGTTCACAAAATAAGGAAACCCTCAGCATGTTTGGAGATGATAGAAATTCTGCTAAAAATACTGTAATAATAGTCCTGTTTCTCTAGGTGTTTACTGTCATCTTTACCAAAAATTGTACAGAAAATCTTATTAACCATTATTACGTTTTAAAGTGCCGACTATTTTCCATTTTTAAAGGTGATCAACACTAGAGTAAGACAAAGGGAAAATGACTTACTATAAGGCAGTTGTTAGGTCCCCCCTCCCATGTCTTAGGAGATGTGCCATGCTGAGACAAATTCAATCCCAAAGCATCAGTGCTTTGCTTCAGAGGACACATCACAACCTCAAAACATTTATGTAGTCAAAACTGATCCAACTACAAAAGTAGGAAGAGTAAATTTTACCTCCAGGTCCCTTCTCTTCTACTTCTTCTTCTTCTTCTTCTTCTTTTTTTTTTTGGTATTGGGACTTGAACACATTGGCACTTCACTAAGCCACATCCCTAGCCCTAGGTCTTGATAAGTTGCTTAGGGAGTTGCTAAATTGCTGAGGCTGGCCTCCAACTTGTGATCCTCCTGCCTAAGTCTCCCAAATCACTGGGATTACAGGCATGTAATATGGTGCCTGGCATTTTTTTTTGCAGTACTAGGGACTAAACCAAGGGACTCTACCACTGAGCTATGTCCTTGCCCTCCTTCTTTTATCTTGAGACAGTCTTGCTAAGTTTCTCAGGCTGGTTTTGAACTTTTGGTCCTCATATCTAAGTCTCCCAAGTAGCGAGATTTACAGGTGTGTGCTATTGCACTTGGCTCTTCATATATATTCTTAAAAATACATACTATGCATATTATTATTTTGATTTGTATTTAAATTTACTAAATAAGTATTATGTTATAGATCTCATTCAACTTTGCATTATTTTAAAGAACAATCCATATTGCTATATTTTTTCTAGCCCACGGGGTTGTTATAATGTCTATACTTACTTAATAATTAATATTTAATGAATTCTTATCAGTAGGGAATATGGAAATACACAGAAAAGACATGATCCCAATCTATTCTTACAATTTAGTTGGAATAAACACACAGACAACATACTCTCATGTAGATAAGGAAGAAAGTAAAGCTTGGCTGAATAGCTGAGTGACATTATAACATAGTAAAAAAAAAGAATGTGATGTCTAAATCTAAATGAATTGACGTGAAGTTGTAAAACAGTACTGTAAATATTTCTAGACTTTCCTCTAGATAAAGCCAAAGTAGCCATATCATCATCTATAAGTAAAGTTTCCTTTAACATTTAAAAGGAAGAGGTAATTTATAACTCATTAGCACCCTGATGGCTCTGCTACCAGTTTTATAGCCCTTTGGCTCCCAGTCTAGGAGAGTGTGAAATTCTTAACATCATTAAGAAATTAAAACCACAGATAATGCAAACCTTAGTAACTTCTTTTTTTTTAATTTTTTTTTAGTTGTTGATGAACCTTTATTTTATTTATTTATTTATGTGTGGTGCTGACAATAAAACCCAGGGCCTCACAGATGCCAGGCCAGCATTCTACCACTAAGCCACAATCCCAGCCCCTTAGTAACTTCTTACCAGCCCCTTAGTAACTTCTTACCAGCTCCTTAGTAACTTCTTAATTACAAAGAGCTACTAAGTCAAAGCAATATTCTACTTCTATGTGTTTAAGAGTAGGGAAGTGGGATTGAATAAATTTGACTCTTGCTTCCAGAAAGTTTATAATTTAGAATGTAGTAAAGGAGAAAAACTCTCAAGAGCAATGATTACTACTACTAATCCATAAGATCACAGGATGCATAGGGTAGAGAATGAAGAATATTCTAACCAGCCTAAGGAAATAAGGGTTTTTTGTTTTGTTTTGTTTTGTTTTGTTTTGTTTTGTTTTGTTTTGCTTTGCTGGGGATTGAACCCAGGGCCTTGTGCATGCGAGGCAAGCACTCTACCAACTGAGCTATATCCCCAGCCCCGAAATAAGGGTTCTTTAAAGACTAATATTAAGTTTTTAAAGACATATTTCAAATAAAATTACATATTGTTGTTTGTACTTTTTTTTTTTTTTTTTTTTTTTTGGTACTGGGTATGGAACTAGGAGTGCTTAACCAGAGCACATCCCCAGCCCATTTTTTTATGTTTTATTTAGAGACAGAGTCTCACTAAGTACTTAGGGCCTTGCTAAATTGCTGAGGTTGTTCTCAAACTTGCAGTCCTCCTGCCTCAGCCTCCTGAGTTGCTGGGATTACAGGTGTGCACCTACTGTTTATATTTTATAGAAGCTACCCTCAGCTCTGTTATATTGGGCATCTGGAGCAAGAAGGAAATACAGCTGGATATCCTGTCTAGGAAGAACAAAGTGTATATGCTACACAAACTTGTAGTACTGTAGTAATACAGTGCAGTGATAGAAAAATGTAAACTGGGGAATGGGGTTGACTTGTTTTTTTAAAAATTTTCTCAATAACTGAACTTCTAGTACACAGAATTGGAACAACAGTATTTAGAGTAAAGTGAGACAGCTTATCTTATAAGTGAATAGAAACAGAACATTACTACTCCCCAAGAGGGGAGCTATTTACACAAAACTACAGCTAGGAGTCTGGACAGCACCTGTGAAAAACCTCTGCCCAGGCCTTTTCCACCAGCTCTCACTTCCTAGAGCAGCCTCCAAGCCTTTAAAAGGTCATCATCTTACGTTTTTGCTGTGTCTTTGTGTAGTTGTCTCTCCTGCTCTCCTTTTCTTCCTTGTTTTGGTCTGTTTTCCTTCTTCTCTTTGATTGTTTGTTTATGTATTTATTTATAGTACTGGGGATTGAACCCTAAAGTCTCACACATGCTAGGTAAACACTGTAGCACTGAGCTACATCCCCAGTCCCCCCATGCTTTTTTTGTTGTTGTTCTTCTTGAGCCAGGACTGAGACTGGCCTCAAACTTAGAAAATTCCTGCCTCAGCCTCCCACAAAGTTAAGATTGTAGGCATGTGCCCCTGTATCTGGTTTGCACAGTCCTCTTGACAGCTCTTGCTATAGTCTTTCCCCTCCAAGCCAGTGATGAACTGGCCGGGGAACCCCACATTGAAGAGGAGCTAAAGCAGTGGCTCACTGTTCCTGTCTAAAAGGAACAGGTACCTTTTGCAATAACCTGGTTTCCTAGTTTAAAATAATCAGGTTGAAGAAGAGCTGCTATCTGTTCTTATATTAGATACCTAAATAAGATGCAAAGTCAGGCTATGAACACAAATCAGTCTGACTCTAAACTAAAGCCTGCATTTTTAAGGATGCTGCCTCGCAAGATGAGAATATACTTTTTTGGTTCTTCGAAGTTCATAATTCCAAGTGTAAAACATTAAAGATTCTATGTACCGCACTTAGAGAAAAAATTGTGGACAAGAGTGAAAGATATCAACATGTATATTTTTGTCTGAAAAGCAGGTTATTGATTTTGCTTGACTGCCCTCTACCAAAAAAGAGAAGCAGCAATAAAACTTCAGACTAATGGAGGCAGAGATAGGTGGACAAGAGAAATGTCAGTGAGCAAAAGCAGCAAAAAGATAGAAAGCAGAAATGGAGTAGGGGGTCAGAAACTCAAGTTCAAAGCTGCCAAGTTATTATTGTAAAATAATGTGACCAAGTAATACCAGTGACTTAGGAGGCTCAGACAGGAGGAACGCAAGTTCAGGTTAGCCTCAGCAATTTAGGGAGATCTTGTCTCAAAATAAAGACTAAAAAAAAGGCTGGGCATATAGCTTAGTGGTAGAGTACCCCTGAATTCAGTTCAATCCCTAGTAGTACCAAAAAAAAAAAAAAAAAAAAAAAAAGGATAATATGAAAATTAGAATAGTAATTATCTCTGGTTGCTATATTATTTTCTTCTTTGTGATTTGTGATGTCTTCTTTTTCTTTGTTTTCCAAGGTTTTAACAATAAGAAGTTTTTACTTAAAAAAAAAAAACACTATTGTTTCCAAAACTTTTTTATCTCCTAAAACAAATTCTGTAGCCATAAGCAATAACTTCCTCTGCTCTCTAGCCCCTAGTATTTTATCTACTTTTTATGTAAATTCACCCATTCTAAGTACCTCAAATAAGTGGAAAATTAGAATGCTTGGCTTTTTGTGACTGGTTTATTTCACTTAGCATTTGTTTTCCAGGTTAACCATACTATAACATGTATCAGAACTTCGTTTCTTTTTTATTGCTGAAAAATATTCCATTGTATGTTTATCCATTCATCTGGTGATGGACACTTGGATTGTTTCTAACTTTTGGCTGTTGTGAATAATATTGCTATGAAGATTCATATAAAATTTTTTGAATTGCTAGATCATAGGTTACTCATATGTTTAACTTTTTAAAGAATTGACAAAATTGTTTTTCATTATGGCCCCACCATTTTATACTTGAACTGGAATTCTGTAAGAGTTCTGAGTTTTCCACCTCCTCCCCAACAATTTATTTTCCATTTTAAAAAAATACAGGGCTGAAGTCAGGCGTGGTGGCATACACCTGTAATCCCAGCTACTTGGGAGGCTGAAGCAGGAGGATTCCAAGTTCCAAACCAGACTTAGCAGCTTAATAAGACCCTAACCAACTTAGTGAGACCCTGTCTCAAAATTTAAAAAAAGGGCTGGGGGTGTGGCTCAACAGTTAAATGCCCCTGGGTTCAATTCCTGGTACCAAAACAACCATCACCAACACTACCCAGAGCTGGGGGTGTAGCTAAGTGGTTGAGCACTTGCCTAGTAAGTTTTAAGGCCCTGGGTTCAATCCCTACTACTGCAAAAAGAAACAACAATAACAACAAAAAGTTCATTTTAGTAGGTGGTTTTAATCCCTTATGATTAATGGTGCCGAGCATCTTTTTAATGTGTTTACATGGCCAGTGTTTACTGGCCACGTATATATCTTCTGTGGCAAAAAGTCTACTCAAGTCCTTTTCCCATTTTTGAACTGTGTTGTTTTTGTTGAATTGTAATTATACATTCTGGATATTAATTCCTTATTACATATATGATTTGCAAATATTTTCTTCCATTCTTTTTTTTTTTTCTTTTTTGTGGTACTGGGGATCGAACTCAGGGCCTTGTGCTTGCGAGGCAAGCACTCTACCAGCTGAGCTATCTCCCCAGCCCTATTTTCTTCCATTCTATGGATTGTCTTTTCTCTCTTGATAGTGTCCTTTGAGGAGTGAAAACTATTAATTTTTTTTTTTTTTTGGTACTGGGGATCAAATTCAAGGACACTTTGCCACTGAGTACATCCCTTATTTAAACAGGGTCTGCACACGCTGGCCTTGAACTTATGATTCTCCTGCCTCATCCTCTCAGGTCATTGAGACTACAGAGCACGTACCACTCTACCCAGCTCAAAACAGTTTAACACAGTGGCTAACAAAGTCTGTTTTAAGTATTCACATTCCTTCTCTTACTGGACTGTAACCTAGTAGAGATCAAAATATGCATAATGAGCCATGTGTGGTGGCCCATACCTGTAATCCTAGAAACTCGAGGCTGAGGCAGAAGGATCACAAGTTCAAGGCCAGCCTCTACAACTTAACTCTTGGCAACTTAGCAAGACCCTGCCTCAAAATAAAAAGTAAAATGTACTGGGGATGTAATTAATTTAGTGGTAAAGCACTCCTGGGTTTAATCCCTAGCACCAAAAAAAAAAAAAAGAAAGAAAGAAAGAAAATTTTAATGATAAAAAAAAAAAAAGAAAGAAAGAAAGAAAGAAAATTTTAATGATAATGAAAACAAAGCTTGATCCTACAGGATCAAGACTATATCCATTCTGCTTACCATCCTACAGATGGTGTTGCAGGGCATTTGGCATTTATACAGTATCTACTTTGAACCAAAAAGTAAAAAGCAAAAAACAAAAGAAAACAAACAAACAAAACTTAGGCAGAGTTCTTTGACACCAAACCGTTTTATACATTTTATGCAGTTTACAATTGACCTCTAAGACCTACATCTCAAGTCAGAAACTTTGGTAAGGGGATTTATTCCTAGGTATATAAACACCAGATCCATTATGTGTTATAAAATACCCATTTCTTTTTCTTCTTCTTCTTCTTCTTCTTCTTTTTTTTTGTACTAGGGATTGAACTCACAGGCATTTAACCACTGAGCCACACCCCCAGCCCTTTAAAAATTTTTTTTTTAAATTTGAGACAGGGTCTTGCTAAGCTGCTTAGGGCCTTGCTAAGTTGCTGAGACTGGCTTTGAACTTTCGATCCTCCTGGTCAGCTTCCTGAGTCACTGGGATTACAGGTGTGTGCCACCACGCTTGGCCTTTTTCTTCTTTTTTAAAAAAGCTTTTTTACCTCAGAAAATGTTTCCTTGAAAGTTGTATTTCCTTAGCTCGGTGAGAGAAATAAAAAGTGCTAAGCCTAATGTCCAGTGCTAATGTGAGTGGGAACCATAAACATTAATGATCGTTGCTGCTCTAATCTCTTTTAGAAAGATGTTGTCATTTGTATTTTTCTCTTTGCTTTTCTAGTACTCTTTACTCTCTCCATATCTCTTATAATGGCCAATGGTCCTTCTAGCCATCACTAAATGATCAAAAACCTGTTAAGATTCTTTATATTCCCAATTTCTTTCTAAAGGAGAACAACAGACATGTTTGTCTACTGATGTTAGGAGCTGGAGCAAAAAGGAGGATACAGCTGCAACAAATTCCATTTGCTCCATACCCTCTCAATATGAGTTTCAGGTTTTCCAGTCCTCTTTAGAGACAGAGGTGGAAGAAGAGATCAGATGAAAGTCAGTCATTAATAGTTTCTGGAAACCTATAATTATAACTGCATCTTGACTTAAAGCAAGTAATGCTGCAAAAAACTGGCTAGAAGTGAGAGAGGAGGGTGACTTGCAAAGAGAATGCCTGTGAGGAAGGCTTGTTTAAACTCTGGGTACTATTACCTCTGCAAAAGCCCAACTGGGGATGTTGGACTTGTTTTACTTTCCATAGCTAATCTCCAGCATGTTACTGTCTAATATTTAACCTTGACATGATTAGAGAATATACAGATTTCCAGGTACTATTTAATACAGGACAACAGTTCCAACCAGAGATGTAGGGACAGGGTAAGTATAATGAGAAATTCATGTGCTAGGGTTGTAGCTCAGTGATAGAGTGCTTGCCTAATATGTGTGAAGCACTGTGTTTGATCCTCAGCACCAAATAAAAAATAAATAAATAAAATAAAGGTATTGTGTCCATCTACAACTAAAAATATTTTTAAAAATTAGAAATTCACAAGAGTGAGTAGCCTTCAGAAATGAAGAGACTAGAAAAACTAGGACCATCTGTGGCTCTGGCTCATGAACTAGATACGATTTTTTCTTAAATTATGGACATGGTTATTATCTGAGAACTATTCATTTTTTACAGATTTGCTATGGGGTAATATCTGAAACTGGTAAAAATGGCCATACTTCAGGGAAAACTCTAGTTTCAAATTTATCAACTGCAATGAAAATTATGAGATTTCTGCCATACTCTAAATTCTTTAAGACCTGCCAAATCTTATGCAGGCACAACCTCAAATCAACTTAACAGTAACATCTCTAGATTTTTAACCCTATTTATCCTAGCAAACCTTATTCATCTTCAAGTCATGGATCTAAGACCAGAAACCTGAAGGCAAAAAAGTGGTTATCATTCCTTTAGAGAGAGTACTTCCCAAGAGAGCCTTTGCTATGCATCCTTTATTAACATTATAAATATAAATTTCTGAGATGATGGGATAGTCTTCCACAGAAATGTCTGAAGCTGCCATGCACAGTGGTGCATCTGTATAATCCCAGCAATTTGGGAGGATGAGGCAGGAGGAGCTCACATTTGAGGCCAGCCTGGATAATTTTGGTGAGAGGCTGTCTCAATGAATGAATGAATGAATGAATGAATGAATAAATAAATAAATGCCTGGGGATACAGCTCAGGGGCAAAGCACCATTGGGGTTTAATTCCTGTTCTAAAACAAACCAGAAATGTTTAAAGTCTATGGAGGAGCTATGATGTTTTGCAACAGAATGGAAACACCTGGAGATTCATTAAAAAAACAAACAAAACAAAAAAACCCACAGAAATTCTGGTATAATTTAATGGAGTCAAACCTGGGCATAATTTTAAAATCCCTGCCTCAACATTCTAATGTGTAGCAAAATTCAGGAACACTGACAGGGAAAATGATGTCTTCAAATTATTCTGCTTTCAAGTCTGGGACTGATAAGAAATAATCCCTCAGCCCTTGTTTTTAGGATCTTCCGGGATTGAATGAGCCAAAGAAAGCACAAAGGTACCAACATTCATCCTGGAATCATTTTTACAGGAGCATGGTATTATCTCTCCACAGAATTCAGACAAAAGAAAGTAGCCAGTTGAAACCATTATCAAGTAAAGTACCAATCTGGGGAGTGGTTAGGTGTGTGTGTGTGTGTGTGTGTGTGTGTTTTTGGTACTGGGGATTGAATTTAAGGGCACTTTAACAATCCTCCTCCTCAGCCTTCAGAGTTGTTGGGATCACAGGTATGTGTCACCATGCCTAGCTAGATCTGGCACTATAAGCAGGAAAAGAACTCTTACAGGTGTAGAGAAGTAAGGCCAAAGTGCAACCTCCATCAAATGTAAACTACTCCATCCTCAGACTGTGGGGAAGAGGGAGGCTGCAAAGGAATGCTCAAGATCTGATACAATTCCTCCTCCCATTACAAGTTCTTGGACCATGTAAACTAAAAAAGTGTAATAAAGTCTGGTTCACTACACACTTAAGTGGTTCATCCTCCCTTTCCTCTTGCTGAGGTAACCACATACTGTAGCCATGGGTGGAGGAGGCAGTTCAGCAAGGTCATCGTGTCCAGCTGGAATACTGGTCTGAAAATCACTAGAAATAAGAAGGTTCATATCCTCAGTTTTGAGGAAATACCTCCCAGGTTGAGATGGAACCACAATGTCCACAGCTTTACTATTTTATGACCTAGTAGGAAGACCGAGGGATAACAAAATGGCTAAGGCTAGCTAGGCACTTTTTCTTTCTAGCCTTCCTCAGCCACTGGCCTCAAAAGTGCAGTCTATTTTCATTTTTGGAAATCTCTACTTGGTAGTTTCAGGGTTTGTTAATAGAACAGAACTGAAGCTTGTGGCTCTCAAGGAAGGGGAAATAGTAATGCAGAGAGAGTGGAACCCAATAATAGTTGGAGGTCTGAGGATAAATGATCTTTTGCCCCGACTGGCTTTGTGGGAAGCAGTGGCTTTCATTATTTGCACAGTTCTAGATATCTTTCCTTTCTCCAAATTGTGACATTTATTCTGAAATTTTCAATTTTCATTGGTTCCTATTATGGGTTGTGTCCATTGCTGTCCTCTCACCGCTCCCCTGTGTGTATGTGTCTTTTTTTTTTTTTTTTGTGGTGCTGGGGATTGAACCCAGGGCCTCCCAACTGAGCTATATCCCCAGCCCCAGAATGTAATCTTATTTAGAAATAGGGTCTTTATAGAGGCAATCAATTAAAATAAGATCATCTGGATCTGTCCTAATCCAATATGTTTAGTGTTCTTATAAATAAAAGGGTGACATTTCAAATGGGTGTGGTGGCACACACCTGGAATTCCAGTGACTTGAGAAGCTGATGCATGAGGATCGTAAATTCAAGGTTAACCTGGGCAATTCAGAGAGACCCTATCTCAAAATACAAAATAAAAAGGGCTTGGGATATAGCTCAATGGTAGAGCACCCCTGGGTTCAATCCCTAGGACCATTCCACACTCCTGGGTGTGTGGAATTTGGACACTGACAGCTATGTAACCAAGTGATGCATCTACAGGCCATGGAGCATAATGAATTACCAGCAAACATCAGAAGCAAGGAATATTTCTCCTGAGATATGAAAGAGAAAGAGGTGGCCCTGTAAACACCTTGATTTCAGAGTTTTAGCTTCCAGAACTGAGAGATAATCAATTTCTGTGGTTTTAGGCAGTCACCTTCTGGTACTTAGTTACAGCAGTTCTCGGAGACTAATATAATCCCAAATGCAGACCTAGTATTGATTAAATCACTCAACTTTTTATCTTAACTAGCCTCACTGCTAGGTTGCAGTCTAGGTCAGTGGTTCTCAAGTAAGGTAGATAGAGAATAGTGGTGGTGGCAGCAAACCAACTTCCTCTCTCTCTTCCTTATTTCCTTCCTTCCTACCAAGGGCCCTGTGCATGCTCAACAACTGCTCTACCACTGAGCTACATCCCGAGCCCATAAACCGTAATTTCTTGGGGATTTTTTTCACAGTAAACATGCCCAAGCTCTGTTGACTCAGATTATGAGGAGTGGGGAAGAGCTAACATATATTTTAAATAGCACTAAGTGCTATCAGTAAGTTGCTCTGATCTTCCCTCCCCCCAAACTTTCTCCTACTTAACACTAATTTAAGTAAAAGAATAAACTTTGATTCTAAAAATCTATAGTTTCAATGTAACCTTAATCAAAATCTTAGCATGACTTTTTCATAAAAAAATTCACAAGCCAATCCTACAATTTTTATGGAAATGCAAAAAGCCAAGCATAGTATGGCAATCTTAAGGAAGTACAACAAAGCTGGAGGACTTACACTACTAGATATCAAGATTTATAAAGCTGTAGAGTTAAGACAATGTAGTATTGACAGAATATGCAAAAGAATTAAAGGAACAGAAGAAAATTAAAAAATAAACCCACACATGTCCCTGATTGACAGATATGATTGCTGTGAAGTGAGGGAAAGGATGGTCTTTTCAATAAGATGCTGCACAAATTAAATATTCACATGAAAATAAAAAATCTTGACTCAAGTTACATCCTAATCAAAAATCAAATCCAGATATACTATAGATCTAAATATAAAAGGAAAAACAAGATTCTCAGAAAAAACATAGAAGGATATCTTTATTATCATAGAATAGGTAAAACTTTGTTAAACACAAAACAAGGGCTCGGGTTGTGGTTCAGTAGTAGAGCACTTGCCTATCATGTGCAAGGCACTGGGTTTGATTTTCAGCACCACACTAAAAAAATAAATAAATAAAATAAAGATATTGTGTCCATCTACAGCTTAAAAGTTAAAAAAAAGAAACAAAAAACAGAACACAAAACTACCAACAATAAAAGAAAACAGAAGACAAACTAGATTATATAAAAATGAAGAACTTCTATTCATGAAAAGACAGCTTTAAGAGAAAGGTGAGACACAAAAGATATTTATAATACATATATCTGACACAAGACTCATAATCAGAATATAGAAAGATAGGCAACTGCTGGGAGTAATGGCACACACCTGTAATCCCAGTGACTTGGGAGGCTGAGGAAGGACTATTTCAAATTAAAAAAAAATTTTTTAAATGTCTATTTAGATAATTAACCCACTTTTTTGTTTTAATTTTATTTAGTTGTTGATGGACCTTTATTTTATTCATTTATTTATATGTGGTGCTGAGAATCAAACCCAGTGCCTCACACGTGTGGGGCAAGCGCCCTACCACTGAGCCACAACCCCAGCCCAACTATTTCAAATTTGAGGCCAGCCTTGGCAACTTAGTGAGACCCTGTTTCATAAATAAAAAGCAAAAAGGGCTTAGGGATGTAGCTCAGGGCTAAAGTGCCCCTGAGTTCAATCCCCAGTACACACACACACACACACACATAAAATGAAAATAAACAAAGTTAAATACATGGAACAACATAGATGAATCTTGTTAGCTTAATGGTGAGCCAGTTCCAAGATTTAAAAAAAAAGCACACACTATGCAATGTTAAAAATGGATTACACTAATCTATGATGTTAAATCTATGATTGGGGAGGGAGGTGTTGTTAAGACTACTGGAAGGGAGGCATGAAAGGGCTTCTGGGGTTCTGACAATATTTCTTTATCTAGGTGCTGGTAACATGTGGTGTGTTCACTCTGAAAATTCAATGACTTGTACACTTATGACTCATGAATATATTTATATTATTATTCAATAAGACCTATTAACAAGCTGTGCTCAGTGGTGCATTCCTGTAATCCCAGCTACTTGGGAGGCTGAGGCAAGATGATCAAAAGTTCAAAGCCAGCCTGGGCAACTTAATGAGACCCTGTCTCAAAATAAAAAGGGCAGGGGACATAGTTCAATGGTAGAGTGCCGCTGGGTTCAGTCCCTAGTAGGGAAACAAAAAAGAACAATAACAATAACAATAACAAAAAAGTAGGAAAAAGAAAAGACCTATTATCATAAACAAAACAGGACACTTTTGGGTTTGTGAATCCTATTCATCAGTGAAAGGGAGAATGACAAAGTAGCCAGTGCCAGGATCAGCTCGAGATGCAGGCTACTTACATATTTTAGGTAGCCTGCTCAACCTCCAGATCAGCAGACCAGTTTAGTATCTCATGCAACAGCACATGGGGGGGAGGCAGAGGGTTCTACTTTCTTCATCCATATTTTCTCCACATTGATACTTGATTCCAGGAAATTTTAAATATAATTTTAAGGAGAGAGCTAAAAGCTAAAAAGCAGAGGGAACCTTGATAAGTGGGAAAATGCACAGTATTTCAAGTTTATTGAATGATCTGGGAAATTTTTTCCCTTATTTTCTACTGGTGCATTATAGTTGTACACAATGATGGAATTCGTTGTTACATATTTATTTGTACATGCACACAATATGGGAAATTTTTAAGAGGTGGAGAGTCAAATGAAGGTAGGAAATTATTTGATAGTCTTTTTGTTCTTTTAAAATACCCTAAAGAGAAAATAAGAGTACAACTTGTGGGAGGGTGTATACTCAATTCCTGGCATAGCCTTTTTGTCATATAGTTTGTTGCTATGGAGAAGGCTGTGAAGGCAGCAACTAAGGAAAATAAAGAACCTTGCAGGATTAAACATAAGTAAAGTGAATTTTAAAAAATTCCTATAGCAATTAGCAAGTAACAGAACCTATAAATGACATACTTCCCATGTTTTTCTAACCCCTACTCTTCTGAAAGTACATGGGCCTGGTTTGCCATTATAATTTACTCAAAAAACAGAGAAGCTGAATGGGCCCGACAAAGCCTAAACCCAGCAGACAAAATACAAGGCTATTTAACAATGCTACCTCATGCCAGGAGGAATCAGCTACCTGCCCACCATACTTGGGGAAATTATCTCCTGCTGCTTAAATTATAAAGTTGATGCCCTGTGATTTCTTTGTTCTGTAAAGCCTAAGGGAGATGGGATAATAAGCTATCAGAAGAGGTGGAAAACAGCCCCTTGTTTCAGTGAGGGAGAGAGGGAGAGAGGCAGAAAGAAAGTATGAGAGTGTTAGTTCTCACTGGTATTGTTAATAGGCAGTGGGAGCCTCAGTAGCAGCAGCCTTGGAGCAAACCTATGCCTGAACTGGTCTAAAACTACAGACGTGGGAGAAAAGGCTAGTTGCCAAGTTTGTTAATAGCTTCTGTCCATCATTGTTGCAGCAGCTTTATCAACCAAGGCAGAGCCAGGACCTGTTTTTTTAGCTGTATACACACCATGACCAGAGGGTTCTACATTTTCCAAATCTCATCACAACCAATGACCAACAAAGACAATTCCCTTTTCTCTTCTACACAGTGATTACAGAAGTGTAAATATCAGAGCTAATGCAACATTATATGCAAGGGGGCGGCAGAGGGTTCTACAATGACAGGACAATGGAGCTCCTAAACTCAACCTCCTCATTTATAAAATGAGGAAACAAAGACCCAAATGAGTAAAATGACCATTTGACAGGGCAGGAAAACATTCAGGCTCTGAAATGGGAGCTAGAGCCTAGCAATTAATCCCAGGTTAAACTATAACTGTACCTATTGTACCTGAGTTCATGCATAAGTATCAGGAACAAAATTATTTGTTAAAGGATGGCATTAGTAACAAAATAGGCCTGCAAGGATTTTGTTACTGAAATATCAAAAATCTCACTTTGAAGCAACCTTTCCTGTCTGGCAAGACCACAGCCCCCTCACCTGTACTGCCTGACTGCTTTGCTGTCCCTGGGAGGGATGAGATGAGAAGAAATGGGTAAGAAAGCACAAAAAGAGGACATCTCTCTTCCTTGGAGATTAGCCCATTTTGCAGTTTGAAAAATGAAACTTAAAAAAACCTGTGACTGAAATTTTTCCTTAGGGCTTCAGGATTTGAATATATGACAGTGGGCAGATAACATAATCCACAAGGGTATATAAACACATTATGCCCTAAAGCACCCCCTGGGAGTAACCTGCTAGGTGGCAAGAATGTGTTGGCTCCTGTTTTTTGATGGGGGAGGGGTGGGAGAAAGTATTGATTTCCCTAATGTTTCCTTTGTGTGGCTGCTGTTGCCATGTGGTGATCTGTTGCTATGAAGATTTGTGGTGCCAGACAATGGCTGCTAGGTCTTTATGACTATGCTATTGGTAAAGCTCTTTCTGCAAGAGTTAGGCTAGTGTGCATCTGGCTAAGAAGTGGAGAAAGCTTGGTCACAGTGCATCATCTCTCTCCAGATGAGTGTTGAGGCAAGACTGAAGGTGAAAGGGCATTAAGTGTAGCCTATGAGGAAGAAAAGTCAGTAGCTGAGTACCACCTCATTTTTTCAGTAAAAATACCTAAAATCAGATATTTCACAGTTCACATACATATTTTTCTACATCAGAATCAAACAGAATAAACCACGGGGAACTACCCAGGTTACCATTTTCATGAAATAAGATTAACGGAGAGACCCTTCCCTAAGACCCTTCTTAGAGAGAAGGATAAAGACCCACAGTAAGGATCTTCAATTAGATGAGGATGAAGAATCATTGGGGCAGTTTCTCAGCACAGCTATCAAGGACAAACTAACTTCCTGTTAAGCAAACTGCCTATTACTCTGATAATAAGAAAACAACCACCACAAAGCAGGGTTCATCCACAGTTTAAAACAGGGCCAAATGTTTTCCTGGTTAACAGAGGTCAGAGTACACAGAAGTCATCCTGGGTCTGTTTAGATGTCAGCTACTTACCCACCCTCTTCACCCTCTCACACAATCAATGTTCTTTCCATCTGAGAGTACACACAAAACACCACATAGTCCAATACTATAAGCCACTAATTACATATAGCAGTTTAAATTTTAAGCCACGTGGAAAGATTTGGTGGAAAGAAGGAAGCCCATACTTGTAATGCTAGCAACTCAGGAGGCCGAGGCAGGATGATCACAAGTTTGAGGCTAGCCTCAGCAACTTAACGAAAACATGTCTCAAAATTTAAAAAAGAAAAAAGGGCTATGGATGTGGCTCAGTGGTAAAGTGCCCTTGGGTTCAATCCCCAGTACAAAATAAGTAAGTAAGTAAGTAAGTAAATAAATAAATAATCACACAGTTAAAGGTAAAACATATTCTAGAACATAACTTTCCTAACTCTAGTTCAGAAATATTTTTACTGTATTACAATGCCTTTACAGCACTATTATTCCTTCAAATAGTTCTTCTCAAATTATTTCCAGACTTCATTGGAATAGAAATTGTTTATACATCTGAATGACAAAATATCTGTGGAAAAACTGAAAACATCCTTCTTTCCACCAAATCATTAAACTGACTGAGAATTCAGTTTTGGAAGTTAGACCAAGATTATTGTATAGATTTTGATAACCACTGACATACAAGGGAATTGCACTTACTTCAGTTTCAGAAACATGATTTTAAGTCACTATAATTTCTTTCTTACTGATGTTCTGGTGAAAGGAGACCAGAGATATTATAAAAGTAATTTCTACATGGGGAAAGAGGATTAATCTAGATAAGTGACTATCAAACTTTTTCCCCCCAGTCCTGGGTATTGAACCCAGGGGCATTTTACCACTGATCTACATCCCCAGTTCTTTTGATTTTTAAATTTTGAGACAGGGTCTCACTAAGTTGCTGAGACTGGCCTTGAATTTGTGATCCTTCTGCCTCAGCTGCCCGAGATGCTAGGGCTGGGATTATAGCTGTGTGCCACTGCACCTGGCCAGAGCCTCCACCTTTTTTTAAAATAAGGGTTTTCAAAGGAACCTAACATGTAAGTGATCTAAAATTAGAAATGCTTTGAGTTGCAGCTGGTAGGGTAGCTGATGGGAGGGGGCATCCCTCATTTCTATGAATACCATTGTGGTTTCTGGACTCAAGTTTCTCAGGGTATAACATCTCTGAAAGTATCTGTAGGTTCTATCTCTTTTTTAAAATTTCAAATGATTATGGTGGGAGTCATTGTTTAAAAAAAAAAAAAAGCCAGGTATGGTGGTGAATGGCTATGATTCCAGCAAGTCCTAGAGGCTGAAGCAGGAGGATTGCACGTTCAAGGCCTAAGCAAGTTAGTTAGAACCTGTCTCAAAGTAAATTAATTAATTAATTAATAAAAGGGCTGGTAATCTAGCTCATTGGTAAAGCACCCCTGGGTTGAATCCCCAATACCAAAAGGAAAAAAAAAAAAAAAAAAAAAAAGAAAGAAAACAGAAAAGAAAAAAAGAAAGTACAATATAAAATCCCTCATTTACATAGGAAATAAACCAGAGACAGGTTTAAAAAATGCCATTTTCACCACTGTGCTTTGAAAACATGGGTATAAGGCAAAAGCAATATTATAAATAAAATATTTACTAATTTTTTTTTTTACATAAGGACTATACTAGTCCTTGAGAAAATAAAATGAAGTATATAATCCCTGGCCTCAGCCATTCTATAGTCTAATAAAGGAGAAGTCAAAAGAATCCAGAGTTAGAAAGAAATTAAGAACTGGCTTAATGACATTTATGACTGTGTAATCTTAGAAGAGGAGAAAGTCGGTATAAAAAAAAAAAAGTATGAAGAAGTAATGACTAAGCACACTTGAAAGCTAAAGGACATAAACACAGAAGTTAAGTGAACCCCAAACAGAATAAATCCAAAGAAATTCATGCCAGATAGATAATACATCATAACCAAACTGCTGAAAATGCAAAACAAAACAAAACACTTTGAAGTCTGGCACAGTGGTGCATGCACACCTATAATCCCCAGCCACTTTGGAGGCAGAGATAGGCGAGTTGAAAGTTCAAGGTGAGCCTGGGTTAGAGTCAGGGTTTGAGACCCTGTCTCAAAATTAAAAATAAAATTTAAAAAGTGCTAGGGACGGGCTGGAGTTGTGGTTCAGTGGTAGAGTGCTTACCTAGCATGTGGGAGGCAATGGGTTCGATTCTTAGCACCACATATAAATAAATAAAATAAAGGTTCATTGACAACTTAAAAAAAAAAAATACTATGGATGTAGCTCAGTGGTAAAGTGTGCCGGGTTCAATCCCCTGAACTGGAAAAACAAAAACATCAAAAGCAATCACATATATACTTTGATAGCAGCCAGTAAAAAATGACACAGGAAACAATTCAAATAAGTGTGTATTTCTTATCAGAAAACATGATGGCTAAAAGGACACAATAGCCAGGCACAATGGTGTACACCTATGATCCCAGAAACTTGGGAGCCTGAGGCAGGAGGATCAAAAGTTCAGGCCAACCCCAGCAATTCAGGGGTTGAGCAACTGACATCCTGTTTCACTAAAAAGTAAAAAGGGCTGGGACTCAGCTTAGTGGTAAAGTACTTCTGGGTTCAATCCCTAGTACCAAAAATAAATAAATAAAAAAACATAAATAACAGCATTCTCAGAATTCATAACAGTAGACCAGTTCTAAAAGAATTACCAACGGAGGTTCTTCAGACAGAGGGGAAATAATAGGACTCTTAGAATCTCAGGAATGAAGGAAGAGTACCAGAAATGTTAAAATCTGGGTAAAGATAACAAATTATTTTCTTGAGTTCTTTATGGTATATCTGATGGTTGAAAAGGAAAAAAATTTCAAGTAGTCTCATGAGTTTTTCCTCTTTTTGGTATTGGGGATTAAAACCAGAGGCATTTAACCACTGAGCCACATTCCCAGTCTTTTAATTAATTTATTTTACTTTGAGACCCTTCACTAACTTGCTTAGGGTCTCCCTAAATTGTTGAGACTTGAAACTCGGAATCATCCTGGCTCAGTCTCCCGAGTAGCTGCGATTACAGGTGTGCACCAACATACCTGGGCTGATGGGGTTTTCAGTGTATTAGATATAATACATGTGGGTCAACTGTTAGCAAACTTTTAAAATAAAAGCCAAGGTCACAATGATAGTGGCAGAGGTACAGAAATTGCTTGATTTTCACTCCACTGCTCCTTCTACTATATTACAAATTCTTCCATAAAATATATATGCCAAAGTAAACTACCATTTTTGGTTTAGTATTGCTATCACAAAACAATCCACAGAACCTCCTGGAATTCTAAGTCAGTTTTGCCTTTCTTTAAAATACCACAGATGCCAGCAAGCAATTTTGCCTTAGCAAAAGCATATGTCCTAATTTAAGACTTCTTATGTGTTGTTTTCAGGGCCAAGGGTTAAGACTAAGCCTTGTAAACCTGGACTAGCCTTGGTACTTGACCTTTTGATTTGAAGTGAGGTAGGCCAAAGTGAAGCTGGAATGTAAGTGGTAAGAATAAGTCTGAACAAAAACAAAGTATCAAAACAAAACAAAACAAAAAATCTAAGGAAAAATCTAAGGAAAATCTTAGGTGTGTTTTTCTGGAGGGGGTAGTATGGCGTGTAGTGAGTACTGGGCATTGAATCCAGGGACGCCTTCATCTGAGCTACATCTCCAGTCTTTTTATTTTTATTTTGAAGAGGGTCTCACTAATTTGCTGAGGCTGGCCTCCCCAGTCTCTGGGATTATAGGTATGCAGCACTATGCATAGTCCCTTAGGTATTCTTAACAGTTCCAAGATTGAACCTGGTCATGTTTAGACATTTGCAGAGTTGACTGAATTATGAACAGCCTAAAA
This sequence comes from Sciurus carolinensis, assembly GCF_902686445.1. NCBI lineage: Eukaryota > Metazoa > Chordata > Mammalia > Rodentia > Sciuridae > Sciurus > Sciurus carolinensis. The sequence continues at coordinate 90,191,324 of NC_062214.1, forward strand.
AGAGATGTAATCTGCAGAAATTTCAAAATGCCTACAAGGCAAAGTTTAAAGTGAGAGATAGGGAGAGTGAAGGAAAGACAAAGCAATACTGGTAGGCAGTTGGAGGCACAACTAAAGAAAGCAACCCCCCAAACAAAACAAAACAACACAGGAATTACTGCCGCCATGACCCCTACACTTATTCTCAGCAAGGTGGCTCACATCTACAGAAACTTCTCAGAAACTTCTCAGCATCCTCCATTCCCCAATGAGGCTAAGCGTTCATAGCTTTTCTCTAAGTTGGAAAAGTTGTTCCCTTTGAAAATAATAGTTTGCTGGGCAGAGACAGAAGTACAAAAAGTCAGGTTCAGACACAAAGTCTAGAAGTCTAGAATTTTTTTTTTAAGTGTCATAGTTCTTATGATTAACTTGAGGAATTACTCAGTACTCTAGATCTTACAGATTTCTTTCTTCCTTTTTTTTTCTTCCCAGTACTGGTACTGGTACTAGTAAATGCCAGGCAATTACTCTATCACTGAGTTGCATCCTCAGTCCTTTTAATTTTGAAACAGGGTCTCACTAAGTAGCCCAGGCTGGCTCTGAACTTGCAATCTTTGTCCTGCCTCAGTCTCCAGAGTAGCTGTGATTACAGGCCATCACCCCCTGACCTAGATCTTACAGATCTTTAGAGAATGGTTTTTGTAGGAAATCTGTTACTTTAAGACGAAAAGGAATGTGAACCAACCCTGAGCCCAATCAACCTTTATCAGCAATTCAGGTGAAAAGCCTTTGAGGTGTCCAAAAAGAAGAAAAAAAAAAAAAAAAAAGGCATATCACTGCAGAACAAGTTCTCCAAGTTCTCCTTCTCTTGGAATGAAAAGAAACAAAAAGTGAAGGTAAGCTTTGAAACACAGTATTTTTTTGTTTTTGTTTTTGTTTTAAAAAATTTTTTGTAGTTGTAGATGGACAAGCATGACTGCTTCTTTTTTTGTATGTGGTGCTAAGGATTGAACCCAGTGCCTCACATGTGCTAGGCAAGTCCTCTGCCACTGACCCCCAGCCCCAGCCCCAGCAATATGTTAAGTGGGAGAAAATCTAGTATTAAAAGTAGAACAGCAAATCTTACAGAATTAGACAAATGAGGATGATCTCAAACCTGCTGAAAGCAGTATTTGAGTTTCAGAGAATTTTAGAAAGTAGTTTGACATGATTCCTAAGTTCAAGCAATATTATAGTCTCTGTTGGATATATTGTTAACATAGATGACAATGGACATGGATGCAAGCATTTATTCAAGCAGAATTTTTTTTTTTTTTTTAAATCAGGAATTGAACCCAGGGGCATTCATCCTCCACCCCTTTTATTTTTGTTTTTGAGACAGGGTCTCCTAAGTCGAGGACCTTGCTAAATTGCTGAGGCAGGCTCAAAACTTGTAATCCTCCTGCCTCATCCTCTAGAGTTAGTAGAATTACAGGCATGTGCCCCCATATTTCTGATAGCTTACTATAGGTGGCAGGTGTTAAGGTTTATTTTTTTTTTTGTACCAGGGATTGAACCCAGGGGCACTTTACCATGAGCCACATCCCCAGCCCTTTTTTATATTTTATTTTGAGACGGGGGTCTCACTGAGTTGCTTAGGGCCTTGCTAAAATGCCGAGGGTGGCTTTTAACTTGCAATACTCCTGCTTAGCCCTCCCAAGTAGCTGAGATTACGGGCATGCGCACCACCACACCGGGATAGGTGTTAAGTTTTGGGGACACAGTAGGGAGCACAAAAAAATCCCTATTCTTAGAATTTCTAACATAGGGGAAGAGACAGAAATTAATAGAAAAATTAGGGCTGGGGCTATAGCTCAGTGGTTGAATGCTTGGCTAGCATGTGCCAGGCCCTGGGTTTGATTCTGTGGGTGGGGGTGGGGTAGGGAGTGGGAAGAGTTAATACAATTATAAACAAATCTGCAAACTGTGATAAATGCTGTGAAATACAGAGAGCATTAAGACTGTCTAAGAGGGGGCCAGGCATGGTGGCACATGTTTGTAATTTCAGCAACTTGGGAGGCTGAGGCAGAAGGGATCACAAGTTTGAGGCTAGTCTTGGCAATTCAGCAAGGCCCTATCTCAAAATAAAAAGGGCTAGGCTAGGCATGTAGCTCAGAGGTAGAGTGCCCTGAATTAAATCTCCCTGATACTACCACCACCTTAAAAAAAAAAAAAAAGTCTTGTTACTAATGCAGAGACATGATGGAACTCTGAGGCCCAGCCTTTCTAGCACATATACTTTATATGCTTTGACAAGGACTTGGATTCTTTATTAAAACAATGTGCTGAAGCACTGGACATGGTGGCACATGCTTGCAATTTCAGTGGCCCAGAAGGCTGAGGTAGGAGGATCCCAAGTTCAAAACCAGCCTCAGCAACTTAGTAAGGCCCTAAGCAATTTAGTTTGCTTATTGCCACAAAATAAACAATAAAAAGGGCTGGGGATGTGACTCAGTGGTAGAGTGCTTGCCTAGCATGCACAAGTCCCTGGGTTCAATTCCCAGCACTGCAGAAAAAAAAAAAAAAAAAAAAAAAAGGGGGAGAGAGAGAGAGAGAGAGCGAGAGACAATGAGCGGGATCACTCCAGATGTTATTATCAAGGGGTCTGAATACCTTTGCATTCCTATTTCATTTTATAAGGCTTATGAATTTCCAAAACAGACAATCTGTTCTCAGGGCAAATGAAATGTACAAGAAGTTTGGACGGTAGCCTTGGACAATAACAACTTATAGCAAGCCAAAGGCTTAGTGGAAGCCTGAAAACAAGACCATGTAAACACTTTCCTATTGACTTGGCCCATAAAAATTTTTACTAAATTGACAGATGCGTGAACTGGCACAGGTGGCTGGGTAATGAGGCAACCAAAGGGAGGAAGGAAGTGGCTACACTAAATGTTAAAAAAGACAAGAGCTGAGCAGGATATGGTGGTACACACCTATAATCCCAACCACTTGGGAGGCTGATGTGGGAAAATCACAAACTCAAGGCCTTCAGCAACTTAGCAAGACCCTGTTTCAAAATAAAAAGTAAAAAGATCTGGGGATGTAGCTCAGTGGTAGAGTATCCCTGGGTTCAATCCCCAGTACCAAAAAAAGAAAATGTAAAAGCTGCATATTCAATAAGCCAAGATTAATTCAATTTGAGTGGTTTCCATTCTCTTGACTCTCTCAGCTGCCATTTTATTACTTTTTTCCTTCAAGTCCAAATTTCATCTATATATCCTAAATCTCCCACATAAAATAATAGAAGGGGTTTGGAGAGTATGGACATAGTTTGAATTACATGGCCAGCCAGCACCTATTACATGATTGCCGAAGTACAAGGGCCAACACTGTTGAATAGTTATAAAGGGAGATAATTAATTTAACAAACTAGCACTAGGGGATCAGGATATAGCCTGGCAGTAGAGTGCTTGCTTACTTTTGATTCCCAGCGTTGCAAAAATAAACAAACAAACCTCGGCATTGGCAATCTCTATAAATGAGATTCTGCTATCCTGTTTGGTTTGCTGCTATCCTATGGGTGTGCCAGCAGAACTGTGGACACATGAGCCTCCTTATAATTACCTGGCAGTATTTACACCAGTAAGCCCCTATTGGCTCGTTGGTGGAAGTAGGTTGAGAAGAGGTGAGAAAACCATACACAGCACTTACCATCTTCTGTTTCCTGCCACACGATGCCTTCAAGGTTGACACTGGTTCCAGGTTCACAAGGGCCTAAGCACTCAGGCTCTGTGGCTAGAGCCACATCACATGTGTTGACACCAACTGATCGTGTCCGAACCATAATCTGCTCACAGGGAGATGAGATGTCATTATTGACCACTGGCACCAAAAGGTGCAGAGGCAGCACTGCTGGTGTGGAGACAGGGGACTCCATCTGTTGGGGAAGACAAAGTAGTAACTGAGTTGTAGTGAGATTATTTAGAATAAGTACCTTTCAGTATTTAAATCAGTCCCACATCTTTTGCTGCCAGAGTGCAGAGGCTCTAAATACTAGACTGTGGTCCTTCCTTTCAGGTTCTAGCTCATAATACCATTATAGACCTGGCTGATTAGATGAGAACACCAACCAACTGACCAACCAACAAATACACAAAACACACCCTGTGCTGGGAGAAGTTCTATTTCTTTCTTTCCTCCTCCTTTCCCCTCTCCTACTCTTTTCTCTCTCTCTTTCTCTTTCCTTTTCTTTATTTTTATAGTACTCAGATTAAACCCAGGGCCTCAGACATGCTAGGCACATGCTCTACCACTAAGTTATACCTCCAAATCCTCTATTTCTTATGAAAGATCTTTCCCATGAACTGTACTTGGCTAAAGTGTTTTTTTTTTTTTTTTTAAAGAGTTGTATGTCGTATTTTTCCTATTTCATTTAACCTCCATTGAAAAAGAATCAGGGCCAAATTTAAATAGAAGAGCAAATAAGACTGATGTGGAAGACCCAGTTTTCCAGGCACGTTCTGCTACTACGATGCTTCCTACCAATCTAGCATTCACCCAATCTACATTCAACAGTCATTATATTAGTTAGGTATAAAATCCATGAATACAGGTGGGGATAAATAGAGAAAGAAATACCCAGATTTAGGAATGCTGTGATTCCTAATGATCCCAGGAGCTTTAGTACAACTTTAGCTAGAAGGAAATTTACTTAAAAGTTATAGAGGGTTGGTTAGTGAGAATGGCATTCTGTAGTAGGATTCTAACATCTGTCTATAAACCTGGGCATAGTGGCACACACCTATAATTCCAGTAATTTGGGAAGCGAGGTAGGAGAATTGCAAGTTTGAGGCAGCCTGGGCAACTGAGTGAGGCCCTAAGCAATTTAGTGAGACCCTGTCCCAACATAAAAAGGGTTGGGGATGTAGCTCAGTGGTAAAGCACTCAATCCCCAGTATCATCAACTGCTTGCCCCGAATCTCTCTTTCTCTAAGAAACAATCCTGAAGCCAATCCACAGCAATCCAAAGCAGTCTGATTATGTACACCTACACAAAAACGTTAAACACCAGCAATCTACCTCCAAAACTATAACCTCTCACAAAAACATAATTAGTAGGTTCTAAGAAGAATAAAACACATCTAGAGATAACATAAAAGTTGTAATGGAGCAGGTGATGATACCTTAACTCTTTATTTAAATCCTAACAAATCTGACAAAGTACCAAATCTGAGCCTAATAATGCCTAAATCCTAACTGAAATCTTGCATACCCAAAGGGACTAAAGATTAAATATGGTACCAATTAGCAGACATAGAAATGAGTCAAGGAGTAAGATTCTTGGGATTCTTTCCCTTTTGTAAAAGACTTTTGAGCTGGGAGTGGTGGTTAATTCTAGCTACTTGGGAGGCTGAGGCAAGAGGATTACAAATTCAAGGCCAGTCTCAACAATTTAGAAAGACTCCAGTCTCAAAATGAAAACTAAAAGGGCTGGGGATGTAGCTTAGTGGGAGAATGTCCCTGGGTTCAATCCCTAGTACTAAATGAAAACAAAACAAAAACAAAAACAATGTTTTTAGTCATATTAAATGTAGTCTTTGAATAAAACATTCAGGGAACCACAGATGCATTCACAATCCAAACTTCTGGACAGATCGGAACTCTGGCTTTGGGATAATTTACTGCATGACCACCATTCTACCTATGATTCACCTCCCTCTCCCCCATACATATACCTTCCTAGCCTTGAAAACTAGTTTAGAAGTTGAGGTATGGATATTGCTTTCATTCTTTACAATTGGCTCTGACTTACTAGCTTAGAAAGTCACCACAAATGAAAAAATAAAAAAGAGGAGCTGGGGGTATAACTCTGAGGTAAAGCACTTGCCTGGCATGTGTGAGGCCCTGGGTTCAATCCCTGGCACCATGAAAAATAATACCTAAATAAATAAATAAATGAATAAATAAATTTATGTCCACTGCTGAGCTTGTTTTCTGATTCTGTTTCACAATTTGTTGTCCTTACTGCTGCTGCTGTTTTCTTATATTTTCTGTTGACAGGGCACCAAAAACCTTGAAGTCAGTCCAGATTGTTTTTTAAATATATCTTTTAGTTGTAGGTGGGCACAATACCTTTATTTTATTTTTATGTGGTGCTGAGGATTGAACCCAGGTCCTCACATGTGCTAGATGAGCCACAACCCCAGCCCCAGTCCACATTTTTTTACTTCCTCCCTTCCTCTCAGCCACTCCAGCTAGGTTATTCAGGGTTCCTGGGAGCTCAGGAGGAAGATACACTGTTATGTTCTAGGTAAAGTCAATTCCCCAATTCTGCACTGAGAAATCCAGAAAATAACATCTACAATACAAGTTGGAAACCCCACTATTACTTTCAAACAGTATGTCCAGAACGTAGAATGTAATCAAACACACTAAATAGTTATATTAATAAAATATCATTGGGGATGTAAACTTTGTTATAGAATATCTGAAGAGACATTAGCTGAAAAGATCACTAAAAAACCTAAAACATTTGAGTTGTTTAACATTTGTACACCAAGACTATATTTACAGATCAGAGTAAGCAGAGTTCAGGATTTTTGTATGAAAATAACTTTATCTCATTATTCAGCTAATTAAAAGAGATATTTGGGGGTAGGAAGAGTGAAGAAATCCACCTATGGGTGTGGCACTATCAGTTTCCTTTTATTTTGTAATAGAAATCTAAAAAGAGATCATAAGAGAAACATAATAGTGTTTAATTACAGACACAGCTCTGCTAATTACCATTTGGTCATATCTGTAATATATATTAGGCCATAATGCATCATAAGCAACTCTGTGATATACGTTTAATAACCAACGCTGCTTTACAAGATTTCACATTCTACTACTCATTGGAAAAAACACAGCTTAATTTATCACTCTTCACAAGAAAATAAAAATCAGGAAAGCACTTATTTTGCTATCTTTCTCATATGCCTGGGACACAAAAGCAGACTGTCAGGAGATTGATGCCAACAAGGAAAAGAATGAATAGGAATATGAAAGAGTTAAGGTCATTAAATACCATAATAACTATAATAACAACACAAATAGGGCCAATACCCTGTCTCTGAAAAGCTAAGAAGTGTCACCATGCCATGCCTCCTGGGACTCTGCTGAATAGGGAGGTAAACAACAAAACAAACAAAAGCCTGATAAAAGGCAAAGAATTTAAAGAGAACACCTCTGGAATTTCCCAAAAGTTCAAGTCCTTTATCTTTTAATGATACTTCTTTTCAATTCACCTTCAGGTATTACTTTTATAGAAACTACTAGGATCTGAGTACAGATAGGCAGGTGATACAGAAAGAGACTAAGAAGAATAAAGAAAAGCCAGAGCCATTAATCTTCCAAGAAGTAATTATACCCTGATTTCAACTGACTCCCATACATGAGAGGCAATGATGGAGAAAAATCTTCAAGGATACAAGGTAATTTTAGGAGAGGGGGTGGTGGCTCACGCCTGTAATCCCAGCAACTCTGGAGCAGAAGAATCACAAGTTTGAGGCCAGCCTCAGCAATTTAGCGAGACTCTGTCTCAAAATAAAAAATAAAAAGAGCTGGGGATGTGGCTCAGTGGTTGAGTGTCCCTGGGTTTAATACCTGGTATAAAATGAAAAACAAAAACAGAAACAAACAAACAAACAAAAAAACAAACAACAAAAGAAAGAAATATTTGGGCTGGGTATACACTTGTTAATCCCAGTGTTTTACTGGTCATATAAGTATCATTATTTACACCAAAAATGTAAGACAATGAAGATGTAAAAATGAAAAATGAGATCTCAACTAAATTTAATTATAATAACTAGTGTGTAAACTTCAGGTATTGCTATGTGGAACCACAGAATTACTTCCTTACGTTACCTGAGGGAAATTTAGGGTATACATTTAGTGTCAACACTGATAATTATTTAATGTTACTTTGAATCATAGTTCCAAGATCAGTCAGGTGTGGTGGCACATGCTTATAATCCCAGAGACTTGAGAAGCTGAGGCAGAGGATCCCAAGTTTGAGGGCAGCCTCAGTAATTTAGGGAGACCCTGTATCAAAATAAACATAAAAAAGAGCTGGAAATGTAGCTCAGAGGTAGAACACCCCTGGGTTAAATCTACAGTATTGCAAAAACAAACACACAAATAGATATTTGGAACAGACTCCTCCCCTTTCAGAATGTGAGTCTGATATCTTCATGTTCATAGTCAAAAGGCAGAAAGGAAGTTTTACTGATTAACTGGGGTAGCTCAACAAAACTCCCTTTTTTTCAAGAATAGAAAGATTACTGGGGATAATGGTGAGATGAATGTTCAGATTTATTCTGAAGTACCAGATAAGATTGTATAGAAAGTACAAACTGTAGGAAGTAGAATGTCACCAAATAAACTAGTAATAAGACATTATCAGCTAGGGATGTAGCCCGGTACTAGAATGCTTAGAGTGCACAAAGTTTGGGACTCAATACCCAGCTCAATACCAATACCAATACTCAATACCAATACTGGTGAAAAAGAAAAAGATCTTATTGTAATGTACAAAGCTGCTCCCCTTGACCTTTCCGGTGCAGCCATTTTCCCTGCCTCCCAACTACTGTCAGTCTGTGAACATCCAGCTAGCTATTGGTTCATCAGTCAGCTTGCAAGTATCCTTCTCTGTTATTGGTCCCCTGTTAGCCTGGCAGAATTCAACTGCTTTACTGTAGCTACCCCGCCATCTTTTCTCATGCTTCTGTCTTTCCTACTCACTTTCTCTATCCTCCTTGCTTTCCACTCTCTCCAGCGCGCGCCCTTTCTCGTTCCCTTTCTTTTCCTCTCATTTTCTCTTTTACCCTGCAGGGAAACACTGTTTGCTTAATAAACTCCCTTATGTGATTTCCCGTGACCGGCATGGTTTCTGTGGGATCCCTTACATTGGTGCCGTGACTCATGATGGGTCCTTCCACTGTCTTTTAAGCGAGTGGAACCCCATCTGAGCCCCAGTGCCCCCTGGACACAGCCTCACCTTCCATTCTGCCCCGAACTTCAGATCGGTGAATCCTCTAGGCTGGCTCCCCTAGGCCGATTTATCCGGGACCCTCGAGGTGACTGAGGGGTGGGGGTACCCCCACAGTCACAACTTTTATAGTTACGGCTGGCCCCTTGGTGGATTCCTGATTTTATGGTGGAGATTCTTTCTCAGGGTTGAGGCTCACCTCACGCTCATGCAATTGTACTCGAAAACCCTGATATCAGGTCCTCAACTCTTCTCGGCTTTTGCCTGGCCCCACATTGATGTTTGTGTGACGACACCATCTATGTGCCGCCTTCTCATCTCCAGTCGACTACTCTGGCCTCAGGATGCCCTGGCCACAGACTCGGCTGTATCAGCCTCCACCATGGGTTCTGGGTCCTCCATTCTGGCAGATTCAACCCCTCGCCTGACTCCCGGTTTATATTTGGCCACAGTACCCTATAGATAATCAATCCAAAATGGCCGCATATGCCCTGGTCACAGACTAGGCTGTATCAGTCTCCATCTTGGGACCTGGGTTCTCCAATCTGGCAGACTCAACCCTGGGAACCCTTCGCCTGGGACCTCTGGCTTAAAGCCATCAAAATTTGTTTGTGTAATGGCACACAGCTTCCGTGAGCAAGCGGGCAGATGGAAAGGGATTCCTTATCTTCCAAGTCTCTTCCTTCTTACTTCTTGGCTCTTCCTGCAAACTCAAACGCCTCCTTCTTCTCCCCCTCTTAATCCCTCCTCCTCCTCCAACTTCGACTCAGCTGTTTCTGCTTCTAATCCCCGGCCCAGCCCACCTAGTCCTCCTGCCACGAGGTCCCACATATGCCGGTGTGGAGGGAATAACCAGCCCAATCATCAGTGGCATGTCCCAGTAAGGAGTATGATATAACAGCCCCATTCCCCACAAGCAGTGGGAGATAATTGTTTCACAATTTTCTGCGTCCAAGCCTGAATTGATTACTAACCAGGAAAAAGGGTTAAAAGGTCCTAGGCATCAAGTTTCTGCTAGAACATTTTAGCCCCTTTCAGATCCAGATCTCAGTCAAGGCTTACATTCAAATGTAAATGGGGGAAACCAGAATGCTCAGTGGGAAACCAGTCTCAAACCCAAGGGAAAAAGTGTCCATTTTAAATTTCTTCTGGGCTGCAACTCAGAATTCTTTTTCTCTCCCTTTCACCTCTTCTCTCTTTCTCATTTTCTCATGCTATAATTAATGACCATTATCATTTTTCTTCTAGGACTTTTGTTTTTCTTAAATGCCCTATTTTTGAGCTCACAATTTTGATCCTACATACCTAGGTTAATGATTTTTGATCAGTTCTTTTTATCCAACTCTAGAGTTATTTTTGAACATCTGTTACATTGCAATGGAGATAAACATTACAAGGTCTTTACTTTTGTGTTAAATATAAGCGTGCATAAAAATTAAAATTTAAAAAATGGATCCAAATACTTTTAATTCACGTGATTTAAAAGTTTCAATTTAAATTGGGTAAACTAATAGAAGCAAAATGTCTTTAAAATTAACTCACAAGTCTCTAGGTGGTCAAACTCATTAAATGTTGATGTTTATAAAATGTCAAACATCAATTTTTCTAGGACTTTTCTTCCACAGGAAAGAGACGGCAAATACTGTTGGTTCACTTGTCTGATATCTTGGTTTTTTTTTTTTTTTTTAAACACTTGTCTGATATCTTGGTTGTTTTACAATAAGATGAGTGAATTAAGAGTTAACATGTATGGAATTAATCAAACGTGTTTGTTAGAGACATCTGATTAATTTACAGTTATTCCATGGAGTAACATACTTAAAAACATTATTCTTTGTATATTAAATGTGTTCCTATTTTCCAGCTATACAAACCTTTAAAGCAGAAAATTTATCAAGCTGCTATTCTCCATATTAAACTTGTCTGTAATGGTAATTTGAAACTCATCATTTAATGTTCTATATAGGACCTGTCATCAATAGGGTATATATAAAATTTGTTAAATGTATTTCTAAAAGTTATTGAGAGCCTGATTTGTTTAAAGGTTAAGCATGAAAGCATTTTACCACTTTGCCACACAAAAGGAAACTTAAAAGCTCTCTCAGCCTTTCTTTAATTCATGTTTTAGATATAATGTTAAATTGTGTTAACTAATGTTCAAATGTTCATATAGACTCAGGAGTCAATATATGTAAACTTCTTAAAATGACATTTAAGAAAGAGTGTAATGCACAGTAGCAAAAATGGGACAACAGTGACTGAGACTGGGGTCTCTGATGACCTCATGCCTGTGGCATGCCTGGTGCCTGGGAGTGCTCCTGTGCAGGGGCACAAGATGCCTAACTGCTGTGGCCGTACATGGATCTCAGGCACACAGCTCTTGGGCAGGAAGGAATTCTTTTGCTAGATAACCAGTGTTTCATCAGCTCCCTTCTCTGGTTCCTGCCCACCTTACAGTAACTTTGAACAGTGGACTTCCTTAAGAGCTACACAGAGCTCCTAACATTGCATTTTGCAGCTCTGAAAAAAGTTATTTTAATGTCCTAGTTTCTGTAACTTTCCTGAAAACAAAGAATAATGCTTATATACATATATAAAGATTGCTGACATAACTCTTTAGATCTGCATTTCCATCAGAGAACAGAGCTAAAAGCCCCACCTTACCTGAGATAAGGCTCTGCCTCACAACCCTGCTGCACACTAGAATGGCTCCAAAGTAAGCCAGACTTTAACTCATTTAAAGTTGTGTTCAAAAGTTTGATGTTTGTTGTAAAGATTACTGTGATCTCAAACAGGGGATATAATGAATTACTCAACCAAAATTTAAGATAGCTATTGCACAAACTGAATGTTTTACTGTTGGTGATTCCATTTTGTATTTCCTTGTAAACTCTAATTGTTGACTAATCAATATTTTGCAGAAGTACTGCTTCAAGAGCGAACACCGTAAATTAACTTGGAATAGTAAGCCATCACCTATAGAGCAGATAATGTAAACCCCAATTAGATAAAAGGGGGTAAATAACTGTAAAGTCATAGACATTGAAGTTAAAGTCCAGTACTCTTATTTTATGACTGGTGAGACTGACTTGCTTGATGGTTAAGATCAAACTTAGAGATTGAGATTAAATACAGAGGTCAAGAAAAGTCCATATTTGGGTCTTGTCCTCAAAGTCAGCATGAACCCAGGGAACAAGAGGACTTCTCTAAGGAGGTTTGCAACTCTGGGTCACAACCTCCTGATCAAGGAGATTGATGAGGCCACTAGAGGAAAAGCCACTCAGTGCACCTGCTGCAGAGGAGGGTCAAGGATAAAGGGAGATATCCCTGGTGCTTTCAAGGGAAGCCACCACATCAAGGAGACCCTGCCTAACTGATGGAGCTAAGAAGCTGCTCTTAAGTTCTCTTTGAGTGAGTTCCTAAAATTAGAGGGGTGAATGAAGCCAGAATTGGGGAGGCAGTTAATGTAGAAATAGGGGACCAGTCAAATGGAGGAAATGAAGTCCATGAAAACCATCTGCCTTTGGAAGTCTGGAAAGAAAATACTTTTTACATCTCACCTGCAAAACCAACCCCAGTCACTTAGGCAGGAAGGAGAGAGAAGGCTTCGGAAAGAACTGGAGAACAAAAGATTTTCTTATAAAAACAGAAACGGGGGAATGTAATGTACGAAGCTGCTCCCCCCGACCTTTCGGTGCAGTCATTTTCCCTGCCTCCCAACTACTGTCAGTCTGTGAACATCCAGCTAGCTATTGGTTCATCAGTCAGCTTGCAAGTATCCTTCTCTGTTATTGGTCCCCTGTTAGCCTGGCAGAATTCAACTGCTTCACTATAGCTACCCCGCCATCTTTTCTCATGCTTCTCTCTTTCCTACTCTCTTTCTCTATCCTCCTGGCTTTCCACTCTCTCTAGTGCGCACCCTTTCTTGTTCCCTTTCTTTTCCTCTCATTTTCTTTTTTAACCTGCAGGGAGACACTCTGTTTGCTTAATAACTCTCTTATGTGATTTCCTGTGTCTGGCGTGGTTTTCATGGAATTCCTTATACTTATCATTTTTCAATAATCCCAAAGGTCCTTCAAGATTTTACAGTGAATTAGTAATATTAATAATAATATAAGTGCACAAGACAGATGGATTAAAATGAATACTTACTGATCCATGGACAGACATTTAAAACTTCATTTTCTCACAGTTTTTATTGTAGGTTATTAAAAAAAAAAGGAGGAAGTAATTGAAAATCCTATTTATTTACATATTTTTGTTTGTTTTGTGCACACTAAACATGTGCTCTACTACTGACCTACAGGCCCAGCCCCTATGTTGTTTATTTCTGACTCTCAAACTAAAATACAGAGGGAAAAAAATCCTTAATTGTTTGAACTGCCTTTGTTGACTGGAATTGTGAAACAAGTTTACTGCATTTAATAATTAAAGATTATATTTGTTTATTCTGAAAAATTAGCAAATCCTTCTGAAAGGTTGGTAGGTAGAAATTACAAAATTGAGAATGTAGGGAGAAATCTGAACTTCTCCTTTCCATAAGGCTCTTGTCAGATGCAACAGAATATCCTGAGTAAATCCTAATAACACAAGTACTGATGGAAGAAACGAGTTCCTTGCAAATACTTAGATTCTGTCTCTCTCTTTAAAAAAGAAAAAGAAAAGAAAAGGAGGTCTGCTGAACTTCCAGATTTCATTTAGGCTATATTGAAAAACATGTTGTAAAAAAAAAGCAAGGAGAAAAAAAGAGAAACAAAATAGATGATTACACAGTAGAGCACTATAACCAGACTTCAACAATTTTAGAAGCTACATGTTCTATTATTCACAGAATTACTTTATTTTTTTAAACATTATTTTTAGATGTTGATAGACCTTTCTTTTTATTTTATTCATTTATTTATCTGTGGTGCTGAGAATTGGACCCAGTGCCTCACACATGCTAGGCAAGCACTCTACCACTGAGCCACAACCCTAGTCCTATTCACAGAATTACTTTAGCACTTAATTTTACCAACCCATACCTGGTCAAGGTCAGCTGTGAAGGCTATTCTGGTGTGTTCAAGATGCAAGTGCAAAGAATATACAATCTGAGAACTACAGGCTTGCCACTGGGGAGTTCTGTAGTGATCCCTATATAGTATCAGGCTTAGAGCCTACAGAACTCTTCTGGTAAAAAGGAGGAAATAGCACAGCCAGGGGTGGTGGGGCACACCTATAATCCCAGCAATTCCAGAGGCTGAGGTAAGAGAATCACAAATTCAACGCCAGCCCCAGCAACTTAGCAAGGCTCTAAGCAACTTGTGAGACACTGTCTCAAAAAATAAAAAGGGCTGGGCATGTGGCTCAGTGGTAACGTGTCCCTGGCTTCAATCTCCATTATTGAGGGAAAGAGAGAGGGTCCAGGGATAGAGAGAAGGAGAAGGAGATAGCAGATCAAATAATTCTATTCCAGCCTGTTTAAATTCCCAGTGTGGGGGAATGGATAAATTTTTTTTAATATTTTTTTTTTAGTTGTAGGTGGACACCTTTATTTTTATTTATTTTATATGGTGCTGAGGCTCAAACCCAGTGCCTCACATGCACAAGGTGAGCACTCTACCACTGAACCATAACTCCAGCTCCTGGATAAAATTATGTTTGAAATTCAACAAAAACAAAAAAATTTCTCATAAGCAAATCAATGCTTAAGACTAATCACTGACTAAGACTATCACTCAGCAGCGTCCAATACTGTGGCAAAGTTTTTTTTCTGCTGAATTAAGTATCTCCTCTGCTCTAAGACTCCTTACTGCATCTTAGGAAAAAATTCACATTTTCCTTAAGCGAAGCTATTAACTTTGCAGCTGACAAGTGATGATAGGGACCTCTAAAGCTGACTGTATTTTTACCACAGAAGGCTAATGATCCCTCCATTTCTGTACTGTTCCAGGGGAAGAACTGCTTCCTAAAAATAAAGAACTTGAGCAAAATTCATTCTTTGGCTGTAACTACTTTCACTCCTGAACATACCTCTTTTTATCTCCTGTCATAATACTTTCCCATTTCCTAAAAAGTCTACTACATAATAAATCTACTACATTATTATAGCTCCACATATAAAAATAAAGAAGCAAACAAACAAAAAAATCCACCAACCACATTGTGAACCCAACAGAAAGCTAAATTCTTTTTTTGAATAATTTAGAATCACAGATGTCAGAAGAAAAACTTTACATGGTGATTCCTACTCTACCACAAGCCAACTTAATCTATAGATGGCTGGACCAAACTATTCTAAAGAACCTAATCATCACTGGGCTGGGGTTCTGGCTCAGTGGTAGCACACTTGCCTAGCCACATGAGGCCCTGGGTTTGATCCTGAGCACCACGTATTAAAAAAAAAAAAAGTATTGTGTCCACCTACAACTTAAAAAAAAAAAAAAGATATATATATATATATATATATATATATATAACCTAATCATCATTCATATTGATGGTCATATGAAAAAACATGAAAATTCTAAAATGAAACCTCTATTGTAGCACAAGAAGGAGAAATGACATGATTCTTCCTGCTCTATGCCAGATGTTCTCAAACTGTTTGGTCTTGGGAATCCTTTAAATTCTCAAAAATTGAGAACTATATTTATTTGGTACTGAGAATTGAAGGGCACTTTACCACTGAGCTACATCCCCAGACCCTTTTGCTTTTTACTTTGAGATAGGGTCTCACTAAGTTGCTGAGGGTCTGGATAAACTGCTGAGGCTATCCTTGAACTTCTGATCCTTCTGTCTCAGCCTCCCCGGCTGCTGTGATTATAGGCGTGCATCACAGTGCCTGGAAAAAATTGAGACTTTCAAAAAGTTTATATTTATGTAGACTGTACCTATTAGTATTTACCACATTAGAAATTAAAATTAGGGGCTGAGGTTGTGGCTTAGTGGTATAGCGCTTGCCTAGCAGGGGTGATACATTGGGCTTGATCCATAGTAGAACAACAAAAACAAAACAAAACAAACAAACAAAAACCCTAAATAAACAAAACAAAGGTATTATGTCCATCTACAACTAAAAATAAAAAAAAACTGGGCTGGGGATACAGCTCGGTTGGTAGAGTGCTTGCCTATCAAGCATAAGGCCCTGGGGTTCAATCCCCGGCACTGCAAAAATAAAAAATAAATAAATAAAAATTAAAACTTAAAAAAAATCAATTAAAATGAAAAGATTCTAGTATGTAGCAGAAAATTTATTTAAAATAACTTAATTTTGTGTGTGTGGAGGACATCGGGGATTGAACTCAGTGGAACTCAACTACTGAGCCACATCCCCAGTCCTATTTTGTATTTTATTTAGAGACAGGGTCTCACCGAGTTGCTTAGTGTCCTATTTTTTTTTTTTTTTTTTTTGTGGTGCTGGGGATTGAACCCAGGGCCTTGTGCTTGTGGGGCAAGCACTCTACCAACTAAGCTATATCCTCAGCCCTAGTGCCCTACTTTTTGCTGAGGCTGGCTTTGAACTCGTGATCCTCCTGTCTTGACCTCCCAGGCCACCAGGATTACTGGTGTACACCATTGTACCTGGTTTAAAATAACTTAATTTTGATAAGACAAAATTAGAGACATAATGCTCAGGGTGTGGCTCAGTGATAAGAGTGCTTGCTTAGAATGTGCAAGGCCCTGGGTTTCATCCCCAGCACTGGAAGGAAAAAAAAAAAAGTTGAGAGACAAAAAACAGACTGGTAGTTACCAGGGATTAAGGATGGGGAAAAAAGGGGAGATAGAAGTGAGGTGAGTGTTGTTATGAAACACTGGAGATCCTTAGGGCGATGGATTTGTTTTGACAAACTGACCCATGACACAATTGCATGGCACTAAACAGACACATATCAACAATTATGTGTCAAATAGGGGAAATGCTGTTCCATTATATAGGTGGTCTGCATCAATATCAACATTCCAGTTTCTGACACTGTACTATCGTTTTTTTGAGATGTTACCACTTCAAGAAAAATAGATAAAGGGTAAAGAAGATCTCTTTGTTTTATTACAATTATTAATACAATAAAATTAAATTATTAAATTAATACAATTATTATTATTACAATAATAATTATCTAAAATAAAAAGATTGATTTTTAAAAATTGAATGCTAGATGCAGTGGTATATGCCTGTTATCCCAGCAGCTCGGGAGGCAGAGGCAAGAGAATCCCAAGTTGGAGTACAGTCTTAGCAACTTAGGGAGACCCTGTCTCAAAAGTGAAAAGGGGGGCTGGGGATATAGCTCAGTTGTAGAGTGCCCTGAGTTCAATCCCCAGCACCGCAAAAAAAAAATAAATAAAAAGTGAAAAGGGCTGAGAATGAAGCTCAGTGGTAAAGCATCCTTGGGTTCAATTCCAAGTACAAAACAAAAACAAACAACAACAACAAAAAGGGCATTTCATGAAAAAACTGGTCAGTTCAGCTTGCAACTAAAATACATGAGTGATTTTCACGGAGACATGTACTTCCCATTTTTTCACAAGGAACATAAAATGACATATACTTTCAAAGGCTAAGTTAAAAGAAAAAAAAAAAATTTTTTTTTTTTTTTTTTGGGTGCTGGGGATCAAACCCAGGGCCTTGTGCTTACAAGGCAAGCACTCTACCGACTGAGCTATCTCCCCAGCCCCAAGAAAAAATTTTTTAATGTTGGGAATTGAACCTGTGCCTTGTGTGAGATATCCTCAGCTCCTGAGAGGTGAGATTTAATAAGATTTTAATACATCATTGAAAACATTTAAAAGTGGAATTGGTTCTTAATTTTTTTGTCTTTCACTTTGCACATATAGTGAAAAGTATGATAACAATTTGTCATCACTGACTTGATTCATGCCAAGATACCATCCGTTTACACACTATTACTTTTGCACCAGAAGTATGGATGTCAACAGTGTGAAACAGTCAAAATGTGTTAGTATTATTATGAAAATAGTTTGACCTTGCAGAACACTTAAAAAGGAGCCACGCATTGTGGTGAGGGAGGCTGAGGGCCTAAGCAACTCTGTGAGACCCTGTACCTAAATAAATACGTAAAAAAGGGCTGGGGATGTGGCTCATGGTAAAGAGTCCCTGGATTCAATCCCTGAAAATAAACAAACAAAATATACCTAAAAAGGTTTTAGGAATACACAGGGTCTGAAGGTCATATTTTGAGAACCAATCAAACTTCATGATCTGGGTATGGGGAAGAGACCAGCACTCCCGAAGCATATTCCCACCTAAATCCTAAACAGAACTGGGATTCTGGTAGGTAGGAAGAGGGACAGTGGTGTTCAGTATGCAAACAGTATATAATACAACAGAGTAGAACAGAAGGAAGGGTAAGGAAAAAAAAGACAAGAAAGTAGGGAAAATTATTAACAAAAGTGGTATAGGAAAGAGCCACCCCTAAGATCCAAACACTAAGGATTTTTTAAGTCATCCCATGTTTCCAGAGTAGGTATTAATAAATTTCAGCAACTCAGTAGTAAGTAGAGTTTTTTTTTTTTTTTTTTTTTTTTTTTTGTACTAGAGATTAAATGCAGGGGCAGTCAAACACTGAGCCCAATCTCCAGCCCCCCCTTTTTAAAATTTTATAAGAGGGTCTTGCTAATTTGTTTGGACCTAGAACTTAGTTGCTGAGGCTGGCCTCGAACTTCTGATCTTCCTGCCTCAGCCTCCTGAGTTGCTGGAATTACAAGTGTATAGCACCATGCTACCTTGTAGTAAGTGAATACTAAAAAAAAAAAAAAAAAAAAAAACTGGAGCCAGGTGTAGTGGCATACGCTTATAACCCCAGTTACTCAGCATGCTGCGGTAAGAGAATTGCAAGTTCAAGGTTAGCCTCAGCAACTCTATATTACAACAAAATAAAAAGGGCTGGGGATGTAAATGGGTGGTAGAGTGCCCCGAGTTCAATCAGTACTGGAAAAAAAAAAAAGTGTGTGTGTGTGTGTGTGTGTGTGTGTGTGTGTGTATAAACATCAAAGGCACCTAAATTTCATAAGGTCACTTTAGTGATTAAGTGAACCCCAAATGCTTAGTATGCAGTGTCCAGCTGTACACGGTAAAGGTTCAATAAATATTAGTTAATAATAATAGTAATAAAAAATATCTTACTAATTCAATTCCATCTTTATCGTGTCTTGTCACATTGTGAATCACTCATTCAGACATTTAGTGCTTGAGCTGAAGTAATACAGTTTTGACTTTTCATCATGCCTTCCCTTTCTTTTCTTCTGGTAGAAGAATCTCTTTCCTATGGAAAATCCATTCCCCCAACCTCACTCCCTCATAGGAGTGGGTCCAGAACTACCCTAACTACACGAAATAGGTTCTCCATGGGCTACAAAAATTCTTTTTTCCTTTGGTACCTGAAGCTAGGACTAGTCAAATCTGCAGCTGCCAGTGGCCACTTTGCCTTACACGTGAAGAAAGCTTCCCTATTCAGGAGAAAGCAAAACAGAGAGGTGAGCAATGTGAGAATACCAATGACATTATTTGATCCCTTACTTAAAACTAATAAACTCTATGCCTGGGAACCTATAAATTCTATGATGATTTATACTAGCTTGAGTCAGGTTTCTGTCACAACTCAAAGTCAGGACCACTATATCACCTACAAGTTTACACACATCTAATTTAGTCACTGAAGTTATAAAAAAATTTTTGAACAAGACTGGACTAAAGGCAATGATACACTATTTCCATCCTAGCTGACAAAAATCTAGTAATCTATATATTCTTTAAATATAACTCTTCACACTATAAAATCACCCAACTGTATCACCATCCATTGCACATTTCATTGACATATCATTTAGAATATCAGAAAAGGCTCTTTGAACTACCCTGACAAAAATCAAGGCACTCTAATCTCCCGACCTAACAACTCTATTGAGGGAGAAGAAGTGGGGTAGATTTTAGCATGTCTTGATTTAGAACTAAATTTGGTTCCTAATAAACATTCTTTTTCTAAATTTCTTTCCTCACTCTGTAAAATTAAATACTACTGTGGTACAGTATATTATGGTAAGTGATTAATAAATAAAATAAAATCCACTGTCCCTAGGTCAGTGGAAACACACGAACAAGTAGTGGTTTGAGGTGGATTAGGAGTGTAGTACAGTGGTAGAGCACCTCTAGGTTCAATTCCCAGTATCCCCACCAAAGTGAACAAGTAATTAAAGCAATGTGATAAAAGATGCAGAAGTAGTAAGTACAAAAGGGGCAAAATCCCTTATGTCTGTCTGAGAGAATGCCAGGTGACATTTCACCAATTTCTTTTCTTTTTATTTTTTTGCAATACTAGGGATTGAACCCAGGCTGTCATGCATGCTAGGCAAGCACTCTATCAACCACTGGGCTACATCCCCAGCCCTTTTTATTTTATTCTGAAACAGGGTCTGGTTAAGTTGCCCAGACTGGCCTGTAACTTGCAATCCTCCTGCCTCAGCCTCCTAAGTAGCTGGAATTATAGCTGAGCCCTGCTTCAGTCGAATCTTAAGGAATAAATTCAACAGAAAGATACGGAAAATTAGGTTATTTTAGTCTTATGAAATATCAATTATATGGCCTGAGAGGGAGCTATAATAGTTTGGCATGAAGAAAAAAAAAGAATGGTGGGAGATTACATGTAATGGTAAAGAAAGTCACTGTGGAGTTATAAGAAGGAGAATGACATGATTGAATATGCTTTTTAAATTTTTACATTACTTTAAAAGGCAAGGACACCAGTTAGGAGCCCGCTATAACAGTCCAAGTAAGACATAACGACTTCAACCAAGACAGAAGTTGTTGTAATGGAAAGAAAGAAATACGTTAAAGGTAGAATCAAATAAGACTCAGAGACTCAGTGACTGACTCTATGTTCAGGAGGTAAGAAAAGATCTGGGCTGACTTTCAAGGTTTAGGTGCTATTATGTCAGACAGGAAACACAAGAAAACAACAGAAGCCACAAGAACAATGACAAACTGTTGGCAGTACAGAATCAGAAAATTATCTCAAAAATGAACTGTGTATGTGTGTGTATGTGTGGTGAGTTCAGGGAGCTAGGAATCAAACTCAGGGTCTCATGCTTGCTAGGCAAGCACTCTACCACCAAGACCTAAACCCTAGATACAAGTTTTAAGTAGGTAGCTGGATGTATAGGACTGGAATAAGGATAAAAGTCAGAGTAGTAAATAATAGAAGCCATGATCTTGCTTTGGTGAAATAGCCCAAGGATACTGGACAGAGAGAAAAAAAGAAAGCAAATTAGGGAAGAAAATACAAGGAATACAACAGTTAAAGAAGGAAATACAGGCCAGGAATGGTGGCACACACCTGTAATCCCAGCAGCTCAGAAGGTTGAGGCACTAAGCAACTCAGTGAGACCCTTTCTCTAAATAAAATACAAAATCGGGTTGGGGATATGGCTCAGTGGTTGGGTGCCCCTGAGTTCAATCCTTGGTACCCCCCCACCCCCAAAAAAGAAGTAAATCCAGGTAGAAGAACACAAGGAAGTCTAAAATTGATAATAATTATGATGATAAAAGCAAACTTTAATTTAGTGCGTGTGGTGCATGTTCTGAGTAATTTTCAAAGATTTTATGTATATTTCATAAAACAACCCTTCGGGTCAAGCATAGTGGTGCAATGCTTGTAATCCCAGTGACTTAGGAGGCTGAGGTCAAGCTTCAAGGTCAGCTTCAACAACTTTGTGAAACTATCAAAAAAAAAAAAAAAAAAAAAAAAGACACTAGGGTATAACTCAGTGATAAAGAATCCCTGAGTTTAATCCTCAAACAAACAAACAACACCCCCCGCCCCTGAGGAGGGGTTAACTACTTTAGCATCAATTAAAAAAAAATTTTTTTTTTACCATTTTTTTGAGTTGTCAATGGACCTTTATTTTATTTATTTGTATGTGGTGCTGAGAATAAGCCCAGGGCCTTAGGCATGCCAGGCAAGCACTGTACCACTGAGCCACAACCCCAGCCCACTTTAGTATCAAAAAAAAGATTTTTTTTTAAGAATTTAACCTTTATTTTATTTTTCATGTGGTGCTGAGGATCAAACGCAATGCCTCACTCATGCTAGGCAAGGGCTCTACCTCTGAGCTACAACTCAAGCCCTAGTTATCAATTTTTAAAGATGAATGTACTAAGGCTAGAGTGGGTGGGTAACTATTGAAGGTATGGTTCCCAGCTTGGAACTATTGGGAGGTGGTGGAAACTATAAGACATGAGGCCTGGAGGGAGGTCTTCAGGTCACTGGGGGCCTGCATTCAGAGGGGATTGTGGTACTTTATTATCTTCTTTCTCTTTTGCTTCCCAATCATGAGTTGAGCAGGTTTACTCTGCCATACATTTCCTGCCTCACCACAGGGACAAAAGCAATGGGGCCCAACCAGTCATAGCCTGAAATCTATAGAATCATGAGCCAAAATAAATCTTGATAAGGTGATTATCTCAGGTATTTGTTATAGTGATGGAAAGATGACTAATGTAGTGACTAACTTGGCCAAATTCACACAACCACCAAGTGGGGAAGCTAGAATTCAGTTAGGTAATCTGGTTCCAGAACCCATTCAGTAACAAAGAAATAAACTAAGGCCAGGCGAGGTGACAAACACCTATAATCCCAGTGACGTGGGAGGCTGAGGCAGGAGGATCACAAGTTCAAGACCAGCCTTAGCAACTTAGTGAAATTCTGTCTCAAGATAAAAAATAAAAAGGGGTAGAGGACGTAGGTTCAATTCCCAGTACTGAAAAAGAAGGAAGGGAGGAAGGAAGGAAAACCAAAACTGGTGTCAAGATATAAAAGGAGGAGATCCAAGATAGAGGACTAGAGGGAGGCTGTGTTCCTTGTTGCTCCATAACTCGGGATTCAAGCAGAGGATATCTATTTCTTGATGAGGCAGTTTTTGCAGCTTATCGATCCCCTGCTGTTTATCCCATGCCTGGAAGTTTATTGTCATAGTACCTGCAGGTTTGGTTACACGTGATTGCTGCCATTTTGAGACAACAACCAGGACTTGTAGGACCCCTGGCCAGACTGACTGAGTCCCATCTCCGGGACCCTTCAGCCCAACTGATCACGCCCTGCCTCCGGGGCCCTCACATTGACTGACTGTTCCCCGCCACCAGGACCCCAAGACCAACTGTGCCCTACCATCAGGACCACCAGACCGAATGATTGCACCCCGCCTCCAGGATCCAGCAACCAGACCAACAACACTCCACTTCCAGGACCCCTGGCCGACCAACCACACCCCACCTCCAGGACCTCCAGCCGACCACGCCTACACCCTGAGCTGCAGCTCCCCATTTGCCAACACATTTGGAAGCCAGAGCAGCCATCTTGCATAATCCTGGAAGTTGTGTCTCCCATCTTTAGGTGAGGCAAATCCCATCATGAGATGCCTGCTGGAGACTTGAAGCTCACTGTCAGGTACCTCTCATATATCAGACTACTGAAGACTGGGAGGTTGAAAACTATCTGACTGATGTAGTGTAGATTTTCTTTTTTCTCCTTATTGAAAAATTTTAAGTTTTTATTTCTTTACTTCTCTTGCTCTCTTTTCCTTTTGTTTACCTGTTTCCTCAGAGTCTCCTTCTCCCTTTTCCCATGCTAACAACCAACTTCTTTTGATTATACGCTCAGTCTTTCTATGATCTAGAACTTCTATATATTCTTTTCTTACCCATTAACAGCTACATCCTACACCTCTCCGCATCCTCTCTGACCTCCATTAGAAACTGCAGACCTTACTGCAAATCTATTTGTTATACTGAAGATAATAATTGAACTCATTCTGTTTATTATGACAATATTGTTAATGTCCTCATAGGGCCTATTTCATTTCGGGTTGCATACTGTCTAAACTGGGCACTACTAATATTGATCTCCCCTTAAAGAAAAGGTTTTGGAAACCTGTAGGGTCACTATAAACCTACAGGGGGAAAACTGCAATACCCCAGATCTGCACTACTAGAGGGGAAGATAAATAAACAACATGAAAAAACAGGGAAGAAAATGATCCAAACAAACCTAGATTCTATGCTAACAGAATCCAGTGACAGTATGGTAGAAGAAATGTCACAAAAGAACTTCAGATTATACAAAATTAAAATGATATGTGAAGTAAAGGATGAGATAAGAGAGCAAATGCAGGCAATGAATGATCATACCAATAAGCCACTGAAAGAGCAACCGCAGGAAGCAAAAGATCATTAACAATGAGATAAGAGATTCTAAAAAAAAAAAACCAAAATACTTGAAATGAAGGAAACAATAAACCAAATAAAAAACTCAATGGAAATCATCACCAACAGACTAGACCACTTGGAAGACAGAACCTCAGACAATGAAGACAAAATATTTAATCTTGAAAATAAAGTTGCCCAAACAGAGAAGATGGTAAGAAATCATGAACAGAATCTCCAAGGACTATGGGACATCATGATAAGACCAAATTTAAGAATTACTGGGATTGAGGAAGGCACAGAGATACAAACCAAAGGAATGAACAACCTATTCAATGAAATAATATCAGAAAATTTCCCAAACCTGAAGAATGAAATGGAAAATCAAATACAAGAGGCTTACAGAACACCAAATGCACAAAATCACAACAGATCCACACCAAGTCACATTATAATGAAAATGTCTAACATTCAAAATAAAGACAGGATTTGAAGGCTGCAGAGAGAAAAGTATCAGATTACACATAGGGGGAAACCAATACGAATAGCCGCAGATTTCTCAGCCCAGACACTAAAAGCTAGAAGGGCCTGGAACAACATATTTCAAACTCTGAAAGAACATGGTTGCCAACCAAGAATCCTATACCCAGCAAAACTAACCTTCAGATTTGAAGATGAAATAAAATCCTTCCATGATAAACAAAAGTTAAAAGAATTTACAAATAGCCTGCACTACAGAACATTCTCAGCAAAATATTCCATGAGGAGGAAATGAAAAACAATAATGGAGGTCAGCAAAGGGAGGAACTACCTTAAAGGAAAAACCATTCAAAGGAGAAACCAAGTCAAGTTAAAAACCAAAAATAAGCCCAAATGACTGGGAATACAAATCATATCTCAATAATGTTAATGGCCTAAATTCATCAATCAAAAGACATAGACTGGCAGATTTGATTAAAAAGAAAGACCCAACAATATGCTGCCTGCAAGAGACTCATCTCATAGAAAAAGACACCCACAGACTAAAGGGGGAAAGGATGGGAAAAAACCTACCATGTATACCATGTACACAGACTCAGTAAAAAAGCGGGGGTTTCCATCCTTATATCAGATAAAGTGAACTTCAAGCCAAAGTTAGTCAGAAGGGATAAAGAAGGACATTTCATACTGCTTAAGGGAATCATAAATCAGGAAGACATAACGATCATAAATATTTATACCCCAAACAATGGTGCATCCCTGTACATCAAACAAATCCTTCTCAATTTCAGGAATCAAATAGACCACAACACAATAATTCTGGGTGACTTTAACACACCACTGTCACCATTGGATCGATCTTCCAAACAAAAACCAACCAAAGAAACCATATAACTCAATAACACAATCAATAACTTAGACTTAACAGACATATATAGAATATTCCATCCATCAATGAGCGGATTCACTTTCTTCTCAGCAGCACATGGAAACTTCTCAAAAATAGACCATATGTTATGCCACAAAGCAGCCCTTAGGAAATGCAAAAAAATAGAGATACTGCCTTGTGTTCTATCAGATCATAATGGACTGAGAATAGAAATCAATAACAAAATAAAAAACGGAAATTACTCCAACACCTGGAGACTAAATAATATGCTATTGAATGAAACATGGATAAGAGAAAACATCAGGGAGGAGATAAAAAAATTTTTAGAGGTCAATGAGAATGACGATACAACATATCAAAATCTCTGGGACACTATGAAAGCGGTACTAAGAGGAAAATTCATTGCATGGAGCGCATTCCAGAAAAGAATGAAAAGCCAACAACTAAATGACCTAACATTATAGCTCAAAGTCCTAGAAAAAGAAGAACAGAATAACAGCAAAAGTAGTAGAAGACAGGAAATAATTAAAATACGAGCTGAAATCAATGAAATTGAAACAAAAGAAACAATTCAAAAAACTGACAAAACAAAAAGTTGGTTCTTTGAGAAAGTAAACAAAATAGACAAACCCTTAGCCAAACTAACAAACAGAAGGAAAGAGAAAATGCAAATTACTAAAATTCATGATGAAAAAGGAAATATCACGACAGACACCACTGAGATACATAACATAATGAGAAGCTACTTTGAAAATCTATATTCCAACAAAATAGAAAATACCAAAGACATTGACAAATTTCTAGAGACATGTGATCCTTCCAAACTGAACCAGGAGGACATACACAATTTAAACAGATCAATATCAAGCAATGAAATAGAAGATGCCGTTAAAACCTACCAACCAAGAAGAGCCCAGGACCAGATGGATTCTCAGCCGAGTTCTACAAGACCCTCAAAGAAGAACTCATTCCAATCCTTCTCAAAGTATTCCAGGAAATAGAAAAGGAGGGTACCCTACCAAACTCATTCTATGATGCTAATATCATTGTCATACCCAAACTAGGCAAAGATACATCAAGGAAAGAAAATTTTAGACCAATATCCTTGATAATTATAGACACAAAGATCTTTAACAAAATACTGGCAAACCATATCCAAAAACATATTAAGAAGATAGTGCACCATGATCAAGTGGGGTTCATCCCGGGAATGCAAGGTTGGTTCAACATCAGTAAATCAATAAACATAATGCATCATGTCAATAGACTGAAGGATAAGAATCATATGGTTATTTCAATTACGCAGAAAAAGCGTTCTATAAAATACAACACCCCTTCATGCTCAAAACACTAGAAAAAATAGGGATAGTAGGAACATACATGAACATTGTAAAGGCTATTTATGCTAAGCCCATGGCCAACATCATTCTTAATGGAGAAAAACTGAAACCAATCCCTTCAAAAATGGAACAAGACAGGGATGCCCTCTTTCACTACTTCTATTCAACATTGTACTTGAAATACTAGCCAGAGCAATTAGGCAGACTAAAGAAATTAAAGGGATATGAGTAGGAAAAGAGGAACTCAAGCTGTCACTATTTGCTGATGACATGATTCTCTATTTAGAGGATCCAAAAACCTCCTCCAGAAAACTTCTAGGCATCATAAATGAATTCAGCAAAATAGCAGGATATAAAATCAACACATATAAATCTAGAGCATTTTTATACATAAGTGATGAAACATCTGAAAGGGAAATTAGGAAAACAACTCCATTCACAAGAGCCTCAAAAAAATAAATAAATAAATAAAATACTTGGGAATCAATCTAAACAAAGAGGTGAAAGATCTCTACAATGAAAACTACAAAACATTGAAGAAAGAAATTGAGGAAGACCTTAGAAGATGGAAAAATCTCCTATGTTCATGGATAGGTAGAATTAATATTATCAAAATGGCCATACTTTTAAAGGCACTATACAGATTTAACACAATTCCAAAAAAATACCTATGACATTTCTCATAGAAACAGAAAAAGCAATCATGAAATTCATCTGGAAGAACCAAAGTCCCAGAATAGCCAAAGCAATCCTGGGCAGGAAGAATGATGCAGGAGGTATCACTATACCAGACCTTAAAATCTACTATAGAGCAATAGTAACAAAAATGGCATGGTACTGGCACCAAAAGAGACAGGTAGATCAATGGTACAGGATAGAAGACACAGAGACGTACCCACATAAGTACAATTATCTCATACTAGACAAAGGTACCAAAAACTTACAGTGGAGAAAAGATAGCCTCTTCAACAAATGGTGCTGGCAAAACTGGAAATCCATATGCAGTAAAATGAAATTAAACCCCTATCTCTCACCCTGTAATATGCAGTAAAATGAAATTAAACCCCTATCTCTCACCCTGTACAAAATTCAATTCAAAATGGATCGAGGATCTAGGAATTAGACCCTGAGACCCTACACCATAGAAAAAAAAGTAGGCCCAAATCTCCATCATGTTGGCTTAGGACCAGATTTCCTTAACAAGATTCCCATAGCACAAGAATAAAAGCAAGAATCAATAAATGGGATACAGTCAAACTAAAAAGTTTTTTCTCAGCACAGGAAACAATCAATAATGTGAAAAGACAGCCTACAGAGTGGGAGAAAAATCTTTTCCACACACACTTCAGACAGAGCACTCATCTCCAAAGTTTATAGAGAACTTAAAAAACTTTACAGGGTTGGGGAGATAGCTCAGTCGGTAGAGTGCTTGCCTTGCAAGCACGAGGTCCTGGGTTCGATCCCCAGTACTGTAAAACAAAACAAAACAAAACAAAACAAAACAAAACAAAACAAAACAAAACCAGAACTTTACACCCAAAACACAAAGAACCCAATCAATAAATGGGCTAAGATACTGGGCAGACACTGCACAGAAGATATACAGGTGATCAAATATATGAAAAAGTGCTCATCACCCCTAGTAATTAGAGAAATGCAAATTAAAATCACCCTAAGATTTTATCTAATTCCAATTAGAACGGCTATTATCAAGAACACAAGCAATAATAAGTGTTGGTGTGGATGTGGGGACAAAGGCACACTCATACATTGCTGGTGGAGTTGCAAATTAGTATACCCACTCTGGAAAGCAGTGTGGAGAATCCTCAGAAAACTCAGAAAATGGACCCACCATTTGAGTCAGCTATCCCACTCCTCGGTTTATACCCAAAGGACTTAAAATCAGCATATTACAGTGATGCAGCCACATCAAGTAGTCCTCTGGTAAATCAAATTTATCTTTTGTAAAAGAATAACCAAAGGTTGTTTAATGGTTTATTTACTGATTGATTGATACTGGGGACTGAACCCAGGGGGTACTTCACCACTGTATCACCAGTTCTTTTTATCTTTTGAGGCTGGGTCTCCCTAAGTTGCTCAGGCTGGCCTTAAATTTGCAATCCTCCTGCCTCAGCCTCCCGAGTCGCTGGGATTAGAGGTGTGTGCCACTGCATCCAGCTTTGTTTTTAGAACTAGATTTGACACTAGTTTTGGTAAATTCTGTTTCATATATTGTGTTTTGCTTAAGTTGTATCATAATGTGGTTCTGATTTTTCAGTACAAATATTCTCTATAAGTGGAACTGAAACATTTGCCATAGTGCAATCAAGTCTGGCTAAACTATATTTCACTTTTCAACAATAATTTTTTAGTTTACTTCTCCTAAAACAGACCAACAAAGCCAAAATATCAAACAAACAAACTATATGAACTTAGAATTTTGTAGGACATGGTTAACAGTTTACAAAATCCTACAGAAATTTAGAGGGGCAATTTATCTTTCAAGGAACAGAATAGTTAAGTTTCTCAAATATCATAATTAGGAACATCAAGACATTCTGATATGGAAAGTACTTTGCTTTTGTTTTGTTTTGTTAAACTTTACTGTATTTACTAAAATTTTGGTTTTACAGACTCAGTAATACTAAATTGCCTGTTGGATTTAGTAGTTTCTCACATCAACTCCTGTAACTGTCCAGTTTGCTCATCAAGAAAGTCATTAAGGTTTTCTTCTGGGAGGGAGGAGCCAAAACATGCTTTTTTAGTTGAATTTTGACTGTATTCATTAGCTTGTTCCCACAATACTTCTGTATATTACTCCCATTCCTGCAAGAAACTCTGAGCCTTGTCAGAACCAACGGCCTTATGTCTCCTAAATTCATCCTTCACGTATTGGTCACCCAGAGATTTGAGGTTGAGGGCAGAACCTGGTGTAGTTGCAAGATCCTCCTATATAAGCTAGTACTTTGTTCTTAAAAACCTCTTTAATCAAGGGCTTGGGATATGGCTCAGTGGTTAAGTGTTTGTCTGGCATGCACAAGGCCCTGAATTCTATCCCCAGCAAAACAACAACAACAAAAAATTAAAAAACACATGAGTCAGTTTGTCACAGTGGCACATGTCTATCATCCCAGCGATTTAGTAGGCTGAGACAGGAGGATCACACGTTTGAGGTGGTCTTTGTTTATTTACCTACTTATATTGATTGACTGATTGATTGATGCTGGGAATTGAATTCAGAGACACTTTACCACTGAATTACATCCCTAGTCCTTTTTATTTCGAGACAAGCTAAGTTGCTCAGGTTAGCCTTGAACTTGCAATCCTCCTGCCTTGGCCTTCCCAGTTGCTAGTATTATATGCCACTGCACTTGGCTCATCTGAGTATTTTTAAAGATGTAAAAATTATATTTGCATACAATGCTCTCCTCACATAAATTTTCACCTATTTTACTGGCAAAGATAAGAGTTGAGTAATCTACCCAAGTAGACAAAGAGTATGTTTAAAAAAAAAAAAAAAAGTATTCTTATGTAGTTAAAATAGTTGTTGTCCTTTCCAGAGGTCAGTTTGGTAATATGTATAAAAATTGACAAAACTATAACCAAAATAACATGGTTTTTGGTTATTAATTTCCATTTCTACAGTTAATATCAAGAAATAATAGGAAGTTGGGCATGGTGGTGTGTGCTTGTCATCCCAGAGACTTGGGACACTGAGGCAGGAATATCACAAGCTTGAGGCCAGCCTCAGCAACTTAGCCTGACCCTCAGCAACTTAGTGAGACCTTGTCTCAAGATAAAAATAAAAAGGACTGGGGATGTACTCTGTTGTAAAAGTGCCCCCACCCCTGTCCCAGGTGCTACACCAGTACCAATCAACTAATAACAGGACAGGTACACAAACACATGTGATATACTGTTTGCTTCAGTGTTTTCTTTCTTTTTTTTTTTTTTGAGTGTGGTACTGGGAACTGAACCCAGGTTTTCACACATGCTAGGCAAACTCTCTACTACTGAATTACACTCTTTTAAAAAGTTTTATTTTGGCACTGGGGTTGTGACTCAGTGGTAGAGTGCTTGCCGGGCATTTGTGAGGCACTGGGTTCAGTCCTCAGCACCACATAAAAATGAATAAATAAAATAAAGGTATTATGTCCATCTACAACTAAAAAAATATATTTTAGAATAAGTTTTATTTTGAGGTAGGGTCTCCCAGCTGCCTAGTCTGGCTTCAAACTTGTGATTCTCCTACCTCAGCCTCCTAAGAAGTTGGGATTACAGGCATGTGCCACCACACCTGGCTCAACATTATTTTTAGTGCCAAATAGAAACAAAACAAAAAATAAGAAACAATCTAAATGTCCATTCTACAATAATCTCTCTCTATGATCAAGGAAAGACATCTGTAACATATTTTTAGTGAATGAAAAGAAAAAAGGATATAATATAGAATGTTCCATATTAGTTCATTAATGTTAAAGTGATTTTTTAAAAAAATATTTTTGTAGTTGTTGATGGACCTTCATTTTATTTATTTGTATGAGGTGCTGAGAATGCCTCACACATGCTAGGCAAGTGCTCTACCACTGAGTTACAACCCCAGGCCTAAAGTGATTTCTTACCTAAATATATATGATTCTAACACAATGTGTAGATTAGCAGATAGAATTAGAGGTTGAGAACTGGAAGGATATTCTAGTACTCACCACTGGGTAGTGAGATTCTAGATTTTTAGTTTCTCTTGTTTTTTGGCATTTTATTTTTTATTACATTAAGAATTTATATTTAAGCATAAAGTTTACTTTTATTTTGAAGGAAAGGGGAGGGAATATTTACATATGTGAAGTTTTACTACAGGAACAAGATCTAGGTTAACAGGAAATAGGCAGGTAGGAGAAGACTAAGAATAGTGTAGCATATTAAGTAGAAGGTAGAGGCAGAAGGATAAGGACATTAAATTAGAACATCTATTGTATGGGTCACTAGGCAATAGGACTGGTATGGAACATCTGGGTGTTTCCTAAGAGCTGGGGGTGGGGCAGTAGCTTAGTAACCTTCATAAGGCAAATATATATTTATAATCTAAAGATAGCTTGTATTCATCTAATTCTAGTTGTCTAGAACAAACAGGCATATTTCATGCATATGTATATATGCAAAATCTTTGTTGAGAAATAAACAGCAATCCCAAACCCTTCTCTGGTGACCAGAATTCTGCCTGGAACAGGGCTAGAAAAAGGGCCTGTTTCCAGCACTTCTGAGAAAACTGTGGCTTCTGCTTATCAAATTAAAATGCAAAGCAGTTCACTCCAGTGTCACTGGGAACTGTCAGAAAGGGATTATGGTTCCCACCCCAAGGATGCAGGTCAGCCAAACAATACCCATCTTCCAGTGCTGAGAAGGAGGGAGAAAGAGGAGAATGATTAGGCTTGTTTCCAAATAGCAGTCCCTCCTGCTTGTTACCGTGGTAACCTCCCTTCCCAGAGCTGCTCTCATTTGTCTTTCTCAGTCTGACCTTCATGTTGCTCTGACAGTAACTGAGGAAGAAAAGGTGCCTGCCTGCCACATAAGCACTCAAGCTGAGGGCACTGAGCAAGAAAAAGAGGCACTCAAAGTCGCTCTCCTTCAAATTCTAAACAGTGACCTTACAGTGATTATAGTTCTGAAAAAGATTTCTTTGTGGCCCTTGTCATTTCATCCTTCCTCCACTGCTCTCAGGGCTACCTCACTTCTCTGATATATCCTTTTAGTGTGAGGAAGCTGAGTCAGAGTCAAGTGGTAGCTGAAAAGTCACAGAAAAGAGAAAAAATGCTGACAAGCTGAAGAGTACAGATAACCAAATATTAACTCAAAGTTGCCTAAGACATAGTGATTCCTTTTTTGGGGGGGGGTATGGAGGATTAAACCCAGGGGTAGTTTATATGCCCAACCTTTTAAATTTTAATCTTGAGACAGGGTCTAAGTTGCCAAGACTGGCCTTGAACTTGTGTTCCTCCTGCCTCAACCTCCCAAGTCACTATTATTACCGGCATGAGTTACCACTTTTGGCCCAAACAGCTTCTTGTTTCCTTTCTCTTCAGAATTCTTGCCATGAATCCAGTCAGCATAGGTATGAGGGCAATTAATACAGTACTTGGGACCAGAATTGGGGGAAGGACACAAATTCTTAGTGCTTTTGTTTTTCAAGCCCTGGCTACATATAATTCAATAATTTAACAAACAGCCAGGCGCAGTGGCATATACCCTGAGGTTCAGCAGCGTGGGAGGCTGAGGCAGGAGAATAACAAGTTCAAAGCCAGCCTCAGCAACTAAGCAAGACCCTGTCTCAAAATAAAAAATCAAAAGGATTGGGGATGTGCCTCAGTGGTTAAGTGCCGCTGGGTTCAATCCCCAATACCAAAACAAAATAAAACATTCCCCCAATACAAAAGGAAAAAAAAAAAAAAGCAAAAACAAATAATTATTAAGTATCCCCTATATGAAACTCCTGGGCTAGGCAATGGATGTAGAATGGTAAATGAAAGAGATGGATAAATACACAGAAATTGGAAACTGCTATTAAGGAACAAATAGGACATATAATAATAAAATATACATTGAGAGATATCTGGTGAAATTGTGACTTGAAAGATGAGAAGGAGAGCTGGGTGTGGTGGCGCAGGCCTGTAATCCCAGTGGCTTGGGAGGCTGAGGCAGGATGATCCATTGAGAGTTCAAAACCAGAATCAGCAAGGTGCTAAGCAACTCAGCGAGATCCCCTCTCTAAATAAAATGCAAAACAGGGCTGGGGATACGACTCAGTGGGTGGTCAAGTGCCCCTGAGTTCAATTCCCTCACCCCCAAAAACATGAGAAGGACCTAGTCACATGAAGAACCAAGGGATAAGTCCTCGTGCCTGCCAAGAGCCACACAGGATGGCAGAGCACTGGTGGGTCTGCATGGAGGTGGGCTTGGTTCAAATACACAGATCTCAGGAACTTAGCAGAGGAAAGAATGCAAAATGTCTTGGTCATGTTTTTATACTGATTACATGTTGAAGTAATATTTTTGATTGATTGGGTTAAGTCAAATAGCTTATGTAAATTTTAAAAAGAACCCAGGGATGAGCACGTCTAGAAGAGGGAACAGCCTACATTAAAACCCTTAAGGCAGGAAAGACCTAGGCATTTGAGGTTCATATTTCATTTCATATTACTAGACATACCCATGGGGAAAAAATGAGTTTGCCAATTTTAGAAGTTTAGGAGGCTCATGGAATGGGCAACATCAAAGGAGTCAAATGTTATCCGCTGAGTTCAAATGACTAAGTTATTATCAATCATGAGAACGCTATGGTATAAGGATTGTTCGCTAGCCAATTTTGTAGAGAAACAGGAGTTACAATACTGGGGTCAGTTTTCTGCTGAAAACAGTTACTGTCATTCCAAAAGACACTTTGTATGAAAGTAAGGCTGACTTCCATTAGTTATCTTAAATGGTATCCTCAAGTTCATCATAGCAGGTTCAGATTTTTGTCTGTTTTCCACCACTTAAATGTTATGTATAACCTTAGGCAAGTAAATTCACTTTTCCAAACTTCAAGAAATGAACTAGTGGGACTGTATGATCTCTAAGGAGACTGTCGTAGGGCCTTTTCAGTTACAAGTGACAGAAAACCACAATACGGTTTAAACAAAAAGAACTTGAAAATCTCCTGCCTCAGCCTTTCTATAGGCATTTTATTTCCTAACACTAACAAAAATTCTTAGATTCATTCTAATTGAAGCAGCTTAAGAAGTTTAAAAGCTAATGTCCCTTAAAAGTTTTATATTTTGTGATTTAGCAAAGCCTGCAATTATCTTAGAAGAGAAACAATTCAGGCAGAGGAGAGAAGTGATATACAACCTTCAGTTAATACAACTAACCAACTAATAAAGCAAACACAATGGAAGTTGAGCAGGAAAATTTCAAGTGTTACTGGGGGAGAGATTTTTTTTAAATTAACATTTTTTTAAGATATAATTGATATATAATGAACTACATATAGTTAGATGATATAATTTGGTAAGTGGTGACATGTATATATTCTTTAAATCATTATCATCATAATGAAGACAATGAATATAATCTCCATCATACAGAAGTTTTATAATACTACTTCATGTTGCTTTGCTATCACAGGTCCGTCCGTATCCCACCCTCATCCCAGAGGTAACGCTGAATGTTTTGTGCCATATATTTGTGTGAATTTTCTATAACTTTAAATATAAAATGAATAATGCAATATACTTTTTCTTATTATCTGAATTCTCATTAGACATGGTTCTTCTGAGATATTTCCACAGTGACTACATGTGTCAACAGCTAGTTAATTTTGACTGCTGAGTAATATTCCATGGTATGGATTTACCACCTGTATGCATTTATCTGCTCATGAACACTAGGACTGTTTTTAGGTTTTAGCTATTGCTAATAAAGCATCTATGAATTTTAAAAAAATCTTTATATTTTGGCTGGGTATAGTGGTACACGCCTATAATGCCAGCCACTTGGGAAGTTGATGCAGAAGGATCGCAAGTTCAAGGCCAGATTGGCAACTTAGCAAATACTTGTGTCACAATAAAATATAAAAAGGGCTTGAGGATATAGTTCAGTGGTAGAAGGTCCCTGGATTCAAACCTCAGTACTGCCAAACAAAAACAAACAAAATCCCCAATTTTATATTTGTAAATATTTATATCCCTTCCAAGTCTTCACCTTTTCCGATTTGAATCTTAAAAACCATAAAACATATTTAGTTTTTGTCTGCCCAGCATCACTCTTTCCTGTAGAAAACTGCTCCTCTCCCCATCCATGTGTCCCTAGTAAGATGGGCAATCACACTGTCCTTCCCACTATCTGTCAATTATATGGGATAAGCATTAACCCATTCCTTTATTTCTTCTAAAATAAGCTGTTGATGAAATATTTCTTTAGTTTTTTTAGAGGGTAGAGCCATGCTTCATTCTTTTTTGTTTTTTTTTTCCCTCCCATAAAAGAGATTGAACCCAGGAGCACACACCCACTGAGTCACATTCCCAGTCCTTTTATTTATTTATTTATTTTTCGAGACAGGGTCTCACTAAATTGCTTAGGGCCTTGCTAAATTGCTGAGGCTGGCTTTGAATTTGAGATCCTCCTGCCTCAGTCTCCTAAGTCACTGGGATTACAGGTGTGTTCCACTGAGGCTGGTCCATGCTTCATTCATTTTCTCTCTCTCTTTTTTTTTTTTTTTTTGGTACTGGTGATTGAACTCAGGGGCGCTTAACCACTGAGCAACATCCCCAACCCTTTACTGTATTTTATTTAGAGTCAAGTTTTCACTGAGTTGCTTAGGGTCTCCTTAAATTGCAGACGCTGACTTTGAACTATCGATCCTTCCAGCCCTTGGGATTACAGGTATAAGCTCCTGTGCCTGGATCCATGCTTCATTCTTTTTTCATTTTTTTATTTTTTGTTTTCATCTGAGGTGCTGGGGATTCAAACCCGGGCCCAGGCACACACTCGGCAAGTGCTCTACAGGTTGAGCTATTTGCCCGCTTCCATGCTTCATTCTTAATGTGCATATTCATAATACCAAAACCTTCACACTCCACCTACTCCTAAAAGTATTACATTTTTGTATGTTCCTGAAATAAAATACTTGAACAATAGTGAAAGTGTTTCATCACAAAAATGTTAAGAAGGCTGGGCAGCAAACATCAATCCTCCTTATCCACTTAGTTCTACTACAGAAATGAGTATGGCTGGATCAAAGATGGGAACTTAGTTACTTGAATTTTTTTTTTTTTTTGTTTGTTTGTTTGTTTGTTTTTTGTACTGGGGATTGAACCCACTGGTGCTTCACCACTGAGCTACATCCCAGCCCTTTTTATTTTTATTTTCAGACACAGTCTCACTGAATTGCCAAGATGGCCTTGAACTCATGATCTCCTGCCTCAGTCTCCTGTGTCACTGGCATTACAGTCATGTGCCACCATGCCTGACTAGATCCCTGGATGGTGGGAACTTTATTGAGGACCAACTATAATTTTCAGATAATGAAAAGCCAGATTATCAGAATTTCACTGCATCATTAACATATTTTTGTGTCAATTACTTTTTGATTAAAATATAACAAATAAAATGTTATAATCTAAAACATAATTTTAAATGTTGGAATAGAATTTTTTCTCTTTTTTTTTTTTTTAAAGAATTTTTTTGGGGCTGGGGAGTTAGCTCAGTTGGTAGAGTGATTGCCTTGAAAGCTGGGTTCGATCCTCAGCACTGCAAAAAAAAAAAAAAAAAAAGAATTTTTTTGGTTGTTAATGGACCTTTACTTTACTCATTTACTTATATGCAGTTCTGAGGATCAAACCCGGTGGCTCACACATGCTAGGCAAGTGCTCAACCACTGAGTCAAAACTCCAGCCCTAGAATTTTCTTGAACAAACAAGCCACAACATTTGACCACTTCCCTACAGATGAACATTTAGGTTGTCCTGATTTTCACTTGTATTTGTATAAATAAAGCTGAGACATTTAGATTTCTTTTTTCCCTCCAGTGCTGGGGACTGAATGTAGGGCCTCTAAAACATGCTACCTCTGAGTTACTCCCCTCAGCACCGTTTCATTCACTATTAAAAGTTCTACATATGAGATCAGAGAAGTGAGTAAAAGTATATGTACACTATAAGGTTTTTTTTTTTTTTTTTTTTTTTTGGTGGTACTGGGAATTGAATCCAGGGGCACTTCAACCACTGAACTATGTCCTCAGACCTTTTTTTTTTTTTAATTATTTTGAGACAGGGTCTTGCTAATTTGCTGAGGCACCATAAAGCTTATTGATGCACACTACTTAACTTCCAGGCTTTCTAGAACTTAAAAGAAAATAAAGTATGGCATACGTTTTGGGGGTAATTTATTATCCTTCTAGATCCTTTTTTAGGTACAACCACTAATTTGCAAAGTATTCTATTTTTGGTATGTATAGTACTGGAGGCTTAATTCAGGGGCACTCACATTCCCAGGTTTTTAATTTTTTTTTTTTTGGTGATAGGATCTCCCTAAACTGCAGAGACTGATCTCAAACTTGCCATACTCCTGCTTCAGCCTACTGTCACTGGGATTATAGGTGTGCACCACTGCATCTGGCCAAAGTATTCTACTTTTGATCTTGTCTTCATCCCCAAAGGCTCATAACATTTTATTTGTTTTTAAAATCTTCCTAATAATAGAACTGTAAGTTGACATTTATAGCCATTGCTTCTGTCTTAAGGAGGTCTACTGATTTCTGATTCCTTTCCTGAGCTACAAGGTTACTCAAGAGACAGACACACACACAAACAAACACACACACAGAGGTTTATCTCACATGCCAAACCCCCACCCATATATGTATGAGTTTATATTTAGCCATAGGTAATCTTCAAACAATTATGACCCACAAATTTAAATACTGGCCAGAGTCTGAGTTTCTCTTAAGCTAGTACAATAAAAGATTAAATTTCTTAGCATAGAGGTTGGCAGTAAAGATATTTAATCAAGAAGCAGTTGGTAGCCAGTTAATGTTTTTAAGTTAAATGGGGGCCATTTATAGTATGTTTTTTCTTTCTCTAACTTCTCCTGACACACCAGCCCAAATTCAGCTCTTCTTATCCCATTATTTTGGAATGTTTTAGCTTTAATCAAAATCAGTATGATTAATCACACTACCTCCATTTTTTTTTTACCAGCATCTATTAGTCTGCTTCACTATTACTTGTCTGTGACACCTCAAAAGCTTGTATACTATCAAGAGCTTTCTATAAAGATAGTTTTTTCCTGCCAAATTCCTATAATGAACAAATCTCTTAAGTATCTGAGTCTGTCTCCAAGGTGTAAAAAAAATTTAAGCATTTTATTTATAATTTTAGCCTTGTTGAAAAGAAAATCTCACATAAAAGAATTTGCCTGAAAAGCTCTACAGAGGGGGACTATTTTAGAAAAGAGTGAAGGGCTTTGGTTTAAATGAGATAAGGGAGGAAAGACTTCTTCAAGTAGAAGTAAAGGATGAAGATAAAAGTAAGGGAGATAGGATGAAGAGAAATAGACTTTGGAGATGCTATCTCCAGTATTAGTTTATGTGCAAATTTAGGGAAGTTGTTCAAATTCTTTAAGGCACAGTTTTTCCATTAAAATGAAAAATCATACTTGTATGTATCTAACAGAGCTATTTCAAGAATTTAAACATCACATAAAAAGCATTCAGCATTGTTGCCTGGCATATGAGGCAGGCATCAGAGCTCTTTTCAGGCTAAGAACAGGTCAGGAGTTGGGTACTAAATCGTAAATTAAAAAATAATCAAAGAGTTTTTCTCTCTCTCTTTTTCTTTCTTTTCATACTATCTTTCTTTCAAGGTGGAATATATGCATAGAAGAAAAGAGTATCTCCACTCTTGGATTCGATCAGAAGAGCTAAAATTGAACATGCTAGTGTTCATCTGAGTAAGACAGAAACAAACCTAGGAGAGAAAGTTCGAAAATAACATTCTGATGTGTAACTAAAACATAGACCCTATTTGGGTGGCTAAACATTGTTTTTGTTACACTATTAAGACTGAGAAAGAACTTATCCCATTAACAGCTACATTCTACATCCCTTTGCATCCTCTTTGTCCTCCATTAGAAACTGCAGACCTTATTGCAAATCTGTTTGTTTTACTGAAGATATTATTTGAACTTATTCTATTTATTATGACAATATTGTTAATGACCTCATAGGGGCTATTTGGTCTAGGATTGCATAGTGTCTGAATTGGGCACTGCTAATATTGATCTCCCAAAGGGTTTTGGAAACCTATAGGGCCAATATAAGTCTACAGGGGGAAATCTGCAATGCCCCAGATCTGCACTGCTAGAGGGGAAGATACATGAACAACACGAAAAAACAAGGGAAGAAAATGATCCAAACAAATCTGGATTCTATATTAATAGAATCCAATGACAGTATGTTAGAAGAAATGTCAGAAAAGGACTTCAGATTATACATGATTAAGATGATTCGCGAAGCAAAGGATGAGATAAGAGAGCAAATGCAGACAATGAATGATCATACCAATAAGCTGAAAGAGCAAGTGCAGGAAGCAAAAGATCATTTCAACAAAGAGATAGAGATTCTCAAAAGAAACCAAATGAAAATCCTTGAAATGAAGGAAACAATAAACCAAATAAAAAACTCAATGGAAATCATCACCAACAGACTAGACCACTTGGAAGACAGAACCTCAGACAATGAAGACAAAATATTTAATCTTGAAAATAAAGTTGCCCAAACAGAGAAGATGGTAAGAAATCATGAACAGAATCTCCAAGGACTATGGGACATCATGATAAGACCAAATTTAAGAATTACTGGGATTGAGGAAGGCACAGAGATACAAACCAAAGGAATGAACAACCTATTTAATGAAATAATATCAGAAAATTTCCCAAGAGGCTTACAGAACACCAAATGCACAAAATCACAACAGGTCCACACCAAGTCACATTATAATGAAAATGTCTAACATTCAAAATAAAGATAAGATTTTGAAGGCTGTGAGAGAAAAGCATCAGATTACATATAGGGGGAAACCAATACGGATAGTCGCAGATTTCTCAGCCCAGACACTAAAAGCTAGAAGGGCCTGGAAAAACATATTTCAAGCTCTGAAAGAACATGGTTGCCAACCAAGAATCCTATACCGAACAAAACTTACCTTCAGATTTGAAGATGAAATAAAATCCTTCCATGATAAACAAAAGTTAAAAGAATTTACAAATAGAAAGCCTGCGCTACAGAATGTTCTCAACAAAATATTCCATGAGGAGGAAATGATAAACAACAATGGAGGTCAGCAAAGGGAGGAACTACCTTAGAGAAAAACCACTCAAAGGAGAAATCAAGCCAAATTACAAACCAAAAATAAGCCCAAATGAATGGGAATACAAATCACATCTTAATAATAACCCTGAACGTTAATGGCCTAAATTCATCAATCAAAAGACATAGACTGGCAGAATGGATTAAAAAGAAAGACCCAACAATATGCTGCCTGCAAGAGACTCATCTCAGAGAAAAAGATATCCACAGACTAAAGGGGAAAGGATGGGAAAAAACCTACCACGTACACAGACTCAGTAAAAAAGTGGGGGTTTCCATCCTTACATCAGATAAAGTGGACTTCAAGCCAAAGTTAGTCAGAAGGGATAAAGAAGGACACTTCATACTGCTTAAGGGAATCATAAATCAGGAAGACATAATGATAGTAAATATTTATGCCCCAAACAACGGTGCATCCATGTACATCAACCAAATCCTTCTCAATTCCAGGAATCACAAAGACCACAACACAATAATTCTGGGTGACTTTAACAAACTGCTGTCACCACTAAGTAGATCTTCCACACAAAAACCAACCAAAGAAACCCTATAACTCAATAACACAATGAATAACTTAGACTTAATAGACATATATAGAATATTCCATCCATCAATGAGCGGATTCACTT
Organism: Sciurus carolinensis; assembly: GCF_902686445.1. Classification (NCBI taxonomy): domain Eukaryota; kingdom Metazoa; phylum Chordata; class Mammalia; order Rodentia; family Sciuridae; genus Sciurus; species Sciurus carolinensis. The sequence goes on from NC_062214.1 coordinate 90,232,750, forward strand.
TCTTAGCAGCACATGGAACCTTCTCAAAAATAGACCATATGTTATGCCATAAAGCAGCCCTTAGGAAATGCAAAAAAATAGAGATACTGCCTTGTGTTCTATCAGATCATAATGGACTGAGAATAGAAATCAATGACAAAATAAAAAACGGAAATTACTCCAACACCTGGAGACTAAATAATATGCTATTGAATGAAACATGGATAACAGAAAATATCAGGGAGGAGATAAAAAATTCTTAGAGGTCAATGAGAACGACGATACAACATATCAAAATCTCTGGGACACTATGAAAGCGGTACTAAGAGGAAAATTCATTGCATGGAGCGCATTCCAGAAAAGAATGAAAAGTCAACAACTAAATGACCTAACATTACAGCTAAAAGCCCTAGAAAAAGAATAACAGAATAACAGCAAAAGTAGTAGAAGACAGGAAATAATTAAAATCTGAACTGAAATCAATGAAATTGAAACAAAAGAAACAATTCAAAAAATTGATAAAACAAAAAGTTGGTTCTTTGAGAAAGTAAACAAAATAGACAAACTCTTAGCCAGACTATAAAACCAACACGCATAAATCTAAAGCATTTTTATACGCAAGCGATGAAACGTCTGAAAGGGAAATGAGGAAAACAACTCCATTTGCAATAGCCTCAAAAAAAATAAAATACTTGGGAATCAATCTAACCAAAGAGGTGAAAGATCTCTACAATGAAAACTACAAAACATTGAAGAAAGAAATTGAGGAAGACCTTAGAAGATGGAAAGATCTCCCATGTTCTTGGATAGGCAGAATTAATATTGTCAAAATGGCCATACTACCAAAAGTGCTATACAGATTCAATGTAATTCCAATTAAAATCCCAATGACGTATCTTTCAGAAATACAGCAAGCAATCATGAAATTCATCTGGAAGAATAAGAAACCCAGAATAGCTAAAGCAATCCTTAGCAGAAAGAAGGAAGCAGGGGGTATCGCAATAGCAGAACTTCAACTATACTACAAAGCAATAGTAACAAAAACGGCATGGTATTGGCACCAAAATAGACAGGTAGATCAATGGTACAGAATAGAGGACATGGACATAAACACAAATAAATACAATTTCTCACACTAGACAAAGGTGCCAAAAATATGCAATGGAGAAAAGATAGCCTCTTCAACAAATGGTGCTGGGAAAATTGGAAATCCATATGCAACAGAGTGAAAATAAACCCCTATATCTCACCCTGCACAAAAATCAATTCACAATGGATCAAGGACCTCGAAATCAGACCAGAGACCTTGCATCTTATAGAAGAAAAAGTAGGTCCAAATCTTCACCTTGTTGGCTTAGGATCAGACTTCCTTAACAGGACTCCCATAGCACAAGAAATAAAAGCAAGAATCAACAACTGGGATAGATTCAAACTAAATAGCTTTCTCTCAGCAAAGGAAACTATCAGCAATGCGAAGAGAGAGCCTACAGAGTGGGAGAATATCTTTGCCACTCATACTTCAGATAGACCACTAATTTCCAGAATATATAAAGAACTCAAAAAACTCTACACAAAGAATACAAACAACCCAATCAACAAATGGGCTAAGGATATGAACAGAAGCTTCACAGAAGAAGATCTACAAGCAATCAACAAACATATGAAAAAATGTTCACCATCTTTAGTAATAAGAGAAATGCAAATCAAAACTACACTAAGATTCCATCTTACCCCAATTAGAATGGCGATTATCAAGAATACAAGCAACAATAGGTGTTGGAGAGGATGTGGGGAAAAACGTACACTCACACATTGCTGGTGGGGCTGCAAATTAGTGCAGCCACTCTGGAAAGCAGTGTGGGGATTCCTTAGAAAACATGGAATGGACCTACCATTTGACCCAGCTATCCCACTCCTTGGCCTATACCCAAAGCACCTAAAATCAGCATACTACAGAGATACAGTCACATCAATGTTCATAGCTGCTCAATTCACAATAGCCAGATTGTGGAACCAGCCTAGATGCCCTTCAATTGATGAATGGAAAAAGAAACTGTGGTATATATATATACAATGGAATATTACTCAGTTATAAAGAATAATAAAATTATGGCATTTGCAGGCAAATGGATGAAATTGGAGAACGTCATGCTAAGTGAGATAAGCTAATCTCAAAAATCAAAAAGGCGAATGATCTCACTGATAAGCGGATGATGACACGTAATGGGGGGTGGGAGGGGGGCATGAATGGAGGAAGGAGGGACTGTATAGAGGGAAAAGAGGGGTGGGAGGGGTGGGGGTGAAGGAAAAAATAACAGAATAAATCAAACATCATTACCCTATGTAAATGTATGAATATGCAAATGGTATGCTGTTATTCTATGTACAAACAGAAACAACATGTATCCCATTTGTTTATAATAAAAAATTTAAAAAAAAAAAGAAAAAAAAAGAAATTAAAGGGATACGAATAGGAAAAGAGGAACTTAAGCTGTAACTATTTGCTGATGACATGATTCTATATTTAGAGGATCCAAAAAACTCCTCCAGAAAACTTCTAGACCTCATCAATGAATTCAGCAAAATAGCAGGCTATAAAATAGCCAATCTCAAAAAACCAAAGGATGAATGATCTCGCTGATAAGCGGATGATGACACATAATGGGGGGTAGGAGGGGTGCAAGAATGGAAGAAGGAGGGACTGTAAGGAGGGAAAAGAGGGGTGGGGGGAAGGAAAAATTAATAGAATGAATCATTACACTATATAAATGTATGATTATGCAAATAGTATCCTGTTACTCCATGTACAAACAGAAACAACATGTATCCCATTTGTTTACAAAAAAAAAAAAAAAAAAGACTGAGAAAGAGGTTGTCATAATCTCCACTAGTCTCTACAATATCCCCTTTTCCAGTGGCAGTACTGGGCATTAAACCCAGGTCTTTCACGTGCTAGGCAAGGGCTCTATCACTGAGCTACATCCCCAGACCTCTCTTCACCTTCTTGTAAAATAAACCGCATAATCCAGTTGGACACAGTGGCTCATGCCTGCAATTCCAGTGGCTTGGGAGGCTGAGGTAGGAGGATTGAGATCTCAGTTCAAAGCAGCCTCAGCAATTTAAGCGAGGCCCTAAGCAACTTAATGAGACCCTGTCTCTAAATAAAATATAAAAAAAGGGCTGAGGAATATGGCTTGGTAGTTAAGTACCCCCTGGGTTCAACCCCTGGCACCAAAATAAATAAATAAAACAAACTGCATAGTCCAAAAGCATAATTTCCACAGTAGATAAAAACTGGTCAACAGGTGACAAAGTGGTAATAATCCTCTAAATCTCTAAAGAGTTGGAGACAAAGCACTTAATCATCACTTTATCTTATTTTTAATTTTTAAAAAATTTATATATATATATTTATTTTAAAAATATTTTTTTAGTTGTAGGTGGACACAATACCTTTATTTTATTTTTATGTGGTGCTGAGGACTGAACCCAAGCCTGAGCCACAACCCCAGCCCTAATCTCCACTTTAATGAGGAATTTGGTTAATCATTTGGCTGAGAAGGAATCTTTAGAAAAACAAATGGGTGGGACAGCCATACAGTGTGATTCGCATGGCACAAATATACTTTTTAGCTGTCTTTAAAAAGATCTCTCTCCTTTGGGGCTGGGGTTGTGGCTTACGGGTAGAGCGCTTGCCTGGCATGTGTGAGGAACTACGTTTGATACTTAGCGTCACATAAAAATAAATAAATAAAAGATATTTTGTACATTTACACTAAAAAAGAATCCAAAAAACAAAAAACCTCCCTCAATTCATTCTTTCTTCCTCTTCCCTCTATAACAAGCAGATTTTAATTCTGAAAAGAAAATTTCCTGGCACCCTCAAGATCTCTAGGTGCAAGCCTGTAATCCCAGTGATTCTGAAGGCTGAAGCAGGAAGAGTTCAAGTTTGAGACCAATCACAGATTCTTAGTGAAATCCTATCTCAAAATTAAAAAAATAAATAAAGAGGTGGCTGGAGATGTTGCTCAGGGGTAGAATGCTTGTCTAGCAAGCGTGAAGCCTTGAGTTCAGTTCTCAGGACTGCTAAAAAGATAGATGATAGATAGATAGATAAATAAATTGAAAGGGCCAAGGACACACTTCAGTGTTATAAAGCACCTAGCAGTGTAGAGCAACCCTGGGTTCACAATCCTCAGTTCTTGGGGGAGAAGGGAAGGATATGATACTGTGATTCCATTTAACAAAAGAACAAAATCAGGCCTGGGGTTGTGGCTCAGTGGTAGAGTGCTTGCCTAGCATATGTGAGGCACTGGGTTTGATCCTCAGCACCACATAAATAAATAAATAAATAAATAAATAAATAAATAAATAAATAGTATTTAGGGGAAAAAAGAATGAAATTAGACAAAACTAAGAAAAACTGCTTAGGGATACAGAAAAATGGAAAAATATATACAGATAAATGATTAACATAAAATTAGTCAATAGGAAGTAGGAGAAAGAGAAAGTATGAGGAAGTCACAGAAGGAATAAACATAAAGTGTTGCTAATGCTTTACTTTTTTTTGTTAAATTTTTTTTAGTTGTTGATGGACCTTTATTTTTATTTATTTACATGCAGTGCTGAGAATCAAACCCAGTGCCTCACTTATGCTTGGCAAGTGCTCTACCACTGTACAAGATATATTTTACAGTTGAAGACCAAGAGGAGCAAATTACACTCAAAGGCAAAATATTCCTTATAATCTAATGCCTATACAAGGTTACAATGAGCAAACATGCTAAGATTTCTTGATAACCTATGTAGAGATTATAATAGTTTTTAAAAAAACGAAGTCAGAGAGAATTCCATAGACTCTCACAGTATTATTTTTCTTTGATGTCTCCTAAATGTCTTCTTTGCACTCTAGCACCATGCTTGATCATGGGAAGTAACCAATAAATATTTTTCGAATGATTATAATAAATGGATGTCTCTGAAATTTAATTAAGTTGGGATAACTTTTACTAGTCTCTCCACGAATATAAGAAAATGGTCAGATGTGGTGGTGCATACCTGTAATCCCAGCACTCAGAAGGCTAAGGTAGGAGGATTGCAAATTCAAGGCTAGCCTAGCAAGACTCCATCTCAAAATAAAAAGGGTGGGGATGTGGTTCAGTGGTAGGTTTAATATCTAGTACAAAAAAAAAAAAAAAAAGAAAAAAGAAAGAAAACATGCCATAATTTTCCAGAAACTTGAGGTTTCATCTGTTATTAGGTTCCCTGAATCACTATTCCAGAACTTCGTAGCTACTTCAGTATTTATGCAAAACAATTTTTTTTTTTTTTTTTTTAATAAAGATCCTACTGGACTGGGGTTGTGGCTCAGTGGTACAGCGCTTGACTAGCATGTATGAGGTACTGGGTTCAATCCTCAGCAACACATAAATAGTAAAATAAACAAACTGTGTCTGTCTATAACTAAAAAATATTTTTTAAAAAGATTCTACTACAAGTAGGCACCATACTACCATATTAGGTGAAAATATGGCACTGACAAGATAGACAAAGTCTCGTTTATCAGTATAACAACCAGTCCATGTATAAAGGAAGATGGTAAGATAGGATTTCCCCCCTGACATTTAGGATACTGAAATCTACAAAGACAGGGTAGAGACTGCAACAACTGGAGGGGACAAGATTCATTTTAGAGAACAATGGGCTGTCATTTCCTTTGTCTGCTTTCAACCATGAAGTAATTCTTTTAGTCTTTGCCATTCTTGTGAGTTAAAATTATCATCATTCTCTATTCTGCAGAATAGTCTCTCCTACAATATTTAATAAACAACTAAGTATTTTCCTTCTGGAAACTGTTTTCCCCACCCCTAATCTTTTTATTGGCTCATTATAGTAATGATGGGATTTGTTGTTACATATTCATACATGCACAAAATATAACAATATAATTTGGTCAATTTCACCCCCCTGCACTTCTTTGTTGCCTCCTCTTCTCCCACTCCTTGGGCCCTCCTTTCCTATACTAATCTCCCTTTTCTTTTCTTTTTTTTTTATGGGGGGGGGGACTAGGGATTGAACCCAGGGGCATTTTACTGTTGAGACAAGTCCCCAGTCTTTTTTTATATTTTATTTTGAGACAGGGTCTTTCTAAGTTTCTTTAAGTCTGACTATGTTGCTAAGGCTGGCCTTGAACTTGGAATTTTCCTGCCTTAGCCTCCCAAGTTGCTAGGATCATAGGTACGTGCCATTCATGCCCAGCTTCTTCCTTTGCTTTACAGGGGATCACCTTTCCTTTTACTTCTCTAGCTTCCACATATGACAGAAAAAATATGACCCCTGACCTTCTAAGATTGGCTTATTTTGCTTAACATAATGATCTTAAGTTCCATCCATTTTCCTGAAAATGACATAATTTCATTTTTTCTTTATGGCTGAATAAAACTCATATATATACACACACACACACACACACATACACACACACACACATTTTCCTTATCTATTCATCTATGATTTATACCTAGGCTGGTTCTATAGTTTGGCTACTGTGAATTGTGCTGTTATAAGCACTCATGTATCAGTATAGTATGATCTTTAATTCTTTAGGATACATACTGAGGGGTGGTATAGCTGGGTCATATGGTGGTTCTATGCCTAGTCTTTTAGGAACCTCCATACTGATTTCCATAGTGGTTGAACAAATTTACAGTCCCATCAACAATATAAAGAGTTCATACTGATTTCCATAGTGGTTGAACAAATATACAGTCCCATCAACAGTATAAAGAGTTTCTTCTCTTTTTTTTTTTTTTGGCGGTGCTGGGGATTGAACCCAGGGCCTTGTGCATGCAAGGCAAGCACTCTACTGACTGAGCTATCTCCCCAGCCCTAAGAGTTCCTTTTCTTCACATCCTCTCCAGCTCCAATTATTGTTTCCATTCTTGATGACTGTCATTCTGATTGGTGTAAGATGAACTCTCAGTGTAATTCTGATTTGCATTTTTCTAACTGCTAATGATGTTGAATATTTTATTCATGTATTTGTTGGCCATGTGTATTTCTTCTTTTTGTTTTGTGGTACTAGAGATTGAACCCAGGGGTCCTTTATCACTGAACTACATCCTTTGTACTTTTTATTTTGAGACAGGGTCTCACTAATTTGCTGAGGACCTTACTCCAGCCTCAGCCTCCTGAGTTGCTGGGAGTATAGGCATGTGCCACTGTACCCAGCTATATTTCTTCTTTTGACAAGTGTCTGTTAATTCACTTGCACATTTATTATATGGGTTATTGGGGGGAGGGTTGGGTGCTTTTTGAGTTCTTTATGTATTTTATTTACTTATTATTTATTTTTGTGGTGCTGAGGATTGAATCCAGAGCCTTGTGCTTCCAAGGCAAGCACTCTACCAACTGAGCTATATTCCCAGCCCTTTATATATTTTAGATCTTAATCCTTTGTCAGAAGAGCAGTTAGCAGAGATTTTCTCTCATTCTTCCATTCTATAGGTTCTCTCTTCACATTCTTAATTGTTGGAATTTTTTTTTTTTTTTTTTGGTACTGGGGACAGAACACAGGGTAACTATTGAGCCACATCCCCAGCCCTTTTTATTATTATTTTTTTGGAGACAGGGTCTCCCTAAGTTGCTATGGCTAGCTTTGAATTTGGGATCCTCCCGTTTTATCCTCATGAATTGCTGGGATTACCAGTGTGCATCACACAACCTGTTCTTTTTTTCAATTTCTTGATAACTATTTTAATCTAAGGGAGGGTATTTGACGGTTAGTTGTGCCCTTAAAATTTCTTCAGAAGGGAAATATTTGCCTGCTGCTTTGAGAAGGGATGACATGGGAAAAGCAGTTTGGGTTTCCCTTTTAAGAATGTCTTGGGAGGAAGGAGGGACTGTATAGAGGGAAAAGAGGGGTGGGAGGGGTGGGGGGAAGGAAAAAATAACAGAATGAATCAAATACCATTACCCTATGTAAATGTATGATTACGCAAATGGTATGCCGTTACTCCATGTACAAACAAAAACAACATGTATCCCATTTGTTTACAATAAAAAAAAAAAAAAAAAAAAAAAAAAAAAAAGAATGTCTTGGGTCAATTGAAGGGTCTGTAGCAGAAGCCTGGTTCAGGAAAAACAGGTTGTAAAGTCATCTGGGGGAATGGGTGCTCCTTACTGTGGGCAGCAATGCTCCAGGAGACAGGCAAAAAGTAGTCTCTGATCCAGAGGTCTCATGGAGAGAGAGAAAAAAAAACTGGAGGTTCATTGGAACAGGGAGGGGTAAAAAGAACCCCCCAAACATCCTGTTTCCTAGTCATGGAACCAAATGAAAGCACATGAGAGGGAATACAAAAAGAAAAAGAAAAATGGAGCAGATTTTGTGGACCACAGATGTTTTATTCAGCACCAGAGGGGCACATCTTCAGGGATAAAATGGCCTGGAACCTGTTCTTGAAAGCAACAGGCAGAGGTAACTCATAGGGAAAAAAAGCTACAAAGGAAAGAAATTATTATCTTGAAGACAAACATTACTATTCTAGAGATAATAGAAGAGTCATACGTTGCCACATTATAGCTATCTCTCCGGCTACAATATATCAGGAAAGGCTAAAATTAGAGACAGCTAATGAAAACGCAAAGTGTGTCTAATCAACTTGAGAAATATTTAATTTCATTAAAGTCAAAATTCTACCACTGTAACAGACATCACTATACCCAGCATTCCTTTAAAAAAAGGCTATAGTAGAAAATATTGCTGACATATAATAGCTAAAGTTATTCCTTTTTTCCCTTCTCCACTCTCCCTCTTCCTGAAGCCAACCTACAAGTTAAGAAATCAAAGTTGGTAAGGAGTAGTGGAATTAGATAGGACTGTAAGTGGACAATCAGCACCCTCAACATGATAACTTCGTAGAGAGTTAATTTTAACTTCTCCCTGAAAAGTTAAGGAAGTAATCTGACTTCACAAGGCATATTTTCTTTTGTATATTATCTCAATTAAAAACATATATTTCAGAATCCCTTAGATTCAATTTCCTTCTCTGTGAATCATTGTTTATGGGACAAGAATTTGCACTTGAGAAGCTGAAGTAATTCAGTCATGCCTGAATTTACTGAATATGTTTGGTATAAGGTGAGGCCAGAAGTAAATGAGCACTAATTAAAGTTACTGAATACCTAATTGGTTGCTAGGTAGCTATACTGTAAACTAGTCAAGAATATGTGAAAATAAAACTAATTTACTACTATATTCAACTTAACCAGTAAAAACTATTCATAATTTGCTATAGAATTTTTAAAAAAGAATATCAGTAGCAGAAATATACATCAAATTCAGATTATTATTATAGGCAAGAGTAGCAAATATACACATACCCAGGCCTCTCATCAGCGAAAGGCCTTTAAGAATCGGAGAAGCTCCCTATCTCTGGCTAATCAGGTTCAAGGTACTTACTATGAGATAAGCTCAGGTTGGATTTCAATCCTTCAATTTAGTTCCCATCATCAGGGCACTCTCTTGAATGGTACCCCCTGTACAACTGAGGATGATTTACTCTACTTGCAAGTTTTTCTCCTCTCATTTCTAAAACCTCACTAAAATGAAACTAAACAATCAGAAAAATAGGTATAATGCTTGAGAACAAAGAGCAACAGAGAAGAGATAGCAGACAAGCAACAGCAAAAACATTCTTGGAACTGGAAAGCAGATGAACACATGTTAACTTAGCAGACTAAAGAAGGGTGAAACCTAAACCTGTAAGAGACCCGTAAAGGCAGAAGTGAAGAAACTGTGTTAGCACACACATTTAAGACCAAGGAAAAGCTGGGTGAGTTGTGTACACTACAATCCTAGAGATTTGGGAGGCTGAGGCAGAAGGATTTCAAGATTGAGGTCAGTGTCAGCAATTTAGTGAGATCCTCATCAACTCAGTGAAATCCTATCTCAAAATAAGATATAAAAAAAGGACTGGAAATGTAACTCAGGGGTAAAAAGCCTCCTGCATTCAAGGTCCAGTACAAAAAACAAAACAAAACAAAACAAAACAAAACATACCCCACAGAAATAAAAATAAACAAAAATCCAGGAAAAGCTCAGATTAATAGCATCAGCATTCCCCCACCCCCACCTCCCCAACTATGCAACCCACTGTGGTGCCAGCAGACTACAGGCACAGAGACCAGAAAGAGACTCAGGGTTCTGGCATGGCAGGCAAGAGTATTTTGAAAATATGGTAGGGCTCAAAACAGGATGAATGCTCAAAGTCTCAATAGATACAATCAGACCTCTAAATCATCTACCACTTAATGAAGCTTCCCTCCACCTACCTGTCCCTACCCCTAATAATTCTAACATATGTCTGAAGGTTTACTCTGAATATGCTGGAAAAAAAAAATTGTGTATTCGCATCATGTTCAACTGAGAAGAGAAATAAAGTACAACCCTGAAAGCAACAGTAAAGCAAACCCTTTCTTCCCTCATTGGGCTCTGAGAAAGCAGGCAAGAGACTCATTGATTTGGATAAGGGGAAAATGACTTGTTTCTGACAAAAGACATACAGATGCTGATAGGTTGGTTATTCTATCTAAACGGTCAGACAGTTCCTAACAACTAACAACTCCCTCAAAACTTCTAAAAAAGGACTACAGTGTCATTTTTTTCTTCTTCTCTCTCCCTTTTTTAATAGGGGAGGTACTGGTATTGAACCCAGGGGTGCTTGACCACTGATTCCACATTCCCAAACCTTTTTATTTTTTCAAATTTTGACACAGGGTCTTGATAAGTTGCTTAGGGCCTTTGCTAAATTGCTGAAGCTGGTCTTGAACTTATGACCATCCTGCTTCGGCCTCCTGAGTTGCTGGGATTACAGGCATGTTTAGTCTAAACTAAACAAAGAATGAACCAATAGCCAATAGAGATCATGAAGGAACGGAAGAATAAAGAAAGCCTATCTTTTCAGATATGACATCCTGAATTCAGGAACAAAACCCCAAAATTGTGGAACTTCAGAAGACTGTGAAAATTTTAAAAAGACAATTAAAAAGCAAAAAATTGTTTAAAATCTATCACAGAAAGTTGAGGAGTACAGTTGAGGAAATCTAGAAGATAGAGGTGAAAATGGGGAAAAAATAAGAAAATTTAAAAAGCAGCATGGTAGGGCAACATGCAGTCAACAGAGTTGCAAGAAGAAAAAAATAAAGAAAAAGGGGAAGAAGGAAATTTATTTTTTATAAACAAAGGGGGGAAGGAATTCCAAGAAAATTTCTAGACAGTAATTTCTAGAAGGGCCATCTAGAAGTTAGCTGCTAGAAGTATAGATGAAAAGAATTCCAAATCGAAGCATATTACACTAAAATTTCAGAATAGTAAGAATAAAAAATTAAAGGCAAGGACATAATACTTTTGAAATTCTGAGGTAAAATTACATGAAACTGCCTTTTTTGGGGGGTGGTTCTACTGGGAAGTAAACAAGGAGAACTCTACCAATGAGCTATACCACCAGTTTTTAAAAATTTATTTATTTATTTAAATTTTTCTTTTTTTGTACTGGAGATTGAACCCAGGGGCACTTTATCACTGAGTGATATCCCCAGTTCTTTTTTTTTTTTTTTTTATTTTCAAACAGTGTCTAAGTTGCCTTGAGCTTATGATGCTCCTGCTTCAGCCTCCAGTGTAGCTGGGATTACAGGTGTGTACCACTGTGTTACACTGAAGTCATTTTTACATACCAAGAATTGGTACATATACCAATATACACCAGCAATTTCTTTCTTTCTTTTTAAATTGTAGATGGATACCTTTATTTTATTTTATTTTATTATTATTATTTTTTTTTTGTGGTACTGGGGATCGAACTCAGGGCCTTGGGCTTGTAAGGCAAGCACTCTACCAGCTGAGCTATCTCCCCAGCCCCCCTTTATTTTATTTATTTATTTATTTATTTTATATGATGCTGAGGATTGGATTCAGTACCTCACACATGCTAGGCAAGTGCTCTGTCACTGAGCTACAACCCCAGCCCTACACCAGCAATTTCTTATGGTCCAATCTAATACTTTGAATCTTATCCAAGCAAACTTTCCAGATTTATCAGGTCTTAAAAAGTTCCCCTCAGAAAGCTACAACTGAAAGATATGCTCTAGTACCACAAGGAAATAATGAGGAAGAAGCAACCTTGAAATCCAGGAAAGATAATATCTAATCTAAAAGAAAATTCCCAAGATACATTGTAGGACAAAAGCTGTGTAGCTGGATTAAAAAGCTGAGTCCACATTTAGGTTCAGGGACCTCAAGGAGTAATATCTCTTAAGGGGAAAAACTGAAAAACTATCAAATATGTCTGCATATATTGAGATATTTGGTCTTACTGGAAAATTTAGAGATGAAATACTGATGGATACATAAACAAACCAAATATGAAATCCAGGCTAAACAAAACCAAGAAGACTGTATGAGAAAAAGAAGCATAGGAGAGATTCTGTGCATAAAACTGGGAAAGGAGAAAAAAAAGGTGCAAAATTTTATCTTGCCGGGTAGTAGATTAACAAATATATTAATACATTTGAAATACAGGTTGAAAATCCCTAATCTGAAACACTTCAGATTTTTGGATGAGGGGTGCTTCAAAGTCTATGAAGATATTCCAGTATCTGAAACACTTCTGAACCCAAGCATCTTGGAGAAGGGATACTCAAGCTATATCGCAGGTTGAGTAGGGGAACAGAACAAGCATAGTTTATGAACTATAGAAGTAAACTTCAGAAGAGGGGCTGGGGTTGTGGCTCAGTGGCAGAGCGCTTGCCTAGCACATGTGAGGCCCTGGGTCCATTGCCAACTAAAAAATACTTAAAAAAAAAAAAAAAAAAAAAAAAAAAGAAACAAACATCATAAGAAACAAGTAAAAGTCAGGTGCAGTGGCACATACCTGTAATCCCAGTAGGTTGGGAGGCTGAGGCAGGAGGATCCTTTGTTCAAACCAGTCTCAGCAATTTAGTAAGGCCCTAAGCAACTTAGTGAGACCCTGTCTCTAAGTAAAATAAAATCATCTAAATTAATCACTTCAAAATTATACATTGAGTGGACCACATAAATGCACTGAATTTCAATGTTTAAAGTTTGATTGATGGGGTTGTTCCTTAGGTAAATATGGCATGACTGCCTGATGAAACCATGATAAAAATTCATGATGCTGAGCTAATTTCTGGGACTATGCTATTTATCTCCAAATTCCTTTTCTTTCCTTCCTTCCTTCCTTCATTTTTCTGGTGCTGGGGATTGAACCTGGGGGCTCTTTATACTGAGCTACATCCCCAGACCTTCTCATTTTATTTTGAGATAAGGTCTTGAACTTATGTCCTCCTGCCCTGGCCTCCCAAGGAGCGCCAAAACATACAGCTCCCAAATCTGTCCTCTCTCCATTTTTTTTTTTTTTTTTTTTTGTACTGGAGACTGAACCCAGGGGTGTTTAACCACTGCTCCACATCCCCAGCCCTTTTTATTTTATTTTGAGAAAGGATCTTGCTAAATTGCTTATGGTCTTGCTAAATTGCTGAGGCTGGCTTTGAACATGCAATCCTCCTGCTTCAGCCTCGTGAGTCACTAGGATTACAGGCATGCACCATCACACCTGGCTTCCAAATCTGTTTTCTTAAGAAAAAATAATTCAAAAGGAAAACTAGCAACCAAACTGGAAAGGAAGAAATTAAACTGTCTCTCTGCAGATGTCATGATTTATATTTAGAAAACCTTCAAGAGTCTTCAAAAAACTATCAAAACTAATAAATGGCGGAATGTTGTGGCATTCACATTCAGTGGTAAAGCCCCCAGGTTTCAATCCCCAGTACCAAAAAACAAAAAACCCAAATAAAGTAATAAATGAGTTTAGCAAAGTTGAAAGACCCAAAATCACAACAGACAAAAAAGTAAGTGGCATTTATATACACTAATAATGAACTATGCAAAAAAGAAACCAAGAAAACAATCCTATTTACAATGACATCTAAAAAATTCTTAGGAATAAATTTAACCAAAGAAGTAAAAAATTTGAAGCCAGGCATAGTGGCACAGGCATTTAATTCCAGCAACTTGAGGGAGAAGGATCAAAAGTTTGAGGCCAGCCTCAGGAACTTAGAGGCCCTGTCTCAAAATAAAACAAAAGGAATGGGGATGCAACTCAGTCTTATGTCCCTGGGTTCAATCTCTGGTACTGAAATAAATAAATAAAATGTACAGATGGGAGAAACATGCAAATCATATGTGTGATAAGGGGCTGATATCTAAAATATGTAAGGAACTCAAATCAATGGCAGAAATCAAATAATTAAAAAATGGGCAAAGGTCCAGAAAAGACATTTTTCAAAACAAGACGCATAAATGGTTATCAGGGGTTGAGGATGTAATTCAGGGGTAGAGTGCTTTATCTCCAGCACCACTAAAAGAAAACAAAAAAGGCAACAAGTATATGAAAAAAATGTTCAATATAACCAACAGTTATCAAGGAAAATGAAAATTTAAAGCACAGTGAAGCTAAGTCTGTAATCCTCAACTGGAGGCTGAGGCAGGAGTATCACAAGTTTGAAGCCAGCCTGGGCAATTCAGTGAGACCCTGTCTCAAAATAAAATAAAAAATAAAAAGACCTGGGAAGGCTGCTCAGTGGTACAGTGCTAGGATGTGTGATATATTATCACACATCTCTTAGGATTACTTATTAAAAAAAACCAAGAGGTAAGAGACAGCAAGGACATGGAGAACAGGGAACCCTTGCAGACTCATGATAGGAACATAGGTAAGTATAGCCTTATGGAAAATAATTTAGAGGTTCCTAAGAAATTTTAAAATGAAACTACTATGTAATTCAGCAATTCCATATTCAAAGGAAATGAAATCAGTAGCTGAATTCAGAGACATTAGCACAATGACTACAGCATTTTTCACTGTAGATTTTTTCACAATAGTCAAGATATAGAATAACCATTAACTGTCCATCAAATAACATAAGTGTCCATGAATAGATGGAAGAAAATATGGTGTACAAAATGGAGTATTACTTGGCTGCAAGAAGAAGTAAATTCTGTTCTTTGTGACAAAATGAATGAATTTGGAGGATGTTATGCTAAGTGAAATAAAAGTCACAGAAAGATAAATATAATACTGTATGAACTCATTTCTGTGTAGAACCTCAAAACTGCAACTGAGAAGCTGGGAATGATAGTGCACTTCCATTATTCCAGGGTCTTGGAAGGCTGAGGCAGGAGGATCCTGCCTCAGCGATTTAGCAAGATCCTGCCTCAAAATAAAATAAAAAGAGCTGAAGATGTAGTTTAGTGGTAAGGGTGCCCTCAGGTTCAAGCCCCAGTATCACAAAATATCAAAAGAAAACAAACAAAAAACACCCCTACAATTCAGAAGCAGAGTAGAATGGGTTAAAAAATTTCTGGGGGTAGACCGATTGTAAATCTTTTCACCATACATACACACACACGTGACGTAATGGGTATTTTAGTTTGACTTGGTCATTTTACAACGTATACATGTATCAAAACATGGGGGCTGGGGTTGTGGCTCGGTGGTACAGCGCTTCCCTAGTATGTGTGAGACATTGGGTTCGCAAGCCTCAGCACCACATAAAAATAAATAAAGGTATTGTGTCCATCTACAACTAAAAAATATTTTTAAAACCACATCATTTTGATTATTATAACATATATAGGGATCTGGGGATGTGGTATGGTGGTATAGTACATGTTTAGTATGTGCCAGGTACTGGGTTTGCTCTAGGATCACAAAAATAGCAACAATAACAACATCCACAACCACGTAAACACACAGAATATAAAATTAAATACCTTAACTTATTTTCTGGGAAATATTTCCAATAAAACCCAAAGTTAATCACTATTCAAATTAGAATTTTATTTTCTAAAAATAAGTCAATGTGTGTAGGTATGTAAGACCTTTGATAATTATATATCTCCCTAAAATCAACCACTGCTTCTAGAATAGGGCAATTTCATAAAAGATGTGGATTTTCATTCAATCCAAGAATGAAAATCTCCCTAGCTGATACAGTAGCACACCCCTGTAATCCCAGCACTTGGGAGGCTGAGGCAAGAGCATTACAAATACTAGGCTAGCATAATAGACCCAGTCTCAAAGTTGGAAAATAATTTTTAAAAGGGTTAGGGATATAGCTCAGTAACCAAGTGCTCCCTGGGTTCAATTCCGAGCACAAAAATAAATAAATCAAAATAAATAAATCTGGGAAATCCAAGATGGCGGACTAGAGGGAGGCTGCGTTCCTTGTCGCTCCCTAACTCCAGTTTCAAGCAGAGGATATCTGTTTCTTGATTGCTCACTATCAGGCACCTACCATCTGCCATTTGCCTGCCTCTCGCCTGTCCATCGCCTGCCTTACACCTATCCATCACCCAACGCACCAGGTACACCTCTTGATCGTCTGACAACAGTCAGCAAACTGATTGTTGACCGCCAGTTGAGTACCAGCTGCCTGCTGTTGCCTGGAAATTCACTGTTTCAGTACCTGCAGGATCCCGCAGCCCGACCCATCACTCCCTGCCTCTGGGGCCCTCACATCCACTGACTGTTCCCTGCCACCAGGACCCCCAGAACAACTGACTGCGCCCTATCACTGGGACCCCAGACGGACTGATTGCAAACGGCCTCTAGGACCCCACAATATACCAAACACACCCGACCTCCAGGACCCCTACCTGACCAACCGCATCCCGCCTCCAGGACGTCCTGGCTACCTCTGTGATACCCTGAGCTGCAGCTCCCCATTTGCCAACACATTTGGAAGCCAGAGCGGCCATCTGGGAAAATCCTGGAAGCCTTAGCTCTGATCTTTAGATGGGGCAAATCCCATCCTGAGACGCCTGCTGGAGGCTTGAAGCTCATTGTCAGGTACCTCTCATGCATCAGGCTACTGAACTCTGGAAGGTTTCATTACTATATGACTGTTATTTTGTAGATTTTCTTTTTTCTCCTTATTGAAAAAGTTTAAGTTTTATTTAATTTTCTTCCTCTCTTTTCCTTTTGTTTACCTGTTCCCTCAGAGTCTCTTTCTCCCTTTTTGCATGCTACCATCCAATTTCTTTTGATTACACTCTCACCCTTTCTATTATCTAGAACATCTGTATATTCTTTTCTTATCCCATTAACAGCCACATTCTACATCCCTCTGCATCCTTGTTTTACTGAAGATAATATTTGAACTCATTCTGTTTATTATGACAATTTTGTTATTGTCCCCATAGGGCTATTTGGTCTAGGATTGCATAGTGTCTGAATTGGGCACTGCTAATATTGATCTCCCCTTAAAGAAAGGGTTTTGGAAACCTATAGGGCCAATATAAGCCTACAGGAGGAAATCTGCAATACCCCAGATCTGCTCTGCTAGAGGGGAAGATACATGAACAACATGAAAAAACAAGGGAAGAAAATGATCCAAACAAATCTGGATTCTATATTAATAGAATCCAATGACAGTATGTTAGAAGAAATGTCAGAAAAGGACTTCAGATTATACATGATTAAGATGATTCGCGAAGCAAAGGATGAGATAAGAGAGCAAATGCAGGCAATGAATGATCATACCAATAAGCTGAAAGAGCAAGTGCAGGAAGCAAAAGATCATTTCAACAAAGAGATAGAGATTTTCAAAAGAAACCAAATGAAAATCCTTGAAATGAAGGAAACAATAAACCAAATAAAAAACTCAATGGAAAGCATCACCAACAGACTAGACCACTTGGAAGACAGAACCTCAGACAATGAAGACAAAATATTTTAATCTTGAAAATAAAGTTGCCCAAACAGAGAAGATGGTAAGAAATCATGAACAGAATCTCCAAGGACTATGGGACATCATGATAAGACCAAATTTAAGAATTACTGGGATTGAGGAAGGCACAGAGATACAAACCAAAGGAATGAACAACCTATTCAATGAAATAATATCAGAAAATTTCCCAAACCTGAAGAATGAAATGGAAAATCAAATACAAGAGGCTTACAGAACACCAAATGCACAAAATCACAACAGGTCCACACCAAGTCACATTATAATGAAAATGTCTAACATTCAAAATAAAGATAGGATTTTGAAGGCTGTGAGAGAAAAGCATCAGATTACACATAGGGAGACCAATACCGACAGCTGCAGACTTCTCAACCCAGACACTAAAAGCTAGAAGGGCCTGGAACGTATTTCAAGTTCTGAAAGAACATGGTTGCCAACCAAGAATCCTATACCGAACAAAACTTACCTTCAGATTTGAAGATGAAATAAAATCCTTCCATGATAAACAAAAGTTAAAAGAATTTACAAATAGAAAGCCTGCGCTACAGTATGTTCTCAACAAAATATTCCATGAGGAGGAAATGAAAAACAACAATGGAGGTCAGCAAAGGGAGGAACTACCTTAGAGAAAAACCACTCAAAGGAGAAACCAAGCCAACTTATAAATGAAAAATAAGTCCAAATGACTGGGAATACAAATTGTATCTCAATAATAACCCTGAACGTTAATGGCCTAAACTCATCAATCAAAAGACATAGACTGGCAGAATGGATTAAAAAGAAAAACCCAACAATATGCTGCCTGCAAGAGACTCATCTCAGAGAAAAAGACATCCACAGATTAAAGGGGAAAGGATGGGAAAAAACCTACCACGCACATGGACTCAGTAAAAAAGTGGGGGTTTCCATCCTTATATCAGATAAAGTGGACTTCAAGCCAAAGTTAGTCAGAAGGGATAAAGAAGGACATTTCATACTGCTTAAGGGAACCATAAATCAGGAAGACATAACGATCATAAATATTTATGCCCCAAATGACTGTGTATCCCTGTACATCAACCAAATCCTTCTCAATTTCAAGAATCACATAGACCACAACACAATAATTCTGGGTGACTTCAATGCACCGCTGTCACCACTAGATATATCTTCCAAACAAAAACCAACCAAAGAAACCATATAACTCAATAACACAATCAATAACTTAGACTTAACAGACATATATAGAATATTCCATCCATCAATGAGTGGATTCACTTTCTTCTCAGCAGCACATGGAACCTTCTCAAAAATAGACCATATGTTATGCCATAAAGCAGCCCTTAGGAAATGCAAAAAAATAGAGATACTGCCTTGTGTTCTATCAGATCATAATGGACTGAGAATAGAAATCAATGACAAAATAAAAAACGGAAATTACTCCAACACCTGGAGACTAAATAATATGCTATTGAATGAAACATGGATAACAGAAAACATTATGGAGGAGATAAAAAATTCTTAGAGGTCAATGAGAACGACGATACAACATATCAAAATCTCTGGGACACTATGAAAGCGGTACTAAGAGGAAAATTCATTGCATGGAGCGCATTCCAGAAAAGAATGAAAAGTCAACAACTAAATGACCTAACATTATAGCTCAAAGTCCTAGAAAAAGAAGAACAGAATAACAGCAAAAGTAGTAGAAGACAGGAAATAATTAAAATACGAGCTGAAATCAATGAAATTGAAACAAAAGAAACAATTCAAAAAACTGACAAAACAAAAAGTTGGTTCTTTGAGAAAGTAAACAAAATAGACAAACCCTTAGCGAAACTAACAAAGAGAAGGAGAGAGAAAGCTCAAATTACTAAAATTCATGATGAAAAAGGAAATATCACAACAGACACCACTGAGATACATAACATAATGAGAAGCTACTTCGAAAATTCGTATTCCAACAAAATAGAAACTACCAAAGACGTTGACAAATTTCTAGGGACATATGCTCCTCCCAAACTGAACCAGGAGGACATACACAATTTAAACAGATCAATATCAAGTAACGAAATAGAAGAAGTCATTAAAAACCTACCATCCAAGAAAAGCCCAGAACCAGACAGATTCTCAGCCAAGTTCTACAAGACCTTCAAAGAACTCATTCCAATCCTTCTCAAAGTATTCCAGGAAATAGAAAAGGAGGGTACCCTACAGAACTCATTCTATGAAGCTAATATCACTCTCATACCCAAACCAGGAAAAGACACATCAAGGAAAGAAAATTTTAGACCAATATCCTTGATGAATAAAGATGCAAAGATCCTTAACAAAATATTGGCAAACTGTATCCAAAAACATATTAAGACAATTGTGCACCACAATCAAGTGGAGTTCATCCCTGGAATGCAAGGATGGTTCAACATCTGTAAATCAATAAATGTAATGCATCATGTCAATAGACTGAAGGATAAGAATCATATGGTTATTTCAATTGACGCAGAAAAAGCGTTCTATAAAATACAACACCCCTTCATGCTCAAAACACTAGAAAAAATAGGGATAGTAGGAACATACCTGAACATTGTAAAGGCTATTTATGCTAAGCCCATGGCCAACATCATTCTTAATGGAGAAAAACTGAAACCATTCCCTTTAAAAACGGGAACAAGACGGGGATGTCCTCTTTCACCACTTCTATTCAACATTGTCCTCAAAACTCTAGCCAAAGCAATTAGGCAGACTAAAGAAATTAAAGGGATACGAATAGGAAAAGAGGAACTTAAGCTGTTACTATTTGCTGATGACATGATTCTATATTTAGAGGATCCAAAAACTTCCTCCAGAAAACTTCTAGACCTCATCAATGAATTCAGCAAAATAGCAGGCTATAAAATCAACACGCATAAATCTAAAGCATTTTTATACACAAGCGACAAAACAGCTGAAAGGGAAATGAGGAAAACACCTCCATTTGCAATAGCCTCAAAAAAAATAAAATACTTGGGAATCAATCTAACCAAAGAGGTGAAAGATCTCTACAATGAAAACTACAAAACATTGAAGAAAGAAATTGAGGAAGACCTTAGAAGATGGAAAGATCTCCTATGTTCTTGGATAGGCAGAATTAATATTGTCAAAATGGCCATACTACCAAAAGTGCTATACAGATTCAATGCAATTCCAATTAAAATCCCAATGACGTACCTTACAGAAATACAGCAAGCAATCATGAAATTCATCTGGAAGAATAAGAAACCCAGAATAGCTAAAGCAATCCTTAGTAGGAAGAATGAAATAGGGGGTATCGCAATAGCAGAACTTCAACTATACTACAAAGCAATAGTAACAAAAACAGCATGGTATTGGCACCAAAATAGAAAGGTAGATCAATGGTACAGAATAGAGGACATGGACATAAACACAAATAAAGACAATTTTCTAATACTAGACAAAGGTGCCAAAAATATGCAATGGAGAAAAGATAGCCTCTTCAACAAATGGTGCTGGGAAAACTGGAAATCCATATGCAACAGAATGAAAATAAACCCTTATCTCTCACCCTGCACAAAAATCAACTCACAATGGATCAAGGACCTCGAAATCAGACCAGAGACCTTGCATCTTATAGAAGAAAAAGTAGGTCCAAATCTTCACCTTGTTGGCTTAGGATCAGACTTCCTTAACAGGACTCCCATAGCACAAGAAATAAAAGCAAGAATCAACAACTGGGATAGATTCAAACTAAATAGCTTTCTCTCAGCAAAGGAAACTATCAGCAATGCGAAGAGAGAGCCTACAGAGTGGGAGAATATCTTTGCCACTCATACTTCAGATAGACCACTAATTTCCAGAATATATAAAGAACTCAAAAAACTCTACACAAAGAATACAAACAACCCAATCAACAAATGGGCTAAGGATATGAACAGAAGCTTCACAGAAGAAGATCTACAAGCAATCAACAAACATATGAAAAAATGTTCACCATCTTTAGTAATAAGAGAAATGCAAATCAAAACTACACTAAGATTCCATCTTACCCCAATTAGAATGGCGATTATCAAGAAAACAAGCAACAATAGGTGTTGGAGAGGATGTGGGGAAAAACGTACACTCACACATTGCTGGTGGGGCTGCAAATTAGTGCAGCCACTCTGGAAAGCAGTGTGGAGATTCATCAGAAAACATGGAATGGACCCACCATTTGACCCAGCTATCCCACTCCTTGGCCTATACCCAAAGCACCTAAAATCAGCATACTACAGAGATACAGCCACATCAATGTTCATAGCTGCTCAATTCACAATAGCCAGTCTGTGTAACCAACCTAGATGTCCTTCAACTGATGAATGGATAGAGAAACTGTGGTATATATACAATGGAATATTACTCGGCTATAAATAATAATAAAATTATGGCATTTGCAGGCAAATGGATGAAATTGGAGAACATCATGCTAAGTGAGATAAGCCAATCTCAAAAATCCAAACGACAAATGATCTCACTGATAAGCAGATGATGACACGTAATGGGGGGTGGGAGGGGTGCCAAGAATGGAGGAAGGAGGGACTGTACAGTGGGAAAAGAGGGGTGGGAGGGATGGGGGGAAAGGAAAAAATAACAGAATGATTCAAACATCATAACCCTATGTAAATGTATGATTACACAAATGATATGCTGTTATTCCATATACAAACAGAAACAATATGTATCCCATTTGTTTACAATAAATATAAATTAAAAAAAAAAATCCAAAGCCTATTTCCTTATATGGTGCCTTTTAGATTATTACAGTCTTAAAATTAATGTTATTTTATAATTTCATTCAGTTATACTTACATAATAAATGTCATTTCTGTTTGCTTGTTTTTGTTTTTGAGGGGGTGGGTAGAGGTATTTCACTATGTTGCTCAGGCTAGTCTCTAACTTCCAGACTCAAGCAATCCTCCCACTTTCACCTTTTGAATTGGGACTAGAGATATGGACTATGACACCTGGACATTTACATAATAAATGTGGGCCAGGTGTGGTGGTGCAAGCCTATAATCACAGTAGCTTGGGAGGCTGAGGTAGGTGGATCACAAGTTCAAAGTCAGCCTCAGCAATTTAGTCAGGTCCTGTCTTAAAAGAAACAAATTAAAAGGGCTAGGGATGTGGTTTAGGGGTTGAGAGCCCTTGGATTCAATTCCTGGTACCAAAAAAAAAAAAAAAAAAGCAAAAAAAGAAAAAGAAAGGCATATATATATATATATGCCTTTCTTTTTCTTTATATGAATGAACATGATAAAAAAATACATGTTTGTGACCAAAAAAAAAAAAAAAAAAAAAAAAATTTAATGCCAGGGAGCAAACCCAGGGCTTTGTGCATGCTAATAAACATGTTCTACCGCTAAGCTACATCCCCAGTCCCCAAAGTATTTTAAAATACAGGAAAAAATATAAAGAAGTGAAAAATACTGTGGGTACAAAATTCCAAAGAAAACAATTATAAAAATATTTATACTTACCTTTAAAAGAAAAAGAAGCCAGGCATGGTGGCACACACCTGTAATCCCAGCAATTTGGGAGGCTGAGGCAATTTATGAGGCCCTATACAACTTAGTGATACCATGTCTCAAAACAAAAATAAAAAGGGTTGGGGATGTGGCTCAGTGGTTAAGTGACCTTGGGTTCAACCCCTGTTCCAAAACAAAAACCCAAAACAACAGCAAAGAAAGAATAAAGATTCAAACACACACATATATATATACATATATTTTTTTTTCTTTTGAGGTACAGGTGATTGAACCCAGGGACACTCTACCACTGAGGTACATCCCCAGAATTTTTTATTTTGAGAAGGGTCTAATCAAATTGCTGAGGCTAGCCTTAAATTTGCAATCCTCCTGAGTCAGTTTTCCAAATTGCTCAGATTAAAGTCATCCATCACTGTGCCCAGCCAAATACTCTTACTATTTTTTTGGTACCCAGGATTGAAACCAAGGGCACTTAATTACTGAACCATATTCCCAGTCCCTTTTAAAAATATTTTATTTAGAGACAGGGTCTTTGGTAAGTTGCTTAGGGCCTTGCTAAATTGCTGAGGCTGGCTTTGAACTCATAATCCTCCTGCCTCAGTCTCCCAAGATGCTGAGATTATAGGTATGTGCTACTTATAATATTGTTAAGGCAAGCTTACTTTTCATCAGAGTTAAAAACAACAACAACAAAAAAACACTTCTACATGAACATTTTATTCTGCTACCGAGAACATAGTTCTGATAGTTTTTGATGGTAGAACAATGTTTTTTATACAGATGTACTGGAATTTTTCTAACTTATATCCTATAGTCAGAATTTTGTATTAACTGCACTGGGGGTGAGGGTGTGCATTCTGTATTTTACAAAATGCTTCTAATTACCTTCTTGTGACGAACTCCTACACGTGGAATTGTTGTGTCAAAGGGTATAAATATTTCAATACACATTCTTAATATCCTATAGTCAGAATTTTGTATTAACTGCACTGGGGGTGAGGGTGTGCATTCTGCATTTTACAAAATGCTTCTAATTACCTTCTTGTGATGAACTCCTACACGTGGAATCGTTGTGTCAAAGGGTATAAATATTTCAATACACATTCTTAAATTGTCTTCTAGTAAAATTGTAGCACTTAACTTTTCTAGTAACAAGAAATGTGTCATACCTTGATTACAATGGATAGTAGTTTTAAAAACAGCTTTATTGAGGTATAACTGACAAACAAACTTAAAATTTGGCACAAACTTAAAGTATTCATCTACTAAATTTGACAGTGTATAACACTATACATCACCATAATCAAGAGAGTAAACAGTCATGTTTACACACATTGAAGTTTCCTTATGCCTCCTAATCTTTCCTTTCTGGTCCTCCCCAGTCCTTCCACATCTTCCCTAGCATCTTCCCCACCCCATCTCCAGGCAAACATTGATCTGTTCCTTATTGTTATAGTTAGTTTGCATTTTCTAGAATTTTATAAAAATGAAATAATATGAACTCTTTGAGATTCATTTATGTTGGTTGTAATGTGTCAATAAATTACCTGTTTTTATAAATGAGTAATAGTTTATTGAACAAGTAAAAATCTATTCAAATTGTTTCTAGTTTGGGGATATTACAAATAAAGTTTCTATGAATATTTGTGTACAAGACTTTACATGAAGAAATATTTTTATTTCTTTTGAGTTAATGCCCTGGAACAGAATGTATAGGCCATATGCTATGCAAGTATTTACATTTTCTGAACTGTTTTCCAAAGTGGTTTTATCATTTTACATTCCTATTAGCAGTGTAAGACAGTTCTAGTTTTTCCTTACCAACACTGGGTATTGTCAAGCACTATCTCCTTGTAGGTTTAATTTCCATTTCCTTATTGACTAATAATGCTGAGCATCTTTTCATGAACTTATATTTAGAGAAGTTCAGATATGCTTCATATTTTTTAATTGGGTTGTCTTTTTTTTTTTTTACTGAATTTTCATAGATTTTATATATCCAGGATATGAATTCTTTATATCAGATCTGTGATTTGCAAAATTTTTCTCACAATCTGGGGCTTGTCCTTTCATTCTCTTAATTTCTTTCAAAGAACAGAACTTCATCTTTTTTGTTTTGTTTTGTTTTGATTGGTACCTGGGATTGAATTCAGTGGCATTCAAACACTCAGGCACATTCCCAGCCCTTTCTATATATTTTTTTTTCTTTTTCTTTTTTTAAATATTTTCAGTTGTTGATGGACCTTTTAATCATTCATTCACTCATTTATTTATATGTGGTGTTGAAAATCAAACCCGGTGGCTCATGCATGCTAGGCAAGCACTGTACTACTGAGCCACAACCCCAGCCCTCTATATTTTATTATGAGACAGGGTCTCACTAAGTTACTTAAGCCCTCACTAAGTTGCGGAGGCTGGCTTTGAAATCTTGATCCTTCTACCTCAGACTCTCGAGTAGCTGGATTACAGGCATGTACCACCACACCCAGCTGAACTTTTATCTTTCTTACTAAACTCATATTCATTCTCATACTTTTTGGTAGTTTCCATAGCATCTACTACACAGGTGATGCCATCTCTGAATTAAGACAGTTTTAGTTCTTCCTTTCCAATCTAGATATCTTTTCTTTATTTTTCTGACCTTATGAGATTAGCTAGAACCTTCAATGTAATGAAGAATAAATGTAGTGAAATAGGATTTCCTCATCTTGATCCTTAAGGCAAAAGCATTCAGTTTTTCACCATTAAGTACAAGGTTAGCTATGGTTTTATGGTAGATAAAAGCTTCAAGAAAAGTCTCCCTTTTATTCCTAGGTTTGGTGCAAAATTTAAGAGGTGGAGGACACCCAAAAACAAAATATATATATATATATATATATAATATCTTAATGTAACATTTAAAAATAATAAATAATATAAAAATCCACAATAAACAAAATGTCAAAGTTTAAATAAAAACTTGGCTAATATTCTAATTTTTCTTTTACCTTTGGTTCATTGTGGCTCTGCATGACATTGCCACTGATGCCGTGAAGATAAATGAAAGTAGACAATGCACTCAGAAGTAAAACAGCATGCACAATAAAGGGAGGGATGTCTTGAATGCTTAAGGAATATTAAAGAAGCTAGTGTGACAAGAAAAAAGAGACAGTGTAAATGAGGTCAGAATGGAAAGGGGTTAGATAATGTAAGTCACTATAAGGACTTTTTGTTTTTTAATGATATAGGACTACACTAGAGGGTTTTAAGAATAGGAATGAAATAATCTGACATCCTTTAAAATGAGTCTTCTGACAGCTATACTGAAAAAAGGTTATAGGGCATTAAAGACAGGAAGATTATTTAGGACCTAAAAGAATAATCCAGAAGAAGTTAAATAGTAGTTTAGACCAGGCTCATAGCAGTAAAGGTGGTTAAGGAAAGGCTTGATTAAAAATATATTAAACAGGGCTGGGGATGTGGTTCAGTGGTAAAGTGCTTGCCTGGCACGCCTGAGGCCCTGGGTTCAAATCCCCCAGCACACACACACACACACACACACACACACACACACACACGCGTGTGTGTGTGTGTGTGTGTGTGTGTGTATTAAACATACAGCCAGTAGGGTTTGTTGGTGGATTGGATGTGGAGGAGAAAATAAGAATTTAAGGATATGGGCTCAAGCAATTAGAAGAATGGACTGAAAAAAAAATCAGGTATCTGGTTTTGGATATATTAAATTTGAAATGCCTATCAATATCTAAATGGAAATATCAAGTTGGCAGATGAATATGAGACTTATAGTAAATTTGAAGTCAGCATATAAATGAGAGCAGAAGGGATAACAGCAGAATGGGTGTGACAGAGACTCAGTCTGAGAGCTGAGTCCAGAAGAACTCAATGTTTAGAGATTGGAGAGATTAAAGAATTGTGGATCATCAAGAAAGTGAAAAGATCTTCTGTTTTGTATAACTAAAAAGAACAACAACAAAAAAGTGAAAAGACAATTAGAAAATGGGGAATATAAAGATTTCAAATCTTAAGTCTTGTACCGTAGAACTTGTATCCAGAATATATAAAATTCTTACAACCCTACAATAAAAAGACAGTGTAAATAAAAACTGGCAATATCTGAATAAATATTTTCTCAAAGAATTACAAATACAAAAGCACTAGAAAAGATTTTCAGAATGATTAATCCTAAGGGAAATACAAATAAAAACCACAATGAGCAATGGGGCACATCTGTAATCCCAGTAATTCAGGAGACTGAGGCAGAAGGATGGCAAGTTCAAGACCAGTCTAGGCAATTTAGTGAGGCTCTAAGCAACTTACTGAGACCCTGCTTCAAAATAAAAAATAAAGGGCTGGGGATGTAGCTCAGTGGTAAAGAACCTCTGGGTTCAATCCCTAATATAAAACAAAACAAAACAAACACCCAAAAAAACCCCAAAATACCAAAAGCAAACCAAAGGAGATTCCACTTCAAATTCATGAGGATGGCTATTATTAAAAAGATGGACAACAGCTGGGTGTGGTGGCGCACGCCTGTAATCCAAGTGGCCAGGGAGGCTGAGACAGGAGAATTGCAAATTTGAGGTCAGCCTTAGCAAACTAGCAAGTCTAAGTAACTTAGTGAGACCCTGTCTCAAAAAAAAAAAAAAAAAAAAGACTGGGTATGTAGCTCAGGGATAAAACATTCATTGGTTCAATCCCCAGCACCAAAACAAAAAAGCAAAACAAAACAAAACAAAACAAAAAGATGGATGATAATAAGTATTGTTGAGAATGTGGCAAAAATGGACTGTTTGTACATTTCTCATAGGAATATAAAAAGGTACTGTTGCTCTGGCAAACAGTTTGGCACCTCCTCAAAAAGTTAAACACGGAATTACTAACAACTAGCAATTCTACTCCTGGGTATATATCCAAGAGAATTAAAGATGCTTGTTACTTAAAAACTTGAACATTCAGAACATAATTATTCATAATATGCAAAAAGTTGAAATAAGTGATAAATGGATAAACAAAATGTGATACTGCCATACAGCAGAACACTCAGCCATAAAAAGAAAGAAGGTACAGTTGTCCCTCCATATTTGTGAGGGATCAGTTGTAGTCTCCACCTCTGCCAAATACCAAAATCCAAGGATTGTCAAGTCCCTTATATAAAATGGCTTAGCATTTGCATACAACCTATGAACATTCTCCCATAAACTTTAAATCAACTCTAGATTACTTATACTACTTAATACAATGCCTAGAAATTGCTTCATTAGCATGAATTCAGAATAGGACTGCATGTGGCAAACTCAAGTTTTGTTTTTTGGAATTTATGGGAGTGTTTATTATTTCCAAATATTTTGACCACAGATTGGATGAATCCATGGAGGTAGAAGCCATGGATATAACGATCTAACTGTACATGTTATAGTGTGGATTAATCTTTTTTTTTCTTTTCCTTTTTTTTTACTGTGGCACTCAGTATTGAACCCAGGGCCTTGCATATGCTAGACAAGTGCTATACCACTGAGCTACACTTGTAGCCTTTTTTCTTGCATTTTATTTTCAGATAGGGTCTTGCTGAGCTGTCCCGGCTGCCCTCCAACTTGAGATTCTTCTGCCTCAGCTTCTTGAGTAGCTAGATCACAAGCATGCACCTCTGTGCCCAGCTAGATGAATCTCATAAATACTATGTTAAATGAAAGAAACCAGGCACATAGACCACACATTTTATGATTCCATTTACACAAATCCATAGATTTTTAAAGGTATAGTACACTGGTTGCAGTGGTAAATGCCTGTAATTCCAGCAACTTGGGAAGCTGAAGCAGAAGGATCAGAATTTCAAGGCGAGCTTCAGCAAATTTAGTGAGGTCCTAAGGAATTTAGTGAGACCCTGTCTCAAAAATAAAAAGAACTGGGGATGTAGCTCCATGGTCAATTCCCAGTACTGGGGGGGGGGGGATCTATCTTATTTTTAGTTCCATAGATTCAAAAGGAAAAAGGAGTGAAAAAGGAGGCAATACTGAAAGAGTACTAAATTAAAAAGCAGTAGTATTGACATTTAATTCAAGTTTTGCTACCAAGTAGCCTGAAGTCTAATCTGTCTCCTTCCTCACAGACAGAGAAATTCAGTTCCACAGTTTAGTTCCATACCCTCTCTGATTCACAGCTATAGATTATTATAATTATTTCCAACTGGTCAAGTTGACAATAATCTCATTTTTTTAATCCAACTACCATAAAAGTCAGAATTACGGTCCAAAAAACCTTATGTGTATAGTTTATGTAGCTGTTCCTATAAGTCATTAAGAAAAACAAAGGTGATTAATTCAATAGAAAAATGAGAAAAATGAACAAGCAATACACAAAAGATATACAAAAGACTGATACATACATACTTAAAATAATATTCAGGGTTGGAGCTGTGGCTCAGGATTAGAGCACTTGCCTAGCATGT
Organism: Sciurus carolinensis; assembly: GCF_902686445.1. Lineage (NCBI taxonomy): Eukaryota > Metazoa > Chordata > Mammalia > Rodentia > Sciuridae > Sciurus > Sciurus carolinensis. Next base: position 90,262,498 of record NC_062214.1, read on the forward strand.
GTGAGGCAATGGGTTTGGTCCTTAACACCACATAAAAATAAATGAATAAGATTAAAGGTATTGTGTCCATCTACAACTAAGAAAAAAATTTTTTTAAAAATTCAACTATATCGATAATTAGCAAGGTGCAAATTAAAATAGCAAAACATTTCTTCCAATAAATAAACATAACCGAATGATAAATACCCAGTTTTGATATCAGGACATGGTAAAACAGAAAAATGTCTGTTACAATCTGTGTCTCTGTGTGTGTGTGTGTGTGTGTGTGTGTGTTCCTGAGGATTAAACTCAGGGAGGCTCTACCACTGAGTTGTATCCCCAGCCCTTTTTGTTTCATTCTGAGACAGGATCTCACTAAGTGAGAACCTCTTGAACTTGAGATCCTCTTGCTTCAGTCTCCTGAGTTGCTGGGATGACAGGTATATGTCACCTAACTCAGACTGCCTATTAAAATCTTATTTACCTTTTGCCTTCAAGATGAAATCCAAACTCACTCATAGAACTGAAGGCCTTTCACAATAAGGTCTTGGCTTACTTTTCCTTTCTCTGTGCACACTGAGTGCTTTATCATACATCACAAAGAAAAAGCATGGACCCACATCATACAGATATATATATTTATCTCCCAGCAATTAGAAATATGCTATTCTCTCTGCCTAAAATAGTCCTATTTCCCTTTGTCTCTTTAATACAAACAGTATTTCTTTTCAGGACATAACTCAAATATCCTTTCATGATGTCCCCAAATTTAGTTGTTCCTCTCATTTGTGTTCTCATTGTACATGTTTAAAACTCAAGAGCTTTAACACTCTTCCACTTTAATGCTGTTAGATAACTGTCTTCCTCAAAGCCTGGAGGGAGGTCCTTGAGACTAGCCTTATTTATTTTGGTAGCCCTGAACACAGATGATGCCCCATAAAAACAGAACAGGTAACATTTTACTTAGCAATTAAAGCTAATAGCAAGTCTGTTTTATTTCTAAAAGTTTACAGAAATTAGTATTATTTTCTCCCCTGATATGGGGGATTGACCCAGTAGTATTCTACCTCTGAACCACGTTCCCAGCCCTGTTTATTTTATTTTGGGACATGGTCTCACTAAGTTGCCTGAACTTTCAATCCTCCTGCCTCAGTCTCCCTGCCAAGTAGCTGGGATTACAGGCATGTGCCACTCTGCCTGGCTAGGACTACTATTTAATATTACCTTAAAATTATGCCTTTTCAATACATCATCCTCATCCAAAAACCCAAATCAAACATAAAAACAAGGTCTTGGTAAAATGGGTTTTATTACTTATCACTTATAAGACTAAAAAAGTCAAGTACAGCTTTTTCAATACAATGTTCTCTGCAGGTTAATTATAAGTAAAAATAAGGTGGGTACAGTAGCACATTCCTGTAATCCCAGCTACATGGGAGGTTGAGGCAGGAGGATCCCAAGTTTGAAGTAGCCTCTGAAATGTAGCAAGACCACTGTCTCAACATAAAAAATAAAAAGGGCTGGGGATGTAGCTCGGTGGTAAAGCAACCCTGGATTCAATTGTATAAAAAAATGTGATGTACATCTGTAATCCCAGTGACTAAAGAGGCTGAGCCAGGAGGATTGCAAATTCAAGTCTAGCCTCAGTAATTTAGTGAGACCCTGTCTCAAAAAATAAAAAAGAGTTGGGGATGTGGCTCAGCGGTTAAGTGACCCTGGGTTCAATTCCTGGTACCAAACAAACAAACAAACAAGTGATCTTGTGATCTAGTTATGGTCAATGAGATACAAAAGTCAATGAGAATAAAAGCCCATTGGGAGCTTCTGGGAAAGGATTCCCAATCCATGTTAATTTCATGTGGTACTTGGATGAAAACTTAGTCACTGCATTATCCAGAACAAACAAAACAAGAAAATACCTAATCTAACTTACTTCTGAACTTCCTGCTATCTTAGCAGCCAAACAGCTCACTGATTGATTGATCTGAGAAGCAGATGTACGTACTGAGCAAGGATTCTCTTCACAATATAATTTCCTGTTTTAAGAGCAGCCAAAGTTAGATGTGGTGGTGTACGCCTGTAATCCTGGCTATTTGGAAGGATAAGGCAAAGGTAGGAGGACCTCAAGTTCACAGCCAGCCTCAGATACTTAAAGAGACCCTGTCTCAAAATAAAAACTCAAAAGGGCTGGGTATATAGCTCATTGGTAGAAAACCCGTGGGTTCAATCTCTAGTACCATTAAAAAGAAGGAAAGAAAAGAAGGAAGGGAGGAAGAAAGAAAGATGGATAGTCAGATATGCTATTGCCTGTAGGCAAACTCCTCTTCTTTTATTCACTCCCCACACTCCAACCTCTAGGTGTCAATGTTCAAGTCACTGGTGTTCAAAGGATAATTTTTCCTTTTTTCTCTTATTGAGAAATGTGTAAGTAGAGGACATTCTAGCCTTTCTCTCGGTTCCCTAAAGTCTTAACACTCACCATTGACTGATGAGATACTCAAACAGAATCCAGATTCTTAAACAGAATAGTTAGGATTCAATATTAGGAAAATACTAGGAAAAGAGACTAACAAATTTAAACTAAGGGCTGGAAAAATTTACATTAAGTTCATAAACTACATAAAGGTTATCTAAAATATTAATAAGCATATGAAGGATCAATATAGACTATAAAATGTGGTCTTGACTTTTCCTTTTTTTTTGGTACTGAGGATCAAACCCAGGGGTGCTTCACCACTGAGCCACATTCCCAGTCCTTTTTAATTTTCATTTTGAGACAAGTTCTCACTAAGTTGTTTAGAGCCTCACTATGTTGCTGAGGCTGGTTTTGAACTTGAGATCCTCCTACCTCAGCCTCTTAAATCACTGGGATTACAGATGTGCAACATCACCCTACCCACCTAACTCAACTTTGATAAGAACTACATTTAACTGCAACAACAAATCTGATTACTAATATTATTAAAAATAAAAAAAAACAAGGGAAATAAACAGTTATTTAAAAATAATTATCCTGAGCCCAGCATGGTGGCATATACCCATTATCCCAGTAGTTTGGGAAGCTGAGGCTCTAAGCAACTTAGTGAGACCCTGCCTCAAAACAAATAATAAAAAAGGCTGGGGTAATATGCCACCATATCTGGCTAGCCTCAACTTCAATAAGAACTATGTTTAACTGCAACAGCAAATCTGGCTCAGTGGTTAAGCACCCCTGGGTTCAAACACTGGTACCCAAATAATTAAAATAAAAATACTTATTCAATCCTATAAGCAAGACACATGCCTAACCTAGAATGCCTAGATCTTCTTTTCTTTTCTTTCTTTCTTATTTATTTATTTTTTTTGGTGGTGCTAGGGATTGAACTCAGGGCCTTGTGCTTTCGAGGCAAACACTCTATCAACAGAGCTATATCACTGGCCCTAGATCTTATTTTCTAATACTGATCTCCAATAAAAAAAAAAAAAAAACAGAGCTCCTTGGGGAAATGGCTAATTGTAGGACTAGGGATGATACATACTAGGAGAGTTTAGCATCTTACAGGGCTGTAAAGTAAGGAAGTCCTCAAACAATAATAACAACAGCACGCACACATACAATGGTAAGAACATCTCAAAGGAGAACAGAAAAAGGAAACTAAGTTAATCTATACTAGCTATGAATTTTAGCTAACAGCAATATACCAATATCAGTTTATTGACAGTAAAAAATATACCAATAGAGAATATTAGTAATAGGAAAAACAAGGTATGGGGTGTATGGGAACTCTCTATATTATGTTCTTAACTTTTCTGTAAATCTCAAAAACAGTCTATTAAAAAAAAAACAATAAGGATCCATATTTCCAAGTCAGAATGGAATTTGATCAAGTCAGGGTGAATGAGGGCATTTAATAAATTAGAGTTCACAAAGAAAAAAGCCACATACTTCCCTCACCTTAGGAAAAATTTGGAACCTATCAAACAATAACTAAACTCAGGCATATAACTTAACAGTTGTCTAACCACAACTGGCTGTGGTTTAGATCAGTTGTCTAACCATGAAGTCACTTGAGTTTCATAGTAACTATATCTTTGCATATCAGAATCAAGCATCCTAACAGATATATATATGGGCTTGCCAAAAACGTGAATGATCTGACAAAAGAATTGTGGGGGATGTAACTTCAAGTAAAAAATTCAGATTATAATTTCCTTTTCTTTTTGTACTGCGGATTGAACCCAGGTGTTCAATCACTGAGCTCCATCCCAGTCCTTTCCATTTTTTATTTTAAAACAGCATCTTGCTAAATTGCCGAGATTGGCCTTGAATTTGTGATCTCTGCCTCAGCTTCTCAAGTTTTTGGGATGACAGCTATCCTTGAATAAGGCTTCAGATTATAATTTCAATTTTCAAGATCAGAGCTTTCCTTGAAAGTAAAAACTAATAAAAATCATGGGAACCTATCACATCCTAAAAGAAAACTACTTACCAAAAAAATTAAATTGACAAAAAATTGAGTCTTAGCTATATTTAAGGAGTTATCACTAGATCAGAATTATTCGAAGTGTAGCCTTCATACTGGCAGAATCAGCACTTCCCAAGTACTAATCGAGCCCTCTTAAATGTATCGAGATTGTTTTCCAGAAACTCCTAGATTAGGTTTTGAGTCTTTTGTACTTTCAGACTGCCTTTTCCTTCATGTTCTCTCCTAGTTAAAAATGAAAAGCACTTTCTGTATCACCAACAAAAGCAATTCAGCAGGATTCATTTTTATATACTGTGCTGCCAAATATAAGCCTCATTAATGAATAGCACAAGGGACTAGGGCTTGGCTTGGTAAAATGATTAGTGTGTCAGGAGAAATTCAACTCTGCAAGCTGCTACTTTTAGAAAAATTCATTAAACTGTAGTCACAAGTCCCTCTGCTTGAAAATCAGATTTTACTCATCCCTAGCAGTAAGATGAAGACCTTAGAGAGAGGGCCCTGACAGCAAACCAGAGGCTGCAGACACATCTTGTTTTAATTGCATTAGCAACTGCTAAGCAATTAATGAGAGGGAGAAAGAGGGAGCATCAGGGCAAAGAGAAAAGGAACTTGTGCAACCATGTGGAAATACTTCATCCTCACCCCAATGAGAGCAGGTTATTTATGGCAGCTGCACAACACATCAAATCTTTGCATCTGAACTCCCAGGCCACTTCCCAGGCAACAATAAAGCTACAAAGTCTAGGTTTCCTCTTACTTAAAGTTTTATATCTTCCATATTCTTCCCTGAAGCCACCAACACAGGTGAGGGAGGAAAAGTCAACAGATCAAATGGGTGATTTAGTTATTAAGTCTTCTGGGCAGATTCTGTTTTGCACAATACTGGGATATGAGGATCAGTAAATACGAAATACTAAGAGCAATGATTTATCAGAACATGTACAAAATAGGCCAAGGGCATGGTGGGACAGGAACTCCATCAATAAATCCCTGCAGGACTCTTCTTTTTCAAGCTATATCTTCACCCTATCACAGACAAGAAAAGCAGCAAGATAAAAACTGCCAATAAATAAATAAATAAATAATCTGTTTAAAAAAGTGAATTCTCAAAAAAAAAAAAAAAAAAAAAAAGTGAATTCTCAAATGTGGCCTTGGGTGCTCCCCAGTCCCCAAAATCTCAGATTGAAAAAGAAACAAAGGCAATTGGCAATTTAATGCCAAGATTCCAGTTGTCATTTCCTTAGTGAAATAGGGAACCCTAATTCATATCAGTGAAGGTTTATGTTTTTGGGGGGTGAAAGGTGAGGGTAAGGGGCCGGGGTCATGGCTCAGTGGTAGAGCGCTTGCCTAGCATGTGTGAGGCACTGGGTTCGATCCTCAGCACCGCATAGAAATAAATGAATAAAATAAAGGCCTATCAACATCTAAAAACATTTAAAAAAAAAAAAAAAAAGAAAGGTGAGGGTAAGAGTTGATGAAACTGATTAATTCACATAGGAAGTTCCTAAGCAGAATAATGTTCAGGTTCCCTCAGTTTCTTCCTTACTCACCATTTACATCAATCACAAGGATCAGAGGTCCTAGGTTTTTTATAATAATGTTGGTTTAAAAATGATTATTTTATGTATAGTTCATCCCAAAGTCCATAGCTTAGTTATGGGATAGAATGTGGAAAGTTGCCATATGCAGGCAAAAAGAAATGACAACTAGACAAAGATGAAGTAGGTAAGAGACAGGTGCCCAAAGGAAAGCTCCCAAAGTAATGAAAGATGAACAACTAACTTGGTCTATGACATACTCTAATGCAGAATTATTTGCATTAATAAAAATACAGACAATGATTCAATGACAAGTATTCCATGGAACTTCCCACTCAACTGCTGCTATTTAGAGGGATAAAAATTGAATTCTTTGGATCCTTACCAGATCTGGTTTCTGCCTACCTTTGTGTCTCAGAACCCCTCTCCCCTTTCTCTATTCTGTCATTCTACAAATACTTAGGTGCCTGCTATATGCTGGCATTGTTCGGGGTACTATGGATGCACTCAGAGCTGCCATGTAATTGTTATTCAATTATTTTTGTAAAGTTAGTTAGGAGGCAAGAGAAGACTAAAATGCAAGTCATGTTTTCCTAGCTAAACTGCATGTCGTGGTGTGGAGCCAAAACCTTTAGGAAAGACTTATTGCTAATTTGCAGGAAGAAGCTCCATGGCTCCAAGAGAGACTCTGGCTAATGAACAAATTAGACAGAAATTCTTGTCCTCATGGAGTTCATACTGTATTGTGGGATAAATATACATGGTATAAAATAAATTCTATGAGACATTAGACAATGATAAATGTTAAGGAGAAAATAAAACAGAAAACTTGTTTAAGTGTGTAATTTTAAATAGAGTATTCAGGGAAGGCTTCACAGTGGTGGTGATATTTCTATGTTTGAAAATAATTTGGTCTTTTTAAAATTTTTAAATTTTTTTTTAGTTGTAGACAGACACAATACCTTTAGTTTTTATTTTTTTATGTGGTCAATAAATGGGCTAAGGAACTGAACAGACACCTCACAGAAGAAGAAATACAACTGATCAATAAGCATACAAAAAATGTTCGTCATCTCTAGCAATTAATGAAATGCAAATCAAAGCTACTCAAAGATTTCATCTCACTTCAGTCAGAATGGCAATTATCAAGAATACAAGCAATAATAAGTGTTGATAAGGATGTGAAGGAAAAAGGTACACTCATTCATTGCTGGTGGGACTGTAAATTGGTGCAAACATTATGGAGAGTAGAATGGAGATTCCTCAGAAAATTTGGAATGGAACCACCATTTGACCCAGCTATCCCAATCCTTAGTTTATACCCAAAGGACCTAGCATACTACAGTGACACAGCCACATCAATGTTTATAGCAGCTCAATTCACAATAGCCAATCTATGGAACCAACCTAGATGCCCTTCAACAGGTGAAGGGATAAAGAAAACGTGGTACATATACACAATGGAATATTACTCAGCCTTAAAGAAGAATGAAATTATGGCATCTACAGGTAAATGGATGGAGCTGGAGATATCATGCTAAGCAAAGTAAGTGAAACTCAAAAAACCAAAGGCTGCATGTTTTCTCTGATAAGTGGATGCTGGTCCATGATGGGGGGTATAGGGAAGAATGAAGGAACTTTGTATTGTGCAGAGGGGAGTGAGGGGAATTGGGAAGGACAGCTGAATGAGAGGACATTATTATCCTATATGTATGATTACACTACTGGTATGACTCAGCACCATGTACAGCCAGAGGAATGAGAAGTTGTGCTCCATTTGTGTACAATGTGTCAAAATGCATTCTATTGTCATGTATATAACTGGAACAAGTTTAAAAAAATAAAAATAAAAAAAAATTTGCTCTTCAGGCCTTTGTACTTCAGGCTGTACTCTCTGCCTAGAACTCCTCCCTCCAACTCTTACTTGATTTTTATATGACTAGCTTTTTATCTTCCGGTTCAGCCTAACTTCACTTTCTCAAAGAGTTATTCCTAGCAGTTCTTAATAAAATAGCTCCCAATATCCCTAGACATTCCTAACCAAATGAAAGATCTATTATTTCCTGGCTTAACCATTGTAAAAAGAATAATAATAGTGCTTAACTTTTGAGGTTGTTGTGAAGATTTATTACAAAAATCATTCCAATAATATAACTGTAAAATGTTAATGTTATCATTTTATTGTGAGAGTTACATATATAGCATTATTCTATGTGTCCTACATTAACACATTTAATCTACTCATTGAATATATTCAAAGTGTTTAGTACTACAATTAACACTCAGTAAATAAATGTTTGCTGCCATTCTCATTACCATAACTGGTGGCAGCACTATCTATTCTGAGGTATCTTAGCACTCGGCTGGACATTCTGCTCCACTGAAGGATCTGTGCCTAACAAGTTCCTCATCTCCCCTCTCCCATTAATACTCTAAAGAAGAAATTTACATATTAACCTTAGTACTCTGTGTAAAGTGATCTCTCATTCCTCACATCAGCATGTACTTTTTTAAAAAAAGACATGAATGTCCACATGGATTACATGTGTTAAAAGTCCAGTGAAAGGAAGTTAATTCAATAAAATAGTGCAAAATTAGAAGTAAAAATCCCTAGATTAAGAGAGTCACAGAACATTTGAGGTTCTCCACATTAATTTCTCTTTTACACATAAAAAATACGGAACTCAGAGAAAGGAAATTATGTGCTGACTTGCAGTTACTTATAGTTAGTTCATTCCACACATAGAAACAGAATCTGATGTCCAGTGCTTTACTCATTACTCCACAGAACCATCACTTACAAGTGCTCATTTGCAATATAAGGAAACTGAATTTGCTCATTGCAGAGGTCTCTTTCAGTATGTTCCAATACTATATACTTATAACTGGGATGGAACCAGGAAGGAAATATAGTTCGAAATAAACTCAATTTGGAGAAATCTTAAGTTTTTAACACTAGATCCAAGTTTGGAAAAGCAACAGAACCGAACTGAATCTAGAAGTTCAGTATCTGTAGCTGTGTGATATTCAGAAGGTTTTCAGAAATAATTTCATTTTGTTGATGTTTCGTGGGCCTCAAGCATGCTATATAAGCATATACCACCAAGCTACATTCCCAGTCCTATATCCTTATTTTGGAGGAAATAGGCACGAGAGCAAAATTCTAAAATTAAATATAAATTCTAAGACTATTAAACTTGATTCTGCCCAAAATGGGAAAAAGGATAAAGCAGAACAGAATTTTTGATCTGTTATTATTTTAATGACTTCATGTAAATCATTTTTTTCCCCTTTAGAACTCAGTTCCTGTAGATGGAAAATGGGAAGGTTAAATTAATTATTTCTAGGGTTCAGATTAAATCTAGGATTTAAGATTAAATACAGAATAACACATTAGTTTAGGATTAGCAATATGATTTCACTCCAAACTGAATATGCTCCCCAAATTTCATTTGTTGGAAATTTGGTACCCAATGCAGCAGAGGTGGAACCTTTGGGAAGTTACTGGGTCAAGGAAGCTCTCCCTTCATAAGTGGATTAATTACCTATGGATTAATAGATTGCTGGGTTACTATGGGAGTTGTTTTTTTTATAAAATAGGGTTCTCTGAGGTAGGTGTATTCTGTCTCACCATGTAACGCCCTGCCTTGCCCTCAAGATTCTGCAGAGCTCTACCAGCAGGCAGGCCTTTACCACATGTAGCCTGCTGACTTTGAACTTACCAGTCTCCAGAACTGTGAACTGATTTTATAAAAAATAAATTTATTCTTTATGAATTACCTGGTCTGTGGTATAGATATGGCAATAGAGAACAGATCAAGACAATCAGTTTGCTATTAGTTTTAAATAAGAGGGAAAAGAGAGGGGAAGAAACAGTTTTAATTATTAAGGCTTAATAATGATGATTTATAATGAATAAGTGCAATAATTAACTTATGAGTGGATGTCTTTTATGGAAGCTATTTAATCATGAAAACTACTTGGTCCAGTGCTTGGCACATAGCAAATTCTCAAAAATTTGTTGAATTAATATACAAAAATGAATGAACTAACAAATTTTGGTGTGTGTGTGGGGGGGGGTTGGTATTAGGGATTGAACCCAGGGGCACTTAACCACTAAGCCACATCCTCAGTCTTTTTATTTTTATTTTTTTTAATTTTGAGAAAGGATCTCACAAAGTTGCTTAGGACATTGCTAAGTTGCTGAGGCTGGCCTCGAACTCATGATCTTTTTGCCTCAGCCTCTCAAGTTATTGGGATTACAGGTGTGTACTACCACACTTGGCTTGATGTGCATTTTTTTCTCAACAGGTCATTCTGACAAAAGAAAACTTTGTCAGCATGTAAGTGAACCTCTTGGCGTTTGGCCCTATAAAGAATAAATAGTTCAGATATACCATATTAAAAAATGCTAACTAATCTAAAAGGAAAATGGTACAGTTTGAACATGGCTTGTTCCCACCAACACTCATGTTGAGGCTTAATCCTCAATGTAGTAGTGTTTTGAGATGGGAACTATCTGGGTCATGGGGGCAAAGCCCTCATGAGTAGATTAATGCCATTTCACAAAAGTGAGTGAGTTTTCATTCTCAAAGAATTAGATTAGTTACTGAGAGAATGGGTTGTTATCTGGTTCTTGCCAGAGGCAGTCAGCCTAATCTTGGACTTCAAGCTTCCAACTAAATTTCTTTCCTTGTATAAAATTACCCAGTCCCAGGCATTCTGTTATAGCGACAGAAAATGAACTAAGATAGTTTATTAGTTGACTGTGGCTACTAAAACAAATTACCACAAACAAATTACCACAAAGCTTAAAACAATAAATTCTCACAGCTATGGAGGCCAGAAGTCCAAAATCAGTTTCACTGGATTGAAATCAAGAGTCAGCAAGGCTCCCGAAGATAATCCATTCCTTGATTCTTCTAGTTTCTGGTGCCTACCAGCATTCTTTGGCTTGTGGCCTCATCACTCCATTCTCCAAAGCCAGCATCTTCCAACCTCTCTCTGTTCTATCTTCATATCGCCTTTTCTTCTCTTTGTATTCAAATCTCCCTCTGCATTCCTCTGGGGAGGGGATACGTGTAAATGCATTTAAAGCATGGCTGAATACTTGAAGATAAATTGTTTCAAGATCCTTAACTTAATCACATTTGCAAAGACACTTTTTCAATATAAGGTAGTATTCACAGGCTTCAGGAATTAGGGCAGGGATATCTGTTGCGAGTCCATTTCTTCAAGCTACCAAGGTTGAATATGAAAAATGAAAAGGGAGTGGTAACTAACATCTAGGAGTTCTTAGTCAGCTATGCAGAAGGCTAAGGCAGGAAGATCACAAGTTTTAGCACAGCTTGAGCAACTCAGGGAGATCCTGTTTCAAAATAAAACAACAGTAACAAAAGCTCAGAGGAAGTATTTGCCTAACATGAGTGAGGCTCTGGGTTCAATTCACCCCACAAAAGTTCTTAAAGTAAGTTTAGAAGAAATACGGTTTGCATGAAAAGAAGGAAAAAAAGTGACTGAGTGAGAAAAGTGAATGTGAGATACAAAGAATGGCATTCAGCAGGGTTAGAAAAGGCTAGGTTATAAGCCATGTGGAGTGGCACATGCCTATAATTATAGGTACCTGGGAGACTGAGGAGGAAGCTTACAAGTCAAGGACAGCCTGGGTGGGCAACTAAGTGAGACTGCCTCCAAATGACAGACATTATGATTTATGTGGTCTGGGATATAGAGGAACTCAGAGTTTTAAAAGCTCAAGTTATTCTAATATGCAGCCCAAGTGGGGAACCATTGCTCTAGAGATCCCCAAATTTAAAACCAGATCAACGTTCAAACAATCTCATCAACTGTTGCTGGATATCAGGTCTATGGCAAAGTGACAAGAAAAAATAAAGCCTTGAGGAAGTAGGGTTATTAGAGTGAGGAGAAGCAAATTGAAATAAATGACTAAATAAAACACTTGCTATACATAGATAACAAAAATATACATATAAGTAAAATGAATATGCAAAACTTAAAAATTATTCAATCTAAGTGGTAGGTGATCAATATACTCCTCTTAACTTTTCAGTACGTTTAAAATTGTTCATAATAGGTGTTTGCAGTCTCCATCACTCTCTAACGCCAGTGCCGCCTCTAGCTCGCGGAGCTACAGTCAAAGGAAAAGGCGGGGGTGGGTAAGTCAGGAGGTCTTTCTACTGTGGCTCATACCAAGCAGACTGCCCGCAAATCTACCTGTGGTAAAGCACCCACGAAACAACAGGCTACAAAAAAACCAGTCGCAAGAGTGCGCCCTCTACTGGAGGGCTGACGAAACCTCATCGTTACATGCCTGGTACTGTGGCACTCCGTGAAATTAGAGGTTATCAGAGTCCACTGGACTTTTGATTCGCAAACTTCCCTTGCAGCATCTGTTGCGAGAAATTGCTCAGGACTTCAAAACAGATCTGCGCTTCCAGAGCGCAGCTACTGATGCTTTGCAGGAGGCAACTGAGGCCTATCTGGTTGACCTTTTTTGAAGACACCAACCTGTGTGCTATCCATGCCAAATGTATAATTATGCCAAAAGACATCCAACTAGCACATGGCACACTTGGAGAACATGTTTAAGAATTAACTATGATGGGAAACTTTTCATTCTCAAATTTTTTTTCTCTTCTTCCTGTTATTTGCAGTTCTGAACATTAGATATTTTTTCCCATGAGGTCAAAAAGTACCTAAGTATATGATTGTGGGTGGGGAAAAAATAGGGAAGAGAAACCAGGTATTGGTCGTTTTTCTATTTTCATTTATGTTTCAATTTTTAATATAAATGTGGTGATATAAAGCATTAATACAAGTCAAAATGTTTCAAGTGAACAAATTCTAGCAGTTCACCTTTATAACAATTATAAATAAAAACTGTTAAATTTTCTGGATAATGCCAACATTTGGATTTTTTAAAATAAGTAAATTTCTTATTGATGGCAACTAAATGGTATTTGTAGCATTTTTATCATACAGTAGATACCATCCATTCACTTGAGTTATCCTACATGTAAGTACATGTTTTTAAGGTTGTCTGTCTTTGGTGCTGTTTCTGTAAGTTTGCTATTAAACTACATTAAACTATAAAAAAAAGTTGTTCATAATAAAAGGCTGGGAGGAGGTAAATATCTTGCCACAATATAATTAGTCCATCATGTTTGGAAAGTTGTCTTCTTGATAATTTTTTATGATGGAATGTCAGACTCTTAGAAGGACCGCCAGTCTACACTATCCCTAATGAAAAGAGTATATAATAAAAGTTTACCTCAACAATATTTTAAGAAGCCAGGTATAGTGGCACATGCCTGTAATCTGAGCAGCTTGGGAGGCTGAGGCAAGAGAATTCAAAGTTCAAAGCCAGCCTCAGCAACTTAGTGAAGCCCTAAGCAACTTAATGAGACCGTGTTTCAAAATAAAACATAAAAAGGGCTGGGGATATGGTACAGTAGTTGAACACCCATGGGTTCAATCCCTGGTACTTTAAAAAAAAAAAAAAAGTTTAAATAAGTTTATAAAAATTTTCTCAACTCTTAATTATTCAGTTCCTTATTCCTTTTTAGTCTTTTATTTCCTTATTATTAAATAATAGGTAAGACTCATATGCTCTACAGAGTTCCTTATGTTTTACTCTTTTTGGCAATTAGATTTCCCAAAGCTTAACACCAAAAACTAATGTGGGCTGTCAGCAGTTTAAGGCTGCCTGCTGTGAAACAGTTCTTACTTCTGAATGACACCAAGAAATACCACCCATGACAGAAGTTGATGATAGCCTCCTGTAGAACTGAGTTACATATTCCTTGGGTGTGACACAATCTCTCTCCATCAGCAGTCAAAAGCAGTTCAGAATTACTGAGCTGTATGTAATAAGGGTTATCTAAGATAAAATAGAGAAGTGGGAATACTGTTTCTACTTACTACTCTTTCCCACTTCTCTTTCCACTAATGGCCGATCACCTGCCAATTCTAAACCTTCCCCCATCTCTTATATCTGTTGGGTTTACTCACACTTAATTTTAAGCTGTGAACCAATTAAATAAATTAATACTAATTAGATGTGTTTGACTAACTGGACTTTCAAGAAATGGTTAGAATTTCTCAATTTTAGTCTCTTCAAATCACATCATGGCCACCCATTCTAATATAAATTGCAATTATACATATTCGGAACTACCCACCTATAGTCTTATTTCAAGTTCCTATAAAATCAAGTCTATTTTTCTCACATTTCAAATGTCAGCCAGTGAGATCATACTTATCTCTTTCCCATGGCTACTCCTAGAGGTATATTTAGAATACCTCAAGTAAAAAGTTCTTTTGAATGAATGTATGGGTCATTGCCCTCCTCGCTTGAACTAAAACTCAAAGTAAATTTTAAAGGACATAAAATATTACACTTAGCTCAATATTAAAGATACTCACTATAATAATCTATCTTGTTGGCGGCGGGGGGGGGTGGTGCTGGGTATTAAACTAAGAGGCACTCAACCACTGAGCCACATCCCCAGTCCTATTTTGTATTTTATTTAGAGACAGGGTCTCACTGAGTTGTTTAGTGCCTTGCTTTTGCTGAGGCTGGCTTTGAATTCGTGAGCCTCCTGTCTCAGCCTCCCAAGCCACTGAGATTACAGGTGTACACCACCACACCTGGCTCACTATCATGCTCCTCTTAAGAGATGTTAAGAATCACTACAGCAATGACTTCAAACCCCTTTGCCAAATCTGATTTTGGTAGTGGTCCATTCTTCTCCCAATGTTTATAAACATAGAGATAATATATTAATTTACTAAAATGCTTATGTAATTTGCTAGGAATTCTTATCTAAGCAAATATGAAGGATTGGGCTGGTGATGCAGTGCAATGTAGAGCACTTGCCTAGCATGTGCCAGGTCCCTGGATGGCAAGTCCTAAGGCCATTAAAAAAAAAAAAAAAAAAAAAAGGTAAATATGGAGCAATTTTGTAAATTATCAATGAAGAACTTACTTTAACCTAGTGAAGGAACATGCATATAATAATAAGGAAAACAAAATTAAGAATTATTAGTGGGGCTGGGGGTATAGCTCAGTGGTAGAGGGCTTACCTAGTATGTACAAGGGCCTGGGTTGAATTCTCAGAACCAAGCGGGGGTGGCGGGGGGAGAAATACCAAGAAACAATGAATGAATGAACTATTAGTAGATGAAGGAGATGTTAGAGAGCAACGTACACACCAACAGATCTATGACATTTATGTCATTCTGGCCTCAAACTTGCCATCCTTCTGCCTCAGCCTCCTAAGTTGCTGGGGTTACAGGTGTGAGCCACCACTAAAACCCCCACTCTTATTTATTTAGCACTATTAGTTAAATTTGAAAAGTTTAATTATGAAGATTTATCTCAGGCAAGAACTCCAAATGTGTGGCTGTATCACAAAGATTATTAGTAACATATGAGTCAGTGTGGGTGTCACATTAGTGCTTCTATCACGTTAAATGATACAGGTAGTCAAGCATGGCGGTAAAATGGTCAGCTCTGAAATTATAGACAGGTGGTAAATCAACTTTTGCTCCTTTCTAGTTGTGTGATCTTGGGGATGCAAATGTTTCTAAATCAAAGTTTCTTCAAATGTAAAATAAGAACAGTTACTATATATGTCAAGGTTGTTGTGAGATTATCAAGATAAATCATTGCCTGGTATGGCTCTAAAGTACATGAGAGCTATTATTACTAATTTCGATGACTTTAAGTGAACAAAATTTTTACATTCATTTGGAGGCCAATATTTATTTAAAGCAGGGGATCTCAATGTGTTGCCCAGGCTGCTTAATGTATTGCTCAAGGGATCTCAGCCTGCCTCAGCTTCCCAAGTAGCTGGGATGACAGTCATGCACCATGATGCCCATTTTGGATAGCAATATTAATCAATATCCTTGGTATTATGCTTAACTGAAAAATAGGTTTGTATTTAAGAAAATGAAAAATGGACCTTGGAAGGGCTGGAGATGTGGCTCAGTTAGAGTGCTTGCCTAGCATGTGCAAGGTTCTGGGTTCAATCTCCAGAACAGTTAAAAAAAAAAAAAAAAAAAAAAAAAAAGACCTTGGAGAGAGAAAACACTGAAATTACTGTGTTTTATACTAGGATCTGATGGTTCTGAAGTTTGGAGATTTGCAAAACTAGAAAACATGATTTGGATATTAGATGGTATCACATATTTCACAGACAGCAAGAGGTTTATGTACCTTTACCTCACTGGAACTTGAACTCTAGTTCTCTAGGTAGTTGAATACATACATTAAACCAGCTCTGAAAATTAAGAGCGACTTCCACGCTTACAATAACCAAATACAACAATGTTCAGTTTCTGGTCCTCAGAGTAGAGGAAACATAATGCTAACACTTAATCTAATCTGTAGCTTAGAATAGGTTTTTGGCAATAATGCTCTCTAGAGATCAGTTCTTTTTTTTTTTTTTTGCGGTACTGGGGATCAAACTCATGAACTCATGGCCTTGCAAGGCAAGCACTCTACCAGTTGAGCTATCTCCCCAGCCCTAGAGATCAGTTCTTAAAAAAAAAAATTAAGAATGAAAACAATTACAAGCATATCCATTTTACATTATAAAGACAATATAGAAATCAGTATTTAATCAAATCTTAAAAAGCAGCATTATTTTTTAAAATTGTGATTCTATTTAGGCTTGCTGTATTAAAATTGATACAATAATAAAGAAAGGAACTGCCTGGAGAGTTAGGGCTAGTAGTGGGCAGCAGCGATGACTCTGGCCTGGACCTGCCTACACACCTAAGTATCCCAGGGTCTGCGGGGAAGAGGAGGAGAAGCTAGCAGTCTGGCCTGCATGGAAAATGGTGTGGGAGCTGGAAGAAAAAGCCACCAGTGTGATTATGAATTATTCAGAGATTATGTTTAAGGTTTGAGAAAGAATGCATGATGATCCTTAGGGAACTTCTGAGCAACTCATGGGAGAGACAATCAAGGTTACATTTATGTATGAATAACTTCCAGAACTTATGAACATGCTTTGGTCTTGACAAGAACTAGAGAATAGTTTATAAGTTGTTGCTACTCCTAGCTTACCTCATAAATAAATGACAGCATGTTGTTACAAGTGCCAGAAAAAAAATTTATGACTTGTGATCTCTAGAAAATTACCACTTTGTAGATGAGCACAGCAAGGATCAAGGTACGAATATTTGCCAGGTGCAATGGCATATGTCTGTAATCACAGTGGCCTGGGAGGTTAAGGCAGGAGGATCCCAAGTTCAAAGTCAGTCTCAGCAATTTAGCAAGGCCCTCAGCAACTTTGCAAGACCCTGTCTCAAAATAAGAAATAAAAGGGCTGGGATGTGGCTCAGCGATTAAGGGCCCCTGGGTTCAATCCCCAGCACTCCTTCCCTCCACCAAAAAAAAGAGTGCTAAAAGAGTCATCAATTAACCAATAGAATCAGCTTCTAAAAAAACACACAAACAAAAACAAGAGTCCTTTTACATTCAGAGATAAATTAGGAGAACTGAGTGACAAAATTGGAAGCACAAATGATGAAACCATCAGCAAATTCTGGTGGAAAATAGAAAAGACTTTCCAGAAAGCAACAATGATGAGGAAAAGAAAGTGAGAAGAGGCAGATCTCCCAAAGTTGATTTTAAAAATGAAGAGGAGGGCTGGGGGTATAACTTAGTGGTAGAGCACTTGTCTAACATGCAAGAGGCTCTGGGTTCAATCCCTAGTACTGCCAAAAGCAAAAAAAAAAAAAAGAGACACACAGACACACAGAGAAAACTGTGACTCACACACAGAGACTACCATAACTAGACACAAGTACACTCTTTCCAAAACCATTTGGAGCAGCACATTATACAGGGAACAAAGTAAGTCCAGACCAAAATGCTTCAACCCATACATCTCAGTCTTTGGTTATGACTCCAGTGTCTAGCATCAAATCGTCTGGTGACCTTGTCGATTTTTTTGATGGTACCAATCAATAGGAGGATTAGCTAATTTATTTTCGAGATTTGCTGACTTTGGCAGTTTCCCTTCCCAAGTAATAGCAACAAGCAGACAGGTGATATAGGGATGGAAAATGCAAATTAAGTCCCCTTTATCAATTAATTAAAATAAATCTATACAAAGAACCATAAATAAATAAATAAAGACAAGAAGAAGGTTGGACAACACGACTCCAGCAAGCAGTGAAGAGATAAGCATCCACCCTCACAAAGATTAATTAGAAAATAAAAACTGACAAGAAAACAAGACAATATAAGAAAGTAATAAGTACTATTAAAAAATAAAACAAAGTTTGGGCTAGAGTAAAAGTCATTGTGGTTACCCCTTTAGATAAAGGAGTCTGAAAGAGCTGAAAGGCTGAATAAGCCAGATCCTAGGGAACAGCAACCAGGCTGATGGACCAGAAAGTATAAAGACCCTGAGGCAAGCACAGTAGATGGTACCTAAGTGAGAACAGTGTTAAGATCAGTCAAATAGGCAGTCCCACTCACATATGCAGAATTTCTATATACAAGAATTAGTGATGCTGAGCCTATGTTCAACATCTAAAGATGCTATTTTCCTGTTAAAGTTCACAGGCTCTTATCAAACCAACATATCCCTCAAATTTCATGAAAAACATATGGTGGAAGTATAGCACTTAAATTAAAATTCAATGAACTTCAGCCATTTTTTACCTGTTTTTCTATTCCTTGTTCCCTAGCTAGTTTAAAAACCCTGTCAATTTCTCCTTCATAATCATCACTTATTTATTTCTTTTTTCAAGCACCTCACTTAAATTATTTTTTCCCCCTCTCTCTTCTTTTTCTCTTCTCTTCCAAATATGTGTTCATGTGTTTGAATGTACACAGATGGGCAGAAAATTTGAGACAACTCTATTGGGAAGAAAGGGTTTTTTTATGTTAGTATTTAAATAATGAGTATGAAAAAGTATTCCATTTTCAAAAATAAAAAATAAGGAGTTCCCTGAGTAAGTGACAGACATGAACAAGAACTAAATAAACTCTAGCTAGATGGAAAAGTTCTGATATGCTGTAGAAAGCCAAAGGTTTCATTATAAGCCATCTTTCTTTTCATATACTGAGATTCTCTTGGATGTCACTTTTTTTTTTTCTTTTCTCCCTCTCTTTTTTTTTTTTTTTGCGGGCTGGGGATTGAACCCAGGGACCTGTGTTTGCAAGGCAGGTACTTTACCAACTGAGCTATCTCCCCAGCCCTACAAGTAGTGTCTTTTCAATTATATGTTTCCAGACATGATTCCCTGCAACTTGTTGCACAACCTTTTATGAAGATATTGGATGACACTTACGTTTTCATTCTTTTTTAAAATTATTTTTAAATTGTTTAAATTTTTTCCTCCCTCCCCCACCCCTCCCTGGATGTCACTTTTAAAAATCCCTCTAACAATGACCATAGCACCAGATACAGCAGATAATAAAATAAATGTCAGTGCTGGGAATACCTTCCACAAAAGTTTTTTTGTTTTGTTTGAGACATGGGTCTCACTTTGTGGCTCAGATTAGCCTTGAACTCCCAGACTCTGCCTTCTGAGCTGGGACTGTAAGTGTACCATGCCTAGCTTAGGTCATGGCTTTTCTAATGCTCAGTTGTAAGGCCCATTCTCAGGATCTGACTTGGTCACCAATGGTTCCCCTTCTTCTTTTTTTTTTTTTTTTGGTGCTGAGGATCGAACCCAGGGCCTTGTACTTACAAGGCAAGCACTCTACCGACTGAGTTATCTCCCCAGCCTGGTTCCCCTTCTTGATACAAATTCATTTCCTCTTGCTTACTCTTACCACTACATTTAATCTTTGAAGATTTCCTCCATTTCCTTCCCTGGCTGACTAACCAATAACTTCATCTTTTGCTCCACCCCTAACTTTTAATGTCTGGATATTGAATCTCACTCATCTTTAAACTAAGAGATCTTTTCTTTTTAAACACAATTTGCAATTAAGGCAGAATCACAAGCACTTTCTTGATCTAAAATTAAAATTTTACATTTTTGAGGTCCCATGTTAAAATGGTTCACAAGATAGGGTCTGGCTGGGAATCATCTATACTCTTTGAGCATTTCATTTATTCTAGCCAAAGTTAAAAGTGGTATATTCAACTATAGATTGGGGGTGGGGGGAGAAAAAGGAAAAAAATATCCCTCAGACATGGGGAAGACAAAATAACCAAAACCAAAACAAACAACAACAACAACAACAACAAACCCTACCTACACAAAGGACTCTACAAAATAAAACTCTTCAAAATAAATTTTAATAGTTTAATTCAAATGCCAGAATTTCCCATTATAGTCAATTTAGTTTCTATTTGAATTGTGTGAGTGTGCTACGCAACAAATATTTATTGAGTAGTTACTTTGTGCCAGCCAAACAGTCAATTAGGCAATGCTTATATAATTCAGTGAGGACAGTACCAGAATCTATGGGAACAGAAAGATGTTTCTAACAGTTCTGGGTCACAAACGACTTCTCTGAATGATACTTATATGCTTATTAAGTAACAAGAACTTGACTTTTCTTTCTTTTTGGTGCTGAGGATTGAACCAAGAAGTTTTACCATGGAGCTACATCCCCAGCCCCCCTTTTTTTTCTTTTAATTTTTAATTTTTGGTACTGGGGATTGAACCCAGGGGTGCTTAGCCATTGAGCAACATCCCCAGCCTGTTTTAATATTTTATTTTGAGACAGGGTCTCACTATGTTACTCAGGGCCTTGCTAAATTGCTGAGGCTGGCTTTGAACTTGCAATCCTCCTGCCTCAGCCTTCAGAGTTATTGGGATTATAGGCATGGGCCACCATGACCAGCATAAAATCTGTTTTAAGAGGATTCCATATCTACCAGTGAAGTCTCCCAAGTACCTCATGAAACAGGAACTATTATTATTATCATTAAAATTGTAAAGCTGATGGAATTGAGAAATTGAGAGATTAGGCAAATTGCTTAAGTCATACAACTAACGGGCAAAACTGGAATTGGAACCCAGGCACTCCAGAAGTACTCTACATCCAATTGAAGAAAGTTCAGTATGGTGGGTTCTTGAGAGAGGGTAAGAATGAATATTTAAGAAAAACCAGATTAAGTTGGGAATCTTTATTACATTGGATTCGAGCAATAAATATCAAACTAAAAAAAAAAGAGAGAAACTCAAGAATCAATCACGTGTGAATTACAGCAATTGGGATATGAAATGATTTACTGTTCTTCCTCTGAGATAATCTTTCTACATACTACTAATAGAATTCTCCATCCTAAAAGATAATTGTCATGATATCACTACCATGACCAAAAAGTCTTTAATAGCTCTTGCTGTGTATGAGATTCATGCCAAATTTATTTATAAGGCTTCACAAAGTGGGCTCCATCTCTTTTCAACCTGTTTCTTCCAATCCTGCACCACAAATTTCTGCTCTAGATAGAATTATATTTTGCCCTTGGAACAAACACAGCTAAATAAAATTTTAGAAGCAATATTTCAATTTCCATATCATACATCAATCAACAAATAATATTCCACACCACTGCAGTTTTATAGTTTTGAATGAATATGTAAAAGGGAGTATAAGAGTGAATTTGTACAAACAGAACCAACTCTTTTTTTTTTTTTTTTTTGGTGGTGCTGGGGATTGAACCCAGGACCTTGTGTTTGTGAAGCAAGCATTCTACCAACTGAGCTATATCCCCAGCCCCAGAACCAATTCTTTAATATGTACTTGGTATTCCTTAAAATGAATGCCTGTATAAAAAATTTCTGACCATCTACTATTGGAAGGTATTATATAAATAACTACATTTCTGATCTGGTCACTGGCAGATATTTCAGCATTCAGAATAATATCTGACATGCCAACATACCATATCTTCAAATTAGTGTATTATGGTTATTTCTAAGACCCACAATCTCAATTTGGTAAGAAGAACTAAATTTAGTACTAAATTGTTTATTCCTAAATGAGCCTAGATTTGGGATATAATTATCCTGTTTCTACTTTAAAGTGTTTAATCTTTAATATTTAATCTTCTTGTAGATCTCATTTGCTATACATTACATTAAATCCTATTAAAAAGTAGAGTATAAATAATACTTTAAGGGGCTGGGGTTGTGGCTCAGTGGTAGAGTGCTTGCCTAGCATGTGTGAGGCACTGGGTCCAATTCTCAGCACCACAGATAAATAAATGAATACAATAAAGGTCTATCAACATCTAAAAAATTTTTTAAAAACTTCAAAAACTATGAAATAGTGGTAGATAACTGTAAATACATACTAGTCACTAAGAAAAAAAAATGCTCAACAAACCAAGGAAATATTACAACTGTAGGAAGGAGGCTAAAACTGGAAGGTGAACACAGTTATTGACACTGGTCAACATGGGGTCATGTGGTTATAAACAGATTGAAAACACTGGCATGGCAGGTCAGAGAAAAAGGAGTAAGTATTAATGATTAGAAGAGAAGGACAAAGATTTCTGTTAAAAACCAAGAGAATTTACAAAATAAATACAAATTGGAGGATGGGTGTAGCCAGTAGCAGAGGCACTGGTTGGAAGGGAGGAAGGAATTATAAATTGGTACAAAACTTTTGAAAAATTGTTTATAACACAGTTATTTTATTTTTACAAATTTACCAAAGGTAGAAAATAAATGCAAACTAAGTTGTACTTATAAAGATGTGCACTGTAATATACCTAAGAATGTATCTTAGAAGGCTGGGCATATAGCTCAGTGGGTAGACTACTTGCTGAGTCCCTAGGTTTGGTCCCTAGCAGTGGAAAAAAGCTATCTTAGATATAAATTAAATACACATTAAAAATAAATGAAATACAAGCTGGGCATGGCGGCACACACCTTTAATCCCAGAGATTAGGGAAGCAGAGGCAGAAGGATGGCAAGTTCCAGGTCAGCCTGGGCAACTTAGCAAGATCCTGTCTCAAAATAAAGAAATAAAAAGGGCTAAAAGTAAAAAGCTGAAAAACAACTCTAAAGTTTAACATTAAAGAATTAAGGAAATGGTTGGTTAATTTATGACAGAACACTCCAATTCTGGAATATTTCACAATAACTGAAAATGTTAGTAAAGAATTTTTAATGACACCAAAAGGAAGGTAAGTTAAAAAAACAAGAGGAGCTCAGTGGTACAAAGCAAAATACATAAAATGAGGAAATGGTACCTAATGTTAAAAAATGGTTACTGCACTGGGTTTGGTGACACATGCCTATAACCCCAGCAATTTGGAAGTCTGAGGAAGGAGGATCACAAGTTCCAGGCCAGTCTCAGCAACTTAGATCTTTCTCAAAAATAAATAAATAAATAAATAAATAAATAAATAAATAAATAAATAGTTATTGCTACATGTTAGATTGTGGGTAATTTTTGTTCTCTATACTTTGTTTTATCTTCCAAGTTTTCTTTATCTTCCAATAAGTTTAGCAATAAGTACATAAACATTTTAAGGTGAAAACAAAAAATCTTAGGGTTCCACCATGCAGAGAACCAGACACACAATCACAGTTCTAACTAAAACTTTATTATTGCTAATAGTGTTACACCAATCTTTAAATTAAAACTAAAAAGTTGGGAGTCATGGTACACCCAGCTCAGGATCACCTGAGCCCAGGAGCTCAAGGATAGCCTGAACAACACAATCCTGGTTCAAAACAAACAGAAACAAAACCCAAACCAAACCAAACCAACAACCACCACTACCACCACCACCACCACCACCACCAAACCCGCTCCCCCCCCCCCCCCGCCAAGAAAAACCCACCAAAAATTGTCTTCATACATACCAAAATCATTTATGACCTACAGGTGGCAGTAAAACTGAAGTGAGAGTTAGAAAGTTATTATTTGTTTTCCAAACCACGTGCACTTTCCTCAACGAAAACATTTTTCATGGAAGAAAAAGCAGGTAGCAGGTAGCAGGTAGCAGGGACAAAAAGAAATACTTGATCCTGAATCAGAATTTGGATCAGAAGACTGAACATGTTAAGTAAGATTTGAAAGCAAAAACTGAAAACCTAAATAAAACTTCCAAAGTTGAAAACTACAATGTCTGAGTTAAAACATACAAGAAAATATTAATGATAGTTAGATATTGAAGAAGAAAATTGTTGAAATTGAAAACACAGCAATAGAAACTGTATAAAATAAAGCATATACAGAAGGATTGGAAAAAACAAACAGAAGAACTTCAACTGGGATAATAAGCATGTAACTCAAATCTCTAAGGAGGAAAAGAAACAGTATTTGAACAAAAGTTGACATTTTTCCAAAGCTGATGAGAACTACAAAATTACATCAACAAGAATCTCAACAAATTGCAGGCAAAAGCAGCATGAAGAAAGCTACATAAAGACAATCTATTTAAAAACATATAATAAAAAAGTTTGAAGCAGTTAAACATAAGAATTTTAATCAAAAGCTTTGTTTTTTTTTTTTGGTAGCAGAGACTGAACTCAGGGGTGCTTAAACACTGAGCTGCATCCCCAACCTGTTTTATGTTTTGTTTTGTGACAAGGTATCCCTAAGTTGCTTAGGACCTCACTACATAGCAATGTAGTACCTTTGAAATTTCAATCCTCCAGCCTCAGCCTCCTGAGTTGCTGGGAGTTTAAAAAGTAGATTTCTTATATATAGAGGAACAGATTTAAGAGTGATCACAGATTTGTCCAAAACAATGTAAGCTTTGAAGACAAACTACCAAACCTCACTCAAGAAGAAAAAGACTCTATTGCAGAAATTAAACTCTCGCATAAAATTGAAGAGGAGGGAATACTCCCTAACATATTCTATAAGTACTCAAATCAAAAGGATTACACAAAAAGCTTAGATTGATATCCCTTACAAGTATATATGAAAAAATTATTTTTAAATTAGCAAATCAAATCTAAGCATATATAAAAAGTTCAATACATCATGATCAAGTTTACACTAGGATCACAATATGGCTAGGTATCTGAAATTCAATCAATATAATTCACCATAACAGAGTAAAATTTTCAAAGTATAAATTTATCTCAGATGCAGAAAGAACATTTGGCAAAATCTAATATCCATTCCTGATAAAACACTCAGCAAAGCAGGAGTAGAAGAGGACTTTCTCAATCTGATAAGGGTGACTATGAAAATCCTGTATCTGACATATTTAAAGGTGAAACAATGCTTTTCCCCTCAGATCAGGAAAGGATGCCTATTCTCATCACTTTCTATTGAGTGACCACTATTAACAGAGGTCCTATTTAGTTCAATAAAAGCAAAAATAAATAAATAAATAAAGCAAAGCATCCAAAATAGAAAGAAAGCAAGAAGTAAACTCCCCTCTTTGAGAATGACATGGTCTTCTAGATAGCAAATTCAATTTGTGTGTGTGGTGTGTTTTACTGAGGCTTGAACCCTGGGTGCTCTTAATACTGGACCTTTTTATTTTTTATTTTGAGACAGGGTATTGCTAAGTTGCCCAGACTAGCCTTGAACTTGAGATCCTCCTGCCTCAGGTTCCCTCGCTGCTGGGATTATAGGTATGCATCACTGTACCTAGCTTGTATGGAATCCTAAAAAAATAAACTGATAAATGAGGTTTTAGCAAGGTTAGATAAGATAAATTTATAAAAATAAGTTTTATTTCTATTAAAGATACCAACAAATACTCAGACACTATATTTTTAAAGTATCATTTATAGGACTGTAGGTATAGCTCGGAGATAAGAGTATTTTAGGACTGGAGGTACAGCTCAGAGATAAGAGTGCATATCTACCATGTACAAGGCCCGGACAAGTTTAGTCCCCAGAAGTACAAAAGAAAAAAACAAAAAACATTTATAATAGCACCAAAATAGGAAATACTTAGGAACAAATCTGGCAAAAAATATGTACTTTGAAAAGTACTGCTAACAGAAATTAAAGAAGTGCTAAAATTGGGGCTGGGGATAAAGCTCAGTTGGTAGACAAACAGTGCTAGAGGATTGGACATCCATAAACAAAAACACAAAACATTTCAGTCCAATACCTTGCATCAGATACAAAAATCAACTTGTTGGATAACAGATCTAAATATAATACCAACAACTTTAAAACTTCTGAGAAAACACGAGAGTATTTTTATAAACTTCATTAGACAAAGATTTCAGATAATAAAAGATTTTTTCTTTTGAGGTACTGGGGATAGAACTCACTGTCTCACATAAGCTAGGCAAGCACTCTAGCATTGAGCTATATCCCTAGCCCTAAACAAAATATTTTAAAAATATATTTCATCAAAAAGCAAGCACAAGGCCCTGGGTTCAATCACTAGCACCACAAAAAAACAAAACAACAACAAAAAACAAAACAAAACAACAACAACAAAAAAAACAAAAAACCACACACACAATCTGTTTGGAAGGGAAAAATAAAAATGACCTTAAAAAAAAAAAAAAAAAAGATACACAGATGCCCAGCAGCTCAGGAGGCTGAGGCAGGAGGATCGCAAGTTCAAAGTCAGCATTAGTAAAGATGAGGTGCTAATCAATTCAATGAGACCCTATCTCTAAATAAAATACAAAACAGGGCTAGGAATATGGCTCAGTGGTAGAGTGTCCCTGGGTTCAATCCCCAGTACACACACACACACACACACACACACACATACACAGATATACAGATGGCAAATAAATTCATGAAAAGACATCATTAGTAAAAAAATAAAATAAAATCACTAAAAGATATAACTACACATTACTAAAATGTCTATAAAAGAAAGCTCATAGCAATTGTTGGCAAAGATACGGAGCAAATGGAATGTTCATATGCTACTGGTAGGAATGTAATATGGTACATATTGCAAACTTGTTGGGGACTTATTTATATTATTGAATAGTATTCCATTTTCAAATTGTATACAAGAATAAAAATGAATGAACTCTATAGATGTAATCTCGAATGCTGAAAGAAGCTAGACAAAAAAAAAAATCTGTTTATATAAAATTCTAGAAAATACATGTTAATCTATAATGACAGAAAACAGACCTGTGGTCACCTGGAGATTAAGACAAGGAGTAGAGAGAGTTGGGAGGAACAGATTCCAAAAGGGCATAGGGACATTTTTTGGGGTGATGGAAATGTTGACTGTCTTGACTGTGCTAAGTTCTCACAGGTTCATCAAAACATATGATATACTTTAAATATGTACAATTTATTATATGTTAATCATCTTGCAATAAACCTATTAAAATGTTTGCTTAAATTTAATAAAAATGTTTTGGGCTGGGGATATAGCTCAGTTGGTAGAGTGCTTGCCTTGCAAGCACAAGGCCCTGGGTTCAATCCCCAGCACCACTACCACAAAAACAACAAAAAGTTTCAAATCACAGAGCACAAACTGAAGTCATAATGTATTCCATACCAACCATTTACTTCTTTTTTTAACCATTTACTTCTTTATCGCCTATCCTCACCTCAACTCATTTAGTTCTGAGTCACAGGAATTTCTTTATTGTTCCTTTAACATGCAGCCACCCTGTCACCTTAGCACCTCTGTACTTGCTGCTTTTAATCAATCCCTCGAGGACATTATTTCTCTGGATATCCTCATCTCACTTCCTTATCTCCTTATACATTATCCTTTATCAAATGATATCTTCTCTGATCACGAATCCTTTACCCTCTTCTCTATAATTTTTTTTTCTGCATAGCACTCATCACCATCTACTACACTATGCAGTTATTTTGCTTATTGTCCATAATGGCAAAGACTTTCCCTCTAGATCCTTTAAAAGTAGTTTCTTAACATCCCTATCTCATAGTTTGACCATCTGAACAATCTCTATGTCTGGTTGTGTTTGCATTTTTTTCTCCTTGCTTTTCTGAATATCTCTTAATGTTTGAATGAAGTGGACATTATGTGTAAAAAAAACAATACAGATGGAAGTAAACAATATTTACGCCTGGAAATGAGCAAACCTGTTTCTGCCAGACCGCAAGGGTGTGAGTTTTGAATCAATCTAGTGAGGATGTGAGCTAAGTGTGGTTTCTACTGTTGCTTTAGTTAGCTCAGCACATCAAAGTCTTCAAATTCTTCCAGTGCTGAATGGAAACTACCTTTACAGAGTTGGGAATGGATTTTTGGGAGTTCCCCCCCCCCAAATTTCTGCACCATCTTTAGTTTTCAGAGGTCTTGCTCACTTGTGCCATAGAGCAGGTATCTCTCCATGCTCTTGTCCTTGCCCCAGTGGCAGACTAGTAATGCTGCTTACTTGGCACAAGGTTAGTGATGGAAACATGGTTTGCTTGCTCCATCCAGTTCATGCCTTAGGCAACTGGGTGCCTGAAATTTAGGGATGGAGCTTTACTCCAATGGCAGATAAACCTGTTTCCTACCCAGTACAAGATCTGTATAGGTCAGGAAGGTTTCCTGCAACCTTTTACTCCCACCCCTCACACTGGTCCTTTCTTCCCCATGGGCCAACAGAACTCTGCCTAATCTGATTTACACTAGGTGTTCATGGGGAGGAAGGAACAAGAGTAAGAATTTTTAACCTGTTTAGTAAAGTGTACCCAGCACCCAGTATTGTGTGCCACATAGTAGGCACTCAACAAATGTGTTGAATTAATTCCACATTGCAGTAAGTATACATTTAAACACACACACAACTGAAAATATGCTTACTAAATATACTGAATTCTTTTCCCCTACCAGTACGAGGGATTGAAGCTAGAAGTTCTCTATCACTGAGTCACTCCTGAGTTCTTTTCATTTTTTTAAATTTTGAGATAGTCTCACTAAGTTGCCTTATACTTGCAGTTTTTGCCTCAGCCTCCAAAGTTGCTGGGAATACAGGTGTATACCACCATGTGTAGCAGGATGAGTTTTTGTTTTTTGTTTTCCCCCTTGTACTGGGGATTGAAGTCAGGGCCTTATATATACAAGGCAAATGTTCTCTACCACTGAGTTATATCCCCAGTCCCCATCCACTAGCTTTATTGAATTTTAATAGTTTTTATGTGATATTGCTTCAAATATAGGGATTTACTAGTTTTTAAAATTAAACATTATAAATTGATACCCTTTTCTTGTGTTGTTGTTCTCCTTGTTCCCATCTCAAGGAGAACCACTATCATGGATTTGGTTTATTATTGACAAATATAAGCTTTAAGTATTTTTTATATATTTAAATATACATAGACATATAAATATACATAGACATCATATATTGTTGTTTTCCAAATTGTTTGCCTTCTTTATACTTTCTTGACTTTTCTAATTTTTAAGTAAGAATACTGTTAAAAATTCTTTACTCTAAAAACAGCAATCCAAGAGGCCAGGGAGTCATACAGCATATGTTAAACATGTGTGAAGCCTTGGGTTCAATTCCTTATATCAAAAAAAAAAAAAAAAAAAGAAAATCCACCAATACAGACGTAATCACCATGGCATACACCGGATTCCCAGTTACTCAAGAGTCTGTGGCTGAAGGACTGCTTGAGCCCAGAAGCTATGGTAGGCTTAGATGATATAGTAAGACCTGACTCTTAAAACAAACAACCTCAGTCATCCTCTTCTTTCTTCCCCCTTCTAAAGACTGAAATTTTCTTAATAAGTAATTTATACTTGCTACTACCATTCTTACCACCTACTTCTCCTAAATCCTTTATGTTAACTTTTTTCTTTTTCTTTTTTTTTTTTTTTTTTTTTTTGGGTAATGCTAGGGATGGAACCCAGGACCTTATACATGCTAGACAAGTGCTCTACCAATGAGCTATACCCTTAGCCCTTTTAAATTTTATTTTGAGACAGTTGCCCAAGCTGGCCTTGACCTTGTGATCCTCCTTGGATTACAAACCTGTACCATTCCACTTGGTTTATACTAACTCTTAAGTTGATGCACACTTGTAGATAAAACAACGGGTTAGAAATTAAAAGAAACCACAGGATAAAAGTTGAGTCCCTCTCTTACACTATAACAAAAATTAATATAAAATGGACTAAAGAACTAAATGTAGGAACTAAAACTATAAAACTCTTAGAAGAATACTTCAGAAAAATACAATAATTTCTTGGCTATAATATCAAAAATACAAGTAAAGATAAAATAAATGAATTGGCCTTCATCAAAATCAAAAATTTTTAGACATCAAAAGACTGAAAGGACAACCCACAGGAGAAACTATTTTCCAACCACACATCTTGTAAATAATTACTATCCTGAATATAGCCAGATGTGGTAGTGCACAATTGTAACCCCAGGAACTCAGGAGGCTGAGGCAGAAGGATCAAAAGTTTGAGGTCAACATCAGCAATGTGGTGAGACCCTACCTCAAAATAAAAAATAAAAAGGACTGGAGATGTAGTTAGTGGTAAAGTATCCTGGGTTCAGTAACCAGGAATAAAAAACAAACAAACAAATATATATATAAAGAACTCATACAACTCAACAAGTCAATTCAAAAATGAGCAAAAGACTTAATAAGCACATGACAAGAAACTCAACATCACCAGCTATTAGAAAATGCAATCCAGGGATGGGGTTGTGACTCAGTGGTAGAGCACTTGCCTAGCAATGTGTGAGGCACTGGGTTCAATCCTCAGCACCACATAAAAATAAATAAATAAAAATAAAGGTATTGATTCCATCTACAACTAAAAAAAAAAAGAAAAAAAAAAAAAAAAAAAAAAGAAAATATGGGGCTGGGGCTGTATCTCAGTGATAGAGTGCTTGCCTCAATCCTGGGTTGCAGCTCAGTGGTAGAGCATTTTGTGAGACACTGCATTTGATCCTTAGCACCACATAAAAACAAATAAAAGAAAGATATTGTGTCCATCTGCAACTAAAAACATTTTTAAAAAAAAGAAAGAAAGAAAATGCAATCCAGCTAAGAGCAGCAGTGCAGGCTGATAATACCACTGACTCTGGGACTCTGGTGGCTGAGGTGGAAGAACTGAAAGTTCAAGGTCAGCCTGGGCAATTTTGCAAGACTGGTCTTGAAATAAAAGAGCTGGAAAGGTAGATGCTCAGTGGTACAGCACCCCTGAGTTCAATCTCTAGTATTACATACACACACACACACACACACACACACACACACACAAAATGCAATCTAAAACCACAATAAACACCATTTCACACCCACTGGATGGTTGATCATTATAAAAGGGTACATTTAAAAAGTTGGCAAGGATGTAGAGAAACTAGAACCCTTTTGCATTGTTGGTAGGAATGTAAAATGGCACATTCACTATAGAAAACAGTATGCAGTTCCTCAAAATTTAAACATAAAATTTACCATGATCCAGCAACTCTACTTCTGGTTATATACTCAAAAGAATTGAAAGACTCGAATAGATGTTTGCACACCTATGATTACAGAGGCATTATTCATAACAGTCCAAAAATGGAAACAACCCAAGTATCTGTCAACAGAAGAACTGATAAGCAAAATGTAGTATATTATATGCAATGAAATCTTCAGCCTTAAAAAGAAAGGAAATTCTGATACATACTACAACATGGATAACTTGAAGTCATAAGTGAAATAAGCCAGTTTATTTTGGCTTCTTTAAAACATATGATTGAAATTATATAAGATAACTGGCATAGTCAAATTCATAGAACCAGGAAGTAGAATGATGGTTACCAGGGACTGGGAAAAGGAGGGAACAGGCAGTTATTTAATGGGTACAGAGTTTCAGTTTGCAAGACAAAAATAGTTCTGTAGACTGACTACAAAATACTATGAAGGTACTAAACACTACTGACCTGCACACTTAAAAATGGTTAGTGAACTGCAGATATAGCTAAGTGCTATAGTGCTTACCTAATATGTGCAAGGGAAAGGTTTTAATTCCTAGCACAAGACAAACAAAAGGTAAATTTTATGTTATGGGTGTTTTACTACAACTATAAGGAAAAAAAAGTAGTAGTTGGGTGTGGTGGCACAGGCTTGTAATCCTAGCTAATGAGGCTGAGACATGAGAATCTCAAGTTTGAGGCCAGCCTGGGCAACTCAGCTAGAACCTGTCTCAAAATAATAAATAAATAATAAATGAATAAATTAAAAAGGTTGGGGATGTAACTAAGAGGCAGAGCACTTGGTAAGCATGTGTAAGATTTTGGATTCAATCTCTAGTACTGAAGAAAGAAAGAAGGAAAGAAAGAAAAAGAGAGAGAGAAAAAGAGAGAAAGAGAAAGAGAAAGAAAGAAAAGAACAAAAAGTGTAGAGTCTAGAGTCAGACAAACTGGCTTCAAATTTTGGCTCTGCTATTTTCTAGTTATGTAAACACTGGGCAAATTCCTAACTGCTCTGTTCCTCCATCTACTCAGTTGTACATGGGGATAATTTTAATAGTACCTACATCAACTTGTGAGTATAAAATCAGTATACATAGGTAAAATTTCTTGTAACAGTGCTAGCATATAGTGAGAACTATTTTTAAGTGTTTGTCATTATTAGGTTCCATTTTGAACATATAATTTCATGTGGAATTCAGATTTATAGGTAAAACTGAGTTTCTTCCAAATAAAGCTGAATAAGACAGTTCATTTGCTTGACTCTCAGGGTGCTTTGAGTGAACACTTGGCATAAAAAGCCTTTATACCTGCATTCCTGTCATAGTTATAGCACTACCAGTTCATAAAATGAGAACAGATTTTCGTATCTTCTCATTTTTTTAAGGATTTCATTCATAACCTTGAATATTTCATCTAGTAGATTATTTTGACAGGCAGAACAAATAAATTTCTAAGATTTTCTCTTTAAGCATTCTAACCAGTAATACAGCACATTTACTAAGGGTTACTGATTCATCAATCTTTAATGAAAGGCATCTAATTTAATAGCCACCTGGTATAACATAATTTCTGTGGCATCTGATGTTTTGTTCAAGTGTCCACAAGTACAATCACTCAAAAGTGACACCTTTTCTATTTCTTTTACATCATCATCTCAAACATAATACTGAACATTTATAAGAAGGTTGGTAAAATGAGCAAGTTTATAATTGTATAAGACGATAATATGTATTTGCTAATGCTGAAAATATTCAGATTTTGTGTAAGTGGAATGTTCTGCAGTGAGAGATTAAGCGTGGTTTGCTTGAAACCATTTCTTCTGAAAATTCTTCCTTGCAAACAAGACAATACCGTGGGGGAAAAAAAGATTAGAGAATATATCTAAACTTAAGATAATTCTCATCAGAGGATCATCACTGACTGAATATTTATGAATTAATTTTTTTTCTTGCTACTTTATAGGGTAAATCGGATGAATTACTAGCTTTAATCAATAAGTAGTCTATATGGATGTTAAAAATAATATACTTTCTCTATACTCCCATTCTCCTTTGCCTCATTCTTTTCCAGAGTCCATCATGGCCTTAATAAACATAGTACATTTATGCTTAATTTTTTTTTTTTGGTACCCTCATCTTTATTTAGGAAGGGGAGAAGGGAAATCCTAGGTCACCCCGCAACCTGTGTGTCCTGCTAAACTCTGTGCTTTGCCCCCTCATGGGCGAGGGGAGGGGACCAGGTGGCTGGGGGCATCTGGAACTGGTGAGGGAGGCAGAGGAGGAGCAGGTGGGTCCTGGGCCACTCTGGGGTGCCAGGTGGGAGGTGTCACATGCAATGCCAGGGTGGGTGGCAGTGGCTGTACAGGAGGGGAGTGCTGCAGGTATGGGGTTTCTTGAGGTTCTGCTCCTTGCAGACCTGGTCCCATGCTTAATATTTATTGTGTATTTCCCCTACAATTGAACAGGGATATCTATCTATCTATCTATCTATCTATCTATCTATCTATCTATGTGTGTGTGTATATATATGTGTGTGTGTGTGTGTGTGTGTGTATGTGTGTGTGTGTGTGTGTGTGTGTGTAAATATATATATATATATATATATATATATATATATATTTAGTGTTTGGTTCACTGGTGTAACCCAGGCACCAAAATAGCAAATAACACCTGGTACCAGCCTGGTGGGCACTCACTCACTAATTATTTGTCCAATGAATGAACCAGTGAATGGCTTTACAAACTGTTAAAGGTAATGTCATTTTCTTCCCAAGAAACCTGGTTTTAGAACAAGCTTCTTTTGAAAAGGATCAGTCCAAAATTTTATTATTCTCTAGAGTACAGGGTCTACTTTATACATTTTCAAAAGCCCAGAGGGAAAGTTTTGTTTACCATCTGTAGTGCCAATTCTACATGACTATTATGAAACTGTATTCATCCACATCATTTCAATGTCTTATGCTTCTATTATGTCATCCTAGCATGTGTTCAATGGCCTACAAAAATTAGGCTGGTGATGTCCTCAGTGGCAGAACACTTGCCTAGCACACACAAGACCCTGGGTTCAATTGCCATTAATTGGGGTGCAGTGGGGTGGTGTGGGGGAGGCAAAAGACCTACACACAACCCACAAATTTAAAAAAAAAATCAAAAAAGCAAAAAGGAAAAAGTTCAGATCATGTAGATCCTATCCTCACTGCCTAAAGGTGAATAAGCTAAGTGTAATATCAACACCATGACTGTCTATGTCTATGTAGAAAATCCTGGGAAATCTAAAAAATAAAATTCCAAACCACGTTGGGCAAGGTGGCATGTACCTGTAATCCCAGCAACTCAGGAGGCTGAGGCAGAAGGATTGCAAGTTCAAAGTCAGTCTCAGCAATTTAGTGAGATCCTGTCTCAAAAATAAAAAATAAAAAGGGCTGGAGATATGGCTCAGTGGTTAAGTGCCCCTGGGTCCAATCCCTGGTACAAAACAAAACACAAATAATCTAACTTTCCTTCAACAAGTAAACAGATAACAAATGTGGTACATTCACACAATGAAAGAATATTTGACAATAAAAAGGAGTAAATTGCTTGGAGCTGGGGGCATACCTCAGTCGTACAGTGTGTGCCTAGCATGCCTGAGGCCCTGGGTTCAATCACAAACACCATTTAAAAAGAAAGAATGAACCTGCTAAATACATGCAACAACTTGGACAATTTTCAAGGACATTACACTGAATGGAAACAGCTGGACACAAAAAGGTACATTGTATAATTCCTTTTACACATAATTTACAACAGACAAAACTAATCTATGGTGCTAGCAATAAGATTAGTTGTTGATTCCAACAGAGGGGCTGATTGCAAACAGACACAAAAAAGTTCTGTGGGAATTAAAATGTTCTACATTTTCAGCGGGGGATGTAGCTCAATTCATAGAGTGCTTGCCCAGCATAAGCCAGGTCCCTAGATTTGATTCCCAGTACTGAAAAAAAGTTCTACATCTTGCTTTGAGTGGTGGTGCAACAGATGCATCCTCTTGTCAAGTCATCAGTCTGGGGCTGAAGATGTAGAGCACTTCGGAGCATGCTGGAGGCCCTGGGTTCAATACCCAGTTTAATTAAAAAAAAAAAAAAAAGTAATTAAGCTGTATATTTAAATTCTTTGATTTCTTCCCCCTTTTTTTGGAGGGGAAAAAAAGTACCCAGTAGGGGATTAAACACAGAGACACTTTTTACAACTGAGACTGAGCTACATCCCCAGCCCTTTTTTTTTTTTTCGGTGCTAGGGAGCTATCTCCCCAGCCCCCCAGCCCTTTTTATTTATAAAATTACCTGGGCTCACCTTGAATGTGCCAAGGCTGGCCTTGAACTCTTGATCTTCCTACCTGTGTCTCCCAGGTTGTCAGGATTATAGGTGTGCACCATAGTGCCTGCCAAAAATCTCTGATTTTAGGCCTATGAACACTATACCAAAACAAATTAATTTTAAAAAATTTTGCCCCTGCATGCCCCCACACACAATCTTATATATCCAGATTCTCTGATCATCATACCAACCCCTCTCTACATTTTTCAAGAAGATCTGATTGTAAATGAAAGGGTTGCAAATATAGCCAAGAAACACAATGACTTCAAGAAAGAAGTGATTTAAGTCCCATTTAATCGTGCTTAGTAGACAGTCTTAATCTCTTTCACCTGCTAATCAGGATGGTGGAACCTACAGGTACATAACTCTCATAATAGGGAGTCTGCAGCTTTCTGCAATTGTCCCATATCCATGGGCCACCTTGAAACATGCAACACAAGACCTTCAACTTAATGTGACAGCAAGAAGAGAGCACCAATTTGTAATCCAGAGACTAAAAACCTAATGCCTTTTAACAACCAAGGTACCTTCCCTGTATTCTTAGCTCATGGCTTTCATGCTGACTGGCAAGAAGGGGGGTTTGTTTGCTGACAACTTAGAGGATTTAAGAGAAGGGATTAGTCCTGATTTTGCTGTTAAGAGAACTTTGGACAAAGTCTGACCAGTGAACCCTGGCCTTGGAAATGAGGCTGTAGGAAAAACTCTGTTTTTCACCTGCTCTGTTTTAGCTCTTTTATCATGAGCTAAAAGAAATGCTACCAGCTATTTCAATAAACAACAACAAACAAGAATAGCCAGAGAACTAACCTCTGACGTTGAGAGCCAAAATATTACTTTAATCACATTTCACATGAATCTGGTTACCCGAAATTGGCAAATATATAAACCACATAACATTATTTTTACAACAGGCTCTAAAGGCCTTTTAAATTCACTGATTTTGCTGAGTGAGCAAATGAGTATTACTTAGTATAAATGAATTTGGGGGAAGGAGAAGTGGAGAGTTAGGGAAGATATGGGAATGAGATTGATCACTGTTATGTGCACGTATGAATATTGCTTATATGCATAATGAAACCCACTATTATGTATACGTTTAATACACCAATCAAAATGAATGAATGCATGAATGAATTCAGGGGCCAGTCACTGTGCATGCCTATAATTCTAGTTACTCAGAAGGCTGAGATAGGAGGATGTCAAGTTCAAGGTCAACCTGGCTAACTTAGCAAGACCCTGTCTCATAATAAAAAATAAATAAATAAAAAATCTGAGCACTGGTTGAGCACCTCTGGGTTCAATTCCCAGTACTACCAAAAAAAAAAAAAAAAAAAAAAAAAAAATCAGTGTTCATTTGAAAACTTTTCTTCACAGATTTTTTTTTTCTTTTGAACATGAATGAGAATCAGCAAATGAGTATTTATAGAGCAGGTACTAGGTCCTGTGTTAAGTGATGTGGAGCCAAAGACAAAGATGTAACATTTGCCCTCAAAAACATCTTACAGTCCAGTGACTTTTAAGGTATAACTAGAAGTTATTAAATTAAAAAAAAAAAAAAAAAAGGCAGGGAGAGTTGTTCTTAGTAGTTTCTTTTAACCAACCTCTGCAACTCAACCTTTAAATCTTAAACTTTTTAAAAAATATTTTTTTAGTTGTTGATGGACCTTTATTTAATTTATTCATTTATATGTGGTGTTGAGAACTGAACTGGTTCAATTCAATAGTCCTCACATATGCTATGCAAGCACTCTGCAACTGAGCCACAACCCCAGTCCTAAATCATAAACTCTTGCTTATTCCTTTTTCTCAAAGAACACAGGCTTTGAAGAGAAGAGGAAGATGGAGGAAGATGGGAGCAAAGAAACTTTTCCTAATGTATTATGAAGTATAGGAAATGAATAGAGAGCTAGCATCATAAACCAGTTAGTAAAAAACCCTTCATTTTAGAGATAAAATTTTAAAAATTTAAACATTCTAGCTTGGCCTATAGTCAAATTTAAAAATATACTCTACGAGGAGTCAAATTTACTAGCAAACTGCTTGATTAACCAGCTGATGAATTAAGGCAAAAACCTTATAAACATTTTGAATTATTTTTCATTTTCCAAAAGCTTAAAATGCCAGGATGGTAAAAAGCTCATGCTGACTGACAGTCAAATTTTTAGCAAATGATTCAGAGATCTAACAGTAGATTTCAATATACTATTAGGAAAACTCACAACTTGAGATTTCTGAGGAAAATCTAACCCATCTGAAAAAAATTTCTACCTTCTAACGCAACAAAGGAAGAAATTAATTAGAACACTATCCAAGAGCATGCATTCTTACTGAGGGCAATATCAGTCCTGGCGGGGAGGGCTGTACGAAGAATAATATAATGGTTTATGTTCAGTCAAAGAAATACAACACAGGACTATTTCCTCTTTTACCCAAATTCTATTTTTTGAGCCCATTTTCTCATAAACCTGTTCCAAAGACTCTTGCCACTGAGTTTCCCCTTTCTTTACATAATTTATAATCTGGTTATTTAAGCCATCACATTTTATGAATCCTACCACCCTGATAAGACGGTGCCTTTCTTCTTATGTACTGTGGTTTCTACTCTGAAAATTCAAAAAGTGTGTCATTTGAGATTCATAGTATAACAGTGGTCTACCTTATGCTCTGAATATAACTCTTGCTGCTCTGCCACTGCAACTTATTTTTAAAATGAACATGTTTCTTTCTCTTCCTCTCTCCCTAATCTCAGGGAAACAGGATTCCTTTCCCATTTTAGGCAGATTTATCAGTCTTTGAGTACACACCCACTATAGGAAATGAAGTAATCCTGACTTTGGGGATGGTACCAGAAGATCTCAGAAATGACTACCTCCCAAATTAACAAGTGAATTAAGGTTCCAGACAGGGAACACATGGAATGTAGCCTTTGAATCACCTTTTTAAAAGGCCCCTGGTTCCTGCTGATGGGTAGAATCACAGTCTTTGAGAGAGGAGTCCCCTGTGTTTCTCCTTTGCAAGCAAAGCAATAAACCTTTTTTCCTTTTTCTCAAACCTGTGTCCTCATTATTGGACTGGCATTGGGTATAAGGAACAATTTTTGGTAACAAATTTGGCAACCCAGATGGGAACTGAGAGCAGTCCTCACTCCAGCTTTCTTGGGCAGACCTGGCTTTCCAAGGAACCCCATGTACATGCTCAGGATGCAAGGTGCTGGCAAATTAAGAGCCAACTACAGGACAGTTAGGAGACTTGGTGAATTTGCCTCAGGTGGAACCAGAGGAGCTGTTCCTGTGAATACAGGGAGGGACTGAGGCACTGTCCCAGCAGCTGCTCAAGCTCCTTTTGCTTCAGGGAACCCCCACCTTCTCTCCCTGAACAGTACAGGTTGCTCCATCGTGATTCACTTTGAGAAAAAGGAAATTGAACTCAGCAAAGTCGCAACAATCTTGGTCATTTGTTAAGTCCCCCGATGTGCACACAAGGACCCTTGATCCCACTTATCTGGTTCCTCTTTCTGGGGACATCTGTGGCACCACTGGTGTAGGAGTCACAATTAAGTGGACTTGAGAACCAAGGGATATTTACTCCCTTGTGATCTGTTCTAGGTTTACATCTGTTTGTTGGCTTGGGAATTCCCTTTGGTTGTCTGTTTTGTTTGTATCTATTACTGCCCCTTTTAAGACATGGCCAGTACTGCATTGATCCTATAGGTAGTCTCCTGGGAAAGATCTTGGCTGGTCAATTTAAAGGTTCCAATCTGTCAGCCATGGTTTTGCGGCTCCTCTCTGGTTGTCTCTCTGTTTCTTTTTTGGACAATCTTGCAATTGGAGTTGGGCTCTCAGAAGTAAAGTAAGTTAAAGAAAAGGCCTCCTACAGGTATAAGCCTGTCTAAGATAATGTTTTACTATAACAATCTGGCTTTGGAATAGCATTCTGGATTACTATACAATCTTGTAGTTGGAGTTGGTCTGTCAAAGGTAAAGTAAATGGAAGAAATTTATACTTCCAAAGTGTCTGTTTCAAAGGTCCCATCTGTCAGTCCTGGTTTTGGTGATCCTCTCTTGTCTGTTTTTTTGTATCTGTTACTGATCCTTTAAGACATGGGCCATGCTGTGTTGATTTTACCAGTAGTCTCTAGAGCAGAGAGATCTTGGCTGAATGGGCCACTTATAGGTATAAGCCTGTCTTGAGAGAAGGACAGTTTACTGTAACACAATCTGGCCTTTGAATAATTTTCCTGGATTATTATGTAATTCTGAGGTTGAAGTTGGTCTGTCAGGGGTAAAGTATATGAAAGAGATTTTGTGTACAGGTATGATAAGGGGTCTGAACTGTCAGGAACTAAGTTAAAGGTGCCAAAAGACACTGCCTGTAGTGTGCAAGGAGAGCAGAAGATGAGAAGAAAAAGTTAAAGATTTCAATCTTTTAAAACTAGTGTTGGCAGTCCCAGCACTGTTTCTCAGCCTGGTCCCAGCCAGGCACAGATCATCTCACAGTGGGCCAAGGACACTAGCCCTAAACTGGGTGGGAAAAAACCCCAAATCCCAGAAAAGTTGCCTGGGCTGTAGAAAAATGGTCAAAGAGAACTTGGCCTCTACCCTGTCTTCCATTCACTTTTGCCCCTGCAGGGTGGGATGCTGGCCACAAAGAATGTGGCAGTAGGTTTCAGCACTGTTAGTTTATGACCTAGGGACAGGAACAGCCTCACCTTTCAAGATCTGACAAAACACCCCATTTGGCCAGGGGATATTCATCACTGGGACAAAGCAATTCTTGCTATAATAGTATCCCATCAAACTAAATGCCTGGGGAGACTGACAGAATAAATAACTGCACCCAGAAAAGAAAAAGACAGAAACTAAGACCAACCTCTGTTGTGGGCAGTCTCTACAAAGGGATTGTCAAGGAAGCCTAAAGAAAAGGAAGGAAGGGGCCTCCTCCATTGCTTATCAATATGCCTAAGATGAGAAAAAGGCCCAAAATGAGTCTCTGGGAACACACTTAAACTTAAAGTTGATGGCATTGTGATAATGATAAGAGAGACAGGTCAAGTTCAAAAATGTCCTGTGACTCAATTCCTTGAATGCAACCTGGAAGAAAAATATTAAAGCACAGTCTTTTTGTATATGCTAGATTGTACAACCCTCTCCTGGGATGAAATTTATTGTGTAAATTAAATGCACATATGACATTCAAAAGGACTGTTTTAGAAATATGAATTTAAGAAAGGGTCCAAAACTAGAAAAGATAAAAGAAAGTTATAGGTATGGAAATATATTTTAGTATGGAAAATTAGAAGGGAAAAGAAATGTTTCTGGATGAGAAAGTATTTTGTCAGGTAAAGTAATATTCTTAGGCTAAAGTCCAAGATGAAAGAGGACAAAACTAAGGAAGGAAAGTTGTCAATGTGTAAGTAAATCACAGAAGGTCTGCATAAGGTAAATCTCAAAAAGTTTGTGTTTGTGATTAAATTGGCTATAATTAACACAGTCAAAATTATTTGAATTTTAATGTACCATCATGAAACAAAGTCTGAAACATTGATATGCTCTTATCTGTCAAGATAATTTTCTTGTATTTGTTAGGTTTTATTACTTGGGAAAACCAAGTCTTAAAGGAATTAGGGTTTGTACCTGTTTTAAAGTCTTAAATGATTACTTTGCAATTGGTTAAACAAACAACTATTATTTAGGTTACAGTAATATAGTTGACACCCTAAATATATGTATGCATCTGAGAACTATATCTGTCAGTCTTGTCTAAGTGTTATGCAAAAGTTTATAAAATGAAAGTTTATGTACTTTTACCAGCAAGATAACCAAATAAGTCTTCTCTTTCATACAGTGTATCTGTCATAAAGGGCCACAATGTCATATGAAGACCTACCTTACATCTGTTCACTTTGACTAATTCAATTTCTGATCATTAACACTGTTGCCTAATAAGAGACTTAAGGTTATCCTTTGATTTTTGTTAACCCATGTAGACCTATGGTTATTGTTACCATATACTCTGTATTCTAAATTATGCTTTAAAAGTTGTAAGAGATTTAGTCAGGTGTGATGGCGCATGTCCGCTGTCCAAGCGGCCTGGGAGGCTGAGACAGGAGGATTGCAAGTTCAAAGTCAGCTTCAGCAACAGCGAGGCCCTAAGCAACTCACTGAGACCCTATCTCCAAACAAAATACAACATATGGCTGGGGATGTGGCTTAGTGGTTGAGTTCCCCTGAGTTCAATCCCTGGTACACGCCCCCCCCCCCCCCCCCCCCCCAGAAAAAGTTATAAGAGATTGAAGACTATCCTTTGATTTTGTTATTCCATGCAGACATGTGATTATTGTTACCATAAACTGTGGATTCTAAATTGTACTTTGAAAGTTAAACTTTCAAAGGGTAGTTTGCCAAGTTTGTGTACTCCAAACTAAAATGATGGGTAGCAAAAGTTTGGGGTTTGTATAGAAATAATAAATTTGCTTTATATTTATTCATGTAATTAATGTTTTATAGCTGGATAAAGTAACCTGTTGTCAGTAAGTTACATATACAATTTGGTATCACTCTTCACACTGGAATTGGAATGTATTTTTTGAAGGTAGTAAGGAGAGCCTGATCTGTTTAAAGGCGACACTGTAAAATATGGAAACATTCTGCCACTTTCCCCACAAAAAC
This sequence comes from Sciurus carolinensis, assembly GCF_902686445.1. Lineage (NCBI taxonomy): Eukaryota > Metazoa > Chordata > Mammalia > Rodentia > Sciuridae > Sciurus > Sciurus carolinensis. The sequence goes on from NC_062214.1 coordinate 90,304,809, forward strand.
AAAGTTAAAAGCTCTTTTGGCCTTTCTTTGATGTTTCAGATGTAATGTTGTATTGTGTTATTTGTGAACAACCCGGCCTTCACCTGAGATAAGGTTCTGCCTCCCACCTTACTCTATGTTAGAATGGCTCCAAAATAGGCTAGACTTCAGCTCAATAGATGTGTTCAATAGATGGATTTTTGATGTAAAGAGTACTGTGATCTCAAACAGGGATATGATGTATAACTAAGTAAAGGTTCAAGATTATAAAAGTCATTTTTCTTGGCTCATAGTTATTACACAAACTGAATATGATTTTGCTCTGTTAATTTCATTTTGTATTTTCCTTGCAAACTTTATAACTGTTGTCTGTTAGTGTTTTGCAGAGGTACTGTTTCTAAAACAACAACAACAACAACAACAACAACCTGGGTTAATGTCAGATAATAAGCCATCACCTAAGGACAGATAGTATATAATGCTGACTTCCAGTACTAATACTAACCCTAATTAAATGAAAGGGGTAACTATAAAATTATACATATTTAAGTTATAATCTGTTACCCTCATGTTAAGACTGGTGAAACTGGTTTGCTGGGTGTTTAAAACCAAAAACTTCTTCACAGAAGAAGATCTACAAGCAATCAACAAACATATGAAAAAATGTTCACCATCTTTAGTAATAAGAGAAATGCAAATCAAAACTACACTAAGATTCCATCTCACCCCAATTAGAATGGCGATTATCAAGAATACAAGCAACAACAGGTGTTGGAGAGGATGTGGGGAAAAACGTACACTCACACATTGCTGGTGGGGCTGCAAATTAGTGCAGCCACTCTGGAAAGCAGTGTGGAGATTCCTTACAAAACATGGAATGGACCCACCATTTGACCCAGCTATCCCACTCCTTGGCCTATACCCAAAGGACTTAAAATCAGCATACTACAGAGATACAGTCACATTAGTGTTCATAGCTGCTCAATTCACAATAGCCAGACTGTGGAACCAACCTAGATGTCCTTCAATTGATGAATGGATAAAGAAACTGTGGTATATATATATACAATGGAATATTACTCAGCTATAAAGAATGATAAAATTATGGCATTTGCAGGCAAATGGATGAAATTGGAGAATATCATGCTAAGTGAGATAAGCCAATCTCAAAAATCCAAAAGATGAATGATCTCACTGATAAGACACATAATGGGAGGGGGGAGGGATGCAAGAATGGAGGAAGGAGGGACTGTATAGAGGGAAAAGAGGGGTGGGAGGGGTGGGGGGGAAGGAAAAAATAACAGAATGAATCAAACTTCATTACCCTATGTGAATGTATGATTATGCAAATGGTATGCTGTTACTCCATGTACAAACAGAAACAACATGTATCCCATTTGTTTACAATACAAATAAATTAAATTAAAAAAAAAAAAACTTGGAGACCAAAGTCAAGGAAGTTAAAAGGGTCAAGGAAAAGCCAGCCAGCCAACATTTTGGTCCTTGCCCTATAAGGTCAGCCTGGACCCAGAGAACAACAGGATCCCTCTCGGGGCCCTGAAACTCTGGTGAGTCACCTATCTGATGATCAGGGAGATCAAGAGGACCCTAGGGAACAGGAAGCCAACCAGTGCACATTCTGCAAAGAGGATGGTTATTGGATATGGAAATGTCCCTGATACTTGCTAGAGAAGTCACAAATGGTCAGCCAGATCCCAACCCATCCTGGCAAGTGGCACCAGTAGAGGAAGGTTAAAGGAGCCAAGAGGCTTCACACATCCCCAAGAGTGATCTCTGAGGAATCTCAGCTGGCTCTTACGAGTACATAGAAACAAGGTCAGTTTGATCAACGTGGTCTTAAAAACCTGGCAGGAGAATATAGCCTGACCACAGTCCTACAGGGATATTTAAAATGAAAAACAATGTTTTTGTTTTGTTTTGCTTTTTATGTAACTTAAGATTGTACAGTTGTGTCAGCCCTACCAAAAGTAAGTAAAGCTGGAGGCTATAAAGGAAGGGTTCTTGTGGGAGAGTGCCTAATAATAATGACTCTAGAGTCACAAATTTGTCTTGAGTTAATTTGAGTATGAGACCTACAAATATTCCTACACTCCTATATTGATAAACTTGTTCTGTTTCTCACTGATAAGATTATGAGTTACCATTCTCATGGTTTTCACAGATTGGTTGAAATACCATTTGTGGCTTCTCTAGGAAGTATCAGGGACATGCTAATTGTTTACAAAGAAGCAATGCTTTGCTGTCTTATTTACTGTTAGTTTAGCATGATCCCTGCCCTATTCCTTGTCCAGTCACCTGCCATATGCCACTGGAAACCTCTGGACTGCTCTGATGCTCAATTCCCTTAATTGTCCATGTCCCATCAGATAGAGAACACGGACTCTGGGTTACTTCCACCAACTTTGCCCCCTTTCAGCAGGAAGCAGTTTGGAGATGTTGTCGCCCATTTTTCCATAGAAATGGAATATAAAAATTGATAGTGGGGAAATGTCTGCTCTGCCACTACAACTTATTTTTAAAATGGACATGTTTGTTTCTCTTCCTCTCTCCCTGCTCTTCCCTAATCTCTTCTCCTTCTTAATCTCAGGAAGACAGGATTTCTTTCCCATTTTAAGCAGATTTATCTGCCTTTGAGTACAGACCCACCATAGGAAATGAAGTAATCCTGACTTTGGGGATGGTACCAGAAGATCTCAGAAATGACTACCTCCCAAATTAACAAGTGAATTATAGCTCCAGACAGAGAACACATGGAATGTAGCCTTTGAATCACCTCTTTAAAAGGCCCCTGGTTCCTGCTGATGGCAGAATCACATCCTTTGGGACAGGAGTCTCTGTGTGTTTCTCCTTTGCAAGCAAAGCAATAAACCTTTTTCCTTTTTCTCAAACCTGTGTCCTCGTTATTGGATTGGCATCAGGGACAAGGACCTTTCGGCAACAATAGCTGCTAACAGAAGTAAACTCTGGTTGATTTACAAAAAAGATGAAAGTTTAGTGAGTGAGTCACAGAACCCCCAGGAACTCTCAAAAAATTAGCAGGAATAGAAAAAGATTACACAGTTGGAATCACTTCAAAAATCATCCCAAAGAATCAGTATGGAAGGGACTCTGCTACTGTTACAGATAGTTCACTTCTTGTCTCAGATGCCAATCCAGTAATGAGGACACAGTTTTGAGAAAAAGGAAAAACAAGGTTTATTGCTTTGCCAGCAAAGGAAAAGCACAGGGGACTCCTATCCCAGAGGCTGTAATTCTGCCTATCAAAGGGAGCAGGGGGCTTTTAAAGAGGTGATTCATTCCATGTGTTTTGTCAGGAGTTGTAATTCACTTGTTAATTTCACTTGTTAATTTCTGAGATCTTTCTGGTGCTATTCCCAAAGTCTGAGTACTATTTTGTTCCTGTGGTGGGTGTGTGCTTAAGGACAGATAAGTTCACCTAGGATGGGGAAGAAAGGTAATCCTCTTTCCCCTAAGATTAGGGAGAGAGAGAAATTAGGGAGGAACAGGAGAAAGGAAGAGAAAGAAACATGACAATTTTAAAAATAAATTGCAATGGCAGAAAGGAAAAGGCTATATTCAAAGCATAAAGTGAACCACTGATAGTACTGCAGATTGTAGGGTGCTCTCAGTACCACCAAAATAAGCAATTCTACACTGTCCCTTGGCATCAGGAATTGACAGAAAGTAATATATCTGGTAGATGAAGCTTAATCTTGTTGCTAAGAGATCTGGGAAGAGAAACATCTGACATTTTCAGATTTTATAGTAGACTCATAAGATGAGGAATAATCAATCCCAAGGGGTAGAGGTTGAGGTAACTGGTAGGGGGGACGAAAAAGACAAATACTCATTATATGTACTGAATTATTCCATCTTCCAAAGTATTAAAGGCATATCTATTTAAAATACTACATTCCAAATAAAAGCACAATATCATAGGAATGAAGAAAAATTCTATTTTTGCAAATGACACAAATGGGCCCAAACAAGTTATACTAAAGGCAGGAATGGTGCTACATGCCTGTAATTCCAGCTACTTGGGAGTCTCAGGCAGGAGGACTGCAACTCTGAGGCCAGTCTGTGTATCTTACCAAGACCCTATCTCAAAATTTAATTTTTTAAAAAGGGGTAGGGATGTAACTCAGTGGTTGAGTACTTGCCTAGCATGCACAAGGCCCTGAATTAAATCACCAATATCACAAAAACAATAACAACAATTCCCCCCAAATTATAGCAATTCACATAGGCAGACAGTGATATCTGACCTTTTATCAGTAATTTTAACCTACATACTAACAGTTATTTAAAAGCAGTTACATTCAAATAAAAGCATGGAGATGAACAATTTTGAACTAAGAGAAGATAGATTTAGTAAAGAAAAATTCTAGCAGCTCTCTCATAATTTCATCCATCATTTAAAAAGATGTGTGTGCCAGACACTAGAGATACATATAGATGCTTAAGAGAAAATAGACACGTAAACAACTGAGTGTAATAAAAAGTTGTGAATATTATGCTTTCTCTGGAGGTTCAAAGAAATGATGCCAGATGGGGTGGGGGATGATGCCAGAGGGAAAGACACAAAGACAGAAAATGCTTTTTTGATGAAATAGTTTTAAGTTCTTGAATGATCAGATGAAAGATAACAGACAAAAAAAGGCAAGAGGAAGAATAAAAATTCCACCTCAATACAAGATAGTCCTAGTTCCATAAATCTCTTTAAACACTGTTTCAAAACAGAAGTAAAAAATAAAAGCTCATTTAAGTGCATATCAAGTGCAAAAGAGATGCCAGGCAAGTTGATCACTGAAATTTATTTTTTGGAAAAAAAAAAAAAAAAGAAAAATATGGATGCAGTTAGTCACAAATTCTTCCCATCCCCAAATTCCTGACCCTGGATTTTTCTCACCAGGACATGAAATTTTACTTTTTGTTTGTTTGTGTGCTGGGGATTGAACCGAAGACCATGCTACACAAACACTCTACCACTAAGTTATACCCTCAACTCAGTTCCTTACTTCTTGAATCTGTGCTGGCATTGTGAATTGGCTTTGGTCAATAGAAGTGACAGCAACAGAACACTGTGTCAGTTCTCTGCCTTAAACATATCTCACATATCCTCTTGTGGAAAAAGATCAACATATGAATAACCACAATACAATCTGCTATAAAAGGAGAGACCTCATGGTAAAGGCAGCTCAGCTGACAACCAAGGTAAGCCAAACTGGCCCAGACCACTAGGACCAAGTAGCTGAACAGACTAAATTGCTGTCCCTCAGAATCAAAAGCCAAATAAATGGTGATTATTTTAAGCCAGTAAGTGTGACGCTTTGTTACACAGCAAAAGGTAATTGATGCAATGGTTTGATGGTTTGGAAAATATTCAGACAGATAACTTTCTATACCCAAAGGTGTTTTATTCACCATTATGAAATTTCTAAAGCAGAGAACTAATAAGGAAGAATTTTCAGACTTCTCTTATCAGCATATTTCTGAAAATGTCCAGTTATTTAAAAAATGGGTGAGAGGTGCTCTAAAAAGTATAAGTACTCAAAAATTCATCAACAGTAGAATGGTTAGAAAATGTGGTATATTCTCACAATGAACTATTATAAGCAAAAAGACTGAACAAATTACAATTACATACAGCTATATGTATGACTCTCACAACCTCCAAAGTATCTAATGTATAACTCCATTTGTATAAAAATTAAACAAAAGCAAAACTAATGAAAGAAACATAGTGGTTAGTCTTGAGAAGTTTGAGATTAGAAGACAGCACAAAGTTTTCAGGGACTAGATATGTTCTGAGTATTGATTTGAGTGCTATTTACAAGGTTGTGTGTTTAAACTGACAAAATTCATTGAGCTGTAAATATATGACTGGTGTACTTTTTTTTTTTTTTTTTTTTTTGCAGTGTTGGGAATTGAACCCAGGGCCTCACACATACTAGGCAAGCACTTTACCACTGGGGGACATCCCCAGCCCACTTTGTATACTTAATAAAACATCTTAGAAAATATGTATTAGTAGGCTGGGGTTGTGGCTCAGTGGTAGAGCACTTGCCTAGCATGTGTGAGCACTGGGTTTGATCCTCAGCACCACATATAAAGAAATAAAAATAAAGGTCCATCAAACAAAAAAAAACCATATTATTCACCAGTGCCATGGCATATGCCTGTAATCCTAGCAATTAGGGATGCTGGGAGGGAGGAAGATACAAGTTTGAGACCAGCCTCAGCAACTCAGTGAGGCCCTAAGCAACTAAACAAAAAGGAAAAAAATAAAAAGGGCTGGAGATGTGTTTCAGTGGTAAAGTGCCCCTGAGTTCAATCTGCAGTACTGCAAAAAAAAAAAAGTATATATTATCCTAGTCTATATAACTGACAATTACTACACCATTTATTTATTTATATTAGTATACCCCAAAAATGTTTAAAAATTGTCAAAAATACACAAAAATAGAATTGTATACATCACTCTATTTTGGTTAGTATTTCTACTGATCTATCTTTCAGTTCAACAATTCTTAGTTTAAAATAAGTAAAAAGAAACAAAACAAGCCAGGCATGGTGGCACACGCCTGTAATCCCTGTGGTTTGGGAGGCTGAGGCAGGAGGATCACGGGTTCAAAGCCATCCTTAGCAACTTAGTGAGGCTCTAAGTAACTCAGTGAGGTCCTGTCTCTAAACAAAATACAAAAAGCGGGGGGGGGGGGGGGGGGGGGGGGGGGGGGGGGGGGGGGCTGGCAATGGGGCTCAGTGGTTAAGCAACCCTGGATTCACTGCCCAGTACCCACCCCTCCACCAAAAAAAAAAAAAAAAAACCCAAAAAAACAGAACAACAAAAACAAGTCCAGGGCTGGGGATACAGATCAGCTGGTAGAGTGCTTGCCTTGCAAGTACAAGGCCCTGGGTTCAATCCCCAGCACCGCAAAAAAAAAAAAAAAACAAGTCCAGGTGCATGCTAGTGATTCCAGCTACTGGGGAGGCTGAGGCAGGAAGATTTTAAGTTTGAGGTCAATCAGCAACTCAGCAAGGACCTAAACAAATTAGCAAGACCCTGTCTCAAAATAAAAAATAAAGTGCTGGGAATGTAGTTCAGCGGTGTAAAGTGCCTTCGGGTTCATTCCCAAGTACCAAAAACAAAAGAAACAACAACAACAAAAACCCAAACCCTAATATACCTCACTTCCTAGTATAAACATACCACCTATCAAACCAAAAACATCTGGAGCAGGGGAGAATCTGGAAAATAGGAATAAGCATGTTTAAAAGCATGGGTATATGACTTCTCCTGAAGCTTTCCCTGAAATCAAAGAATCTTTTCCCCACTTGATATTCTGCATAAGCAGTTACCTGACAGAAGCAGGTTGGGTTTTGGGTTTCAATAGTTCAATTTACATACCATCAAAAGTACTATATCTACTTCAAAAATGAACAACAACAACAAAAATCTAACTAGAATGCACAGGCAGGTGGTCAGAAAGACCAAGGAAAGAAGAGGACAGTGACTAAAAAACAAAACAGCATACTCTGCTAGAAAAACTACCATTCTCTCCAGCAGCAGGAATCTCCTGGTGGGTTCTCCCTTGGGAAAATTCCAATGGTGAAATTTAGAAGAACCAACTGCATTTGCACATTTCATTTGCACATACTCACTCAGATGGTATTCAGAGTTTTATCATTATCATTCCAGAGGCTATTGTTTATTGGATTTTCTTTTCTTTTTTGGTAGCAGGGATTGAAACCAGGGGAGCTTACACTAAGCCACCTCCCCAGACCCTTTTAATATTTCATTCAAAGACAGGGTCTCACTGAGTTGCTTAGGGCCTCACTAAATTGCTGAGGCTGGCTTTGAACTTGAGATTCTCCTGCCTCAGCCTCCTGAGTCACTGGGATTTCAGGCGTGTGCCACCTCACCTGGCTTAGGATTTTTCTTTTTCATTCTCTTGAACACTAGTACATATTAGGGTGAAGAAATGTGAGACAGCACTGAGAAGACCTGCTTAATACAGTGTAAAACACTTATATAGCATTTAAGGATAAATCATGTTTTTCTCTGCTATTATTCTCCTAGGAGAAAACCAAGCCAATAATGACACATTCATGAAGCTTACCTAAGTCCTAATATGTCTTTCTTCTTGTGTTTTGAGATTAGGTAGGAACAGAAAACCACCTGTTACTGAATTAATATAAGACCGTGAATAAAACAAGTATGGTAATGATAATGCAGTATTTTATTACAGTATTAAAAGAACAATATCTCCCTTAAGTTAAATCTATAAAATTAGTGTAACTTTAATCGATAGCGCAATTATGGGAACAATATATCAGAACACTTTTAAAGTCAGTCTAGAAAGGATATGAAGACAATTTTGCCCTGTTACAATAATCTTTTACACAGCATTTACTATGTTGTATAAAATAAAAAGAGCTTTACATATATTAATGCATTTCCTTCTCACAATAACCCAAAATGTATGTTCCTTATCTTACAGATGAGACTGAGGTCTAGTGAATTTAAATAACTTGCACTAAGTCATTTAGCTGGTAAATGCTAGCATTTACTAACATTCAACTAGGCTGCTGACCCCTGAGTTAAGCTCTTAATTATCATGCTATGCCTCCTCCCAGACATTACATTTCATCAAGAAATGTGATATATGGTTGGAGTTGTAGCTCAGTGGTAGAGTGCTTGCCTAGCACGTGTGAGGCACTGGGTTCGATTCTCAGCACTGCATATAAATAAATTAATTAATTAAAGGTCCATCAACAATTCAAAAAGAAATATTGAAAAAAGAAATGTCCTAAGATGATGTAATAAGTGAACTAACAAAAAAGAACAGGAGCAGAAACAGACCTAAAAATGGCATCTTTAGAATAAGAGTCAATTTGTGATAAGAGCAGGCTCACATAATCTAGTTACTTGGGAGGCTGAGGCAGAAGGGTCATAAACTCAAGGCCTGCCTGAGCAACCAGCTATATCCTGTCTCAAAATAGAGTTGGGGACGTGGCTCAGTGGTTAAGTGCCCCAGGGCTCAATCCCTGGCATAATCAATCAATAAACAAATAAATAAATAAAATAGAATTTTAAAAATTGTATGAAGAATAGTTCAATCCTTGGCTAAGTGTGAAGGCACATGCCTATAATCCTAATGATTTGGGAAGCTGAGGTGGGAGGATTGCAAGTTTGAGGTCAGCCTCGGCAATTTAACAAGACCCTAAATAACTCAGTGAGACCCTATTTCAAAATAAAAAATAAAAAGGGCTAGGGATGTGTTCAGTGGCATAGCATCCCTGCATTCAGTACCAGTCCTAAAAAAATTAACAACAACAACAAAGAAGTAGTAGCTATACCCTTAATTCCTTTTCTCATTTAAGATACCTTCTTCCACTCAGAAGACTGAAGGTTTAATTCTCTGGAATAGAGTGCTTCAGGCATAGTGGAGGACACAAGTACCAAACCTAAAATAAGGGTATAATATGTGAATATAAGCATACTGACTGTAGACAGCTGAGTCCATAGACCCCTTTCTCACTTGGCCCAAAGAAAGCTGGCAGACAGTCTTCACCGTCCTCCAAGATTGGAAGAGGCTTTTCTAAGGAATTTGGAAAACCCATAAGTAAAGATCTAAAGATATTGATATCTGGGGTTCCTCTACTTAACAGCCATCTCACTGTGAAGCTCCATAAATGTGTCCTGCAGATGCACTCAGAACTTCCAACACATTTCTCAGTACTCCATCTTAAAGATATTTAAAACATGAGCAGACATCAAGGATTCCAGACATCTGAGAAAAGTCTCTGACATAAAAGAGATCAAAATCATCATATTATAAATAGGCTTGTATCAGCTAAAATTGAGATTCTTATTCTTTATTTTTTATTTTATTTTTTTTATGTGGCGCTGAGGATCGAACCCAGGGCCTCACGAGTGCTAGGCGAGCGCTCTGAGGTTGTAGCACGGAGCCACAACCCAAGCCCCGAGATTCTTATTCTTCACATTGCTCAGTTCATTCATACATTTAGTTATTATTTATTGGGCCAGGTACTATTATAGATATGTGCTTGAGAAACAAAGATGCACAAACCAAAATAAAACAAGTTTCTGCCCTGGTAGAGCTTATATTCCAGTAGGTAAGAGTCAGACAATAAACATAATTAAGAACACACAGAGGGCTGAGGATACAGCTTGATGATAGAGCACTTGCCTAGCATGTGAGGCCCTGACTCAATTAACTGCAATCAATCAATCAATCAATATAAATAAAATACACATATAGGAAATTAGAAGATTAGTGCTCTGAGAAAAAATAATGGGACAGGGTAAAGAGGCAGTTGCAAATTAAAAATAGGGTGACATTTGAGTAAAGACTTAGGAGTAAGGAAACTTAGTAAAGACTCAGTGGATGCTACTAATCTCTAAGAGAATTCTAGTAGTCAGACTGTTGATGTAAGAACCGTACAGGGGATCTGCTGTTCATTAAATAGCAAAGTTCAGTCTGACTGAAGGGAAACAAGAGGGGAAAAACAGAAGATAAGGCCACAAAGGTATGGCAGAGAGAAGCGTGGATCATGTAGGGTCTTATGAGGTCACTGGATCTTTCTCTAAATGAAATGAAGAGCCAAAGTAGAATTCTGTACAGAGGAGTGACATTAGACAAGTTTCAAAGAAACTACTGCTGCTGAGTTGAAAAGAGACTATGTGAAAGCAAAGGATGCACCTTGGAAAGAGAGGGAATGGAATCTCTCAGAATTTTAGAGTTGACAAAGGCCTTGGAAACACTTTTCTTCCAAGTTCTTCAGAAAGCTAAGTGAATTTTCCCAAAGTTATGCAGGCATAACTCACTTTGCTTTGGGTAGTCTCTTGGTGCTTTCAGACTCATCATCTAATTTTGTACTTAAAAATCTTCTGGCCAGTTCAAAGGGTAGCTGATAGCTGACATTCATTTATAAAACAGCTGGCCAAAATTAGAGATTAGGTCTATGATATTCTCTCTCAGTACTTAATCCAAGTTATGGAGTGAACAAACTGACAAAAAAGGGCAGAAACAAACCCAAAAATACACAGAGTCTGCTATCATGTCCATAAGATCACAAAGTACTAAATAATCTAATTCAGATCTTCATATAATGGAAATGACTCATTTCTACATTATCTAATCCATAACAGAGCCAAGTCTATGAAAGGCAGTCTGTGTATGTTAAGGGGAGGGATATACATTACAAATTAAGAAAAAGAACCAGTAATTTTGAGGTCAATGGGAAATAGCAATTTTGCTTCCCATGATACTGTGTGTTCAGGTCTCTTCCCCTCCTCTTTCTCATCCAAGTCTCACGTGCAAATTCCTCAAATAAGAAGGCAACTGATAAACAACCAATTCTCATAAGATGGTTGTTGATAATGGCTCAACGTATTATCGCTCTCCAGGAGTATGTGTACTTTAACAAGAAACAGAAAACCTTCAAGTCTTATCAAGTTAACAGGGACTGGGCTGGGGAGATAGCTTAGCTGGTAGAGTGCTCGCCTCGCAAGGACAAGGCCCTGGGTTCAATCCCCAGCATGGCAAAAAAAAGTTAACAGGAACTATTACTCTGAAAAAGATCTCAGCACTGCCTCAAATCACACTAAATAAATTCAAACTAAACAACTGTTTCTTAATGATCTATCATACTGTTAATTGCAAAGACAAGACATATTTCTTACCCTGAAAACTCTACACCTAGCAACAGAAGACCACACAGGAAGTATTAGCTTTTATTGTCTGCTATACATTAGGTAGTAAGTTAACTGCCTATTCCTTCCCTGTTTTTCCTTCTCCCTCTCTTCCTCCCTTTCCAGATGGGGTCTTGCTATTTTGCCCAGGTTGGTCTCAAACTCCTAGACTCAAACTCCTTGACTCCAGTGATCCTCCTTCCTCAATTTTCCAAGTACCCAGTACTACAGGTGCACACCACCATGCCAGACCTGAACTAACTGGTTTTCATGAGCAATATCTACCAATATTGTGGCCATGACTACCATAATCATTATCTCCATAACTGCATTTAATCTTAATTTCGCTATATGAAGTAGTAAATAGCTTCACAGATGAGAAAACTGAGGTTTAGAGAGGCTAAGTAATATGCTCAAGGTCATAACACCTATTCAGAGCCAGGACTGAAACTCAAGTCTGCCTGATTCTATTAACTCCTATATAATATTCAGTATTTCCATAACATTGATAAGAAAAGTTTAATTTCACCTGGAAGTCTTAGGGGTTGGCTAACAAAAAAATATGCTATAAAGAGGAAGTTACATTTCAGCTTGGTCCTGAATGACAGGGTGAAGTTTTGTTGAGGTAACAAATGATGAGAGTCTGAACATAGGAACTAGCAGTAAGTATAAAGAGGGGATCTCTGTTTCTTGACTGTCATGAGGTAAGCAGCTTTGCTCTGTTATGCCCTTCTGCCATAATGCTTCACCTCAGACTGGAAATGATGCAGTTCGCTGACTGTGAACTGAACCTCTGAAGCTGTGAGCCAAAACAAACTTTCATCCTTAAAAAAAAAAAGAAACAAACAACCAACAACAGAGAAGAGGTATAGTAAAGAGATGTGTAAGACAGTAGGAAATAGTCAATCAAGGATCCTTTGGAGGTGTAGGGATTGTGGCTCAGTGGTAGAGCACTTGCCTAGCATGTGTGAGGCACTGGGTTAGATTCTCAGCATCATTATACTAGATCTGAACAGTGAGGAAAACGTTATCAAGGACAACTCAAAGTTTCTAGTTTCAGTGACTGGGAAGTTGTATTCCCATTACTGAAACTGAGAAAGCAATGCGGAAGTAATAGTGAGAGGTAGTCTTTGGGGCTGAATAATAATTGGACTTGGTAAGTCTGAAGTATATTTGAAAAATTAAACAAGAAATCTATTAGGCACCTGGATATCATTGTTGAATTTAGGAAAGCAGTCAGGGTAAGGGGATAGATACTTAGGAGTCACTGCTTTTAACAATAGTAGTTTTAAATAATGAATGCAAAAGAGATTATACAGGTAGCCCTCATGGCGTCTTACATACCAAACCAAACCAAACACTAAGATCACACTGAATTCTGAAAACAAGCAAGGCTGTAACACATGTCTACAAATCAACAAACTCAACCCTACTATTTTCACAGATAAAAGAGAGATTGCTAGAATAGAGTGTCAATTGATGTCTGAGGACAAAGACCCTTATATACTCAAATTAAGTTCTGAACTGGATATTCAATACATATTTGATGAACGGAAAGCATGAAGGAAGGAAACACAGAGAAATCAAACAGAATGACCAAAGTTAACACTGTTTAAAAAGTGGAATGGATATTGGAATCCAAATGTCTCAGTCTTGTATGCTTTATAATCCATAGGTTTCTCTACCAAGTCACCCTCCCTGTATGTCCCTAATGGATTATCTTGTTTTATTTATATATATTTTATGTGTGTATGTACATATATGCATATATACATACATACATATGTATATATAGATATGTATATGTGTGTATACATATATATGTATAGATATGTATATATGTGTGTTTACAGATATAGATATCCAACTACTCTTAAACAAGAGTATAAATGTGTCCCTTAAAATTACATTACTAATAAAAGCCATCTATGAAAAAGTCCTCAGTTAGTTAACATCATACTTAACAAGAAAAGACTGAAAGTTTCTCCCTGAAATCAGAAACAAGTGGATGAAGTGGTATAGGCCTGTAATCGCAGCAACTTGGGAGGATGAGGCAGAAGGATCTCAAATTCAAGGCCAATCTTGGCAACTTGGTGAGACCCTGTCTCAAAATAAATAAATACAAAAGGCTGGGGATTATAGTTCAGTGGTAGAGCACCCCTGGGTTCAATCCCCAGTACCAGCTCCCCCTAAATCAGAAACATGGTGAAGTTGTCTCCTTTTGCCACTTTTATTCAACATTGTATTGGAGGGTACAGCCAGAAAAGTAGGCAAGAAAAAAGATATCCAGATTGGAAAGGAAGAAGTAAAACTATCTCTAATTGCTAATGGTATGATATCATATTAGAAAATCTTAAGGGGGGATGGGCATATAGCTCAGTGGTAGAATGCTTGCCTAGCAAGCATGAGGCTCTGGGATTAATTCCCAGCACTGCAAAAAAGAGAAAGAGAAGGAAAAAGAAAATCCCAAGGAATGCACAAAAACCCTATCAGTTTTTGCAAGACCGCACTATACAAGATCAATGTATAGAAATCGACGGTATTTCCATGTACTAGTAATAAAACTCCAAGTATGAAAGTGAAAAAAAAACTCCATTTTCAAAAGTGTTTAAAAGTACAAAATATTAGGAGATCCAAGATGGCAGTCTAGAGGGAGGCTGCATTCCTTGTTGCTCCGTAACTCAGGTTTTAAGCAGAGGCTATCTGCTTTTCTGTGAGGCAGTCTTTGCTGCTTATCAATTCCCTGCTATTTACCCCATTTGTCCATAGTGATCACCCGCAGTCTATCAGCATATTGACTACTTTTTGAGTGCGGATTGCTCACTGACTGCCACCGATCATCTGCCATTTTCCCATTTGCCTGCCTCTTGCCTGTCCATCGCCTGTTTTTCAACTACTCATCACCCACCACCTGAGGTCCACCTGCCCATCATCTACCTGCAGATCGTCAGCTGCCTGCTGTTGTGTGGAAGTCCACTGTCACAGTACCCACAAGTTTGGTTACACGTGGATGCCGCCATTTTGAGACAACAGCTATGACCTGCAGGACCCCTCAGCAGACTGACCCAGCTCCGCTTCCAGGACCGCTCAGTCAGAAAGTACAAAATATTTATAAATAAGTTTAACAAAAGAAGTACAAGATTTGTTCATTAAAAAATAAAACATCATTGAAAGAAATTAAAGAAGTCCTAGATAATGGAAAGACAATGGATTGGAAGATTTTTAAAAAATATTTTGTTTTAGTTGTAGATGGACACAATACCTTTATTTTATTTTTATGGTGCTGAGGATTGAACCCAGGGCCTCGTATATTCTAGGCGAGCGCTCTATGAGCCACATCTCCAGCCCCATGGAAGATTTTATATTGCTAAATTATGGCACACTCCAAACTGAGTGACAGATTCAACAAAATCTGTATCAAAATTTAACTGGCTTCTCTGCAGAAAATGGTAAGCTGATTTTAAAATTAATGTGAAAATACAAAGCATTCAGAATACCTAAAAAACAATTTTGAAAAGAAGAACAAAGTTGGAAGACTCATAATTCTCGATTTCAAAACTTCACTGCAAAAATATAGTAATCAGGGCTGGGGAGATAGTTCTGCTGGTAGAGTGCTTGCTTTGCAAGCACAAGGCCCTGAGTTCGATCCCCAGTAACGCAAAAAAAAAAAAAAAAAAAATAGTAATCAAAATTGTAGCTGGGTGTGACAGTACATGAATGTAATCCCAGATACTCAGGAGGCTGAGCCAAGAGGATCAGAAGTTTGAGGAAAGCCTCAGCAACTTAGCTAGACTTTAAAAAAATAAAACAAATAAGAAAATTAAAAATATATAAATAAAAACAAAAAATAAAAATAAATAAAAAGGACTGGGGTTGTAGCTCAATGGTAGAGCACCTCTGAGTTCAATTTCTAATATCACATTTAAAAAAAAAGACTATAACACTGCTATAAGATACATACACAAATTCATGGAACAGAACTGAGAATCCATATAAAAATCCATACATTTACTCTCAATTGGTTTGCAACAAGGGTAATAAGACAATCTAACAGGGAAACAATCTTTTGTCAACAAATGGTTCTTGGAAAATTGTATATATAATGTAAAAGAATGAACGTAGGGCTGGGGATCTGGCTTAGTGGTAGAGCGCTTGCCTAGCAATGTGAGGCCCTGGATTTGTTCCCTCATCCCCCTACCCCCACACACTCTTAACCTATTAAGGGTCAAAAATAAATCTATACATCTATGTAAATATCTAAAAAGTAAAAGCTCTACACTGGTTAACATATAAATCCACACAGAAAATAATATAGGAAAAAAATGAACTTGTTTCTGGGTAGCTTCATTAACCAAAATGTAACTCTAGGAGAAAAGAAAATGTCCCTGTGGATTAGTTTGTCTTAGATTCCATGAAAATTATAAAACAAGAAATATCTTAAGACTGTTTCTTGACCAAGCTCATTGATGAAAGCAAATTATTATATTAACTGATACCACTGACACCTCTTTTCAAAGAGGGATACCAGACCAACATTAAGCCCTCAAAAATAACAAAACTACTATCCCTACACATTCACTTACCACCAGTAATTTAAAAACAAACACCCAGACTTTTAAAGGCAATCACCAACAAAGATAAAAACTTGGTTTGAGACAAACTATAAAAACTCAAACAGAAGATGAATTTCCTACTCCAAGGTGTGAACTCAGCAAATGTAATAAAATCTAGCCAAGGAGGGCCAAATCAGGTCAGTTCTCTAATGAGAAAATTAAAGATGTTTAAAGGAACAAGATTGAGATTCATGAGGTATAGATCATGCCCAAGTCAGTTCAAACCCAATAATGTCTGCCATTATTGGTTTTCTGTCAAGAAAAAAACAAAACAAAACATGGAGCTGGGCAGGTGGTAATACCTGTAACCCCAGCTACTAGGGAGGCTGAGGCAGGATTCCAAGTCTAAGCCCAGTGTGGGCAACTGAATGAGACTGTCTTAAAATAAAAAATTTAAAAATGGCTGCAGATATCCCTCAATGGTAGAGTACTTGCATAGCATGCGTGATTCCCTCAGCATGGATTGGTGGGTATGATAGAATTAAGTAGGATTTTTCTTTTCCTTTTTTTTTTTTTTTTTTTTGGTGGTACTGGGGATCAAACCCAGGGGTGCTCTACCACTGAGCTACATCCCCAGCTCTTTCCAAACTTTTTAAAATTTTGAGACAGGGTCTCACTGAGTTGCCCAGGCTGGTCTCAGACTGGCAATCCTCCTACCTCAGACTCTAGAGTTGCTGGGATTACAGTTGTATGCCATTGTGTTCCGACTAAAACTTTTTAGAAGACATTAACTGTTGGTTTCCATGCCTGAATGCTAAAACCTCATTAGTAGAGAACAGCCTCAAAGAAACATAAAATCATGTGGATGAGTAACTGTACACTGACAAGGTCAAGGCATTCCCACCTGCCAAGTAGACAGTTTACCCTGAGGGCATCAGAGATAGCAATGCTTACACTTTGCCCCAATTTTCTTTCTGACAAAATAGGCTTTTGTCTAAAGTCACCAGATGTCTCAGTGTTAGTTAGCCAAACACCAGAGGCCCAGAACCTAGATAACACAGCTGGAGCATGGTATTCTTACACAAGCATTAAGAAACAATCTCCAGCCCACGACTCTATTGAGCCAACTTTGGCAGCTGCCAGGACCAATAAAGAATAATGAGGGGACAGGGGTCCAGAGGCACAGTTATACTTCTTTTTCCCACAACACTGCTCCCACTTTCCCTTTTCCCCAGATGGCTTACCCTGTTTGCCAGCTCCAGTTCTTACTGGTCTCCTTGCCTTAGCCACCATGACTGCCTATTCCCTTTTAAAAAACCAAGCTAGAAAAGATGGGATTTTAGTAAAACTTAAAAACTTCCAAATACACTGAGGGTTCCTTGTTGGGTATTTTCATAAAGGTTATAAGCCTTGATTTTACCTAGTTAAACCCTTTCTGGCTTTAGTCGTGGCATACAGGCTATTCTAGAAGAGCTATAAAACACTCAATATCCTACTATTTCCTGTACCTTGAAATGTTAATACTAAAGGGGAGGGGAAGAAAAAATAAAACAAGGAAGGAGAAAGGAAAAAAAATTTCCTCTTAGGGCAATGCCCAGACCCCAGAGACCAGGTGGAAACTCTGCCTGCTTCATTTCTAGTCACACGACAGCCAAAACCATTAACAATTGTTCCACTTACAGAGAGCCTTCCACACATTTCTCTTTTCAGCCAACTCTAGAGTCAGGATGAGAAACTTTGTTGGCACAAGCCAGCACTTGTTTATGAGCTCGTTACCACCTTAAAGGCTACTTGGCCCAAGGCCTGCTCTCTCTTTACAGGATCTTTCAAACTTCAAAACAGAATCTTTTCTTGGACTCCTCTCAAAACACTGAGGTGTGTTACTTAACCTATTGCTTTCAGCTTGGGCCCTATCTAAAAACATCTCTAGGGACTAAACTCTCAGGGAGCAGTCAACATCATTTAATATCGAAGGAATTTCTACCCACTCATACAAAGTAAAGACAAACTGAAAAGATTTTATATTAAAGGTAAAAGCAAACCCTTTTGGAAGTAACTTCAGTGGTCATCAGTAAAAGACTAAGATAAGGTGATTGTCTCCTTTGCTGTCACACAGAAATAGGGAATAATAATTCAACTCTGTTTTACACCCAGAATTTATTTTGAAATCTTGTAATAGGAATTTTCCTAAATTGCATTCCATACCCTATTGGCTAAAGTATGAAATGAAAGAAAACAAAACCTGAAAGTCAGAGTCTTAGATTATTCTTTGCTGTCTTTCCATCCTACCATAAATTTCTCTCTTCCCTTAATTCTACCTTGCCAAACTTTAGGAATGTAGTATTTAGTTATAGTTATAGACCAAGAAGTCTGATTCTCTACTTTCTATGAAAATAAAACATTTACAACAGAAAACTGTGCCTATCATATATGTAGAAGTCTGCATTTTCACAAGCTGAACATAGCTATATAAACAGCATCCACCTTTAAAAAAAACAGAGTATTTTAGCAAGGTTCTCAAAACAGAGATTTTGTCCTTCAGGAGACATCTGGCAATGTGTAGGACATTTCTGACTATCTCAACTCTGGGAGTGTGAGGCAGATGCTACTGACATTTAGTGGGTAAAGGAATAAATGCAGCTAAACATCCTATAATACACAGGACCACCCCCAAAACAAATACTTACCTAGCCCTAAATATTAATAGTGCTGTTGCTGAAAAATCCTGGATTACAAATACCCAGAAATTTCCTGGTACTTCCTCTTCAGAAAGGACTTTTACCACTAAAATGCAAGACAACTTTGTTCTGGCATGAAAGCTGCTGTTACATGAAGAGGTGGTATAAAGCATAAAAGACCACAGATGAAACTCATTTGCCCAAAAAATGAAGAGAGGCTTCAAGGAGAAAGGAAAACAAAACAAACATTTGCTGCTGGCCTATATCTATTAGACTATCACATACTATGTATTTACAATGCATTTTGGCTCTATTTTAATCCATACAAAATTTAAGGAAAATGAGATACAAAGAGGTAATTTACAAAAGATCCTCCATCTATAAGTGGTAATGGTGAGATTCAAACACAGGTCTGATTACAATGTCTATGCTTTTGTTTTAATATTATTATGGAAGCTGAGAGTGATCTTAGAGGCTAGGCAGGGAAAAGAAAATACATAGAAAGTGATTTGAAGTAAAATGCAAAGACCACTCTTTCACTGTTCATAAGTCACATGGGAAAGAAACTTTTCCTTAAAATACGCCTCAATACAGTAAAATCAAATAAAACTAACAAACCAAACAATTTCTATAAGATCTTTCAGAGGATTATAAAATGTTTCAGAGACATGTCCCTAGTAATGGGTTTCAGGTGCCCTCCATTACACAGGGAAGTACATTCTAATAAATCATCTAAGTTAGCTTCCTCCTTGGTGTTCTTTAGTTTTATCCTAGGTGCTCTTCATTCAGCACAGACAATGTTTTTCTGGGTAAGTTCACTCACTTCCATGGCATCAATTACCATTTATAGCTTCACATTGGTAACTCTTAAATCTTTATATTTGCAGTTTGCAGGAATATACAATACACAGATCTCAAGGAACATTTTTATTTGGTTCATTCATTCTCTCCTCCAAATTAACTCTACTCATCCTTCAGATATTTACTCAAACTTCATCATGGATATTTTCTCTGATCCTTCCTCTCCCTTCACTTTCAACTTTTTTGCAGGGGCAGGAGGGGAGGGTACTGGGGATCAAATTCAGGGACACTTGACCATTGAGCCATATCCCCAGCCCTTTTTTGTATTTTATTTAGAGAGGGCCTCTGAGTTTCTTAGGGCCTCATGTTTGCTAAGACTGGCTTTGAACTCATGATCCTTCTGTCTCAGCCTCCGGAGCCACTGGGATTACGGGCATGTGCCACCCACTGCACCTAGCATCAGCTCCCAATGTATAGGCCCTTAGCACCCTGTAACTTTTGCTTCTTAATGGTCTTAACAGTGTATAATTACATATGTGATTCATTTTGTCTCTCCTTCTAGACTGTATGCTCCAAGAAGGATGCAATCAAATCTGTTTTGCTTATCATCACATCCGCAGCATATACAATGCAGGTGTCTGAAACATGTCTCAAGTTAAACTCCTAATCCTTTCCTGCAAACTAGCCTTCTTACAGTGTTCCCTCTATCAGTAAAATGTTCCAACAAAAATTTGGCTATGCCTAAAACCTGGGCATGACTCCTGACTTCTTTCTCCTTCAATCTCATCCCAACATGTTATCAGTTACCAAGATACTACCAAGATATTTTGAACTCAAAATCTCTTAAATTCATTCAGTTTTATCTTTTCCTATTAATACTATTCTAATCCAGGTATCCATCAATCTCAACTGTTTTTTGTTAACAGATTCCTAATTACTTCTATCTTGTTCTCCAATCCATTCTGCGGATAGCATCAAGAGTTATTCTTTTTTTTTTTTTTTTAATGAATGTCTTATTGTGTTTCCTAGGCTGACTTTGAACTCAGAATCATGTCTCAGTCTCTCAGATTGCTGGGATTACAAGTGCACATCACCACACCTGGCAAAGAATTATTCTTAAAACTCAAAATCAATCACTTTAATCCACTTAAAAAGTCAAACACTCATTTTCTATAGCTGTGAGGATAAAATCCAAACTAATGAAGTTTCAAGGATCTCTAGCACTCCAGGTTCATCTCTTACCATTCTATACCTCATTCTCTAGTCATAGTGAACTTACTTATAGTTCTTCTATGCTCCAATAATACTTTTACCACTGAGCCTTTGATTATGCTAATCTCTGCCTCAAACACATCTTCTGCCCTCTATTATCATCTGTCAAACTCCTGCTTATCCTTTGAATTTCTTTAAACATCACAGAGATTAAAGATAACTTTCACATGCTTAGGGAGATTTTCCCTGGTCCTACGCTATTCTATACCAGGTACCACTGTTATGTGCACCCATAAAAACTCAAAATCAATCATTTCAATTTTGATCTAGTAACCCATTCGTCTGTTTCCCCCATTACAATATAAACTCTACAGGGCAGTGACCATGACTGTCTTCTTCAGCTCTTCTTCCTTTTTTGGGGGTACTGGGGATCAAAGTCAAGGGTGTGCAATCACTGAACTACCTCCCCATCCCTTTTATTTTTTATTTTGATAGAGTCTCACTAAATTGCTTACAGCCTTGATAAATTTCTGAGTCTGGCTTGAAACTTGGGATTCTCCTGCCTCAGTCTCCCAAATTGCTGGGATTACAGGCATGGATCAAGGTGCCAGGCTCTTCTTCTGTGAAGCGTCTGTTCATATCCTTAGCCCATTTGTTGATTGGGTTATTTGTATTCTTGGTGTAGAGTTTTTTGAGTTCTTTATATATTCTGGAAATTAGTGATCTATCTGAAGTATGAGTGGCAAAGATTTTCTCCCACTCTGTAGGCTTTCTCTTCGCATTGCTGATAGTTTCCTTTGCTGAGAGAAAGCTATTTAGTTTGAATCTACCCCAGTTATTGATTCTTGCTTTTATTTCTTATGATATGGGATTCCTGTTAAGGAAGTCTGATCCTAAGCCAACAAGTTGAAGCAGGCTCAACTCTTTTTTTTTTTTTTTAATCTTTATTTTTTTATGTGGTGCAGAGAATCAAACCCAGTGCCTCACACATGCTAGTGGAGTGCTCTACCACTGAGCCACAACCCTAGTCCTCAACTCTGTATTCTAAGTACCAACAGAGAACATGTCACGTGGTAGTTACTAAGTATTTGCTGGATAAACTAAATGAGTATCTACAAATCTGAATAGCTTGAATAGGATAGCCCTCCAACCTGTAAGTTCAGAGTAATTAATAATTTAATTATAAAGCATCCTAAGTAGGATTTGTTGAATCAGAGAGAATTTTTAAATCAGCTGATGCTATTGTTAAAACAAGAAGTTTAAATTGGGTACAGAGGCACACACCTGTAATCCCAAAGACTCAGGAACCTGAAGCAGGGGGATCACAGGTTCCAGGCCAGCCTCAGCAATTTAGCAAGGTCCTAAACAACTTGGTGACACCATGTCTCAACATATAAAATAAAAAGAGTAGGGGAGATGGCTCAGTGGTCAAGGGTCCCTAGGTTCAATTCCTGGTACCATAAATAAATAAAATAAAAAATAAATAAATAAATAAGGCCAGGAGTCACGGTACATGCCTGTAATTTCAGCGGCTCAGAATGCTGAGGCAGGAGGACAGCAATTTCAAAGTCTCAGCAACTTAGCAAGACCTGAGCAACTTAGTGAGACCCTGTCTCAAAATAAAAAGTAAAAATGGGCTAGGGATATGCTCAGTGGTTAAGTGCCCCTAGATTCAATCCCTGGTACCAAAAATAAATGGGGTTGGGGCTGAAGCTCAATGGTAGAGGGCTTGCCTAGTATACATAAAGCCCTGGGTCTAATCCAGCACCACAAAAACAAACATATAAACAATAAATGAATGTTTCCAAGACAGAGAGGAAGGAGGAGATAAAACTGATATAATACAAGAGACTACTGGAACCTGGCGCAAATTTATCATCACAATCACCCTGACAGTTGATAAATCAGCTTAGACTTATCATTCAGTACCTGTAAAATGAACTCTGGAAATGCTTCTTGAAAGATACAGAAGCACATAAGTAGGATAAATGCAATTATAAGGAATTATATCTAAGAGAAGGTCACTATGAACATATTTTTTAAAATATAATTTAAGCCAGGTTTTAAGCCAAGATAATTTAATTACAGGCACACACCTGTAATTCCAGCTACTAGGGAGGCTGAGGCAAGAGGATTGAAAGTTCAAGGTCAACCTGGGCAACTTTAACAAAATCATGTATCAAAAAATATTTTTTTAAAGGGCTGGGAATGTAGCTCAGAGGCCTAACATGGGCAACATTCAAAAGAAAAAAATAATAAAGGTAATTTAATTTTACTGTGGAGTCAGTTTATACTAGACACCACATTAAAATCTAAGTTTCTGGGGCTGGAGTTGTGGCTCAGTGGTAGAGCGCTTGCTTTTAGTACATGTGATGCACTGTGTTTGATCCTCAGCACCACATAAAAATAAATAAATAAAATAAAAGTACTGTGTTCACCTACAACTAAACATATATATATATATATATATAAATATAAAAGATTATCTAAAATTCTATCATCTCTTGCTATCAGAATCTGAACTATCCTGATCTCAAAATCTAGACAAAATCATCCCTAGTGGGTGTTAAACTAGACATTTGTTATTTTTCTGACCAACAGGAAGCAGGTAGGTAGTAAGGAAAGCACTAAGATGTGTTTGTTGTTAAAAGCAAACCATCAAAATTTATATTCAAGCATTCATTCCTCACTAGCCCAAAGCCTAACCCTACTACCTCTTACCACTACCTTTTGAATACCTCTTAGGCTGCTTTCCAGTTGTAATTCAATAAGCTTTCATTAGTATCAAAGCTCTATGGGAGAGATTAAAATGTGATCTGCCTGGTCCTTTTCTCCTGTTTTGGGTCATTAGATATGAAACAGGAAGAAAGGTGGAATATGACTAGGGAACAAGAGTCAAGAAGAAATCTGAAAATTTTAGTCAAATATGAAAATGTCATTTGGCATTATTCTCCCACTATTGTTCTATGCTTTTTCCTACTTTGAATGCCACCTCAAGTAACTGAGTACAAACTAGAGCCAGTCCTAACTCAGCTTCTAAACGACAGTCAGTCTTAGCCTCTGTGACATGAGGGCATTCACCTACTTAGTTATAGGGATATGATTAGAGGGTTGGGAGGTGACATTAAGTCTCCTCTGTTCTTACCTCCCACCCCAACCCCAACTTTTGAAAAGCAGCTCCATTTCACAAATGCTGAGGGGCAAACACCAAGAGCTTCTCAACTCAATAAGCTCAGAATTTCTATTTCTGGGAGTTTTGTCCCAGCTAAACTGCTTCCCAGGGAGAGGCAAACTGCATATTTCTTTGCCCTCAGTGATGCTGTCTTGGCCTATATCCAGAGTCATTTTTACTCATTTCTTCAACACAGAGGTTAGGGATATAACTCAGTAGCAACACACTTGCTTAGCACACACAAGGCCCCAAGTTCAACCTTTGGCACCAAAACAACAATAACAAAGCCAAGGAAAGCAGTCCTTCAACATGAAAACCTCTGTCTCTCCAGTCCATTTAGGCAAATGCAGTATCTTGTCCAAGAGTAGCCACTAATACACAGCCAAAAGTATAACAGTAGCACCAAGCTTTCAAATGCAGTATACAATCCACAGCAGTGTCATCTTCAAGTAGTGGGTAGCAGCAATTCTGACCTGAGTACACCCTCATTGTCAAAAGTAGTACAGTGGTCTTGACAATGTTGTGCCCAGAATGTAACCAATGACAAAAGTAAAACATATAAAAACAAATACTACTTTTAAATACTTTCAATTGGGGCAAATGGAGAAGCCCATCCTAAACCTGCATAAATATATCTGTTTAAGACAACAACAACTATAAAAATGAGTTTATAACTATTAAAGTAGCTGGGCATGGTGGTACAGGTCTGTAATCCCAACAACTTGGGAGGCTGAGGCAGGAGGATGGCAAGTTGGAGGCCAGACAAAATTAAAAAAATAAATATAAGGGCTGGGGATAGAGTTCAGTGATAAAGTGCCCGTGGGTTCAATCTCCAGAATCAATCAATAAGTAAAAGTAAGCCTCATATGGTGGCAGACATCTTTAATCCCACCTATTAGGAAGGCTGAGATAGGAAGATTGCAAATTTGAGGCCAGCCCTGGCTCAGCAAGACCCTGTTTCAAAATAAAAGATAAAAAGGGCTATGGATGTAGCTCAGTGGTAGAGCACCCTGCTTCTGGATTCAATCCCCAGTACCACAAAAACAAAACAAAAAAACCCACAATGGGATAAAAAGGCATGGTTTAGAGTCTACTGAATGTCAGAGAAAGAAAGCGAAGCCAGGTGTGGCTGCTCAAGAGGCAAGAGGCTGAGGCAGGAGGATCGACCGTTCAAAGCCACCCTCAGCAATTTAGTGAGGACCTAAGCAATTTAAAAAACAAGACCCTGTCTCAAAAGAAAAAGGGATGGGGATGTGACTCAATGGTTAAGTGCCTGTTATGGTTTAGATGTAATGTCCCCCAAAAGTTCACGTGTGTGACAATGCAAGGTTTGGAGAAATGATTGGGCTCTACGAGTCTTAAACCTATCAGTGAATTAATCCCTGATGAGATTAATTGAAGTGGTAGGGTATGGCTGGAGGAGGTGGGAATTGGGGCGTGGCTTTGGGGCATAAATTCCTATGGATACCTCTCTCTCTGCTTCCTGATCATCTTGTGAGTGCTTCCCTCTGTCACACTCTTACACCATGATGTCCTGCCTCACCTTGAGCCCGAGGAATGGAGTCGGCTGTCTATGGACTAAGACTTCTGAAACCCTGAGCCCTTAAATTTTTCTTCCCTAAAATTGTTCTGGTCAGATCTTTTAGTTGCAGTGGTGAAAAAGTTGATTAAAACACCACCTCTGAGTTCAAATCCTGGTACCAAAATTTAAAAAAAAAAAAAAATAGGAAAGAAAATGAGAGGAGCCTCAAAGGAGCTACCAAATGCACTGGGCCTAAGAAAGAGAAACTAGGATCAGGAATATTTATGTTGTTGTTCATTCTGTCTGCAGGATGACTCAAGGGTAAAACCTGATATTATCACATAAAAAGAGTTTTATTTCTTCAGTGACCAAGGGAATCTAAAGAGAAGGGATTTGTAAGTACTGAGGAACATGAAGGTTGAAATTGAAAAGTAAATACTATGGATTCTATAAATGGACATGTAAATTTCCACTAACAAGATAATCGGAATTCTAAGACTTCCTCTTCTGTCATAAAATACTTTTGAACCATGAATAGCCAACTGGGTAAATACATTTACCATAATAAATTCAACTATATGTAGCTGGCAAAAATAAAAGAGAGAACAATGTGAACAGAATGGGTCTTACAACAACTCTAACTTGTTGAGTATATGCTCTGGAGAGAGCCAGAGATGGGACACTTAAACAGTGTATTTATTTAATCTAGTTTCTATTTCCATGCACTTCTCATAGCATAAGCATTTCACTAAGCTTAGGATAAATTCTAGTATTTAAAAATACATATTTTTCATTAATACAGTTTTTTTTAAGATGGACACAATACTGTTAATTAATTTATTTTTATGTGGTGCTGAGGCTCAAATGCAGTGCCTCACGTGAGCTAGGCAAGAACTCTACCACTGAGCTACAATCCTAGCCCTCAATATAGTTCTTAAACACAATCCAACTTTCTTTTTTAAATATCTATTTTTTCACTTTAGATGGACATGATATCTTTATTTTATTTATTTATCTTTATGTGGTGCTGAGGATCAGAACCCAGTGCCTCACACATGCTAAGCAAGTGCTCTACCACTAAACTACAACTCTAGCCCACAATTCCAAAGTTTCTATGAAGTCTTCAACTTAAGAAACAATTTCAATGCCAGAGAAAAGAATCAGTTGTTTGAATTTATAGCCAACATGGCGTCACCCTAAATAATTCTGAAGAGTAGTTTCTGGTTGAGAGCTTTACACTTTGGCTTTAAAATCTGATCTCTGTAAAAGACGGGAAAAGAAAGGAGAGATAACAGAATAACAAAAGAAAATTTCTCAGTCTCTTTCTGAAATTGAAATTAGCAGTCATCTTGTTTGATTTCAAATCCCTACACCCTAAATACAAGCACATATGTATAAGCAAAATGAAAAAATGCCTTATGGCATATTTTTTCTAAAATAGACACTCTACCAGATGTTTAGAAATCTGCATAGGGATTGAGTTAAGATGTAGTCTAATATGGTGTATATAAATGTGCAGTCACTTTGTATGATGACTTTTCCCCCCACATTTGCCAATTTTTCATCTTACTCAGTGGTATATACATTGGAGATACTCCAAAACCTAAAGAAGATCTCCAAGTGTAGGTTAATATAAACTCTGAGAGTAAAGGTAATATATGTATTAGAACTAAAAATCAAGTTTTATATTTCATTACGAGAATAATAATTTTGGCCAAAATTGGTCATCCTACAATGTTGGTAAGAGAGTTCACAGTATATTCAAGTATGTGTTCATCTCTAATAACAATTAGCATTCTGAATACTTTTCCTTAAGTATGAGACTTAAAATATCAGCATGTAATACTTTATACCCAAAAACATTTAATTCTCTTCTTGACTTCAAAGAAACTATGTTTCTTAAAAACAACATTAAAGAACTAAGAAACAGAGTTTTCTGCTATTTCTGTACAGTAATGTTTCTGTGAGGTGAAACAGCATGTTTCATTTAAATGTGTCTAGCAGCAGACTCAGGAATAAGGTCTTTTATGCATAGCAGCATTACTTTACTTTGGAATGTCATGAATTTTCAGAAAAATAGGAATGCCTTTGTCAACATAAACACAGAAATACATTCGTAAACCAATCAGAAATAGGTGTGGTGGCACACAGTGTAATCCCAGCAACTAGGGAGGCCGAGGCAGGAGGATTCAAAATTTGTGGCCAACTTGGGAAACTTAGTGAGACTTTGACTCAAAACAAAAAATAAAAGGGATGAAGATGTAGTTTAGTGGTAGAGCACTCTTGGGTCCAATCCCCAGTATACACAGCAAAACATCACAACCACCACGACAACAAATAAAAAACAACAAGAAAAGAAACTGCTTTTGGATTAGCAAGAAATTTTGATTATCCAAATCTGTCTTCTGCTCTACTAAACTACATGAGGTGGGGGGGATGACAAAAACAACCAAGTTACCTATTTATGATAAATAGATCTTGTCATGAAAATTTTCCTAAAAAATTCTGGAACAATATTTTAAAACTAAATCATAAATGTTAATATAGATGCTATACCTTAAAGGCTTATAATTGTCCAAAATTCAATAATTAGTTCTCCTAATTAAGAGGAAATTGAGAAGTCAGGGTCATTATAGCTCTCTTCCTAAATGACTGACCCCAACAGAAGCTAGTTGAACAGCATAGTTTGAACAATGAAAAAAAGAGAGTTGGAGAACCCTGAGCATATGACATAAAACCCTTAAGAATCACATGATGCCAGCTGTGGTGGTACTCCCTTGTAATCCCAACAATTTAGGAAGCTGAGGCAAGAGGATCATAAATTTGAGGCCAGTGTGGGCACCTTTAGAGAAACCTTGTCTCAAAAATAAAATGGATTGGGGATGTAGCTAGGTGGAAAAGTGCACCTGGGTTCAATCCCCAGTAACTAATACATACACTCCCTCCCCCAAAGAAGTATCTTAATCCTCATTCTTCTCCTGACTGCTCAGGCTACCTGTGCTAATAATCCCCTCAAAGGGCTCTTGCACTCTACAAGGATTAGCAGAGAAACAAAAAACTTCCTAAACCAAAAGCAATCATATTATCTCCCCCTCATATCTTAGGAAAATAATTCAGAAGGAACTGATTAAACATCAAAGGAACTGATTTTTGTGGAAAATGGTTTAGCAAGAGTAGTGGTTCTTCAACCTGAGATCAGTCCCTCTACCTAAAGGAGTTCAATAAACACTAACCTATCAATTAAATAATAAAAATCTCAAACCTCAATGGTTGTAAATGCTCTGAATCAATCTCTCCTTTTAAGCCTTCCTGGAAATCAGAAGGAGTTGGAATATTATCATAAATTCATATTTGCCAAAGACTTCAAGGAGTAAAATGAAGAATTCTTCAAAATGAAGTCTCTTATTAAAGATATCTTTTTTCCTTAATTTCACTATGACTGTGCACCTCACTAGGTTCAAGGTATCCCATGCCTCAGCCTCTCAAGTAGCTGGGACTGTACTGTGCTGAAGTATCTAGGCACCATGCTGAGTGCTTAACGTTCTTAATCCTCACAATAACCATAAGAGGTCAGTGTTATTACTCCCACATTACAGATAAAATTGTGAAGCTTAGAAAGGGTAAATAATTTAAATATCTCTTCTGCTTTCAAAGTCCCAAAATCTTAGATACTCCTTCCAGTTTTAGGTTATCTGTCAGTTTGTCCCTAAAGAGTAAAAATATATCTGGTCATCAAAGAAAAAAGAATCACACCTACTATCCACGGTTACTTTTCATTCCTTAAAATTTCTGATAAAATTTATTTTCAGTTTTAAGACAGAAAGGTGCTCTACAATACTGGATCTGAAACTTCAGTGTGTCACAAACAAAAGAGCAAATGTAAATTGCTGGGTCTCAAGTCTAAAATTTCTGTTTTGGGGACCTGGAATGAGTTCTTAGATTTGAATTTTTTTTTTTTTTAAACGTACTATAGGGCTTATTTATTTACTTTCATTTAGATTTGAATTTTAACAAATTCTCAGACATGTTGATATTACAAGGCGTACTGTTGTATAACATAGGAAAAGGAAGTAGTTCCCTCTCACGTAAGCTACCAACTCATGTAAAAACACTTCTCTATAGTACTTTCAACAACAAACCCACTTAGGGCTTAAAAATACCTCCAGAACCTAAATGCTAAAAATTCTTTTTTTTTTTTTTCCCCTCCAACTTTGCAAAGGCTATAATGGCACTATTAACATTAAGGTGGTAGAAATTCAGACAATGAAAAATTACAGACAGAATGTATGTAGGTAGAATCTGCCCAAGTCTTCTACCACTCCTATTTTACTACTAAGAAGTCTTCCCTTTGGTATTCTAGGGCGAGAGAAGCCAAAAGAAAAAGGAAGTAGATTGTAATACCAATTCCCCCAAAAGACAGGCTTTTAAAATAAAATAAAAGTTTGCTCTATAAAGAGGAAAACCCCCCTTCTGTTTCTCTTTTGTTACATTGTCCTGCATCTCAAAAGAACTATTCCTGGGCAGGAGGGCGGGGTTGGCCTGCGTTGTGGCGCAGTGAGAAAATAAAAAAAAGAACTATTCTTCTTCAGAGTGAACAAAGTCTATACTTTTTTAGGTAGCTTAAGTATTGATTATGCGAATGTCACCTAAGATGAATGACTTCAGGGAAAAGAATGTTAAAGATGTCTCCTCAGTCAGCCAGGAAAGCTTCTCATATGGGTGCTCTCAACCATGACTAAACTGAACTGAGAGAAATATATTTTAAAATATTAATATGGTCTGGCACCTTCCTGATGCTAATGCTTCCAGGCCCATTCCGATGGCACAACTGGGAAATTAACTGAAGAGAAAAGCAATCTTCCCCGCTCTCTACTTTCAGA
This sequence comes from Sciurus carolinensis, assembly GCF_902686445.1. Taxonomy (NCBI): domain Eukaryota; kingdom Metazoa; phylum Chordata; class Mammalia; order Rodentia; family Sciuridae; genus Sciurus; species Sciurus carolinensis. The sequence goes on from NC_062214.1 coordinate 90,335,346, forward strand.
TGTCCCTCCTCCCTAGCTAGCTTTGCTATGCACAGACTCCTTCTATAGATACACAGAGATAAAACAGGCTCACACACACAAATAACTCTCTGCAGGAACTCAAAATCAAAGCCTAACCCCATGGTTTTTAAGTGAGCAAGTCCAATTTCCTTCTTTGTAGCTTTTGACACATGCTGGCTAGGAGCCGTCTGGAGTTTTTCTGCCTTGTTCCTGCACCAGAAGGCTCTGCACTGCAGGTCAGGGGATGATAAGGAAATGAACAGTGTAATTTCCAAGGCCTCTGAACACGGCCCTGTCAGCAGCTCTGGAGGCAGGTTACTCAAGCATAGCTTGAAGAGTGCAAACCACAGAGAGGAGGGCTCAGCCAGCCAGCAGTGGCAGGATCTCAGCTGTGTATGTTACTGTCATCTCCAGCCTGAAAGCCCAAGTCCTGCTGCCTCTGGATAGCTCTGCTGGTGAAAGCTCTTATACCCAAATGGAAAATACACAAGTTCACACTAGGGGAGCAAAATTAAGAACTAGGGCTTAAGACTTTCCATGTATTCTTGTGTAAAAACAAAAACATTTAGTGTTCTTTCAATGTCCCTAAGATTGCATATGCTGGCAAACCCACAGTAACAGCCATCCAACCTACTCCAGGGATGGAGCCAAAAAGTAAACTTAATTCATATGACATCTGAAATTCAATAAGACCACTTTAATATCCTCTAAAGCCTATTTTTGGTCTTTCCCCCTCTTCTAACTATAAATACCAGGGACTATAGAACATCATCAATATGCAAATTTCCCAACCCAGTTTTGGAACTTGTAAGCACAGTACTGACGATCTTATCCAACATGTTTTTTATCTTTTTATACTGGGCTTCCTGTATAGTGGAATGTCGTTATATTTTAGTCCATTATTGCCTAAGATAGACAAAGACATTTTAATTCAAACTGTTTTTCTAATACTTATTGAGTGTTTCTTATTCTGAATTAATTTAATCTTGCAATAACTTTATGTGCACTTTTTTTTGTGTGTGTGTGTGGTGCTGGGGATTGAACCCAGGGTTTTGTGCTTCACAGGCAAGCACTCTACCAACTGAGCTATATCCCCAGCCATGTACATACTATTATTTTCTTCATTTTGCAGATGAGAAGAATGAGGCAGAGCAATTAAGTATCTTGGCCAAGATCATTCGGTAGTAAGTGACAGAGTTGGAATACAAACTCAGGTAGTCTGGCTGTGGAGTACACTGTTAAACACTAAGTCACATATGAGTTGATGTGAAATTTAAGAATGGTATTTAAAATTAGAGGTGGCTCCCAGAATCTGTCTTATAAGAAAATTCACAAAGGTGCTCACAAAGCAATTTGGGGCTGGGGATATAGCTCAGTAGTAAAGTACTTGCCTAGCATATGTGGGGCCCTCGATTCAATCCCTAGTACTGGGGCAAAAAAATTGGAAAGACTTATGGAAGTGCAGACTTCTGAGTTCTTATCCCCAAAGTATAGTCAGCAGATCTGGAGTAGGGCCCAGGAATCTGCATTTTTTTGAATCAAGGGATGTGATTGATATACATGGTTTTAGGGAATACCCTTTTAGGTACTCTGCTGTAGTTGGTGAACTGTAAGCTTTCAAAAAAGAGAGGGACCATCTCTGCTTTATTCACGAGTGTGTAAAACCCATCACCCAGTACAATACCTAAAACCTAAAATGCTCTCATTTGCTGGGTGGCTGGCACATGCCTGTAATCCCAACTCCAGAGGCTAAGGCAGGAGGATTACAAGTTCAAGGCCAGCCTCAGCAACTTAGTGAGGCCTTAAGTAACTTAACAAGACCCTGTGTCAAAAAAATAAGTAACAAGGATTGGGGATGTGGCTCAGTAGTTAAGCACCCCTGGGTTCAATCCCCACTACCAATAAATGAAATAAAATAAAATAAAATAAAATGTGCTTGTTTAATGTACTGAATGAAAGTGACAAGAGTATCTGCAGTGTATCTTCTCTTTATAAACAATTAAAAAGGGCTGGGATGTAGCTCACTGGAACAGTTTGCTTCAAGTGCAAAGCCCTAGGTTTGATCCCCAGTAATAAAAAAAGAAAAAAAAAAAAAAAAAAAAAAGACCCACTTAATAATGACAGTACATTTGAGAATCTGCCTATTACTGATGTGTTCAAGAAGCACTAGAACAGGGTAATTTTTTCCTTACCTGCAATTGCCAAATAAAGAAAGAATTAGCATTACATAATTGGTATCAAAACAGTTATACAGGAGGAGTAAGTTCTACAGCACAGCAGGGTCCAGAAGAGCTGAGTTCAAAGGTTTCCAATAAAAAGAAATGACATGTTTAAGGAGATAGAAATGTTAACTATTCTGATGTGATCATTACACATTTATATATGTATTCAATTATCATACCATAATTCCATAAAGATGTATAATTATTTGTGTGTCAGTTTAGAACTAGCAATGCCTCAATTACAAAAATATTCCAGAACACACAAAACCCCACCCTCCTCCATTAATGAGTTAAGTTCAAAGAAAACTGCCCCCACTTTTTGTGAGTGGGGGGTGCTAGAGACTGAACCCAGGGATGCTTATCCACTGAGTCACATCCCTAGCCCTTTTTATTTTTTATTTTGAGACAGAGTCTAAGTTGCTTAGGGCCTCCCTAAGTTGTTGAGGCTGGTTTTGAACTTGTGATCCTCCTATCTCAGCCTCCCAACTGCTGGGATTACAGGTAGGTGCCACCAAGCCTGGCTTCAAAGGCACATTTTAAAAGTAATTTTCCCTCTTTATATACAACAGGGTATAGGTTTTCCCCTAGCTTTAAATGATTATTCATTGCAAATCATCATCTCACCTAAGAACTTTCAATTCAAAAGATCCTTCATTTACTGAGCGTCTACAATGTTAAAGTTTCTATGAAAACAAAGTGAAAGAATCTTGGGGTACCTGGACAGTTACATTCAATGTTTCTAAGGTAGTCTTTAAAAACTGGAGACTCCATGACAGTTAAAGATTTGTTGAGAAATCCAGAGTAGCAATATGCCATAAGAATTTGGTGTCCAAAAATCTGGCTCCCATGCTTGTTTTGCCATTGATTACCTATGAGATTCTAGACAATCAGATGGCCTCTCTGGTCTTAATTTACTCTTCTATAACATGAGGAAATTTAGGCAAAATAATCTTTATTGGGGCCTTTCTTGAATTACAATACCCAGAAGGAAAATAGAACTGCTGAATGAAAAGATAAATTAAACTTGTAGTTAGAGAATGCAACTCTGTCCCATAAAAATAACAACTTCTTTATTTTTTTCCATGAAGGTAAAAGCTTGAGGGCACTAGGCTTTAGGAAGCAAGGCTGACTGCTATGCTCTCAACAGTTGTAGAAAGTGGAGAAAGGTGAGAAAGCATTGGATCAGAATGAATAAGAGACCTGACCTTGACTGGGCAATGAGGGATTGCGACAAGAGAGAAAGGAGTTGGAAGGCATAAACTAGGGCAGGAATACAAAACCAAGGGCAAAGGAAGATGCTCTCAGAACATGGATATGATAGCATGCATGATCAGAAGGCAAAAGAGAAAAGAACATGCTATGCCATTTTCTTTACATCCTAGATGAATGGGGAAAGTGACAAATATATGCATTATTCTGAAAGGAGAATAAATGTAGGGAAAGCAGAGTGAAGTGCTCCTACCTTGTAAGATAAAAAGCAGCTGTTAAGGAGAGGTAGGGAGCAAAATTTTAGACCCTTCAGCCACTAGAGCCCATGGATACCTCATATGATTTGGAGGGAAAAAAACGAAAAAGATAAAAAAAAGAGGTCTCACCTTAAACTCTTAGACATAAACCCTGACAGCACAGACAGATCACTGCTGTCTGTGGTTTGTAAATTCCTTTTTCCTTGCTTGTCAGACTGGCGACAGAGGCACTAAGCTTAGGACACTCAGACAGAAGCCCTCCTCCCTACTTCTTTTCCATCCCTAAACTTCTAATAACCTATCAGTCAAACCAAACACAAGGAAGCAGGCAGGAGCCAGAAAGCTCTATCTTGTTTATACCTCAATATTCCCTTCCCAGCCTCTTCAGTTGGCCAGAAATATGAAACAGGAGTGCTCACCAATAATTTACGGCAGCAGCAGTTGCTGAGCCATCTCTGGTATCTCATAGAACCCTGGAAAACAACATAGTGTGCCCCCTGACAGAAAGGTATGGTGGAGGAAAAGTGGATGCCATTAATGGAAATCCACATCCCAGACTCAGAAAATTTCCTTGGCCACAGCCTGAGATACCTACTCTGAGAGAGAAAGCCCTAAGGTAGTAATTTAAATATTCAAATCTGCCTCATTAGAGAATAGTCAATGTATGGCAATTCTACCCTGCTCCACGGACTCTACTGTTTTCTCTCCTATTTTCAAAGAGGGTGAAGGGAACTCTCTCTAATTAACACACTCCAAATTTTATGAGTTTCTCCTTTTCATGACAGTTCCCAGTTTGAGGGTATGCAGTTTTAGATTACATCAAAACATCTGTTTTGCTGTTTGATTTTGTTGGTTGTTCCTACAAAGAAAGAACATTCCAAACCAGTTAGGCCATAGACAAGCCTGCCTTTCTTTTTCTTTTCTTTTTTTTGGTACTAGAAATTGAACCCAGGGGTGCTCTACCACTGAGTTACATCCCCAGTTCCTTTTATTTTTTGAGACAGGGTCTTTCTAAATTGTGCAAGCTGGCCTTGGGTTTGTGATCCTTTTGTAGCTAAGATTATAGATGTGCACCATGCTAATTGGCAACAACCCTAACTTCCCCCTCCACCCTGCCCCTTCTTTTAGGGGTACTGAGGACTGAACCCAGGGATGTTTTAACCCCACTGAGCAATACCCCAAGACTTTTTTTTTTTTTTTTTTTTAGTTGTCAATGGACCTTTATTTTATATGTGGTGCTGAGGATTGAACCCCAATGCCTCACACATGCTAGGCAAGTACTCTATCTACCACTGAGCCACAACCCCAGCTCCCCAAAGCCATTTTTATTTTGAGACAGGGTCTCTAAATTGCTGAGGCTGGCCTTGAATTCTTGATCCTCTTGCCACAGCCTACTGAGTAGCTGGGGTTCAGGAGTGCATTGCTATGTCTAGCTAGACCCGCATTTCAGAGAAAAATTCTTAAAAAGAGGTTTTCACAGACTTTGCTTAAAAACGATAATACTAATCATCAAACGATGGTTGAGTACCTCGTATGACCAAAAGCCTGGGTTTTTGTTTCTGAAAAACTGCTCCACTGCAGGGTTCTTACCTTTCTTTCCTTTTTTTTTTTTTTTTTTTTTTTTGGTGTGGTGCTGGGGATTGAACCCTGGGACTCCTGCTTGCTAGGTAAGCATTCTACCACTGAAAGCCATACTCCCAACCCTTCTTTTCCTCCTCTGGTCCCAGAAATGCTCTCTCTCTGAATCATGTGTTTCTATCTCTTAGAAACTTCCAAACAATTATTTAAATAATTATTTTGTTGGACAAAGGCAATATGGCAAAGCACCCTTAGAACCAGTGTGTCCAAAAGGATTGAGGAAAAAGGAAGGAATTGTGAAAAAGGCTCTTGCTTATGGTAACATAAAACTGCACAGCAAATTTTCTCCTTCTAAAAGTACTTCCCAGCAATTTTATATTTATTCCAAAAACTGAAAGCTTTCTGTCTCCCTACTGCCTCTTATTTCACTGCCCCATTCTTACAGTCTGAGAGGCAAAGCATAATAGCAAAGCTATATTACTAAAGGGCAAAACTTCCTGGGACCAAGGTACATTCATTTCATATATTTTTAAGAGTGGATTTTGTTCCCCCAATTTTTTTCTTGGTACATTATAGTTGTACATAATGGTAGGATTGGTTGTTACATAATTGTAAATGCACACACCAAGGTATACTCTTAGCTGAATGTACTGCATCTTTAAGTAATTATAATCTGAAGGGCCATCATCAACCAGTCCCCTACACCAGTGAAAGAAAATGGGTTCCATTTGCTTTTCTGTTGGAGACAACCATGGACATTTGGACTTAAATCCAATATAAAGCTAAACAATAAGCAATATTCATCCTTTCACCCAAGATTACAACTGGGCTTAGAATATTGCAACGTAAGTACACTAAATAGGAAAGAAAATCAAAGTCACCCTCAGAAGTGCTTCTGGATACAGGAAGAACAAAGATTTTGAATATAGATATATGAATATAGAGTTTCCTGAAGTCAGCTGTAGGGAACAGTCTAATGGGCCTGGAACAGAAGTAAGAACTCCTGGTACTCCTAGGCCTCTTTAAAACAGTATTATCCATCTGCACCTCTGAGAAAATGGCAAATCACAGCCAACACAAGATGAGCAATGCCTATAACCAGCTGGAACTTAACTCTACTGAGGTGGACTATGGCATCTGCCACCTAAACACAGGCAGCCTCTCTAGCAGCTGTCACTTGTAAAAGGGAATGAACCATTGTGGTATATTAGTGGAAGAAATTCACAGCTCTCTTACCACAAAAACCCAGATGTTGCTAAAAGCTACAGATGTGCCAGAGGCAAAGACTAAAATACCTAGAGCAAAGAAAACACAAGCTACCACTAAATCCAGGCACTAAGAGGACACCACCACCCAAACATGCACATCCAGCCTTTATTAACACTTACATATGGAAATAGTATTCCCTGCTGTAGTTGATGTAATTACAGAGAAATCAATTTATACTGCATCTGCTGGGATCAGCTGAAAGCACAGGGTGCGCAAAGCACAGAGCAGAAAATCAAGAGCCGATGAACATTTACTTCATCACTGGTTCAGCTGCTTTGTAGGAAATTGTAAGTTGCTCAAGTTTAAGGCAGCCTGAATTGACCCCAGATACACACCTATTCTTCTCCAGCCCTGAGAGACATTCACTCAGACATTTATTGAGATCAACTAAGATCATCTTCTTAGAGGAGGGGCTTAGTCCTGATGCATCCTAGGGCTGCAGGCCCCTAACCTTTTCAGTCAAGCAAAAGACAAGGTATCATTATACTATTTGGCAGCTACAAAACCACCAGGATACTGATTTCCAATAGTTGCAGGAGGTACCTGGCAAAGAGATACCCTTTTAGTGGCCAAAAATTCTTTCTAGGCCAAATTCATAGCCACACTAGTAACTCATAAGGCCTGATTAAGTATTTCGTAGGATAGTCAGGACCTCCTGTCCCTTGTTTACCAGTCCAGAAACTGTGTCCTTGTACTCTTGGGTAGCCACCAATAGAACACTTGGAAGATATGCCATGAAGCTTAATCAATCTTTTGGTTCTTCCAGAAACCCAATACCACTGTTTATTCCATTAAGAATAGCCCTATATATGTAACCAAAAGTCAATTAAGTTTGTCAACTATTATGACTCTAATAATGAAATGTCATTCAAGCTGGAAACCACATAAAGGTTTGGTGCCAGCCTCAAGCAACAAGTGTCTCAGATGGGACAATAACAAGATGGGAGAAAATTCATTCTACCAAGTAGAATTCTAAGAACAGATACATTACTCCAAAATGTCCAGGCTTGCTGTAAATGAGTCTGTAGGGAATCCTCTAATTGGAACAAAACCACATTATCATTACCAGCTGCTCTGACCTTGTAATTGGTCATTACCCACAAACTAATGAGCCTCCAGCACAGTGCACACAGCATTTGGCGGTTAGTCCAGGGCAGTTTTGACTGGAAGTGGGCAGCCAGATCCGGCCACCTCTTACCTTTTCAGACTTGACTTTCTTTAGCGGGCGACACTCATTCTCCCCTTCCTCTGGCTCCGGTTTAGCTCCCAAAGGATTGAGCGCAGCCCCAGGCTCAATAGCTATACTCCCAAGTGGCTCCACAGCTCCTGTATCCACCCCTGTACTTCCATCATACTGACCACCCCGTCCTCCCAAGGGAACCGGCTGGAGGACCCCAGGATCCTTTTCTGAGCAAGTCCCCACTCCTTCGCTTCTCTCCTTCTTGCTCTTAGATGAGCTGTTCTCCTTCTCCTTTTTGGAGCCGGCTACACTGCGGGATGCCTTAGCTGCCTTCTCTGAGCCCTTGGGAGCGATAGCAGTAACCAGGCCTCCTGCATTGGCACCATCTCCTGAGCGCCCCTGCACCTCTTTCTTGCTAGCTGCCCCCTCACTTGGAGTGAACAAGGAAGTCCCTGGAGTGGGTTTGCTAGTGTCTTTTCCACTCTTATTCCTTTTGGATTTTGATTTGCCTTCCTTCCCTTGAGGACCTGGCACTGGGGTCACAAACTTGATGTTGTCTGGTAGTGTGGCCACAGCATTGGGAGCTGGTATCCCCACCTCCTTTGAGCCTGACATTTCCAGTTTCTGCTGGTCCTTTTCCAGATCGGCGTCCAGGTCAATGATGAGATTCCCTACTCCAATGTCCCATTCATCCCCACTGTCGTATGTCTCAACCGGGTTTGCATCCACTCCTTTCCCTCCGGAGGCTCCACTGCTCAAGGACATCTTAGAGTCAACGTCCCACCTCAAGATTCAAGGCTCTTCCTTGCCCCCAGCTTTCCTATTTTCAGCTTCAGCTATGTTCTCAGACCTGCCACATTGGTCAGTACATGCCCAGTGGACAACATCATTGCTGGAAAAAGAAAATTTAAAAAGCTGTTAAAAGAAACAATACAGGCAAGGAAACAGCCTGAAACAAACTCCCACATAAAACAGACCCTTCCTGTGTGGCTATCATATCACAATGGACCAAACAAACAGGTTCAACAGTATTTCTAACCAAATCACACTGGACCTAGAGAAAAGTTAATTCCCATTCCATCTCCCCAGGGGAGAATAAAATATTTCCAATTACCCAGAAATTCTGTAGTAAGTCTTAACTAGGAGTTAGTTTCCCCTTCCTGAGACTTATTTCTACAACCACAACTAGCTGGCAATTCTTCAATTAGTACAGGCCTTGTCATATCACAGATTCAGGCTCCAGCACAACTTTACTCAAACCCCTTTTCTCCTGGCTTTTTGATTTATCATTGCCTCAGAACATGAGCTAACTGAAGCTTCAACATTCTACTTGTAGGGTCAGTACTCACTAAAAACCATACCACCATTGGGAAAAAAGGCCTTATTATGGTTAAGTAAAAGAAAAGTAAGCAGAGCAAAGGAAAATGCAATTTCAGGACAGGGGGCAAAGACTGCAACTAGAGGAAACAATTCTGAGAAGATTCAACCAATCACTTAAATCCAGAGAAAATACATTGGCATTATCAAACTCCAGACTTGAAATCATGTCTAAAAAGCCGAGTTCGATGTGGCCTTTCCCCACAAAATACTTAATGGAGATATTAAAAAAAAAAAAAAAGAAAAGAAAAGAAAAGAAAAAATGTTTTTACCCTGTCAAAATTGGACACTCTAAAATCCAAACACCAATAATGTAGAATAACTTTCACTTTCTTAAATAAGATTGATAGCACTGTATTGATAAACAGAAAGGTTTTAAAAAAGAGATTGGCTTAAATGTGGGTGTGGGATTATTAAAAGGATAATTTATCTCTATTGTCTCCTGACTCATGAGACTTGGGGAGTAAATCATTTATAAAACCCAGCAGTAACAGATACCATTCAAGTATTACTTGAAGATAAAGTCAAGGAGTTCTGTTCTTGCTTACTCCTTTGTGCATTATCTTTCCATATCCATTTAGAAAATAACTTTTCTAAGATAACTGAATAGAAACAGCAAACCAGTACTGTTCACAATGTATCCTACAAAATGGCTATCTAACAGGCAAATGCTATAGATAGTATAACGAAAAGACAAATTGTGCCTTTTCACCTACTCCCTCAAGAGTGTCAAAGAATCAGAGTGCAGGAGCAAAAAAAAGATGTATCCTAGGAAAGCAAAGTTGTACCAGGTGAATGCTTGCTAACTGGGATTTGAGAGAGAGCAAGCAAGCAGGGTGCACATTAATCTGTCATTTAGTTATAGATCTGAAATAAAATACATCCATTACCCAAGTAGAAAACGTATGTCAACAGCAACCAATAACTGTTTATTAGCCAGTCAAGACTACCTTGATCTTCCTTCAAAAAGGATGAGCAGAAAATGGTGGTGGGGGTGGTGGTGAGGACAGGCACTGGATAAGATGTAGGAACTATTAAAAAAAAAAAAAAGTCATGCATAAGGTAAAGAAAACATGATCCCTAATGAGTCAGAGATGATATTTTTGAAAATGATCAAGAATTCTGAAGAAATTTTTAGTGAACAGTTTAGTCTTGAATTCTCAATACTATGCAAGAATTGGTCTCTGTGGAAGAACAACGTAGTATATATTTGTTCGTTCACTTGAAGTTTTTTTTTTAATTTATTGCCTATGAAGTGCTAGGCATTAAACTAGGTGCTGGGAAAACAGCACTGAATAAAATAGGGAAGAAGAGAATGGAATGTGGTATTGAAATAATTCTAACATTAGGGGTTGTGGGCATTTCTAGAAAAGGAAATGCTAAACTGAATCTTCACTGAAGAGGATTATTAGTGCAAACTTCTTTCCAAAATCATAATTTATCACCTCCGCAATCTTTCCAACTGTGGCTGGGTTTAGCACATAATCCACAGGAATCTAAGATCTACCCACTGTCCTCCAGAACTGCACTACCATCAGTGTATAATTTAACCACTAAAGTGAGTCCAAGTTGTTTTATCCCTGGAAAAAGTTAAATGTGCCATAGATTCAAGACTTTAGGAAACAGAATGGCAGAGAGACCCTGCAATAGTATATAAGAGAAAGTATAAACATACAAAAATGTTAGTGTTCACTGAATTTTTTTTTTTTTTAATTTAAAAACTTTTTTTGAAGTGCTGGGGATTGAACCCAGGGCTTTGTGCATGTAAGTCAAGTACTTTACCAAATGAGCTATATCCCCCGCCCTGTCACTGAATTTTTGACAGTTCTCATACTACTATACTGGTTAACCTGATTGTATGAGACAGGACAAATTATGCCAATAAGGGAGAGAAAACAAGAAGGCAACAAGTTAGCTGGGCAAGATGGTGCACTTGTGTAATCCCAGTGATTTGGGAAACTGAGGCAGGAGAATCTCAAGTTTGAGGCTAGCTTCTACAACTTAGTGAGATCCTGTCTCAGAATAAAAATAAAAAGACTGGGGATATAGCTCAGTGGTAAAGCACGCCTGGGTTAAATCCCCAGTACCAAAAACAAAACAAAACAAAACAAAGTATAACAAAAACAAAAACAAAACATAACAAAAAAACTGGCTGAAAAGACATAATTTAATTGAAAGGACAAAAAGATATGAGATTTAAAAAAGGTGAGTTAGAGGTATAGTTCAGTGATAGTACATGTCCTTCAGCTCCAGGTTCACTCCCCAGCACCACAAAAAAAGATGCAAGTAAATAAAAATGCAGTACCAATTAAAAGTCATACAAAAAATCAGAAAGCACAGAGTGGATCAGTTGAAATATAAGAAAACAAAGATATTTTTCCAGAATGCAAGTGAAAAAAAAAGAAGGAAAGAGAGAGAGAGAACATTTCTTACCATTGAAGGAAAATAAGAGATTAGAACAAATGGAAAAAAGCAACCTATCAAATACATAATACATGAATAACACCTTGAGCAGAACAAATCTCACAGACTGGAAAAATTCACTGTATTTTTGGCAAAATCAATTAAAAAGCCAAATGTGCACACATTCTGGAAAAATTTTAAATTACAAACAACAAAAATTGGATTGCTCTCAGAATACTCAACAATATTAAATGATAAAAGACAATGAAGGACTGGGTTGTGGCTCAGTGGTAATATGCTCCCCTCACATGTGTGAAGCACTGGGCACTGGGTTTGATCCTCCGTACCACATAAAAGTAAATAAATAAAATCAAGGCATTGTGTCCCTCTACAACTAAAAAATATTTTTTTAAAAGAGAAGACAATGAAAAGCTACAGAATTTTGAAGAGAAAAGGCTAAGAATCTTACAATAAGCCAAGTTGTTTATCTTGTGTAAAAAACAACATATTTTCAGTTATGTAAGAACAAATATAATGGGGGCTCATCCCAGTGCCTTGGAAGGCAGAGGCATGAGGATCAGAAGTTCAAAGCCAGCCTAAGCAAAACACACACACATATACACGTATATATGACTATATATAGAGATAAAAATCAGCTAGAACACTAAAATCAGTTCAATATAGCATAAATTAAATAATTTTTATAAATACAAATACCAAATAAATTTTATAATTTGAAAACAATGCACATATTAGAAATGATCACTGAGCCAGGCATGGTGACACATGCCTATAAGCCCAGTGACTCTGGACACTGAGGCAGGAAGATTTCAAATTCAAAGTCAGCCTCAGCAACTTAGTGAGACTCTATTTCAAAATAAAAAACAAAACAAGCTAGGGATGTGGCTCAGTGGTAAAGCACACCCAGGTTCAATCCCCAGTATCAAAAAAAAAAAAAAAAAAAAAAAAAAAAAAAAAAAAAAAAACCACAAACAAAAATCCTGAAACTGGGATTCTTCAGTTTGAAAGAACACAGAAGGGAGATGGACTGGTTGTTTCAAATATATGATGGTTAGAAAGTGGGGAGAAAGTTATTCTGTGATGCTGAGGCTATAGAAAAATGTGTGTAAGCAGTTATAGAAAGACAAGTTTCAGAAAAAAAATTCAATAGCCTGAGATTTCCAACAATGACCCACAATATGTAACAAAGCCATGTCTATCACTGAAACTAAGCAGAAAAAGCAAAGTCACTTGTCAAATAAATATACAGAAGACCCCTCTATAGTAGGATTAATTTGGACACACCTAGGGCTTTATTCAAATATACAATTCTATTGATGTATCTTATCAAAAATTTTTTCACTACTAGAGAGACTACTTAGAATTCCTGAATGATCAGAATGTAAACCAAGAAACATATTCTAAGAACTGATCTTTTTTCTTTATTTTTATTTTTTGGTACTGGGGACTGAAGCAAGGGGATTTATCACTGAGCTCTTCTTATTTTTTAAGACAGGGTCTCACTAAGTTGCTGAGGCTGGCTTTGAACTTGAAATCCTCTTTCCTCAGTCTCCTGAGTAACTGGGATTACAGGCATGCACCAACGTGCCTAGCCTGTAGACTGATCTTTAGTGATCTTGATGATTTTTTTGTTTGTATATGGTATTGGGAATTGAACCCAGGAATGCTCCACTGATAACAGCTACATTGCCAGTCCTTTAAAGAAATTTTAATTCCAAGACAGAGTTTTGCTAAACTGCTGAGGCTAGACTCAAACCAATCCTCCTGCCTCAGTCTTCCAAGTTTCTGGGTGCCATAGCACCCAACCCTGATATAGGTTATGGCACTCAGCCCTAATATTCTTCTGGAGAGTTCTGTCGTCCTATATTTGAGAATGGAAATTTTTCGTAAGTATTACTTTCTAACCAGGTGACTTTTCAGAAACCCAGATTTTCAAACTCCACAGGCTTCATAGTGACTTTGGTGGTATGTTTTAAAAGATGCTATAAAATTGCCAAGGATTTTTTAATTAGTCTGGTTACAGCAGTCAAATCTTTTCCATCTGCTTGCTACAGCATCCATGATTTTATACAATAATCGACTCTCTGACAGGTCACTGAAGTGATGTTTAACACTAAAAGGTAGGATAACATGCTAGTTAGAAATGAAGAGCAGTGACCTCTTGCTTTCATGAAAAGGTGCACAATCAGAATAACCAATACCTTCTAGAGAACACAAGGCAACTACAATTTGCAAGAGCATCTGTGAATATTTTCCTTTCTCTCCTTCTGCCTCATGTACTCTATTTCCCTATTAAGGACCACTAATCACCAGACACTGGTATCACTTGTCCACCATTGCTTGTCAATACTATTTGTGCTTTGTTCCTATAGTTGACCACCAAAAACTTCCTCTCTGCATGGATATAGCTAAAGGACCAAGATAAGTCACGAAAATCACTCTTCATGTACCCAACCCAACCAAAGCATTTGTGGTCAAAAGCAGCGTACCACAACCACTGACAAAGTGTTAAGTCCTAGTTTCCTATTTAAAACTCAAATCCAGCTCTTAGACTCCAGCTCACAGAGTGGCACATTTGTAAATTATACATTAAGTTCATTAATTGCCTTAATAAAAGTGTTTTATAGTACTGGGGATTGAACTCAGGGCCTTGAACATGACTAGGTGAATTGCAACCCTAGTCCTTTAATTGCTTTTTTGAGGGCATTTGTCAGACCAGACTATCCTCTACCTCATTCAGGAATGAATGAGGCCTCTCTTCAAGAGGGCTAAGAATGGGCTGGGGAGACAGCTCAGCTGGTAGAGTGCTTACCTCGCAAGCACAAGGCTCTGAGTTTGATCCCCAGTACCGCAAAAAAAAAGGGCTAAGAATGAAAAAAAGGAGTTTTCAAGTGAGGTCTCTGCCCCTGCCCAGAAGGTACAAACAGCAACTGGGGCCTATTTATTTCCAAATGTAACAAGAAAACTGCTTCTCTTTCCACTCAGAAAGAGCTCTGCATTCACTGTACAGTACTTCAAAGGTGATTCCTAATTTGTAATTACCTATAGACAATTACATTTAAAGTAGCAAAAACATTTAAAGTAGATAATTATAATATAATTATAATTATCTATAATTATTTATAGATAATTTATCTATAAATTATCTGTCCTCTTATAGGTTTTGGAATCTTAATAGACTTTGGCATGACCAACAGTTTTGTGTGTATATAATCTGCCTGGGAAGACTCAGGTCTCACACATGAAATATGGATGTCAGGATTGTCTGGCTAGGTATTTTTCTCCAAAAGCTTCATGCCAGAGGAAAAAAAAATGCTATACTCAATTCTAGGAAGGTAAATATGGTATTGTAAAAAGAACACTGAATTTTGAATTAGATGTGATTTCTGAACTCAAATTTCCACTGACACTGGCCAAATTGCTTCATTAAATATTAATTTTCTTGTTATAAAATGAAGGGAGAGCTGCGCATGGTGGCACATGCCTATAATCCCAGAAGTTTGGGAGGCTGAGGCAGGAGGATCATGAGTTCAAAGCCAGCCTCAGTAACTTAGTGAGGTCCTGAGTGAGACACTGTCTCTAGAAAAAATATTTTCAAAAAAGGGCTGGGGGGCATTGGCACTGGGGTTGTGGCTCAGTGGTAGAGCACTTGCCTGGCACTTGTAAGGCACTAGGCTCAATCCTCACATAGAAATACATAAATATAAATAAAATTTTAAAAAATAGGGCTTGGGATGAGATTCATGGTTAAGTGCCCTTAGGTTCAATTCCCAGTACCAACAAAACAAAATATGAAAGGAGGATCCATCATTTCCAAAGCACATTATAAGGACACAAAACTGAAAAATGTAAGACAGTTCAAAAATATAAGATAACTCAAATATTCTTACAAAGTTCTCACGTCTGAACTTAAAAACCTCAGAGTTATTTACCTTTAACAGGTATCAACAGTATTAAAAAATTCAAAGAAAAAGTATTTAAAATATTTTTACAAATTATATTACAGGTTGTACTGAGACTTTTTTGAGTTCTATAAAAGGAATAACAATTCTTTCTTTTTCCATGAACTCAGTGATATGGGTTTTTCTTTTAGGCTATTCCTCCCTCAGATATGTTTCATAACACTTAACACTGTAGTACTTGACAGAAAGACTCCATTTTGCTTCAAAAATCTCTCAGGATCAGGCTGTGGGGAGCAGATATAAGTCAGTAGTAGAGCTCTTGCCAACCATGCCTGAGGCTCTGGGTTTGATCACCAGAACAGGGAAAAAACAAAATAAAACAAAACTTGTCTCAGGGCCAAGGTACCAATCTCATGGCTTCCATTTTAACACCTGGAATATCCTTCCTACCAACCTACTAGGTCACTGACCCCACCTACAGGCTAAGCCTTTCAAATCTCAATTATGTGAAATTTGAAAGGGGTTGCTCCCCTAGGGAACTGTCAATAAACCAATGGGATACAACAAAGTTGCTGAGAAGAGAACCTTATTATATCATCTTCCCTGAATTCCAGATGCTGCCCTGATATCACTTCATATTTAGCTCGCCTCAGGTGGAAGCAGTACAAGATGTAAACCATCCTCAGTGACTCTGAGCTTACCCAGCTGGAAGAACACACACCTCCCTCTCCACCTGCCACACTTCATGGGAGCTCACTAATCAACTGAATTTCCACCTAGGGCTCTAACGAGAAACAATCAACTTCCCTTTGGGCCTCCCCTTAATTTATTACATTAATTACTGTAACAAAGGAACTGTGTCATCTCAAGTACCAAAGCTCTCAGCCTATATCTCCAATGGAGATTAGATAAAGAACAAACTAACAGTGCCAATTTGAGAAGACATCCAATTCAACAGAACTCATCTGACCACGATTCAAATAAGGACAGAAGAAAAAAAGTGTAGCATCTCTGGCTCCAAGTCTTTATATTCTACAGGTCATGAACAGTTTTATGGTCCTCACAGGCTGCTAGCCTCAGACAAAGATTATGAAGCTTGACCTGTTTCATTTCACAGAAACAACTGACACTTTCATCAGAACAAAGCTACTCAACAGGGTTCAGGTTTAGATCCTTGGTGTTTGTCAACACTATTCTGTGTCAGCATATAAAACCCACAATAGGCTATATAGCAAACTGAATCTGTAAATAATCCAGTCCCAACTCCAGAGGGATTTACTTAGTGAAACTGATCCACCCAAGAAACTTTTTCCAAGACCTGTGTGTAAGTAGGTGAAGAAGCAGAAGGCAAAGATTATCTAAAGCAAAAATTCTTAAAAAGCTTGGCCATCTCCTCCCCCCACCTTTTTTTTAAACTTATTTAAATATGTATTTTTAGATGTTGATGCATCTTTATTTTATTCATTTATTTCTATGTGATGCTGAGAATCAAACCCAGTGCCTCACACATGCCAGGCAAGCGCTCTACCACTGAGCCCCAGCCCCAGCCCCTCTCCTCCCCTTTTAATCAGAGGGCACATAGGCCTTTATAATTTAGTTCTTATCCCTAAAGATAAAAAATTTTCTGTACTAAAGAGAAGGCAATGCAAAATTCTCAAGAAAACAATAAACAGTAGAGCAACCTGTGGTGGTACACACCTCCTAATTCCAGCTACTTGAGGCTGAGGCAGGAGGATTCCAAGTTTGAGGCCAGCCTGGGAAACTTGGTGAAACCCTGTCTCAAAATTTTAAAAAGGCTGAGAGGGCTGGGATGTCGTTCTATTGGTAGAGCTTGCCAAATACACATAAAGCCAGGGATTCAATCCTTGGTCCTGCCTCTTCTCCATCCCCCTAAAAAAGGTTTAGGAAGGTTAGAAAACAAAGTAGTTCTCACAATTCTTAAAATGTCATCAGCTCCAGAGTCTTGTTTTAGCCTTCATTCTCACTGCAGTTGATTTCAAAATAGGGCTAGTCCACAAGTCAGGTATTCTAAACATAACCAATTCCTGGAAGCCTCCATGTACAGATGCTCCTTGACTTATAATGGGCTTATGTGCCAATAAATCCACAAATTGAAAATAAGTCCAATACACATTTGTTTGATCTTTGTGTGTGTGTGAATGCACGTGGGCATTGCTGGGGATTAAATCCAGGGATACTCTAGCATTGAGCTACAACTCCAGCCCTTTTTATTTTTTATAGACAGTCTTCCTAAATTGTCCAGATTGGCTCAAATCTGCAATCCTCCTGCCTCAGCCTACCAAGAAGTTGTGATTACTGTCATGTGCTACCACACTAGCTCCAAAATGCATTTAATATGCCTAATTACCAACTGAACTTTCAAAATTAAAAATCATTTTGAAAATCACTACGCTGAAGAACATTGGTTGTTTATCCGTGTGACTACATGGCTGACTGGGAGCTGCAGTGGTTCGGAACCATACCATATATCCTACTAAGAATACTGCACTATATATTGCTAACCTGGACAAACATCAAAATTCAAAACTTGAAGTATGATTTCTGCTGAATGCATATCACCTTTGAATGATCACAGAGTTGAAAAATTATAAGTTGAATCATCAGAAATCAGGGATCATCTGTATATACTTAAATGTATAATAAATGAAATAGTTGCTATCAGAATTAAACCATTTACCCATCACATTAAACACCTATAAATCAAAGTTGACAGGCATGGTGGAGCCTGTAATTCAAGTTACTAGTGAGACTGAAGCAGAAGGATCACACATTTGAGGCCAGCTGTGGCAATCAAGAGAGAACCTATCTCAAGAAGAAAAGGGTTGGGATGTAGTTCAGTGAGAACATCCCTGAGTTTAATACCCCGTACCACAAAACGAAGGAAGGAGGGAGGGGAGGAAAGGAAGAGAGAAAGAAAGAGAAAGACAAAAGGTAATGCCTGAAATGGGAATGCTGACTGAGAAGAAATGAGGGAGCCTTGTAGAGTGTTAGAAATGTTCTGTATTTGGAACTGGATAGTGTATATGGCTGCATACATATGCAACACTGGAGTTGTAAATGCACTTACTATACTTTAATATTTGCATAGTATACAATTTTTTTAAAAAGTAAAGGAGTAAATACCTACAAACATCTGCTAAACTAGATCAGTCCTGGTCCTAAAGTAGCATTTTATTTATTTGCAGTGCTGGAGACTGATCCCAGGGTTTAGTATGTTACATATGTTATGCAAGAACTGTACCACTGAGCTACATCATCCTTAAAGTAGCATTTTATAAAAAGGGAATCATGACATCATTGTCCACAGATTAGGATATTAGGACGATGACAGGAAGGGAGAAAGAGAAAGGGAGAGAGAAAGAAACTAACCAACAATGGATTATTCATATTTGACTACAATGTGAGATCTGTTGCAGAGTCTGGAAAATTAAAGTGATAGGGATGTAACAGACCAAAAAAAAAAAAAAAAAAAAAAAAAGAGGTAAGTAATATTAAGTCCTGCAGGAAGTGGTGCATGCTTGTAAACTCAGCTACTTGGGAGGATGAGGCAGTAAGATCACAACTTTGGGGGCTGGGGAGATAGCTCGGTTGGTAGAGTGCTTTCCTTGCAAGCACAAGGCCCTAGGTTTGATCCCCAGCACCCAAAAAAACAAAACAAAACAAAACAAAACAAAACAAAAAAAGATCGCAACTTTGAGACCAGCCTAGCCAACTCTGAGGACCTTGCCTCAAAGTTAAAAATAAAATGGGCTGGGGGTGTAGCTCAGGAGTAGAGTGTCTCTGGATTAAATCCCCGGTAACACAGAAAAGAAAATAAATTGCATAAAATCATGTATGCGCACACATAAGCACATGTAAATGAATCTAATTAAAATGGGATTCTAAAGACAATAAGTGAATTTCAATCAATGTCGGCATTATGATATTGGAGGAAATTAGATAAAGGATACAAGGGATTCCTCTGCACTATTTTCACAATTGCATGAAGTGCTCAAAAGTTTAATTTAAAAACACAAAACATTTTTAAATTTTTTTCACCTCTAAGGTTAACACATTTTATTTACTTACTATTGGTAAGAGTAGCCCAATAAGTAAGAAAAATTCATTTCTAACTTGAAAAGGGTTCTAAAATAGAACCCTAAGAACTGGTGATCAAGTCTGTACATTTGTTTCATTGCTTGACAGGGTTTGGTAATATTCTGTTTTTAGAAGTTGAGGGGCTGGAAGGGTATAGCTTAATGGTAGAGGGCATGTTTATCATATGCGAGTCCCTGGGTTTAATCCCTAGCACTAAAAGAAAAAAAAGGTTTTGGACTTTGGGGTACAGCTTCATGATAGAGCACTTGCATAGCATCCAAGATGCCCTGCGTTCTATCCCCAGCACCATGATGGAAAAAAAAAAGTTGAAAGTTGTTTTTTTCTTTTAAACATGTCTTCATTAAAGTCTTCATATCCTTTGTTATTAGCTGTGAAATGTATTTCTTGGTGTCACCAGAATACATAACACAAAGAATAGACAAACCTTGGTTTTACATAGCAGGGAGTTTGTTTCATTCATTCATTTATTCGCTGGCGATTGAACCCAGAGGCACCTTACCACTGAGCTACAACCTCAGCCCCACCCCAGGCTATTTATTTATTTATGAGACAGGGTCTCACTAAGATGCTGAGGCTATCCTCAAACTGTCAATCCCCCTTGCTCAGCTTCTCAAGCAATATATATCAGGTGTATGTCACTGTACCTGATGGAGGGGAGTTTTATTTAGTCCTGATTCCCTTCCTAATGGCACACAGCATTTCTCTGGTAGCAAACTGAGTTAATTTTTCTATGAATAGCATAACAAGATTCCTAGTTTCCTCTGGGGCCTGCAATTGTTAGCTAGAAGTTACCCATTCTTAGAAAGTGGTTTGGACTTTCTGCCTATTTTTAAATGCAATTCTCATCCACACTGAAGCTCATCTACTTTTCATCTTTCTCATATAGTCAAGATATTCCTTAAGTACAGTCTGAACAATTGGATACCTAACTCCCTAAAGAGCCTAAAGTCATGGGAAAACCTAAATATTTCCCTTATGTAAAACATTTATTTAAATGTCAAATAAGCCAGGTGTGGTGGCACAGGATTACAAGTTCAAGACCAGCCTTAGCAATTTAGCAAGGCAGGAGCAACTTAGTGAGACCCTGTCTCAAAATAAAAAGCAAGGGTTGGGGATATAGCTCAGTTGGAAGAGTGTTTGCCTCGCATGCACAAGGCCCTGGGTTCAATCATCAGCACTACCAAAAAAAAAAAAAAAAAAAAAAAAGGGAAGAAGGTTAAGGATGTGGCACAGAGGTAAAGCGGCCCTGGGTCCAGTACCAAAAAAAAAAAAAAAAAAAAAAGGCAAATAGGTTGAGTGTCGTTGATTACATTCTTCCACATATCCACATAGAAGAACTTATCAATTTGGTCTTTGGAGTTAAAGTCATGAGGAAGCATCATAATCTGATGGGAAGGAAAAAAAAGAAAGAAAAATAGTGGCACATTCCTCCAATCCCAGTGACTCAGGAGCCTGAGGCAGGAGCATCACAAGTTCTAGGTCAGCCTAAGCAACTTAGCAAGCCCCTCAACAACTTGGTAAGACCCTGTCTCAAAATATAAAAGAAAAAGAACCAGGAATATGGTTCAATGGTAAAGAACCTCTGGATTCAATCCCCAGTAACCACCTCCCTCCAAAAAGGAAAACATGTCCAAAGGCAGAAAACTTCAATTTGCTCTACTCTCCCTAAATCTGTAACAACCTTTGGCAAGTCACTAAATCTATCTGAACCTCAGTTATTTAATCTGTAAACTGCTTAGTAATTAATACATCACATATAGTGTAATGCTCTCAGTAGCAACTAGAACAGCACTCTTGAAATCAAATTCACTAATATTTCTACAAGAAAATATTGATTTCGAAATAGAACAAAAGAAACTAAATAGCCTCTTATTAGCTGGAGTCAGAGTTGCACTTAACTTATAAAAGAATAACTTTGTTTCATAGTCTTATGGTTTTTATTTATTTAAAAAATTTTTTTGAAGTTGTAAATGGACAGTACACCTTTATTTTATTTGTTTATTTTTACGTGGTGCTAAGGATTGAACCCAGTGCCTCATACATGCTAGGCAAGCAAGCACTCTGCCACTGAGCCATGACACCACCCCCGAGTCTTATGATTTTTAGAACTGAAAAGTGACTACAGACTTATGGAACTATCTATCAGAAAGTTAGTTTGTTGGACTGGGGATGTAGCTCAGCATGTGCAAGGCCTTGAGTTTTGATTCCCAGAACTGTAAAAAAAAAAAAAAGAGAGACAAAGAGAAATAAGTAAATTTGCTAGTTCATAGCAAAACAATTTTCTACCACTCCATGACACTCTTATACACCTTTCAAATAACATTTGAAATAAATGTTCTACAGTTTATCCTTGAATTCTTCCTAAATTCTTGGGTAGATAAATTTGAACTCATTCAGTTTATCAATTTGAGCAAGAATAGCTTGAGCAAAAACATGCTGGAAATACTAAATTTTAATATTTTTGAGATAATTTATGAGATTTATTTATATCTTTCTGTATCTGTATCTGTAAAAAAAAAAGGATTTATTCATGTTCTAATCAGAGAAAAAAATAAGTTAAGCATCCATCATTATTTGTCCTAGAAGATATAATCTGGGACAAGAATAAAACCCAGAAGTAGAAATTCTCTAAGATTTTCATCCGTGAATAGATCTTTCACAGCACATTTAAGTAGCCTTACTAATTCTCTAGCTGCCCTTCCATTTTTAATGTGTTCTTTAAAAGAGTAAGAAAACAGAACTCTTACCATCAGTTGTACAGACTTACCAAATTCATCTTTTTTCTTCCGCCTAATTTCTAGGTTGCACCCAAACATTTTGTGGTCTTCTTTGCCCTCAACTGAAAATATTTCTAAATGGTGTTTTTTTGTTTTTTGACCAGGGATTAAACCCAGAGCACCTAATTCCTGAGCCCTTTAGTTTTGAGATAGGGACAAGGGTCTTGCTAAGTTGCTTAATGCTTTACTAAATTGCTAAGGCTGGTTTTGAATTTGTGATCCTCCTGCCTCAGCCTCCCAAGTCACTGGGATTACAGGCATATGCCACTGAGCCCAGTGAAAATGTTTTCAATTTTTAAAAAGACACCTTTCTTCTCTTTACAACTTCTAAGACTATGTCAAATAAACATCTGTTTGGTATGATCCTTTATATTCTTTGCTTTCTTGTAAAACAAATTTCAGATATGGTGGTTTTTAAGTCTTTGAACTTCTAGCAGTTTATTTACTTTTTAAATCTTTCCACTTTTCCTAAAGTATATACATGATCACAGCTTAAGTTCCTTAAACTGAATTCCTATGATAGATTTTGTTCTTCCTCTCTCTGAAGAATGCTGAACTTAATTGTGCTATGATTACTTTTAGAGTGCTTGGCTACGTCAATTCTTGTTGTCAAGATAAAATGCAGGTTCTTTGCTTTGTAGGTTCTAAAACAATAGGAGGGAGTAATTTATGTTAGTCAAAACCTCAAAACCACATCTTCACATTTGCTCTCAATGATTTAACCAACCTATGTACAAACAAGTCCCTCATTAGTTGCTTAATTTTCCAACTTTTCCAGTCTCTCTTAAGTTTCCAGTTCAGTTACCCTATTTTGATTAGAACTGTGACATTTTTATTTAAGCAAGGATTTCAACCCTTCAAGCTTCCATACCCCTTACTCTTTTATAGGAAAAAATGTTTGTAATTAATCAATTTTTTTTGTTGTTGTAAGAGAGAGGGTCTCTGGCTATGCTGCCCAAGCTGGAATGCAGTGGCTAGTCAAAGGATTGGCACAGGGCACTACAGTCCAAACTCATGGACTAAGTCTTGCCTAGTCTCCTGAATGGCTAGGACTAATGGCACATGCCACCATGCCCTGCAAAGATTTTAAAATATCAACATTGTTTGTTATTCCATATAAAAATATGATCCCTTGCTGTCTCTATCATTCCTCTGAACAGTACAATATCTCAATGGTTAGTCTCCCTCCAACAAGTATCTGTGATGTGAATTAAATCATTATAACATTATTTTGTTTGTACAGAAATGAGGAGAAAGAAAACAATCCATAAGGATGAAAAAATGACACTAATAAATCAACACTGCCTGGGCTAACTCTGCTAGGGCTGAAAGGGCCTACTAATATAAACCACAGAAACATTACGATGATGAAACAGTAGCAAACTAAGCTATGCTTTTACTAATGAAAGCAATACAACTTGGGTCAGTAAAATGATATTCTTTCAAACACTAGAGGAGGAAAAAAACAAACTTGGAGTAAGTACTAAAGAAAAAAAAAATCATATACTTGCTGGTTTTAAAGTTCACAATAACAGGGCTGGGGCTGTAGCTCAGTGGCAGAGCATTTCCCTAGCATGTGTGAAGCACTGGGTTCAATCCTTAGCACCACATAAAATAAACAAAACAAAGGCATTCTGTCTATCTATGACTACATAAACAAATAAATCAATACTTTTCAAAATAAAAAAATAATGTTCACCATACAGCAACATTATTGTACCATTTAAGTATATATAATGAGACTATATGACTCAAGTTTCATACACAAAAATACTTGAGAGAAAGAGAATGTAAATTTGCCTAGAAGCCTACTCAACTTTAGATCCCAAATGTTGCCTAAAAGTAAAAGACTTTCCTTAACATAGATGTGAGTTCATTAAGAATTTTTAGGAGCTGGAGTTATAACTCAGTGGTAGAGTACTCAGAATGCATGAGTCCTGTGTTCCATGCCCAGCACTGCAAAAAAAGAAAACAACGAAGTTTTTTTTCCCCACTCTAGAATTATAGTAAAAAATACCACACTTTTACAAAATGGCTAAAGCAAAATGGTTAATGACTTCTTGTGCATTGCAACAGCATAATCTGGTGGTAAAAAGAATTTAAAACATAATAAACAGGTCCAGGTATGACCTGCACCTCAGCTACCTCAAATGACATACAGTAAAACAGGCTGAGATTTTGATGTTCACAAGTTGCACCCTACATAACCCAACAACAGAAATAAGACATTCCATCTCATACATTAGGTAGGAATTTTAGCTTCTAAGCAGTTATGAAAACAGCAGACTGGTCTAAGGAACTTGTTTCCTATCAGTTTCATATATGGAAAAAAGGGAAGAGGTAACAGGAAAAATAATGAAGAAGTAGCACAAGGAAAGGGCAAGTAAAAAAAATTATAAGAAAATATATAATGTACAAGTCAAACAGAAGAATCTGGACATTATATATCTCCATTCTCAAGCTGCTGAACTAGGTCTGTAGATTTCTAACACACAGCTTATGTGTTGAAAGGAAGCCAAAGTACCACAAGCCTGAAAATAACACTAAAGTTTGAAGCACAGTACATACTCTGACAGTTTAAAGAGCCACCAGAAACAAAGTGGCTGAGGCCTTACTAGAAAGAGGAAAAGTCATGATTTAGGGCTTTTTCCTTTGTGGAAGGAGAAAATTCAGAGGCTTAACTCACCTATTACTACAGGTACCCAAGGCCCAGTCAGCAAAAAAGTAAATCTCACCCTTTAGGGAACTGGTTATAAGGTTTCCAGTTCCACTCCTGGTGTCTTCCAGACATAACCAACTGCAATTTTCACCCTGATTAACTTCCAGGAATGCCAGCCAGAGGAACATATTGAGTAGCGATTCCCCTCAGTGTCAGCTGGACTCTGGAATAACTGCAGACACTGCCTTTTTCTGCTGGTCAGGAAAGTATCCACCAACCTTAGGGAAGTGCACTAACACGAATTGTCTTCATGAAAGCTGCAATCCTCCCACCTGACCCTCCTCCATACTCCCAATCCTCTGACTCTGCTTTATTTTTCCCTACATCACTTATCATCTTCTTAATACTATATATTTATTAATTATGCTTATTTCTATCTCCTACTAAAAAGTAAAATCCATTAAGACTGGACTTTTTTATTTTTTCTTTTGTCTGTTTTATTCACTGGCAGATCTTCAGCAGCTAGAACAGTCTCACATGTAGTAGGTATCCAATATACATTTATGGAATGAAAGAAATAAGAAAAGCTAAAAAGACCTTTCAGAGGTCAACAATACCAGGAGGGTCCAATAATGACTCTATTCCTCTAACAGAACCAGACTGGTGCCTGGACTGACCCACTTTTCCTCCACCTGCCATGTACTACCTCCACCCACCTTCTCGACTCTTGCATCCCTTAGGATGTATGGATCCACAGTACTGTTATAAGCAATAAAGGTGACAAAGCTTGTCCTTGAATCTGAGGAATTTCTCAAGGTTTCCATGGTTTGCCTTGTTCCTCGTATATTCAATTTGGGATAAAATGTGTTGAAAGAAGTTAACTTCGCATAAGTCTAAAAAAATCACATTTCTTTTTACAAAAATCAAATTATAATTCAAATAAGCAAGCATTAATTAAAAATAAAGTTATACTCAACACATTGGGTTAGGAGTTATGGGAGACAAGAGAGGAGACAGATTTCTTATGGAGCATGGAATGAAGAAGAAAATATAATAATTTTTAAAAAGTATGATAAAGTATTATAACAAGAGACCCTAGCAAGAAAATTAAAGAGAGGAAGATGAATTTAATTCTGATGAGAGGACAGTGAGAAGTGGAAGTAAAAAACAGCTTCAGGAAGGAGACAGCTTTTTGCTAGGTAAGGGTTAGTTCTGAAAGCTAAATGCCTTGCAAGCAAGGAAGGACATTCCAATAAAAGAGAAAAGATGGGGAAAAGCCCACTAAGATATAGAAACTGAAAAAACAAAAGAGGGTAAGTTGGAGGAATGGTAGTGAAAACATGCAGATACAGAAATACATGAAATAAGTCTAAGGAAGGCCAGGTTTGGCCTGAACACAAGTCTAAGTAGGCATCATGGGTCATTAATGATTCTCCAAGAAATGTTTATAATTGTAATTGTAAAAGTCTTGCTTGGTTTCTTTGTTACATACTATTTTGGAACCAAATTCTTTTCTTCAGTTCATAATCATATATTCATTAGTTGGCTATCGCCCCTCCACTAGACTATAAGTCCCAATAGGACAGGGATCATGTCTGACCTAGTACATGAAATACTCAATAAATATTAGTTAAGTGAATAAATAAAAATCATAATATAGCAGCTGCATGTAGTGTGGAACACAGAAAGAACATGAACCATGAGCATGTTATAATGTATAAAAGATGAAGACCTGAACTAGGTCAGATGAAAAACTGAACAATTAGCTGAAGTAGTGAGAAAGAAAAAAAAAAAAAATGAGAGTCAAAGTTGTGAGCCACAGCAGCTTGAAGAACAGTACTACTCACGGGAGAATAGGGTAGGAAAGTTTGAGAAGCTATGGACTAGAAGTACATATGAAAGTAGATGCAAAGTAGAAAAGTTTCCCCCCTTTCCTGTGTATCTTTAAGACTTAATACCCCATAACGTTCACAGTTCCATTTTTCTTCTTATAGCTCGATTTCTGACACCATTCTTTAGGACCCTACTCTAGAAGCATCAGTTCTATTTCCTCCCTCCCTCCCTCTCTCCCTCCCTCCCTCCCTTCCTTCCTTCCTTCCTTCTTCCTTCCATTCTCCCTCTCTCCCTCCCCTCCCTCCTTCCTTTTTGGCTGTTGTTGAAGTTATCTGTGATAGAACAAAGATAAATGCTGAGTTTTATACCAAACCAGTTCAGCTCACATGAATGAAAGTACATCAAAATCAAACAAAACCAGATTCAAAGTGCCCCACCTAGAAATGTTGCTAGGAATGTTGCTGACAACATAGCAAAAGTCCATTAGTACACTATGTACAGAGGATGGAACAGACATTGCCTTACTCTACAAATACCTAACTACAGTGGACAGCAGTATCAGCAGGCAATGTGGCATCAGTATGCAATGTGGCCTATCAGGATCTCAATTTCATGTTGTGGTCTGATTTCCAAAGGTTATATGGCACCTACACTGGACACTTGCCAATCTAATCCCCCATGTTCCACTTGACACTTTTTTTTTTTAAGTAAGCTCAAAAGCTACTTATATTTCTAATGTACATCTTTCTAAAATCTCACATTCAAGTGAAACACTTCCCAAAATAACCCTTAGATTACCTGAAAATTAGTAATGTGCTACAGATGGTTGGGAATAAAAGAAAAGTACCCCAAGAGTTCTTATAAGTCCAAAACAAACAGTTCCACCCACCAAATTTTCCAATTACAGACCAATGGATGTTTTGAGTGCAAATTTTAAAACAGTGAATTCTGTTTCCAGTGTTCAAAGCTAGAGTAAACATGTGATTTCCCTATATTAACAACAACTAGAAGATCACTATCCTCTTAATATTTAATAAATAGTAGCTACATAACCAGACAGGGTGGCACATGCTTATAAACCCATCTAAGGATCACTGGCCAAGCACTTTCCTAACATGGGTGTCCCTGGGTTCAATCACTAGTACCTGCTAATGCAAATTCCAATCTAAGAATTAACTGGGAAATGCTGATAAAAATCCTAACTCAGGGCTGGGGCTGTGGCTCAGCCTAGCAAGAGTGAGGCACTGGGTTCAATCCTCACCACAACAAAATAAATAAATAAATAAAATCAAGGTACTGTTGTCCATCTACAACTTAAAAAAAAAAAAAATCCTAACTCAGAGAATTAAAAACTTGTTGGGCCTGGAATGGTGGTGCATAACTGAAATCCCAGCGATTCAGGAAGCTGAGGCAGGAGGATGACAAGTTTCAAGGACAATACCAGCAACTTAGAAAAAATAAAATTAAAAGGTCTGGGAATGTTTCAGTGGTAAAGTGCCCTTGTGTTCAATCCCCAATACCAACAAAAGAAAAAAAAGAAAGAAAAAAAAATTAGTTGTGCAATTTTATTTTCTTAAAACTGCTTGAAGAGCCAGGCATGGTGATACACACCTGTAATTTCAGCTATATGGGAGGCTGAGGTAGGACAATTCCAAGTTCAAAGCCAGCCTGGGTAACTTAGCAAGATCCTGTCTCAAACTAAAAAAAGGGATGTAGTAGTAGAGTGCCTCTGGGTACCACCAAAAACAAAAACAAAAATATCCTGCCTGGGGGCCAGGGATGTAGCTCAGTGAGTAGAATATTTGCTTAGCATTCTTGAGGTCCTGGGGTTTGATCCCCAGCACCAAAACAAAGGAACAAATAAAAACCATAAATGTGTCTTCAAACAAACCACTGTGGCAATTCATATTCAATTTCAAGAAGTTAATCCAAAGCAGGGTTTCCACTGACTGGCCAAAAATGGAAAAATGTCCAAGCTGTCTCAACAATCACTTCCATAAAGCACAAATATTTCAGATGTAAGAGATTATTAGGTCCCTGACAGATTTACTTTTTATTTTATGGTGGTGGTATGTGTGATTGAATCCAGGGTCTCACACATACGAGGCAGGAGGCCTACTATGAGTTATATCCCAGGCTCTTTTCAATATTTTATTTTGAGACAGGATCTCGCTAAATTGCTGTGGTTGGCCTCAAATTTGCAATACTCCTGCCTCAGCCTCCCAAATTGCTGGGATTACAGTCATGCACCACTGAACCTGGTTTAACGTCACTTCTTACTGATAACCTGCCACATCCTTCTAGATGATTTCCTTCCCTCAGGTTGAGGTTCCTTTTTTGCAGCTTTCTGGTTCCCACTTTTGTCTTAAGCATAACTAGAAAGAGTATGTGGCAAGCTGATAAGCCTACAAAATGAAGGTATAACACCCCCACCAAAAAAAAAAAAAAAAAAAAATCAGCTTAATAAAAATACAGCTTTCCAAACATATCAAAGAAGAGTAAGAGTCAAGCCCCAGGGAAATAAAGCTGCATTCATTAGCTATTCTGAATACTGATTGTATTTTTGACATAGCAATAAAACTGTTCACTAACGTCAACCATTTTTGCAGTTCTTCCATCACTATTTTCATTTCATAAAAAATTCTACAGCTAAATGGAACTTAAAAAGATCATCTTGTCTAACATGCCCATTTTACAGATGAAGAAAGTAAAAACAAAAGAAGTGGCTTCCATAGTCACTTGGCTAGTTAGAGGCATAGTTATGATTAGAATGTGGATTTTATGACTCCCAACTATGTTTTTTTCTCTGTGCTCTGAAAAATTAAACTAGTAAAGAAAACACATTATTAGCTCAGATTATATCTTAACTGTAATTAAACTACACAAAAATACCTGGACCTGGGTCATAGTTCAGTAGTTAGAGTACTTGCCTAGCATGAATAAGACCCTGGGTTCAATCACCAGCATGGCAAAATAAATAACTAAAATTTCATTCCCAGAGCTAGGTATGGTGGTGCATAGCTGTAATCCAGCCACTTGGGAGGCTGAGTCAGGAGACTCACAAATTTGAGGCCAGCCTGGGCAGTTTAGCAAGACCCTGTCAGAAAAAGAGAGAGAGAGAGAGAGAGAGAGAGAGAGAGAGAGAGAGAGAGAGAGAGAAGGAAGGAAGGGAGGGAGGGAGGGAGGGAAGGAAGAAGGGAAGCAGGCAGATAGGCTGGCTAAGGGTATGTAGCTCAGTGGTCGAGTTCTTGCCTAGCATGCACAAGGTCCTGGGTACAGTCCCCAATATCACATGCAAAAGTGCAAAGGTTTAGGGGAGCAACAAGGCATACATTTTCTGAGGCATTTTATTAATTACCACCTGCTAGAATACATGTTCTGTGTTTCCATCAAATGTAACTCCCTAAGAGGAGACCACGTGAACCTTGAGGCAAAAGTCTGAAAAGTGATGTTTATCCACTATCTGGTGTAGATAGATAACTGATGACCTAAAAGAAACCCACAAATGTGATGCCAGCAACCAAGAAGAAAGGACGAAACGGAAGGGATAGAGATATTTGCTAGGAACAAGTAATTCTGAAAATGGAATAAGAATAAAAATCCAAGGTAGAGGCTAGCTAGACACTAATGACCAAAGAATACAATAAAAAGAAGGCAATTTCAGAGCTTGTCTGGCATCAGAAAGCTCTCACCTGCAAAAGAAAGAAAAAAACTCTCACAAAGACAAGAGAAAAATCCTAGGTTTGCTCTTGAATGATGGACTAAATATGACCTAATAGGTATTTGCCACCTCTTATTTCTGGGACTCTGATCCAAGAACAAACAGCGAGAGAACCATGAAAAATCAGCCCTGTTGGATCTGGAGTTCTGCCTTGACAAGATATAAAGCTCATTCATAGATCTGACTGTGCTCATGAGACTGCAGTTCAACTCCTGCTGCTACAGAAAGGGGAGGGGGAAGGAAGATAGAAAGGGTTGAGGGAAGGAGGTGGAGGATATAGGTTGTGACTATAATAGCTACAGTAATTAGAGTGTTTCCAAGCTGCTAGAGAAGTCTTCAGAGCAGAGAACTGGGATGAGAGATGCGGGGCAGGGAGGAGGGGGGAAGCATGAGGAAGCAAACTACTGAGAATGCTAGAAAAGAATATGGTGGTTTGTGAACAGTTTAAATCAAACAAACAAAAAACTGAGATAGCTTTATATGGAAAATGAAGAAGTTTATACGCTTTCCCAGAGGTCATTATTAAATAATTTACTATTACTAGGCTACCGCTTACAGCCAGGTTACACATTAGATTTAAGCAGATCCTTCCAAATGTCCTAATATATGCAGTGGTCCAAGGGTCCTGATCGCAGAGCCACAGCTTGCCTCACTCTGCCTCAAATTTCTCCATCTTTGACAAACAGTCAGAGCTTTCACTCCATTTACACAGAGGGGAAAAGGGATTTTTGAACAGTATTATTATATATGTATTATATATATATATATATATATACATCTCATATATATTTTTCCTTCAATCAAATCTTAATTAATAAATTCCTTTAGATTATGGGTGCTTCAAAAAGAAGGAGCACATAGTCTAATAAAAAATGATGAGAGGGAACTGAAAAGGTCAGAAAATAACCATCAAGTTACTTATTTATAAATTTTAGGTTCTATACTGCCTACTATAGTGGCATGAATATGTGAAAAATCAAACAGGTGCAGTGGCTCATGCCTATCATTCCAACAACTTGGGAGGCTGAGGCGGGAGGATCGCAAGTTTGAGGACAGCTTCAGCTACTTACAGAGATTCTGTTTCAAAATAAAAAGTAAAAAGAAAAGGGGAGGAGGCACTGGATATTTAACTCAGTGGTAGAGTGACTCTGGGTTCAATCCCTAATACCACAAATAAAATATTAACAGATGATGAAGATTATCTACAAGAAAAGTCTGGGAAATTTAACAAAACCTCAAAATAGAATCTTTTTTCAAGTTATAGGAAATGCTATTACTTGTTTTTAAGATAAATATTTAGTAGCTATATTTCTTTAACATATTAGGTCCTCTGTTGAGAACTGGTTCTAACAAGTAACATTTATCTAAATGTTGGGAAAGAGTTACTAAAGTGCTAGGGAAAACTAAAAATTGAATAAAACAAATGAAGAGATGCAAACTTCATGTGGAGAATTATAATCATAAAATAAAAACACATGCAAATTTCTTTAAGGCACACCAGGTAGATCTACACAAAAAGTCAATTATATCCTTTGCATAAAACCTACTAGGTATTCTAGTGGGCTAAATAATTTTTACCATATTGAAAGCAAAAGATTTTTTGTTTCCTTTCTCCCTCTAATAAACAAGTACTAAAAACACTGAATTACCAATATTTTCTTCCCATTCATAGAACATAAAACCAGAACTCCCAGAAATACAATAGGGTCAAACAGGACCATGTCTAGGGCTTGCTTCCCGGTAATCTAAGAGACATAAGAATCTCTCTTCTCTATTCCATTATCATCTCACTAACAAATCAACAACAGGCATTAAGAAATGTGAAACAAAGTACAATTTCACACATATGAACTGAACCTTAACCACAGAGGACCAAGTATTTTCTTGTCACTGTGGTATATGACTCTAACCACCTGCTCAATAATCCCTGTACAGCTGCACAGCTGCTGCCAATTCCACATGCCTTGCTAGGCAGGTGCTTTGGTGAATTACCTGTTCTCTAGTGAAAAGTGTCCTTCACTTACACTTAATGGACCCAGAACCTGCCAATCAGTATCACCTATCTTCATTGTGTCTGTCACAGATGTTTATCAGTTATGATGAAGGTGTATTTAATATACTATGTGGTTTTGTATTTTGTATAGTTTTTGGATCTTTGTTTCTAAAGGAAACTGATTTTTAAAAATCAAGCAGGAGTGAAAATTCAGTTGCTGAAAAGAAAATCTGCTATATAATATAAGACTATATCTCAGAATGGCCCCATCTACCTGGCAGCATTCCCACCCATGCTAAGTTCTTCTCAATGGAAATAACAATTGCTTAGTTACCTTTGAAGCAGGATAAAGTGACAGTAGAAGTACTAAGTATCTGGCAGAGAAAAACCAGAGAGAAG
This sequence comes from Sciurus carolinensis, assembly GCF_902686445.1. Classification (NCBI taxonomy): domain Eukaryota; kingdom Metazoa; phylum Chordata; class Mammalia; order Rodentia; family Sciuridae; genus Sciurus; species Sciurus carolinensis. Next base: position 90,368,265 of record NC_062214.1, read on the forward strand.
GAAGATTGGGAATTTCTGGAGAACAAATATCATTCCTGTATGTATTCTCCACATCAGAGCTCAGTAGTGTTAAGAGTCAAATAAATAAGGAGTGGCATTTCCACTTGACAGAGCAATCAGTAAACCCCTCAATAAATTATCCTGTTCCAGTCATTTAGTTGCTTTATGCTAATTGCAACATAATTACTACCAGGAGCCAAAATTATGCTTCCTTATCCTCCTACAAAAAATAAGTACTAGTCTGTTCAGCTATCTAGACTCTAACAAGGAAATACTTCTTACCAAGAAGCTAGGGGGAACATCAAGTACTGTGTGAAAGAAGACATGTAAGAGTCCTTGTGGCAAAGGTTCAATTCTGAAACTATATCTAATTATGGAAAATTTAATCTGAGGCTTCTGTTTCAGTCACCTGACAACATTCAGAAATACCAATAGCCAAGAACAAAAAGCTTTGGATTTAGTTTAGCTGAGGTTTCATTCAGAGACCCAGGGTATACAGTTGGAAATAGTCTAGACAGACACCTCCAGTAAGACAGTTCTGTTATACAAAAATATAATGGTCAGGACTGGGGATATAGCTCCTTGGTTTGCCTAGCAAGCAAGAGGCTCAAGATTCAACAAAACACCACTAGGGGGAAAAAATATGTGCGTCCGTGTGCGTGCGTGTGCATGTATGAATAAAATGGTGAGAACAAACTCTTCCCTCCTTTCAAAAGCCCAACAACTAAGTAGTGGGCCATTATTTTAGGACTCATTGATATAAAGGAATGAAGCAACATAATCAGACTTGCTGCCTTAGAAAGACCTTTATCAAAACCAGACTAAAGTTCCTATTCAAAACATTCTATGCAAAATGGTGGTTGGCTACTGTGTACATCGTGTACTGTATACAATTCTCCCTCTCACAATGATTTTATATCTAATCTCTTTTTACAGTTTTCTTTAATGTCCTAAATAGAAACATCTTTTCTAGCCCCAATAAATTTTTAGAGAATAGTACTAAATACTATTTGTACACTTCTATAAGATATATACAAGGATAGATTCCTACTAGGGTTCTCATTCTTCTCTCATTAATAATTTCCAGGACTTGAATGATATTTTAATGTTCATCTCATTGGTAAAATTTTCCCTAATACAGAGGCAGATATGGACTTCCTACACAATGAGCAAGTTATATCCTTTCATTAGAGTTAAAATAAATTATAAAAGAAAGTTGTTTTGTTTCTACAGGCAAATTGTATGACTTTTTTGTTGTGCAATTATTATTGACCAGGAAGTCAGCACTAAAAGCAGTACTTGGTCCTTGACTCCCTATTTTAACACTGCACAGGTTTTTAGTGGTACTACTAAATCAACAAACAAAAATCAGTGCATGAGTATCCCTTTTCTATAAAAAAAGAAATGCAATATGATGGTTCAAGTACAAATAGAAACCTCCCCTTGCAGTTTTCTTCTTTAAAGGTCTGACACAAACATTAGGGTTCAGTGTCCCAGACACTATTTCTCCACAACTTAGTACAGGCTAACCAAAGAGGCAGGCACAACATGGCTGGCATTCCCTATTCTTCTGAAAAATGTGTGCCAATGAGCTCTGCATTGTTTCTCACTCAAAAAGAAGAGCCTTTCTGTCTGGCCTCCTCCAATGGCAAGCCCCAGTCTGGAAAGGAAGAAAATGGCACTGAGGAGCTTGGGAGATGGAGCATATCCAAAGCTCTCAGACAAGACTTGAACCTATGACCTTCACTGTGTACACAATAGGCGGGTGAGAGGGACCGGTTTATCTCTGCTGCAGCAGTTCTCAGCCCTGGGGTAGCACTCCCGATAAAATGACAAGACTATTGTGTGTGGCAGCAGAACAGTCATCTTCTCACAACAGCCTAAACCAGCACTCCCTCCCCCAAGACAAAGCAGCAGGGGTGAAATTAACTCAAGGCTGCAGACCAAAGCCTAATACTGAGAAGAGAGGCCTGTGGGGGTTTGGGGACTCTCCTTCACCCCTGGAGCTCTGGACACATGGCTAGAAACAGACAGGCTTTCTCCCCCATCTTTTCCACTCTCATTTAGGTAGGAAGCTGCTTCTTAGAGAATTTAATCATCTGTGATTTGTTCAGAAATATTCCCCCGAAGGGCTCTGATCTCTCCACCCTGTGTGAGCCTAATTCCTAGAAGCTGAAATGACTGTTTGCTGCTGCCTGTTTCACAAACACACATTAATTGGTCAGATGTGTCTCCTCCTCCTCAACCCCAGAGGGAGGAAGGAGAATCTGAGCAAAGCACAGAGATGATCCAACCGTAATTACACATAAAGGGGAAAGAGAGCAGCATGGGTTTTCCAAACAGGACAGGGTCACAAACCCTCCCGGGGGTACAAGGATAGCTGTTAAAGTCCAGGCCCAGGGATCCCTCCATCTTGAAGAAAAGAACAGGAGTAAATGTGACCTGAAGAGTGGAAGGGGCACACACCCACAACCTACTTACTGCGCGCTCCCAGCCACCTTGCTCCCCCCTCCTGGGCCGCGCACACGTCCTGTTTCCAACCCTTCGCTCTGAACCCCCCTCCCCAACTCCCTGACTAGCCCCAGTCGCCCGGGGCCCCCTCGACATATCCTGATTTGCCTCAGAAACTCTCTGGCCTGCCCCCACAACCTTGCCAAACCCTAATTCCCTCCTGGGCACCCCTACCCTCAGCCTGAACCGGCCCTGGCCACGCTTTGAACTTCACCTCGCGCCCCTCGAGGTCCCCTCCCCCACCCACGCAACGACCCCCCTTCCAGCCCATACACACCTTCCCCTCGCTCCGCCCCGGCCCCCCCCAACCCCCACTTCCTCCGTCAGGCGCCACTGCCCGCGGCCCCCCTCAGCCCAGGGCCTCCTCAGCACCGCCGCCTCTCTCCTCCCCCAGCCCCGGCTCCACACAAAGCTCCGGACTCACCGCGCGGCCGGTCCCGGGAGCCGCCACCTCCGCCCGCCCGGGGCCCCGGGCCGTAGAGCCGCCGCTGCTATGGGGCCCAGGCCGCCATCCGTTCCCGCGGCCCCTCCCCCCCACCCCACCCCGGCTCCGGCTCTCCGCCCCCTCCCCGCACCGCTCCGCCCCGCCCGGCCGGTGCCGCTGTGTCCGGGGCCACGGGTCCCTCAGCCGCCGCCGCCACCACCGCCGCGATCCGGGACAACCAGGGCCGCCTGGAAGACCCGGATACTGGACTATCGAGCCTTCGGATCTGGACTCCGTGCTGGTGAGGAGTGTGGAGCGGGTGAGCGCAGGGGAAACCCGGAACCTGGATGAATGAGCCAAATCCTAGGTCTCGGAATGCGCTGCTACTGGGAGCCCGGATTAGAGTCGAGCTCGGGGAATGTTGGAAAACCCGGCGAGCCGGTTGCAGCAGAGATAAACTCGAAGAAACCTGGGTTGAAGAGCTCGAACCTAACGCTCCTTCCTCGTGGAAGGGAGAACTCTTGCTGGACCAGACTTCTCGCAGAGGGATATCTGAAGAAGTACTGTACCTTCAGTACAGAAGACCAGTTCGGTAAATGTCCTTCAACCGTGGGGAAAGGCTAGACCCTTACCGGATCTGAAAATGAACATCAACAAAGGGCAGAAGAGCAACCGCAGCTCAGTTGGTTTCATCCATTTTACACCTTAATTCAGCAAAACCCCTCACTTTTAATCCTTTGTTCTCCTGGGTTTCCTTTAGGATTATCACCTGTTCTCCTCTACAGAGTAGCCATTTCTAGTCGTTCGTTCAATATCTCTTTTCATTTCACCATCCTGTATCACTAACCCTTGTTTTTTATTTTCTGATTCCCCCCCACCACCACCCCTCGCCCCCGGTACTGGGCACATGCACATGCTAGGCAGGCTCTCTACCAACTGAGCTATATCCTTAACCCTTACTATCTATGTCTTATTCTGTCCTTATACAACTCACCATTCTATTGCTATGGGTTTTGTCTTTCCTTATCTGCCACTCATCTCTGACCAACACACTCGAAGACAGTAAACATTCTAAGTGAACACTCTCACCCATCACTTGTGAAACATATTCTATTCTTCATTACCTAAGACTTCCACCTTCTACCACAACAGAAATTTATCTTAATCCTCAAGGCTCCCCACTACTTATCCCCTATTATCTCCTTCCTGTGTGCTTGACTGTTTCATTTGCTTTGCAGATCTTTCTTCCTTTATCCTGAGGTATCCCTTCAACAGTGCCACTAAAGACAGCATGTGACTTGGAGTTAAGAGTGAGTGGTAAAATGCCTTTACTTCCCATCTCCAACTCCACACACAAGAAAAGGAGGGTGGGAGGATTGACATCTAAAAATTAACACTAAGACTGTCTGGTCTAGGAAAAATAATGTCCATTTGGTCCACCAATTCTCACATGGTTCTTGGGACAGTTCAGGTCAGAACTGATCCTAAGTGACAGTAAACTTCCAATTTGAACTGTATGATGTTACAATGAGGATTCAACTACTTAGTAGGGGAAGAAAAAAAGGGTTTAGTGTTTTAGATTTATGTGTGATTTAAGTAACAGTTAAACATTCCAGTAGTAATCTCCTAATAAAGGAGCATGACTACCACTGGAGAGGACTAGATTTCAAAAAAGTAAAAGGAAAGGAGAATAAATATTTCTTTCTCTCTCTCTCTCTCTCTTTTTTTTTTTTTTTTTTTTTTTTTTTTTTGTGGTACTGGGGATTGAACTCAGGGGCATTCTATCAGTAAGCTACAATCTCAGCCTTTTTAAAATTCTGAGTCAGAGTCTCACTAAGGCGACCCTCCTGCCTTAGCCTCCCAAGTAGCTGAGATCACAGGCTTGCAGGAGTAAACATTTCTATAGTGGATCTCAATTCTTAGAAGCTCTCAAGCCTGGAAGAATCACTAAAAAAGTTCAAGTAGTAAGATGTACCATACAGTAAAATAATTTTAGCCATCTATGGTAGCAAACAACTGTGATCCCATCTATTCGGGAGACAGGCAGAAAGATTGAGAATACCAAGCTAGCCTGATCAGTTTAGCAAGATCCTGTTTCAAAATAGAAAGGGCTTGGAGTATAGCTCAGTGATAAAACACTCTTGGGTTCGAATCCCAGAACCGCAAAAGAAGGAAAAAAAAATCTTAAACCTTAAACCAGGTGTGGTGGTGTCTGCCTATAATCCCAGCAATTTGGGAGGCTGAGGTAGGATGATTGCAAGTTCGAGGCTGGCCTCAGCAATTTAGCAAGACCCTGTATCAAAATAAAAAAATAAAAAGGGCTGGGGAGGTAGCTCAGTGATAAGGTGTCCCTGAATTAAATCCCCAGTACAAAAATAACAACAACAAAAAAAAAGAATATTAAATTTTGACTTCTTGTACCTCTAGACCAAGGGTTGACAAACTATGGCCCAAGTAATGAACCAGATTTACCACCTGTTGGTATGTCCCATGAACTAAAAATGAGTTTATATTTTTGAATAATTAAAAAATAAGCAAAATAAACCAGGTGTGGTGGCTCACACCTGTAATCCCAATGGCTCAGGAGGCTGAGGCAGGAGGATCTCGGACTCAAAGCCAGCCTCAGCAAAAAGCAAGGCACTAAGCAACTCAGTGAGACCTTGTCTCTAAGTAAAATACAAAATAGGGCTGGGGATGTGGCTTAGTGGTCGAGTGCCCCTGAGTTCAATCCCACTACCAAAAAAAAAAAAAAATCAGAATAACAAGAGAATATTTTGTGACATGGAGATTATGTGAAAATTTCAGTTTCAATGTCTAAATAGTTTTATTAGCTCTACCAGCATTCACTTATTTATATTATCTATGGATGCATTTGAACTACAACAGTAGAGCTAAATAGCTGTAAAGATTACATTCTTAGTTGAAATTTATTTTTTTTGTGTTGCTGAGGACAGAACTCAGGACCTTGTATATACAAGGCAAGTATTCTACCACTGAGCTACATCTCCAGCCCTGAAATTTAAATAACCACCCTTTGGCTAGAGGCTACCATATTAGACAATATGGCTCAAGATTCAAAGAGAAGACATTTGGTGTTATTTTTTGCTTCTTATGCCAAGATCTCACTCCCTTTCTGTGACATACCTCTTTATGGATTCTCAATACCTCTCTCCCACAACACCTATTTTTCTGACTCCAGGCTAGGGTACATTTACTAGATTTTCTTTCTAGGCTCTACCATCATGACTGAAATTCAAAATCTAATCAGTATATCAAGTTTCATTCCACAAATTGAGGCATACTATGTGCACACACATAAATAGACATTTATACAAATGTCTTTGTGTTAGAGGATAGCACAGTGGCTATGTAATTTCTTCTCTGTATAAGAGAAGTAGAAATGCCCTCCACAGGCTAGATCCCTTGTTGCTGCTGGTGAATGGATCACCTCCCTCCAAACACATTCACAGAAGCTGAGAAAAGCAAATGTGTACTTGCTATTTGAATCTCAAGGGAAAAAATTCCTTTACCACAGAACTGACTTTCTTCCTCCAGGCCTAATAAACTGAAGATTACAGATTTCTCTAATTTAATAGATGCTTACTTTTTACTGGTCTTTAGCAAAGGCATTTTAAAAATTAATAGATTAAATGAAATCCACATAAAAGGACTTCAGTAGAGATAGTAGTTAAAATGGAAAGAGATTAAGGGTTATAACTAATAAAAGCCTGTAACTTTGTAATTATTTGTAAAACTAATCTTTAAAGCATAAATTTTTCACACTTCATAGGAAAAAATTATTTCTATAAAACTCCAGTTTAAGAAGAAGAGAGACAATTTTCTTTATCTAGATTAGCTACAGGAAGCAGACAAATAATGCCCCTAAACAATACTGTATTCTAAAATGTCTCTTGCAAAGCCACTAAACCCTGACAGTCTCCAGTTTCATATGTAGCTACTGTAAACTTAAATAAATGACACTTGAGTTCTGCCTGGGGGGAAAAAAATGTTGATTCCTTTAGATACTATACACAAATTGATAGTAACTGAATCCAACCACACAAAAGGGGGCACATATATTGAGGCCAAAACAGAAAACCAACTCAGAAACTCGAAACTTCTCTCTCTCAGGCCAAACTACAAACTATCCCAGAGTTAACAAGGTCAGAGCAAAGTGTTGTAAAGTCTATTCCTGGGCAAGTTCTGGCTCTTAAGAATTTCCAGTAGGCTTTAAATTATGCTATTCATCACTGAGCAACTGAGGGCCATATCCCCCCAAGCCTCTCCCACACTTCCTCTCCATGTCTACACAAGTAAAAGAGAGACCTTATACTACCACCACCATGTGAACTAAAGACAGGCTTTCACAGCCTAACCACAAAAAGAAATTTCCAAGTTACTCTGCCATTTACTTATGTGTCTCCAACAGCATATTATGAATGCTGAGGTGAGTTCTTGTACACTTGTAAAGTTCTTGTAAACTTTCTTATCACAGCATACAAAATGGTTGTATAACATGATCTGTTACGGCTCTCAATGTTTTTCTTCAGCTGTGTACACACAATCTATCCAGGTGGAAAATCAATCCAGACTCCTCTCTGTACAGGCTGTCTTCAAATAAAAATCAGAGAAACTTTTTTGTATTGTTTTTCTCCCTAGGCTTTTTACCTCCTTTTTGCCTTTCAGTTTTATTTTGTGTTAAGAAAGCCAGACAAGCCAGGTGCAATGGTGCACACCTGTAATCCCAATGACTCTGGATGCTGAGGGAGGAGGATCCATAAGTCTGAGGCCAGCTTCAGCAACTGAGCAGTTGCTGACCTGACTTAAAATAAAAATAAATGGAGGACTGGAGATGTAGCCCAGTGGTGAAGCACCCTTGGGTTCAATTCCCAATACCAAAAAAAAAAAAAAAAAAAAAAAAAAAAGAAAGGAAAAGAAAAGAGTAAGAAAGATAGAAAGTCAGACAACTCCAACACAGAATTCAGGGTGCTACTGCTTTATGCCTTCATTAATAGCAGGGTCTCTAGGAGGCCAAAAGAGTCCCGTTCCCCCTCCCCCCAAAAGAAGTGCAATTAGCTGTCCTTGCCACTTTCTCCAGAGGTTGAAGAAAAAAAAAAACTGCATGTTTGCATCACCAGAACAGGAATTGGATGGGTTTTCCCTGGGAATCCAGAATGATCAGGCCCTATAGAACCAGTGCTTACAGCAATGCAACAAGCAGGGTTCACAGTTGAGTGGACATCAATGTATAATGAGTAGAGGCATTTCAATGCAAATAAATGCTGAATATGAAGGATTAAAGAAAGGGGAAATTAATCTTTTCATAATACAGAGTACCTCTTCCCTCTCCCTCACTCTTTGTTTTTTAAGTCATGCACATAACTACTAGAGGGAGTTCAAAATCCCCATGCAGTGGGGGTTTTTTCATAAAAAGCAGAACATACACATTTAAGACCATGAATTTCTTCACAATGCTAGCAATTGAGAGTTTGCTAGCTCTTCAGAACAGACTTAGAAACAAAGTGCTTCACAAAATAAGGTTAGATGGACTAGTAAAAATCTCATTTCAAACCTGCTTCCTGTTTTTCCAAGGCTCTTAGTTTGTGGATGGTTACAGATGGTTTGGGTTTCAGCATTTCAGGGTATTTGGATGTATTTACTTAAGGGATTTTATTTTTCAATTAGTTTCAAATTGCCCTATTCACATGTGCTTTTGCAATACCAACAAAATAAATCGGGTAGCTTCACAATGCCTTAGTAGGTGGCTCCATCTCTTCCCAATCTGATCCTCCATGTCCTGGCTTCTCAAACTAAAGAACAAAGTGGAAGTGCTTCTTTAGGTTATTTCTTCTGCTCCCACCCCCAATTAAAACACTAGCAAGAAAACACTGCCAATAAGAGTTACTCAGCTTTTCACTTTTCAATTAAAGATGTTGGAGTGGGTATGCTGTGCATGTCGGTAATCCCAGGTACTCAAGAGGCTGAGGCAGGAGGGTTGCAAGTTTGAGACCAGCCTCAGCAACTTAGCAAGATCCTGTCTCAAAATAAAGAAATAAAAAGGGTTGAGGATGTAGCTCAGTGGGGTAAAGCACCTCTGAATTCAATACCCAGTACTTGGGGAAAAAAATTCTTGAGATGTTGAACTAGAGCAGAAAGCTTGTTCAAAACCTTTTGTGCCATCTCCAGTTTGAATTACATTTAGGATTCCTTAAACATCCCAATACCCTATCAGACTTTCAATTTGAAAAGAAAATTTAAATCCAAGGAGTTCCTTAAAAATTGCTAACCTAGGTGAAGACACTTCCTAGTTATAAATACATATCTCAGAAGTAATCTCCAACTTGTTCTTCTGGTACTAAGGATCGAATCCAGGGCCTCACATATGCAAGGCAAGTCCTATACCACTGAGCTACCCCCTACCCAGCCCTCTTCTGATACCATTCTGACAAAAATGTCGAAGACCTGGAATTTTTTAAATAAATTTTTATAAATAGAGTATTCAAAGATTTTGACCCACTACATAAAGTAAGAATCCCAATTCTTTAAGAAAAATATACAGATTTTGGTAAGAGTTTAAATTCTGAGAGATTCAAGCCTGATGCCAAGTCTTTAGATTTCTACTGCTTCAATTTCAAAGGATCAGTGGGGATAACAATTTTAGTACACAAAACTCCACTATGCTGTATAGGTCCTTTTTTCCTGGGTCAGACAGCTTTATTCTGCTTCATTAACCCCTTCTTTGCTCCTTGATGGATCTTGGAATCCAGTTTCCCTGTAAGGGAGAAAAAAAGTCTCATTATTTATTTTTTATATTTGCAATGCAAATATTTCATGGTCTCCCAGGTCTTCTGGTTACTGTGTTCCTGTCACATTCAATTATCTTGCTTCAGGACTCAGATACTTCCAAACTTCAGTTTCATTTTGTAAGAATGAGAAAGCAGTGGGAACACTGTATATGGATGGATGGCCATGGACACATATGTATACATACATTATTATTTGTGCAGAGAATCTAAATATTCTAATTTTGTAGCTTCTAGAAAAGAAATATCAAGTTTTTTTCTGAGTATGTGATACTAAGGCAAAGTTTTTAAGATTAACATGTAATAAAGAAAAAAGGATATTTTACACAGTGAGGAATTCATTCTGCTGACCTGTTAACTGGCTGAGCATAATGCATGAATCTCCTTTCACAGTGAGAAAATCAGTTCATCTCACCCACTTTGCTGTCTCAGACTTAATAGGGGGAGTGACCTGAAACAGTGGAATTGAATCCACATGAATGCTTTGCTGACAAAGGGCCCCTTTATCACCAGTTAAGAAGGGTAAAGGTCATAGGCGGTATGATTCTTCTGAGTTAAACTTAGAAACAAGCAATGTTCGGTATCCCAGGTGATCCAAATGAGAGGAACTTTACTAATATGGTCTCTGAACTGTGATTCCTTGGATCTACCAGGATTGCATTTGGTTCAGTGGTAGCTGCCTTTGGAATAATCCACATCATAAAGAGAATCTTCAGAGTTCCTGTCTTTCTGGCCTGAGAAAAGATCTTGCAATTTTCTTTTTCCCAAAAAAGTTTCATCTAAATCAAGAGATGCTGATGCAAAAAATAGAAACGTAATTCAGTTTAGCTTCGGCACTAAAAAATAAATAAAGAGTTGTAAGTATACAAGGACAACCAGGTACACGATGGGCCCACATCTATGACCAATGCCATTTACATGCTGTCACTTTCATTTGTTGAGCAATCAGGTATAACTGAAAGAATACTGACGAGTAAAAGACCAAGGTTCTATTCCATTGACTCTGGTATTAACTATTTGTATGATCTGGGGCAAGTCATTCAGCCTCTGGATTTCAATGGTCTCATTTGTCCAATTAAGGTAAGAATACATGTCCTGATTACCACACAAGGAGACTGGGAGAAAACCTCAGCCTAACAAATATCCCTGTTTTCTTAAATCTCCTTCACCCAGTCTCTCCAGGGCTACACCTACTTTTGGAATAACATTATATCTTTTTCTGGGCTTCCTCGGAAACTGTCACTAAAGGAAACCCTGAATGCCATCAATAGTAGTCACGGTGCTATTGATTTTAATTTGGGCTTTAGAGCATAGGGCATTCCTAGGGTTTTGGGAGTTTTTATCATCCCACAGGTTGCCTGGCTAGAAACCTGAACATGTGCCAGCAATCTGGCAAAGAGCCCCAATACAAGGCAAGTTTGTCTTTGTATTCCTAACATTACCATAGTGACTGTCAAATGGTAGGTGTTCTATAAATGCCTTTATTAAATGACTTAAACAAAGAAAGCAGATACTATAACTTTGTAACCAGAAATAGCTTTGTAACCAGAAGTATAAACTTTATACCCCATAAAAGGTGGTGGTATCAGAAATATAGAGTCTCATTCAGTATTTTAGGACAAGCTAGAACAGAATTTAGAATTTCATCTAAGACTCCAGACATCTAGTTCTCACTATTGAATATGTTGGAAGATTCAGTTCTCAATTTTACTTGAGATTCTAATTGTATAACCTTGAGGATGTTCTGTAGTGACTTTTGTCACAACTCCAAAAGAAATTAGACCAGAGAGTACTGAAGGCCCCTTCCAACCCTATAATATTATGCCCTAAAAACAAAATGTAAATTGGAAGCTAGGCGTGGTAGTACACACCTTTAATCCCAGCCACTATTTTTTTTTTTTCCTTTCTTTCTTCTTTCTTCTTGGTACTGGGGATTGAACCCAGGGGCACTTTACCATTGAGTCATAACCTCAATCCTTTTTATTTTTTCATTTTAAATTGCAGAGGTTGATCTTAAATTTGCAATCCTCCTGCTCATCTCTGGGGTCTCTGGGATTATAGGTATGTGCTACCATGCTTGGCAGTTGCAGTGATTCATGAGGCTGAGGCAGAAGGATCATAAATTTGAAGTCAAAGCCTGGCAATTTAGCAAGACCCTGCCTCAAAATAAAATTATAAAAATGTGGGGAGTGGGGCTGGGGTTGTGGTTCAGTGGTAGAGTGCTTGCCTAGCATGTGTGAGGCACTGGGTTCGATTTTCAACACCACATATAAATAAATGAATAAAATAAAGGTCCATCAACATCTAAAAAAATTTTTTTTTAATTAAAAAAAAAAGTGGGAGCTTGGAATGTAATTCAGTGGTGGAGTGCTTGCCTGACACATGCAAAGCCCTGGGGGTTTAATCCCACAGAAGAAAAAAAAAAAAGTAAATTGGAATGATTTGTTCCTGAGGCAACCTGATAAAGTAAAAAAAAAAAAAGTAGAAAACCTAAAACCAGAAGACTTGAATAAAATACAACTTCTGTAAACTTATTTACTTAAGTGTAAAATCAAAGGAGGAAAAAAACTATTAACTCAGAATTGTTGAAATTACAGGTAACATTATGTGCTCTCTATATACCAGGCACTGTGCTAAGCATTTTACACACATTCTATAATTTAATCAAGTAATAAATTGTAATAATACAGTTGTCCCTCAGCATCTGGGGGATTGGTTCCAGGACCTCAATGTATATCAAAATTCTTAGATGCTGAAATCCCTTACATAAAATTGCATTGTATTTGCAAATACCCTTTGCATATCCTATTGTTTGCTTCTTTGTTTGTTTATGGTACTAGGGATTGAATCCAGGTGCTTAACCACTGAACCACATCCTCAGCCCTTTTTTACATTTTATTTAGGAGACAGGGTCTAAGTTGCTTTAGGGCCTCACTAAATTGCTGAGGCTAACTTTGAAATCCTGATCCTCCTGTCTCAGCCTTCAGAGCTCCTGGGATTATAGGCCTGAGCCACCACAACTGGCCTCCTACATATTGTAAATCACCTTTACATTATTTATGATATGTAATACAATGCAAATACTATGTAAGTGGTTGTTATATTGTTAAGGGAATAATAAACAAGGAAAAAACTCTACATGTTCAGTACAGATGCAATTTTCCTCCAAAATATTTTCAATCTGTGGTTGGCTGAATTCATGAATGAGGAACCCCTGGATATAGAAGGGCAACTCTGTTAAAATTATTTTTTCTTTCCTCTTTTATCACTGGGGATTGAACTGAATGGTGCTGAGCCCCATCCCCAGCCCTTTTTATTTCTGACAGGGTCTCACTAACTTGCTTAAGACCTCACCAAGTTGCAAAGGATGGCCTCAAACTTGTGATCCTTCTGCCTCAGCCTCCTAAATTGCTGGGATTACAGGTGGGAACCACTACATCTGGCTAAAATTATCCTTAAATTCAAAGTCCCCTGAAAAAGTAAGGGTGCTTGTATCATATATGTGGAGGCTTTGGGATTGTATATATTAGTTACAGTCTGTTTCACCCTAGAGTCACCACACAATCCCAGGCAAATAAATAAATAAATTTATATTTATCTATCTATCTATCTATCTATGTTGGATTCCTCAAATTTAAAAAAGAGATCATTTTCTTCACAAAGACTTACTGTATAAGAACATTCCAAATTTAAATTTCAGAAAACTTCTGTCTGATTGTAAAAGGCATTCAAGAGGGACCATGTCAGGTAAAATCAACAGATCAGAACAAAGTAATGGTAGACAAACTAATCACTAACTTTGACAATGATGTCATAAAATATAAAACTAACAGGAGGAAAGTGATCAAAGAGGAATAAGGATTTCCAGGCCATTCCCAGGGATTGTAAAATTCTTTCATCACCTAGGCTATCTAAGAAAACCAGATATGTGCCAATTATTTGAGAACTCTTTTTTAAATCAAGGACATTTTTGTATCCCTAATACCTACCAGAGTGATTGCCAATATGGTATTCAGCCAACTATAAGCAATGAAGCAAGGGACTGAAACTTCTTATGGGAAAAGGCATATCCTCATATTATGGCTATCCTCAGATTGAAGGAACCCTGAGCTGATATCTAGTTGATATTGACCTTTCAAGACTTGAGATCTAGATAGTGAACTCTAGTAAATATATAATACAATCTCTTACTAGGAGAGTGTTAGTTTCTGTATTTACATTTGGTACCTAAAGCATCTCAGTATTAAACCACATCCTCGATCACAGTGCATAAAAGAATATCAAGTGTATGTGCAGCAGATGGGCAAGAAGTTATAAGAAAAAAAGTATTTGTCATCAATCCATATAACTCTCATAGGGATTTTCACATGCTCTGCATAAGATAAAAGGCAGTATAGTATTTACATGAGTGTATACAGCATATAGTTAATGTAAAAAAAAAGTTTTCAGGCTAGGGTATAGCTCATTGTTAAAGCACTTGACTAGAATACAGAGGGCCCAAGTTCAATTCCCAGTAGAACATATACAAAAAATTTTCCCTTTTCTCTTTGAGTATTCAACTTACATATTCTACTATAATTAACTTTTTTTGCATTTCCTAATGTAAGCAAACACAAAGTCAAATGATGTTATATTGCATATTACTCTGTTCTGAATTATTTCAATTTCAGTGACACAAATTACTCCAAGATCAAGCAAGCTCATGTGTCCAAAAACATATATCAAATATATACCTTTAATTTAAGAAAGATATATACTCACATGCATACATGTATACATGTGTGTGCACACACACAAAATATAACACATTAAATGGGGAATATTCTAAAAGTTTACTTGCAAAAATTTAAAATTGGAATATATTTCTCATAGGATCAACTTTTAAAGGGTGACTATATTCCTAAGCATCCTGCATAGTACTGTAAGTAGAGTATTAATATTATTAATACTATGAAATTTAGTTACTTCATGTGGCACTGAGATTAAAATTTTTTCCGGCTCTAGAGAGGCGTGGTGGCATATACCTATAATCCCAGCTACTAAGAGGGCTGATGCTGCTGTATTGAGATCACAAGTACAAGGCCAGCCTTCACAATTTATCAAGACTCTGTCTCAAAATGAAAAGATCTGTGGATGTAGCTCAGTGATAGAACATCCCTGGATTTAATTCCCAGAATTGCAAAAACAAAACAAGACAACAATAAAACTTTCCAGGTCTAAACAATTGGAAGTTTATCCCAGAGCCTAAAGGAAGGGAAGGGAGTTCCAGTAAAGTAGAAGGTTTTTAGAAATGTTAATGAGGAATGAAAGATGAAGGAATAAAAAGTTATAGGGAATAGAAAACTTCACACCAAACTGAATTCTCAGATTAGGCTGACTCTCAATAGAAATATTTTTGAGATCCATATGGACTGGCCAAACTTTTTTTGTTTGTTTGTTTGTTTTGGAGACAGGGTTGGGGTAAAATGCTGAAGCTGGCCTCAAACTTGTGATCTGGAGCATGAGTCTCCCAAGTCACTGAGATTATGGGCATGCATGTGTCACCAAGCCCAGGTCTAGTTCTTCCTTTTAAAAACAGTTTCACTATTGTTTCTGACCAATGATCCACTGTGTCTGGTCTATCATTAATGAACAGAAACAGGAAAGAATGAAAGACAGAAGTTATTAAAACTTTCTCTTAAGAACATTATTCCCCTCCATCCCTTTCACCCCATAGGAGAGAAAAGAAGGACATATATGTGCTGAAGGTGGGTCTCTGAGTAATAAAATACTAAAGTAAAACATTTCAGAGAAATATCTAAACTCTATTTACACAGAATGTTTTCTCACAGGAGCTAAACAGTAGATGAAAATCAAGATAGGGAATAAAGCTGAGAAAAGAGAACTGGAATTAAAGATCAAGTAATAGTTGTTTGAAAGAGAAGACCCATTACCATTTCTCCTCCTTCCACCAGAACTGCCACCAGTGCATAAAGCAAAGTGAGAATGGAATGGGGGAGGAAGGGCTACAAAACCACAATCAAAAACAAGGGAAAGTGAAAGATTTCAGTTCTCAATACTAGAGAAGAAAAAAGAATTTCCAAGGCTACCTGGCCAACAACTGGAGTACAGTGTGAAGTAAATAATCTGAGTAGTCTAAGGCAACTTTGTTCAGATTTTCTGATCTGTAGGAATCTCAGGAAAATATGTCTAATCAATCATGAGAGTTCCCGAATTTTGCAGTAAACACTAAATTCATATTCCAGGCATTTCATCTTGTGATGAAAAGCAATGTTAAAATGTAATCAGCGGGCCAGTTATCATCTGAAAGCAGGACCTGGGATCCTATGTTTCATAGCTTGGCTAGGTGATTTTTATTTTAACATAGTTTGAGAAGTACTTCTCCATAGAACAGATTTATAAAAAGGCAGGTTGATGCCCAAGGTATAGGGTGAAGTAGAGTTGTGCCCAAGTGAAGATGATGCAAGCTCCAGAACTGTCCAATTCATACAATGGGAAAGCAGTGACATGGAGGCACGAAACAGTAACTGACATGAGCAAATAGGAGTTGTTGTTGATGTTTTTCAGTGGAAGTCATTCAGAGAAGGCACCATTAGATTTATTTATTTATTTATTTATTTATTTTTGTGATTGATTTGAAACAGAAGAGGCTACTTCTAGAACTAGACAGAAGAAGAGAAGTTGGGAGCTGATCAGCTAGAAAGAGAAAGTAAAGTCAACAAATCATTTCTTGAGAAGGGAATATGCAAAGGGTATTATAATTACAGAAACCTAAGAGCAAAAGTCACAGAAAATAAATCATTAAGAGATTTCAAAAAGAATGAAAAGCAAGAGGTCTGAGACACAACTATAGGAACCGATAATAAAGGGAAATATAGAAAGTGGTGCCTCTAAAATAGACACTCACTGGACTGGGGGTGTAGCTCAGTGCTAGAGCACTTGCCTAGGATGCATAAGGCCTAAGTTTCAACCACCAGCACCACAAAAAAATCAAACAAATGAAAAACAACTTAAGGGCTGAAGGTGTAGTTCAGTGGTAGAGTGTGCTTAGTATACCCAGGCCCTAAGTTCAATCCCTATCACCAAAAAAAAAATAAATTTAATTTCATTTCATTTAAATTAAATTAAAAAAATATATAGCCAGGCACAATGGCACACTCCTGTAATCCAAGTGACTCCAGAAGCTGAGGCAGGAGGAACACAAATTCAAGGTTGGCCTCAGCAAGTTAGCAAGACACTGTGACAAAAAACAAATAAATAAAAAGGGCTGAGATGTAGCTCTGTGGTAAAGCGCCCCTGGGTCTAATACCCAGTACCAAAAAAAATAAAACAACACAAGGGCTCAGGGAAGGGTTGGCTCAGTGGTAGAACATTGCCTAGCATGTGACAAAACAAATTAAAAAAAAATACTTTTAAGATGTTAAGTTTTGTATGTGTGATATGTCAAAATATGAGTACTGTCATGTATAACTAAATAAGAACAAATTAAAAATTAAAAAAAAGATTTTAAGTTTTATTCTTGGAATGAATACTGAAGAACAATAGATAAATGCCAATAATGTCACTGTACTGGCTTGCTACTTCCTCAGATAAGCATCACAGTGGGGCAAATCACATTCTTCTGGTTGACAAATAGTGTTTTAATGTAATGGGGTCCTAAATGGAAGTTTATGGTGATTCACTATTATGCCAATGATTGTGGATCAAGGTACTTTGGAAAGGCTGTACTGCAGTAAATTGAACATTAAAGTTATTGATAAAAATAATATGAATCCTCCCATTAGGAATACCACAGAAAAGAATAAAAAAATTTTTTTAAGTTAGACAAGTGAGATACAAAACAAAAAAGAAAAAAAAAATCAGACCATCAAAGATAGTGACTTACAGATTTTTGGATTTCCTTTAATAGGAAACTTCACAATCATTTCCTGGGGATTTTTGCAGATGAAAACAAATGGAGAATCAGATTCTTGACTGATGTCTGGAAACTGTGAAATATAAAAATAAAAGTTCAAGCTAGTTAGGATGAATTTTGAATTTTAAAGCGATCAAAGCATGTCCCATATTTCACCTTGACATTCTCTGATGACAGTATTCCTCATTTCACAGGTAAAGAGGATTATGCTCAACAGGCAAGAACAAAACTTCACCTTTCTGCAGTCCTTAGCACAGTTTTACATAGTCTATTGTCTGCCATCTCTGGCTTTCTATAGTAGGAACTGCTTCATAAACAAAGAATGCCTCACATCCTTCCAGGCAAATCAGAACTAACCATTCTTTTAACACAAGCAACTCTGAGTTGGGAGATTTACAGGTCTCTTTCAGAAACATCAGTTCAACTCAAGTGAAACACTGGAAGACTTTAGAAAAACATTTGTGGAAATTCTACCAGCAACAGTAGATACAGCGTTTCTCTTACTAAAGGGAAGGAAGATGATTCATTCGGAAAGGTATGAACACGTAAAAGCTGTCTTGCTGGATGCATTCCAGACCTACTTAGGGTAAAAAGGTAACTGGCAGAACAATTCTGAAAACTGTTTAAAAGCCTTCTTTGGATCTCTTATCACAAAACAAATTTGCTAGAATAGTTATAACTTTTATTCCTTCTACAAAGACAGGCACAGAACCTAAAGTAAGACTATGCTGGCTACACAATCACAATTTAAGGAGCAATTAGGGGTTGGCAGAAAATGTTCTTTAGCAATGTCCAGCTAGCTGATCTGGTCTTATGTTATTTCTTATCTTGGGATGTCCTGTATTTAGTATGTTGGACAAATATGACTGATAGGCATCTGAGTCAGACTTAATTACCAGAGAAGGCTTTTTCCTAGTAACTACTATAAAAATAAGAAATCAGCTTGCCCACTATGCACAAGGTCCAGGGTTTGATCCCCAACACGGCCAAAAAAGACGAAAATATGAAATTATTTTCCACTCTTATTCTTCTAAACATTTAAGACTCTAAAGTAGAAATAAAGGTTTTAGTAAAAATAAAAAATGATAAGAAAATTCAAATTTCTCTACTGGAAGCATAAACTTCTTTACTGGTCACTTTGTCCAAGGTGGTAAGTGATGCTGTAGAGAAAACAGGTAATAGCAGCTTTTGTTCCTGACCACATATCATAGCTTTCAGTATGGGACAGGTGATAAGAAGTAATTGGATGTTGGGTGCCGTGGCACAAGCCTGTAATCCCAGTAGCTAGGGAGGCTGAGGAAGGAGTATTGTGAGTTCAAAGTCAGCCTCAGCAATAGCAAGGCACTAAGCAACTCAGTGAGACCCTGTCTCTAAATAAAATATAAAAAAGGCCTGGGGATGTAGCTCAGTGGTCAAGTGCCCCTGAGTTCAATCACTGGCACCACCTACCTCAAGAAGAAGTAATTGGATAAAAATTAAACTTAAGTATCAACCACAATCATATTCACAAGCAAGGTCAAAATATTCACAGTGGAAAAGAAAGAGTAAAGATGGAAGGGTGAACCATCTTCTTTCCTTATCCCTTGGATCTTAGAATTCAAAGAAAAGCAGGGACCAGTTGTTACTGCTGGGTATTTAGAAGGAAATAAACTCCACATGAGATTCGTATTGAGGTGCTTTCGCACAAATAAGACCAGAGGCTGTTATCAAGATCTTTAAACCTAATTCTATAGAGGCCAAAGCAGCAACAGTCACAATTACCATCTCTTTGATTTTTCTGCTTTCCCTTCTCTATAGCTTACAAAATGTCAATGCACAGGACAATGCTGCTAGGACTTCACAGTTCTGCTTTTCCAAAATGGCCAACCATTTCATCCATTCTTTCTCCTTTCTACCACACATGTAACTCTTCCCACTCTATTGGATTAATCCCATTAACACATAACATTCTGTAATGTTTACTATAAAACAAAAATGTCTCTCCAGATCCTACACTAGCTGCTCTCCCATTTTTCTCAGATCCCCTTTACAATAAAATTATCTGACCAAGCACAGTTGCCCATACCTAAAATCCCAGGGACCTGGGAGGCTGAGGCAAGAGGCAAGTTTGAGGCCAGCCTGGCAACTTATCAAGACTCTGTCTTAAATAAACAAATAGGGCTAAGGATGTAGCTTTGTAGTAGAGTGCCCCTTAGTTCAATCCCCAGTACCATAATAATTAAACAATTAGATAATGCTAAAAAAAAAAAAAAAAAAAAAAGGGCCCCAGGTGAGGTGGCATACACCTGTAATTCTAGTGGCTTGGGAGGCTGAAGCAGGAGGATCACAAGTTCAAAACCAACCTCAGTAACTTAGTAAGGCCCTAAGCAACTCAACGAGAACCTATCTCTAAATAAAATATTTAAAAAGTCTGGGAATGTGGCTCAGTGGTTAAGCACCCCTGGGTTCAATCCCTGGTACACACACAAAAAAGGGCTAGGCAAAAGCTCCTAGGTACAATTCCCAGTAACACCCGCTCTTCCATCACATACATACAAAAGAAAAGAAATAAAGAAAAGAGAAACTACTTCTGACATATATTAACAGAATAAGTAAATGCTGAATAGTGGGAAAACTAGAAAATTGAGGGACAAATATAATGATAGTATGATAGACTCCTTGGACCAATCATGCCTCATAATGAAGATAAACATTAAGATCAACATTCCTAACTAAATATTAAATCCAAGTTCCATGGGAATATCTCTTTTCTTACCACTACCACTCAACATGGGGCTTACAAGAAACAGAGATGAGGAGCTAAGCAGACTACAAAGAATAAAGCAAGGCCTTCACATTCAGAGAAGGATTAGTTTTCATTATTAAGAACACTAAACCAAAGACAACTTGGTACCTCCAAAAAAGCATAATCACTCTAACTGGGGCCTGTGCATTAAGGACTATATTATATACTAACAATTCAGTATTAAGTTATAAGAAAGGGATCTTTGATCTAAGAGTGAAAAGACTAAAATGTAACTGACCCAGAGAAAGAGTAAGAGAAGAGAGATGAAGAATGTGAATAAACTTGATGTCACATTCAGTTCACAGAGGATGCTTGATTAGGTATCAAGAAATAGAATAATACACAGTTTAGGGAATGTGGGTTTTACAATTAAGAACCATCCAAAAAAAAAAAAAAAAAAAAGAACCATCCAAATTTAGTAAAAGACTCTTCAGACATCTGCTGTTGTTCTTGTCTACAAAGACTTCTATCGCCTGGTTTCCAGCCTGAGGAGCAAGGGAGGTGGACCTACTCTTCTTTCATGCCTCATAAATTTCATAGCTCTCTAACATAACAGGTAATTAACTACTAAACAGTCACTGTCTTCTCCTCTCCAGAGGGAAATTATTCACCAGTCATCTAGAAAACATTTATTTTGCCATTTTTATAAGAGGGGGAAAAATAGTACTTTTTGGCAACCACTTCTGATTTAGAGCCAAATGGGCATTTTTACCCAACTCTGCAAGCTTCCATTTAGTTCTTGTACTAAAATGATCAATAACTCCTAAACTATGTCATTCTTCACAATAAGTCTCAGATGACCTATAAATCATATACCTACCTTCATAGCTAAAGCAAAGAGTTAATAAAGAACTCATTGACAAAGCACATATATTTGCTGTAGGTTTTCTTGGTTTGAACTTTGAGGAACTAGATAGGACATGAAATCAGGTTCTGAAATCTAGTTAGCAAGAAACTGACTCCAAGATGATTGAGGTGATAAAGAAAGAGAAGGAAATGAGTCTGATAAAGAGGCAACAAACACAATAGAGTCAAAGAAGCATATCCTGAAAGCAGCTGTATTCTTTTTGTTTTTTTGTTTTTGTTTTTGTTTTTTTTTTGGGGGGTGGGGCAGTGGGTACTGGGGATTGACCTGAGTGTTATTTTACCACTGAGTCATATCCTCCAGTCATTTTATTTTCAGACAGGGTCTCACTAAACTGAGGGTTGCTGAGGGTCTTGCTAAACTGCTGAAGCTGTCCTCGAACTTGTGATTCTGCTGCCTTAGCCTCCAAAATGGCTGGGATAACACCCAGGTGGTAACTGCACCAGTTAAATTAGATTTTTTGACCTTTCATCTTACATATTTGTTACTTAGTATTCTTGACCTACATCTCCCTATTTCCTCCCTGAAATCCTGATTCTAGTAACCAGTGTTTCATTCTTTATCTCTATATATTTGACCCCCCACTTTTAAAAAAGATTTCACATATAAGTGAGATCATACATGATTTTTCTTTTCATATCTGGTTTCTCTCACTTAGCATGAAGTCCTCCAGTCTATTCATGTTGTAACAAATGCCAGGATCACCTCCATTTTTTTAAAAGCTGAATAATATTCTGTTATATGCATATTAACACCAGTATATATGATATACACCAGTTTTTTTTATCCAGTTGTCCACTGATGGCACACTTGTTTCCATTGTTTTCATGTCTTGGTTACTGTGAGTGGTGTTGTAATGAACGTGGGCGTGCAGATATCTTTATGAGGTAATGATTTGGGGTATATATTCAGAAGAGGGACTGCTAGGTCCAGTACTGTCTTTCTAAAACATATATCATTTATTATATCATTTACAGAGTTGCCTTTAGAATTCTGTTCAAATTCCTTCACATGGCATTTATGGTTTTTCACATATCAATCACTATTTGCCTCTCAATATTTACTGAGCTGGGGCTGGGGAGATAGCTCAGTTGGTAGAGTGTTTGCCTTGCAAGTACAAGGCCCTGGGTTCGATCCCCAGCACCGAAAAAAAAAAAAAAAAAATTTACTGAGCATTCACTATGTGCCAGACTGTATGTTAGGAGACATACAGGTGAATAAAACATGGTTGATCTAAAGGAACTAAATGTGAACATATAACCACTGCCTCACTGCCCCCCACTTAAAAAAAAAAAAAAAAAACAAGGAAAGAAAGAAGAAATACAGTAACATAGTAGCTGTCAGAGAAAAACTGGGTTGGGGTTAGGGAGGAATCTATGGAATGACATCTGAGCTGTTTTAAAGGGTGAATAAGAGCTCTCCTTGTAGAAAAAGGCATAATGACTTGATACAGAATAGTATACCAAGGGCTGGACTCAGTGGCACATACCAGTAATCCCAGTGACTCAGGAGGCTGAGGCAGGAGGATCACAAGTTTGAGGTCAACCTTAGCAATTCAGTGAGGCTTTAAGCAACTTGGCAGGACCATGTCTCAAAAACAAAAATAAAAAGGGTTATATCTCAGTGGTAAAGTGCCCTGGGTTCACTCCCTGGTAAAAAAGCAAAACAAAAAAGGTACATTGCTTTTATCAGTGCTTGCCTGTTTTTCAGAGGGGGTGTATACCGGGGATTGAACTCAGGGGCACTCAACCACTGAACTACATCCCCAACCCTTTTTTGTATTTTATTTAGAGACAGGATCCCACTGAGTTGCTTAGTGCCTTGCTGTTGCTGAGGCTGGCTTTGAACTCTTGATCCTCCTGTCTCAGTCTCACTAGCAACTGGGAGCACTGGGATTACAGGCATGTGCCATCACACTCAGCAGGACTTGCCCTTTTTTAGAAGCTTTCTGAACTCTCCCCATTCCATCTAAAGCCAAGCTGAGTTAGAATTTGGGTCCCCTCCTTTGTGCATTCCTCTATTCATATAATAATTATGATTGGGTTTTCTTGTCAGTCTCTTCTAGTAGGCTTAAAACTCTAGAAGGAATGGAAGATCTTATTAAAACTCTGGATCCTTAGTCTTTATCACAATGCCTGGCACATGACACATAACAAATATTCCTTGAATGTGTGATTATATAATATTCTGAGGCATACAATCTTGAATTAGGAGATGATTTGTCACTTGGATGACACAATAGACCAGATGACAAACCAAGAAGGCTTGAACAGGTTGTAAAAACATAGCAAGGCCCCAGCAGAGTCCTTCTAGATCAAACAGATCACTTTCTCTAAGCCTCGGTTAACTTAAAGGTAAAATTAAGGTATCACAACAAGTGATTGATTCTACCTACATTAAATCTCTTTTATCTGTTATTCTCCTGCCTAATTCCATAGGCATTATACTAAAACAGGTCTTTTTATATCTCTACCCTAGACTATAACACTCTTCTCACTAGTCTTCCCACATTCGTAATCTTTTCACTTCAATCCATCTTCCACATTGCTGCCAATGAATTTTCCTCAGGCAAAGCTCTGATCATGTTATTGCCTCATAAAACCTTCAAAATCCTCCTTCCCATCCTGCAACTCACTACAGAAAAAGGTCTTAATTCTGTAGCCTATCATTCAAAGCTATCTACTTTCTGACCACAATCTACCTTTCTATTCTTGCTTGCTGTTCGTTCCTCTTCCCTCACACATTTCTTTCAGCAAGCTGATTTGCCATCATTATTCATACATCCTCATAACATCCCACCAGTGTTCAGGCTGACCTTGACCATAACATCCTGCCTCAGCCTCCAGAGTAGTTGGGATTACAGGTGCACACTGCCTTGTCTGCCCTCCCACCTCTGCCTTTGCTCACATTACTTTCTCTCCTTGGAATATGCTTTTCTTTTTTTATTTTGTGGTACTGGGGATTGAACCCAGGGTCCTGCACATATAAGGGAAGTGCTCTCCCACCAAGCTACATCATCAGCCCTTTTTATTTTTTGAGATGGCCTCCCTGAATTGCCCAGGCTGGCTTGGAACTTGGGATCTTCCTGCCTCAGTCTCCCAAGTAGCTGCGACTATAGGAGTGCATCACCATGCCCAGCAAGAATATGCTATGCTAACATGTAAATAGGAAGACTTGGACAGCAGATTCCCGATTTTAACATGTGAAGATCAACATTACACAAGTTGTTTTTACTCTCTAAGCTTTAAGTTCACTTATCTCTAAAAGAGGGGTAATGGTATCTTGCCTAGAATTGTAAGGTTCAGAAAATAACATATAATAGGCATGGCACAAAAGTGATCAAAAATGATAGTGTTTATTATTTTCTTCAAAGCAAATACAAAACCATTTTTCTTTCTTTCTTTTCTTTTTTTTTTTTTTTTTTATTACTGGGGACTGAACCCAGGGCATTGTGCATATTGAAGCCATGTCTTAATAGTTTTGTGGGTTTCCTCTGAGTTAGAAATAACCATTCCCTTCAAATCAGCAGAGGCAGTCTTAACTCCTGTTAAGACAGTTATCTTGGGCTGGAAGTGTAGGTCAGTGGTATAGTGTTTGCATAGTATATTTGAGGATCTGTGTTTGATCCTTAGCATTATTAAAAAAAAAGTCACCTTTTTAAAAATATTTTATTTGGTTGTTAACATACATATCTATCTGGTAGCCTTTCAGATTTCAAAGGAAAGAACCTATGGATCTTATTGTTTCCTTTAGTGTCTAGAATGGTGTCTGACTTACAGTAAGCCTTCAAATAGTTATTGATGAAAAATACACAAGAAAATTTTAAGAATTACATGTTCACTGTCAGGTGAAAAGATAAACATTGAAGAATTCACATAAATACACTGAAAAGTGGGAATATTCCTCATCTCTCTTCAATTGTGCTTCAGTATAACAGAAAGCACGTATGTACGCACACACACATACCCACACAAAGAGTTATTCCTTAAAACATTTTTTTTTTTTTTATCCTGAGAATTGAACCCAGGAGTACTTTGTCACTGAGTCATATCCCAGTCCTTTTTTAATTTTTTGGGACAGGGTCTCTCTAAGTTGCAGAGGCTGGTCTTGAACTTGCGATCCTCCTGTCTCAGCTCCCAAGTAGCTGGGATTACAGGTGTGTGTCACTGCGCCAGGCTCCTTAAACCATATTCAAATAGGTACTTGATACTCATCTGAAAACAACAATAAAGACAGCCTGTTCTGACCGAGAAATTTTAGTCTTCATGAGAATTCTGAAAATAGGTTCCCTATCTTAGGTGAGCTATGATTTTAAAGAATTGTTTGGGATTAGGCTAGTTGTTAGTGATAATATAATAGCCTTGTGATCCCTTAAGAATATTCTGAGGTCTATGAATTGGCAGATTTTCTCTGTACAACATAGAGGATATTTTTATGTTTTTTTTTTTTTTTTTTTTTTTTATGCTGCTGAGAACTGAACTCAGGGCATCACACATGCTAGTCAAGAGCTTTACCACTGAGCTATACCTTCAAATTCCTCACAAATTTTAAAAGATAATTTAGGGCCTTTGCCTTTTCAAGGCCAATTCCTGGTCTGCATATTGATATTACTTCCTTCAGTTTTCTAATTTCTAATCTCTTAGACTCCATTAGTGATGCAAGCTCTTGACTTACAAACATGAAGTGATATCTGTAATCTTCCTGAAGATCTATGTTGTTTAGACACTCTTTTGAAGGAACAAGTCATACTCATACTCTCTTCTCTACTGGAAGACTGAAATTCTATTGCTGGTGTCAATTACTGGATATAGGCACCCAGCAGAACTGCTTCAGTATAATTCCTTGAAGATAGGGTCTTGGCTGTTATAAAAGCCATAAGATCAAATGAACTAAAGGGTCAGAAAGCTGGCAGGAGACGAATGGATTCAGTTCAAAAGAAACAGAATAATCAATGACCTTGGGGATTTCAGACAAATCAGATTTTCTTTTGAAGGCAGGGATAAAAATAGCACAAACACAACACAGACTCATAGAAACAAAAGCCACTAACTCAACTTTTTGTCTGAAGACTTGTTAGGTCTAGAGAACTGTTCACAACCACAGCTGCTAATGGTTATGGATTTGGCAATCAAAATGTCTTTGTTAGGGGAAAAAAAAAAAGTTTTAACTGCTTTACTATTGAGGTTACAAACCACAGCCTTGATGCATTGTTGCAGTCAGAGTCTTCCCTGCTGTTTTTGAGAGCTTACATCTGCTGCTGGCAGATAAAATGCTGGCAAACTGCTAGGGCTCCTTCCAAGGGAATATAGGAGAACAATACAGAGATGACTCTTCTCTACCTTTCCCCAAGTTAAGTCCACAGCCTTTTCTGGATGACTCCTACCTAGTCTAGGTTATCCTCTGCTATTACTGAGGAGAGTTGGGAGTTGAGAGGGGTTTTTTTCCTGGCACAAATTAGCCACGTTGGCCAAACTAGTCTTAAAACATAAAAGGAAGGCAAGTTCTTAGCTCAGGGAAGAGCATGTTAAGCAAATATTCTTTAAAAGCCACTTACAGTGTAGTTCACTTAATTTTAAAACATTGACAAAATCTTTTCTGTTCTTTCTTTATTTTTTATTTATTTATTTTTTGCGGTACTGGGGATCGAACTCGGGGCCTTGTGCTTGCGAGGCAAGCACTCTACCAGCTGAGCTATCTCCCCAGCCCCTGTTCTTCATTTTTTAGAGAATGAAATGATCACACTATGTAAAAAATAGTGAGGGCTTAGTATATTTTAATTTATCAAAGAAAAGTCAAGAATGTAATGTCAGAAGTAAATAACTGAGTTTCTTTGGAGAAGAAAAATGTTAGGAACAGAAATGGAGAAGTAAAATGTGGTCCAAGTCACATAGGAAGTTACTTTCAGTTGAAATAAAAATGATTAAATCCACACTGTATTTCAAGCAAAATGTGATTCAGTTGGGGATAAGAAATGTGTGCCAAGATACCGAAGGACACACAACTTAGGAAACTTTCCTGGATGGTTCTTTGTATGCACTGACTTATAAGGATAAAGGAGAAACAAATATAGCAGACAAATGCTTCCTAAACTATATATACTATGGTACCAATTTTGCAGTATGTAAAAAAATAATATGCAAGTGTATGTGGTGGGGGGAATTTATGCTAGTAAAGGTTTGGGAGAGCTGGGGATGTAGCTCAGTGATAGAGCATTTGTCTAGCACATGGCCCTAGATTCAATTCCTAGCACTGCCAAAACAAAAAAGGATTTAGGAACATTGTCCAGTATTATCCACCTCTCATAAAGTCATAATGCATACCAGAAAAATTCTGTAGTAATAAACAAATTTGTTTAATCCACAGACATTTTCAAGATGTATATTTCAGAGAACACCTATGCTATGGAACAGTTTTGGGGATGCTAGTATAGAGCTATTGTCCCTAAATTCTCAACTTGTTTCTTTAGAAACAAGAATGAGGCTTAAAGTGTAGAGTACTTGCCTGACAAGTGTAAGGCTCTGATTTGATCCCCAGCACCATGAAAAAATAAATAAATAAATAAGGCTGGTATAACTACACAATTACATTTCTTACATCATAGAACTCTAGTTCAAACAGAGATAGGTAGATGATTACACCAAGGGTGGTTGAGACATTTTCCAAGAAGGCAGCCACTGCCAAAGCTCCACCTTTTTTTTTGTATGTTACTGGGTTTTGAACCCAGAGTGTGCTACCACTGAGTTACATCCCCAGTCCTTTTTATTTTTTATTTCGAGGCAGGGTCTCATTAAATTGCCTAAGTTGGCCTTGAACTAGCCATCCTCCTGCCTTAGCCTCCTGCCTCAGCCTCCTGAGTTACTGGGATTACAAGCATAGCCACTGCACCCAAAGCTACAATTTTTAGAAGTGAGAAGATCTTTATCCAATAAGTAATACCAACTATTATCAATTAGCTTTTTCAATCCTGAGTATATTCACATGTACCCTCAAACACAGGAAAGAAACAATGGTGAAAAGCCACAGAAAAGCTGATGACCATAGGGAAAATGATACAGGATTCTTGTATTTGACAAAACCTAAGCTTCTGTCATTTTGCTATATTTTAATGTCATACATAAGGAAAATTCATAACGAGAACTACCAGGATTCCAGCTGGGAACATATTAAAGGGTTCCTACAATTCTACATGCTGCCCTCAGCAACCTCAGAACATAAACAAAGTAAGTTTAAGGAGGAACATGCTGACGAGAAATGGGTATCCTTGGGAAACCAAAAAAGATTTGTTTTTTTAATTACATCCTAATTCTTGTAACCCTCATGATATTCCATATTTTAGGATTATAGTTTCCTGTATAAATTTGTGGCAGAAAGATCAGTTAACTGTCTAGAGACTGAAATAATTTGACCTTGTGTCAGGAGGTAGTTTTCTTGATCAATAAAGGAGAAAGCAAAACCAGGCCCCTTTCCAAAATCACCATCCACACTGACAGATGCATCTGGGTTCTCTTTTATAGTGTAGCTATACCATGAAGAGAATGATGTACTAAGTCATATTAAACTGTTAAGAACTATAAGTCTCTAAAACTATAAAGCCTATACCAATATAAGGTATTTTTATAATTAATTCTACAGTGGGGGGAAAAAAAAAAGAGCGCTGAGGATGTAGCTCAGTGGTAGCTGCTTTCCTAGCATGCATGAGGCACTGGGTTGGCTCTCTAACACCACAGAAAAAAAGACAAGCAGGGAAGAGAGGAAGAATAATGACACTTGAAAAAAAAAATAATCGAAAGGCCCATAAAAGGGCTGGGGTTGTGGCTCAGTAGTAGAGCACTTGCCTAGCATGTGTGAGGCACTGGGTTTGATCCTCAGCACCACATAAAAAAATAAAACAAAGTTATAAAAAAAATAATGTTTAAAAAAAAGTCAAAGGCTCATAGATAGTATAGGCACAAGAGTGAAAGGAGGTGAAGGGTTCCACACGTTTATGGTTCTGTCTAGGTTTAGATCAGAGACTAATGGCAGAACAAAAGAGGAGTCGTCAAAATTCACACCAAAATATATGCATTGTACTCAAACACAAACAGTAATCAGAACAGACTGAAGTGGCAACCCGTAAGAAAATGAAAGACAGAAATATAGAGGGATAACAACTGTTGACTAAAATCTGTGAGGAAAAGATAGAGAAGTTGGGACGGCTATGAATAGTAAAGGGAAAAAAGGAATTATTAATAGCAAAAATGCAAAGCAGAGCCAGGCATGGGGGTACATGCTTGTAATCCCAGTGGCTCCTGAGGCTGAGTTAGGAGGATTATGAGTTCAAAGCCAGACTCAGCAATTTAGTGAAGCCCTAAACAACTCAGGAGACATTGTCTCTAAATAAAATTTAAAAAAGGGCCTGGGGATATAGCTCAGTTGGTAGAGTGCTTGCCTCACATGCACAAGGCCCTGGATTCAATCCCCAGCACCACCCAAGGAAAAAAAAAAAAGTACAAAAAAGCACTGAGGATGTGGCTCAGTGGTTAAGTACCCTTGGATTCAATCCCTGGGATGGAAAAAAGAAAAAGAAAAAAAAAAAAAAAAAAAAAAAGCAAGGCAGGCAGAGATAGGGGAGTAGCTGAGTGGCAAAGCACTTGCCTAGAATCCATGAGGCCCTAAATTCAATTCCCAGCATTGCTCCCTCTCCCAGAAAAAAAGCAAGTAAGTCTGAAAAACAGAATTTACTGAGAAAAACTAAGCTGAAGCACATTTTGTTAAGCATAGTGGTAGATGTCCTATTGCCTAAAGTATCTGTTCAAACAACAGGAAAACCATAGTTAATAAAATTCTTCAGGCTTCATGAATGGAGTTTCTCATCTTAGATTTTTGCCAATTTGAGACTAAACATAAAAATCCTGTATTTCAGGAATTTATATTAAGCTGAAGTCCTTTGTCTCCCTCTACTGTTCAAAAATGTACTTTGTTATGTCAATTCAATCTTCAGGGATCAAAAATTTAAAAATATAGACATATATGTGTATATCTACACATGCACACACATCTGGCACAGTTCAAGCAATCGGAATTCAAACACACTTGCCTATCATGAGTTCAAATGCTCCAAAAAGCAATAAGAGATCTATCATACCCAATGCCCAATCAAAATGATCTATGGGATAATTGAAGACTTCCTCTCCAAAAGAAGCAGATTTAGAAAGGGATTAAGACCCTATACTTTTTAGCTGGACTATGGCACTAGTTTTCTATTCAGAAACCAGTTCCTCATATGCCAGATAGGGTCTCTTTTCTTGCCCCAATATATTCTTTTTTTTTTTCTTTTTTTAACATTTTTTTAGTTGTAAATGGACATAATGCCTTCATTTTATTTATTTATTTTTATGTGGTACTGAGGATTGAACCCAGTGCCTCACACATGCTAGGCAAGTGCTCTACCACTGAGCTACAGCCCCAGCCCAACCCCAATACATCCTTATTAAAATACTTCTTTAGTGGGTATGGTGGTGCACATCTGTAATCCCAGCTACTCAGGGAACTGAGATAGGAGGACTGAAGTTCAAGGCCAACTTGGGCAAGTTAACAAGACCACATTTCAAAATAAACAAAAATAAAAAGGGTTGGAGACGTAGCTCAGTAACAGAACTCTTGCCTACCATGTGTGAGGCCCTGGGTTCAATCGGTACCAAAAGACAAAACAACAACCAAAAACCCCAACAACAATAAAGAAAAGAAAAAAAGACACCCTGTTTCTTCATATGTCTAAATGTATTTGCTAGCACCTTATTATCAGTCATGATGGCAAATCAAGCATCTGCCCAGGAGAAGTTTTCTTTACCTACCTGCTCTTTAAATTGCTTCTGGGACAAGCAATCAACTAGATCCACACAGCCCAAAAGACAACCTGATGGATAGTCATTGGGAAATTCCACATCTGAATCAAGAAAAACAAAAGGATTAGATAAATTTCCTTCTTTGTGATCTGGAATTCAGGAATCTGTATTGAATTATGAACAAACAACTGTTTCCATTATCTATTTGTAGACATAAGGAAAACAATGAGGTTTTTATTTGGCACAACTGTATTTCAGCAAAATATCTAGTGAATGGCTGGCTTAGTCTATTACCCACATGCTAAGCTAGGAAATTTTCCCTTTAGAAAACTATTCCCTCAGCTGGGTGCAGTGAAATCCCAGCAGCTGGGGAGGCTGAGACAAGAGAATCACAAGTTCAAAGCCAGCCTCAGCAAAAGAGAAGTGCTAAGCAACTCAGTGAGACCCTGTCTCTAAATAAAATACGAAAATAGGGCTGGGGATGTGGCTCAGTGGTTGAGTGCCCCTGAGTTCAATCCTTGGTACCAAAAACAATAAAAAAAAGAAAACTATTCCCTCATATCATCAAAGTTCAAGGACTGCTAATTCAGAATTAAGTGATTCTGGGTGGGGGAGAACCGAGGTAATTTGGACTAGACAGAGGGGATTTAAGGGAGGGGGTATAGGGGTAGGAATAATAGTAGAATGAATCAGACATCATTACCCTACATGCATATATGATTACATAACCTGTGCAACTCTACATCATGTATAACTAGACGAATGAGAAGCTATACTCCATTTATGTATGATGTATCAAAATGCATTCTGCTGTTATATATAACTAATTAGAACAAAATTTTTAAATAAAAAAAAAAAAAGCTCAAGTACCCTACCAGTTTATTTCAAACAAATCATTTCTACTATAATCAACTGGGTCAGACTGCAGCTTGCTGATGATGGAGTTTAGAAATGAAGAAAGCCAGCTACCAGTGACAAATGAAAAACTAAAAATGTGATTAAAAAAAAAAAAATAAGAATGAAGGTCAGGTCAAATCTAAAACAAATCATACCAATCAAAATAGAAATGTGTTCTTCCCGACCCCCCACTTCCTTTCTCTGCCTTTCTTTTTCTGGGGATTGAACCCAGGAGCATGCTAGGCAAATGCTCTACCATTCAATTATGTTCCTAATCCCAGAAATGTGGGTTTTGCTTTTTTATGGTACTAAGGATTGAACTCAGGGTACTCTACCACTGAGTACATCCCCAACCCTTTTTTATTTTTTTATATAGGTTCTTGCTGCCAAGTTGATGAGGCTAGCCTTGAACTTACAATGTTCCTGTCTCAGCCTCCTGAGTCACTGGAATTACAGGTGTGTGCACCACTGTGCCCAGTCAGAAATCTGTTTTAAGCTTGACTTATTAAAAACTTTTAAAGGTGGTTCTGTAGGGCTGGAGCTGTGGCTCAGTGGCAGAGCACTCACCAAGCATGTGTGAGGCACTTGGTTTAATCCTTAACACTGAAAAAAAAAAAAAAAAAGATGGTTCTGTAATTATGCTTTCATTTTATCTCCAAAACAATTCTGATTTGGGTAAGAGAAAGGGAAATAGAATGCCTAAGGGTCAGAAGTCTTTCTTAGGATCCAAATTTACTGTGCTTGGGGTGATTCTGAAAATTATCTACTCAAGTCAATCACCTTTGATCTATCTGAATCCAATAGCAGGTGTCTATTTGGGTCACTCTTGATTAAAAAATATGTATTATTTGTGATTTTTTTTCCCCCAATTTAAGGTTCCAGAGTTTATTAATCATTTATATTAGTTTCATAGTAAAAAAAGTAAAGAATATTTTCTCAGATAAAATTAAGATTAATTGGTTGATTTCTGGTACTGAAAATGATATGTTTTAAAAATATTTTTTTAGTTGTTGATAGACCTTTATTTCATTTATTTATTTTTATGTGGTGCTGAGGATCGAACCCAGTGCCTCACACATGCTAGGCAAGCGTTCTACCACTGAGCTTCAACCCCAGTCCAGAAACTGATTTTTTATTTGCTCTTTTTTGAGGTAATTATGCTTTTAAATAGCTGTCTATGATTTCCCACTAAACAAATAAACAAATGTAAGGTTTAAAAGTCCTTTTCAGTCAAGAAAAAGCCACAGGAAGAAGGAAATGAAAGAAGAGGAACGTCAATGACTCCTCTCCAAATATAAGACTGAAAGGAGAATACATAAATGTTACCTTTCCCACGGAGAAGACGATATGTAGCCTGGAGTTCTGAGACTTCTTGAGGGGAGGGTTTTTTGCCTGTGGCTGCTACCCAAAGACGTCCTCTGTGGGGAGTGTACCAGGATCTGCCCTCCACCCTTAAACAAATACAAATTAAATTCTAGTTTCTTGGAAGATGCCACAATATACCAAAAAACAAAAAACAAAAAACAAAAAAAACTATAGCAAATTATTCAGTTCAACAAAGAGATCTATAGAAGATATCTCACTAAGAGGGATTCTTTTGTGAAAAACATTTTGCTCCCACAGTACCTTTCCTGTGAGGATGAACCCTGTTCTCTAATTTCACCTATCCTCAGAACAAAGTTTATGTCTCTCAACTCCTAGATAGTTGTCACCTTATTCCCATACCTCAGTCCTGGAGTTCTCACTACTCTTGGAACTTCTACAATCCAAAATCTGCATTTTTAAATACATTCAAATTGTACCACAGATATGAAAATCATTGCTATTCTTTGAGTCAAAGGCTAACTTTTTCCTGGAAGACTTGTTGCTTTGTTCTCCAACCTGACAGAAAAATCCTTACTGACACATAACTTTCCAAGAATGGTATTTAATAGAACAGTGATTATAAATAAAATAATTATAAATAAAAATGCTTATGGGCTGGGGAGATAATTCAGCTGGTAGAGTGCGTGCCTCAAAAGCACAAGGCCCTGAGTTTGATCCCCAGTACCCCCACCCCCCAAAAAAGCTTATCTTTATTCTCTAAGTTGCAATGACACCAATATATATTTTCTAATTATTTTATATAGGGTTATGTTCTGTGTGGATAACTAAACAACTTGTTGAGTAGTTTGAAAGAATCAAATGGAATAATAGAATACATTCAGGGCTGGGGTTGTGGCTCAGTGATATAGCACTTGCCTAGCATGTGTGAGGCACTGGGTTTAATTCTCAGCACCACACATAAATAAATAAAATAAAGGTCCATTGACAACTTAAACAATTTTTTTAAAAAGTAGAATTCAATTAATTACTTTGCTATTTTCCAAGGACTACAAAAGATGCTTCTATTCACTTCCCAACAAATGAAATAAAGTACTTTGATATTATATCCCTCTTTATCTCATTTATAATGGAAAATAGGGTTGTGATTTTGTTTTTCCATATTTTTAGTGTTCTAAAGCAGATGAATTAGAGGAATGCCAGGCACGTAGTGGGTACTCATTATGCAGAATGAACCAGTGTATGTCTTCCCTCTAGACCAAATAACCTGAAAAGTTATTGCGAAAATGGTCCCACAAATTTGGCAGAACCACCCACTTTATTTCTGTGGGATTAGTGATTGTAGGAATGGATGCAGTTCATCCTGTTTTTTCCAGTGAGAAAATTTCAATAACAGAGATCCAAAATAGATGAGAGAAATGTAAACATTCTGATTCCCTTAGCAGAAGGCAAGTTGTTTAGCTTTCTACTTTGCAAAAAGACACCTAAGTTGCAGAGAACTGAACGAGAAAAACAGACATCTGAGGGTTTGGCTGTCCTGGAGCAAAAGCAGATTCACATGCATTTGTTCTAACAGCCCTACACACAGACTAGGAGCCAAAGCAAGAAAGCCTGACCTTCCATTAGAGGAGAAAAAGTATATTATTCCTTTAAAAATTAGGGAAATGGCTTAGCTAACAGTGAAACCACTGAAGTAGAAATGACTGTTCCTAAATGCTAATAATTTTTCTTTGTAGAAAGTAGGGAAATGGGCTGGGATTGTGGCTCAGTGGTAGAGCGCTTCCCTGGCACATTTGAGGCACTGAGTTCAATTCTCAGCACACCATATAAATAAATAAGTTAAATAAAGTTCCAACAACTAAAAATAAAAATTTCAAAAAAACAACAACACAAAAAGTAGGGAAATGACTAAAGCCTGCAGAAGAGAGTGTAAAGAACACTTTGAAGACCTATCTCTGCCACTAACTAGCTTTAGCATTTAGAGCAATCTAACTGTATCTTTGCCTGCCTCAGTGTTCTCATTTTAAACTATTACATAGAGCTTCTGATTTGAAAGTTGAAATCCTATTTAAATAAAAGGTATTTTTACTGTTTGAGATAGGACACTGCTAGATACATAAAACTCTGATAAAATAAGAAGGAAAAATGAGCTTGCTATAATGATAACTGAAAGAAAAATTTAGGCAAAATACATATCATGATCTCATTATATAACAATTTGTACAAGAAAAAAACAAAGACTCTAAAATGCTAACAATAGCTATTTCTGATGGTCAGGTTATAGGTGATCTTTCTGTTTCCAGATAGTTTTCTACATTTTACATTTTCTATTTACATGTACAAAAGCAAACTTTAAAAGTTGAATTAAGAAGAAATATAAGGGCTGGACATGGTGGTGCATGCCTGTAATCCCCATGACTTGGGAAGCTGAGACACGAGGACCACGAGTTCAAAGCCAGCCTCAGCAACTCAGTGAGGGTCTAAGCAACTCAGTGAAACCCTGTCTCTACATCAAATACAAAAAAAAAAAGGGGCTGAGGATGTGGTTCAGTGGTTAAGCACCTTTGGGTTCAATCCCCAGTACAAAAAAAAAAGAAAGAAAGAAAAGAAGAAGAAAAAACATAAGAAACCATGGAATAGTAAACTATTATCACTAATAGATATGACTCATCTCTATAATATTTCTAGTTATTCCTCACTACTTCCTCTACTTTAAAAAAATATATTTTAGTTGTAGATGGACCCAATACCTTTATTTTATTTTATTTTTATATGGTGCTGCAGATCAAACTCAGTGCCTCACGAATGAGGCAAGCACTCCACCACTAAGTCCCAACCCCAGCCCCCTTCCTCTACTTTTTGTAGAAAAGGAATTTGTAGTAAAATAGTTTCTCAATATGATTAGGCAGATTAGTAGGAATAAAAATAATAGTTATGCTATTGTCTTAATGTTAGTAACTTAATGAAGTAAATAAATAGATACGAAAGCCTGAAATTTCAAATAGGATCAAATCCTTAAGGTTGCTGAATAATTTATTACAAAAACAAAGCCAAGTTTTTTCTTTCTTTTTTTTTTTTTTTTGCAGTGCTGGGGATTGAACCCAAGGCCTTGTGCTTGCAAGGCGAGCGCTCTACCAACTGAGCTATCTCCCCAGCCCTCAAGTTTTTTCAATAGACTCTCTTCCAAAGATGAACAAAACCTGGTATTCCTCTTTTTCTAAGTACTAAGGATTAAACTAGGGCTTTGTACGCACTAGGGAAGTGCTATACCACTGAGTTATATTATAATTATTTTTATTTTATAATTAGGTTTTTATTTTTTACAGTGCTAGAGATTGCACCCAGGGCCTCACCTATACTATGCAAGGGCTCTACCAACTGAGCTACATCAGTAGTTGCCTTTTTATTTTATTTTGAGGCAGAATCTAACTTACTCAGCCTGCCTTCAAACTTGGGATCCTCTTGCCTAAGCCTCCTGAGTAGCTGGGATTACAGGTATGTGCCACTATGCTAAGTAAAAAAATTTTAATTAATATAAAAAATTGCCAGAAGTAGTGGTGTCAGCTCATAGTCCCAGCTACTAGGAGGCTGAGGTAGGAGGATCACCTGTCCAGGAGCTCAAGAGCAGCTTGAGCCACATAGAAAGACCCAGTTTAAAAAAAAAAATCTACTACCAAGTTAGTAAAATGTTGTTTAAAGTTCTATGTACTGAAAATCATCAGTAAGTTGGAGAAAACTAATTCTAATTCAAAGTTTTTATCAAAGATCTTTCACACCAAGATTCATTTCTATCCTTATATTTTATTTTTTTTAATTTTTGTTATCTAGAATATTTTTTTCACCTTCCACATTTTTTTCAATGGTGTATTATAGTTGCACATAATGATGGGATTTGTCATTACATTCATACATGCACATAATTTAACAATATAATTTGGCCAATATCATTCCCCCGCTACACCTACTTCCCCTTTCCCTATCTGCTGGTCTCTTTCCTCTATTAGTTCTGTTCTTACCTTTTAATCCCTCTGACAAGCAGAGAAGCCCAGGGTTGGTGAATAGATAGGCACCAGCCACCATCAAAGCCTTCCTGGAATTCTTGATCCTGGATTCGCAACTGGTGCTGATATAAATTGAACTCTACTCCCAATCCTGTTGAATGGAAAGCCTTCTTCTGTGAGGCTGCACCTGTGTGGTCTACCCACTATACCAAAAAAAAAAAAAGTTCAGTCTGACAAAGGAAGAATCTGAGGAAGATGAACAAATGCAAATAATGAGGAACTCACACTTGTCTGAAACAAGGCCAAGAAAGGTATAAATTCAGTAAGAGTTCCAGGTATGTTAACAAAGTGCCATATTAAAGGGTAAGTAGAATGTTGAAATCTCCATATAATGCTTAATTCCAGTAGCAGCACAACTACCAGACCAGAAGAACTGTAATTATTTCCATTTTATACTTATTAAGGCTCTATCTTGGATTCTGGAGGTCTCCTAAGATAACTGAACCAGCCAAAAGAAGGTACAACATTTTGGTTCATAATGCTTCTTGTGCTTAGGGCAGACTCACATGTTGGTATCATAACAAAGTCAAACAGATGCAGCAGTTCTCTGACTATAGGGTGTATGAATTATTCTGTTACCCTGAAAAGAACAACTTGTCCACTAAAAGAAGATGGAACACTACTGAAACAAGGTTCCCATTATATAAAGGGAATAGAGAATTACAGATTACAAGTAATTATAGGAGAATAAAGAATCTTGGCAAGAGTTCAGTCAGAGAATCATGAAGGTTAATATTTCTTCCAGAGCAATAAGATCAAGTACTCCAAAATTTAAAATGTTGGTTTCATTTGTTTGTTATTTCCACAATCCCAGAGTGCTGGGGACTCGAAACCACGTCTCCAGCATGAGAGGCAGGCACTCTAGGAGATGGGCTATATGGCCTGCACTCAAAATTTAAAATGTAAAAGAAAAAAGGCTGTTAGGATGGTCTCAATTTTTAAAAGAAAAATTTTAAATATAATAATTTATTTAAAACAAGACTGCTAAAAGTTCCAGTTTTCTCAACTGTCAAAGATGGATCTCTAATCTTTCGGATGAATCTCTAAAATTAGAGAAGAATATTTTCACAATAAAATTTTATGATAAATCAACTCAACAATGGATCAAGGACCTTGAAATCAGACCAGAGACCCTGCATCGTATAGAAGAAAAAGTTGGTCCAAATCTTCAACTTGTTGGCTTAGGATCAGACTTTCTTAACAGGACTCCCATAGCACAAGAAATAAAAGCAAGAATCAATAACTGGGATAGATTCAAACTAAATAGCTTTCTCTCAGCAAAGGAAACTATCAGGGCTGGGGAGATAGCTCAGCTGGTAGAGTGCTTGCCTTGCAAGCACAAGGCCCTGAGTTTGATTCCCGGTACTGCAAAAAAAAAAAAAAAAGGAAACTATCAGCAATACAAAGAGAGAGCCTACAGAGTGGGAGAATATCTTTGCTACACATACTTCAGATAGACCACTAATTTCCAGAATATATAAAGAACTCAAAAAACTCTACACAAAGAATACAAATAACCCAATCAACAAATGGGCTAAGGATATGAACAGAAGCTTCACAGAAGAAGATCTACAAGCAATCAACAAACATATGAAAAAATGTTCACCATCTTTAATAATAAGAGAAATGCAAATCAAAACTACACTGAGATTCCATCTCACCCCAATTAGAATGGCGATTATCAAGAATACAAGCAACAATAGGTGTTGGAGAGGATGTGGGGAAAAAGGTACACTCATACATTGCTGGTGGGGATGCAAATTAGTGCAGCCACTCTGGAAAGCAGTGTAGAGAATCCTTAGAAAACATGGAATGGACCCACCATTTGACCCAGCTATCCCACTCCTCGGCCTATACCCAAAGGACTTAAAATCAGCATACTACAGAGATACAGCCACATCAATGTTCATAGCTGCTCAATTCACAATAGCCAGATTGTGGAACCAACCTAGATGTCCTTCAATTGATGAATGGATAAAGAAACTGTGGTGTATATATATACAATGGAATATTACTCAGCTATAAAGAATGATAAAATTATGGCATTTGCAAGCAAATGGATGAAATTGGAGAATATCATGCTAAGTGAGATAAGCCAATCTCAAAAAACCAAAGGACGAATGATCTCACTGATAAGCGGATGATGACACATAATGGGGGGTGGGAGGGGTGCAAGAATGGAGGAAGGAGGGACTGTATAGAGGGAAAAGAGGGGTGGGGGGAAGGAAACAATAACAGAATGAATCAAACTTCATTACCCTTTGTAAATGAATTGATTACGCAAATGGTATGCTGTTACTCCATGTACAAACAGAAACAACATGTATCTCATTTGTTTACAATAAAAATAAATTTTAAAAAATTTTATGATTCTCAACAGATTTCTTTTTCTTTTTTAAGAATTTAACCTTGAATCAAACACCATTACCCTATGTAAATGTATGATTACACAAATGGTATGCCTCTACTTCATGTACAAACAGAGAAACAAGATGTATCCCATTTGTTTACAATAAAATAAAAAGAAAAAAGAGAAAAAAAGAATTTAACCTTTACTTTTTATTTATTTACTTTTTATGTGATGCTGAGGATCAAACCCATTGCCTCACCAGTGCTAAACACAGTACCACTGAGCTACAACCCCAGCCCTGACATATCTTTTAAAAATACCACGATTAAACTGGGCACAGTGACACACACCTATAATCCCACAGTTGGCTAAAGAAGTTTGAGGCCAGCCTGGGCAACTTAGCAAGACCCCATCTCAACAAAAATTTTAAAAGTATTAGAGATGTAACTCAGTGGTAGAATGCTTGTCTAGCATGCACAAGGTACTGGGTTCAATCCCCAGTATACTAAAATAATACTAATAACAATAATAATAATAATAATATTTTAAAACCACATTTATTGAGTAATTATGTGAAAAGCACAGACTAGGGAAACATAAAATATGAAAAAAATATAATTCTTGCCAGGTGTGGGGCACACACCTGCAGTCCCAGTGGCTCAGAAGGCAGAGGCAGGAGGATAGGAGATTCAAAGTCAGTTTCAGAAATGTAGAGAGGCCCTAGGCAACTTAGCAAGACCCTGTCTCAAAATAAAAAAATTAAAAGGGCTTGGGATGTGGCTCAGTGGTTAATTTCCCCTGGGTTCAATCCTATGTACAAAAAAAAAAAAATACACACACACACACACACACACACACACACACACACAAGTAAGGACAGAAACTCTTGTGTAGAAAGAGAGGAAAAATTGATCTATTATGGAATAAATGATCTTGTAAAAATGTTGGGATGTGAATAATCTTGAGGCCCAAGTCCTTTGTTATGTCTCTATTACAATTCTTGACTCTAACCAAACAGCCACTTTCCTAAATTAATCCCTCATTATCTTTTTTTTTTAATTTTTATTTTTTGAAGTTGTAGATGGACAGAATGCCTTTATTTTATTTGTTAGGTGGTGCTAAGGATTGAACCCAGGTTTCACATGTGCGAGGCAAGCGCTCTGTCACTGAGCGTAATAATCCCTCAGTCCATAATCCCTCATTATCTTTCAATAATACTATTACATAACCTGTTAACTAGTCTACTTGTCTATACAGTTAGTTGTTAAATAACCCTCTTCTACCCTACTGGTACTATGACAGTAACTTGGGTTATCATTGTCTCCCCATTATGTTCTTGCAATAACCCCCTGAGCAATTTTTCTGTTTCTAGTAATAACCTTCCCTCCAATGCACTGTCTGTGTAAGCATGGACAGTTATATCAATCTTCTGTTAAAATTCTTCAAGGATTCTTTTTTGCTTACTTTAGGATAAACTCAGTCCTTATTGTGAAAAACAGAGTTTTTAAGATCAGGTATTGTCTACTACACTGGGTTGAAGAGTATCCCCTGGAGTTCATGTCTACCTAGAATTTGGTAATATGATGTTAGAGAGTTAGAGATATTTAACATGAGATCACAGTGGATTATGGTGAACCCTAAATCCAATGACTGGTATCCTTACAAAAGGAAAGGACACACAGAGATACAAATGGAAGAAGGCCAAGTGAAGAGAGGCAGAGATTGAAGTGATACAGCTATAAGCCTAAGGCCACCAGAAACTGAAAGACAAGAAAATATTCTTGGGTAGAGCCTTTGGAGGGAATGTGGTCCTGCTAACAACTTGATTTTGAAATTTTAGCCTCCGGATATGGGAAAATAAATTGTATTGTCTTAAGTCATCCAATCTGTTTTGTAGCCCTAGGAAACTAACACATCTACAAGTCCATAACAATATTTAATTGCATGTGATTTCCCCAAACCCACAATGCTCTCAAGATGCTGAGTCCTTACACATCTCATACCTTCTGCTTGGAATTCCCTCCCCAGATTTATGTACTTGGAAATTCTTAGTTATTCTTTTTTGTTTTTTCCTTTCTTTTAGTTTTAGATGGACATATTAGCTTTATCTATTTATTTTTATGCAATGCTGAAAATCTAACCCAGTGCCTCACTTGTGCTAGGAAAGTGCTCTACCACCGAGCTACAAACCCAGCCCCTTCTAGTCATTCTTTGTCACTCTCTCTTTTGTGATTTCTCTTAGATTTATGACCATGCTCCTAAATCCTACTGTACCCACAACATATACCTATTGTAGCAATTATCTTAAAGAATTATAATCATGTATTCATACACATCTTGGACTTCCACTGATCTTGGAAGTCCTTAAGGACAAAAGCTGGGCCTTTACCTTTTAATTTCCCACTACCTAACACAGAATTTGGCACATATACAGTGATGAATGAATGTCTCAAGGTAAGCAGTCTAAAGCATTACCCTGAGTGTATTATCTCTCTGCATAAGAACTTACTGTCTCATATTTATTTACAAAAATACTAAAACTTCCTAGCTAAAAAATTCTTTAGCCAGATGCAGTGGCACAGGCTTATAATCCAAGTAACTTGGGAGGTTGAGGCAGGAGGATCGCAAGTTTGAGGTTAGCCTCATCAACTTAGCAAAGCCCTAAGCAACTTAGTGAGACCCTATCTCAAAAAAAAAAAAAAAAAAAAAAAAAAGCCTTGGGATGTAGCTCAGTGATATAGCACCCCTGGCGTTCAATCCCTAGTACTCCTTCCCCAAAAGTAAAAGAAAGAAAAAAAGGTTCTTTAGGGATCTGGTCCTACCTCCCTAATTCTACTCTATTTCTCATTATAATAATCCATCTTGTAAATCCTACCTAGGTAGCACATCTTCACCATTTTATATGTATATATGTTATGATTTGGATCTTGAATATCCCCCAGAGGATCATGTGTTAAAGGCTTGGTTCCAGCTGATAGGGTTACAGGGAAGTGGTACAACTTTTAGTGTAGGGATTAGTAGAAGGAAGTTAAGTAATCAGGGGTGTAACTGTAAAGAGGATATTGGGACCCCAACTCCTTCCTCTTTCTTTCTTTGCTTGCCAGCTGTCATGAGACAAACTATGCTGTTCTAGCATATGTACTCTGCCATGATGTCTTGCCACAGGTCCAAAGCAATGGGGTCAAGTGATTATGGACTGAAACCTCCACAACTGTTGAGTCAAAATAAATCTTTCATTCAGTGCTTGCCTTGCAAGCACAAGGCCCTGGGTTCGATCCCCAGCACCCAAAAATAAATAAATAAATAAATAAATAAATAAATAAATAAATAAATCTTTCATTCTTATAAGGTGATTACCTCAGGTATTTTGCCACAGCAACAGAAAGCTAACACAATACCCTATGTTTTTGTGAGAACATGCCTTTAAAAGGTTCCTATAGTTCAAACTACCTGGAATGTTTTTTTATCTACTATTTCTGAAAATCCATTTTTCTTTTTGTGGTACTGGGGATTAAACCAGGGGTCCTCTACCACTGAGCAATATCTTGAGTCCTTCTTATTTTTATTTTTTAATTTTGATACAAGGTCTTGCCAAGTTACCTAGGCTGGCCTTGAACTTATGATTCTCCTGCCTCAGCCTCTTGTGTAGCTGAGATTATAGGTGCAGGCCACTGTACCTGGTTCCAAAACATTCTTTATCCTGGGCTAGGGTTGTAGCTCAGTGGTAGAGCACTTGCCTAGCATGTGTGAGGAGGCACTGGGTTCAATCCTCAGCACCACATATGAATAAATTAAAGTAAAAAACAAAACCAGAAACATTCATTATCTTGAAATACTTTTAATGAATACCAGTTTCTCTGTAAAACCCACTTTAATTCCCTGCAAATGGAAGTAGTCTTTAACTTCCCTGGATTTCTGCAGCACTTTATTTATACTCTATTAGTATTATGGTTGCTTATGAGGGTCTTTTTCCCTATTGGTCTGAGTTCTTTGAGTATAGAATCAGGATCTGATCATTTATTATCATTTATTATACATTTATCACTTATCATTTGTCATTTGATAATAAAATACAGGCAATAATAAATGAACAAATCAGTAAATTCATTTAAAATACCACTCTTATCTTTTCTGTAAAAGACAAAGGACAGAGAGAGAGAGAGACAGAGAGAAAGAGAGAAAGAAAGGACATTAATAAAACAGTCATGTGATTGTTGTTTAAATAACTCTCTCTTTTTGTGG
This sequence comes from Sciurus carolinensis, assembly GCF_902686445.1. Taxonomy (NCBI): domain Eukaryota; kingdom Metazoa; phylum Chordata; class Mammalia; order Rodentia; family Sciuridae; genus Sciurus; species Sciurus carolinensis. The sequence continues at coordinate 90,412,265 of NC_062214.1, forward strand.
TGCTATGGATCAAACACACAGGGTCACACCTGCTAGGCATGCACTCTACTACTGAGCTATATCCCCAGCTTACTGTGTAAATTTTCTTTTTCTTTTTTTCCTTTTTCTTTTGGTACTGGAGATTAAACTCAGGGGCACTTTACCACTGAACCACATCCCAAGTCTTTTTATTTTTATTTTGAGATAGGGTCTCAGTAAGTTGCTGAGGCTGGCCTTAAACTTAGGATTCTCCTGCCTCAGTCTCCTGAGTTTCTGGGATTACAGGTATGTGCCGATGCCCTTGGCTCTACTGCCCAAATTTCTACAGTGTTTAATAACTTCTTTAGGAAAATACACATGGATGAATCGAGAGTAGATTGGTATCTATAAATTATAAAACTACACACCTGAGAAATATTTGGGACCCCAATTCTCTCATTATCAGCTAGAGGAAAGGTTCACTAACCTTGGGAGGGGTCTGGTACAAGTTGGGATTTACCAGAACTCCCAAAGGCTCTTCAGAAGATCTATCCATTTTGTTCAGTGGCTGGTTCAAGGTTCCATTGGCAATGGCCTGTACTGTCTCATCTAATCTGTGATAATAAACCAAAAGAAAGCAATAATTGGTAATGTTCTATGCTCAGAATGTCTTTAATTAAAACCAATATAAAACTCTTTTGTAGTATTAAAATTTGGAATTCAAGGAGAAGTCCATGGACAACCTTCCCTCCTCCCTACTCTACCTTCCTTCCACAAAACTTAAGGAAAACAGAGCACACTATAGTTACTTACCTGCTCAGCAAGATTGACAAACATACTAAGAATATAAAAGTTGTCTAAAAGTAGTCTGACTCAGAGAAGAATATTCTATGGCAGCTTGTCTACTCAATATATCCTACAGGTATTTCTTTGTCTACTCAGGAGTCACTTTTTTATTTTTCTATGCTAATTTGAATTCTATTTGCTTCAAGGTTCAGAAATTCAAAAGAGGGTCCCTAAACAGTCATTGGACACATCCCATGTATTCTGTGCTTAAGGTGTTGGCTTTGGGTATTTGGATCTAAACCTATAAAAGAATGTGATGGGGGACTAGGGTTGTAGCTCAGTGGTAGAGTGATTGCTTAGCATGTGTGAGGCACTGGGTTCGATCCTCAGCACCACATAAAATAAATTAAATTAAATAAATAAATAAAGGTTTTCTGTTCATCTACAACTAAAAAAATCTCTTTAAAGAAAGCATGTGATGGGGTTGGGAATTTAGCTCAGTGGCAGAGCACTTGCCTAGTCCCTTCAAGGCCCTATGTTCAGTCCTGAGCCCTGGAGTGGGGCAGAGGAACATGATGATTTTCGTTTGAACACTGTGAAATCTTAATAGCTTAGGAACCCTATCTTATTCCATTCTATTATTCTACATTCCTGTGGCTGTATCCATACTCCTGTCAGATGTCTGATGAATATTTGTGGATGATGATTATAATCCTGAAACATTATAAGATAATAAAAAGCTTCAATTAATAGGAAAGGTTGACCATGACCTTGGATTCAATTCAATATATATTTGTTAAGGAACCGTTTATATGTAGTGCAATCTAAAAGGTAGGAAGGACATGATTCCTGCTTTCAAGAAGCTTTGAATTTCAGTGGCAAGTTTAAGAGAGCTCTCCAGGGCCAGGCACAGTGGCACATGCCTGTAATCCCAGTGGCTGGGGAGGCTGAGGCAGGAGGATTGCAAATTTGAGGCCAGCCTCAGCCACTCAGCGAGGCCCTAAACAACTTAGCAAGACCCTGTCTCAAAATTAAAAAATAAAAAATAGGCTAGGGATGTGACTCAGTGGTTAAGTGCCCCTGGGTCCAATCCCTAGTACCAAAAAAAAAAAAAAAAAAGGCAGCTATAAAGATGTGTGTGATGTGTGTGTGTGGTACTTGGGTTTTAAGCCAGGGTGCTCTATCACTGAGCTACACACCCAGCCTTTTAAAAATATTTTCATTTTGAGAGAGGGTCTCCCTAAATTGTTAAGGCCAGTCTCAAACTTGTGATACTCCTGCCTCAGCCTCTTGAATCACTGAGATTATAGGTGTGTATCACTGTGCCCAGTGATATCTTGTTTTAAAATCTGAATTTTCTGGGCTGGAGTTGTAGCTCAATGGTAGAGTGCCTGCCTAGCATGTGTTCAAACCTCAGCATCACATAAAATAAATAAATAAATAAAATAAAGGTATTGGTCCATCTACAACTAAAAATATTTTTTTAAAATCTGAATTTTCTGATAATTAGTTGAACATCTTTTCAAGTGCTTACTGGATATTTATATTTCCCCATCTGCAGATTATCTATTCTTAGCTTCTGCCCATTTTTCTTCTTTTTTTAAAATTTTTATTTTTGAGGTGCTAGGGACTGATCCCAGGACCATGAACATGCTACAAAAGCACTCTACCACTGAGCTATACTCCCAACTGTACTTATTAAATTTTATTTTGAAACAGGGTCTTCCTAAGTTACTGAGGTTGGCCTCAAAATTGTGATCTTTCTGCCTCAACCTCCCTTGTAGTTGGGATTATGGGCTTGAGCCACCATTTCTATTTTTCTGCTGGATTTTTTTTTTTTTGTCTTTTAATTTATAAGGAGTCTTTATACAGTATAGATATTGTCTCTTTGCTAAAATTTTTCTCCCAATATGGTACTATCTTTTCACTGTATTTAAAACAGTTTAGCCAGGCACAGTGGCACACACCTATATTCCCAGTGACTCGGACGGCTGAGGTAGGAGGATCAAAAATTTGAGGCCAGCCTCAGCAACTTAGTGAGACCCTGTCTCAAAATAAAAAAAATAAGGGCCTGGGGTTGTGGCTCAGTAGTAGAGCACTTACCTAGCATGTGTGGTACTGGGTTCGATCCTTAGTACCACATAAAAATAAATAAATAAAATAAAGATATTGTGTCCATCTAAAAACCAAAATAAATAAATTAATTAATTAAATTAAATAAAAATTAAAAATGGTTCGTTATGTAGCTCAGTGGTAAAATACCCTGGGTTTCAATCCCCAGTATAAATCAAACAAACAAAAATTATTTTTAAATATTTTAAAATATTTTTTAAAAATATTTTTTAAAATATTTTTTTTAGTTATAGGTGGACACAATACCTTTATTTAATTTATTTATTTCTATGTGATACTGAGGATTAAACCCAGTACCTCCCACGTGCTAGGCAAGCACTCTACCACTGAGCTACAACCCCAGCCCCCAAAACAGTTTTTTAAAAAGGAAGAGTAATTATTTATTACAAGTAAGGACAAGGTCTCTTTCCTTGAAGAATTTTCTTAGCTACCTTCACATGTTTTTATGCCCAAATAAACACTGACTTTATTTTTACTGTGCTGGGGATCAAACCTAGGGTCTTGTGCATGCTAAGATAAGCGCTCTAGCACTGAACTACATCTCTAGCCCTAAATATTTATTTTTATCTTTTAAATTTTTATTTACTTGTTTTTTACCACAGTGCTGGGGATCATCATCATCATCTGTTTTTTTTTTTTTGGTACCAAGGATTAAATCCAGGGGCACTCAAACACTGAGCCACATTCCCAGTCCAATTTTGTATTTTATTTAGAGACAAGGTCTCACTGATTTGCTTAGGGGCTTGCTAAATTGCTGAGGCTGGCTTTGAACAATCCTCCTGCCTCAGCCTCCCAAGCAGCTAGTATTACAGGTGTGCACAACCATGTCTGGCTTCATCATCATCATTTTTTTTTTTTTTTTGGGTGCTGGGGATCGAACCCAGGGCCTTGTGCTTGCAAGGCAAGCACTCTACCGACTGAGCTATCTCCCCAGCCCCGCATCATCATCATTTTTAAAAACAACAAAAACATTAAAAAAGGAAAAAAACTATAGGCAACTTACTCCTTTTCTGAGACCCTTTCTGGTGCTGGCCACTTACCTACTGTGATACTCTGCTAATGGATTTTCTTCTTCTAGGATCTTCCGACCTGCAAAGTCAATAGTGACCTTCTTAGAAAGTCGAGAAGCATGTCGAAGTTCTCTTAGCTCCTCTTCTCGCTTCTGCAGGGTTTCCCGCTCAATTTTGGACAACCACTGGTTAGAATCACTGGCAAAGTAATCTGATTCATCATCAATGACCTGGGTCCTTCGAATACTAAAAAAAAACAAACACATGACAATTAGGTCACATGATGACAAATACAGATTTATTACTGGGGAACTGTTTCAAGGTAGCTTACTCTTTTGCTAGTCTACAGGTTAACTGAAATACAAAGTTCAAAAATGTTCCAAAATCAGGTGAAACTCTGCTTGATTCCCAACTTTTGCACATATTTTATCTATACTGCAGCTTGTGGAACTCATTTCAACCATAGAAAAGGCATAGTGCCATAATCCATTGTCATTCTACATTTCTGATTAGTCCAGCTTTCACCTTCTGATACTTGAGCTTCAGTCTGATTTTACTGCATCTGCGTTCATGTTCTGGCAACTTACTCAATATTCTAATTTTTCTACAATTGTGATCCAGTCTATTACTAGTAGGTCCATTTGCTTACTAGAGTTCTATCCTGAAATCTGTCCTAAGGCTTAATTATCTATTATTAGAGCATATTATTACTTGACACCTATGACAGTTTCCATCCCCAACGCCCATCTATAGGACTTCACTAATATACCAAGTTCTAAGATATGACAATCAGGCCTATCTCTAAGATCATACTGACAAAAAACAGACCTAGAAGGAATCTTAATGATCTAACTCTCTCATTCTACAGATAATGAACCTGGGGCTCACAGAAGTTAAGTGATTACTCCAAAGTCACAAATCCAATGAAGACTGTTATTTCTACAGGTCAAGGTGGTGCACACCTTTAAATCCAGATACTTGGGAAGATCACAGGTTTGAGGCTAGCCTCAGCAACACAGGAAATCCCTAAGTATCTTAGGGAGACACTGTCAAAATGAAAAATAAAAAGGACTGGGGATATAGCTTAGTGTTAAAAGTGACCCAAATACAAAAAAAAAAAAAAAAAAAGGACTGAATTTCTCTATAACAATGAATGAGTAATAAACATAGGCATGAGGAAAAAACTGAAATGAGATTCATAAATAGATTTCAATCTTTCAGCCAGGCATGGTGGTACAAGCCTGTAACCCCAGGCAGCCTGGACACTGAGGCAAGAGGATCACAAGTTCAAGGTCAGCTTCAGCAATTTAGCAAGATTCTGTCACAAAATAAAAAAATTAAAAAGGACAGGGGATGTAGCTTAGTGGAAAGCACCCCTGGATTCAATCTCTCCTACACCAATACTACTTCAAGTAGATTTAGAGTGGGAAGTTTAAGAGGACTCGGGAGGAGCCATGTATGGTGGTACATGTCTATAATCCCAGCTACTCAGGGAGCTGAGGCAAGAAGATTGCAAATTGAAAAACTGAGGCCAGTGTGGGCAACTTAGGGAGATCCTGCCTCAAAATTAAAAGAAAAGCAAAAGGGTATTGGTGGGAGGATGTGGGCAGTTAGAAATGCAGTTCGGTGAAAGGGAAGGAAAATGGTGAATCATGCCTCCAATGATAACAGCATTATCTACACTCTCCAAGTGGCAATTTCTTAGATTCTTCAGAGCTCAGTGTAGCAGTTCGATCATGGTAGGGACTCCAATATAGTAATGCACTACCTAATGACATTTCAGCGAACTATGGATCACAAATATGATGGTGCTCTCATATGAGTGAAATGGAGTTGATAATTCCTATCACTTGGTAATATCATCACTTCATTAGCATAATGCAATACTTTTTTTTAATATATATTTTTAGTTGGAGGTGGACAATACCTTAATTTTATGTGGTACTGAGGATTGAACACCAGGCCTCACGCATGCTGGGTGAGCACACTACCACTGAGCCACAACCCCAGCCTGACATAATGCAATTCTTATGTGCTTGTGCTGATATTGCTGTAAACAAATTGAGTACACTGCCAGCTGTATAAAAGTATAGACATAAAATGATGGGTAGTATGTAATTGATAATGATAGTAAATGACTGTTACTGGTTTATATATTTACTAGATTATTCTTTTTATCATTATTATATTTTATATTTATTTTTAGATAGTGAAGATGAAACCCAGTATCTCACACACACTAATGTGATCTACTACTAAGCTACTCCCCTAGCTCCTATCCTTATTTTAGAGTGCATTCCTTATAAATAAGAAAATTTTACTGTAAATAGTATGCTGTGTTAATGCTGGTAGCAGGCTCATACATCTCATATTTATATTATTCTCTTCTCATTTTGTTTTTAATGCTGGGGATCAAACCATGACCTCACACACATAGCAAGTGCTCTACCACTGAGCTACACTCCCAGCCCCTACAGTATCACTTGACCGTATGGGTTTCTCTTGCATTAGTTCAATCTTGTGTTTTGGTCATCATGGCCCTAGGAGCAATAGGCTATGCCATAAATACATATACCACATAGCCTAGGTATGTAGTAGGCTACACTACCTAAATTTGTGTAAGTACACTCTATAATATTTGAACAATGATGAAATCACCTAAGACACATTTCTCAGAATACATCTCCATCATTAAGCAATACATGATGGCATATGTTGATTAGATGAATAAATGGCTACAAGTGAACTAAGTAGGGAATTATGACAACCCAAGTCAATTGTCCAGGGAATATACTAGCATTTGCCAAAACAAACAAATAAACAAACAAACAAACTGGTGCAGAGCACAAAGGCACATACATAGGAGGCTGAGGTAAGAGGATCATAAATTTGAGGCCAGCTGAGGTAACTCCATGAGACCCTATCTCAAAATAAAAAGGGTTGGGGATGTATTTCAGTGGAGAACATTCTAAGTTCAATCCCCAGTATCAGAAAAACAAACTGGTACAGGATAAGATTCTCTTGGTGAGAGCCAATATTATTCAAACATAGATTCAAAAACAAGATGCAGACCTCCTATAAAGAGCATACAGTTCTTTGACTGTAAATAAATCCTTTCATATTCCACCTTGAGAAAGTATCAAATGCCCAAATAGTGTTTTAATGACCAGAATTGGCCAAAAAGTCTATTTCTTAGTACTTGTTATTCTAACCATATCATACCTAGTTCTGTCAAATTCTAACAGTTTATCTTTATGCTTGATAGCCTTCTCCAAACCAGACTTAATTCGAGATTCTTGATGAGGAAGAAGATCCTTGGTAGAGATGTCTACCTTTCCAGAATTCTCCATTCCTGAAATTGAATAAGGAAATCAAATGGTATCAGCCTATAGTACAAATTAGCTGTATTCCTGTTCAGAAAAGAACAAAATATGGGAAGATCTCATTCTGACCTGATGGTCTGGAGCCTTTGTTTCAATGGAAAACAACCAAGTACAGAGGCCAGGTCTAACTTGTAAAGTATCAAGTGTTGCTTGACACATAATAGGTTCTCAATAAACGCTGGGAGCTGGAATTTTGGATCACTAAGGGTACTAAACTGTTTAAATACACAACATAAACATGCTTGATAGGACTGAAGATATAGCTAGCAATCAATCAATAAGTAAACTAAATAAAACACCTTAGAAATGAAAACCTTTACTGAGTAGGGTTGACTATCATTTTTAAATGTACTCTTACAAATCAAAACAAAAAACTAAAAAATGGAAGAAGAAAGAAAAATTTCAGGAAGAAAGCAAAAATGAAAAGTTTAATGCTAAAGCATTTAATATAAATTAAATCATTCAATTATCACAATATTATAAAATAGCTTGAAATTATCTTTGTTGTAAAGATAAGGAAACTGAAATTTACAGATAATAATAAATTTATTGAGTTCACTAAATTAGAAAATAAGAGGAATTAGGCACAGTGGTGCACACCCATAATATAGTGACTAAGGAGGCTGAGGGAGAAGGATGGCAAGTTCAAGGACAGCCTGTCTCAAAATAAAAAAGGGGGTATAGCTCAGTGGCAAAGTACCTCTTGGTTCAATCCCGGTACCACAAAAAAAAAAAAAAAAAAAAAAAAAAAAAAAAAAAAAAAGGAGGAATTAACCTGGTGTGGTGGTAATACCTATACTCCCAGGTACTAGGCAGGAGGATCACTTGAGACCAGGTGTTCAAGGTCAGCCTTGGCAACACAGAAAGACCCCATTTCAAAAAATAAATAAATAAAAATGGAGAAGTGTTCAACCTCACTGACAATTTAAAAAATTAGGGCTAGGGATGTAGCTCAGTGGTAGAGTACTTGCCTAGCATGCATGAGGCCCTGGATCCAGTCCCTAGCACCACACACATACCCCTGAAAAAGAGAGGGAGAAGGAGAGGGAGGAAGGGTGGGAGGGAAAGAGAAAGAAAGAGAGAGAAAGAGAGAGAGAGAGAGAGAGAGAGAGAGAGAGAGAGAGAGAGAGAGAGAAATTCTCTTCTCTATTTCTTAACATATTCAGTTACTTATTTATATGAGTTTGATCTCATGGATATTAATTTTATTCTTTGAGCTGTGATCCAATACTAATATTATATATTTTGTTACTCAAAGTTATGTGGTTTAAATAGAAAACTTTTAAAAATAAATGTTTGTTGAATAGAAGAATGAAAAAACTGCATCTTTTATAAACTGCATCTTTCATAACACAATATAGATAAGAAAAACAATCACAGATACAAGTTATACCCATCGCCATGTCATTTAGAAGATTCCTGTCTACCTGACATGAGCTTCTTCAGCAATTTCTGGCTTTTGTTTGAGTCACGCTGTAAAATGTCCTGTTCTTCATGTGTACATACCTGTAAAGTAAAGAGTACAATACATGATCCAATGGTTAAATTATATGTTTGCTTGATATACCTTAAATGTAACCTCAAATTATACATTAGATATGACAATAAAATGACATTATTGATGCTTTTTCATCAAGACAAATCTATAAAAACACCTAGATCTAAGTAAGTTTTTCCCTCTCTTTTCATTTATGAGTCATAAAAAAAATTATCTCACTGCAAATATTCCTAACAACTTGGTGGGGTTTTATTTTCTATTTGTTTATATCTACTGTACTTTCAAAGGACACGTATTTGTCTTCTGGAGTACTGGAAAAATCAAGTAAGATTTTTTTTTTAATTAAATCTTCTGGTTCTAGAAAAAAGGAACCAGAAAGAAAGAACCAGAAAAAAGAAGCAATACCACTAGTGAAAATTAGATTTACTTTTTTTAAAAAAATATTTTTAGTTGTAGATAGACATAATACCTTTATTTATTTATTTATTTATATGCGGTGCTGAGGATTGAATTCAGTGCCTCACACATGCTAGGTAAGTGCTGTGCCACTGAGCTAAAACCCCAGCCCATACATTTACTTTTATACTATGTATGTGTGTGTGCTGTGTGATTTTTTTTTTTTTTTTTTTTTTTTTTTTTTTTTTGTAGTGCTGAGAGGATGGAATCCAGGGCCTCATGACGAATGCTAGGCAAGTTCTCTAACCACTCAGTTACATCCCTAGCCCAACTATTATATTTTGTTTCTTTGCTTTCAAACATTATCAACTTAGAAAATGATAAATATATTAAGCAAAAAAAGAGCTCACATCGCACAGAGAGTTACTGTTAGCAGTTATACTGCTTTCTCTAGAGAAAGTCTTATGTAGAAGAAGATTCATTGCCTTTTTTTTTTTTTTTTTCTTTTTTTGGTATCAGGGATTGAACCTTGGTGCACTTAATCACTGAACCACATCCCCAACCCTTTTTTGTATTTTATTTAGAGACAAGGTCTTGCTAAGTTGCTTAGGGCCTCACTGAGTTGTTCAGGTTGGCTTTGAACTCTCAATCCTCCAGACTTGGCCTCCTGAGCCACTGGGATTATAGACTTGTGCCCCCATGCCCACTCACTGACACTTTAAAAACATTTTCATTTGGTAAAAGCTACATTTTTTCAGGTCATTCGACTGTCTACCAGTTTAATCTCTGAGCATGTGGAAAAATCAAGGGTCCATTAGAGAAGAGAAAATAAAGCAATATAAAATGGATGCCTTTATCAACATGAAATGTTATTGCTTCTGCTAGACAACTCACCTGGTAAAATAATCTTTTCAGACACCTTGTTAGAGTTTTGTAAGTCATTATTGCTATTTCTCTTTTTTCCTTTTTGGTAGAGCTGGGGATCGAATCCAGGGTCTCATGCATGTTAGACAAGTGTTCTATCACTGAGCCAGATCCCCACATCCCCAGTCCTATTACTACTATATTCTTAAGGTCATTTCTTAGACAAAGCAAAGTTAGAACAGATGTTGTCTCTGAAATAGAAGCTAGAATGACCTGAGGATTATGTCACAATGGCCCTTGCCCCTAGGGTATAAGCTATATCTGAAGACTTTGACAAATTTCTGACATTTCAAGCTCTAAAGTTTGTTTTTATTTTGGTACTATGATGGGCTGATAGATCTGGATCCGTGGGAATGTTATTGGAGGAAATGACTGGACAGACTCCATTTTGCTCTAAGACTCCATGTATGTAGGAAATAAGCTTCTCCCATGGGAGCACTCCGCCTCTGTGCCCATCATCAGTTGCTTAGCATGACATGTTTAGCAATACAAAATGACAATTCTTATGTAATGAAAAATTACTCTCCTTTGATTCCTATTGCTCCTGAACAATGTACCATGTGAACAGCAATTGTGTGGCTGTTAGTAACCATTCTTTAGTTTGTACCTAGGTAAGGGTCGTTTTGACCCACTTCCCCCTCTGTTGATAATCTCATGATGTTAGTTTGTAATTTTGAATCATAGCACAGACGCTTATTATTGATGTGATTTTTGGTATAAGAACCCCTACACCCTATGGTCAGGGCTGTTCTCCCAATAGTCATTTTTTGGGACACTGCGTGAGACAGTCAGTCGGCCGGCTTAATAAAGACTCTCAAATTTGGACTTCTCAGTGGTGATCAGTCTGTTCTTAAGTTGTGCCTCTTAACAGGTACCAGGGATTGAACACAGGGGTTCTTAACCACTGAGCCACATCCCTGTCCTTTTTATTTTTTTTATTTTGAGACAGGGTCTTGATAAGTCGCTCAAGGCCTCACTAAGTTGCTAGCCTGGCTTTGAACTTAAGATCTTCCTTCCTCAGCGACTCCTCTGGAGTCGCTGGGATTACAGGTATTTGCCTGGCTACAACATATGTTCTTAAAACCCTCCTCAGTAACAGGACAGACCTAATAGGCCTCTGTAACAGGATATAACCTAGGGTTTCTGACTAATCAAATCCCTGTTACTAGACTCCTTGGGGAAGAAATTTACTAAGAAAAAGTGAAATTACTAGGGATCTGAATGGCTGTGTGTTTAACAGAAAGCACAATAAAACAAAACAGAAAAGAAACAATTTACCAGAGATCCACAGAATAAGCAGGGGCCGGAACCCTCTTGTTCACAGACAATCCGTCCACAGATCAGACAGTTATTAATGAGTTTATGCTTCTGGCCCAGGCAATCACAAGGGTGGCGACCAGGAAGTAAGACTGCAAGCTTGTCCTGTCCCTCTCTTGTATATAAATTGACAAATTTTGTCTTCTTCTTTACAGAGTTGGTGTTTTCTTGTGCCTAATTGTACAAAGACATCACAAGGACACTGAATAATGAAAATGAAAAGAATGAAGAGGGGAAAACCTCAGTTCTAGTCCATAACAACATATATACTGTCCAAGAACAATGAAAGAAGGGAGAGGGAGAAATACAAATTACTCATAATCAAGGGGCTGAGGAAAAGTTATGCTCCATAGAAACAGATGAATAAATTCCTTGCCTTTTTTTGCTAGCAGCCCTCAGTCTCCTACTATGGTTGGTGGAACATAAATATAGCATTCAAAGCTGTATGACATCTTAAAGCACAGCTAAATTGGAGATTATAAGAAACAAGACTGCCTCTAAAAGAAGATGACATTTATGATTTGGAAAAGTGGACAATCAAAAAGATAATAAAAATGAGAAATTTGTTCAATCAGAAATTAATAAGAAAAAGATAAAAATTTAAAAATGGGCAAAAGATTTAAACAAGAACTTTATAACAAAAGATATCCAAATACCAGACAGACACATGAAAAGATACTTAACTTCATTAGTCATTAAAACAATACAAAATAGGACTAGGGGTGTAGCTTAGTAGCACAACACTTGCCTAGTATGCATGAAGTTCTGAGTTCAGTCCCCATCACTACTGAGGAAAAAACCCCAACCCCAAACCAACCAACCAACCAAGTGAACAAAACACTGGCAATACTAAACTAGGGTGATGGAAATCAAGATGGTTTTTTCCCTTAGGAAAACCTGACTTTTTGTGGGGAGTGGGGGGTACTGGGGATTAAACTCGGGGGCACTCTCAACCACTGAGCTATATCCCCAGTCCTATTTTGTATTTTATTTAAAGACAGGGTCTCACTGAGTTGCTTAGTGCCTCACTTGTTGCTGAGGCTGGCTTTTGAACTTGCAAACCTCCTGCCTCACCTTCCCCAGTCACTAGGATTACAGGCATGTGCCACCGTACCCAGCCAAACCTGTCTTTTTCAATTTAGCCATTCTGATTGGTATGTAGTGGTAGTGCATTGTAGTTTTATTTTGCATTATTTCAATGACTAATAAAGTTGAGTACCTTTTCATGTATCTGTTGTTCATCTGGATATCTTTTATTATGAAGATCTTTGGAGGGCTGAGATTTTTTTAGTACATGGGACATCTTCTAAGCAGAACCAAGAGTAATTTGTTTCTAGTTTTAAATATACATAGGCATGGTCAGTTTGTAAAAATTCATCTTTTCACTTGTGTATTTAGGTCATTAAATATAACTTAAAAAAAAAAAAAACAGATCTATCAGCCTCTGATACTTAAAAAGTATAGATGCCTTTCTTTGCAACCATGTTGTGAATCTACTTTCCCTCTGAGAGTTTTTCAATCATTTCCAGAAATGTTTCAGAGAAGAAAAATCTTTAGGGTTCTTTGGTAAGTAAAGAAAGCAGGTAACATGCTCTAAAGTCCAAAGTAAAAAGCTGAGATACAGGCAATATCAAATAGGAAGTCAGTGAAGGCAAGAATGAAAACCCAAGACAAAGAAATGCTAAAGATTTTATCTAATGAATCAAAATACAGTCTGTAAAAATTTAAAAAAAAAAAAGGTTTTATCTAATCCACCAGGTTGCCATTTTTTTAAATTAATCAATAATATATTTTTGACTCTCAGAGATGGTGGTGAGGGGAAGATTTAAAATCCCTAAGAACAAATTTGGGGGCTGGGGAGATAGCTCAGTCGGTAGCGTGCTTGCCTTGTAAGCACAAGGCCCTGGGTTTGATCCCCAACACCCAAAAAAAAAAAAAAAAAAAAAAAAAAAAGAACAAATTTGTATTCTGACTCCCTTTAAAGTATCATTTATATTAAAACAAAGTATCTGAGGAATTGAGGTGTATGCTTTGATAAGGTCTCTCATTCACAATGGACAATAAATATTTATTTAGAAGGAGAGAGACAAAAATAGTAGAGGGAAGGGGAGAACAGGCAAGCAGGAAAAGGCATGGTATGTCACTCCACAACCAAAAACCTATAAATGGATTATTTTTGTTGTAGTGGTTTTGTCTTTTGCAGTTCTGGGGACTGGACCCAGGGACACTCTATAAGTAAGCTACATCCTCAGCCTTTTTTATTGTGAGACAGGGTCTCCCTAAATGGCTGAGGCTGGCCTCAAACCTGCAATCACCGCCTCACCATCCTGAGTAGCTGGGATTACAGGCGTGTGCCACCACACCCAGTTTATATTTTTAAGTTATGTAAATATGTTAAAAGTATCTGAACATTTCCACAGTTTGTTTTTGTTTTTTGGTACAGGGATTGAACCAAGGGTCAACTATATTCTAAGTGCCTCAGCCTGCTGAAGTCCCTTACAGGTGTATTCCACCATGCCTAGTTCTGGATGTAAGCTGCCAAAGTGCCCTCAAACAGTTTAAATCAATATAAGTTGCCATAGTCATATTCAGAATGTTCCCATTTTAATATAACTTCATTATCACTGGGTATTTTATTTTTAAAATCTTTCACAATTTGACAGGCAATATCTCAGTGATTTAATAGGCGTTTTTTGTTGCTGTGATGGTGGTGGTGGTGGTGACAGTACCGGGGATTGAACCCAGGGTGCTCTACCACTGAACTATATCCCAACCCTTTTTATTTTTTGTTTTGAAAGAGGGGCTTATTAAATTGTTTAAGCTGGTCTTGAACTCTCAATCATGCTGCCTTAGCCTTTTTTTTTTTTTTTTTTTGCGGTGCTGGGGATTGAACCCAGGGCCTTGTGCTTGCAAGGCAAGCACTCTACCAACTAAGCTATCTCCTCAGGCCCTTGCCTTAGCCTTTTGAGTAACTGGGATTACAGGCATGTGGCAACTGTGCCCAGCTTTAATGTATATTTATTTATTAGTAGAGTAACCAAACATCCTGGTTTGCCTAGGAGTTGGGGGAGGGGGTATCCCAGGATATAAGAGTTTCAGCACTAAAACTGGAAAAGTCCCAAACAAACCAGGAAAAAGAGGATAAATTAGTCACCTTAATTACAAGTAAAGTTAAACACTTTTCTATATTAGTCATCTGCACTTTTCTTGTGCTTTTGATGGTCTTTGTTTTTTGTGGTACTGGAAAGTGAATCCAGGGCCACTCAACCACTAAGCCACATCGCCAACTCTTTTTATTTTTTATTTTAAGATAGGGTCTTGATAAATTGCCCAGGCTAGTCTCTAACTTGCAATACTCCTGCTTCCGTCTCTTGCTCAGCTCTTCCCAAATTATTGGGATTATAGGCATGTGCCACAACACCTGGCTGCTTGTGGTGGTCTTTGCTCATTTCATTCCTATTGAGAGAAAACTTTCATTCTCCTATTTCTTTTTTTTAACTTAATATTAATTATTTTTCAAACACTTTTCCATTCTCTCACATCCTGTCTCCCAGCACTGGGGACTGAACCCATGGATTTACATGTGTTCAGCAAGTGCTCTACCAATGAGCTACACTTTCAGCCCACCTATGTTTGTTAGTTTTTGTGGTAATGGGGATTTACCACTGAGCTACATCTCCAGTCCTTTTCATTTTTTATTTTGAGACAAGGTCTTAATAAATTGTCTAAGGGGGGCCCTCAGATCCTCTGTCTTGGCCTCCTATATCCTGGGATTATAGGCATGTGTCACTGTGCCTGGCTCACCCATGTTTTTTTCATGGTAATCACACTCAAAATTTTTGGGTTCAGTATTTCAATCTTAGTTTAACTAACCAGTCTTTTCTTTTGGGAAATTTAGCTTATCAAATTGCCCTGATTATAAATATTTGTTTTTCTTAAGAGTTATTGTGAGAGCCAAGAGAAAATAGAAAATAAGTTCTGAAGGCTAGATGATAATGGTAGTGGAGAAGACTGGTTCAAGAAAAGGAACATCCTTTTTTTTTTTTTTTGCGGTGCTGGGGATTGAACCCAGGGCCTTGTGCTTGTAAGGCAAGCACTCTACCAACTGAGCTATCTCCCCAGCCCAGGAACATCTTTAGTAACAGCTAGCATCATGCATTCTTTCAGCCTTAACCCACAAAAATGTTGAAAGTTGAAACCTAGAACATGTCATTATTTTCTATCATTTGGTTCATATACATTTGGTTCAACCCCTAGAACCACCAAACAAACAAACAAACAAACAAAACTACCATACAGAAAACAATAGGTCATCATTATCACCTTTTCTCCCTAAATTCATGTATTTGTTGAAAATTGCCATTGTAGATCAATTTGTATACTTTGTCTAAAAAGTATTAGTCACTTCTACATAAAGCTAGAAAAAGCTTCATTCTATAAGCACTCACCTTGGCCAAATCAAAAGGTGTTTTGACCTCTGAAGTTGTGTCATGTTCAGCAAATGCAGGAACTTCCTGTTTGTTTCTTCCTTTCCGCCTACCCCGCTTTAGCTGGTCTCCTGATTTATGCATATCAAAAATTTCTTTAAAGAACAAACATACAAACACACACAGATTGATAATAGCAAGAGTCATTAGTTAACAACTTTTTTTTTTCCTCACAGTGCTAGCATTTGAACCCAGGGCCTCACCACACATGCATTAATTAACTTCTATAGTTAATAAACAGAAGGTGATACTTAGTAGAATCAAGACATTGTCAGGCAGAATTCCTTTCAATCCAAAACCAAACAAAACCACCATTTTCAAGATTATAGTCAATAGAAAAGAACTCAAACACAACTGGCTGGGACTAACAATTTAAAATGTGATATTTTTAATTATATATATGGTAATAATACTTAGATCATTTAGTTTGTTTTTCACCTTTGGGTGTTGAGATAGAAACCTCTATTATTTATATATTAATCAATCAGCACTTCTTTATTTTTTTTTCCCCCTTTTTGGTACCAGGGATGATTGAATCCAGGGGTGCTTAACAACTGTGCCACATCCCCAACCCTTTTTTTTTTATTTTGAGACACGGTCTCACTCAATTGTTTAGGGCCTCGCTAAATTGCTGAGGCTGTCTCAGCCTCCCACTGGGATTATAGGTGTGTGCCACCACATGCAGCAGTCAATACATCTTTCATCCAGGTATGTGCATACTGAAAAACATGTATTTTTGTGTGTGTGGTGCAAGGCTTATACCTAGGGCCTCATGCACACCAGGGAAATGCTTTACCATTGAGCCATACCATCAGCCCCTGAAAAATATTGCCTTAATCCATGTATAAATTTTTCAAATTATTCTGAAGCCACATTTCCATCTACAAAGATATTTTAATAATATTTTACAAGCTAAAAAGTCTGAATTAGAACAACATTCATTTCTGATTAATAACTGAACTAAAAATATATATACATATGATTATGCTTTAGTTAGCTACAAAGAAATACAGGTAGCAGAAAATACAAAGTCTTTTAAACCTGCTCATTTACCAACAATATTAACCTTTACCTAATTACATTAACTTACCATCTTTTTTAAAGCATTGCTGCAAAGGATCAGAAAGCAACTCCTGATCATTCTTTTGCCATTTGGTTATAAGATTTTCTATGAATTGACCTTTTTTGCCTTCATTTCCCTGGAGGAGATCTGTCACATATTCTCGTATCTCTTCAGCACTCTCAATTGATAAAACATACCTCAGGAGGCAAAGATATAAATTGTTTAAACAAGGATAACTGGCATTATGCTTTTCAATAATCATAACAGAGATGAAAATAGCAAAGACCATTCATTAGGATTAGAGATGTAACTCAGTGGTAGAGGGCTTGCCTAGCATGATTAAGCCCTGGGTTCAAAACCCAGCACCACAAAATAAAAACAAAAACAAACCCTACTGTTCTATTAGAGTGTTTACTTTGAACTAATACTATGCAAGATACTAAGGACAAAAATTTAATTAGGACAAAGACCCTGATCTCAAGTAGTTCATAATCTAAACTTCATATATATTTAACTATTTACTGTTTTGTTGTAGTTTTAGGATCAAATCAATGCTGTGAAGGGTTGCAGGGCTATCCTTAACATAAGAATACTTCTACAACATAAGAATACCTCTACAACCATCACATTTCCCTGGAAATGATATACACTACTTAATCTCTACAATGCAAAATCTAAATTTCTATTATTTGCTGAAGATTTACTTATGTACTATGACCTAACCAGTTATTTTTTCCTAACCAGTTATTAACTCAACATTATTAAAATTTGTAAATCAAGATTAGTGTCATATCAGAATAAACATTTTTTTTTTTTTTGGTATCAAGGATTGAACCCAGGGGTGCTTAACCACTAAGCCACATCCCCAACCCTTTTTAATATTTTATTTAGAGACAAGATCTTGCTAAATTGCTTTAGGGGCTTCCTAAGTTGCTGAAGCTGGCTTTGAACTTGTGATCCTCCTGCCTCAGCCTCCGGAGATCCTGGGATTACAGACGGGTGCCACTAGTGTGGCAAGCAGATCTATTTTAAGGAAATGCCATAAATTGGATAGAAGTATAAGATAATGCTACTTTCCTAGAAATAAATCAGCCAGTATATTTCAAGTGTTTTGAAATAATCCAATAATTCTACTCATAAGAAACATAGAAAAATTTACACAAAAAAAGCGAGAGGAGGGATCACTGCTACTGTGATGGTTCGTACGCTAAACTGCATCTTTGCAGTGTCCCAGAACATGGGCATCGGCAAGAATGGGGATCTGCCCTGGCCTCCGCTCAGGAATGAATTCAAGTATTTCCAAAGAATGACCACGACCCCTTCAGTAGAAGGTAAACAGAATCTGGTGATTATGGGTAGGAAGACCTGGTTCTCTATTCCTGAGAAGAATCGACCTTTAAAGGACAGAATTAATATAGTTCTCAGTAGAGATCTCAGGGAACTTCCACAAGGAGCTCATTTTCTTGCCAACAGTCTGAACGATGCCTTAAAACTTACTGAGCAGCCAGAATTAGCAAGTAAAGTAGACATGGTTTGGATAGTAGGAGGCAGTTCTGTTTATAAGGAAGCCATGAATCAACCAGGTCATATTAAACTGTTTGTGACAAGAATCATGCAGGAATTTGAAAGTGACACATTTTTTCCAGAAATTGATTTGGAGAAATATAAACTTCTTCCAGAATACCCAGGTGTTCTTTCTGAGGTCCAGGAGGAGAAAGGCATTAAGTACAAATTTGAAGTATATGAAAAAAATGATTAATGTGAAGATGTTTTCTGATTTATTTCAAGTTATCCCTCCCTCTGAAAAATTATATATTCCTACCTTAGAATAAAAGACTTGTGTTAACTTTAGATCTATTAAAAAAAAAAAAAAAGCGAATTGTTGGGCTGTGGTTGTGGCTCAGTGGTAGAGTACTTGCCTAGCATGTATGAGGCACTGGGTTCAATTCTCAGTACTGCATATAAGTAATTAAAATAAAGGTCAATTGACAACTAAAAAATATTTTTAAAAAGCTATTTGCATCATTATTTAAATTAGTAAAAAGTTGAAAGCTATTTAAAATTCCATTTGATAGGGGAAAGAGTAAGTGAGTTCAAGGTTCTGGATTTTACGAAATGGAATCTAATGCTAATATGAAATTTATGAGCTGGGTGGGGTTGTACATGCCTATAATCCCAGCTACCCAGGAAGTTGAGAGAGGACTGCAAGTTTGAGGCCTGCCTGGGCAATAGAGACACCCTGTCTCAAAATAAATTTTTTTAAAAGGGCTGGGATGTGTATCTCAGTGGATTAAGTGTTTGCTTAGTATGCATGAAGCCTTGGGTTCAATTCATAGCACTGCCAAAAAAAAAGTGAAATTTATAAAAAATTATAATCGAGGGGCTGAGGTTGTAGCTCAGTGCTAGAGCAATTGCCTAGCATGTGAGAAGCACTGGGTTCAATCCTCAGCACCACATAAAAATAAATTAATTAAATAAAGGTATTGTGTCCATCTCCAACTAAAAAAAATTATAATCAACCTGAGAAACACTCTTATTTTAATGGCAAGTGAAACAGTATATGATCCCACTTCCCATAAAGGTGTACATACACCAACCTATGTGCAGGAAAAAGGCTAGACCATTATATACCAAATCATTACCTCTGAATGGTAAAATTAAATGCAGTTTTAATTTATTTTTCTTTTCTTTTTCCCACTAACAATGAAAAGTTTTTTAAAAATGCACTGCATTATAATATGCATGGGAGAAAACACTAAGAGAAATAGGTTTTCTCTAGTTTGTGGTATTATGGTAATTTGGTTTCCTTTTTTATCCTTTTCTGATCTTTGTTAGTTATCTACAGTGAATATGTCATTATTAATAAAGGAAGAAGTGATAAAAATATAAATTTAAATACAAGCCAGGTGGTACATGCCTATAATCCCAGCTACTTAGGAGGTCAAGACAGCATTCCCAGTCTGAGGCCAGCCTCAGCAACTTAGTGAGATTCTGTCTCAAAATTAAAAAAAAATTTAAAGGCCTGGGGATGTAGATTAGTGGTAGAGTGCCTGGATTGTTCAATCTCCAATACAACAACAGCAAAAATTTAGATGCAAGACTCTCAAAGCATTTGTAATTCAGACACATTTTAATGAGACACAAGAAAATTATAATAATGTTATATCCTTCAAATGTAAAAAAGAAAAATCACAAAATTGTCCCATCATTGGTAGCATATGGACTGGATACTTTTCCTAGTGTGGTGGTGGAACTGCAGTTATGATCTACAGGTGAAGAAACCTATATCTTTAGGCTTCCTAAAAAGTATATTATAGGGCTGGGGGGATAGCTCAGTTGGTAAAGTGCTTGCCTTGCAAGCACAGGGCCCTGGGTTCGATCCCCAGCACCGCAAAAAAAAAAAAATAATAATAATAATAATAAATAAATAAATAAATAAAAAAGTATATTATAGACTGGGTGTAATTACTGCCTGTAATCCCAGTGGTTATGGAGGCTAAAAGAGGAGGATCATGAGTTCAAGGTCAGCCTCAGCAATGTAGAGAGAACTTAGGCAACTCAGGGAGACCCTGTCTATAAATAAAATATAAAAAAGAGCTGGGGATGTGGCTCAGTGGTTAAGTGCCCTGGGTTCGATCCCTGGTACAAAAAAAAAAAAGTGCACTATAATCACCAGATTTAAAAAAAAAAAAGACACAATTACATTTCAGGTCTTATACATTTCAATTACCTTCTCCTCCAAACTTAGCAGTTTGCATTAAAAGACTAACTGGTATCAAAGACTCACAGAGCTGTATGGAATCTTAAAGGATCATTTAACCCTGAAATTTCAAATTTTCACCAAGGAAGTAAAAACAGTTCTGGAAATATTTTCCTAAATGTTACTTTAACAGTTTAATGAAGTATAATAAAGAACACTCATCTATATGTGTTATATACCAAATATTAACAAAATAGTCGCCTAAAACATGAACTTATGGAGATTGTGAAACAGTTTATTTTGCTCTGTACTCATTTTGATGTCTTACAAACATGTCATTGATTAGGAAGTTAATAATTCTGTGCTATTTTTAAAATTCAGATGACTCACATAAAATTATTCAAGTTAGAATACTCTTGTAATACATCTTGATGATTCTCAACTTATTGCCAGACAAGGCACAGTAAATGCTTTAGTCATGGAATAATAGCCTGTTGTGCAACAACTGGTGAATACTTCATGGTTCAAACAGTATTAAATTATATGTAGCTTCAGTGATTACTGGACATTTGGAAGACTTCTTGTCTAACATATATATAACCAAAAATGCAAGCAGGTGTTCAGTCATACTCAGCGTTTTAATTTTTTTTTGAGGGGGGGTTTACTGGGGATCAAATCCAGGGCCTTGCATATGCTAGGCAAGAACTCTACCTGAGTTATACCCCAGTCCTTAGTGTTTCTTTTCTTTTCTTTTCTTCTTTTTTTTTTTTTTTTTTTTTTTTTTTTGCCCTGCTGGGGATGAACCCAGGGCCCTGCGCTTGAGAGGCAAGCACTCAAAAAAACTGAGCTATATTCCCAGCCCTTAGTATCTCAATTTTAAAATAGGAATATATCACTTCACTTTCAGGGATGTGGATAAGTTTGAGGAAAACCTGATTCTGCCAAAAAAGTTGTTAAATCATGACCTATGAGATCAGAATTTTCTTGATACTGTATGCCCAAAACAAAATTGGACTGTTGAGACTGAGAAGACTGCATTTATCATCTGTACCCCATTTATGTTAATAAAAACACTTTTTTTTGGTTCATACATTGTCAAGTCTTATTTGATAGCATTCCACTAAGTTAAAATGAATGTTGGAAATTGTTTAACCAGATTTTGCATTCAAACAAGGGTAAAGCCAAACCACATGATCTGTCTCGGTGGTTTTTTTGCCCCACCCCCCCAATAGTCTATTCCAGTATTTAAAAAAAAAAATCCTTCCTCTGTTAGCCCGGTGGGGGCAGAATTCAACTGCTTAAGGATAGCTTCCCTGCCATATTTTCTCATGCTTTCTCTCTCCTACTTACTTTCTTTCTCTCTCCTCGCTTTTCACACTCTCTCTAGCGGGCGCCCTTTCTCTTTTCCTCTCATTTTCTCTCTTACCCTGCAGGGAGACACTCCGTTTGCTTAATAAACTCCCTGATGTGATTAAAAAAAAAAAAAAATCCTTTAAAATGGGCTGTGTTGACTATTTTTCTGTCAAGAGTTTCAGTTTTCTCCCAAAGCAAAACTGCCTTACTGCCTACAAACTGGAATCACAATTTAGGTTTCAGAATCAGTGAACAGAAATCAAAATAAGGAACACTTTCAGATTCCTTGATCAAGTCCCAATTTTACAGATATTTTCCCCTCCACCTGAACACATTGCACCTATCCTTTAGTTTTCAGGCAAAAGGCATTCTTTCCAGGTGTCACGAGCTTTTTCTTTATTTTTCCCACTCATCAATAAGGTATATATTCTTTTTTATTCGTGCATTATAATTATACATAATAGTGAGATTCATTATGCCATATTTATACATACACATGATTTGATGAATCCCCAGTACCTTCCCTTCCGAGTATTTCAAATCTTAAAGAGGATTCATTAATGTACTCCCACAACCTCCACTTTCCCCACCTCAGCAACTCATCAAGGTGGCACAACCCAGTTGTCTTGATCGTTTTTGTTGCCCCAGCAACTGGTATGTAGTAGTAGAGCAACATATGTTCATTAATCGATTGAAAGCACATATTAAGACATGTTTACTATGTCTATTTCAAAAGAATTTTAAAGCACGAAAGATAAAATACTAATTATTCATTTACAGATGAAGAAACCAAGGTACAGAGAAGGAAATTAAGTTGCCCAAGATTTCAAAACTGGTAAATGACAGCAGAAAATAGAACCTGTGTTTTATGAGTCAGGAACTATTTGAATTGTACCACATCATCCCCGTTTAAATTCCAGGTCCTGCTTGACACAACTCAGACCGAGCAAGCTAAAATGTTTAAAGTAAGGAATGTCTAAGGACAATTTGACCTGCCCCTTCTCTCTAGAGTCTGTAAGGAAAGTAGATCCTTGGACAGTCTTACAGGTCTAATTATCATGGGTTTTCTAAGGGGAAAAGGCATATCGTGTAGCATGACACCCTTTCCAAAAACTAACCCACAAAGGCGGAGAGCAAAATTCGGTCCTTACAGACCACGAGCAGCCCTTTTATCACATTTCTTGCCTCTCATCAACTTTTCAGTCCTCCCCGCTTTCCTATTCTCTCCGCTAGAGAATATCCCAGAGCTCCTTCCCGCCTTAGGAACCGAACCGGTCTCACTGCATGATCTCCTCGCTGACATCCAGGCCGAAAGTTTTCCGCAACTGCTGGGTGCACCAGTGCACCAGCGGCTCCCGCGACACCGCCCCAGACACCGCCATCTTCCCCAGCCGGAACGAGCTGGACAACAAAAGCCCCACGTCCTGCGCCGGACTAGTTCCCTTCGCAACCCGACCTCGCTCACGCGGGTTCCGCCAGCTTGCACAGCCAGGCGCACTGGCGCCGCCTCCAGTGCAGATCCCGCCCACCTGTACTGCCTCAGGCTTGTTCCCGCCTCCTTGCGTGCTTACAAGAGTACCCAAGCTCCCTCAGCGCCTGTTTCTTCACATTGTTAGATGCAGAATCCAGGAAAGCCACAGTCAACGCTGCCGAGAAGACAACAGAAATACCCTACAAAAACTACAGTTTAGGAAAAAAAGAAAGCAGTACGCTGACAGCTGAACTTTTAAATCTTTCTGGTTTTACATAACACATTTAAAAAAACTCACAAGCTGTTAGTAAGCACTATATTAATTTTTGCTCTGGTAGTGGTAGTTATTAATACCTTCCGTAGTCTAATACTAGACTCACTCCTACAATCTCTAATTTGTTGAACCAGGTCTTTTCCAGGAGGGCTAAGACAATTAAGTAAGCTCAAGGGGGAAAATTAATAACAGATACTGAAATTTGTCTTCGAAGATATTCCACATGAATCCTCAACCCAGAAGACCGGACTTAGGGGTCTTCTGCAATTCCTCACTCTGATAGGGCAATGGGTTTGGTAAAACTTTAGCCAAACTTTTTTGGAGAACATGCTTTCTGATTCACGGCTGGTATTTTGTTACCTTTATAGGTTAAAGCTTTTTCATTCTTGTGGGGCGCGATGGTGCACGCCTGTAATCCCAGCAGCTCCAGACGCTGAGGTAGGAGTTTGAGGCTAGCCTCAGCAATTTAGAGAGGCCCTAACCAACTTAGTGAGACCCTGTCTTAAAATAAAAAAATAAAAAGAACTGAGGATGTCACTCAGTAGTAAAATATCTCTGGGTTAAATTCCTAGTGGTTAAAAAAAAAAAAAGAATTAAAAACAAGTTCTATTAGCCTATTTAGACAATGAATGTTGTCTTACCTTTTTTTTTTTAATGCTAATGTGTTTAATGACATAGATAATCAAAATCACAAAAGTGCATTAACTTATACTGACCTTAGATTGTCCTTGTCATTAATTATGAAAATTTATCATTTTCTAACTTTTTTAAAAAAGTAAAATATTGTCAATATTAAGTAATAGTGGATACATGATTTGTAGGTATGTGATTTCTTTCTTCATAAAAATCTGATTCGGGGCTGGTGTTGTGGCTCAGTAGTACAGCACTTGCCTAACATGTGAGGAACTGGGTTTAATTCTCAGCACCACATTAAATAAATAAATAAATAAATAAATAAATAAAATAAAATAAAGATATTGTGTCCATATACAACTAAAAAAATTTTTAAAAACATCTGATACATTTATTACTAATTATAACATATCCAAATCCTTTACCCATTTCCATATTTGTTCAGTTCCATAACTAAAATATTAACTTCTGGAAGACGGACTATGACCTAAATCCTTTTGCACAATAGAACTGAACAAATCATATAAGTTATAATGAAATGACCAGGTCCTCAAGAATAACTTTTTTTTCCTTAAAGCATATGTTAATGATTATAATTCCTAGGTTGTAATATGTGCATGCAACAACATTTACAATCATTATCATGTATTAAATTACATTTCTGCCTGAGCAAAGCAAGCCCACACAGTTAATATGACTTAAAGATATTCATTGGGGCTGGGGATGTAACTCAGTTGTAGAATGTGTGCTTAACAAGGCCTTGTTTTTTTTTTTTTTTTTTTCTTATGATACTGGGGACTGAACACAAGGGCCATTAACTACTGAGCCAAATCCTCAGCCTTTGTTGAGACAGGATCTCACTAAGTTGCTGAAGCTGGCCTCAAACTTGTGATCCTCCTTGCTTAGCCTCCTAAGTCACTGGGATTAGAGACTTGTGCCGCCACACCCAGCCACTCTGGGTTCTATTGCCAGCACATACAGCATAAACACACACGCTAAAGATATACTTTGGCACAATTTTAAGTAGAAATTTCATTCACATATTTCACAACTTTTTTCACATTGTGTAGTTCTCTGTTTGATTAATTGTAAAGGAGAAGCACTTCTCCAAATCAAATATTTCACTTAAGAATATTTAGTAGTGGGGAGGGAGGGACAAAGTGGTAGGCAGTGATACTGGCCAAATTATATTATTATATCGTGTGTATGTACAAATATGTAACAACAAATCCCATCAGTATGTACATAATGTACCAATTAAAAACAAATTTTTAGTAGGCATCACTTTATTTTTTTTCCCCTCTCATATGCATCCTTCATTGTCATTATCAGTGTTAAAAAGATAGGGTTGGGGATGTAACTCATTGGTAAGAGTGCTTGCCTAGCATACAGGAAGCCCTTGGTGTGACTCCCAGCACACCTTTCTCCAAAAGACATACAAATATAACTTTAGCAATAATAGTAATATGTAGACAGCTCCTATGTGAAAAGGTGTATTTGAAATTCTTTCTAGCAATTTAATTGGCATGTAGAATAGGAAAAATGACTATTTAGGCAGATCCAGTCTTTGTAGGTTTGAGATGTGAGTTCAAATGAAGTAATTCAGCCCTATGTAGAAGGGACTTCCCCCAACCCACCCCTTGGTACTGGGGATCAAACCCAGGGGCGCTTAACCACTGAAACACATCCCCAGCCTTTTTTAATATTTTATTTTGAGACAGGGCCTCACTGAGTTGCTTAGGGTCTTGCTAAGTTGCTGAGGCTGGCTTCCAACTTGTGATCCTTCTGCCTCAGCCTCCTTAACAGCTGGGATTACTGATGTGAGTCACCACACCCAACAGAAGGGACTTTAACTGAAAAGGAAACAGTGGCATTTTTACCAGTGTGAAGTAACTTGATGATAATAAAGGCATACCCTGAGGCTTGTTGATTTTTCAGGTACAAAAGTGTCTGTAACCTTATGCCCCAGGGTTAAGACAAAACTACAGGTAATTGGCAATACATTTCCCACTATTATAATGTTAATTCAATCTGTTGCCTAAATCCTTTAATTCTATAACACAATGTGGTTGTTGTTGATTCTGTTATAGTAGTGAGTAGCCTTTTTTTAAAAAAAAAATTCCAGCATATCCATTCTCCTGGAATGTAGTTCAGTGGTAGAGCACTTAACTAGATGCGAGAGGACCTGGGCTTGATCCTCAGCACTACAAAAAGACAAAAAAACTCAAGCATAATTCTTTGGAAGAAATCAATGCTGTGCTCACACTCTCCAGGGTTGCCTTTCAAATAAGCAATTAACAGAATACACCCCACATCAACTTCATTGGATCCTGCTTTATGCACAGGTATTCACAGTGAAATTCATTTCCTCAAGTTATTGTAATTAGAACATAAGCATAGGGATGGAAAAAATTATTACCTCTCATTCTATTTAGACTTTAGCACATTTGGCAGATTTTTCTCAGAAAGGCATTTTATTATTTCTCTTCATGTGTGTATGTATATACAATTCACCCACTTTTTTCTTTTAGTCTCACATGATTTTAAGTTTTTTAAAAACTTAAAATAATTTGTATTAGTTTCCTTTTCCCAATCCCATGGAATTGTTTTGACATGAATGATGTAGATAGGTCATGCCTGGGGTATGAAAGCTCTCAAAATTCTCATTTTGATTTGCGTTCAAAAGTTCGCTTAATTTTAGGTTTCATTTCCAGGAGTCAATCATTATAGAGTTAATCATATTGTAACTTTTTGAAGAAATGTGATTTTCTGTATTTGCTGTTTTGTTTCTATAAGCAGGCTCATTTACCTACTTCAGAATCTTAGCGCTAAGACATCAGGTAACCCGGGAAAGTGTCCTGGCACCGCCTCCCTGGCGCGGGTACGAATCATAAGCCTCTGCGAGTTGATGGACTGGCCAGCACTACGTTAAGCCTCGCCACTGTCACCACTGGACCCCGGCGATTGGTTTGGGGTTAAAGCACAGAACCAATGGGAACCACAGCTCGCGAGAGTCTTGGGGAGCGCGGGAAAGAGACTAATATAAACGGTGGCGGGAGAGTTGTTTTTCGGGTTCTTGTCCTGTGAAACACCCTTCCCTGGGAAGCTGCGTTTTTCTGGTCTCCTCCCGTTTGAACATGGTGCGAACTAAAGCAGACAGCGTTCCAGGCACCTACAGAAAAGGTGAAGGCATCCAGCGTGCTAGTGGACAGCGAGGGGTGGAGAGGGGTTTCTCCTGGTAGCCTGTCCCCGGGTGGGGAGATGCCCTGGCTCCTCTGAGCCCTGCACGCTCAAACTCCTGCCAGCCAGGAAGCAGCCGCCTGTCCCCTTTACCTTGAGGAGGAGGCTACAGGGACAAGGGATGGTCATTCTGCTGTACTGGATCTCTCGGCTCTCCTCCCAGAGCCGCTGGAGTCTGGGACTGTGGAGAAAACGTGGGGAGACAAGGTATCGAAACCTTCCTGACCCTTTCTGAATGCTCCCCGTTTTGTCTCTCTTTGCAGTGGTGGCTTCTCGAGCCCCAAGAAAGGTCCTTGGTTCCTCCACCTCTGCCACTAATTCTACATCACTTACATCAAGGAAAGGTAAGAAGCGCCCTCCTGAAAAGCTCCTAGAGTAAGAGGAGCCCTCCTAAAAGTTGATCAGGTCACAGTCCTGACCTGATAGTCCCCTGACCTACTTTGGAATTTTATTAGAGATTCTCAGGCCTAACTTTCTTCCCTATCCTCTGAGGGGGCCTTGGTCTATTAGGGGGGTAGAATATTGTTGGAAGTCTCTTGGTAGAGAATCTCAAGTCTTGAGATGGGGACCCACATATTTTATCTTCAAACCTATGTTAATTTTTGTTTACTATTTATTTTATTATCAACAGTGGCTTTTTCTTGTTAGAAACTATTTAAGTACCTCCTCACTAGATTTAGGATGATGGTTGACTGTGCTAACTACATTGTCTTCTTTTTTTTATTTTGAGATAGGGTCTGGCTAAGTTGCCCAGGCCAGCCTTGAACTTGCCATCCTTTTGCCTCAGACTCCCAGGCTACTTGCAATAGAGGCGTGTGCCCCCTGGCCAGACTTACATTGTCTTCTTAGTATAAACACTTTTTCTGCCTTTGCTTTTGCTTTTGCTTTTCTTCCTTCCTCCCTCTTTCTCTCACTCCCTTTCCCTCCTCTGTCTTGAATGTGGTGTCTGCGTGTGTTTAACTTTGTAGCTCCTGATACTGCCTTTGGGAGAGTAGGAGTGGAATCAGGCAAGGGAAATAGCTTCACACTGCTCCTTCTACATGTGGAGAGGATTAGAAAATGCCTTGCCATCTGGTGCCTCTTTCCTTTCAGTAGAAAGTTGAACAGACAGGAAGATTAATTCTACAAGGTTTAGTTACAAACAGAAAGGAGAACACTTTTAAGACTTCATAGATTTTTAAGTCAACTCAAATTTTCCCCATTCAAACACTTCCTCAGAAAATATTTACTATTCCAATCTCTTCAGAGAAAAGGGAATAGTAGTCAAAATATTTGAAAGAAAATGAATTTATTGAGAATACATTACACCCTGTACCACTAGAATAAATTCTATTAGGGCCATATTCCATTGTTTGGCACACTGCTGAATCATCAGAGCCAAATAAATGAACACAGGTTCTTAAAGAATATGCGTTGAACAAATGCACCTTTTATAATGTTTTACAGATCTCTATCTTTAATTCTATTAACTGTTTAATATTGGTATCGTCCTCATTTTTTTCCCCTACCTTTTGGTACTGGAAATTGAACTCAGGGGTGATCTACCAATGAGCTACATTCTCAGCTCTTTTGATTCTTATTTCAAAACGGGGACAAGCTAAGTCGCTGAAGCTGGATTTGAACTTGAGATCTTCCTGCCTCAGCCTCCTGAGTAGCTGGGATTATAGGCATTGGCCACTGCACAGCCTAAATGACCTTATTAAGTAAAATTCTGGCAATTTATTCCATAGGGTGCTTCCTTATGTTAGGAAAAACTATATTGAATATTGTATAACAGTGCATAATAATACCATTTGAATAGCTCTGCTCATGGACAAAGTATGAAAAATATTGTCCAGTTTTAAAAATTGTGTTACTGCTGTTTTTCTTGGATCAAACTACCAAACTGAGCTTATTGACTGATATAGCTTTCCTGTGTCACACTTTCTAGTTGTTTTAAGATGGATGTAATATCCCTTAACACCTTTAAGAATTTGATATGAAAGAAAGAATTAAGTTCTTTAAGTGGTAGTTCTTGGTTCTTATTTAGTTCTGTTTATATTTTATAGCTGAAAACAAGTATGCAGGAGGAAATCCAGTTTGTGTACGTCCAACTCCCAAGTGGCAAAAAGGAATTGGAGAATTCTTCAGGCTGTCCCCTAAAGATTCTGAAAAGGAGAATCAGATTCCTGAAGAGGCAGGAACCAGTGGCTTAGGAAAAGCAAAGAGAAAGTAAGTTTTTATATTCTGCTATATAAAGAAAATATACTCTTGAAAATAAATGATAAATGAGACATTGAATAACTTTAAAGTTTCTCTTCAAGATAATAAGAAAATACAAAATAAAGGTTTTCTTAAACTTGTACTACTTCCTTAATATAAATCATTCCCAAATTTTAAACATCAACAATAATATTATTTTCACTTTTTCCAAAGAGATCAGTTCCCATGCAGATAAGTGCTACATTAACTGTGAACTTACATTGTCTTTTTAAAATTTTTTAAAATTATTTATATTTTTTTGTGCAGTGCTGGGGATTGAACCCAGGACTTTGTGCTTGAAGGCAAGCACTGCATGAATTGAGCTATATCCCCAGCCCTTTACATTGTCTTTATTCTTTAATGTTTACTGTCTTTTTTTGAAAGGCAATTTACATGTTGGTTTATCTCAATTGAATTCTATACAGTCCCCCGAAACTCAAAACTACCAGTTTGGGGCTGAGAATACAGTTCAGTGGTAGAGACTGGTTAGCATACATGAGGCCCTAGGTTCAACCTCCAGCACCAAAACAAAACAAAAAAATACTAGTTCAACTTCCACAAGAAATATGTAACAAATGTAGAAAAGCTGAAAATATAGAAATATCCATCATAGAAACAACCAAGGCTGATACTGTGGTGTATTATCTTTACAACTTCTCTACAAGTACTTAAGAACATTTCAAAACAAAGTAGGGATAAAATTATACATATGCAGAGTTTAATGTGCAAAACTTTTTTTTTTTTTTTTTTTTTTTTTTTTGAGACAGGAGTCTCACTATCTTGCCAAAGCTGGCCTCAAACTTGATATCCTCCTACCTTAGCCTCATGGATAGCTGGATTAAAGTGCTACCACAAACAGTTTTTAAACTTTGTAAGAAGCTAATTAAACTGTGCTTTTTGAGCTTTTAATGACAGGGAATGCTCATGATAAATGTTAATCAAAAATTCTGGATACAAAGGTATAATCTTTGCTATATAAAATCTGATCTGTATCTGTACTGTATGAAAATGTAACAAATATTGGTAACAATTATCTCTGAATGAAAACCTCTTATACTCTGTCCTAACACATTTCAACAAACAAGCCACTTTTAATAATCAGAAAAAAGATAATGCTACTTGGAAAAAAAACATTTGAAACCTGCTTTTTTTTTTTTTTTCATAAGTAATGGGGTCCAGGCAACAATTTTTAAATGTTTTAAAACTTTCAAAAACAAAGTGTTTGGGTGAGGAGAGGGTGTGGCATCTTGGCTGTCATTGTGATGCGATTTGAATATAAGGCCTGGCTTGCTACCTCCACACCAGCCAGGAACTCCGAGATCCTCCAGCCTACAAAAGCAGCAAGTAGGACACACAAGGGTAAGAGGATGATGGCCAGGCTTAGTCTGGGGCTGCTGCTTCTGGTACTGCTCCTACCTATGCAGATTTATTCATTTGTTCCTTTAAGTAGCACACCCGGTGCTACATATTATGAAACCACAAAGCCCTCCACCACCACCAGCTCTAGCGCCTTAAAGACAATGGCCAGTCTCCTCGTGGTCTTACTTACCCTTCTACATCTCTACTATTGAGATTAGACCAAGAAAAAAATCTACAGTTCTCCAACTCATATTCTAAATCTCAATCCAAATGGCATCTGGAAGTCTATCTTGCTAGGAAAAAAAAGAAAAGAAAAGAAAACACCCCCGGTCTTCATCATGTCTGCTAATTCCACTCATTTTATCAACACAGAAAATCTTGACAGTCTCAAACTGAGGTTTGAAGATCATCTGAAGGATTTATTAACTAAATGGTGAATGCCAATATTAAATCTGCTGGAGTTTCATGTACAAGACTGAGGAGAAAGTCAACATCGAAAATTAGTTAACAATTTCTTTAAATGTGGCTTAAGAAATATGGACTTTTAAAACTACCTTGAAGAGAATAATGTAACCTTGCTCTAGAGACAATGGATGAACTGTGGAATGGAAATTCAGTTTTCATGTTGGCTCACTAAATCTAGAAGGCTATAAAATAATTAGGCAATATAAAAAGGTTTCATGACTTATATGTATGTTGGAAGGAACCGCCAGGTATTATTGGAAATTCTGTTTTGTTTTAGCAGTCTTAATTTTATATATTTATTTATTTTGGTGCTGCAGACTGAACCCAGGGCCTTGTGCATGCTAGGCAAGCACTCTTAACAGTAAGCTACATTGCTAACTGCTTGACCTTGCATTTAACTTTCTGTGTAATAACTGACATGTGCAAGGGCAAGGAGAGATTGGAATCTATTCCAAATCCAAGAATGAGTAAGAGTTGCATGTGTACTTAAAAGTGAAATGGTAAGCATTTCTCAGCATGTTACCGTTCAATAAGAGTGTCAGATTCATTAGCTATGATACTTCATTCAGAAGATTAGAAGTGCACTGACTTAAACTCATCTCACAACATAACTTTTTATTTTTGCATATTGAATAATTTTACAATTTAAAAATTTATGATTTGAAGACATTTGATAAATCTTGAGGCAAATATTAAGAAGACAAAAATAATGTAAATTAGGTATTTGGGAAAAGAAAATTGGAAATCCCATTATGTTCACAATTTTATTATGTTCTTTTGGTAAATACTTTTTAAAAACTTACATAGATCAGAATATCTACATCTTGAACACTTTTCATATTAGTTTATACTTTTAGATAGTTAAAACCTAGTCCTAAGCCTTAAGTGGACTCGATTTTAGAAATTAAAACTTTTACAACTGCCTCAATGTACAAAAACCTTTTTAGAAATAGACACTCCATAAAATCTGGTTCACACAGTCATACATTGACACTTAGATGTTCCAGTATCCATTAGGGCTACAGTAGTTTTAAAAAGTTTTAAGCCAATATTTGCCATTTTTAGAAACCTACATTGGGGAAACCAAATCCAACAGATCTCAACCTGTAGTATAGGTGAATGAAAACTCCCTCTTGTTTCATAGTGAACACTGTACATCTGGTGTGGATTCTACATTGTGTTTTGAATTGATTTGCATTGAATACAAACTAAATAAAAACAAATGGCTGAAAAAACAAAATGATTGCTGGAGAAGAGCATACTTGCAATCCCAGCTACTCAGGAAGCCGAGGCAGGAGGATTAAAAGCTTGAGGCCAGCCTCAGCAACTTAATGAGACCCTTCTTAAAATATGTTTTTAAAAAGGGCTTGAGGTGTCACTCAGTCAAAGATTACTTGCCTGGCATGCACAAGGCCCTAGGTTCCATCCCCAGTACTACAAAAAAAAAAAAAAAAAAAAAATCTTTTTTGACAGATGAAAGCATATGAAATTTAAAAAATTATTCCATACTGTATTATTCCATACTGTATCATTTATTAAACTGTTATTGAGTGCCTACTTATCCATGTTATAAGATATTTAATAGTAACTAAATCTTAGGGTTTTTGTTATAATATTATGATTATTTATTTATTTATTTTTGAATTTGCATGTCATCCTTGTGCAGGCCCATGCTAATTTTCTCTATATTGTTCCAATTTTAGTATATGTGCAGCTGAATTGAGCAAATAATTTTTTTTGGGGGGTACTGGGGCTTGAACTCGGGCACTCAGTCACTGAACCACATCTCCAGCCCTATTTTGTATTTTACTTAGAGACAGGGTCTCACTGCTGGGGTCGGTGGCACATGCCTGTAATCCTAGCACTTTGGAGGCTGAGGCAGGAGGACTGCGAATTCAAAGCCAGCCTCAGCAACAGTGAGGCACTAAGAAACTCAGTGAGACCCTGTCTCTAAATAAAATACAAAATAGGGCTGGGGATGTGATTCAGTGACTGAGTGCCCCTGAGTTCAATCCCCGGTGTCTGCACCCCCGCCAATAAAAAGAAAAGAAAAATCAATCATCAAACTTTTTTTTTTTTGTACTGGAGATTAAACCTAAGGGCACTTTATCACTGAGTTACATCCCCAACCTTTTTTCTTTTTTTTAATTAAACTTTTTTTTTTTTTTTTTTGTGGTGCTGGGGATTGAACCCAGGGCCTTGTATATGTGGGGCAGGCACTCTACCAACTAATCTGTATCCCGGCCTTCTAAAAACTTTTTCTTGAGACAGGGACCCTAAGTTGCTGAGGCTGGCCTGAACTTGCACTTTTCCTGTCTCAGCCTCCTAAGTAGTTTGGATTATAGGCATGACTCACCAAGTTTTTTTTTTTTTTTTTTGGGGGGGGGGAGTACTGGGGATTGAACCCAGGGCCTTGTGCTTGCAAGGCAAGTACTCTACCAACTGAGCTATATCCCCAGCCCACTCACCAAGTTTTTTTAATAGGCTTGTTTCCATGATCCTTTTTCTTTTAGTTTCTCCTCATTGCTATAGTTCTTCCTTGTTCTTTCTTATTCTAATATTAATGAGATACTAGTAGTCAAGATTACCTCTATAATACACTTTAATCCTCTTAATTTTTTAACTTAACATGAGGGAAATAAAATAATTTGGCAATTCAGCCAATTGTGGCTGTAATACAGGAATAAGCCTGTATTATATATAGGCTTATATATAGGCTTTCCACCATATGGAAAGGAATCATACATATATTCTCATAAACCACTTTAATCCATGGTATAATAAGATCTGTGCCATAAAAGTATTAATAATGTAATGTAAGAAATAATTACATTATTTGTTTAGGCCCCTTTCTTAGCTTTGCCTTTGTTTAAGACAGTCACAATTATCCCTTTATTGAAATAGTTTATTGGGAGGAATATGAACTTCCAAATTAATATTCTGAAATATAGTTACTCCTGTGGTCTTATTTTCTCCCAAAGGCGCAGGGTAAACACCCATCCATTGCTTGGGAAGAGTCAGAATCAAGAGAATATCTGCCTAAATCTTTGGTGGTTTTTTTTTTTTTTTTTTGGTACTAGGGATTGAACTCAGGCATGCTTAACCACTGAGTCATATCTCCAGCCTTTTTTATGTTTTATTTTTCAATTGGATCTTACTAAATTGCTGAGGCTGGCTTTGAACTCATAATCCTCTTGCCTCAGCCTCCTGAGCAACTGGGATTACAGGCGTGCACCACCATGCTCAGCTTCTATTTAAATCTTGAACAGAACTATGATGCCTAAAGTAAATCAGGCCCTTGTGTAAAGGAAATTTAGGTCATATAGAATTCATTTGTTAACTTGGTTTACTTTCCAGATAACTACAATGAATACCTCTCTGTAATCTACTAATACATGAAGCAATGATAATCATCTTTCTTTTTTGGCCGGGGGTAGGGGGGTGGGGTGTGTGTGTACTGGGAATTGAACCCAGCAGCACTTTACCATTGAGCTAAATCCCCAGCCCTCTTTATTTTTTATTTTGAGACACAGTCTTGTTAAGTTCCTTACGGCCTTGTTAAATTGCAGAGGCTGGTTTTGAACTTTGCAATGTTCCTGCCCTGGCCTCCAGAGTCACTGGAGATATAAGCATGCATCCCTGCACAAGCAATGATAATCTTATACCACGTCTGATTACCTTCATTTTAGTTTCCTTCTTTTGATATCTAGTTCTATGATCATTCAGGCGAACTGGATTAAAATTTAAATCTAAGAATTTTTAAATAGATGTCACAAATCTTTGTCAGCTCTAAAATAAAATTTTTGATTCGTGATTAAGTTCTTAATTGAGTTTTTTCTTTATAAAAAGGATAAATATGAATGGCTTTGGAATAATGGAAATTACTTTGTAAAAGCTACAATTACCATAAGCTAACAAATTTGCTGTTTTCTTTGCTCAAATGGACTGCTTAATTTTTTTACTTTTTCTTATCACTTTAAAAAATTTTTTTTTCTTTTGGTATTAGGGACCGAACCCAGGACTTCAAGCATGCTAGGCAAGAGCTCTGTTAATAAGCTGGGTGTGGTGCACACCTGTAATCCCAGTGATATGGAAGGCTGGAGGCAGGAGGAGTCCAAGTTTAAAGCCAGCTTCAGCAACTTAGTGAAGCCCTAAGCAACTTAGTAAAACCCTGTCTCTAAATAAAATATTAAAAAGGGCTGGGGATGTGGCTCAGTGGTTAAGCACCCCTGCATTCAATCCCCAGTACAAAACAAAAATAAAAACCAAAACCAAAAAAAAAGCAACTCTACTACTGGACTACAACAACCCTTTTATTTATTTTGGGACAGGGTCTCAACAAGTTGTCTTGGTCTGGAACTTGAGATCCTTCTGCCATAGCCCCTTGAGTAGCTGGGATAATAGTCATGTGTAGGCATATGTTACTGGCCAGGATTATAACAAAGTTTTTTTTTTCTTTTCTTTCAATACTGGAGATTGAACCTAGGGAGCATGCTTTACCACTGAGCTATATCCCAGCCCTTTATATTTTTATTTTGAGGAAGGGTCTTACTAAGTTGCCAAGGCTGTCCTCAAACTTGTGAACCTCCTACTTCTACCTCCCAAGCTACTAGGCTTATACCAATTGCAACAGTGCACCTGGCTATTGCAAAGATTTTACTGATAGATTATATTTATCAACTTAACAACCTTAAAAAAAGATGCTATAGGAATGAGATACTGTAAAAAAAAATTGCAACATATTCTAAATGGGAAACATTGATTCTGCAAAATAACAGGCAAAGAAATTGCCAAATATTGTGTTGCACTAGTACTTGAAATTTGTAGATGTTTGTCAATTAATGGAGTTTAATTGACTTTCATTTCTGCCACTTGACCACAGACACTGCAATTTTTTTTTTCTTCTTGATACTGGGGATTGAAACCAGGGGCACTCAACCACTGAGCCATATCCCCATCCCTTTTTCTTATTTTATTTAGAGACAGGACAGCATGTCACTGAGTTGCTTAGGACCTAGCTAAGTTGCCGAGGCTGGCTTTCAACTCACAATCCTCCCACCTCAGCCTCCCAAGCCACTGAGATTACAGGTGTGTGACACCACGCCCAGCCCACTGCACTATAATTACTGTTTCTACAAATTTTAAAAAAAGGCCTTAAAAAACAAATAAATAAAATTACTGTTCCTGATTTCTGTAGGTTTTTTTTTTAACTAATTTTTTTTTTTTATTGATACTTAGGTGACTACTAAAGTTCTCTGTTCTTTCTACAGAGTATGTCCTTTGCAACCTGACCACACAGATGATGAAAAAGAATAGAACTTATTCATCTTTGAATAATGTCTCCTGTTTACTCTGGTATTCTAGGGTGTAAATTTACATAGTTAATGTTTGTTCAATAAGCTTTGTTCAATAGGCATTTAATTTAAAAAATGAGGCTAAAGTTTATTCAAAAACAAGTTATGAAATTGGAGAATTTGTAAAATTACGGTTACTTAGGTTAATATTCAATTCAATGTACTATGTTGGTTCTTTTACCTGTTATAAAACTTCTTGTTCTTGCTAACATTAAATCACTGCCTGATGTTCCAATTACTAATGTCCTGTATTTGAAATTTGTTTTCGTCTATATACTGATGCCATTTATATTGACATTTGGGCACTGAAATGATGCTATGCTTTTATTACCTTTATTTGCTTTAAAAAGGAGAGTTAATGTTTTGCACATGAAAAAAAATTCAGTATTAATTAAACAATTTCTGTCACTTTTCAGAAAGGGGGCCAAAATTTTGGATGGATATGGAAAAAGTTAAGGACAATTTAGCCTTGAGGGTTTAAAGAACTGATAGTCCAAGTTCCTAAAACAACAAAAAGACAAAATACTAACATAGAATGAGGAAAAATGATTTCATAAACCACATTAATAGGAATTTTTCTGGGATATGTATTTGATTTAGTATCATAAAATATTTCCCTTTGCCACCTATACTTTTAAAGTTGGAAATCAATAAAACATGATAGGCAAATCATGCCATAAGCCAAGAGCTATGTCTAAAGTCCTTAGAGCTTTCACTGCATTTCTCAAGATAACCAGTCGTATACCTGAAGAAGTGGGTATAATACTACTTGTTAACTCATGTTCTTGCTTTCCTAGCACACTTTTGCTTACTGAAAAACTGTCAATTTTCAAAATTAACCATGTTTTAACAGGCGTTTTTCTGAAATTTGAAATAAAACTTATTTTCACAATACACATCTATTAGTGTGCTTCCTGAATTAATGCCTGACCAAATGTTTCAATTTTATTCCTTCCAAGTGCAAAATCTGATTTTATCAACTTCCAAACTGATATCTGATTATTATAGATTATATTTTTTGCTTTGTCTTTTAAAGGTGGATGTTAAACAGAATGTTACTGAATTGGGAATAGATTTTTTTTTTTCTTTTTGCAATATTGGGGTTTGAATCTAGAGGAACCTTACCAAGCTACATCCCCAGCCTTTTTTCAAATAGGGTCTCACAAAATTGCCCAGGCTGACTTTGAACTTATCATTCTCCTCCATAGCCTCCTAAGCCTCTGGGATTACAGGTATGCACCAACACGCCAGCTTCAACCAGGTTTTTAAAGAACAATTACTGGATATGCTTTGAAGTGGTGTGTGTGTATGTGTATTCCGAAATGTGCATGCAAAGATGGCAGGAGTGAGAATGTTTTAGATGTACTGACACATTTGGGCCTGAAGTGATTTCCTAACTGGCTTTGCTGAATTGACTGCCTAGAGTATATCAATTTAACACTATCTCATGCATCCTGGAAACCAATAGACCTGGAATTTCTTGAAAGTTATCAAAGCTATTTCCTGTCCGTCCTAGCTCAGGTGGACACCATTCCAATATCAGTGACAAAGGTTATCATGACCCACAAAACTGAAGCCTGCAATTGCAAGTATATTCACTGCTATAGAAGAGAAAAATTTAGAAGTTACTCTCATGCTTTCCGGCTTTTAAACAGACCTATTCAAGATAGGAAAGACAAGATTCTTACTCATTTTCTTTGCATATTTAATTACTAATGATATGGGTCATTTTTATAAAAAAGGATTATTTTTAAACCCCAAGCTATCTTGACATAGAATAAATGAGGTGTCTATTGACACTTTTCTTGTCCACAGTGTAGATATGAACATTTATTTAGAGTGCAGGATTAGATGTGTGTCTCATTTTGAAATTTTATTATGGGGTTCCTTTGGCCTTTTCCTTTGCTTTCTGTTTTAAGTACTAAATTCACTCCAGTCGATTTACACTGATTCTTGCCCCTCTTTAATTTAGCAAGGTTATTTCCAGACCATAAACAAACACGCGCAGCCCTTAAAAAAGATTGGTGAAGGGCTGGGGAGATAGCTCAGCTGGTAGAGTGCTTGCCTCGAAAGCACAAGGCCCTGAGTTTGATCCCCAGTACCGCAAAAAAAAAAAAAAAAAAAAAAAAAAAAAAAGATTGGTGAAGACAAAACTTTGCTCACCATTTGGCTTCAGGGGCTGTTACAGAAGAACGAAGTCTATCAAAAAGCTCTCACACTGAAGATTTAAAATGCAGTTGAAACACAAGGGAAATCCACAAGAGGGAGATGCTTGCTAAACCTCCAGAAAGTAACTCCCGCAAGGCACCTCAAAGAAGAGCTTTAAGAGAGTCACTGGGTCAGCCTGGGACTCAGAGCAGAAGGGAGCGGGTGTATGCAGTTGGTAGGGGCTGATGACCCAAAACGGCTGAAGGGAAAAGAGGGATGGGCTTAATGTCTCCAGCAGAGAGGCACTTCCTCGAACTAAATTCTTGAGTAGACGGTAAGACGATGTTACCATAGGAGAGCACAATTCTCACAACCTACCTCCGGTAGTCCCAAAAGATACGGGGGTGGGAGTCTTTGTAGGCACTTCCGCTTAGCAACCCCACGCTGTTGCTAAGGAGGGGCTGCCGCGGGGGTGACCCGGAAGTGGTAGTGTCAATTTCTTCGTGGCTGCCCTAGGTTTGTCCTATCAAGAGCGTCAGTGTACTCTGCGGGCTCCTGGCCGTGGGCGGGGTCAGCGCTAGTGGTTCCGGTTCGGCTGCTGCCGCCCCTCGGCTCCTTGCCTTCCCCCTCCCCTCCGCCTCCTCTCCTCCCTCCCGCTCTTGGGAAAGAGAAGCTACTGCTGCGGGTGGGTAGTGAAGCGCTCGGCGCCTCCGGGAGGGGACCGCGCCCGCCCGATTTGAGCCCTAGAGCATGCCCGTTCCAGGTACTTGCTCTAGCTTCGACGAGGTCCGGGAGGCTTGAGTCTGAGGGTGTGTTGTGTGTGTGTGTGTGTGTGTGAGAGTGAGAGAGAGAGAGAGAGAGAGAGAGAGAGAGAGAGAGAGAGAGTGTGTGTGTGTGTGAGAGAGAGAGAGAGAGAGAGAGAGAGAGGGTGATGGGTGGCTCTTACCCGGGTCGGGAGGGGGACGCTGGGATCCCGGGTGGGGCGCAGGCCGGCTTGTGTGTCTGTGGAGGGTTGCGGGGGCGGAATGGAGGGGGACACTGCTGGCGGATAGTTTCGGGTGGCTGGTTAGGGACAGACGGAGGAGGTGCCCCTTCTTAGGCAGAAGACTTTCACCAGTGCTGACCGGGAGTTTGCCACCTGGAGGGCTCGCTCTGAAAAGGGGGAGCATCATCTAGGGCCAAAAAGAGAGCATGGACTAGGAGGGGTGGCTTGGGCAATCCCATACTTTCCATTACCAGCTTTTCCTACCCACCCCGCTGAGACGGCGGAGTTTCTGGGGTTGTGGGGGTTCTGATTCGACTGAGCACGGTGGAGCCGCCCTTGGTAGAGCTGGGGCAGAAGAGTGGGTTATGAGACCTCCCTCCACCCAACTTCCGTGCGCTTCCCCCGCTCCTTCCTTTACTGTTCCCTTGCCTCGGCGTCCTATAGAAGCAGTGTCCCCCAAGTGTGCAGGCATCACGGCGTAGAAGAAAGAGGGTGGAACTGGGTCTGTTGCCCCTAAATAATACTTCAGATGTTTAGAAAGTGCCGGAGTGGCACGTTTAACCAAGTCCTCCAGCTAGATATATATAAATGGTACAATTTTTCTTAGAAAAGTGCTATTCTGAAGAGCACCCAGCTGTACTTGGACATTGCCTTGTATAGTAGATGTTCGTGCTTTGGGGAGGGTGGGAGGCAGAAAACAATGACTGGGAAAACGGTATAGATACAGAAGTCTAGGAAAGACATGTTGAGGCAAGCCGTGTCCAACCTCTTTCTTACCTGCCAGTAAACCTGCCCTAGTTTAAATGAAGCAGAAAAATCCTTTTCATTTGTTTCCTTGACTGAATTGTAGGTAGTTTAGTGATGTGTGTCTCAGAATAGATACGTGAACGTTTGGAGAGACAAAATTCTCTGCTGTTGAGCTGTCTTAATCTTTTAAGGAGATAATTGTGATCAAGTGGAAGTATTGGCTTTGAAGTAGATAAATCTGGGATTGAACCCAGACTGCACTACTTGCTAATTGTTGACCTTGGGCAAATCCTTTTTTTTTTTTTTTTTTTTAAATAAATAAAATGTGTTAAAGTTCTTACCAGTATTAGAAGGGGGATAATACATTTAAATAACAGCCCTCCCCACCTTGTCTTGTTGGACATTGAACTTAGGGCCTTGCACATACAGTTGAGCACTGTACCACTAAGCCACATCCCCAGCCCCTGTGTGTAATTCTTAATTAACATCACATTTCTTTAAAAGAGAATTAAAATTGGAGTATAAAATAGAAAGAGTTGTAATTTTAAGGTTAAAATCAACGTCAATTGCTCGAATCCAATTTAGACTAAAGTATTTGCAAAACTAAAGAATTCTTATAACTAATCTGTAAAAATAAATGAATATGGAATACATTTCTGCTGTTAAATCATTCATCATTAGAATATGGAAATAAATCCAAGAAGTGTGTGCTCTTTATATTTGTTGACTTTTTGGATTTAAAGTCATAGTTGATATAATCTATTACATCTCAGATTTTCAACTGACATGGTCTTTTGAACTTGTAGTTAGTAATTTAAAAAGTTGTACATGTACTTCTGTATTCAAAGGAATATAAAGGAGTATAAATAACTTACTTTAGGCTTTGTGTAGTGGTGCAACCTGTAGTATCAGTGACAGGAGAGGCTGAGGCAGGAGGATGGCAAATTAGAGGACAGCCTCTGCAATTTAAGTAGAACCTCAGCAACTTAGTGAGACCCTTGTCCAAAAAAAAAAAATGTGTTGGAGGCAGGCACACACCTGTAATCCCATTGACTAGGGAGGCTGAGCCAGGAAGATGTTGAGTTTAAAGCCAGCCTCAGCAGTTTAGCAAGGCCCTAAGCAACTTAGCAAGACCCTGTCACAAAATAAAACATAAAAAGGGCTGAGGATCTGACTAAGTGGTTAATCGCCCCTGGTTTCAGTCCCTAGTAGAAAAAAAAATGTTTTTTAATGTTTTTTTTTTCCTGTGAAAAGTTGATACAAAGTTTATAATTTAACCTTTCAGAGAGGTTTTTGAGTTTTGTGTAAATTTGAGTCATATTTAAATATATTTCCCTATATTTTTCTTTTAAAGGAAGTTGAAGTTATGTTTTGCTACAGTTATTCAACTTTTAAAATGGCTCTTCCAAGGATGCAAAGTCTTTTGTATATATCTAAACTTTTTACTCTTTTCTTGGATTATTATTTTTCATCAACTTTTATACCTTAAGGTAATATTATCTTGCTTTGATAAAGCTATCAGAAGCTACCATCCCCCCATCTCTTATAAAACTTTCCTAATACATTCATTTTTATGAGAGGATATTAGCCAGCCGGGTGCGATGGCACACACCTGTAATCTCATCAGCTCTGGGGACTGAAACAGGAGGATCTCAAGTTCAAAGCCAGCCTCAGCAATTTAGCAAGACCCTTAGCAACCCAGTGAGACACTGTATCTAAATAAAACAAAAAATAGGACTGGGCTGGGGATGTGGCTTAATGGTTAAGCACTCCTGGGTTCAATCCCCAGTACCAAAAAAAAAAAAAAAAAAAAAAAAGGATATTAGCTGTTAGAGCAAATTGTTCTATCTAAATTGTGTGACTAGAGACTATTAGGGATGATACTTTTCTCTGTGACAAGTATGCAACTGCTATTCCAAGGGTCTTTGCAGTTGTCTATAATGGAATTCACTTGCCAGGAAATCTAAAAATGACTAATCCTTAACCTTGGTTTGTATGTCTTGGATGATCTGAAAAAGATTTAGGTAAGATGTATATACACACATATACACACACACAAACACACACATATAACATATGTGTATATACATAAACATATACGTAATATATACATACACACACATATGTATACTATGACTAGAATCATATAATGAAGAAAGTAGATTTTTTTAAAAAATTTATTTTTGGTGCTGCCAAATCAGGAGTGAAAGAGAGTTACTGTGGAAATGTTAAAAAAAAAAAAAAAATTTCTAGGCACTGCTTTCTCTTCACACAAATCAAATGATTGTTCTTGCAGAGTTTATTTCTATTTTAAAGCACAGTTCTCTTATTTAATCTCTAATAAAGTTAATAATCTGTGTATCAATAAAAATATGGTATCATAACAAAAATTTGATATTGCTGATTTTTTTTCAGAAACTGCTTTAAAGGCTTTACATAAGTAGTAGATTTTCCTGAAAACTTTCAAATTTGTGAAATGATGGTTTTCTCTTTTTAACTTGTAACTTGTCTCTACCCTTTTCTGCCTAATGTAGAATCTCTGAGGGAGGAATCAAGATTAAAAAAAGAAAGAATTTACTTCAGAATTACCATTTTATAGTTTTATAGATTATTTATTTAGAGAGCTAAATTGGATTTTGACATTGGGATTGTGTTCAAGATGGACTCTGGAAAAAAATTAGATGCCATCTGTTTCAGATTCCTTCTTTCCCCACCCCTTCCATGTTTTGTGGCTTTGAATTCATCAAATTATTTTTCAGAAAAAGACAGCCAGTAGATTTGAATTATATATCAGTCTCCTAGTGAACTTGTAATAAAGAACTTGCATTTTTATGTTTAATTGCACAGGATAATGACAGGCGTTGGTTAAAGGTAATTATTTCAAACTCTGAATATTAGGTAGCTTCTTGCATCTTTAATTGTCATTCACATTTTAAACCACTTTTGTCAGTAGTGTTTACCATAGTCTACTTGTTAGTGGAAACAAATTGGATATGATGGTATGATAATAAGGCTTTATTAACATCTTAAAATTAGAAGAAAAGCATCTGAGAATTTTTTATTTTATGGTAAGCCCACTTGAATTTATCCTTCTGGTAGTGGGTTTTGCTTTACCTGTACGCACATTGCTTTGGTTTTATTTAAATGTCTTTACATTTAAATAAAATGCCGCATTTTGCCATTTTTCAGTTTTTATTTGTTTGTTTTTGTGAGGGTTCTGGGGAAAATTTGGATCTTAATATCTTAATAAATTCTGAAGCTAGATTATTGGATTTACCGAACTGAAAAAGACCAGAACTTGCTAAGGTTGTTGTAGTTGGCACTTAACATCAACCAAAAAGATTCAGACATCTTTGAGAAAATATATTCATATTAGTCTGGTATTCCAGAAATGGAGTGAAGCGAGAGCCATCTGGATAGAAGAGTCATGCTTTGTCTGCAGCAGACATGTTCTAGTGAGGTAGGAAGACAGATGGACTGCCCCTGCACTGTTGTATCTGCCCTCACCCAGAATCTTCAAGTGGTTCCTGTAGTTATGATGGGGGCTGGTTTGACAGGGATGGGAATTGTTTGTTTTTGTGGTGCTAGGAATTGAACCCAAGGCTTTGCACATGCTAGGCAAGTGCTCTACATTCCCAGCCCCCCAAATTAATCATCTCTCACTTATCACTATGAGATATGGACATACTTGGAAAAGGGATATTTTCTTGGTTGTTACCATAACCAGAGAAGCTG
This sequence comes from Sciurus carolinensis, assembly GCF_902686445.1. Taxonomy (NCBI): domain Eukaryota; kingdom Metazoa; phylum Chordata; class Mammalia; order Rodentia; family Sciuridae; genus Sciurus; species Sciurus carolinensis. Next base: position 90,456,925 of record NC_062214.1, read on the forward strand.
GGTGAAGAAGTAGCCATTGCTTTTCTCACCATAGAAGACTTGGTGCAGTACTTTTCTGGGTGCTGGGTAAGACAGTCAAGAGTGTTCCACGTGTTGATGTCTCTCTTCATCAAAATGCTGTGTGAATTTTCCAGGAAATAATAGCATTAGAACTACATTGATTTTTGTTGCTTTACATCTTCCAACTCCTAGTCTAGAAATAGGGTCATTGAAAACTTTTGGGCCTCAGAACCAAAGTATCATACATTTACATCTCTCTTGATAAGTTTCAAAATATTCCTTGTTGACTTTAATAAATGACGTAAATATTCTTTGTTGACTGTTAATTTATTGGTGCTTGAGTGTCCATGATAATTATCAGATTTTATTTTAGCCCTTATGATAAATTACTAACCACAGCTGTGGTCAAATAGCTTCCCAGCTGGATGTCTCCTCCATTTCCTAGAGGTCACTCTCTGATGCAGATGCCAGCGAGCAGAGGAATAACCAGTTGCCAGGAAAATGGCAAGGGATTTAAATTTTCACTAGACTAGAATTTTTGTAGTCTACAGTGACAGTATCTACTCTTTAAGATTATGTATGTCTTATTATAGTTGTTTCTATTTTATTTTATATATATTTTTTTTGGTGCTGGGGATTGAATCCAGGGCCTTCATGTGGTAAGCACATGCTCTACCACTAAGCTACCTTCCCAGCCCCTTTGTTAGGTTTTTTTTTTTAAAGATTGGTTTTAGATTTACAGAATAATTGACCAAATAGTACATAGAGTTGCATACGCTCTCCTCTTCCCAACAGTTTCCTCTTTTATTAGCATCCTGCATTAATATGGTACTTTTTTTTTTTTTTTTTTGCGGTGCTGGGGATCGAACCCAGGGCCTTGTGCATACAAGGCAAGCACTCTACTGGCTGAGCTATCTCCCCAGCCCCATGTGGTACTTTTATATAATTAATGAACCATTATTGATACATTATTATTAACTGTAGTCTATAATTTTAATTTAGGGTTTACTCTGTATTGTATAATTTTGTGGTTTTGACAAAACACCTAATGACATATATCCATCATTATGGTTTCTTACAGAATAATTTAACTGTTCAAAAATCCCATGTACTTTACCTGTTTAATTTCTCCTTTCCTTCCTGAATCACTGATAACCACTAATCTTTTTATTGTCTCTATAGTTTTGCCTTTTCCAACATGTCATATGGTTGTTATTATATAATATACAGCTTTTAAAGACTGATTTCATTTCTTTTACTTAGTAAAAAAAAAAAATGTTTCTTTAATGTTTTGTGATTTGATAGCTCATTCATTACTTATTTACTTATTTATTTATTTTGTGGCTCTGAAGATTGCATGCAAGAGTGCTTTATCATTGAGCAGCATCCCCAGCCCTTTTAATTTTTTTTAAATTTTGAAACAATTTCACTAAGTTGCCAGCATTCCATTGAGAGTTTCTTTGACTTCACATCCATACCTGCATTTGCTATTGTCAATTTTTTCTGTATTTTATCCATTATCTAGTAGGTGTGTAGTAGTGTGTCGTTGTCATTTTTTGTGGTGCTAGGGATTGAACCCAGAGCCTTGTGCCTGCTAAGCACGTTCTACCTTTGAGCTATACCCACAGCCCTCATTGTTCTTTTTATTTGTGATTGCCCTTTGACATATTATGTTGGTCATCTTTACACATGCTTATTTGCCCTCCATGTGTCTTTTTTGATGATGTGTCATTTGCCCATTTTGATGATGTGTCATTTACCCATTTTAAAATTGATTTTTTTAAAATTTATTTTTATTGTAAACAAATGGGATACATGTTGTTTCTGTTTGTACATGGAGTAACAGCATACCATTTGCATATTCATACATTTACATAGAGTAATGATGTTTGATTCATTCCGTTATTTTTTTCCTTCCCCCCACCCCTCCCACCTCTCTTTTCCCTCTATACAGTCCCTCCTTCCTCCATTCTTGCCCCCCTCCCACCCCCCATTATGTGTCATCCACTTATCAGTGAGATCATTTGTCTTTTGGATTTTTGAGATTGGCTTATCTCACTTAACATGATATTCTCCAATTAGATCCATTTGCCTGCAAATGCCATAATTTTATTATTCTTTATAGCTGAGTAATATCACATTGTATATATATATACCACAGTTTCTTTATCCATTCATCAATGGAAGGGCATCTAGGTTGGTTCCACAGTCTGGCTATTGTGTGATTTTTTTTTTTTATTGTTGAGTTTTGTGTAATTATTATATATGTTGGATAGAAATTCTCTATCAGATATGGTTTTTTCCACATATTTTCTTCCACTCTGTGGCTTGTTGCTCATCTTAACAATGTCTTTTTTTTTCTCTCTCTCTTTTTTAAAATTTATTTTTATTGTAAACAAATGGGATACGTGTTTCTCTGTTTGTACATGGAGTAAAGGCATACCATTTGTGTAATTGTACATTTATATAGGGTAATGGTGTTTGATTCATTCTGTTATTTTTTTCTTCCCCTTAATAATGTCTTTTGTAATATGAAGTTTTAAGTTTTTTATACAGTATACCCTAAATTATACTCTTTTTTCATATTGGTGCATTATAATTATACATAATAGTGGGGTTCAATATGTCCTATTCTTACATGCACATAACATAGTTTGATTAGTCTCATTCCCCAGTACCTTCTCCTTCCCTTCTTTCCTTCCTCTCCTGATCTGTTTGCTCTACTCTGTTGATCTCCCTTCTGTTATTGTTATTGTCAAAAGTTTTAAATTTTAATATATTTCAAGTTAGAAGTTTTTTCTTTCATGGATAGTGCTTTTGTTGTTGGACCTAAACATTTATTTCCATGTCCAAGATTTTCCTCCCATGTTATCTTTGAGAGTAAGCACTCTACAACTAAGCTGGGGAGGGCTGAGTGCTGTTAAATGAGATTTTCCTAACATTCTTGGATGTCATTAGTGTCATTGTTCAGAGTCTGGTTTTGCCTTACAAAAAAGATTGAGAGTAGGTCCTTAAGTGTTAATCGACAAGTTCTTAATTCTTTGATATGTGTATTAGAGCACTAGAAAGTGTAAGCCAACTGTAGTACCAGCTATAATTAAGGTACAGGTGGCAAGGGGGCTTGATAGGAGATCTTATTTCAGAATTTTTGACTTGTCATAAACCTTAAGGTCTTTGCCACTTAACATTTTATTGTTCAGGGTTTCAGATATAAAATTCTTGACTGCCCTCTCCAATGTTTGCTTCTTTCTGTTACACTTGTTGAAGACTCTGCAGAAGATTGAGCTGGCAAAGACTGTGTAGGAAGATACCAGAATAGTGGCATGGTTCCTTGATTTTCTACAAATCTGACTTGGGCTGGGAGTCTCTTGAGACATTCTTTCTTATATAGTCTAAGAACAGATTTTTTGCTACAATCCTGTATCAGTTGGCTTTATAACTGTCCTGTCCTATACTCTCTTTTTTTTGGAGGAGGGAGTTACTGGGATTGAACTCAGGGGCACTCTACCACTGAGCCACATCCCCGGCTCTATTTTGTATTTTATTTATAGATAGGATCTCACTGAATTGCTTAGCACCTCGCTTTTGCTGAGGCTGGCTTTGAATTCTAGTTCCTCCTGCCTTAACCTCCCTAGCCACTGGGATTATAGGCATATACCACCATACCCAACTCTGTCCCATACTCTTACAGTACCATATTCAAAACATCTTAACCTTTATTGATTTTGTAATATTTAAATATTTTGGTCATCTAGGATATGATGTAAGAATGGTTCAATAACTCCCTGTTTGGTGGGTTTTGTCTGCTTTTCCATTTAGTTAAATAATAACAGATTCAAGGAACTATCTGTGTGAAAACTCTTAGATTCTCCAGAGATAGATGTTCTGCAGATCAATCAGTATGCAAGTCCACTTTGTTTTTAATGGGATCCATTTGGTTAATGCCTGGGTTTTTTAAGTTTCATAGATTATGAAATTATAAAGCTGGGACTGGGGCTGTAGCTTAGTGGTAGAGTGCTTGCCTTACATGTGCAAGGCACAGGGTTTGATCCTCAGAACCACATAAAAATAAATAAAAATATTAAAAACAAGAAATTTTAAAACTAAAAGAAAGTTAAAGCTAAAAGAAAACATGGTGATGGTCTAGATAGTCCCTTTCATTTTTTAGCTGTGAATACATTAAGTGCAGAGGCTAAGTGACTTGCTTAAGATTGTATAGCTAGTTGTGAATCAGACTGCTGTCTAGGCCTCCTGATTCCCAGTGCAGTCCTATTTCTGATATGGCTACACTATTTTTTCATGTTAGTTAATGAAGAAATTATTGTTTTATTGGAAGTTTTCCAAGAAATTTGAGTGGACTATGGTATTTCTTAGAGTTCAAGTATCTGGTTAATCCACATGTCTTAATTGTTAAATAAGTTAGTGTATATTTCTTTCAGGTACCAGGTGCTACTGAATTTTTAGTTAACAGCAAATTTGTTATGTTTCACATTCTAGATAGAAATCGGCCAATTCAAAAACAGTGGTGAAGTTATTATAGCCTATATTTATTGAGCACACGTTTGGCAGCATTAAAATGAATCCTAATGTATTTTTTTTTGTACACTAGAGATAATCTGTTAATATTTAATGCCATAAAGCAACAATGGAATTCTGCTCTTATGTGATGGTGTATTTATAAAACTAGAGTGGAGTGTTATGTAAAAACTAAAAGTACAGATTAATTTAATATGCATCTGGTGAATTCAGGGCTTGAAGGATACACATCTGTTGAGAAAACAAATCATACAACTATTCAGAGCTTCAGTATCTTTAAATATGTATGCTTTGATTCTCTTTAACTGTTTTGAAACAGTCTTTAATGGATTTAGAAAAGGCCATTTGCTCTAAGGAAGCAACTTGTGAAACTATTTATCTGTTCTTATCTGATGCTGTTAATCAGTTTATTATTTGCTGTGGCATTTTGACACCTTTGTATTTTTCTTTTCAGTTCATTTATTGGAGAAGAAAGTGTAGCAAAATAAGTTTGTTGCAGGACTTCATTAAAGCAGGAGGAAATGTAGTTTCCTGAATTGGATGGATTAGAAATATTTTAAGGCTCTGAATTATATTTGAATTTTCAGTCAATGAAAAAATAATCTGAGTTGCTACTGTGTATTCATCTCCATACTAGTACTATAGGAATATAGAAATTAAAAATAGGGTCTCCACCTTCACCGATCAAGTTTAAGAAACAAAAAATAGGTAGTAAAACAATTTAATATGTAATGAAATGCAAACAATATAATCTGCGAACATTATAGGAATTTAGTATTTTAGTTCTTCTGTTCTTAGTTCTTATATGTACCTAAGAATCTAAGAATGGAATTGCTTGCCATATGGTAATTCTGCATTTTACTTTTTTTTTTTTTTTTCCAGTGCTGAGGATCAAACTCAGGGCTTTACATATTCTAGGCAAGTGTGCTACCTTGAGCTATAGACTACAGCCTCCTTTTTTACTTTTTAAGGAATCACCAAAATGTTTTTCTACAGTGACTACAACTACCCTATTTATATTCCTATCAGCAGTATACAGGGTCCTATTCTAGCTCTCTCTCTCTCTTTATTATTATTATTTTTTAATGATGGGGTACTAGGGATTGATAGGGCCTTGCACATATTAGTCAAGTACTCCACTGACCTGTACTTCCAGTGCTTTTAATTTTTTATTTGAAGACAGGGTCTTGCTAAATTGCAGAGACTGGTCTCAGACTTCTGGTCCTCCTGCTTCAGCCTCCTGAGTAGCTGGGATTACAGGTGTGCAATATCATACCTGCCTAAAATCTGCCATTTTAATCTTTTTTTTTTCCACACTAGGAAAACACTATACCACTGAGCTACATCCCCAGTCCATCTTAACCACTTTAAGTGTACAGTTCTGTGGCATTAAGTACATTCACATTGTCGTGCATCTATTACTACCATTAATCTCCAGAAAGTTTTAATCTTTGCCAACTGAAACTCTGTTGAATAAGTATATACATACCTTTTCAAGTTTCTACTTTTATTTGAGTATGTGCCCAGAAATGGAATTACTGGGGCATATGGTAATTATTTAATTTTTTGAGGAATTCAAATACCATTTTCCATTCTTGTCATATGTGAGAGTTCCAGTTTTACCATATCTATGCCAGCATTTATTTCGAGGAGGTGTTTTTGGTTTTGTTTTTGTTTTGTAGTGCTGGTGATAAACACAGGTCCTCACACATGCTATACCCAAGTACTCTAAGTCACACCTCTAGCCCCTTTTGTGGAGTTTTGATTTTATCTGTTCTCTTAGTTGTGAAGTGATATTTCCATTTTTGATTTGCATTTCCCTGATCACTAGTGATATTAACCATGTTTTCATGTATATTTTGGCCATTGTTATATCTTCTGTGAATATTATACTTTTTGTTACATCTTCTGTGAATGTTATACTTTTAACTACTTATATTTAGGTCTTGCATCCATTTTAAGTTCATGTTGGTTCATAGTATAAAGTAAAGGTTCTTTTTATTTTCCTTTTAGATTTCTAGTTGTTCCATTACTATTTGTTTAATAGATTATAAATTATTCATTTTCCTATTCTGGAGATTGATCCCAGCTTTACTGCTGGGCTACATCCCCATCCCTTTTTATTTTTATTTTGTGACAGGGTCTCACTAAGTTGCTTACTAATTAAACTTGCAAATCTTCTTTCTTTTATTTCAGCCTCCAGGTAGCTAAAATTACAGATGTTCACCACTGAGCCTGGCTCTACAGAATGGTCCTGATACTCTGTTGAAAATCATTTAATCATAAATGTATGGGTTTTATTCTGAATTCTCAATTCTGTGCATTTGATATATATGTAACAGTATCAATTACTATAGCTTTGTAGTAATTTTGAAATCAGTTAAGTGTGAGTCCTCCAACTTTTTCAAGACCATTTTGGTTATTCCTTGAAGTTGCATATGAATTTTTAAAGGTATAATTTTATAGTCACCCTATGGGTTACTGTATATGATTACAACCAATCTAAGTCCATTGTATTATACTACTTCACCCTTTGTACTACTGCCCTGTAACATGATTCCCAGTTCCTTCCTTCCATACCTTATAACATTCCTGTGATTCATTTAACTTATCATAATCTCTAATCACTTAATACATGTTGCTGTTATTTTGAACTGGTAGTTATCTAATCAATTAAGAATATGAAAAATTGATGAGCTTATCTTACTTTCATTTCTGTCTTCTGTAATGCTCATCCTTTATGTAGACCCCAAATTTTTACCCATGTCTTCTTTCTCTCTGAAGAGAAACTTTTGATGTTTCTTGTTAGGCAGGTTTTATGGTGACACATTCTATCAGTTTTTGTTTGAGAAAGTATTTCTTGTTCACTTTAGAAGGATCATTTCTGTAAATACAGAATTCTACTTTGGTGCTTTTTTCTACCTTTTTTTTTTTTTTAATTGGGGTTTATTTCACCCTCTCTTCTTTTAGGGTTTATAAAAAGAAATGTCTCTAGTAGAGAGCGTCTGCACCTGGACTTTTGTTTCTGGTAAGTTGTGCTTCTCTGTATCTCTCTTTCTCCCCCAGTTTATGAGGGGTGTTAGTTTGCCCTGTGACCTCAGTTCTCTGATGGATCTAAGAAGAGGTCTCATTTTTTTCTTGTTATGAGGATGGCTAATGATGACTTCAATCTCCTTTCATGTTGGAGCAGTTATGAAGATTTCATGTGACTTCTAATAAGAGCTTTTCAATTTCTATAAAGAAAGGCCATTGGAATCTTGGCAGGGATTTCTCTGAATTTGTAGATCAGTTTAAGTGGTATCACTATCTTAACAATGCTAAAAAAGGTCTTTCAGTATATGAATACAGGATGTCTTTCTAATTACTTAGTTCTCCTTTAATTTCTTTCAGCAGCATTTGCTGGTTTTTGATATGCTAGTCTTACTGGTCTGTGTGTAAATTGAGTCCTTGACAGCATTTAGTTGACTTTAAAATAAATCTCTTCTTTCAAAATCTGTCTTTTTAATTGGAGAATTTAATTCATGTACATTTAAATAACTTTCAAGAGTGTATGTCTGCCATTTAACTATTTGTGTTCTGTGTCTTTTTATTTTCTCAATTCCTCCATCTCACCTCTTTTTACAACTGTTTTTCCTACTATACTATTTTAGTCCCTTTTAGTTTGCCTATTTTTTAGTTTTTTTCTTAGTGTTATCCTTAGAATTACAATTGACATCTCAATTTTATACCAATCAAGTGTGAACTAATATCAACTTAGTTTGAGTAGTATACAAAAATTTGCCCCTAAACAACTCCACATTCCACTTGTCAGTTATTGTCAGAAGTAATATGGTTATATGTTGTATTCCCATTAACATAGATTTTCATTGTTTTATGCATTTGTTTTAAACAGTGTAACAAGAACAACAAAACAGACATTGTAAGCCAATGATGTAATAATACTGGCAGCAGTTTCTCCTTCCTTTTCTTCCTCTTCTCCTTCCTCCCCTCTCCTCTTTTCTCCTCTTCCCCTTCCTCTCTTCCTCCTCCTCCTCTTTCTCCTTTGCCTTCCTTCTTGTGAGATGGGTCTTGCAGTATTGCCCAGGCTGGCCTCAAACTCTTGAATTCCTGGGTTCAAGTGTTCCTCCAATTTTAGAGTTCAGAGTGCTGGGACTATAGGCACATGTTACAGTGGCTGACTTAGTATTGGCTTCTGTATATACCTATGTAGATTTATTCTTTGCTTTTTATGACTCTTAGTTACTTTGTATTGTCAGCCCAAGGAACTCCTTTTTAAATTTCTTGTAGGACAGATCTACTTGTGACAGATGCCATCAACTTTTATTTATCTGTAAATGTCTTAATTTCTCTCTGATTTTTTTTTGTTTATTTATTTATTTTTAACGTTTACATAGGGTAATGATGTTTATTTTTTTTCCCTTCCCCCCCACCCCTCCCACCCCTCTTTTCCCTCTACACAGTCCTTCTTTCCTTCATTCTTGCCGCTGTCCTTAGCCTAACTCTAAACCTAACCCTAAACCTAATGCTAACCCCTCCCACCCCCCATTATATGTCCTCATCCGCTTATCAGCGAGATCATTCGTCCTTTAGTTTTTTGAGATTGGCTTATCTCACTTAACATGATATTCTCCAATTTCGTCCATTTGCCTACAAATGCCATAATTTTATCATTCTTCATTGCGGAGTAATATTCCATTGTATAAATATGCCACAGTTTCTTTATCCATTCATCAACTGAAGGGCATCTAGGTTGGTTCCACAGTCTGGCTATGGTGAATTGAGCAGCAATGAACATTGATGTGGCTGTATCTCTGTAGTATGCTGATTTTAAGTCCATTGGGTATAGGCCAAGGAGTGGGATAGCTGGGTCAAATGGTGTTTCCATTCCAAGCTTTCTGAGGAATCTCCACACTGCTTTCCAGAGTGGCTGCACTAATTTGCAACCCCACCAGCAATGTATGAGTGTTCCTTTTTCACCACATCCTCGCCAACACCTATTGTTGCTTGTGTTCTTGATAATCGCTATTCTAGTTGGGGTGAGATGAAATCTTAGGGTAGTTTTGATTTGCATTTCCCTTATTACTAGGGATATTGAACATTTTTTCATATATCTGTTGATTACTTGTACATCTTCTTCTGTGAAGTGTCTGTTCATTTCCTTCTCTCTGATTTTTGAAGAAAAATTTTTCTGGATATAGAATTCTTGTTTTTTTTTTTTTTTAATTTTTTAGTTGTAGGTGGACACAATACCTTTATTTTATTTTTATGTGATGCTGAGGATCAAACTCAGGGCCTCCTTCATGCTAGGCAAGTGCTTTACCACTGAGCCACAATCCTAGCTTCTGGATATAGAATTCTTGATTGATGATTTTTTCTTTTGGTATTTAAAATTCAACTGCCTTCTGGTCTCCATGGATTCTGGTGAGAAACTGTTGCTTTTCATCTAACAAGGATCCCATGTAGGCGATGAGTTACTTCACGACTTTCATGGCTCTTAGCTTTGACAATTTGACTGTAATGTATTTTGGTGTTTGATGCCTTTCAGTTCATGTTTTTGAAGTTAGTTGAGATACTTAGATGTGTAGATTCATGTTTTCCATCAAATTTAAGAAGTTTTCAACCATTAATTCTAAAATATCCTTTTCATCCCATTTGTCCCCTCTTGTCCTTCTGAGATTTCCATTATATGTATGATGGTACACCTGATGGTGTCCTACAGGTTCCTCAGGCCTTTTCATTTTCATTCTTTTCCCAGTCTGCTCTTCAGAAGGGATAATCTCAATTTACCTATCTTTAGGTTTGTTCCTTTTTTTTTCTTTTAATATTTTTAGTTGTAGATGGACACAGTGACTTTATATATTTACATGGTGCTGAGAAAATTGAGCCCAGTGCCTCACACATGCTAGGCAAGTGCTCTACCACTGAGCTAAAACCGCAGCCCTTTAGGTTTGTTCTTCGTGCTCAGACCCATGTTAACTTTTTCTTTATTTTACCTTTTAGCTCCAGGATTTTTCTGAGTTCTTCTGTAATTTCTACTCATTGATATCATCTATTTGGTGTGATGTCATTTTTTTTTTTTTGGTTTATTTTAGTTATTTGAACACATTTAATATGGTTGATTTTAATCTTTACCTAGTTAAGTTCTTTGCCTGGGTGCCCCAAGGTCAGTTTTTAATAATAATTTTTTTTTTTTTTTAAGAATGAGCAATACTTTCTTGTTTGTTTGAATTTCTTGAATTGTTTGTTTGAGACTGGACATTTTGAATATTAGAATATGACAACTCTAGAATAATCAGATATCTCCCTCTCCAATTTATTGTTGCTGCTTAGAATGGGATGTTATTTTTTTTAGTTTACTTTCTAAACAATTTTGGTAAAGTCTGTATTCTTTGTGTGATCACTGAAGTTTGTTTATTAGCTTTAAACAAAACAAAAACCCCAAAGGTGAAAATACTCTTCTACTTTTGGTTTTGTGCTTGAATACTCCTATGGTTTTTAGCCAGGCCATTTATAATTCTGTCTTAGCCTTGCCAGCTGAAAAGTAGGAGCTAAGTACCCTAGAAATATTTGAGAATGATTAAACAAATTATATCTCATAAGGACTATCCATTTTTACTGTTTTTATATAGTCAACATTTACCTTTTGATCTTGAACTTTTCATCATTTCATAGGCAAGGCTTTGTCCTCTTTGAAATTTAACTTCCTGTTTTAGGACAGTACTGACAGCATAAACCTCTTTATGCACTCACCTATGATTAAACTAAGGTTACATCCTAGGTATTAAAATACCACCTCCCAGTTACTAAACATACTTTAAATCTAAGTTGCCACACTTACCACTACTGATTTCAGGGCCATTGGGATTTATCTATGTGTGGACCAGGTTAGGACAATGAATTTTTTTCCTTGGTAAAAAAATTTTAGTATTAATTATTTTTTTAAAATATTGTATATTGTATATGTGAATGGTGATACCAATTTGTGATTGAGAAGGTTGGGATAAGAAATGTTGAGTTGAATGTTGACTTATCTATGTTTAGAATTCAGAACTTTTATTCCTTAGTCTAGTTCTTAACATTCATTCCCTCTCTGTAGAACATTCTTCTTTATTCAACCATGGATTTCTTGCACTGGCTTTATTCTTGTTATAAAATATACTATATGCCATCTATTTTATGGTACTAGGGATTATACCCAATGGCATTTTACCTCTAAGCTACATCCCCAGCCATTCTTATTTTTTATTTTGAGACAGGATCTTGCTAAGTTGCTGAGGCTGGCCTCGAACTGATCTTCCTGCCTCTGCTTCCCCAGTTGCTGAGGTTACAGATGTGTGCCATCATGCTCAGCTCATTGGCTTTCTTTTCGTACTAAAATATATTATGGTGTTGAGTTAATTTTTTCAGAATTATCAAGAATTTTTTTTACTTGGAAGGAGATAAGCATTGACTCCACTTAATTTTTATAAATTATATTGATTCCTATGTCCAGGATGAGCAAGTACAAAAGTGAGAGAATTTAATTTTATCTTTAATTAGAGTGACCAGAGGAGAGTTGAGATCTCTATTTAAGGAGAGTAGTCTCTGGTATGCCCAACAAGAGATTACTGGTTTTAAGGTAATAAAGTACCTATTCCTAGAAGTGGATTACTGTAGATCTTGAAATAATTATTCACGAATCATAGCATATATATCTATAACATACATGATTATTTTATAACATTCTAATTTAGTGCAACTTAAGTAATGTCATACAGTACAAAAGATAAGGTGTTACGGATTTTGATATAATGTATCCTTCAAGATAGTAATTACTTGTTTTTCTGGTGGTATTTTTACTGAACTCTTGGGTTTCATTGACTCTTGTAAATGTCTTTTTTATTTATTTTTATTTATTTATTTATTTTGCGGTACTGGGGATCGAACTCAGGGCCTTGTGCTTGCGAGGCAAACACTCCACCGGCTGAGCTATCTCCCCAGTCTTTTTTAAATAGCTTTTTAAAAAAATAACTTTTTATTTTTATTTATTTGTTTTTTTAATGTAGTACTAAGGATGGAACCCAGTGCCTCACACTGAGCTACAACCCCTGCCCCATAAAAATCATTTTAAATCTAAATGTTAGTAAGACTTTGTTATTGTAAGATTTTTTTACAGAGGTAAGCATTATCATTATAAAACATTTCAGTTACAGATTTATAACAGTTTGTCCTTTGATTTCATTGAGAAATTTAAGTTTTATGTTTATTTTTTAACATTTTGTTTCTTTTTTTTTTTTCATTTTGTTTCTTTATATATGCTAACTTTAAAAAATTATATTCTTGTTACAAAATATGCTATATGCCTTCTATTTTCTTGCTTGAAATGCTTTTTTTTTTTTTTAAAGCAGCATCTCAGTATTTTGTCAGTGTTTTGAAAATGTGGACTAGGTATTTAGTTTAACTGTTCAATTTATATGATTATTTCATATGTGGCCACTATGAAAATTTGAACAATGTAAAATGTTATAAATAACAAAACAAAACCACATGGAATACCTTCTAGAAAGTAATTTTTATTACCAGTTAAAATTTTTCCAGTTTGTTCAATGATAATATTATATATAAACATTTTTAATAAAATTCAGATTATAGAGGTTTTTTTGTAAATTTTTAGTTTATAGATGGACACAATACCTTTATTTTATTTATTTATTTTTATTGGTGCTGAGGACCAAACCTAGTGCCTCACATATGCTAGGCAAGTGCTCTACCACTGAGCCACAATCCTAGACAGATTATAGAGTTTAATATCTTTCTCTACTTAGTATTGAGAACTTTATTCCATATAATCTGATAGTTATTTAATGTGTAGAATACATATAAATTATTTAATTATGCCTTTTTTGGTTTTTGGATTACTTCATATTTTTGCTGTTAAAAATCCTGAAGCAAAAAACAGGGATGAGAAGAAAGAATTCTGTGGATAGCCCCACATCTCAGATCAGGTTTGTTGTTTTTCTATAGGGGTCTTTCTTATTTTACCAATAAAGCATTTGAGCTATAGTCAGAGGTTACTATTTTCCTACCCATGGCTTTACCCTTTGAACCTTTCTGTGAGTCAGTATTTTTTTCCCCACCCTTGAGCTTGTGAAATCATTCTGACTTCCTTTTCTATAGAGGATGTGCTTTGAAATAGTAGTCATTTATTTATTAGTGATTCCATCCTGATTCCCTTTGTTGGCATATTATAATATTGGGGCTGCATTTGTTTTTCTCATAAAGTGTACTTCTGATTGATTTCTGATAGCCACAAAGAGTAAGTAACTTATACTCTGTCTATAACTTTGAAATGACAGACTTTTCAGAGAGTATTTGAGTTTGGCTGCCCATAGAAATTTGCCAACATCCTGAAACAGTTACCTGATAGAATGACTGATGGTACAGTAATCATATTTTTTATATGATTAATTTTCAACCAAAGGTAGAAAAGGGAAATCAGCCAGTTTAAAATGATCGTGGTGTTCATTTTAATGCATAAATAATGTAATATAAATAATTGAAAATCAAAGGAAAAATGAGAGTTTCACTACCCTAACACATAAATCATTTTTATTTTTCCATTCTTCACTTTTATTTCTATACAGTTATGCCTAGTTTTTATAATTAAGAATATTGAGACTGTTTAGAGATCTTAGGAGGGGTCAGAAAGACTGGAAAGTAATACTTCCTCATAGTAATTTGTAAAAGAAACCTTTTAGGAAGGAACTCTTCTGTTTTGTAATATTGGGGCTTGAGCCGAGGGCCTCACATATGTGAGACAAGCATTCTATCACAGAGCTACATTCCCAACCACCTTTTAAAATTTTTTGTTTTGAGACAGGGTCTTGTGAAGTTGCCCAGTCTTATTTTATTTTATTTTATTTTTATTTATTTTTTTTATTTTTATTTTTATTTTTATTTTTATTTTTTTACATTTACATAGGGTAATGATGTTTATTTTATTTTTCCCCTCCCCCCACCCCTCCCACCCCTCTTTTCCCTCTACACAGTCCTTCTTTCCTTCATTCTTGCCGCTGTCCTTAGCCTAACTCTAAACCTAACCCTAAACCTAATGCTAGCCCCTCCCACCCCCCATTATACGTCCTCATCCGCTTATCAGCGAGATCATTTGACCTTTAGTTTTTTGAGATTGGCTTATCTCACTTAACATGATATTCTCCAATTTCGACCATTTGCCTACAAATGCCATAATTTTATCATTCTTCATTGCGGAGTAATATTCCATTGTATAAATATGCCACAGTTTCTTTATCCATTCATCAACTGAAGGGCATCTAGGTTGGTTCCACAGTCTGGCTATGGTGAATTGAGCAGCAATGAACATTGATGTGGCTGTATCTCTGTAGTATGCTGATTTTAAGTCCTTTGGGTATAGGCCAAGGAGTGGGATAGCTGGGTCAAATGGTGTTTCCATTCCAAGCTTTCTGAGGAATCTCCACACTGCTTTCCAGAGTGGCTGCACTAATTTGCAACCCCACCAGCAATGTATGAGTGTTCCTTTTTCACCACATCCTCGCCAACACCTATTGTTGCTTGTATTCTTGATAATCGTCATTCTAATTATTTTAAACTTGTAATCCTCCGGCCTCAGCCTCCTGAGTAGCTGGGATTACAGGCTTGCAATTACAGAGAACCTTTGGAAGGGGTCAAAGAAGAAAAGAGTAAGGAAAAGAGATATACAGGTAGGTTATAATTTCAGAACCTCTGGTATAATGTAATCTAACATTATCAGTTAAGAATAGGTATGGGAGCTGAGGATGTAGCTCAATTGGTAGAGTGCTTGCCCTGCATGCACAAGGCCCTGAGTTCAATCCCCAGCACCAAAAAAAAAAAAAAAAAAGAGTAGGTATGATTAATTTCCAGTAATATGGGAAACCCCTGTGGGCTGGGGTTGTAGAGCGCTTGCCTAGCATATGTGAGGCACTGGGTCAATCCTCAGCACTGCATATAAATAAAGAAAATAAAGGTGAGTCCATCTACAACTGAAAATTAAAGAAAGTCTTCCTACTACTCACCACCTAAAAATGATGAATTTATTTGAAAAAAAATTTTTGTTTTGAAATATGGCTAAGGTGGCAAAAAAGCAAGGTTAGAAAAACTAGATGACCCCTAAGCTCCAGGTGCCTGCTGCCCTAAGGTCATCTACTAGTTGCAGATGACTCTCATAATTGACTTTTTTTTTCAACTCTTTTTTTTTATTAAAAACATTTTTTTTAATTAAAAAAATTTTTTTTCAGACTGCATTTTGATTCATTGTACACAAACGGGGTACAACTTTTCATTTCTGTGGTTGTACACAATGTAGATGTACACCATTCATGTAATTATACATATACATAGCGTAATACTGTCTGTCTTATTCTACTATCTTTCCTTTGCCCACCTGCTCCCACCCCATTTTCCTCTGCACCAAAGTTCCTTCATTCTTCTCTTCCCCTCACCACCCCCCTTAGTTATATATCGTCATCCACTTATCAGAGAAAACATTCAGCCTTTGGTTTTTTGGGATTGGCTTATTTCACTTAGCATGATATTTTCCAACTTCATCCATTTACCAGCAAATGCCATGATTTTATTATTCTTTATGACTGACTAATATTCCTTTGTGTGTATATATATATATATATATATATATATATATATATATATACCACAGTTTCTTTATCCATTCATCAGTTGAAGGGCATCTCAGTTGGTTCCACAATCTAGCTATTGTGAATTGAGCTGCTGTGAACATTGATGTGGCTGCATCACTGTAGTATGCTGATTTTAAGTCCTTTGGGTATAAACCGAGGAGTGAGATAACTGGGTCAAATGGTAGGTCCATTCCAAGTTTTCTGGGGAATCTCCATACTGCTTTCCAGAGTGGCTGCACCAATTTGCAACTCCACCAGCAATGTATGAGTGTGCCTTTTTCCCCACATCCACACCAACACTTATTATTGCTTGTGTTCTTGATAATAGTCATTCTAATTGGATTGAGATGAAATCTTAGGGTGGTTTTAATTTGCATTTCTCTTATTACTAGGGATGATGAGCACTTTTTCATATATTTGTTGATGACCTGTATATCTTCTTCTGTGAAGTGTCTGCCCATTTCCTTGCCCATTTATTGATTGGGTTCTTTGTATTTTGGGTGTAAAATTTTTTAAGTTCTTTATAAACTTTGGAGATTAGTGCTCCGTCTGAGGTGTCTGTGGAAAAGATTTTCTCTCACTCTGTAAGATCTCTTTTCATATTATTGATTGTTTCCTTTGCTGAGAAAAAGCTTTTTAGTTTGAATGTATCCCATTTATTCATTCTTGCTTTTATTTTTTGCACTGTGGGGTTCTTGTTAAGGAAATCTGGTCCCAAGCCAACATGATGGAGATTTGGGCCTAATTTTCCTTCTTTTTGGTGAAGGGTCTCAGGTCTTAATTCCTAGATCCTTGATCCATTTTGAGTTGAGTTTTGTACAGAGTGAGAGATAGGGGTTTAAATTCATTTTACTGCATATGGATTTCCAGTTTTACCAGCACCATTTGTTGAAGAGGCTATCTTTTCTCCATTGTAAGTTTATGGCACTTTTGTCTAGTATGAGATAACTCAACTTATGTGGGTTTGTCTCTGTATCTTCTGTTCTGTACCATTGATCTACCTTGCCAATTTTGGTGCCAATACCATGCCGGTATTACTATTGCTCTATAGTAGAGTTTAAGGTCTGGTATTTTGATACCTCCTGTATCACTCTTCCTGCCCAGAATTGCTTTGGCTATTCTGGGTCTTTTGTTCTTCCAGATGAATTTCAAGATTGCTTTCTCTATTTCTATAAGAAATGTCATATAAAAAATGTCATAGGGATTTTAATTGGAATTGTGTTAAATCTGTATAACGCCTTTGGAAGTATGGCCATTTTTATAATATTAATTCTGCCTATCCAAGAACATGGGAGCTCTTTCCATCTTCTAAAATCTTCAGTTTCTTTCTTTAATATTCTATAGTTTTCATCGTAGAGACCTTTCACCTCTTTGGTTAGATTGACTCTCAAGTATTTTATTTTTTTTGAGGCTATCGTGAATGGAGTTGTTTTTCTCATTTCCCTTTCAGATGTTTCATTGCTTATGAATAAAAATGCTTTAGATTTATGCATGTTGATTTTATATACTGCTCTTTTGCTGAATTCATTTATTAGGTCTAAAAGTTTTCTGGTGAAGTTTTTTGAAACCTCTAGATATAGAATCATGTCAACGGCGAATAGTAACAGCTTGAGTTCTTTTCCTATTTGTATCCCTTTAATTTCTTTGGTCTAATTGCTCTGGCTAGTATTTCAAGGAAAATGTTGAATAGAAGTGGTGAAAGAGGGCATCCCTGTCTTGTTCCAGATTTTAAAGGGAATGCTTTCAGTTTTTCTCCATTAAGAATGATGTTTGGGGCTGGACTTGTGGCTTAGTGGTAGAGCACTTGACTGGCACATGTAAGGCACTGGATTTGATTCTTAGTGCCACATAAAAATAAATAAATAAAATAAGGTACTGTATTCCACCTACAACTAAAAAAAAAAAAATAAAGAAAAAAAAAAAAAAAGAATGATGTTGGCCGTGGACTTAGCATAAATAGCCTTTACAATGTAGAGGTATGTACCTACTATCCTTATTTTTTCTAGTGTTTTAAGCATGAAGGGGTATTGTATTTTGTTGAACGCTTTCTCTGCGTCTGTTGAAATAATATGTGATTCTTAACCTTAAATTCATTGATGTGATGAATTACATTTATTGATTTCCGGATGTTGAACCAACCTTGCATCCCCAGGATAAACCCCACTTGATTGTGGTGCACTGTCTTCTTAATATGTTTTTGTATGTGATTTGCTAGAATTTTGTTAAGGATTTTTGCATCTGTCTTCACCAGAGATATTGATTTAAATTTTTCTTTCCTTGATGTGTCTTTGTCTGGTTTTGGTATCAGAGTGATACTAGCTAGCTTCATAGAATGAGTTTAGAAGGGTTCCCTCCTTTTCTATTTCCTGGAGTACTTTGAGTTCTTTGAAGGTCTTGTAGAACTCGGCTGAGAGTCCATCTGGTCCTCAGTTTTCTTGGTTGGTAGACTTTTTTTTTTAAAGTTTTTATTTTTATTTGACAAATAGTAGTTGCATTTCTTTATGGGGTATAATGTGATATTTCAACTCAAGCATACATTGTGGAATGATCAAATTGAGGTAATTAGCATTTCTATCACCTCAAACATTGATCATTTCTGTGTGGCATTTGGTAGACTTTTGATGGCTTCTTCTATTTCATTGCCTGAAAGTGATCTGTTTAAATTGTGTATGTCCTCCTGGTTCAGTTTGGGAGGATCATATGTCTCTAGAAATTTGTTGATGTCTTTGATATTTTCTGTGTTGTTGGAGTATAGATTTCAAAGTAGCTTCTCGTTATGTTATGTATTTCAGTGGTGTCTGTTGTGATATTTCCTTTTTCATCACGAATTTTAGTAATTTGCATTTTCTCTCTCATTCTTTGTTAATTTGGCTAAGGGTTTGTCTATTTTGTTTACTTTTTCAAAGAACCAACTTTTTGTTTTGTCAATTTTTTGAATTGTTTCAATTTCACTGATTTCAGCTCTGATTTTAATTATTTCCTGTCTTCTACTACTTTTGGTGTTGTTCTGTTCTTCTCTCTGGAGGACTTTGAGATGTAATGTTAGGTCATTTAGTTGCTGACTTTTTATTCTTTTCTTGAATGCTGACTTTTCCTCTTAGTACTACTTTCATACTGTCCCAGAGGTGTTGATATGTTGTATCATCATTCTCATTTACCTCTAAGAATTTTTTTATCTCCTCCCTGATGTTTTCTTTTATCCATGCTTCATTCAATGGCATATTATTTAGTCTCCAGGTGTTGGAGTAATTTCTGTTTTTTATTTTGTCATCAATTTCTAATTTCATTTCATTATGATCCGATAGAACACAAGGTAGTATCTGGTTTTTTTTTTTGCATTTACGAAGGGCTGCTTTGTGGCATAACATATGATCTGTTTTAGAGAAGGATCCTTGTCCTGCTGAGAAGAAAGTGTATTCGCTCATTGATAAATGGAATATTCTATATATGTCTGTTAAGTCTAAGTATTGATTGTGTTATTGAGTTCTATGTTTCATTTTTTGCTTTTTGTTTGGAGGATCTATCCAGTGGTGATAGCAGTGTGTTAAAGTCACCCAGAATTATTGTGTTGTGGTCTGTTTGATTCCTGGAATTGAGAAGGATTTGTTTGATGTACATGAATGCGCTATTGTTTGGGGCATAAATATTTATGATCGTTATGTCTTATTGATTTATGGTTCCCTTAAGCAGTATGAAATGTCTCTCTTTATACCTTCTGACTAATGTTAGCTTGAAGTCCACTTTATCTGATATAAGGATGGAAACCCCCGCTGTTTTACTGAGTCCATGGGGTTTTTTCATTCTTTCACCTTCAGTCTGTGGATGACCTTTTCTATGAGATAAGTCTCTTGAAGGCAGCTTATTGTTGGGTCTTTCTTTTTTTTTTTTTTTTTTCTTTTTTGGGTGCTGGGGATCCAACCCAGGGCCCTTGTGCTTACAAGGTAAGCACTCTACCAACTGAGCTATCTCCGGGTCTTTCTTTTTAATCCAATCTGCCAGTCTGTGTCTTTTGATTGATGTGTTTAGGCCATTAACGTTCAGGGTTATTATTGAGATATGATTTGTTTTCCCAGTCATTTGGGCTTATTTTTGGTTTTTAACTTGACTTGGTTTCTCCTTTGATTGGTTTTCCTTAAGGTAGTTGCTCTCTTTGCTTACCTCCATTGTTGTTTTTCATTTCCTCCTCATGGAATATTTTGCTGAGAATGTTCTGTAGTGCAGGCTTTCTATTTGTAAATTCTTTTAACTTTTGTTTATCATGGAAGGATTTTATTTCGTCTTCAAATCTGAAG
Organism: Sciurus carolinensis; assembly: GCF_902686445.1. Lineage (NCBI taxonomy): Eukaryota > Metazoa > Chordata > Mammalia > Rodentia > Sciuridae > Sciurus > Sciurus carolinensis. Next base: position 90,477,428 of record NC_062214.1, read on the forward strand.
GTTAGTTTTGCTGGGTATAGGATTCTTGGTTGGCAACCATGTTCTTTCAGAGCTTGAAATATGTTGTTCCAGGCCCTTCTAGCTTTTAGTCTGGGCTGAGAAATCTGCTGATATCCATATTGGTTTTCCCCATGTGTAATATGATGCTTTTCTCTCACAGCCTTCAAAATCCTATCTTTATTTTGTATGTTAGGCATTTTCATTATAATGTGCCTTGGTGTGGATCTGTTGTGATTTTGTGCATTTGGTGTTCTGTAAACCTCTTGTATTTGATTTTCCATTTCATTCTTCAGGTTTGGGAAATTTTCTGATATTATTTCATTGAATAGGTTGTTCATTCCTTTGGTTTGTATCTCTGTGCCTTCCTCAATCCCTATAATTCTTAAATTTGGTCTTTTCATGGTGTCCCATAGTTCTTGGAGTTTTTGTTCATGATTTCTTACCATTTTCTCTGGTCAACTTTATTTTCAAAATTAAAAGATTCTGTCTTCCAAGTGATCTAGTCTGTTGGTGATGCTTTCCATTGAGGTTTTTTTGTTGTTGTTTTTTATTGTTTCCTTCATTTCAAGGATTTCTGTTTGGTTCCCCCCCCCCTTTTTTTTTCCCTTGAGAATCTCTCTTTGTTGAAATGATCTTTTGCTTCCTGTAGTTGCTCTTTCAACTGCTTATAGGAGTGGTCATTCATTGCCTGCATTTGCTTTCTTATCCTTTGTTTCACGAATCATTTTAATTATGTATATTCTGAACCCCTTTTCAGACATTTCTTCTACCATGCTGTTATTTGATTCTATTAATATAAAATCTAGGTTTGTTTGGATCATTTTCCTCCCTTGTTTTTTCATGTTGTTCTTGTATCTTCCCCTCTAGCAGTGCAGATCTGGGGTTATTTCAGTTTCCCCCCATAGGCTTATAGTGACCCTATAGGTTTCCAAAACCTCTTCTTTAAGGAGGAGGTCAATATTAGCAGCACCCAGTACAGAAAATATGCAGCCTAAATCAAATAGCCCCTATGAAGATGTTAACAATATTGTCATAATAAACAGAGAGGATGAGTTCAATTATTATCTACAGTATAACAAACAGATTTGCAATAAGGTCTACAGTTTCTATTGGAGGACAAAGAGGATGGGAATGGTATAGGATGTAACTGTTAATGGGATCAGAAAAGAGTATATAGAAGTTCTAGATCTTAGAAAGAGTGAAAGTGTAATCAAAAGAAGTTGCTATTAGCATGAGAAAAGGGAGAAAGAGACTTGAGGAAACAGGTAAATAAAAGGAAAATAGAGCAAGAAAAATAAAGAAATAAAAACTCAAAAATTTTCCAAAGAGAAAAAAAAAAAAAAAAACACTACAACATAAGTCATATAGTGTGCAAACCTCCCAGTCTTTAGCAGGTGTCTCAGTATGGGATTTGCCCCACCTAAAGATGGGAACTTTGCTTCCAGGATAATCCACCATGGCTGCACTGGCTTCCAAATGTGTTGGCAAATGGGGAGCTGCAGCGTGGGGTATTGGCGTGATTGGCCGGGGGCTTTGAAGGTGGGTTACAGTTAATTGGGCAGGGGTCCTGGAGGCAGGGTGTGGTCGGTCAGGCTGAGGGGTCCTGGAGAAGGGGACCCAGTCAGTCCTGCTGGAGGTCCTGCAGGTCTTGGCTATTGTCTGAAATTGTGGCAGCCAGGCAGAACCAAACCTGCCGGTACTGTGATAGTGAACTTCCAGGCAACAGCAGGCAACTGGCAATCCACTGGAGGTCTGTGGTTGATCTGCAAGGTACTGGTAGACGATCAGTAGTTGGTCTTTGGGTGGTGGGTGATGAGTAGGTGAAAGGCAGGCGATGGACAGGCAAGAGCAGGCAAATAGGCAAATGGAGAATGATAGGCACCAGTCAGTGAGCAATCTGCACTCAAAAAGTAGTTGGTATGCTGGCAGACTGCAGGTGATTGCAGTGTACAAATGGGGTAAACAGCAGAGGATCAATAAACAGCAAAGACTCCCTCACAGAGAAAGATATCTTCTGCTTGAAACCCAAGTTGCAGAGCGACAAGGAATACAGTCTCCCTCTTGTCCGCCACCTTGGATCTCTATTTATTAACTCTTGACCAGTTTTGTTTCCGTCTCTTCCTTCTTTTTTTTTTTTTTTTTTTTTTTTGCATCTAGCGACTTAAACCATCGCTCATTTTTAAAATATTCTTTGTTTTGAGACAGGGTCTTGTTGAATTGCTGGGGGCTGCACTGAGGCTGAATTGCTGAAACTGATCTCTCATAATTGGTTTTTAAAAGGTACATATACAACTCAGGAGACAACAAATAGGAGCCATAGGAGCCATGAATATAGGGATAAAGATCAGAGATTCATCTTCCTAAAATCATAACCCCAAAAGGCTAAATACCTTCTATAAAAGAGGAACCAGAAAAAAAAAAAAAGGTCAGTCTAGCAAAGAGAGCTACTCAGAGAACTTATCACCTCTCACCCTTAAATATGACTTTAGAGAGAAAGACGTTTGTCCTGAACATTTTTAATTAGAAACATGACTTCATTGAAGTTTGGGACCCCTCTACCTATGTGACTTGGAAGAAAACAAAAGAAAAAAAAACTTAGACTTAGGCTTAGGCTTATTCTAAAATGTTAAGTTTGATATTATACCCAGGCAGAGATATAAGTGAATCCAGATTGTTTTTGCAGGAATAGTCCCCTCAGCATCCTCAAAGAATTATCATAGATAATATCCCAGAAAACATGAGCTCCCATTAAAGTCACAAAGCACATGAGGAAATAGGTCACATGAGCACAATAGAACACCAAAATCAGACTCAGAAACACTTCAGGTATTGTCATTACTGGATACTGAATATAATGTAAGTGTATTTAATATGTCTGAAGAAATAAATGGGAGAATTGAAAATATGATTGGATAACAAGGGTTTGTCCAAAAATCTCAGAATCTCAGAATGAAAACTGCAATAATTATTAATTTAAGAGTGGATTTAATAGCAAATTAGGAAGATTAAAAGGGAGTTGTAAAGATATTGAGAATGCAGTACAGGAATGCAAAAGAGATTTGAAATATCTATTTAAGATATATGGGGAAAGACTGAAAATGTCTGACATATACATCTGTGGTAAGCAGAAAAATGGCCATGCAAAGATGTCCATGTCTTCATCCCCTGAACCCTTGAATGTCACCTTAAATGAAAAGGAGACTTTGTGACTATGTTTAAAAAAATTAAGGATCTTGCGATACAGAATAGCTAAAGTTATAGTAGACAACTGGGGATATAGCTCAGTGGTAGAGTGCTTGCCTAGCATGTATGAGTGTTTAGTTTTGGTCCCCATCACATCCAAAAAAGTAGTAGAAAGCAAGTGGAATGGAAGAGGAAGACTTCAAATAATAGGAAACAAAGGAGAAACGAAAGTGCAGGGCAAAAATATGATAGAATATGGTAGAAATAAGTGCATATCTATCAGTAATCATAATGAATATAAATGAATTAAAGGCTCTAGTTAAAGTACAAATATTGGCTCAGATGTAATTCTAGCTATTTGTGAGGATAAGGCAGGAAGATAGCAAATTTGAGGCCAGCTCTAGAGATATAGGTTAGTGGTAAATTGCCCATGTGTTAAATCCCAGTACTGCAAAATAAGAAAAAAAAAAAAAAAAAAACAAAGACAAAGGTTGTGAAGCTGTATGTAAAACTGTAAGCCAACTGCATGTTGTTAAAGTAGTATATTAAATTAAAACTTAGAACAGAGGCAAGTTGAAGATAAAAGAATAGAAAATTATATTCCTGGCAAAATAAAAATCAAAAGAAATTAGTATAATTACCTTATAGGTCAAGTATCTGTTAGCTGAAATACTTGGGACAAGAAGTGTTTCAAAATTTTGTAATTTTTTCAGACTTTGGGATTTTTGCATATGGATCAAAAGTTATCTTGGGGATGGGGGCACAAGTCTAAACACTAAATTTATGTTTTGTATACACCTTATTCACAAAGACTAAAGGAATTTATATAATATTTTTAGTACTTGAGTTTTGAGGTTAGGTATGGAATTTACCACATATATGTAAATTCATGTTAGTGCTCAAGATGTTTTGAATTTAGGAGCATACAGAGTAAGGTATTCTCAACCTGTAATAAAATAGACTTCAGAGTAGGGATCATCCTTCAAATAATTGTATTAATATTTCAGATGGGAATTGCCTTTTGCAGTTGGGTAGAGATGGAAGTAACAGTGGCTTAAAGCAGACAGACATTCATTTTTCTCCCACAGAGACTAGAGATTAAGGCTAGGACTGATTATGGTAATTTAATTTTATCATCAAAATGTACACCATCTTTAGCATGTGTTGACTTTATGGTTTGGGATGGTTGCTTGGAGCATCAACTTTCAAAGATTGCTTGTAGGAGAAAGGATGAGTGTGCTTGGATAGAACATATGCACAAGGTATCATGCCATCTTATAAAGTGGTTTCTTGAAAGTTCTACCTAACAACTTCATTTGCTCTTAGCTACAAGGCAGTTAGATGTTTTTTTAGAGTAGCACACTACTGTCCAGAATACAACTGGACTTTCCTTACTAAGGCAAAGAGGAAAGATTGGACATTGGGTAGGACACCAGCAGTCTTTACCACATCATATAATTATAAAAATTTCTCCACCCCAACCCCAGTCCCAAGCAATTACCAGGGTGCTTTGTGTGTCAATAAATTTGCCGTTTCCAATGGTATCGTGCTAATGAATTGTACAATAAAGAAGTTTCAGTTTTCTTGGAAGATGTTAGAATTCTAAAGTTATTTGTATCAGAATAGTTGACATAAACCAAAAGTAACAACTGTAAGGAGAAATTAGTAAATTTACCATCAAACTAGGATTTTTAAAAATGTTTTTAGTTGTAGATGGACAGAATAACTTTATTATGTGATACTGAGGATTGAATCATGTGCTAAGTAAGCACTCTACCACTGAGCCAGAAGCCCAGCCCAAACTAGGAGTTTTTGGTAATAAAATAACAAAAGCTTGAGATATTAGATGAATATAGAACATTGTACTCAAGTTTTGAAGAATCAATATTATATAATTGCTATTATATTTGCATATGTAGTAGTTTATAGAATCCCAAATTTCTGATAATGTGAGTTGGATAGTATACTTTTATGATAGAGTGCTTGCATAGCATGTGCAAGGACCTTAGGTTCAATCTCCAGCCAAACACACACACACACACACATAATTCTGATAATGCAAGATAATCAATATTAAAAGTATCCCTGAAAATATTAAATTTTCAAAGATTACTTATTATACAGACCACCTTCTCTGAAGACAACACAAATTAAGTTAGGACTCAGTTTTTTTAAAAGGTGACATTAAAAACTGCGGTGGGCAAGGTGGTGCATGCTTGTAATCTCATTGACTAGGGAAGCTGAGGCAGGAGGCTGGTAAGTTCAAGGCCAGCTTTGGCAAGCCCTGTCTCAATAAAGAAGGAAGTTTGTAAGTTTAAAAATATACTTCTACATAACAATTGAGGTTGTAGAAATAATGATGGAAGTTTAATAATACTTAAAACTGAGTGATAATGAAAATGTAATATCAAAATATGTTTTTTAAAAAACTTTTATAGTTGTAGATGGACAGAATGCCTTTATTTTATTTGTTTATTTTTATGTGGTGCTAAGGATCAAACCCAATGTCTCACACCTTCTAGGCAAGCCTCTACCACTGAGCTACAACTCCAGCCTTGAGGTTAGTGGTAATTAAGAGGGGAACAGAATCTCAAAAGTTGAGTATTTCAGTGGCTCCTACTAATTTACCTTTTTCTGTGGGGGGGAGGGTTACCAGGGATTGAACTCAGGGGCACTCAACCACAGAGCTACATCCCCAGCCCTATTTTGTATTTTATTTAGAGACAGGGTCTTACTGAGTTGCTTAGCGCTTAGTTTTGCTGAGGCTGGCTTTGCACTCACCATTCCCCTGCCTCAGCCTCCCGAGCTGCTGGGATTACAGGCATGCAACACTGCTCCCAGCTGTCTCCTACTAAATTATTAGCATATTAGGTCCTGTGCAGTTTGACTTCTGACAGTTGTCAGCATTCACTACTATTCCTCCTCTTTCCTTTTATTTAAACTTAATGACATGATTACAGATTACATTACTGGCTTTAAAACTTTAGTGTGTATCAGAGTCATCTGGAGGTTTTTTTAAAATTACAGGGTGGTTGAGTCTCACTCCCAGAGTTTTCTGATTCATCTGATGTGAAGGTGGAACCCCTAAACTTAAATTTTTAACAAACTATCAGATGATGTTAATGCTGCTGGTATAGTAACCATACTTTGAGAACCCCACTGTACTGAGACTGTATTCTATTGACTATCCCTTTGTAACTGCCAGTTCTTTCCTGCAACTCTTTTATTTTCCTCCCTTCTTACATTTAACTTTTTTTCCCCATTGCCTCTAGGAAGTATTTTTAACCACCAAATTGTTAGATGTCTCTTGGCTATGCTTGCTTATATTCCCCAGTACTTCTTGTATATCTGTAATACCCCTAATCATACTAGGTACCACTTTATATCCCTTAGGATGGCTATAAAAAAAATAAAAACCACAATAATATGTATTGGTGAGTATGTGGAGAGATTGGAAACATATATTGCAGGTGTGAGTATAAAGTGGTACAGCCACAGTAGAACACAGCCTAAAAAGGTTAAATATGGAACTATGTGCCATTTGACCTAGCAATTCTTCTGATAGGTATATATCCAAAATAATTAGAAACAAGAGTCCAAAACAGGTATCTGCAGAGCACTTTCATGTCAGCAGCATTACATGACCAAAAAAGGAAGAATCCAACCAAGTGACCATTGATAGGCAAATGGATAAACAAAATGTGGTCATATACATATAATGGGTTTTTTTGTGAGGGGCTACTGGACATCGATCTCAGGGGCATTCGACCACTGAGCCACATCCCCAGCCCTATTTTGTAATGATTTAGAGACAGGGTCTTACTGAGTTGCTTAGCACCTCACTTTTGCTGAGGCTGGCTTTGAATTTGCAATCCTCCTGCCTCAGCCTCCTAGCTGCTGGGATTACAGGCATGCACCACCATGCCCAGCTAATTATTTTTAATCTATATTTTTATCTTTAAATTATTTTTAAAAATATATCAGTTAAGCATATTCTGGCATATAGATAAGGTATTAATGGCAATGGCAGTTAGCACTTATCCTCAATCCTGTAGACTTCTTGAGCTTAAAACAAGAGTGGGCTGGGGATATAGCTCAGTTGGTAGGGTGTTTGCCTCGCAAGCACAAGGCCCTGGGTTCAATCCCCAGTACCGCAAAAAAAAAATAAATAAATAATAAGAAGAAAGAAGGTTAGAAAGAAGTATGTCCAGTATCAGCTGTAAGATTTGAGCATATTGTGTTTTTTTTGGTTTTGTAATTTTCTTATAATTACAGTAAGGAGTGAAATAAGAGGGATAGGATCTAGTTATTTGAGGATGCTTGTTGGGTAAATTTCAGTTAATTCAAAACAGTTCAATTAAACATTTATTTACTCTGACACAGTGCTTAACATTATAGGTATATAAGGAAAACAGCAGCCCCTGGTTCCACAGAATTACACAATCTAGTTTGGTAGACCACAGTCGGTTTGTGTGATGATAGATATATGAACTAAGATTAGTATTATCAATTCCTTTTATCATACATTTATTGAGCAGCTACTATGTGTAAGGTTCAGTGTTGGCAGTAAAGGGTACAATGACTAACAGGAAAGATTTGCACCTACATTGAGAGAGCTTACAGGCATGTTGTAAGTAAATTTTGTGCTCTACCTAGCCTTTAAGTTTTTGAAATGAAGTAACTAGGACAAGACAGAAAGCAGTAGGAATAGACTCTTAAGATAGACTCTTAACATTGGAGTAATTCAAACCATGATGTAACTTTTATGTGAATCTGAAATTCTCTCAACAACAGGAAAGATTGAAATTTGAATCGGTCCCATGAATATTGGAATGACTCTTCATTGCTAAGATTGTGCTTAGTTTTTTTTTTTAATGGTTACAATTAGGTGGAAAGTTTCTAAGTTTAAAGTTCAAATCTTCATTCATAAAACAAATATTTATGGAAGATACATACTGTTCTTTGAGAGGTAGGAAGTGATGAAGAAGTTAATGGAGGACTAAAGCCAGGAATTATTTGGGACAGTCATCAAACTGTCTTTTGGTGTTGTATAGCTAGTTATGCTGTCACTCTGTTACCAAACTGCAGTTATCAAAGCCTTTATTTTAATACATTTAAAGAATTGAAGATTCAGCACCCTATTGCAATTTATGCCAGTGAGAGGTGTTTATGGCTCCATACTGGCTTCATTATGATTGTTTTATTATTGATTTTTCTTGAATAGGAAAGAAAAGCCATCTGCTCAGAGAAAGCGGTTTTTGTTGTTATTGTTCTTAGCATACCTTGGCTGGAAGAAAATTTTAATGAGATTAAAATAAATCACCCTTTTACCAGAAGAGAAGTATATTTTTTCCATAATCCTGTGGTGGGCTACCCTTCTCTTACAGAATCAGTTCTGAAATAGCAGGTGCAAGTGTTGGAAATAAAATTTCTTTCTTTCTTTTTTTTTTTTTTGGTGCTAGGTATTGAACCCAGGGGTGCTTAACTACTGAACCACATCCCCAGACCTTTAAAAAATATTTTATTTAGAGACAGGGTCTCACTGAGTTGCTTACAGCCTTGCTAAGTTGCTAAGGCTGACTTTGAACTCGAGATCCTCCTGCCTCAGCCTCCTGAGCTGCTGGGATTACAGGCATGTGCCACCATATATGATTCATTTTCTTTATATACTGTTAACCAAGCAAACTCTTAGTATTAATAACTAATACTCTGAATCTTTGTGGAAGATCACAACCAATTGTTCTAAGCCAGGCATGGTGGAACATACCTGTAATTCTAGCTAATCCATAAACTGGTGCAGGAAAATCATAAGTTCAAGGGCAACCAATGCAACTTAGGAACACCTTGTCTCAAAATAAGAAAAAGACTGGGGATGTAGCCTTTGTGTGTGTGTCTTAAAACAGTAAAACTAACTGAAAACTGAGATGCAATTGTTTGTTTGCCTTGAATGGGGCAAAGTGAGGTGCGAGTATGATGGGACATACGTGATGTTTGAACTCACTCAGGGCATATCTGAGTTTGAGTTTTCTCTCTGCCATTTCTTAGCTGTGTCAGCTGTGTAAGGCTCCCTGAACCTTATTTCTTAAGTTATACCTCCTAAGGGTAGTTATTAAATAGGTCAGGTGAATTGCCTTATGGTAGTACCTGATATGCAGTAGGCACTCAAAACATGCTTGCTTTCAACTACTGTAAAAATTCAGAGATGTGAAATAAATTCCAATATTAGAGTAAAGGGTAGTTATAATTGTGGATCTTTCAAAATTTTTATTTAATGTAGTTGTGAATCTATTTCTCTAATTTCTATTTGTCACAGAAATGATTAATCTTATGATTCTGGTGCTATGCTTTTTCCTGGTGTGAGATACCATTGTATGACAATAACGCAGCACTAACAGCTTTCTGGGTATGTAGTTTGATTTTTAGGCTTGAGCTTCCCACCTACACCTCCTCCAACTGATATAATTCAGTTATCTTTACTGAAAATAATGAAAGATGCTGATTATGTATGTTTATAGAATTTAAGTAGAAACCTGCTGCTCTGTTCTTGAGTGATAGAATGTAATTGTAACCTTATCCCAGGGAAAGTAAAATATGGTTAAAGACTATTTCGCTTTACATTATTTCATTCATCTTAGAATTAATACTTTATTTTTAAAATAGAGTAGCTAGAATTATAGTAGTTTTATTACTACTTATTGTAAAGAATGATTATAGTAAAAAGTGTCCAGTGTTCCTGATACCACAAAAATTTAAAAGCTCAGTAGTTACTTATTAAAGCCTCTGGTAATCAAATTTTTATGGTTCAGATGCTTTTATGTGTTCAAAAGTTATCCTACCAAACATATTACAGCACTTTATGGTAATAAATTTTACTTTTCATGTTCTTTCCTATTAACAAAAACCTGAGCCTGGGGCGGTGGTGCACGCCTGTAATCCCTGCAACTCGGGAGTCTAAGACAGGAGGATGGCGAGTTCAAAGCCAGCCTCAGAGAGATTGAGGTGCTAAGCAATTCAGTGAGACCCTGTCTCTTAATAAAATACAAAATAGGGCTGGGGATGTTGTTCAGTGGTTGAGTACCCCTGAGTTTAATCCCCAGTACCAAAAAACAAACAGACAAACAGAATGCATTTATACTGAAAATGGCCTGATATTTTCTAAATGCATACATTTTCTTGATTGTTGTATAGTCAGCAATGAATCTTAACAACCAATTGAAGAAATCGAATGAGATTCATTTATAATCTTAGCCACTATAGTAAATGGTCTCAGAGCTTCTCTTTTTTTTCTGGGATGGAGGAGGACTAGAGATTGAACCCAGGGGCACTTTACCACAAGCTACAACCCATAGGCCTTTTGTTTTGAGAAAGGGTCTCACTAAATTGATGAGACTGACCTCCAACTTTTTTTTTTTTTTTTTTTTTTTTTTTTTTTGGGTAAGGGGGATTGAAGCAAGGGATGCTTAACTACTAAGCTACATCCCCAGCCACCTTTTTTGTTTTTTATATTTTATCTAGAGACAGGGTCTCACAGCATTTCTTAGGGCCTCACTAAATTGCTGAAGTCAGCTTTGAACTCAAGATCCTCCTGCCTTAGCCTCCCAAGCCACTGGTATTACAGGCATGCACCACGCGACGCCCAGTTGGCCTCCAACTTTTTTTGTGTGTGTGGTACTGGGGATCGAACTCAGGGCCTTGTGCTTGTGAGGCAAGCACTCTACCAGCTGAGCTATCTCCCCAGCCCAGCCTCCAACTTTTGATCATCCTGCCTCATCCTCCCAAGTTGCTGAGATTACAGGTGTGCACCACTGCACCTGACCTGCTTCTCTTCCTAATATGTTTGATAATCAGTAAAATGATTATAAAAGAGCAGTAGTATAAATCAGGGTCTTTGAGTCATGTGCCAAGTATTATTGATGCTTAGTTTTGTGATCTTATATGTACTGTACTTGATTTCCTTATCTGTGATGTAAGGATGTTAGTAAAAAATGTTACTCTCTTGCAGGGTTGTGGAAGGATTTAATGAATTAATATATTTAAAAAGCACTTAAAAAGTAGCTGGAAAGTAAGGACCTAATACATTTTAGATGTTACAGTTGTCATTGTTCTACAATGTGACATGTGCCTTAATCAGAATGAACTACTTCTTTTCATTATGTCCTATGCAGTGAATTCAGAGAATAATAAAGTCTGTTGGGAAAAAGAGTTGCTTTGTATTAAGAATACTAGAAGGAAAAAAAATCCTAGAAGACTTCTATACCGTTTTGCATTTCTGTGTAGACCATATAATGAGAAGATAATCAGATAATGGCTGTTTTGAAATTATATTAAATATAACTTTAATATTCTAACCAGACAGGTGAACTTGTGTATATGTTTGGGTGCAGAAAATGATTAATAAAAATTCTTTGACATCTGACAAATGTTAAATAAAAATAGAGTAATGTTTATACATTGAGTATACAGTGACAGCAGATTTCGAATAGCATCTCTTCAAGTAACCATTAAATACCACTCAGTGAAACAGTGAACACTCATCCATGATCAAATCAACCAACAGCCCCTGATATTTTTATGTGATAATAATTTATGACCTTTTACATTATAAACCCATCTGTTTGTCATATAAATACTTTCATTATCTCATTGGGGAATAAGCTTTTATTTTGAACTCTGCTCATTTCCGTAGAATAATATGTTAAATTGTTCTTTTTTGGGTTTGAAATTGAGATGTGGAAATTTTTCCTTGAATAAGAAACAGAAATAAATTCATTTAAAAATGCTAAATATGCTATTCTGAATGTCTCTGTAGAAAGACAATAGTTATTTCAGATTCTTGCTTTAAGAATAACCTAGTAACTTCATTACTAGGGTTAACTAGGTACTTTTTATTTTAAAGAGTTTTTTTTGTTGTTGTTGTTGTTTTACTATTTTATGAATTCCCATCCTTGTTTTTTACTTTAAAAGCAATATTTTACTTTGAAAAGTTTATTTTTATTTTAAAATTTTATTTATTTTTTGACATTTGGTCTTGCTATGTTGCCCAAGCTGATCTTGAACACCTAGGCTTAAGTGATCCTCCTGCTTAAGTTTCTGGATATACTAGAATACAGTTGCATACCACTTGCCTGTCTTTAAGAACTTTAGACCAGAGGTTACAAACTGGTAGCTCTGACAGTGTTTAAATTTTTGTTTATTTTGGTTTTCTTTTGGAATTGGGGATTGAACCACGGGTGCTTTACCACTGAGCTACATCTCCAGCCCTTTTTATTTTTTATTTTGAGACAGGTTCTTCCTGTTTTGCCCTGCCTGAACTCAAACTTACAATCCTTCTGTCTCAACTTCCTCAGTACCTGGGGATTTCAGACATGCACCACTGGGTCTTGCTGTGTGTTTAAATTTTTAAATATTGTAAACAAATTGCCAAGTACCAGTGGCACTGGTACAGGTGTGTACCTATAATTCTAGCTACTGGGAAAGTTAAGGCAGGAGGATCACAAGTTTGAGGTCAGACTCTGTCTCAAAATAAAAAAATGAAAGGACTGGGAATGTAGTTTAATGGTAGAGCACCCCTTGGTCTAATCCCCAGTACCAGAAAGGGAAAAAAAAAAAATAATAAAAATAAATAAATAAATAAAATAAAATAAAATAAAATATAAAATAAAATAAAATAAAATTAAATTAAATTAAATTAAATTAAATTAATAAAATAAAATAAAATAAAATCCAACATATAAAAACTGGAAAGTCTCATTAAAATTTCTGAAATATCAGACTTGGCAATGTTGGATCTGTAATCTTAATGACCAAACTCCACAGCTTTAGAGAGAGCTGTACTCTTTTGGTGGGACACTCACTGTTCACTTGACTACTATGCACTTTCCCAGTAATCATCCCTTGTGACATTCAATATCTGTTTATTTCTTGATATGTGCCTATGTCAGTGAATTTACCTGGAGAATAAGGAAAAACCTTCATCTACTTAGGGTATCATTCATTTTTTAAAAAATTCTTCTAGACAATCATTTTCCTTTTCAAGGGAAAGGTAATGTGTTTTATGTCTATAACATAAATATAAGGGAGTAAAATGATAAATTTAGCTAATTCTTAAACTTAAAATAATTTAAAATCCAAACAAGTATTGCTCCTTTAAAATAATCATACCAGGAGCCTATTTATTCTAAAGGCACTACTCAAACTATTTTTGGAAAAAACAAAAAAAGGTTTATTTCTTTTGCTTATTCTTAGGATGTCACATTTTTATTTTTATTTTTTAAATTAAATTATTTTGGTACCAGGAATTGAACCCAGGGGTTCTTAACCACTGAGCCATATCCCCAGCCTTTTTAATATTTTCTTTAGAGACAGGATCGCACTAAGTTGCTTAGGGCCTCACTAATTTTCTGAGACTTACTTTGAACTCAGGATCCTCCTGTCTTAGCCTCCCAAGCCACTGGGATTACAGGCATGCACCACAGTGCTTGGCACATTTTTATTTTTTGAGAGTATATAGGATTTATTAACAGTTGGAAGATACATGTAATTTGACAAAATCAAATGTAACGAAATTTGTTTTTATCTTTATTTTATTTATTTTTTATGTAATGTTGAGGATAGAACCCAGTGCTTCACACATACTAGGCAAGTGCTCTCCACTGAGCTACAACTCCAGCTCAAATGTGACAGATTTTATGAAGTAGCAAGAAGTTGGCTCACAGTCTAATGGATAAGAATCTGAGTGAAACCAAATTTTATCAAACTTCACAGTAAATTTGAGCCTGGATGCATCTGTAGTTTTACATAGTAAATTTTCTTAAGGAAACATGATATAAATACATTTTTATTCCTATCAGCCCTTCAACCTTAACCCCTTTCTAAAGCAATATGGTATAATGAATAAACCAAAAATACAGCTTCTGCTGCTGCTACTACTACTACTATTACTACTACTACTACTACTACTACTATTAGCAAAAGAAAAAGTAGCAGAGAAAATTTTATTGAGGTGATGAAAATCAGATAACTGCTCTAATTTCATTTCACAAATTTTGAGAATTATCTTCCAGTGATAATACAATTTGGACCAGATGGAAAGAAAATCATTTTCAACTGTCCTTTCAGAGAGTACTATATACTGTTGTTAGAACCACATACAGTTTGAAAACTCCTACTAGTAAGTCACAGGGGTAAGAAAGTTAATTGGGTACATGGTTTGTGTGTTGAGACTAACTAGCATGGCTATTAAAGAAATTGTGTATAATTTATTTATATTGATCATTTGCAAAAATACACATATAAGTTAGTATTTTCCCTCCTCTCTGATAAAGCTTCTAGTAGAAGTCCCTCTACCAAACTTAGATAGATAAAATTTAGAGGTAAGGTCCAAAGGTAAGAATAACAGTCATTAGTCTCATAAAATCCTTCTCAGTTATATAGCTCTCTGCCCACCCTATCAAGTGGTGAAATGAGTGAAGCAACTAGAAAAGCTGATTATTTACCAGGTAAACAAATGCAACAAAAATTAATTGCACTGACTGTGGGCTAAGACTAAATTTGAAATCTCCCAGTTCAAAAATTATTTTTAAGACAGATGTGCTTTAAGTAGATGAATACATGGTATTTGAACTATATGTCAATAAAACTATTTTAAAAAACTCAAATGTGTCCCCCAAAGAGAAATTTTGCCACAGAAAGAGGGCATAAATATACTATTAAGTTGAAGAAGAACATTCAACATGGGAAATAGAAAAAACTAATTTGCTTAAGGGAGGGAAAATTAGGCTGCCTAGCAAAAAAAATTGTGAACATATTTAAAATTACCACACACGTTTGTTTTTTATTATTTCAGGAGGACAGTTGAGGCCAGTACACTTTTGACTCAATGGGGCTGAATGGGTGAGTAAGTGAGTGGGCAAGCAGGGTCCTGTGGTAAGTGTGGAAGAAGGAATAGAGAGCTCAGGATTTGGACTTCTCTGACTGGATTGGACTCTGTGACCCAGTCAGTGACCATAAATTTAACCTCCTTTATGAAAAGAAATGATTGTCTTTACCAAGGCAGGTACATCCAGGTTGACTCCATTGAATAGATCACAGAACACCCAGAATCAGTCATTTATAAAATGTAAATGCCGACATTGCTTTAAGTACAAATGTCACTTCCTTGCTTAAATGGCTTTTCATTGCTACAGAAAGGACTGACTAATGAACTCACCCTGCCTCTTCACCTTGCTCATGGTAATCCCCATTTCATTGGTCTTTCACCAACAGCGTTTCTTTCTTCTTCTTTTTTAAAATTTAAAAAATTTTTTTATTTGTTGATGGACCTTTATTTTATTCATTTCTTTACATGTGGTGCTGAGAATTGAACCCACTTCCTCACATATGTGATACAAGTGCTCTACCACTGAGTCACAACTCAGCCCCCCAACAGCCTTTCTTTAGAAGCTATTATTCTCTCTGTCTCAAGGCTATGTCCCTAGCCCTTGACAAGGTTGGCACCTTCTCATCCTTGAGAACACTGTTTAAAAGTGACTTCTCATAAAGTCCTTACCACCCTCTTATCTAAAACTTGTTCTGACTCACCACCCATAAGCTTTATTTCAGGTGGCCACAGTGGCACATGACTGTAATCTCATTGACTTAGGACACCGAGGCACAAGGATTGCAATTTTGAAGCCAGCTTTGGTAACTTAATGAGACCCTGTGTCAAAATAAGAAATGAATGGGGCTGGAGATCTAGCTCAATGGTAAAGCACCTCTGGATTCAATCCTTGGTACCAAAACAGAAATATTAACAACTTACTTTCAGCAACTCTGTTTAACTTGTATCCTGGTTCAGATTTGTAACACTTTTTTTTTTAAATTTTTTTTTTTTTTTTTTTTTTTTTTTTTTCAGTGCTGGGGATTGAACCCAGGGCCTTGTGCTTGCGAGGCAGGCACTCTACCAACTGAGCTATATCCCCAGCCCTGTAACACTTTTTTATTCATGTGGTTGCTTATGATGTCCATTCTATACTGTAAACTCTCTGAGCAGACAATTGTATATGTTGAGTTCACTGTTCTAACTCTAGTGACTATACCAGTTTTTAGGCACATAGAAGGCACTCCCTAAATATTTTTTGACTTAAGAACACTTTAAATAAATGTAAGTGCTTGTGCATTAAATAAATAAAAGTGCTTGTACATTTTCTTTTTGACATCTGGACATGTTTCAAACTCCTTGCATAATTGCTGTCATTCTCTAAGATTCATTTATTTAGAAGTAATATAAAAAAATGCATGTGTACATGTTTTAAGAAACAATTCTTTAAATCTGTTTTTCTATGTTTTAAGTATGACCCTTTTTCTTTTGTAGAAGGTAAATTGAATGGAGGAAAACAAATTGGTGCTGGGGCTGAGAATAAAATTCGATATTTCTAGCACTGATCTTCTTACCTTATCAACTTTGTGCCTATATTAAATAGATGGTTCTTCATGGCCTGGAAAAATACATAAGAACTAAATATTGATAATGTCAGAGAAACTCCCACATGAGAAGACTTAGAACTGGTTCTAAAATAAAACCATTATCTTTGTCATTAGTTTTCAGCTTTTGATGGTCTCTTATAGCATCTAACATAGGTGAAAATTTATTTTTCTAAAGACTAGTGCCTTTTTTAATAGCGATAACATTGCAGATAATTAAAACAAGATATAATTGTCATGATATTTGTAATGTTTTTCCCTCTTAGATTGAGATCTTTGGGATTTGAATTTGAGTTCATTGGTTGAGAACAGAATTGGGAAGTCAATTATACATTTGTATATCCCTTTAATCACTAAATATCTGAGAACTGACTATGGTATTCCCAGTGAGTAAAATGGTGAATGTGATAAGAAACAGTTCATGCCTTCACAAAGTTAGTACACAGGTATTAGTGTTGTTGGTGGGTGCTTTAGTAATACATATGAGGGCTACTGTAATTGCTTGTGGTAGTTAATAAAGATATTTAAGGTGAAAGTTAAATACGTCCATAAGTTAACATCATGAGAAGCAGAGATAAAGAAGGATCCAGGGCCCTTTGGAAGAATTGAAGTATTTCACTATCCATTAACATATAATGTGAGGGGAGGAATTAACAGAAATGAAGTCTTGGAGAGGTGAACAGGTGCCAGATCTGGAAGGATCTACCCCGGGTTCTATCCCCAGCAACTGACAAAGGAAAAAAAATTACTAAAAATGTTAGAAATTTAGAGTTTTATTCTTTTCCTTTTGACCCTATTCCTCAGAAATAAACTGCTGTTAATTTTCACAGACTTCTAAGTATGTGCCAACATATTCCCAGTAGAGTATTTGCAAAAGAATACAGTACTAATTTGTTTTCATTTTACTTCTTTTGGTAGGATAATGATATACATTTTATTCTACACTAGGCTTTTTTACCTAATAGGGTATTAGCTCTTTCCAAAATTAAGACATACATATCTACCTTTTTTCTTTTCAATAGCTATATACTCACTGTTCCACAGCATAGGTATATTGGAGGTTAGCTATTCTCCAAGTCATGGGCATCTAAGTTGATTCTAGTTTCTCGTTATTAATAATAATACTTGGTAGATGGCCTCATCAGTATACTTGGGTCAGATCTTACTCATAATTTGGGTCTCAACTCATCACATGAGATTAATATGTATGGTCACATGTGCTTTTCAGAAACACATAGATTGCCTTTAAATAAATCCAGTGTGGTCAGGTTTTCTTCCAGTGTTGGATCAAATTCTCTTTCTCTAGTTGAGCACCAGGTGAAGTTGTTGTGTGTTCTGCAGTTACATTTTATGAAAAATACATATTTTTTTAAATACATATCTTTAACCAATAAAATTATGTTTCTTGAGAATCATGTACAGTAAGAGCCCTTGTGAACAGAGTCTGAGGGAGTAAAATTCATTTTTCTCATTGGGTGTAATGGTAAATGAGATTGGGCTGAACATTTTACTAATATTTTCTTTTTTTTTGCTACATATATTCACTGATATATATATATATATTATTATGACATTTTAGCAAGATTTTAATGATTTTTTGCCCTTTTGTTCATATTTTTATTGGTGCATTGTAATTATACATAATAGTGGTATTCATTTATTCCTATATGCACATAATTATATAATTTGGTCAGTATCATAATTTTCTATTTATAGATTGTTGAAAATGGGATTTGAGGAAGGTTCAAGGTATTATGCTTAATTTTTACTTAACTTTTGAAATAGTATAAGAATTCTTTAAAAATGGTGTATCATCCTGTACCTTTTGCAGTAGGTTGATCTGTGACTTTTATTTCTTAAATGAAATAGAGGATCACCTGCTAAGAATAAGGAAACACCAGAAGAACTGTACAGCACTGTTCAGTATTCTGGTGAATTAGGAGAGCACATATTTATAATGGTACTAGTTGTAACATTTTTTTTTTATCAGTACTCAGCAGCATAGATGATCAATTGTAAGATTTACACACAGTAGAGACTTTGGCTGAACAGTGATAGAAATTATAGATTATGAAATCTAAGCAGAGTAAAAAAGTAAAGACGGGAAGATGCAGAGAACCCTCCTAAGATGATGAAATCACAGAACAAATAAAATGAGAGTGAATGAATGATAGCTGGAAGGGAAATAAAGTGTCATTATATTTTACCGCAACTGCCTTGCTTATTTCTAAAATATGCAGGAAGTCTGAAAACATATAGCTGGTGACTAATTTATGGAAATGAGATTAGCTCTTTTATTGAAAAAGAGAGCTGAAGATGTAAACCTAAAGACATTAATTTCATTTTAATTTACTTGTTCAGTGGAAGGATTCAGTGTTGCCAAAGATGAACATTATAAAGAAAAATACATTAGGAATAAGTATTACAGATAAGTAGACAATGTTTTCTATGCATTTTTGGCAAATATAATACAAAGAACATGGGCTGGGGTTGTGACTCGGTGGTAGAGCCTGGCACATGTGGGGCACTGGGTTTAATCCTCAGCACCACATAAAAATAAATAAATAAAATAAAGGTACTGTGTCCATCTACAACTAAAAATATTTTAAAAAATAATAATGCAAAGAACATTTTCTCCCCGAACAAGATTTCCCATAGGCCCCAGCATTTTAGTATGTATTTCCTAAATACCCACAGTTTATCTAATCCTCAGGGTCCCTTTAAGTTTTGCCACTTGTCCTGAAATTATAGAGAAAGGATCAACTTCAAAATTATGCTAAATATTTTAGGAAAAGTTACTTTAAGACTTAAGTAAATATCACATTACTAATCAGACTTGTAATTTATTCAATTATACCTTATAAATTCTTCATTTACTTCTTTATTTGGTGGGTTATAATCTTTTGTATAATTTTGATATTCAGATTTGGTCAGTAGGAACCTTCCCTACAAGATAGCTTCTGTATTCTTTCTTTTTAAAAATTATTTTATTTATTTATGGATGTGGTGCTGAGGATTGAACCCAGTGCCTCACACATGCTAGACAAGCGCTCCACCACTGAACCACAACCCCATCCCTTCTGTATTCTTTTGACATATTCCTATCATTCATTGACCATTTCCTTATTTTCATGTTCTAGGCTCATATTGTTCTCTATTAGCTGCCTCAGCTCTAAAATTAGCCATTTCTCCAAGGATTCCTAGTTCCTTTTACTTGAGAATGGTATATGTCAGATGTGTTCATTGCTATTGGGTATTGCTCCCCATAGGTTCTGTTAGTGGATAGAGATAGTAATTATATTATTGCTATATTTATCTGTGTGTGTGTGTAAAAAGTCATGAGTTTACTTTGATATCTCTAATGCCTATTCATCACCACATGTTTCATTCTAGGTTTTTCCTTTTCCATTTTAAAATTCTTATACTGAAAAATTTGACCATAATTGTCCTCAATATGTTACCTATTCAATCACTCTGCCTGTATATAACTACTCTCCTATTGCTACTCTTCTTACTCTATTTGGGTCCCCACTCTGTACCAGACTACTTCCTTCATATGGATGCCATCCTCACCTTGTGCATGTTCCAACATATCATGCTGGATTTTACTTTCCATGCTTGGACTCGAACCACCTGTGCTGCCTTCCTCACTCTTTTCAGGATCAGACATACTACACTGTCCCTCCCCCATCCCTATGTATTTTTGTTTGTGAATTATGTCATACTGATCTCTTTTTTTTTTCATCATATAGATCTTAAACAAACTTTAGTGAGTTTGTGGGTTTTTTTTTGGTACCAGGAATTGAACCCAGGTGCACTTAACCACTTAGCCATGTTCCCAGCCATTTTTTATTTTTTATTTAGAGACAGGATCTTGCTAAGTTGCTGAGGCTGGCTTTGAACTTGCTATCCTCCTGCTTCAACCTTCCAAGTCACTGAGATTACAGGTGTGCACCCCCGTGCCCAGCACTTTGGTGAGTTTTGATAAATGCATTTACCTGTGGATATTCATCAGCCTAGTGTTATCTTCCATTAAATCCCTACCTTTCTCTGGGCAAACACTTCTGGTTCTTTCACCCGGGCTAACTTTTCCTATTTTTGAACTTTATATAATTGAAATAACAGATACGTCTTAATAATTGTGGCTTTAAAAAATGTTCTGAAATTAATAGATTTACTTTGTATTCTGATATTTTTTATTGAAGGAGGAAAACACATAATATAAAATTTACCCTGGTAACCATTTTTAAGTGTACAGATCTGTAGGGTTAATCATATTCACATTGGTATGCAACAGCAATGTTATATATTGCTTTAGAATTTTTTCATCTTGCAACACTGATATTGTATATCTGTCAAACTCCTAATTTCCACTTTTTCCCAGTCCCTGGCAACCACCTTTCCAATTTGTTTTCATGATTTTGACTACTCTAGATATTTCATATATGTGGAATCATATAGAACT
This sequence comes from Sciurus carolinensis, assembly GCF_902686445.1. Taxonomy (NCBI): domain Eukaryota; kingdom Metazoa; phylum Chordata; class Mammalia; order Rodentia; family Sciuridae; genus Sciurus; species Sciurus carolinensis. Next base: position 90,498,537 of record NC_062214.1, read on the forward strand.
TGTATGATCTTTTTGTACACTTTCCTGTGTATTTTAAGATTGTTTTAGCTATTTTGTGTTCTTTGCTTTTCCATGTTCTTTTTTCTTACATTATATGTGTGTGTATGAAAGATTATATACATATATTATATACATATATAAAATTATATACATATATATAAAGATTATTATAGCAGTTGCAAGAAGTGTTAGTTTCCTGGTTGCTATAACAAAATAGTCACAGATTTATTTTGCGGTTTCCATATATACTTTTTAATCAGTTTTTTAATCCCTCTAACCATACTATATTGATTTTGATAATTTAAATTCCTTAAATTTGTCTTTAAGGAAGACTGACATCACAACTTCTAATCCATGAACACACCTTCCAGTCCCTCCAATTACATAAATCTTTAATTTCTCTCAATGGTAGTTTATAATTTTGAGTATAAATGTTTTGTTTTGTTTGTTTTTACAATGCTAGGGATTAAACCCAGGGCCTCACACATGCTAGGCAAGCTTTGTACCCCTGAGCTACATCCCCAGTCCTATATGTGTTATATAAATAGATTCCCAAGTACTTTTAGTCTCTTGGGTGCTGTTTTTAGATGAAATTATTGCTATTTTTAATTTTTAGGAACAGTTTTAGGTTTACAGAAAAATTATGTCAAAAGAACAGAATTTCCATACTCTTACACTCTCTTTCCTTCTCTCTCTTTCTCTCTCTTTCTCTCTCTCTCTCTCTCTCTCTCCCCCCCTCTCTCTCTCTCACACACACACACACACACACTTACACACACTTTATTTTTCCCTATTAAAATATACCATCAGTGTGGTACATTTACTACAATTGATGAGCCAATTATCAATATAGAATAGTTAGACTGCCTGGAAAATCTGTGCTCCAACCATTCATCCCTGCATCCTTCTGTCCCCTTTCTGCCAGGCAACCGCTGATCTTTTTACTATCTCCATAGCTTTACCTTTTCCAGAATGTCATCAAGTTATAGTGCTTAGCCTTTTTATATTGACTTCTTTCAGTTTGCCATATACATTTAACTTTCTTCCATGTTTTTTGGTGACTTACTCATTCTTTTTTTTAAATTGCTAAATAATATTTTGTTGCATGGCTTTACCACAATTTGTTTATCTGTTGACCTATTAAAGTATCCTTGGTTTTGAGGCTTTTTTTGATAATTACAAGTAAGACTGCTATAAGCATTTATGTGCAGGTTTTTGTGGGAACATTAATTTTCAATTCATTTGGGTAAACTCCAAGGAGTGTGGTTATTGAATCATCTGTAAAAATTGTGTTTAATTTTATAAGATTGTTAAAATTCCTTCCAAAGTGATTGTACCATTTTGCATTCCCACCATTAATGAATGAAAGTTCCTGTTACTCTATATTCTTCTCTAAACATTTGGTGTTGTCATAGTATTTTGGATTTTCACCATTCTAATAGGTGTATAATAGTATCTCATTTATTTTAATTTGCAATTCCCTGGTGACATAGTATTGAACATCTTTTCATACACTTATTTGTCATCTGTTTATCAGTTGGTGAGATATCTAATTTACATCTTTTGTCCTTTTTTTTTTTAATTTGCAGAACAAGGGATTGCATCCAGGACCTTATGAATGCTAGGGGAGCACTCTACCACTCACTTCATCCCCAGCCCTTTTTATTTTTTGAGACAAGGTTTTACTAAATTGCCCAGGCTGAAATGCCCCTGCTTCAGCCTCCCAAATAGCTGAGATTACAGGTGTGTGCCTCCACGCTTGGCACTTTTATCATTTTTATCACCAGCAAGATATGACTTTTGATTTCAAAAAATATGTGGAGTTTCATACTTTAAAAAATATCTCATCTTTTCTTTAATTCAGGCATATCTAAATTAATGGGAACCACTAGAATTGAGGTTTCTTAAGGAACTTGCTGGTCTGATTCTAAAAATTCAAATATGGATTCATCACGGTGTGAAACATGTTTAATAAATAAGTTAGAAGTTATTGCCAAATGGTTATTCATTAGAAAAATAAATACATATACATACTTACTGCATTTATATAATTTCTCTACTTTTTTTTTTTTTTTTTTTTTTTTTTTTTTTGGTGCTGGGGATTAGAACCCAGGACTTTGTGCATTTGAGGCAAACACTCTACCAACTGAGCTATATTCCCAGCCCCTCTACTTTTTTAAAAGTGGAATAAAAAGGACTAGAAATAATATGAGATAGATAATAATGTTAAAAAATAAGCATAGTTCGTCTTTTGCTGCTGTCTTTGGAAACCATTTTTTAATGTTAAAGTATTGCTTAATTTTTACTTTGAGTATTAGTTGACCTCCTTCTTAAGCTGACTTTTTTACATGTTATCAACTAGTTACTGTAAATAAACTGTATAATATATGTAATATTCTTTGTGTGTGTGTGGTGCTGGCGATTGAACCCAGGGCCATGTGCATGTGAGGCAAGCACTCTACCAAGTGAGATATATCCCCAGCCCCCAAACCATATCATATTCTTGTGAAGTAGAAATCCTAACCCATCTTAATACTGAATTTAAGTGAATTAATATTAGCTTTTTGATAGATGAATTCTAGTTCTCTATTGTATAAATATTTGATTGTGTTGCTGAAATTTGTTTTGTTACTTGAAGAAGTCCAGCATAAGTATTACTTAATATTTATTGCGTACTACTTTAAGTATATGTAAGAAACTAAAGGTGATATTATAGTATCCCTAAGTTTAAAAACTTATAATCAAATTAGATATTAGAGTATGTATAATTATAATCTGATACATGGTGGGTGACAGATGACTGATAGAGGCAGTGGTGTTTCTAGTGTAAATGACAAATCGGTTGTAGAAGATGTCACCCAGGAGTTAAGCTTTGAGTCAAACCTTTAATGCAAATGGAAGAGTTAAGATGCCATTCTAGATATAAGACTAAAACATGTATTTATGTTGCAGTTTTTGTTTTTCTTGTACTGGGGATTGAACCCAGCACCTTATGCATACTAGACAAGTACTCTTTCACTGAGCTACATCCTTGGCCCTATGTAGTAGCTGTTTAAACAGAGGATTGAGATACAAGCTACAGAGTTTGTGATTGGGAACCAGAAATTCATTTTGAGCAGTGGGTGGTGATAAAGAAATAGGATTTTAAGTCAGGCTTGGTAGTGCAGGTCTGTAATCCCAGCTACTGGGTGTGTATTGTGGGTGTAGAGCTGAAGCAAAAGGGTCACAAGTTGAGACCAGTCAGGGTAACTCAGCAAGACGCTGTCTCAAAATAAAATAAAGCGTTGGAGATGTAGTTCAATTGTAGAGTGCTTGCCTAGCACATGTGAGGCCCTGGGTTCAATTCCCAGTATTGAGGAAGGAGGAGGGAGAGAGAGAAGGAAAAGAGGGGAAGGTTGAAGGAAAGAAGACTTTTTTAAAAAAAATTTTTGGTTGTAGATGGACACAATACCTTTATTTTACTTTATTTATTTTTATGTGGTGTTGAGAATCGAACCCAGTGCCTCACACATGCTAGGCAAGCACTCTACCACTGAGCCACAACCCCAGCCCCAGGATTTTAAAAAAGAATCATTAAGTTACTTTGGTTTCTTAAATGAGAGGTGCCTCATTAAGGTAGTATTGAATATTATTAATCTTTCATAATTATTAATTAGTGCTAATAATATCCCATGCATAGATTCAAAAATTATCACCTTAAATGAATTTTTGCCATGTTTGTGGGCGGTACAGTGATTTTTCTGTTCTACATACGGATGTTATGTCCCAAGCTGAATGAAATTTTTGGCATTTTAGAGGTCTTTCGTCCAGCATGTTCTGTATATTTCTTAATATATTCAGGTCTACCTGGACAGGAAGGGCTGTATGTGAGCACTACTGTTACATGAGTCTAAATGCAAAGGATGAAGTTAGTGAAAAGCATTATAAAAATCTGTTTAAAAGCAGTAAACAAATGAAAAACATGAAGAGGACTACACAATATAGTATAGTTATCAAATCTTAAGAAATGAGACTATTATACTAGTGATACTTTATGAGAATTTGGAAGTTAATCAAATACTCATAAATTGAATAGATAGGATAAGACATATCCTGTTTCCTCAGTTTATTACATAAGAATGTATAGGGTTGGGGTTATGACTCAGTGGTAGAGCACTTGCCTAGCACATGTGAGGCACTGGGTTCAATCCTCAGCACCACATAAAACTTAATAAATAAAACAAAGGTATTGCGTTCATCTACAAATAAGAAAAAAATTTTTTCCAAAAGAAAGTGTAGCTGCCAGTGTCTCATATAGACATACTCCCAAAATTGAGATGAGCCTATAAAGCATTTTAAGTTTTCTCTTTTCTTTCCAATATTGTTTGAGAGATTTGGATAAAAGACAAAGATAGTCAGAGTATATTGGATATAGTTGAACATAAGAGAAAGAATTGAGGAGAAATACAAATTTATAATATTGTTCATGTAGGAAATCTAGTAATTGCTAACCTTGTCTCAAAATAAAATGAGAGTAAAGCAGTAATTTTAACTACTATAATGAAGCAAGCAGATTATATTCTTGTATTATGTACCCACTTGTACAGTCAGCTCTTAGCTTTCTACCTGTGATTGTACTCTTAACATCTAGTGTCCTCAGAAATCTTATAGTCTAAATATTTTTCTCTGTTATATTCTGGTGATGGTAACCAAGTAATTGTTTTTTTTTTTTTTTTTTTGGTACCAGGGATTGAACCCAGGGGCACTTAATCACTGAGCTATATCCCCAGCCCTTTCTTATTTTTTTATTTAGAGACAGGGTCTTGCTATGTTGTTTAGGGCCGTACTAATTTCTGAGGCTGGCTTTGAACTTGCAGTCCTCCTGCCTTAACCTCCCAAGCCACTGGGATTACAGGCGTGTGCCACCGTGCTTGGCTAAGAGATTATTTTTAAATATGAAACATAAGCACGGGTTTAGCACATGAATGGTGACAATAAGAGTATTTTGTTTTCTTAAGGGCATTGAGTTGAGAAAACAGAATTGATTTTCCTCTTCTCACACCTTAATAATCAACATGGAAGACTTCTGTGATCCCAAAAGGTATAGGGATTTCTTCCCACCAGCAAGCAAGCAAGATTTCTGCAGCAGTGGACACTATCTAGCTGTCCTTGTCCTAATTCAATTCAATTCTGACACAGACAGGAGATAGTATCAGATCCCACAGGTTGAGAAAACAGTTGCCAAGATGGTCCCCTTCTCCCACCCTTCAGATGCCATTCCTCAACCTGTTTTATCTCTGCTTCTGAGTGACTGGCTATAAATAGGCCTTCCCACAACCCCTTCCTTGGGTCCATTCTATTAAGTGAGTCACAGAACTCAGGGAAAAGTATATACTGGTTTATTATAGAGAATAGTACAACGGATATGCAAGGAGAGATACATAGGATAAGTTATGGGTCAAGGGGTACAGGATTTCCCTGCTCTCTGTAGGTATGACACCTTTCAGGAATCTCCCAGTCTATAATTATGTTAATAGCTATCCAGAAGTTCTCCAAGTTTTGTCCTTTGTCTTCTTTATGAAGACTTCATTGTGTAGGCATGATTGAAGTGTGGACAACTGTGCAGAAATTTGATTGGATAAAAGCATATGATCTTATGTTAATAATTGACAGTGGGGAAACCCAGCAAGCCTGTCTGTTCAGATTCTTTTGCCTCTCTGTGCAGCATTCTTTCTTGCCAGATATGGGGCAGAGCCCTTTTTCAAATGAGGGTATTATGATCTTCTATGAAACAAGATTGGTCAGAAAATGTCTTTATGGTCAGCACCTCCACAGTAGGAGCAGGGGAACTGGCATTGGAGAATAGATATGCTCTGGGGTATTTATGGTAGGACCCAACTTCAGAATTGGCAAGAAGATAGGTTGTGGGAAGTTCTAAGAACTCACAGTGTAACTTGCCTTGGGGAAAAGAAATTCTAGTTTTTATGGCTTGCCTTGGGGAGAAAAAGGAGCAGGTAAAGGAAGGCAAAGGGAAGGTTATATTTTGTTTTCTGAGGCCTGCCTGTGAGGTCTAAAGCACCCTCACATTATTTTGATGTCTTAGGAAGTAACAAGAACTGCAGATATAGCTCGGTTGATAGAGTGCTTGCCTAGCATGCACAAGGCCTTGAGTTCAATCCCCGGCACCACCAAAAAAAAAAAAAAAAAAAAAAAAAAAAAGTCTTTTCAGGAAATAACAAGGGCTACTGGAGTAATGAACCAGAAACCATGGACAAAAACCAAAACATAATATTACAGATATTCACATGGATTATCAATTATAGCATCAGAATTATCTCATTGTAAACTTTTGTGTTAGATTCAGCTCAATTGGGAAACTGGGGAAATCTGGTAGGGATGAATGTTACGTTTAAGATTTTTTAGTTTCTTGGCTTTATTTTCTCTTTGAGGTTCTGTAATGGATTTCCTTTAGGAACTCTGTCATTGCATACTAAATCCACATCAAAACTAGACCAAAAGTTGAGCTTTCCAAAGCTCCAGTCTATAGCTACTTAGTACCAATCGGGTTGGGAAATACCTTCCTAGAAGTAGTATATGTTAAATGGTAACATTTTGAATTGCCTAAATGCTGCCAGTGCTTGATAAATGATGGAATAGGAAAGAGAGGCAGTGAGTGAGTAACCTCATTTCTGGTTAAATTCTAGATAAATTAAAAAGAAGAGAACTTGTAATTAAATTGTCCACATTTTATTTAACTTGGCCGTGACCTCATTAGATCTTTCTTTTAACCTGTGATGAGAAAGCCAACAAATACTTTGTATTTGGTCATAGGTACATTACTAGAAGAAACCATTTTATGGTAAAGGCTTGTGTGTTCCCTTAGTTTCCATAGTTTGCAGCCCACTGAGCTTATGTTAACACATGAATAACTTAATCCAGATGGTTAAACTGTTGGAGGATATGAAACCAAAACCTATTTCAGGAAGCTATCCATTTTGTTCATCTTTGGATAGGATCCATTCTAATTAGTAGTGACTTTCTCAGTTTGTTTTAAAATTTAATTTTTAACTGCATGTTTTCTTGATTTTTACCTAGGTTACAAAATGTCCTCCTATGCTTGAGACCTACAGACTACATGTCCTACAGGAACTAATCAATGGTTTTTCATCTCCTGGAGATACATTAGAAACATAAATATGGTGCCAAAAGAACTTCTTATATTTCTCTGACTACGGTTTATTTGGACATACTTTTATATTGAAGAGAGGTATACACACTGAGGCTACTCGTTATACAGAGACTTTGTCGTGTAGGATCATGGACCATCCTAGTAGGGAAAAGGATGAAAGACAACGGACAACTAAACCCATGGCACAAAGGAGTGCACACTGCTCTCGACCATCTGGCTCCTCGACATCCTCTGGGGTTCTTATGGTAGGACCCAACTTCAGGGTTGGCAAGAAGATAGGGTGTGGGAACTTCGGAGAGCTCAGATTAGGTAAGAAATCGGATCAGTGGCTTCCACTAACAACAATTGCTATAATAAGCTTGGTATGTTTCAAGACAACAGTTTATAGTTTTGTGGGAAGTTTCTCTTAAGTAGGTCCTGTCGGTATAAGAAATAAAGGATTCGTGAAGGGGACTATGGTCATTATGAGTCATAATTTTATTGTTCAAGGTCTATGTGTGATAGGCTTTAAATTTTTTCAATAATTCTGAGACTTTATGATATAAGTATAGATGCACCCAAGTTATCAATAAAATCCAGATTCTGATTTACATGGTTTAGATAGAGCCCTAAATTCTGCATTTTTAACAAATTCCCACCTAATGCAGATGCTGTTGGTTCTCGAATCACACTTTTAGAAGGTAGTAGGGCCTTGCTTTAGTTCAGACTCTACCATGAAAAGAGAAGAGTTAATTCTTCCTCAGTAATACCCAGACTTAGTCTGCAAGAATCTATATCCCATATAGAGAAGTTTTCCATTACAGAGTTTCTTAGAGTTCCCAACATTAAGATTGAGTTAGGACTCCAGGGAGAAATCATGCAATTTTATTTCCCAATCAAGTGTTAATCTGCGGGTGAAATAATAAAACAATGACAACAACCAGTTTGAAGATGAGATTGAGAAAAAGGTATATAGGGTATTTATATACATTTTAATGAGCCATCCTATGTGAGTGGACAAGAGAAAATAATGACCTTATGAATGGGCTCAGCTTGGAGAATGTAAAAAGTAGCCCCTTTTAGGCTTCATAGCTGTTGGGGCCCTACAAAGACTTATTTTAAGAAACTTTGACCCTTGGAGAAAAGGGAGAGAAGGAACACAAGATGACTATTGTTTGATGATGCCTCTGCTGCTTCTGATGAACTTGCAAAATATGGAAAAAATCTTACCTCTGATCTGCCTTAGAGAGTCTTAGGGAAACATTACTATACTAACCAGAGATCACTGGATACAAGAATTGAGTTTAGTGATACTGAGAATGTGTTTATTTTACTGGTGGAAAGCTTGCATTCTGGAATTTTAGGACCTTACTAGGATACTGAAAGGGTCTTTATATTTAGAGAGTTGTTCTTGTTCGAGTGAGCAAAGCCAAGCAGATGCTACTGAGGAGTAAGATGTGTAATTTCACACTGGTTGACTTCCTAGCAACTACTCAGTTGCTTTAGCAACTAGTTTCACAAATATTCATTTATGTAATGGACTGACTTTGTTTTACCACCACAGTAATACTTGCATTAAATAGGTTATGGCATAAATATCCACAAAGATACTGCTGAGAGGCAGTTCCTAATGCTTATCAATTTGTACATTCTTATATTGTCAGAAACTTTTAATTTCTGTGAAAGTGAAGAAAAACCTTGGGTAGTGAAACTGGGAATTTATTTAATCATTGAGATCTAGATTTGTATTACAAGTTTACATGGGAATGGAAAAATTCATTCAGTTAAAAGGATATATTTGTAACCCCTATGTATTTTGAAAGAAGAAGTCTTTATTTCCTCCAGTGAATCTAGATAATCTTTATTACTCACTTTGACTTGTCTTGTAATTAGTGGAAAGAACTTATTTTTCTTTGAAAGGGGTTTTATTTTTGTGTGCTTATGTTTTCATTAGTCCTGGGACCATATTTTCACAACATTATATCTAGCAGTACTTCTAATCAGCAGAAACCAGGAGAGGTAGTTTGAGGACCTTTTGGCATCTGCCCAACAGTAGAGTGGACTGTGAACCCCATTCCATCCATCATTCTCTTGCTCTGCTATGAGAAAGTAAATGATTGTGCAGACAACAGAAATAGTAGACTAGAAAATGCCAAACCCAAGCAGGTGCTGTGAGTCCTTCACCATGGCTCCACCTACGAAGGCCCTACTTCTCCAAACTCATTTCCTTTTTTTTTTTTTGGTACTCAGGATTAAACCCAAGGGCATTCAACCATTAAGCCACATCCCCAGTCCTTTTTATTTTTTATTTTGTGACAGGATCTCACCGAAGTTTCTTAGGGCTCCCCACTAAATTGCCAAAGCTGACTTTGAACTTATATTTCTCCTGCCTCAGACAAGTTGCTGGGATTACAGGCATTTGCCACCATGCCGGCTCCCTTCTTTTTCTAGACATATTGTCTCTACTGTCTCTCAGATAGCCAAGTGTATTCTTTTTAGTTGCTTCTGCCTGCAGATTTCTTTTCCTAAAATTACCTTCTCAAGGAAATCTGTGACTTTTTTCCTATTACTGTTTAAAGTGGCATGTATCTCCTGTAAGCACCCTCAGTACCATCAGACTGCTTTTTAAAATTCACACATTGATCAGTATTTGTAATCTTACTGTTTACCTTTTAATGGCCTCTTCCCACTTGAATATAAGCCTCTCAGGAGCAGGACTTCTCTATGTATTATTTACTGTTATTTGTGGAATAAATGCTAGCTAGAAAAGAGAAAATTAAAACATGGTTTTCTTTGTGTTCCAGGTATTTATGGGTGGTGGTAGATAGTGACCTTAGGGTTTTAGGTATACTCATGGCTTCCAGACAGAGAACCAAAAAAAAAAAAAAAAAAAAGTAATGTGCAGTACATTTTGGTTCTCTGCAAATCTGTTTGCCCCCTACCATTTAACAGTCGTTTTTTGAATATTTACTAAAACTAGACTTTGGGAAGCTTACAAATAATATAAGATGCAGTTTCTGTTGGGTGTGGTGATGCACACCTGTTAATCGAAGCAGTTTAGGAAGCTAAGGCAGGAGGATCATTGAGTTCAAAGCCAGCCTCAGCAAAAGCAAGGTGCTAAACAACTCAGTGAGACCCTGTCTCTAAATAAAATACAAGGGCTAGGAATGTGGCTCAGTGGCCGAGTACCCCTGAGTTCAATCCCCAGTACCAAAAAAAAAGATGTAGTTTCTTTCACTAAGGATACATGGTGTAGTAGTAGAGAGGGGGAAAAAACCAAACAAACAAAAAACAAATTATAATACAAAGTAAGAAGCATTATAATAGATTTTATGAAAACTACATTGACCCAGGTGCAGTGCTGCATTCCTGTAATCCCTGTGATTTAGGAGGCTGGGCCTGTAGGATTACAAATTTGAGGCTAGCCTCAGCCACTTAACTTGATCCTGTCTCAAAAAATAAAAAAGTTATGGGGATGTCCTCCATGGTAGAGCTCACTTTAATTCAGGACATCCCCAATACTAGGGAGTGGGGGAACACTGGCAGCAAAGGTTAATGAATGATTCACAGAGGAGGTATCATTTGATAATAGGACAGGTTTTCCACTGGTGGGCATAAGGAAGAAGGACTCTCTCTGACTGCGGGATGAACAAGCACTAAGTGTTTGGAAGGTACCCAGCATATTATCAGAGCAGCATCTAGTTATACATGATAGGGTCATAGGATGTGAAGTGCATGTTAGGCAAATTGGGACCAGATTGTGAAGTGTTTACATGATATTAAAACATTTGAACTTTCTCCTATAGACGGTGTGTTGGAATCATCAAGGGTTTTACAATAGAGGAGTGATATCTTGTTTTTATTCTAGAATGAAAGTAAATTCAGATAATAGTACAACTAGATCATATAGGAAAGAAGTTGATGCTTAAAAGATTTTGTTCTAATTGTGGTACTTACTGCATTGTATTTTCTCCTGTTTCTCAATTCTAAGATATGGTTGAGAGAGGCAACACTTTACTTTATTAATCTTTATATCTCCAACTCCTTTCACTGTGCGTGATATGTAGTGGGTGCTCAAAAAATGTTTGTTTGGCTGAATAGTCCAGGTCAGAAATGGCAGGGCCTTAGTTCTTAGCTTAGCTTTCAGAATGGCAATGACATGGACAAAGGAAAAGGTAAATATAAAATTTCAGGATACAATTTATTCACCAGTTATTATAGTGGACAGAGTCAAATGTGACTAAATTTGCCATCTTCGGGAGACAATATGATTGAAGAAACCTTTAATGGAGTTAGGAAATATGCATCTGGGATTGTGGTGGGGAAGGGCAGGTAAGGTAGAGTTTGTGAATATATTGACTTTGAAGAATGTGTGGCACATATGTAGCAATGTGTATCAGATTTATAAAGTTTGGATTTGACATAAGATTAAGAAACTATCACCATGTAGGTGTTGATGAATTCAGGATCATGGGTACTGAGATGATACTTTGTAGAACTTTTATGACTGGGAGAAAAAGGGATGCTGGAAGAGGAAATATTTGAAGAACAGGGAAGTTGATTGATTATTGCCTTTCTTTTACTTTTGTTTAAATATTTCTGAGATATTTCATTTATTTAACAGGAAAAAGAACACACAGAATTAATTACCTGCCTTTTTAAAAGTGAGCCACGTGTATTTTGTAATCAGAGAAAATAAGTAAACAAAGCCAAAGAGTTTCCTTTAAAGCACATTTTTAAAAGAATAACATGCCTGTTGCCAAAGAGTTAAATCCTACTTTAGAAGTATCTCCATAGATGATCACTTATGATTTAATTTTCCAGAATTTCAAAATGTATATTAGCATGTATTTTAGAAATGCAGTCAAATTGTGCTATAAACCTGCTTTTTTATCACTTCATACATAATGAACATCTTATTCCAACTTAAATGTGGATAATTCATTTTTGATATCTGTATATTCAATAATTGATTTAGCTAATCTCATTATACATATAAATTATTTTCCTTTTAAAAATATTCTAATAAAGACTGAATTGAGCATCCCTGATATTCTTAAGCTAAATCCTACTCTGGGGTACTTTGAGTCAAAGGATATGTATATTTGCAGTTTTGTTACACATAAACCAAAAAGCCTTGCATGTAATTTTAATAATCTTGATATTATCCTTGTGAAGTAGAATAGGGTTAGAGAATGTTTTTTGCTTACCTACAAGAAAATAGAGGCACAAAGAATTGACCCTCTTTGTTCTTTTCCATCTTTTATATCTGATTAATGATGTAAAAATACATTAAGCACAAAGTGGGTTTGAGGTGCACATCTGTAATCCCAGCTATTTAGGAGGCTGAAGGCCAGCCTCAGCAACTTCAAAAGACTCTCTCAAAATAATATTAAAAAGGGGACTGGGATGTAGTTCAGTACCTCTGGTTTCAATCCCCAATACTACAAAACAAAGCAAAAAAAAAAATTACCAATGAATATTATATAAAGCATTTGGTTTCATATTATATTCCACAAAGTCTTAGAACCTCTATTTCTCACACCAAGGGACTAGGAAAGGAAAAGTAACCATGTAGAACTCTCCATATTAAATCTAAAAATTTTCTGTACATTGAGTTTTCAGTAAGATTTTTTTCCTGAAAGGTGTGGTTCTGCTGTTTTAACTTTTATTTAAATTGTTCATTTTAAAGAATATAGGTTTAAGATAAAAGAAAATTTAATGGTGTTTCTTATAGACCTTGTAAAATCAAATGCTTTTCATTAATAGTTTCTTTGGAAATATTAACATTTTAAACAAAACTTCATCTTCCAAAAATTCAGCCAACCCACTAAATATAAACGGTACATTGTGCTGTTGCAATATGAAGTTTTATTTTAAATTTGCAAGTTTTTAGGTTCTGTGGATGGAACAAACTAAAACAAGTTTTCGAAGTCTTTTCCTTCCTTTCCTTTTCTTGAAGTCAGATTGTCTTTTTGAGTTTCATTTTCTTCCTCTGTAAAATAAAGATAGTAATATCTACCTTACAGATTTGTGGTAAAGATCTAAGTCAGATAATATATGTCCACTTAAGGCAGTGCTTGATACACAATTTGGATTTTATACATAATATGAAACTCTTCCAAAACTTCGGTTTTGGTTTTTTTTCCCCAACTTTGTATGAAGAAAATTTTCAGTCTTCCAAAAAAGTTAAAAGACTAGGATGTTGACTCTCCATCATACATTGTCACCTAGATTTTACCAGTTGTCAAAATTTTGCATGGTGACATGTATATGTATACATATGTATGTTAGATTATGTGTATATTTAAATTATAGAACTGACAAACATTTTTTCCCTAGTAAGGGAAGTCTTTTTTTAGGTTTCTAGTTTATAGGTGTGTGATAGATTGTATCATTTGTATTATTCCACAATATGTTGTGAAGAGATTCAATTTTAATTACAATTCCAGACAAAATGGATTTTAAATTTCTTATGAACATCAAATGTATATAAAATTCTTATTTCTAGTAGTATCATAGTTCAAGTTTCATATGGAATCATACTCCAGTTTAACTCCAACACAATTTGTTGGAGTTAAAATAGCTTTAAGAGATCGCAAAAAAGAGTGCTTTCTGCCAATAGTGTAGTTGATCAAAAACCAAGAGTAAAGAGTTTCAATCACATTTACTGAAAAGCAGTCTGCATCATGTTGTTGTGATAATTTTAGAAGTGTCACAGATATGATACTTTGAGGATTATATGTTGGCATCTTGGCTAGTTATCAGGAGAATTTAGTAGTAGAACTTCCATACTTGCTAAAACAATTCAGAATTGTTGAGCAGGACTATGAAACGGATGGTTATGGGCACCAAAAGTGTATTAAAAAAAGATGATAATGAGGTAAATTCAGAATCAGTATTTCCATGTGGTCAATCATATAACCTAAGGAGAAAACTGAACTTAAATTGTGTACTTTTCAAGAAAAAGTCAAAGCTCTTAACAAAGGAAGTGAAGTTCACTGCCAGCCATTGTAGTCTTTCAAAGACATTTAATGTGAGATTAATCCATTTTTTTTTCAAGCTGGGATTACTAAGGCAAGAAAGTGCCATAGATATATTTTTTTTAATGATTGATTTATTTGATTTTACTCTTAAATTATTCTTAATTTAAAATCTATAATACATAGATTTTAAAGTCCTCTACAGGCAAGTGGTTTGACTTTTAATCATGTTCTCTATCTTTATTATTTTCAACATTAGTTATTCTTTATTGATTTCTTCACACATGCCATCTATACTAACATACATACATTTGCCATGTTCTCCCAATATACATTGTCATATTTTTTATTACAATATTTTCTACATTTACAGTATTATGGCTCTGAGACTGTTTACAGCTGAGCCTTCAGAGCATAGTTGTATTTCCTTTTTAGTATGACACCATCCTTTCTTTCAAAAGAATTATGAACTATTCATATTTGATTTTTAAAAAATGCTTTTTCTTATTTATCTACATACCTTTCATTAATTCTTCCCCTAAAGTCTCCAAAAGAATTATAAAATTTCTATATCAGTAGGTAATCCATCATTTAGATTCCTTTTTTCTGCTATATATATCTCAGCTCGAAGTCAGTTACTATTTGTCTATTCACTTCTCATCTTCTAACATGTTGACATGTCTAATCTGTTTTTTCCTCACCTATTCTCTTTGTCCTTGTTTCTTTTGTCATTTCAGTGGGGGTTGGGGAAAAGAATAGAGCTTAATGCCTACATTTTATCTGTCATGCTAAAGTATATGTCTCTCTATATTATGCCTTTTCTCTTCACCAAGGCATTTATTTAGAACTTTTGTGATATTCTGGTAATGTGTAGAAATGTAAACTGAGTGATAATTAAGTTGATTTCTAGTTCTGACCATCTTTATCAAAGAGAATTAGTTAATCGATCATTGCCATCACTGGTGCTGAACAACAGAGTACTGATGGATCCTATACACAACGCCATACTTTGGATGTGGCAACAAATACTCTGCTTAACAGGATCAAAGATTCAACGTTATCTTAAATAAGCAATGAGTTGAAAGAAAGTCCTAACTGTGGTTCACAAACTACAGTTCAATGTTGTACTATTCACTTTTGGATCCGATAACTTGATAGCAACAGTTCACATGAAAAAAGATGACTGTAAATTTAATGAGAGACAAGAATGGTCCTGGGCTTCCAAAAAAGTTGTGGTAACTTTGACTGACTTAATAGATACATAAAGTTCAGATCAACTAAGTAACTTAAGTTTTAGACCTGTAAAAACCCTTAGTAGCCAGGCACAGTGGTGCACACCTGTAATCCCCGTGGCGTAGGAGACTGAGGCAGGAGGATCACAAGTTCAAAGCTAGCCTCAGCAAATCAGCGAGACCCTAGGCAACTCAGTGAAACCCTGTCTTTAATAAAATATGAAAAGGGGACTGGGGATGTGGCTCAGTGGTAAAATGCTTGCCTGGCATGCATGAGGCCCTGGGTCCAAATCCCCCAGAACCAAAAAAAAAGAACTGGGAATGTGACTCAGTGGTTGAGCGCCCCTAAATTCAATCCCTTGTCCCCCCACCAAAAACAAACAAAAAAACCCCTTAATATTGCCCAGTTCAGTCCAACTATTATAATTCTGAAGTTGAGATAAATTATAAATTAAATAACTTGGTTCAGGAAAAATAACCAGCTCACCACAGAATTGGAACTAGAACTCAGATCTGGCACATCCCAAACTCATTTCTGTTATACCACGTAGTCTTACCCCATTTACTGATGAAGCATGCAATTGAAAAACCACATGCTGAAGTGTAGTGTTTTTTAACATTAAAATAAATCTCATTACAAGCGTCATAATCATTGACATTTAATTAATTACCTATTACCAGAAAAAGATAAAATATAAAATGATCACTAATGACCTCACCTTTGAGTAACACTGTTTAGTTTCTGTTGTATACTACCCCAACCTTTATCTTTAGAGATTTTCCAGGAATTGAGGAGAAAAAGAATCAGTAAATTATTGCAAAGTACAAATTCTGAAATTTAGAGTAAACCAAGGTGAAGGATATTATAAACACTGCACTATGTTCAAATAAAGAACTACTTGTGGATTTCCATTAATACTTTGCCATTTACTCATTTAACAATTTATATTGAGCATCTGTGTTTTGGCATTTAGTTAGACCCTGAGGGTACAAAGATTATATGTAAGACATGGACCCTACTCTCATAGAGTTCACTATTTGGAGAATTACACATATAACTATCATGTAGTCTACTCAGAAAATAATTTCTTTATGTATACAAGGATGTAATGGTGACTTAGAAGGAGAGAGTGGTATTTCAACTAGAATTTGCAAATGCCAGAAAATCTGCACAAACATACTTGAGTTTAATCTTCAAGGCTGGTATTGAACACTAAAGAAAGAAGTCCAGGGTAAGGGGAAGAACATTCTAAGAGGGAAGGATCAGTACCATACAAAAACTTGGAAGTATGAAACACAAGAAAATGTAAAAAATGCCAGTGCTACTTGGAGTGCATATTGCTAAAATGTATGTAGTGTTCAGTGTGGAGAATTGGTTTTGGAAAATGAGGCTAGAGATGTGAGCAGAACCTGTTCTTGAGCAGCTGTGTTGGCCATAGTATAGATTTTGGACATTATTCTGTATGCCATGAGAAAACTTAGAAGGAATTACATGTTATCTTTTGGCCCCCTCACTCCCACTGAAAAAATAAATTAACTACAGTAATTTTACTCTCCCTACCCCCAAAAGGCAAATTTTATGTATTTTTTTAAAAATGTGAAGCAACCAGTTTATCCAGCGGTACTCATATCTAAAGAATAATGAGCACTCCTCCAGTTTGTTGGAATGGCAAAAAGCTGAGACAGTAATGCCTTGTGATTTAAGTGACTCTAAAAGTGTTTCTTTGGTTAAAGGGCTTTCCCGGGTAGTTTGGGCTAATATTGTATTGTAAAACTAGGAGTCAACATGTTAATACCTAGCAAATGAGGCTCTTTTTGAACTTGTGATGCTATTTTTTATACTTGTTAATCTTTTTTTTTATAATAAACATGAATTAACCTAAATGATGATTAAATAATTTAGATTTGAGCATCTAGATAACAGATTTAGAATAATTCCAATTCATGAAGCTTTTGGTGTTTTATTTTTGTTTGCTGATTTGGGCATTTCTGTTGGGGTGTAGACAGTATTATAACCTCATCACAAGAACTTTGGGTAAAGTCTTTGTTTTGTTGTGTGTGTATATTTATGTATGTATACTTTCATATAAACAAAATTGGAGATATTTTCTGGGTTCTGGTGTCACTTATTGTCTGGGTTCTGCTTTTTTATTTGCTAAATTCCTATGTTTCATTCTTATGCTTTTATTTATTTACATTTTCATTCATTCATTTATTCATTTGTAATACTGGGGATTTAACCGAGGATGCTTTACCACTTAGTTACAACCCTGTCCCTTTTTAATTTTTATTTTGAGATAGGGTCTCATTAAGTTCCCCAGGCTGACCACACACTTCCTCTTACCTCAGTCTTTAGGCCCATTTTTACAAATATAATGGCTTTTTTTCCCACCCCAGTATTGAGTATTGAACCCAGGGCCTTGCACATGTTGGGCAAGTGCTCTGCTACATCCCCAGCCCTATCACATTCTATTTCTTGATGTGGGTTACTAGAGCTATTAACCATAAACTTGGGTTTCCAGTTACATCTAGCTTTTAATTTTTATTTTTTTTATTTTTTAGTTGTAGATGGACACAGTGCCTTTATTTTGTTTATTTAGTTTTTTTTATGTGGTGCTGGGGATCAAACCCAGTGCTTCATGCCTACTCAACCACTGAGCCACAACCCCAGCCCCATCTAGCTTTATTATAAATAAATAGCACAATAAACATTTTCATGAAAATAGATTATTATCAGAAATATGCCTTTTTCTGTGACTTGGATAACTCAATTTTGGGTAGAAAATATATATTGGGCAGGAAATTTACATATCCATGACAAATATACTTTTCTACCTTTATTCTACCCTAAAATATTCATGTTTAAATGTAGTCAAGGCTAAATGTAGAATTTTGCATGAAAATTTATATAGAGCATAAGTTTGTAGTAACATAAATTAGAATTATAAATTACATTTGCTGAAATTTTTAGCTGTGTTATAGTAAAACTAAATATAGTAACGTTGTGTTAACAAGCTCCAGTTCTCTGGAACAAAACTGAGGACTAGGAAACAAACCAAAGCAATACTAAAAATAAAAAACCTCTTAGCAGCCAAAATAGATTGTTAAGATCTATGTTCTCCCAAGTTCCTGTTCTTTAGACTTTTAGTCTGGTACTTACAGCCTCTATGTTCTGTTCTTAATATACATTTCTAATAAGCTTATTCATTTTTCTTAGTCTTCTATAGACTAGAAAAACAGAAGGAAACGGATATTAATAATGCATCACTGACAGACTAATAACAGTAGAGAGTACAAATTACACAAAGGAGAACAGTGTAGGCAGAATAGCCTTACTTACCTGATTAGCCCCTTAGAGCATTACTCAAGTGGTGAAATATAAATTATTATTCATATTGACCAAATTTATCAAGAAAAAAAAAGTCATTATTTTCTTTCTGAAACTTGGAACTTTGGAAACATTTTTATTTTAAATGATATTCCTTTTTAATTCTCAATGAGGAGGTGTCACTTATTTGGAAAATTCACTTGTATAAAATAGCTTTAGTTGATATTGAGGTAATACTACTGAATCAAAAGACATAATACTTTGTGCTTCTGCAATACATATGAAATGATATATATCTAATCTAAAAATGAAATTAAAAAGTTATTTATAATAGTATCAAAAAGAATAAAATATTTAGGGCTGGGGTTGTGGCTCAGTGATAGAATGCTTGCCTCTACCCAGTGTTCATTTTCAGTGCCACATAAATAAGTAGAAAAAAAGTATTGTGTTCATCTACAACTAAAAAAATAAATTTAAAAAAGAATAAAATATTTAGGGAATAAATTTAACAAAATGAGTGTAAATTTTATGCTCTGAAAGCTGTAAAACATCTAAGAAATTAAAGAAGATTGAGGTTGAACCCTTACCTCATACTGTGTACAAAAATGAATGCAAAATAAGTCAGAGACTAAAAGTAAGAACTAGAACTATAAAAGTTTTAGGAGGAGGCATAAGTATAAATCTTATTGCCCTCACATCCAATCCATGACAGTGGATTCTTAGGTATGACACCAAAAGCCCAAGTAGTAGAAGAAAAATAGATATATTCAATTCATCAGAATTAAATAATTTTGTGTTAAGAAAAGAACCATCAGTTAAAATGTTCAGTGAGCTAAAAGAATATGTAAGGAATGAACTTAGAAGATACAGGAAGTGAAAGATCATTTCAATAGATGGAGATTCTGAAAAAGAACTAAACAGTAATCCTGGAAATGAAAGTTTCGATAAACCAAATTAAAAATTCATTGGAAAGCATCACCAGTAGATTAGACCACTTTAAATATAGATTCTCAGACTTTCAAGACAGTATATAAACTTGAAAATGAAGTTGATAATAAAGATGTTAAGGGACCATGACCAGAATATTCAAGAAATGTGGGATAACATTAAGAGACCAAATTTAAGATTCATTGGGGGTAGAAGGTTGCAAAGGAATGCACAATTTTGTCAGTGAAATAATAACAGAAAAATTTCCTAATCTTAGGAATGAGATGGGAATTCAAATACAAGCAGCATATAGAACCCCAAATAGGCAAGATGAGAAAAGATCCTCTCCAAGCACATTATAAAGAAAATGACTAATATACAGAATAAAGGACAGAATTTTATTTTATTTATTTATTTATTTATTTGTTTATTTATTTTATTTATTTATTTTTTTAACAGATCCTGCCTCTGGATTTATTTATACAAACAGCACAGGAGGACACCAGTCCCCATATATAGGGGCTTAGGGGTCACACCAGTCCTTCTGTCCTCACATTCACAGAGGTTTTTATTAAGGAGCCTTTGCAGGGACCTGGGCACCCTTGGGGGCGGGAGCCGGAGCTGATGCTGATACTGGAGCTGGAGTTGTAGCCAGGGTCTTGGCTTGGGCTTTGGCCTTTGGCCGACAGAGCCTGCGTTCCCTGGCCATGTGGGCACGAGCATGCTTCCCATGCTTGGGATGGGCAAGCAAGGCAAGGCGATCAAGTTTGCAGCTGGCACCCTTTGGCATCTTGGGCTTAACCTCCTTAGGCTTTACCAGGGCCTTGACAGCCTTAGCACGTGCACTCATGGCCTTGGCGTTGTTTGCCTGCATCTTTTTCAGGCCCTTCTTGTTGTGCTTCTTGGCAAAACGCATATTTCTCAAGAACTTGGGGTCTACCCCCTTAAGAGATTCATATCTCTGTGATCGGGGTTTCTTGATTCCATTTCTGTGCCATTTTCGGGATTGGTTGTACGTGGTATGGTTCTTGGACTTGGCCATGTCTGCACCGTAAGCCGCTGCTCCCAGAGCGGTTGAGACCCAAGGACAGAATTTTAAAAGCTGCAAAAGAAAAATGGCAGATCACATTTTCAACTGAGTTTTTTGAATACAGACTCTGAGAGCCAGGAGGGCTTACATTGATCAAGCTCTGAAAGAAAAGAGGTGTCAACCAAGACAATAATATCCAGCAAAACCATCCTTCAGAATTTAAGATGAAATAAAAACCTTTCATGAGAAGCAGAAACTAAAAGAATTTGTAAGCATTAAGCATTAGAAATAAAATTAAAATGGCAGGAAATAAAAGTCATCTCTGCATAATAACACTGACTGTAATGGTCTAAATTCTTCAATCAAGACATAGATTGACAGATTGATTTAAACACAAGACTCAACCATATGTTGTTTGCAAGAGATTCACCTTACAGACAAAAGCCTGAAGATGAAAGAATGGAAAAAGGTATACCATGCAAATGAAACTGAAAACAAAGCCAAAATTAATGAGAAGAGACAAAGGTCACTTCCTGCTGGTTAAGGGAATCATTCAACAAGAAGATATAGTGCTTGTAAATATTTATGCCCCAAACAATGGTGCTTGTATGTGCATAAAACAAACCCTTTTTCGTATAAATCAGATAGACGACAATATAGTAATACAGGGTGATTTCAATACCCTTCTCAGCCTTATATAGGTCATACAGACATAAACTAAGTACAGACTCTTCTGAACTGAAAAAATACCTAACAGAAGTCTGTAGAATATTTCATTCATTAACAGTGGAATTCACTTTCTTCTTAGAAGCACATGGAATTTTCTCTCAAATAGGTCATATTTTAAGGGCACAAAGCAAATTCTAGCTAATAATAAAAATAAGATAATTCCTTACATCCTATTAGAACATAATGAAATGAAATCAGAAATCAATGACAAGATAAAAAACAAACCATTCCAACACCTGGAGATTAAAGAAACACTTCTGGATTATAGAAGTAATCAGAGAAATAAACATTCTCAGAAATAAATTAAAATAGAGATACAACATATCAAAAATCTCTGGGACAGCAGAAAGACAATTCTAAAAGGAATGTTTATAGCACTGAGTTCCTATGTTAAAAAAATAGAAAGATACCAAAGAGTATAATGTTACACCTCCAGGTACTGAGGAGCAGGGACCGATACCCAAATTAGTAGAAGGAAGGAAATAAGATCATAGCTGAAGTTAATGAAATTGAGAATAAAAAAAATACAAAGAATCAGCGAAACAGAGTTGGTTCTTTGAAAAGATACAAGATTGATAAAAACCTAGCCAAACTAACCAAAAGAAAGATAAGACCCAAATCAACAAAACTAGAGATAAAAGAAAGAGATATAACTACAGATACTTTTGAAATCCAGAGGATCATTGGAAATTATTTTGGAAATGTACCTCCAATAAGCTAGTATATCTTGAAGATATTGACAGATTCCTAGAGCAATAAGACCTACCCAAATTGAACCATGAAGATAAATGAAAACTTAAACAGACCAATATCAAGCAATGAAATTGAAACAGCTGTTAAAAAGTTTTCCATGGGGCTGGGGTTGTGGCTCAGTGGTTGAGTGCTTACCTAGCATGTGTGAGGCACTGGGTTTGATTCTCAGCACCACATATAAATAAATGAATAAAATAAAGGTTCATCAACATCTTCAAAAAAATTTTTTCCAGTGACAAAAAACTCAGGATCACATGAATTCTCAGCTAAATTCTACCAGAACTTTATAGAAGAACTAATGTCAGTCCTCCTCAAATTATTCCATGAAATAGAAAAGAAGGGAATACTGTCAAATTCATTCTTTGAAGCCATTATCACCCTGATCCCAAAACCAAAGACACATCAAAGATAGAAAACTTCAGACCAATAATCCTGATGAACATAGATGCAAAAATCCTTAATAAAACGTTGGCAAACTGCATTCAATAACATTTTCATCCCAGGGATGCAAGGTTGGTTCAACACAGAAATTAATACATATAATTCATATAAATAGGGTTAAGGAGAAGAATCACATGATTATCTCAATAGATGCAGAAACAGCATTTGACAAAATCCAGCACCCCTTCATGTTTAGAACACAAGAGAAACTAGGAATAGAAGGAATTTATCTCAACATTGTGAAGGCTGTATATGATGAACCCAAAGTCAACATTATACTCAATGGAGAAAAACTGAGAGCATTTCCTTTAAAAACAGGAATAAGATAAGGATGTCCACTCTCATCATCCCTATTGAACATGGTCCTTGAAACTCACAGCCAGAACAATCAAGCAAGAGAAAGAAATTAAAGAAATACAAATAGAAAAAGATGAAGTTAAATTATCTGTTTGATCATAATATGACCCTGTATTTAGAAGACCCTGAAAATTCCACCAGAAGAATTCTAGAGCTAATAAATTTAGTAATGCAGCAGGATACAAGATCAAAATATATGAATTAATTGCTGTTCTGTATTTTAATGGTGAATCTGCTGAAAAAGAAATTAGGAAAACTATCCCATTTAAAATAACCTAAAAAAAAAAAAAAAAAACTTAGGAGGTAAAAGACTTCTATAATGAAGACTATAGAACACTGTAGATAGAAATTGAAGAAGACCTTGGAAGAAGGAAAGACTTCCCATGTCCTTGAATGGGCAGAATTAATATTATCAAAATAGCCAGCTGGGTGTGGTGGCACATACCTATAATCCCAACAACTCAGGAAGCTGAGGCAGGAGGACCTAGGAGTTCAAGGCCAGCCTCAGCAACTTAGGCCCTACGCAACTCAGTGAGACTGTCTTGAAATAAAACAGAAAAGGGCTGGGGATGTGACTCAGTGGTTAAGCGCCCGTAGGATCAATCCCCTGTCCAAAAAAAAAAAAAAAAAAAAGCCAGAATAACCAAAGCAATCCTAAGCAAGAAGGTGAATTTCACCTTCATATCTATCTATAATGGACTAATTAAAAAAAAAAAAAAACAACTATAAAGAAATGGGAAAAGACCAGTAGAATAGAGGAAAGGGAACAAGGGGAGGTAGGAGAGGAGGAAGAAAAGAGTACTGGGGATTGACTTGGAGCAAATTATATTCCATGCTTATGTAATTATGTCAAAATGAATGTATAACTATAATGCATTAATAAAAATATTTAAAAAATAAAGAACCATCAAGTCTCTTTAGTCTTGGCAGCAGAAGCAAGACAAGAAAGGGAATTTCATCGTTTGGAAAGCATCGTGATAAAGTGCACACATTGTGCTACTACTGTGACTAAGCCTACCACCTTCAGAAGTTGACCTGTGGCAAATTTTGGTGCCCTGCCAAGCACAGGAGAAAGTACAACTGGAATGCCAAGACTAAAAGACAAAATTACCTTGACTTGTCAAATGAAGTGCCTAAAAATTGCATACCACAGATTCAGGAATGGATTCTGAAACAACACTTAAACCCAAGAGGCAGCTGTTGCAATATCTAGCTAGTCTACGAGTTTCAGTGAGTAGCCACCCAATAAATGTTCTGGTTTTTAAAAATGTGAAAAATAAATAAATAAATAAATTCAAATTAAAAAATAAAAATGGCCGGCGCATAGTGGCACATGCCTTTAATCACAGCAACTCAGGAGACTGAGGCAGAGGATCACAAGTTTGAGGCCATCCTCAACAATTTAGCAAGATGATGTCTCAAGATAAAATAATAAAAAGGGAACAAAAACTCACACTTCAAATCATATGTCTAGTAAGGTACCAATTTTTAGAATATATGAAGAACTCTTCTTACAAGTCAACGACAAAAAGACAACACAATTAAATATATGGGCACAGGATCTGATAGACATTTCTCTAGACAGTAGACATCCTTTTTAGCAAGGAAAGAATAGCCCATAAGCACATGAAAAGATGTTCAACATCATTATTCATTGGGGAAATACAAATCAAAACCATAATTATCACTTTATACCCACAAGGATGGTTAGAATCAGGAAATAAGAGTTTGCTGAGGAGGATGTGTGGAAATCAGACTTATCATACACTGCTGTTGGCAATGTCAAATGCTAAAACCACTTTGAAAAGCAGCTGGGCATTTCGTTAGAAAGTGAAAACAACCTGAATGTCTGTTATATTCCCTAGTGTGCAAGGTTCCTCCCCTAGTTCCTCATTGGCTGAGTACAATGTGGTGTACAGTCTTTCTGAACATCCCTTAGGTTTTACTGTCTCCTATGGGGTTATTTAAAGAATGTACCTTTAATTTAATTGTCTCCACCTCACTTTGTTCTCTTGTGATGGGAAAGCCTTCTTGGGATGAGTGCACATATGCAGTTTATCTTTGTTGGTCCGGCTGCTCCTTTCCCCTCACCTCCTATTTGTCAAGGAATCTGTTGTGAATCTGGCACACTCGGGTGTTAAGTGCTGGTAACCACCCATTTGTTCTGTTTCTCTTTTGGCTGTTTTCTTTTTACATTCCCAGTATTTTTACATTTAAAGTTAAATACCTAATTTTGAAAATGGACCACCTTTCTATTTTTCACAAAAACTAAAACAGAGATTTGTCTTTTGTTTTTTTTCCCATGTGGTCTTTGTCTGATTGTTTTTTTTTTTTTTTTTTGATGATGCAAAGGATAAAACTAAGGACCATGAACATGCTAGGCAAGTGCTTTATCCACAGCCTACAAATTTTTAAGCTAATCTAACAAAGGCAATTCTTGACTAGGTCTCTTTTTTTTTTTAAGGTGGTGCTCCTTTACAGAATCCATGACTGAATCTGTGGTATATAGTGATATAACATCTGGAATTTGTTTGAAAATAACTCATTTGTTAAATGTAGTCGAGATAATATGTGGGGATAATATCTTTGAAATTTTGAACAATAACATTTTTAAGAAATATAATCTTCAGTATTTTTGTGTTGCAGTGTCATGCCTTGTGGAGCAACTCGTTGTGTTTCCCCCCTACTGCTTTAATGTAGAAAGTGTTACACATTTGCTTTGTAAAAAATACACCTTTAGGACTGGGGATAAAGCTCAGTTGATAGAGTGCTTGCCTCACATGCTAAAGCCCTGTGTTCAATCCCCAGCACCACTAATTAATAATGATAATAATAATAATATGCCTT
Organism: Sciurus carolinensis; assembly: GCF_902686445.1. Taxonomy (NCBI): domain Eukaryota; kingdom Metazoa; phylum Chordata; class Mammalia; order Rodentia; family Sciuridae; genus Sciurus; species Sciurus carolinensis. Next base: position 90,524,311 of record NC_062214.1, read on the forward strand.
TAAAAAGTAGTGCACCGACCTAGCCTCTTGAAAGTGGGATGTGACTCCTCCTTCTTTAACCCTATTCATAGATGACATCTACCTCCTTCCTTTTTTTTTAATTGTAAACAAATGGGATACATGTTGTTTCTGTTTGTACATGGAGTAAAGGCATACCATTTGTGTAATCATAAATTTACATAGGGTAATGTTGTTTGATTCATTCAGTTATTTTTTTCCTCCCCCCCACCTCCTTCCTTTTCTTTGGCACCTGCCTCCCTTCACTCATTCCAACCCAGCCTCACTCCAGATGTTCAGTAGTTAGAATGTTGTTAACCAACAAATTGATCAGAATGTCATGTTTAATACTTTAAGAAAGTCATAGGAGCTACTCTAATCACTATCCTAAGCTTTTCATCTCAAAATGAAATAATTGAAACTGCTCTTCTGTTTTTTACTGATGGCATTTATTCTTTTTTTGACCATGGGTCACACTAAAGAATAAATATTATATTGTGTTCCAGTATGTACCCATACTTGTATATATCTGAAATAAAAATTTCCTGAAATAATCCTTTCCCTTAAATGTGACATATTCGCATACATCTTTTTTTTCTTCAAAGAATATGTTGGTTGAGATGTTCTTTAAAATAAGTATTTGGGCTGGAGCTGTAGCTCAGTGGAAGCACTGGGTTTGATCCTCAGCACCACATGAAAAACAAATGAATAAACAAAGATACTGTATCTATCTACAACTAAAAATTTTTTAAATTAAAAAAGTAAATATTCAGGTATATATTTACCTCATATCCCATTAATGGAAAATAATCTGCAGTTTAAAAATATTTTGACATTGTCTATTTTGTTAACAGTAAACATGCTGTATGCTACCACCAGTGCTATGATAAACTGCTTGGTAGGTAATTCCTTAATATCTTGGCAAAGGAAGAAATATTGTCCTTGCTGTTAACTGTATAGTATTTTTGTATAGTATATTATAGTATTAAGATAGTAAAAATGGAAAAGTTCTTTTTTTTCTTGTTGTGCTACGTATTATCTTTTGTGTGTGTTGGAAGTGTACTGGAGATTGAACCCAGGTGGACTTTGCCACTGAGCTAAGACCCTCAATCCTTTTTATTTTTTATCTTGAGATGCTGAGTCTGGCCTCAAACTTGTGATCCTTCTGCCTCAGGCTCCTGAGTTGCTGGGATTATAGGCTTGCACCACCACTCCTAGCCCTTGCATTACCTTCTGTTTTTTTTAGGGTTAGATGAACACAATACCTTTATTTTATTTATTTGTTTTTATGTGGTGCTGGGGATGGAACCCAGTGCCTCACACTTGCTAGACAAGCACTCTACCACTGAGCCACAACCCCAACCCCAATTATTTCTCTCTTTTGGTGGTGCTGGGGATTAGAACCCAGGGCTTTATGCATGTGAGGCAAGCACTCTACCAACTGAGCTATATCTCCAGCTTGTGTTATCTTCTTATACCTAATCATACTTCACCTTTAAAGAGATGCCCCCAGGATAGAAGAGATAATGGGTCAACCTATCCTCTTTGCCCTAAGTAGACCTAGTAACTAATCTGAGGTATGTAGAAGTGGTTACTTGTTTTAACTGCTTATTGCCACAAGTTCATTTGGCTAGATTCCCCTCTACCCAAGTTCTAAGTAGTAATCTGTACATGTACTACTTTCACTTTAGGGCAAGAAAATGTGACAGCTGGAGATCTAACTAAACTGGGAACCCAAGGCTGTATGTTCCTTTATCATTGTGGCTCTGAGAACTGAGATCTGCTTGTTCTTTGAAATAATGCTGTGTCTGATGGAGCTTACGGTAAATGTCTCTGTAGGTGACTTACTGAAACAGGAAGTCTTCATTGAGATGGTTTTATGGGCATTATCACATCCAAGGCTGCTGCTTCAAAAGGGCTGAGTTTATATATAAAGCTCCCAAACTACTATGTAATGAAGTTTCTTTTCCATTAACAATAAAAGAACCCATAGCAGGAAGTGAGCTTGGGAAGCATTGTGAATTTGTGCAAACTAAAAGCTTTGAGTGCTTGGGATTATGCCAGCTCATCGATGGTATTTTCTTGTCCATTAAACTGCTTGCCTTTCTCACAGTTATTGATATATTTTGATTTTTTTTTTTTTAGCTGAAGCAGTTATTCATTTTAAATAGGTAGAATTTTAACCCTCCATCTTTGTAATTAAATTCTTTCAGAGCAAAACTTCTGAGTACTGTATATCATGGAGTATAGCAGTTTGAGTGACTGCCCAGACTACTTTGTGGCTACATTTTATGTTTTTTGTTTTTGTTTTTGTTTTCTTTTTTGTACTGGGGATGTAACCCAGGGGTGCTGTACCACCGCACAACATCCCCACAACACTTTTTAGTTTTTATTTTAAGACAGGGTCTGACTGACTTGCTGATTCAGCCTCCCAAGTAGCTGGGATTACCGCCATGCTCCACTCGGCCTGACTTAACTTGTTCAGTTTTGTTTTGTTTTTTGTTTTTTTTTTAAGTTATTTTTGTAGTTGTAATTGGACAGAATGCCTTTATTTTATTTGTTATGTGGTGCTAAGGATCATACCCAGTGCCTCACATGTGCTAGGCAAGCACTCTGCCACTGAGCCACAACTCCAGCCCAAATTCGTTCGGTTTTAATAATGTATTTGTCCCCTGACAGAATAATTCATTAGAGCAGTGCTTAGCTGAGGAGAATCATTGAGTCACCTCCAGTGCCTCACAGGAATTTAGGATAATAAGAGGGTAATGTGTATTCAGTTCTTTCAATACTCTTAAGAAAATAAGTGAACACAAGCAACCTAGGATTTTGTGATTTATGAGCTACCATGTTTGGTGTTACGTGGGTTGCCTCATTATGTTTTGTCTTCTTTTGGGTTGGAGGGGTAACTCAGTGGCAGAGTACTTGTCTAGTATGTGGGTTTGAGCCCCAGCCCTGCAAAAAAATTTTTCAAATATTATATTCTTTCATATAGATAGGAAAGTTGAGCTGGGAGACATTTCATAATTTGTCTATCAATTTTCAGTTTAGAGAAAACAGAGTAGAATGATCATTGCTAATTCCTCTGACTTTTTAATTAAGAACATCTTTTTAAAATTAAAAAAAATTTGTTCTAAATAGTTATACATGACACTAGAATAATGCATTTATGCATTTTGATAAATCATACATAAATGAAATATAATTTCTCATTTTTCTTATTATATACATATTATATACCTTTGATTTCTTTCTTCTGTCTCATTGTTCTGGCTAGAGTTTCAAGGACAATATTGAATAAAAGTGGTGAAAGAGGGCATCCTTGTCTTATTCCAGTTTTTAGAGGGAATGCTTTCAACTTTTCTGTTTAGAATTATGTTGGCCTTGGGTTTAGCATATATGACTTTTATGATGTTCTGGTATGTTCCTACTATCCCTAGTTTTTCTAGTGTTTTGAACATGAAGGGGTACTGTATTTTGTCAAATACTTTTTCTGCATCTATTGAGATGATCATATGATTCTTGTTTTTAAGTCTATTAATATGATGAATTACATTTATTGATTACCATATGTTGAACCAGCCCTGTATCCCTGGGATGAACCCCACTTGATCTGAGTGCACTATCTTTTAATATTTTTTTATATGCGATTTGCCAGAATTTTATTGAGAGTTTTTGCATCTATGTTCATCAGGGATATTGGTCTGAAGTTTTCTTTCCTTGATGTGTCTTTGTCTGGTTTAGGTATCAGGGTGATATTAGCTTCATAGAATGAGTTTGAAAGGAAGAACATTTTTGACCCTTCTGTTTTCCTTATCCTTCCCATTTAAGTGTAATTTCAAGGTGGTTAGTTTTTCAAAATGGGATATAAATCCTATTTATTATAGTCCTTCTCTTCCATAAATTCTTACCTCATACCTGAAATAACAACAGAAGTAATAAAAATTAGGTTTATCTAGCACTTTGCAGTTGACAAAATACTTGCCTGTATTTTATCTCACATAATCCTTAGAACCACTCTGTGAGGTAGTTGTTATTCTTTAAATGTTCTGCTATAAAAATATCCTATTTGTCATCTTTCTAATTATTCCCTTCTCATTTATTAGGGGGCCAGATTAATAATTTCAAAATATAATTCTCACCATTTACTTTTTCTCTTAGCATAAGACTTGGTGATTTCACAGTAAGGTGAAGAATGAAGTTAAAATTTGTGTATTTACATTTAGGATGATCTCAAATCTAATTCTAATCTACCCTTTTTATTGCCCTTTAAAAAATATTTTTAGGGCTGGGGAGATAGCTCAGCTGGTAGAGTGCTTGCCTAAGGCCCTGAGTTCGATCCCTAGTACAGCAAAAAAAAAAAAAAGAAAGAAAGAAAAAGAATTTTTTAGCTGTAAATGGACACAATACCTTTATTTTATTTATTTATTTTTTATATGGTGCTCAAGATTGAACCCAGTGCCTCACACATGCTAGTCAAGTGCTCTGCCCCCGAGCTACAGCCCCAGCTCATTTATTGCCCTTTTTATATCAAATCAATTTTGTTTATTTCAGTACTTAGTATTTGTCATATTATGTTTGTTGCTAGGGATAAAAAGATGAGGTAAACATTCTTGTCCTCAGGAAATGCACTGCCTAATGGAAATAAAACTGTTTACATAACTAGTTATAACATATGTGAATATGTATGGAAGTGAGTACTGACTTGGTCTTGTAAAACATTGAAAAATGTATTTAGAAAAAGAATTAAAAAAAAAAAAAAAGCATAGGCATCGTAGTGCACGCATGTAATCCCACTGACTTTTGGAAGCTCAGGCAAGAGGATTACTAATTCAAAACCAGCCTCTGCATTTTAGTGAGACCCTGTCTCAAAATAAAAAGGACTGGGAATGCAGCTCTGTGGTAAAGTCCCCTAGATTCAAACCCCAGTACCCAAAACAATTAAAAAGCATTAAATCACAAGGAACCAAAAAATGGGAAGAGAAGAACATAAAAACAGACTGAGAAATGTTAACAAAATTTTGGAAGCTACAAAGCTGGTATGGAAACAGTAAGTGACTTAGCATCCTACAGAATGAGGATCATAAAATAGTCATAAATATAAAGCTGAGTATCATAAAATATACTGAATAGGCTCAGGGATTGAAGACACTAGGAACTTCAGAAAGATTGGGTACAGAAGGGGCTAAAAACAGGAAGCGTAGTTGACAATTAAATGCTCTGTGAAAAAGTGACTGTCTTGCTGAACACAGGAGAAATAAGAAAAAGGTAACACATAGAATGGCAGTTCCCCCAAAGACTTTATATGGAATAAACAGATCCATAAGTGCCTGGGATTTCTTAGACTTCTGGTAATTTTTTTTTCTACAAAAGAGATCTGTGCATAATTTTTATAATGTTTGTTTTGATTTTATATAAAAGACTTTTCCCAACTCTACAAGTACAAATAAGGATTTAAGAATAATATGTCTCATTTGTTATAGCTTGTTACACAGATGCCCTGGAATACCTCCATGTACTTGTTTCTGCATACCTCAGAGTAAGAAGCTTACATTTACTGGGCACAGTGACACACATCTGTAATCCCAGCAACTCAGGAGACTGAGGCAGGAGGATCACAAGTTCAAGACCAGAATGAGCAACTAGAGAAACCCTGTCTCAAAATAAAAACTTTTTTTTTTTTTTTTTTTTCTGTTACCGGGGATTGAACCCAGGGGCACTCAACCATTGAGCCACATCCCCAGCACTATTTTGTATTTTATTTAGAGACAGGATCTCACTGAGTTGCTTAGCATCTCACCATTGCTGAGGCTAGCTTTGAACTCACAATCCTCCTGTCTCAGCCTCTGGAGCTGCTGGGATTACACGTGTGCGCCACTGCACCCAGCTTCAAAATAAAAACTTTTTTTTAAAAAGGGCTGGGACCAGGCCTGGTGGCACATGCCTGTAATCCCAGGCTGAGTCAGGAGGATCAAAAGTTTGAGGTCAGTCTTTTGTTTGTTTGTTTTTTTGCAGTGCTGGGGATTGAACCCAGGGCCTTGGCAAGCACTCTGCCAACTGAGCTATATCCCCAGCCCCTGAGGTCAGTCTTAGCAACTCATCAAGGCCCTAAGCAACTGAGCAACATCCTGTCTCAAAATAAAATGGTCCGGGGGTGTGGCTCAGTGGTTAAGCACCCCTAGGTTCAATCCCCAGTACAAATAAATATATAAATAAAAAGGGCTGGGATGTAGTAGTTCAGTGTAGAGTGCCTCTGTGTTCAAGACCTGGTAAGGCAAAAAAAAAAAAAAAAAAAAATGCAGCAGCAGCAAATGACCTTCAGTGTTATTCACAACTGGTAGTGATCTTTCCTGTTCTGCGTTTCACTATTTCTTCCCACAAATTGTACTCTGATGATATGGATCCACTCATAGTACATCAAGTTCTGCATTTTCTATTGTGTCTCCATGTCATGGTTCAAATTGTTTTTGTTTTTTTAATAGAAAATGCCTTTTATTCTTTCCTCTGTTCATTCTTCAAGAAGCACTTGAAGTGGCACCTACACCTACAGGTGTTATCCTCCCTTATCCAAGTTCTTCTGTTGACGTTTTCATCTTTTTTTGATACTTATCATGTGATTTATTTGACAAACTTTCAAGCCATCATATGCAAGACTGTGTGAATAACTAGAGTACAGTCTGTCTCCAAAGGGTGATAACTGAGTGTGCTCATCTTAAATGCCTGGTGTCTACATATCATGGGTGTTAAATCATTCATAAACTTGCCCCTACCTCTGGTCATTTATTTTTCTAGTTAATTTTTTACACTACCTCATAAGTTGTTATGAACAATTATAAATCTGATTAGGTCACCACCCTACCCTAAAACTTTTCATTTTAAATTTGAAAATAACATTGAGGGCTTTCCCAGTGTGACTTCAACCTTACTTTTCTAGTCTCCTCTGCTGCTGTGTCCATTGTTGCCCCTTCCCCTCTTACTCATGATCAAGACCATCCACCATCTCAGTGTATACCATCTCCATTCTCATTTTTATTTGTTTGTGCCATTTTTCACTCTCTGAGATTTCATTTCTCATTCTTCAACTGTTAAAATCTTGCTCATTCTTTAAGGAGTTGTGGGGGAGGGTGGAGAAAGGAAAGAATTTCCTTCCTGAGACTTTACTGGCTCTCCAACCCTCTATAATTAGTAATTGCCTCTTCTTCTTGCTCATAGATTAGAAGGCAAGTTTATTCCTCTTCACATCAGTTCACCCTTAAATATTGTGTCTGTTGAATTGAAAATCTGTTACTTTAAAGCATATATATTTTAAATATTAAGAATTCTCTAACACTTACAGGGATGCTGTATTCTGAATAAGTGAAGTGTAGACTTTTGTGCCCATACTTCTCTACTCCCCTGTAATTCTTATTGCTTCAACGAGGCTAGGGAGGGGTAGAAGGTCAATAATTCAGAAAGATGGCTGAACATGTTTATAATTTAAACCTGTATAACCTGACCTTTTCCTTTTAGCATTTATATGATTCAACTCTTTGGTAAAATTGGTTTTAAGTTACAGTAACAGGGCAGGAAGGACTTTTCTGAAAAATCTTTCTGCAGTCTCTGTCTCATGTGGAATAAATCCTAGACTAAAGTGAAGTTTCAGTCTGCCTGACATTTGACTTTTACTACCTTTGCTCTTCCTCTCTTAGTTCTTACTATCATTTTCACAATTTCATAAAATATATTTTAAAAATTGTGTTTGATAGGAGCATGAACCAGAAATACAAAATAACTCTTAGAAACTTCCTGCAATTAGTGTACAGAGAGGGAAAATACCTATTTTTTCCTTGTCCCTCCTTTAAAAATGAAGTTATTCATCTTATAGTGGCTTTTTAGGTCTTTAGAAATTTGTGGGTTCCCTTTGTTATATTATTTGCAGGCATAATTACTTCTAAGTTAGTGTATTCTTCAGTACATAGAGGTACTCAGCAACCTGATAGCAGTATTAAAAGTATAATGAGGGCTGGGCTCAGCTGGTAGAGTGCTTGCCTTGCAAGCACAAGGCCCTGAGTTCGATCCCCAGTACCACCCAAAAAAAAAAAAAAAAAAAAAAAAAAAAAAGTATAATGATATATTGTAAAGGACTTTCTGTTGTCTAGAGATTGGTAAATGAGAACAAGTATTACAAGCAGCTTTTTGTTCCCAAAATGAACGGTTTTGATTTTCTTTATCATAAAAACAATGTGTATTAAATAAAACCCAGGAAATGCTGAGGAACAGTAAGTTAAATACATTAATGTACATCTTTTTATATCCTTTTCTGTACATATCTATTCCACTGTGTTTATATAAAAATAACAAGAATTGTGTGTATTATTTAAAACATAGTCATACTATACATACCAATTATTTAAACAAGATTTTGAATGTGATATGCAGAACATGGTCTTAAGCACTATAGAATATTGAGACAATAGGACTAGAAGTAGGACTGGGGAGATATGCTCAGTTGGTAGAATACTTGCCTGTCAAGCACAAGGCCCTGGGTTCAATCCCTAGCATCGCAAAAGGGAAAAAAGAAAAAAAAAAAAAAAAAAAAAAAAAAAAGTAGGGAAGTAGAAAGGAAAAATTGTTACTTCAGAAAGAACTTCAAGATATTTAAGTGTTGTCTAGGTGAAGTATGTTTCATGTATATAGTTAAAGATACAAAGCTAGAGTTCTGGTGAACCATCAAAACAGCTTTGAGAACCATCTCCTTAAAAAAATAGATAAATTTCCAAAAAGGAAATAATTGGTTTTATTTCACACTATCCTTTATTCCATGTAAAGTTGCCACTAAGTGCCAGGACAAGAAATAAATAAATAATTCCTTTTTGTCAGTTTGAAGAATGAGGGTTTAGCTTATTGTGTGAAGGGTTTAAAGTTTTATATTTGATATTCTGGCATTTCTTCTTTATTTGCCTCATGGCTTCATAGTTGGGAAATGAGAGATGGTGAGGGAGAGGGAGAAAAAAGTGGGGGAGATTAGTTGGTTTTTCTTAAAAGCAATTCTCATGTGCAGCTTAAAATTTCAGATTCTTAAGCTGATTTTGTTCTATTCTTGCTGGATCTCATTATCTCTGTTTAGTTTTTCAGTTATAAATCATGTTTCATGTATGTGAACAGCATTGAGGATGTGACTTTTCTCATGACCCTGTGAGCTTTGGCTTTCCCAGAAGAAATGTCACTAAACATATACATTCTGCTTTTCCCTTAGGTAAAAATCTCTACACCAATGAATATGTAGCAATCAAACTGGTGAGTAGAATGTTTGTAGTCTTTCTACTATCACTGCTAAAATCTTTTTACTGGAAATAGTTGTAAGGACTCACTAAAATACTTGCTGGTTTCTTTCCTTGCATATGATCCCCACATAGTCATCTTTCTTCAATTACAGCTTTACAGTGATGAATCACTGTATACTGTATAACACTGTATACTTAGATTCTCCTAACTATAGTGCTATCAATGATTAATCAAAATTGGTTGATTAAAAAGTTACTGAAAGAACTGGGCATGGTGATACATTCCTGTAATCCTAGATTCTCAGGAGGCTGAGGCAGGAGAATTATAAGTTTGAGGACAGCCTCAGCTATTTAGGGGAGACCTTGTCTCAAAATTTAAAGATAACTGGAGATATAGTTTAGTAGTAGAGCACTTCTGGGTTTACTACCCGGTACAAAAAAAAAAAAAAAAGAAAGAAAGAAAGAAAGAAAAGATGGAAGAGCTAGTAATTCTGTGAACTCTGTACATTTCACAGTGGTGTCTTAAAATGATAAAAATCATTTGAAATTTTGTGTTTTTTTTCATGAGCTGATCTATTTTTTTAATGTAAGGTATTCATTAGTATACTTGTATAAAAAAAAAACAAATCTGATCTTTAATCATGCCTTTTTAAAAAGCTTTCAAGCATAAATAATATACCATGTGGCCAAATTGGAAGCAAAGTTGACCCCAAAGCATTTTTTTTGTCATATGATTAATTTGTATGACTAGTTTCTATGGAACTGTGTAAATGTTCGTCCTTCTAGTCAAAATACTAGAAAGTTTCCCAGGTTTACAGGTACCTTCGGGCTTTATTAGTTGCCAGTCAGAATATTTTAAAGGTTGGAGGAACTATCTTGTAATACTTGAGTGCTGTTCTTTTCTAATGAATTACAGTTAATTACAGTCACATATGCTCTGTGTGGTCTCTTCTTTGATTCAACTTGTCAGTTTTTGGAGGAATTAGAATTTTTTTTTTTGGTTGTTTTTTTTTTTGGCTGCTGGGTATCGATCCCAGGACTTTTGCTTACAAGGATTGTTTTATGATGGTTAGGAGATTGGTTTCTCTACAAAGGGATGGACAGGGAGCAGGGCTTAGATCAGGTCAATTTGTAGGGGACCCAGTATTTTGCATTTTGTTTGGTTTTTAGATTTCTTGTTGGGGAGATGTGGGCAGGAAGAGTGGTGATGCATGTAGCAATGCAGGTCAGATATCCTCTCCAATTGAATATTAAAGAAAATTAATCATGTTTTCTTATTTACAGAAATTTGTTGTATAAAAGTGTTCTCTAGTACATCTGTCTTTTTTGGTTTTACTATAGAATAATCATGGGGATAATCTTTGATTATCTGGGATTACTGACAGGAAGAAGTCCTTGAAACACTTTAAAATTTTGTTTTTTTATTTGTATACTTGTTATTATCCCTTTATCAAGACTTCTTTTGAGGCTTTTTGTTAGGAATAGTTCTATCTAGATTTCTACTAGTACGGATCATACTACTTGATTAGTATAGATAAGCTTACATAGCATGTTACTGACATAATCGACCATTCAATTTCACTTTCCTTTTATTACTCTTTTATTCTGTTTTACATGACCAATAATTAAAGCTAAAAATAGGGGTTGAGGGCATAGCTCAGTGGTAGAGTGCATGCTTAGCATGTGTGAGGTCCTGATTTCAATCCTCAGAATAAAAAATAAATAAACAAATAATACAAAAGAAAACCTTAACTACAAATAAAATTTATATCATCTAGTATGGTATATCTCAGTAGTACTGCATTTCTCTTTCAAATAAGTCTTAAATGGAGACATTTAAGAGTTTAACAGTCTTGTCTATGAGCTTCCTCTCTTGCTGTTGTGCTTATTCTCCAAGGGAGATATGAGGATAGTAATTAGCTTCTTTCATTTTAACAGGAAATTTTGCCTTAAGCATCACACTCCTATAAGGTAGCCATCTGCTGTGAGTCTAGGATTTCAGGCAGGCATGTGTGTTCCAGAATAGCCATGATTCTGGCAAATGGCCAGCTCTCTGGAAATGTAACCAACATCTGGCACAGAAATGTAGGGAAGCCCTCCTACTGCTGTTTTGGTTTGTTTGGATCTTCATTGTGAGCTCTTGTTTCTTCATTTCTTAAGAACTTTTAAAAATATACAAATGTACAAAGTAAACAAAATAATGTAATGAATCCCTCCTTTAACCATTCATTATCCAGATTTCTAGGGTAAAAGAATAAAGTAAAATTCTCTTCATGTTGCTAATCTTGCTATCTTTTCTGAGCTTTGGACTGATGTTTGCAAGACTTCTGGAAGCCCCACTTAACTGAACAGACTACAACCATATGATGAAGAGGTTTGCTGAAGTTCCTCAGACTGTGATTAAAAAAAATTTTAAAAAGCCCCTAATGTCTAAACATATGTGGCGTGGATGCCCACTTTTAGTCCTAGAACTCTGATTTAGCTTCTTTCATTTACTTAGTTACCCAAGATCAGATTGAATGTTTCCTATTAAAGTTTCTAGTACAAAATTCATTAAGTTTAAGGAAACATCTGTGGTTTTAAAATTTAAATTATGGTTTGTCAGCATCTAAAGGGTATTTCTCCAGAAAGAACTATTCTTTTCCTGGTGTTTTATCAACCTCTAGTTCCATGTTGACTTACCTTCATTCACTCTTTTTGTTTGGTTCCTTACAAGTTTATCATTAGTGATTTTTGCCAGTGGACAAATTCTGTAACAGGCTTCTTTGATGGTGATATAGTTGAAGATCTTCAACCAAATGAAGAGTCTCACAAGTGGTCTCTCTTTATCTGAAGAGATAAATGAATAAGAAAGTTACTACCTTATTATTAGAATTACATACTTTTATTTTGACTCTGAGAATGTTGAGAAACTTGAAGTTCACCTCAAAGATTGTTGATTTTACACTCAACAGAGAATATATGTTCTTTTCTACCTGCCTATATTGACTTAGGTAAAACCTTCCTAAAATCAGAGGGATAAATTTTATGACTTCAAGAAAACTTCTGAATTCTGTGATTGATGGATTCTGTGTCTTAAGAAAAGTGCAGAAAACTTCAGGTGGTTTCAGGAAAGAGCCTTTAAGATTATCAAATAATTAAAAAATATGACCAATGAGGAAAGATTAAAGAAATTGAAATTACTTTGCTTGAAGAAAGACAGATTAGGAAATGATATGGTAGTTTTGTTATTTGAAGATAGTTATTATAGTAGTCACAAGTTATCCAGGAACTATTTTATCTTATTACCAAGGATGCGAGAGGAACAGGGATGTTTCAATAATAAGATTTGAACTAAATACCAAGGTCTTCCAAACTATGAAACTTGTTAAACACCAGCATGAATTATCCAGGAACACGGTGGAATCTAACTTCCTTGGAGTCTGGACAATTAGCACAAATAACAAATCAAAGGGAAACAGTGTTTTCAACAAATGGTGCTGGTAAAACTTAATATGCACATGCAGTGAAGTTGGATCCTTACCTTACATCATATACAAAAATTAACTCCTGCTGGAACAAAAATCTAAATGTAAGATTTAAAATTATAAAACTCTTAGCAGAAAACAGGGAAAATGTTCTATGATGTTAGATTAGGCAGTGACTTCTTAGATAATACACCAAAATCACAAGCAATGAAAGAAAAAATAGATAAATTCAACAAAATTGAATTTAAAAATTTAATAATATTTAAAATTTATGTACATCCAGGTACACTGTTAACTGTGAGAATGCCTTCATACCCATCAAATGTGCAAAAAATATTTTGAAATTATTAAGGGACAATATCCATAATGTACCATTTTAACCATTTTTAAGTGTACAGTTCTGCATTGTTGTTCAACCATCACCACCATACATCTCCAGAACTTTCTAATCTTCCCCAATTGCAACTTTGGGCCCCATAAACACTACTCCCTGGTCCCTCCTATTCCTCATCCTGATAATAACTCTACTTTCTATGAATTTGACTATCCTCGACACTTCATGTAAGTGAAATCATACTGTGTGTGTCCTTTGTGACTGACTTATTTCACTTAGCACAGTGTCTTCAACATTCATCCATGTTGTAGCATGTAGCATGTGTCAGAATGTCCTTCCTGTTAAAGTCTGAATGATAATTTCTATTATGTATATATACCACATTTTATCCATGCATCCATTGATGAACTCTTGGGTTGCTCACAACTGAGCTATTGTGAATAATGTTGTTAAAAATATGGGTATAGAGATATCTATTTGAATCCCTACTTCCAATTCTTTGGAGTATATATACCCAGAAGAGGAATTGCTAAGTCATAGTAATTCTGTGTTGAATTTTTTGAAGAATCATCATACCATTTTCTGTAGAAGCTTTACTATCTTACAGTCTCACTAGCAAAGCACCAGGGATCCAATTTCTTTTTTTCTTTTTTTTTTTCTTTTCTTTTTGCGGTGCTGGGGATCGAACCCAGGGCCTTATGCTTGCAAGGCAAGCACTCTACCAACTGAGCTATCTCCCCAGCCCCCAATTTCTTTACAACATTTGACAGCACTTATTTTCTGTTTTTTATGACAGCCATCCTAACAGGTGTGTTGATGTTGAGTTTTTAAAGGAGAGATCATGTTAAGTTTTTCATGATTTTTGCCAGAATACAAAAAGGACAGGAAACTCTATCTGTTAGGGATGTTTGATTGCATTATTAGAAGTTTGCCTGGTGTACTGTCAGTCAGAATAATTAACTATCCAGTTCTTGAAATTTGGTATAGAGCAAAATGTGGTTGTCTGCTTGTTTTATCTCTGGATTTTTTTGTTTTTTTGTTTCTTTGTTTGTTTTTGTACTGGTTATTGAACCCAGAGGTGCTTTACCACTGAACCATATCCCCAGCCCTTTTTGTTTTTTATTTTGAGACATGGTCTTGCTAAGTTGCTGAGGTTAGTCTCAAACTTGAGATCCTCCTGCCTCAGCCTTCTGAGTTGCTGGGATTGCAGGCGTGCACCACTATACCCAGCTCTCGGGTATTTCCAATACTCCCATTTTTGGAAACTTGAATATCACCTTATTTAAGATTATGTATTCAAATTATAGTCTTTAATTCTCATAAATGTAAAAAGAAATATATGTAAGGATGTTTCTAACAACATTGTTCATAGTATTTAAAGCCAGAATCAGTGTATATACACACATACACACATGGGAATACTTTAACCATTAAAAATATTAGAAACCTTTACTTACTGCTATGGAAAGATGTCATCATCATCATCATCACGTTCAATTAGAAAGATTACTGAACAGCAAACATACTATGATTTCCTTTATATAAAATCCTGTTTGTGAATCTATTTATATATATCTACATATAAATACATAGATAAAGAAATACTTGAGAGGGCTGGGGTTATAGCTCAGTGATAGAGCACTTGCCTAGCATGTGTGAGGCACAAGGTTCAATTCTCAGCACATAAATAAGTAAAATAAAGGTCCATTGACAACTGAAAATATATTCAGAATAATAGAGATATTTACCACCCTAGATGCTGGCTTTTTTTTTTTTATTTTTTATTTTTTATTTTTTTTATTGTAAACAAATGGGATACATGTTGTTTCTCTGTTTGTACATAGAGTAAAGGCATACCATTTGTGTAATCATAAATTTACATAGGGTGATGTGGTTGATTCATTCTGTTATTTTTCCCCTTCCCCCCACCCCTCCCATCCCTCTTTTCCCTCTATACAGTCCTTCCTTCCCCCATTCTTGCCCCCCTCCCTAACCCTCACTCTAACCCTAAAACTAACCCCTCCCATGTCCCATTTTGTATCATCATCCACTTATCAGCGAGATCATTCTTCCTTTGGTTTTTTGAGATTGGTTTATCTCACTGGATTTTTATTTTTTATTTTTATTTTTTTAAAGATTTGTCATCTGGTTTCATGGGAGAATACATTTCAGGAAAGTATTTCATGCTGAAAGAACTGTCCCTGAATGATGGTTCATGCAGAGTCTATTTTTATTTGACTATTCGTGGAAGGGGTTGAGTGTAATCTAGCTCATCTTCTTTTAGCTGTACTTTCAAAGACAAAGTGTGGTAGGAAAAGGCTGTCATATGTGAATATCATCTCTAAAACATTAAGTGACCTCAGCCCTTGTTTACTCCAAAAATCTAGGAATAGAAAAATTCTATTTGTCTAAATCTGATCACAATTTTTTTTTTCTTTCTTTCTTTTTTTTTTTTTTTTTTTTTGGGTTTCAGGAACCAATAAAATCACGTGCTCCACAGCTTCATTTAGAGTACAGGTTTTATAAACAGCTCGGCAGTGCAGGTAAGTTCAAGTTTGTTTGTTTCTTCCACATAACTTAGTGATATATGTAATTTTTCTTTTTTTGGTCTCGTTTGCCCTTTGTTTCAGACCATATATGTCCCTTGCTCACTGGATAGGTGAGCCACTCTTTTTAGAATCAAAGTGATGTTGTATCATTATAAGTAAAAATTTGTGTCAAAGGCATATGAGGACCAAAATAGTGCAGTCATTGTTTTTACTCTCTAGTGTTTTATCTGTCATTATTCGTCAGATCAGCCATTGATTTGTAAAATATTTAGGTATCTTGATAAGGGAAATTTCTTAAAAACAAAAAAAACCATTCCATTCAGTGAATTAATCAATTTATAAAATGAATGTATGAAATTCTTTGAGAGAAATGATTGATTATGCATCTAAATAGTAGCTATTTCTGTGGTGACCAGAACCCAAGACTTTAAATTCCTAAAATAGGTTATTTTGTGTTGACGTGTGGGGTATGACTTCTTACCATTCTAAATGATTGCTTTTGCTTTCTGAACCTCCATTTCACCTTGATCATATGAACTGGGAATTGACCTGAGTATTGTAATCGTGTGAAGATAGAACGAAAATGGTAGCACTAGATGATAGTGGCCATGGTTCAGGTTGAAGTCTTTCCTCATTGTCTGCCTTTCCTTGTTTAATCTTTACTCCTTCCTTTTCATCAACTCTCTTCTCTACTGAGCAATCACATTTCAAACTTTGTTTGCTGATTGTAGCTTCACTATCAAAATTTCAAGGGCTGGGGCTGGGGCTGGGGCTTAGCGGTGGTACTGGGTTTGATCCTCAGCACCACATAAAAATAAAATAAAGATATTGTCCATCTACAACTAAAAATATTTTTAAAAATAAAATAATTTTGAGACCTGATGATTTACTATGAAGTTAATCAGAAAAGAAAACAAAGAGGGTTTTGAGACCCTTGATACTGAGAACAGGCATCTTGATTTTCATATTAGCTCTTGTTTTTCCTATTTTTATTTACTGTAAAAGCCAAATTATGAAATCTTAAAGGATATTTTAAAAGAAATGATATGCATATTCTTACCACCCTAACCCAGCTACATCTCATTTGAATGTTTCTCTCCTTTCCATGTGTAGAAATATTTCATAGTTAATCTCAGTTCACATGTGACACATGTTCTGTCACTTATTATAGCATTTGTCATGGTACTCCATGGTATTAATTTTTCTTGTCATTACATAAGAGTCTGTCAACTTCATAAATCATAATTTTGGCACCCATTTTCTGTTTTTAGACATTCAGATTATTTTATTTTGAGAAATAATTTTCCCATATTGATTTCTAATACTGAAGTAATATAACTCAAACTTTTATGTGTTCTTTCATTTAGACCCCATATAATATGATGATGATTTTCAAATACTTAAACATTTTTGAAATGAAGATTAGAATTATTCCAAATGATTGCTTTTTCTATTTCTATGAAGAATGTCATTGGGATTTTAATAGAATTTTTTTAGTTATTTTTAATAAAAAAATATATAATATGTATACACACACATACACACATACATTTGTATATATTTATGGAATACGACATGTTGTTTTGACTTTTGTGTACATTGTGGAAGGGCTAAATCAAGCTACCTAACATGCATTACCTATGAAGGGATGATTATGTCATTCTAGGATATTGATTATTTAAATTAAAGGCACTTGAAAGATGATCACTCTGATCTTCCTGGTGTTTCTTAAAAGCAGAAGAAATGCCCATATAAAGATACAACATCCTTATCCTCAAGAAAGAGAAGTCAAGACCAAGAGGATTCATAGATCTGGGTTTTTTTTTTTTTCTTTCTCCTTCCCATCCCCATGACCCTACCCTTCCCCTCTCTCCCCTCTGCATAATCCAAAATTCATTCTTCTGTACCCACCCCCAACTATGGATCAGCATCCACTTATCAGGGAAAACATTTGGCCTTTGTTTTTTTGGGATTGGTTTATTTCACTTATCTTGATAATCTCCAGCTCCATCCATTTACCTGCAAGTGCCATAATTTCATTCTTCTGTAAGACTGAGTAATATTCCATTGTGCATATATACTACATTTTCTTAATCTATTCTGTTGAAGGGCAGCTAGGTTGGTTCCATAGTTTAGCTATTGTGAATTGAGCTGCACTGATGTGACTGCATCACTGTAGTATGCTGATTTTAAGTTCTTTGGGTATAAACTGAGGAGTGGGATAGCTGGGTTAAATGGTGGTTCTGTTCCAAGTTTTCTTAGGAATTTCCATATTGCTTTCTAAAGTAGTTGCACCAATCTGTAGTCCCACCAACAGTATATAAGTGTACCTGTTCCCCCATATCCTTGTCAACACTTATTATTGCTTGTATTCTGGATTACTGTCATTCTGACTGGAGTGAGATGAAATCTTAGTTTTAATTTGTATTTCTCTAATTGCAAGAGATGATGAACATTTTTTCATATATTTGTTGATCAACTGTATTTCTTCTTCGGTGAAGTGTCAGTTCAATTTCTTAGCCCATTTATTGATTGGGTTATTTGTTTTTTGGATGTTAAGTTTTTTGAGTTCTTTATATATCCTGGAGATTAGTGCTCTATCTGATGTGCATGTGGTAAAGATTTTTTTTCCATTCTGTAGGCTCTCTCTTCATGATATTGATTATTTTTCTTTCCTGAGAAGAAGCTTTTTGAATCCATCCTATTTATTGATTCTTAATTTTACTTCTTGCGCTTTAGGAGTCTTGTTAAGGAATCCAGGTCCTAACCCGACATGATGAAGATTTGGGCCTACCTTTTCATCTATTAGGCACAGGGTCTCTGTTCTAGTGCCTAAGTCTTTGATCCACTTTGAGTTGATTTTTGTGCAGGGTGAGAGCTAGAGGTTTAGTTTCATTTTTTGCTGCATATGGATTTCCAGTTTTTCCAGCACCAATTGTTGAATAGGCCATCTTTTCTCCAATGTATACTTTTGGCATTTTTGTGTAGTATGAGATAACCGTATTTATGTGGGTTTGTCTCTGTGTCTTTTATTTTGTACCATTGGTCTACGTGTCTCTTTTGGTGGCAGTACCATGCTGTTTTTGTTACTATTGCTCTGTAGTATAGTTTAAGATCTGGTATTGTGATGCCTCCTGCTTTACTAAGGATTGCCTTGACTATTCTGGGTCTCTTATTTTTCCAATTGAATTTTATGATTGATTTTTCTGTTTCTATGAAGAATGTCATTGGAATTTTAATAGGAATTGCATTGAATCTGTATAACACTTTGGATAGTATGGCCATTTTGACAATATTAATTCTGCCTTTCCAAGAGCATGGGAGATCTTTCCATCTTCTAAGATCTTCTTCAATTTCTTTCTTTAGTATTCTGTAGTTTTCATTGTAGAGGTCTTTCACCTCTTTTGTTAGATTGATTCCCAAGTTTGTTTTTGTTTTGTTTTTGTTTTGAGGCTATTGTGAATGGGGTAGTTTTCCTAATTTCTCTTGCAGTGGATTCATTGGTTGGATTCATTGCTTATGTATAGAAACGCATTTGATTTATGGGTATTGATTTTATATCCTGCTGCTTTTGCTGAATTCATTTATGAGTTCTAGAAGTTTTCTGGTGGAATTTTTTGGATCTTCTAAATATAAAATCATGTTGTTGGCAAATAGTGATAGTTTGAGTTCTTCTTTTCCTATTTGTATCCCTTTAATTTCTTTCTTCTGTTTGATTGCTCTGGCTAGACTTTCTAGGACTATGTTGAGTAGAAGTGGGAATGCTTTCAATTTTTCTCCATTTAGAACAATGTTATCCTTGGGTTTAGCATATCATGAAATTCATTTGGAAAAATAAGAGACCCAGAATACCCAAAGCAATCCTTAGGAAGAAAAGTGAAGCAGGAGGCATTATAGACAGACCTTACACTATATTACAGAGCCATAGTAACAAAATCAGCATGGTATTAGCACCAAAACAGATACATAGACCAGTGGTCCAGAATAGAAGACACAGAGACAAACCCACATTAATACAGGTATCTCATACTAGACAAAGGGGCCAAAAATATTCATTGGAGAAAAGATAGTGTATTCAACAAATGGCGCTGGAAAAACTAGAAATTCATATGTAACAAAATGAAATTAAACCCCTATCTGTCACCCTGCATAACACTCAACTAAAGTGGATCAAAGACTGGGCACTAGAACAGAGACCCTGTGCCTAATAGAAGAAAAAGTAGGTCCACATCTTCACCATATAGGCTTAGGATCTGACTTTCTTAAAGGACTCCTAACGCACAAAAAGTAAAATAAAAAATCAATAAATCGGCTGGATTCAAATTAAAAGGCTTTTCCTCAGCAAAAGAAACAATAACATGAAGAGAAAACCTACAGATTGAGAGAATGTCTTTACCACATGCACCTCAGAGCATTAACCTCCAATATATATAAAGAACTCAAAAAAGTCAACACCAAAAAAAAAATTGAACTGAACAGACACCTCACAGAAGAAATACAGTCGCTCGACAAATACATGAAAAAATGTTCAACATCTCTAGCAATTAGAGAAATGCAAATCAAAACTACTCTAAGATTTCATCTCACTCCAGTCAGAATGGCAGTTGTCAAGAATATAAACAACAATAAGTGTTGGCAAGGATGTGGGGGAAAAGGTATGTTGCTGATGGGACTGCAAATTAGTGCAACCGTTGTGGAACACAGTATGGAGATTCCTCAGAAAACTTGGAATGGAACCACCATTCGACCCAGCTATCCCACTCCTTGATTTATACCCAAAGGACTTAAAATCAGCATACTACAGTGATGCAGCCGCACAATGTTTACAGCATCTTAATTCACAACAGCCAAATTATGGAACCAACCTAGATGCCCCTCAACAGATGAATGGATAAAGAACATGTGGTATATATACACAATGGAATATTACTCAGCCTTAAAGAAGAATAAAATTATGGCACTTGCAGATATATGAATGGAGCTAGAGAATATCATGCTAAGTTAAATAAGCCAATCCCAAAGAACCGAAAACCGAATGTTTTCTTTGATATGTGGATGCTAATTCATAATAAGGGAGTGAGGATAAGGAAAAATAGAAGTGCTTTGGATTGGACAGAGGGGAGTAAAAGGAGGGGAGGGGCTCCGGGGATAGGAAGAATAGTAGAATGAATAGGACATTATTAATCTATGTATATATATGAATACACAACCGGTGTGATTCTACATCATATACAACCAGAAGGATGAGAAGTTATACTCCATTAATGTGTGATATGTCAAAATGCATTCTACTGTCATGTATAACTATTTGGAACAAAAAAAAGGAATTACTCCAGATTATTCTAGAACAAACAAAAATTTTCAAAGAAATATAAGAAGACAACTTTTTGCAAAAAAAATATAGCATGATACTTTTTGCATACTATAAGAAATACATATATAATATAGATATGTCCATAGAAGCATAGAAAATATATGAATGGATATATAAAAGAAATTATTTTCTTTAAGAGCATGAATAAGAATGGGAAGCATACCACGCATGGTGGCACATGACTTTAATCCTAGTGACTCTGAAGGATGAGGCAGAAGGATGCAGTTTGAGGCCAACCTGGGCAACTTAGCAAGACCCTCTGCATCTTCACATGAACCTGTTTCAAACTGAAATATAAATAAGTGGGCTGGGGTTGTAGTTCAGTGGCAGAGCGCTTGCCTAGCACATGTGAAGCACTGGGTTTGATCCTCAGTACCATGCAAAAATAAATAAATAAAATAACAGCATGCTGTCCATTTACAACTACAAAAAAATTTTAATAAGAATATATAAATAAGTAAATAAAAAATAGGAAAGGATTGGGTATGTGGCTCAATGGTAGAGCACACTCTGGCTTCAATCTCTAATGTGAAAAAGAAAATGAATGGGAAGCAGTGGTACTTTTAAGCTTTTACTTTTATCCTTTAGTATTTTTTTCTATTTTTTTACCATGAACAATTATAATAGTAACTAGGTTTTTTTTTTTTTTAAGTTGTCAATGAATCCATTATTTATTTGTTCATTTTTTTGTTTATATGCAGTACCGAGATCAAACCCAGAGCCTCACACATGCCAGGCAGGCACTCTACCACTAACCCACATCTCCAGTTGTAGTCACTAGGTTTTTGAAACAACTGCATCAGTGGGTTTATCATTTGTCTCCTGTGTTTTCTGTCACCATATCATAAGTTGTAAAAAAGCCTGAGCAACCTGCCCCTGCCCATTTATCCTGAGCCATGCTTTAACAGTTTCAGGCATGAGTTCAACATATGATAATAAAGTAAAGCAATACTGTATTTATCTTTCTAAACACCTTCTTGCAGGGAGAGAAAAGAAAATCGTAAATTGAATGAAGTATCTCTTATGTAAGAGAATTTCCTGTCTCTGAGGGCACGGTCATTGTTGAGTGTTATACATTTGGGACGTTATATATTTGCGAGGGAGATTTGTGTGCTATATAGAAGGTTAGAATACTTGGCTATAAGACCTATTTGAACTCTTAAGATTTTATAAGAAGCCCTTAAAGAACACATTACAAGACAAGAAACATCCTGGTTATATTTCTTGTGCAGATGTTTATATTTGGCATCTTCCTCAGTGCCTGAAGACAAAAAGTAATTTCATAAAAGTTAATTACATTTTAAATATAATCCTGGCAAAAGGAACATCCATTGGTCAGTGAATCAAAATAAGATCAGTGTATGTTTTCACAAAATGAGATGGCTGGGGTGGGGAATAGCTTTTTACTTGCTGATGGTTAAATTATTGAACCTATCATTGATTGATGAAGAATTTCTAAACAATACAAGGAGAAAATTTTTAAATGTGAACTTTGTAATTCTATGTAATAACTATGAAAACCTATTGTATTCTTTTTCTCACTGATGAAAAATCAAAAGTTTTAAATTTTCTCTTTTGACTAAGCCAAACAAGATGTTCAGTTTTATTTTTGCTTCATTTCTTCTTATATCACAGTGTTGATTTTTCAAGGCACAAGAGGCTTCCTACATTGAGTACAATTATGCTTTTCTTTGCAGATCTAGTTTCAATAGATTGTTCTAAGCACACAAGATTGGGAGTTGGGGATTTAATAATTAATTCTGGATTCCTTAGAACTTGCTTGTCCTAGTAGCTTCAGTATTTGTTACAGTAGGCCAGCATGCATCACAAGAATGAACAACATTGTTTAATCATAGTAATTACAGGCTATATGCTTTGTAATCAACAGATGAAAGCATTCAGTGAATTGTAACCATCTTTCTTATTTTCTTATCATTTTCTTTAATCATCAACATTGTGATAATTGTATTATAGTCACCATGGGCAAATTTATTTTCCTTGTATGGGAATATTTTTAGGTTTCCCTGTGCCTTCACGATTGTTTATTTAGGAAGGTACATGCATTATTAGTTTTAAAATTTCCCGTCCCACAAATCCTTTATCCAGCATATCCTTTATCCTTTCATTTTGCTTATATTTTAGCACATAGAAACAAGACTTGTATATAACAGGTTTTGGGCAGAGATAGACAAGAACCTGTATCCTAAACAGATCCACATCAGGAGAGTGACAGAGGTGAAGATTCAGCCTGGCATGGTAGTGTACTCCTATAATTCCAGCTACTCAGGAAGCTGAGGCAGGAGGTTCACAAGTTCCAGGCCAACATGGGCAACTTAGTCTCTCTCAAAAGAAAAAGAACTGGGACATAGGTTAGTAATAGAGCATTTTCCTAACATATGTGCAAGATTCATGTTTGTCCCCAGTACCAAAAGAAACAAAAAGAAGGTGAAGATACATATCTAGATATGGTCTGGCCACATGATAAGGGCCTATTATATGTTTAGTAACTGAATAAAAGATGAATAAACCAGGACCAAGCATGCAACTGAAGTGGGAGAGGAGGGGCACAAGAGGGAAGAATGGATCAGCAAGAACAGGGATAAACAAAAGAGGATTAGGCATAGGCAGGTTAGGTAAATGTCAAGAAAATAGGACTCTAGATGCTGTGAGAGTTCATATAGATAAAATATGATAGAATACTCTGATTTGACCAGCAGCTATAAAATTGCTGTTATTGTTGTTTTTGGAGTAAGCTATTAGGAGCAATGGTTTTAAACAATAGCTTTGACATTTTTAGTGAAAGCACTAGAGTAGGTTATGGAAAATTCTCTTCAATGGGTGTTTGGAAAGAATGAACTATAATAAAAATCAACTACAGGGGCTGGGGAGATAGCTCAGTCGGCAGAGTGCTTGCCTTGTAAGCACAAGGCCCTGGGTTCGATCCCCAGTACCAAAAAAAAAAAAAAAAAATCAACTACAATGATCTCTTTGCTTCTGGATTGATCCTAAAGGAATGGAGGAATTCATCATGCCCTTGTTAAACACTTAATTCTACTTCATCCTGCCTGGAAAAACTCCTAAGGATTCTAGGAATAAATTTCATATCCCTCTTATCTTAGTCTAGGTTGTCATGTCCTGACTTTCTAGCAGCTATTCTTATTGGCTATTCTGTTATAAAGGAGGTGCTAATCCTTAAATAAAGAAATGACAATAAGATCCTTGTTGATACTTCATAAATACAACAAAGCCTAGGCAAAAATCTCATTGGGCAGAGAAAACAAGTGAACTTGCTAAATACCAAATAGGCACTTCTTGTGATTATTTAATACCCGCCTCCCCATTTTCTAATACAGAAAAGTATTGTAACTTACTCAGGGTCACACAACAAGCAAACCCAAACTTGGAATGTTTTCCCCATGTTTTTGTACAGATTTTTAAGTTAGGTTCAGGTACCTAGGGCCATCAATCCCTTGCCTAATTATAAATCAGTGGTGGGAGATAGTTGTAAAAGTATTTAATTGGGGCAAAGTCCTAGAACCCTCCCTTTCCTTCCCCCTCAGCGAGAAAGTAGTATTTTCTATTCCACATTGTATCCCTTAATTTTGTGACATAGAAAGCTTTGTTACTTCTAGAACCATTTATGGGCTTTCTAGGTTTTGGAAAAGTAAATTGATTATTTCCAGATGTGGTAGTCAACACCTGTAATCCTAGTGATTTGGGAGACTGAGGCAGGAAGATTGCACATTTGAAGCCAGCCTCAACAACTTGGCAAGACCGTCTCAAAATTAAAAATAAAAAAGCTGGGGATGTAGCTCAGTGATGAAATGTTTCTGGGTTTAAAAAAAAAGAAAAGAAGAAGGAGGAGGAAGAAAGAAATTTAGAAGAAAACCTTTTGTTCTCCAGTTGGGTA
This sequence comes from Sciurus carolinensis, assembly GCF_902686445.1. Classification (NCBI taxonomy): domain Eukaryota; kingdom Metazoa; phylum Chordata; class Mammalia; order Rodentia; family Sciuridae; genus Sciurus; species Sciurus carolinensis. The sequence goes on from NC_062214.1 coordinate 90,549,202, forward strand.
GGAAGTTTTCCTAACAGAAAGAAGAATAAAATAGAAAACTTGATTTAAAAAAAAAAAAAAGAGTGAAAGCTAGTTCTTTTTTCTTGCTTTGTGTAAATTTCCCAGAGGTCTCTCTCTACCAGAGGTATTATAAAGGGAAGAGCCATACCACTAAGATACCACTAAGTTCAGGGGGAAATTAAATTAATTAGTATAAAGAAACTGTCTTGAGGACTGAAGATTTCAACATTGCCATCTCTAATTATAGGCAGTGTGAATCAGCTGAGACAACTAAGAATTGGAGCAAGAAAAAAAATGTTTTCCCACTGTCTTCTGTATGATTCAGGGTTAACTCTGTGCCCCTGCTATCTCCCTCAGTTTCCTTATTTATATAAATGGGAAATCTGTTTCTTGAGTTTGCAGGCTTACTGGTGTTGTTGTTGTTGTTGTTCTTGTTTGGGTACCGAGGATTGAACCCAGGATGCTTAACCCCTGAGCCGCATCCCCAACCCTTTTTATTTTTTATTTTAAGACAGGGTCTTGCTAAGTTGCTTAGAGCCTCGCTGAGTTGCTCAGGCTGGCCTCAAACTTGTGATCCTCCTGCCTCAACCTCCCTAACGGCTGGGATTATGGGCATGCCCCAGACCTACTGGTGTTGAATGAGGCAGTATCCATAAAGGTCTTGAAGTCTTGAGGGGAAAAGTGCTTTGTAAACACAAGGCAATATTGTTTTACATTGAAACTGAAGATCTGATTTCCTGTAAAAATGGAAATATCCAGCCTGGCAATTCTGTAATCCCACTGACTTTTGAGGCTGAGGTAGGAGGATTCCAAGTTTGAAGCCAGCCTCTGCAACTGAGTGAGAGTCTCAGCAACTTAATGAGACCCTATCTCAAAATAAAAAGTGAAAAAGGCTGGGAATGTAGTTTAGTGGTAGAGCACTACCACTACCATGACTAGCTGTTGCGAACAGCTCAACCAAACTCTCGGGTCCAGTGAGGGGCAAAGAGGGATTGGAAAATAGAGATTCACAGACACAGCTTTTGAAGATTAGGCTGGGATCAGGTGGAGCCTGCTCTTTGATGGAGATGCAGATCTAAAGAATTACTCCAGCAATCTTTATTTATATACGTCTCATTATCAGGTTAAAGATGGTGCAACCATTATTCTTTGTATTCAGGAAAATTACAGAAACGAGGACATGCTATGTAGCTTTTCCACAGGTGCAATCCATAACTGCAAAGTGCAATGTTAGGAGCTTTGTGTAGCTCTCAGGAAAGTCCATTGTTTAAAGTTACATAAGGCGGGCAGGAACTGGAGAAGCTGAGCTGGTGAAACATTAAGGTTGTCTGGCATAAGAATTCCTTCCCGGGAGCTGTGTGCCTGAGATCAAGGTTAGAACTGATAGGGCTCGTGCACAGAGCCTCCTCATGCAGTGCATTGCCACAGTAGCTAGGCATCCTGTGCCTTGCACAGAAACATTCCCAGGAACTGGGCATGCCTCAGCCATGAGGGCATCAGAGACCCCTAATCTCAGTAACTGCTCTCCCATCCTCTGTCACGGCCCTCAACAACTAGCATCATGCACGAGGCCCTGGGTTACATCTTCAGCGCTGGCAGAGAAAAAAAGGACAACAAAGAATATGTTCTCTTTTTTAGAGAATTTTTTATTTTTATTAAATCAGGATGAAAAGGTAATCATTTCAGTTTTGAAGAATTTTTTATGGATTCTCCAGCAATAGTGAATTAACATTCGCCAATCCTTTCTCTGGTTCAGAAGCTCACCGTTCCACCTTTGGTGAACCCATTACATCTGTCATCTTGAGAGAGATGTTTGTTTCTTTCAGAAGGTTCTAAAGATGCTCCTCTGACTATAATTATGCTAACTTTTGAATCTCCTTTGTGAGAATGAACACTTTTACTTCCACAACTCCACAGCATTTTATACAGTTTGAAGGGCACATTTGGGCACAGACAACTTTACTATATGTGGCTTAAGAATTTCAGAAAGAAAAAAAAAATTAAATTGCCTTATCTTTGTTCTGTAGAATTGTGAAACAGGGCCAGGGATGTACCTCAGTGGTAAAGCACATACCTAATGTGCAAAGGACCTTAGGTTCCATCCCCCAGCATCAATTAAAAAAAAAAATTATCTTGAAACTATTATTCAGGGACCAGGCCAATTGGTTTAGTTCATTTGGTTATCATAACTGGGTACATTTATGAATTCCCAAGAGAAGTGGTGTTATTGATGCTGGACTACAGAGATACAACAAGTAAGGAAGGTTCATTTTGGTAGTCTACAGGTATGTTACTGAATCTCATCCCTCTTACCACCACCCCCAGAAAAAGGAAAGATAGATATATTTGGACTATCTTTTATCTCCAGTGTGGAGGATGAGACTTCTTATAAAGACAGATAGCATAAAGGATCATGTAGTGTTTTAAGCTTTGTGCACTGTCTTTGTTGCACCTACTCAACCTTGCCCTTATAGCACAAAAGGAGCAACATTCATATAGATGAAGGAGCTATATTCTAATACAACTTTATTTATGAACACTGAAATTTGAATTTTATGTAATTGTTGCATGTCATGAAATACTATTCTTGTTAGTTTTTTTATGGTTTCCATAGTTTGTATGGTTTATGATTTCTATTATTTGGTGACCCCTGTGTAACAATGAACAAAACTCCTGTTTGTTTGTTTTTTTTATCACTCCGTGAATATCTGCAAAATATAAAAATAAACTCAAGGAAGTAGATGCTACCCTTGAGGAGCTTTAGTGAAAACCTTTACTGAAAAAGTTGTTTCTCTCTTACTCTGTGGACATTTGAGTGTGATATGCTACTATACTGTGAGCTTTATAAGGCCAAGAAGCATCTTTTATTCATTCTTATATTACTTGCATATAACTTCATCCAAAGAAGTGACTCAACAAATTGGTTAAATTGATGAGCTCTCAGCATGTAAACTCCTGGAGCCACATTTCACTGGCTGCAATGTTGCTGTGTTGCAGCTTCTTTATGTTATCCTCAGCTTCTTCATTTGCTTATGCCAGCAATTCTTGATTAATTGTGTTAAGGAAGCAGAATAGAGATATGAATGACTAAATGAAGATATCAGAGTATAGTTTCCTAATTACTTCTGCAAGGACTAAGTATACTGTAAGTGACGTTGGCATTTTCACTGTTGTGTACTTAGGGTAGCCAGGAGCTCCACGGTGAAAGTTCTGGAGTTTAAGCCTTTTGAAAGTAGCAAGAATGTGCGGTTCTCAACAATATTATGGGTATGGCTTTGCAGATCTTGATACTTAACTGGGCTGTTGTAAATAGCTAGAGAATTACTTGGACACAATCACATTCAACCAGGGGTTCATATCTTGTCAACATTTTCCTGGGCTGTACTCTGAACAGTTCAGCAAAGATAGCTCTCTTGGCCTTCTATTTTGCCTAAAAAAAGGGAGAAACTTTAGAGAAGGTATTTGCAGATGTCTCTGTAAATAGTTTGCCGAAAGGGGAAAAATGTTTCACTTATAAAAGTATTCTGGAAGTTCTAGAGAAAAACTACCACCAGTGAAAGTTTAGAATAATATATTAAAGGAAGATTTAACCTCTCCACAAATTCCTGGGTAAAATGATCCTTCTGCCTCAGCCTCCCATGTAGCTAGGACTACAGGTGTATCCTACTGTGCCCAGTGACTTAAGTATTTTTTATCCATAAATTTTTCATTAAAATTTATCTGATTTAAAGATAATATGTGAATCTGTTTAGCAAGTGAGAAAGATAAATTTCAAACAGCTAATAATCTTTTAGCTTTATTAATGGATTTGAATGATAAGGCACTAACGGGGTAAAATTAGTTAAACAAGTTGAGTGTTATCCAATTTGAAACACTTGAAATATTAAAAGAATTATAAACAAATCAAGGCTGATTAAAATGTCAGAAAATAAGTTGCTGGTGCCAGGTGTGGTGATGCATAACCTGTAATCCCAGTGACTCTGGAGATTGAGGCAAGAAGATCACAAGTTTCAGATCAGCCTGAGCAACTTAGCAAGACCCTGTCTCAAAATAAAAAACAAAAAGTCCTGAAGATGTAGTGAAGTGGTAAAGTGCCCCTGGGTTCAATCCCCACTAGCAAAAAGAAATACAGAAGAAAAGAAGTTGCTGAGGCCCATCTGTGTGCTATTTTGTCGTATTTCCTATATTGAGGTTCTGTGACTATGGTAGCAAGTTGACTACCAATTGGGCCACTAATTTGAGTCTAGGAGCTTTGATTCAAAGCGTAAGGTACCTCTCAGAACACCATATTTCTGGTCATTTGACTGTTAGGATAACATAATAGATAACTAGACCATCCACCAGTTATCATAGATCATGTCTACCTACAAGTTTATAGTTGTCTTATTTAATGCTAGGATCTGTGACAGTTCTTTCTAAGGAAAGTAACTGTTAAACACAGTGGAGTCACATGTGAAACTAGGATCTAAAGTTAGCATTTAAGGTGAAAATTACACTTAAACTTAGCCTTGAAGCAGGATACAATGGCACATGCCTGTAGTCCCATTGGGGAGACTGAGGCAGTAGAATCTCCTGTGCCTATGAGTTCAAGACCAGCCTGTGCAACCTAATGAGACCCTGTCTCAAGTGGGAAAAAAAAAGTTAACCTTAAAATTCTTTACATTTCCTATTGATTATAGTCTAACTGGATGTGTATATATGATCACATTCAGTATTTATGTACTATACAGGGATGTGTCCATATTGTAAAGTACATAATCAATGTATGTCATATCAATATATAGTGAATACATTGTGCACTTTGCAGTGGTTACAAAGTTTATATAAACAAGGGAACATCTGCATAATAACTTATGGTAGTGTTTTATTTTTATATTTTTTAAAAGTATATGATTAAATTTGAGTAAGTAAATTTAGTTCTTATCTATACCACATCAAACTTTTCCTTTTTTTAACCAATTCTTTTTTTAATATTTTTTTAGTTGTAGATGGACACAATATCTTTATTTTATTTTATTTATTTTTATGTGGTGCTGAGGATTGAATCTAGTGCCTCACATGTGCCAGGCAAGCACTCTACCACTGAGCCACAATCCCAGCCCCTTAAAACCAATTCTTATGAAAAGCTTGACCCATGTTTTTTCTTTTTTTTTTCTTTTCTTTCTTTTTTTTTTTTTTTTTTTTAGCTTTTACAATTTTGTTTTATTCTAGGAGTGTAAACAATGCTCTGACTTACATTTAGTTCTTTTTTTTTATTGTAAACAAATGGGATACATGTTGTTTCTCTATTTGTACATGGAGTCAAGGCGTACCATTTGTGTAATGATAAATTTACATATGGTAATGTTGTTTGATTCATTCTGTTATTATTTTTTCCCTTCCCCGCATCCCTCCCACCCCTCTTTTCCCTCTCTACAGTCCTTCCTTCCTCCATTCTTACCACCCTCCTTAACCCTAACCCTTAACCTAACCCTAACCCTAATGCTGACCCCTCCCACCCTCTATTATATGTCCTCATCTGCTTATCAGCGAGATCATTTGTCCTTTAGTTTTTTGATATTGGCTTATCTCACTTAGCATGATATTCTCCAATTTCATCCATTTGCCTGCAGATGCCATAATTTTATCATTCTTTATGGCGGAGTAATATTCCATTGTATATATATATATATATATATATATATATATGCCACAGTTTCTTTATCCATTCATCAACTGAAGGGCATCTAGGTTGGTTCCACAATCTGGCTATGGTGAATTGAGCAGCAATGAACATTGATGTGGCTGTATCTCTGTAGTATGCTGATTTTAAGTCCTTTGGGTATAGGCCAAGGAGTGGGATAGCTGGTTGACCCATGTTTTTTCTAAAACCATGGCAGCTATTTGCTTTTTTGTTTTCTCCCAAAAAGTTCCCTGCTGGCAGAGCCTGGTGTCCTATCTTCTTTTCTCCTCCCTCCCTAGGAGGAGCACCCAGTATAGTACCTTCCATGTATTGAGTGCTTAGGAAATGGTTTAAAGAGGAAGTAGGTGAGCAACTATGTGTGTATATCTTAGTCTCTACTGTTTTGATTACAAATAATAGAAGCTATTCAAATTAACTTGTACTCAAAAGGAGGATTTACTGGAAGAATGCAGGGACTTGTCACCAAACCAAAGAAAGAAACACAGCCCTCAGTAAGAATTGGACAAAACCCTTGGGAAACCTCTAGGAACCAAGAGAACTACTCCGTGTTCCTGACTTTCTAACTCTTCTTTATCTGACTTTCCTTCTCTTGCCTGTACTTTTGTTTACCTGCATCATTTTTTCCACATTACCAGCTTTCTCTGCCTCTCCTAACATTGGTGGAACAGAGCCTCCCTTGCACCCCTTCTCCTCAATTTAAGTACCTACAGAGATTGACTAGAGTCCTACTGTCCCTGTTAGAGGTTCCCAAGAAAGAAACTGGCTGATTCAACTTCAGTTAGCTTTCCAGTCCTAGTCCAGAAATTTTATTCCATTGGTCAGAATCATGTAGGTTCCACTATTCAGCAGAGAGCAGATTCTTTAAGAATGGGGCTTCAAGAACTGGGAGAAAGTGGTTGAAAGTACGACAGACAGGAGATGGCAAGTTCACACACATACTTTACTTTTCTCTTTATGTAACATTTGGTTTAAAAAAAAAAAAAAGACAATCTCAAGAAAATATCTTGAGATTCTCTGAGTAGGGGATAGAGCCTGTGAAAACAACTGTGTGGTTGTTTTCTGTGCCTAGGAGAGTGAGGATTCCCAGAAAGAGACCTGCCCCTTTCACAATGAATGGTTAGCCTCTCTCATTCTTTGAAGGTATCTAGAATGATGAGTTGAGGTTTAAAACTGAATATGTCAAACTTCATCCACTAAGGACCTGCTCATTTCAATGGAAATGGCCTGTTTGAAATAAGTAAATATTAGGGCAACAGCAGAAGACTGACATGAAAAACAAAAAAGTTATAGACCTGCCCACTAGGTAAAGGGTGAGATGGTGGTGGGGGGTGTTGTTTTTGAAAATTCTTTGCAGCACCTGTATTACAGTTGCTCCTCTTAGGAAGTAGAAGATAGAATATAAAAGTTTGCCTGAGTTCATAGCAAGAACCTGAGATCACTATATGGAAAGCAGCCCTGGGTTATAGTAATATGGAACAAACTTCAGATAGGGGAAAATGTGTGTTTGTCATTTCCTGAAAGAGATAGTCCAATTTCACCTGTGTTGTCCAGAAAACATTTTTAAAGGACATTTAACTGTTTCCATTGATGTTACAATTTAAGTCCAATTAGTGACTAAACTTAAATTTATGGGGAGAAAAAAAACAGAAAGCACTTTTCATTTACTAGTCTTGGAAAGGTGTGATTCACATACTCAGTATTAATAATTACTAGTCTTTAACGAAGTTAAGATAGTGATACTGTGAATTTCCAATTATTTTTCTAAAGGTTAAACATCATGAGCTTAATCTTTATTAACCACCTATACTAGTTTGCCAAAAAAGAACTAATATTTCTGAGGCCCAACACTTCTGGATCAGGATGAATTCTTTGGGTGTCTTTTGTATTTTTTATAGCTTAGAACTTTGGGACAACCTTTCTTATATTATCACTAACAGTATACTCTATAGTGAAATATAAGCAAAATAAAATTCTTATGTGATGCTGTAAGAGACTTGTTTATCTGCTAGAGGCAGACCCTGTGTGTCCCTTTCTCTGCCCTTAAAACTCTCAAATGGCTCTAAATCACATGAGACATATGAAGTAATTACCTTTAATTACATAAAATTTTAGAGAATCTATTTTTCTCCCCCCTACAAAAGAAAACCACTTCCGTTTTACACATTTTGGACCAGTAATTTCTTTAATTGCAATTTAAGTGTTTTGATTTTATTATAGAAATTGTTTGGCCTGCATAACTCCTCACACTAACAAAAAGTGCTAACACCTTTTTAATGCACTGTTTTACAAAGTACAGAACTGCTAGAGAGATTTGCTCAGTGTGAAGGCAGAATTGATTGCCTGGATTTTGTCTTCTTACAAGGGACTTCATGAAAAACAGAACATAAGAGTTTCCAAAAAACAGACCCAAGAAACTCTTCTGGATTGAAGAGTTGTGATTATTTGAAGAAAATTGATTTAGTTATTTTGTAGTCAATAGAATAGACACAGATCCTGAAGGTTCTGATGCCATTTTCCACTTTAATTCTAGGTCATACTTCTTTTGTCTCTGCTCACGACTCTCTTACTATGTACCTGCATGTTCTCTTTCTTCTTTATCCTCACAGCCATTCTTCAGACATTGAGTAGCGCTTAGTGACTGCCCTTAAAGAATGCTTATTACCTGGGTATGGTGGCTCATGCCTGTAATCCCAGCGAATCAGGAGGCTGAAACAGAAGGATCACAAGTTCAAAGCCAGCCTCAGCAACTTAGCGAGGCCCTAAGCAACTCAGTGAGACCCTGTCCCTAAATAAAATACAAAATAGGACTCAGGATGTGGCTCAGTGGTTGAGCATCCCTGGGTTCAATACTGAAACCACCCCCCCCAAAAAAAAAAAGCAAATGCTTGTTAAAAATTTGGTCATGGTCAAAGATAGGAATTTTAATCCAAACTAAAGGCTGGAGTATGCCCAGCATTTTACCACATAGAACTCGTAGCCCTCAGCCCCTCGCCTTCGTTACTTATAATACGTCAAGGTTTATCATTTAGGAGGGGTGGAGTGTCACATTTAGCATCCCCAAAGCTATGGAGTAGTATAGAACAAAAGAAATGAGTCATTGAAGTGAATTTTTCCTAAGTTTATGAGAAACTGGAAGCATGTATCTGTGATCTTATATTAAAACTTAACTAATTCCTTTCCAGTATCTGTGTCATTGTTTAGAGAATATTTTCCTTAGGTTCCAGTAATGCATAACATAAAGATTGATAACTCCTTATCCTACTATCAAAATAGTAATTCAGTTGCTAGCTAAGCCCTTTTATATTTATAGAATATAAGTTATCTATAAGCATACTTAAGACAAAAATCAACAAAAGATCAATTTTTAACATTTATGACCAATTATATTGTCATTTTTCTTTCTGTAACTCCTAAGCAAGTAATTTATATTCCACCTACCAAAAAGTCTGTCAGACCTATACACCTCTGCATTCTTGTACTTTCAATTCTATAACAGACATTTTTTAAAATCTTTATTTTATTTATTTGTTTTTATGTGGTACTAAGGATTGAACCCAGGGCCTCACGCTTGCTAGGCAAGTGCTCTACTACTGAGCTACAACCCCAGCCCCCACTCTAACAAACTTTTAACTTTTCCCTATATTTTCCTGTCTTTTTACTTCATATTGCTTTAATTCATCATCCATTGTCAGTTTATAAGTAATCTCTTAATAATAACTACTTTAGTGGTAATGCAAAGAAATGAAGTTTTTACTCACAGAAACATACTATGGTGCTGGGGTTGTAGCTCAGTGGTGGAGCACTTGCCTATTACTGTGAGGTACTGGGTTTGATCCTCAGCACCACATTAAAAAATAAATAAAATAAAGGTATTGTGTCCATTAAAAAAGAAAGAAAAATACTGTGTATCAGATGCAAAAATTCTGTGCATCTATAGCACTATGCTGGATATTTTGAGGGCCACAAGAGTTATAAATAAAATGGTCTCTTCCCTACAGGACACTAGAGCTCATTGCAAAGAAAATTGAATGCTTATTGAGCTTTCAGTATATTCGTGGTATGGCATTGTTTGTTGTACTACCCTTGAAATAGCTCACTAATGTATGTAACTGACTATAACACAAACAGTGGAATAGTATATGTTATTAAACATACATATAAAATGTATGAAGTTCAGAAGAGAAATTTTGTTTTTAAATTTGGAAAAACAGAAGACTTTATAGACAGAGTGACAACAATGGAACTGAACTTTAAAAAGGGGGTGGGATATGATTTATTTGGATATGTTTAAGGGAAGACTGAAGAAATTCTTCCAAGTATAAAACAAGCTGGGGTTCAGTGGCTGGTATGTGTCTGTATTTGTACTAAAGAGCCTTTCATTGAACATCCCACTTGGGTTAAGTACTATTCTAAGCTAAGTCCTGGGGATATAGTAGTGAATAGGTGGACACTGCCCCTGTCTTAACATTGTAAAAGGGAGACAACCTACAAATGGCTTCAGATAAACAGACTTAGCAGGTCTGGAGAGTTCAGAGGAATGGGAGAGTTGTGAGAGCTGAAGACTTCGTGACTGGGGTCATATAAAAAGCCAAGTGTAGAATCCCATTCCAGTTTTGTATATAAGCCACCCGACTTATATCTTTCATAACTCCTTTCAGAGCCAAAATGTGACTAATTCAAAAGTGTTGTAAGTATAAAATAAACACTGAATTTCAAAGATTTAGTATCCCCAAAAAGGTCTGAAATGTAATTTTAAAATTAATATGTTAAAATGATGTTGTTTTGCATATGACTTGAATACAATATATTATTAAACTTAATTTTCCCTTTTCCCTTTTTTAAAATAACTTTTTAAATGTGGCTCCTAGAAAATCTAAAATTAAATTCATGGCTTTCATTAGTAGCTCACATCATATTTCTGTTAGACATATAATACTATGTTCTGTCTTGCTTCTTTATTTAATTTATTTATTTTTTTTTTGAGGCGGGGTGGGCAGGGAGACCAGTGATTGAACGCAGGGATGCTTAACCACTGAGCTACATCCCCAGCCCTTTTTAAAAAATATTTTACTTAGAGACAGGATCTCACTGAATTGCTTAGGGCCTCTCTAAGTTGCTGAGACTTGCTTTGAATTGTGATCCTCCTGCATAAACCTCCTGAGCTGCTGGGATTGCAGGTGTGTGCCACCATGCCCAGCCTTCTTTTCAGTTTTTTAAAATAACATCTGCCATAATTTTTGTAGTTAGTTGTCTAACCAGCTGGGTACTTCAAAATATAAAGAAACTCTAGGTGAAAGCAAAGTAAATCTCAGTTTTTCTAATTTCAAAGAACTATTACCTTGCTTTTGCTCCTGTGCTTGTAGCTCCCTATATGCTTGCTAGTCCCTCAGCCTGCAAACTGGCACTCTCCCCACTCCAGCCTAGTCAGCTTGTAACCATTATTCAAGCTCAGCCTATAACCCCTGCTCTGTTGAGCCTTCCCAACTCCTTCAGTCAAGATTAGGTATCCCCCTTTAAAGCTTACTGTGTTCTCACTGATGACATTTGATGAAGGGACAAAGTGACCATCAGATGCTTGAACTTATTTGAAGGGAGGTGGCAGAACCTTTAGGAGGTGGGACTTAGTGGATGGTCATTGAGGGCACCCTTGAAGAAGAATTGGGACCCTGGCCCCTTCCTTTCTACTTGCTCGGACTGCCAAGAGGTAAGTGGCTTTCCTCTATCACTTGCTTTCACAGTGATGTGCTGTCTCACCACAGGCCCAGAAAGCAAGAAAGTCAAAGGACCATGCCTGAAACTTCTGAAACTGAGCCAAAATAAACATTTCTTCCTTTTAAGTCATTTATCTGTTACTTGTCACAGTGTTGCAAACCTAACACATATACTGAAATGTTAAATATGTATACCCCTTGACTCAGCTCTTCCTTTTCAAGGAATTCAAGGTGCTCTTACATACATAAGCAGAAAGGTTTTTTGCAGTAGTATGCGTATTTGTTTAGGATGCTTTCATTTACAAAAGCTAAAAGTCCCAGTTAAAAACCACTTGAGAGAAAGAAGGCTTTCTTGACCTAAAGAACTGAGAAGTCAGAAATATAGTAGTCCCCCTTGTTCATGGTTTTGCTTTTTGTAGTTTTATTTACCCGTGGTCCAAAAATATTAAATGTAAAATTCCAGAAATAAACTATCCATGTTTTAAATTATATGCCATTCCGAGTAGTATTTTGTGTTATGCCATCTTACCCTGGAATGAACCATCCCTTTTTCCAGCTTATCTACAGTTGTGTACACTACCTGCCCCTTAGCCACTTAGTGGACATCTCAGTTATCAATTTATTGGAGTATTATAATGTTTGTTTATAGGATTTAGTACTATCCTCAGCTTCAGACTGCTGGGTCTTGGAATGTATCCCTGTGGATAAGGGGGACTACTTTATTTTCATTTGATCAGCCAGATCCAGCACCAACACTTCCCTTATTCCTCAGGTGTGTGGTATATATATCTCTTTATCTCTGTTTTGTGTGTGTTTGCTTATTCTCAAATAGGTTCTTTTCATGTGGTCGTCCCTAGTAGCTCTAGACTAAACTTCCACTTTAACAATCTGGAAAGGAGAAACAGAGACACAGAAAAAGAGATCCTTCTCCTCTATAATTCCACAATAGTCCTAAGATTCACTCTCACTATACTGACATAGGTGAAGTACTCATCCCTTGCCTATTTTCTTAGCATAGGCAAATAGAATATTCTGATTAACCTGGCTTAAGTTATATCCATGATGAGACAATGGGAAATGGATTAACCACAGTTTACCTACATGTAGTACATTGAGGAAATACTTTTTCATCGAAAAAGTAGTTTTGTTATCAGAAGGAAGAAAAGGGTTTATGCCAGGCAAATGCAATCACTGTTCACTATAATATCTACCTCTTTTTTAAAAATGTTTTAGTTGTAGATGGACACAATACCTTTATTTTATTTTATTTATTTATTTTTATGTGGTGCTGAGGATCGAACCCAGTACCTCACACATGCTAGGCAAGCACTTTGCCACTGAGCTATAACTGCAGCCCCAATATCTACTTCAGATAACTAGTGTATGGAACAAAGTAAATACCCTTCAGTAGGGGGAAATTGAATAAATATGACATATCATCTGGTGGAATAATATGTAACTATTAAAATGAGGTAAATTCTTGTGTTGATAAGAAAAAATGACCACTGTGTAGAGTATTGAATTAAAAAATAAAGTTGCAGTACATTGCTCTTAATTACCTGCCCTTATGATTCTGAATACTTTATCCTCATATGTTTTATATTGCTTTTGGTTTTCTATTTTATTTGATTGTTAAACTACATACACACAACTGGGCAAGTGGTGCATACCTGTAACTCCAGTGGCTCAGAGGCTGAGACGGGAGGATTGCAAGTTCAAAGCCAGCCTCAGCAACTTAGCAAGGCCCTGTCTTAAACTAAAAAATAAAAAGGACTTAGGATGTGTCTCAGTGATTAAGCACCCCTGGGTTCCATCCTCAGTACAAAACAAAACACACACACACACACAATCACTTGTATAATTTTGAAAAGTAATGCCACAGGTGGCCCCTCTTACAGACCAGGAAATGTAGTAGACAAGGCTTGAGAACTGCAGTGAGGTAGACATATGACAGGAAAGGTAAAAGAGTATTCATGAAATTGATATAAAAATAGTGGAGGACTGGGCCTGGGGCTCAGTGGTAGAGTGCTTGCCGAGCATGTGTGATGCACTGGGTTCGATTCTTAGCACCACATAAAAATGAATGAATAAAATAAAGGTCTGTCAACATCTAAGAATAAATAAATAAATAAAATGTTTAAAAAAGAAGTTACTCTCATTTAAAAAAAAATAGTGGAAACCAAGGGGGTGGGTAGGACATATTAAGCTGTATATGGAGCAACATGTGGGGCTTATATCCTGAAAAGTGATGAAGAATTCTGGGAAAGCTAAAATGTTAACCATAAAGGCACATAGTTTGGAAGAGGTGGGATAGGAAGAATGGAAAATAACTTTAGCAATCACACTAACACAAAAGAATAACAGGGTCAGATGGAGAATGTAAGCAGTCAGCTTAGTGTAGGGAAAAAAAAGCACTGAATCTAAAGTTGAGAGATTAAGTTGTATTATTTGGGAATCTTGTTATCAGAGAAAGGTCACATTGCATTTTTCAGGGATTTTGTTTCATTTGTAAAATGGGATTATTAGTACCTTCCCCTTTTTCTTCACAGAATGACTGTGAAATTCCAATAAGATGGGAAAGGCTGCTTAAATAAAAGATCATTAGGATCAAAATAAAAAATGTGTCTGGAAGTGGATAAGGAGAAGAAAACAGTAGGAGATGATGTCAGATTTTCTTCGTGTATTGGACAACTCAAAAGATGAATTTTGCTGGGCATAGTGGTTCATGCCCATGACTGGGGAGGCTGAGGCAGGAGGAGTGTAAGTTCAAAGCCAGCCTCAGCAACTTGGCAAGTCCCTAAGCAACTTAGTGAGACTCTGTCCCAAAATAAAAAGGGCTGGGAATGTGGCTTAGTGATTAAGCACTCCTGGGTTCAATCCCAATACTCCCCCCGCAAAAAAAAAAAGAGATTAATTTTGTTGGTCGTTTAATATAGACAGGCAGGTGCTATTTTGAGAAAAGGAAAGACATTTATTTTTGTATAACTTTTAGTGCTATTAACTAAGATGAGTAATTCTGCAGCAAGATAAAGTTGTAGGTACCATAAACATCCTTCATGGAAGCAAATATGAAGAAGAAAGTCAATGTAGAAATATTGCAATTCTGAATCACTGTTATTATGATTTCTCATTTGTTATGATGCGTCCCCCCAAAACACCGGTGTCAGTGCAAGAACATTCAGAGCCAAAATGTGTTGGGCCATGACTGGTAAGAGGTGGGTCATTGGGGGTGTACTTCTGTGGCCCTTTCTCCATACCACAAAGAAGTGGCACTTCCCTGAGAGTGTTCTCTCTCTGCCTCTCCTTCCTGACCACCATGCAGTGGGCAACTTTTCTCTAGCACCACCCTTCTGCCATGGTGTTCTGCCTTACCTCAGGCCCAAAGCAATGGAGTCAGCTTACTGTGGTCTGAACCTCTGAACCATAATAAACCTTCCTCTGTGTTGTTCTTGTTAGGCATTTTGGCCGCTGCAGTGCTAAGCTTACTAATACAACTGGGAATCTTTATACTTACTGGGAATCTTCTTACTAGTGACTTGTCTAACAGAATTTTTTTTTTAATAGTCCCATAAAATTTAAACAAGAGGGGCTGGGGTTGTGGCTTAGTGGTAGAGTGCTTGCCTAGCATGTGTGAGGCACTGGATTTGATCCTTAGCACCACATAAAAATAAATTAATAAAGGTATTGTGTCCATCTACAACCAAAAAAATAAATAAGAGAAAAAGAAATTTAAACAAGAACACAGAAAAATCCCCCTATGTTATCATTCCATGCATATTTAAAATTGACTGAATTTGTTTTACCCTGAGTGTGTTTTAGCATTTTGAGGGAAGCATTATGCATTCCAAATAGAAAATTCAAATACTGTGTCATTGAATTGTATTTTTTACTTTTTCAACTCTAATTCTTGTTCTATTCATATCTACCATATGCTTAGACCTGTGCTGGATGTTGACATACAAATATAATTAATACACAGTAGTCACTGCCTTCAGATAGCCTTCTGTTAGTAGAGAAGACAGATACACAGACACAGAAAGGGTAATGGGAGTGAGACTGGATTGTCAGTTCAGCAAGGGAATCTGCTACTTCCTTCACTGTAGCAATTTAAGCTCATGTTAACAGCATATGTCTAGCAATATTCCAGTTCCCAGGAGGCTTGTGAATAAGATCATTGTAAAACATTTTCATCATAGGATAGAATAATCTTGATTCTTAATTCTGGATTTAGCTGTTTTTGTTATTAAACCAGCATTTTGATTAGACTCATGATGAACTGGTTCATATTGTAGAGAGGTATTTTTCTGTCAGAGAAATGAATTCTATTTGTTCTTTTTAAAGAAAGAAACACCATGTATTATTGCCTATCTTTGTTATAATGCATTGTTTTGTAGTTACTCTGAGTTTCAAAAATTATGCTTTTGTTTTTCTTACTTCCTGTGCAGTATCATTTGGTTTATTCATCTGTTTCTCCTTTCTTGTTAAATGTACTTTTTTTTCCAGCAGGGGTGGTAGGGGGAGCTCCAGGGATTGAACTCGGGCACTCAACCACTGAGCCTCATCTGCAGCCCTATTTTGTATTTTATTTAGAGACAGGGAGTCTCACTGAGTTGCTTATAGCCTCGCTATTGCTGAGACTGGCTTTAAACTCACAATACTCCTGCCTCAGTCTCCCCACCCCCAGTCACTGGGATTACAAATGTGCATGTTTAATGTTGTTTTCCCTAATGATACTTCCTCATGTATTTGTAATGCCCTGATCTCTCAAAAACATTGTTCAGATCAGAAGAGAAAGAGTTTAATTTTTTTTTTTTCTTTTTGTGGTACTGGGGATCAAACCCACAGTCTTGTGCATGCTGGGCAAGTGCTATACTACTGAATTACATCCCCAGCCAAGAGTTTAATTTTGGAGAAAAACTTTTATTTATTTATTTATTTTTACGAACTTAAAAAAAATTTGTTTTAGTTGTATATAGGCACAATACCTTTATTTTTATGTGGTGCTGAGAATTGAACCCAGTGCCTTCCCTTTGCCTAGGCAAGTGCTCTACCACTGAGCTTCAACCCCAGCCCCATTAAAAAAAAAAAAAAAAAAAAAAAAAAAAAGTCTTTAAAAAAAACTATATAGATAATATAAAAGAAGAAGCTTACCAAAGTTGTTCTTTCAGTGTTCTCCAGCCTGACTTTAGAAGATAGTCATCACCAATATATACTTTTGTTTTATGTTGAAATATTAATATAATTTTTATATCCAGGCATTAATGCAAGTATAGGACTTATTTAAATTTGCTTTACAGTCCAGTAATTTGATTAGTTAATTAATTAATTTTTATGGTACTGGGAATTGAACCCAGAGCCTCAAAGGTATTAAGCAAGCCCTTTACTATTTTGCTACATCCTAAGGCCCCACCCCTTTTATTTTACTTTGAGAAGTTTTTTGCAAAGTTGCCCAGGCTGGCCTCAGAAAACATGTGATCTTTCTGCCTTAGTCTCTCAAGTAACTGGGATTACCGGCATGAGCCACTTGTCCAACCATAATTTGTTTTTGTTTTTTTTTAAATGAAAGGCTAATTATTAGGCAGTAATGTGATCAAATTATCAAAAACTTCAACATGGTTCTATTTCAGTTCTCAGCCTAATGTGCATTTAAAAATATCTCTACTTAGAGTAGGTATTTTCATAGTACATTATGGAATCTTTTTAAGTAACATCTTGGATGATAAAGAAGACATTATCCTTGATGTGTGTTTAACCCAAGTTAAATTTATGACAGATGAAATTAGCTATAGTGTGAACACCTCACTTCCTGTTCTGTGTACCTTATCATATGTGTGAACCATATGTGCAGCAGGGTTTATAAGAATATGTTATTGATAGATGAAAAGGCTGTTTCATGGTAGGGAAAGTATATAAGTTAACATGTATAGTGTATGTATATAACCTTGCAGTTTTGATTTATAAGAGATTTAACCTATGACTAAACTGCTTCTGTGCAGTTGACTGATTTAGGTAGATCTCATTCATGTATTACTTACAGAGCAGATGAGAGATTATAAAGTCAACTTAGTTTCTGATATACCATAGATCAAAGAATCCAGTGCTTACCTACTCTGTTCAACTCTCCCACACTCATTCCCATTCCCTCATAATTATTTATAGGAAATACCTTGTCTGCCACATGTAGTTTTTGTTGCATTTAAATCTCTGCCCTTACCCCCAGTCGTATTAAAGAATTCCACAGCATAATGTTGATTGATTTAAAAATTATCAAGCAGTGTATTAGAGATAGCTATATAAAAGAAGAGTAAAATACACAGAATTTGTTTTCATTTACATGCAGCCAGCTAATAAACCATTACTGAATGTAATCTCTGATAAAAGAGAGACTTTCTTAGTGGGCCTGTGTGTCTTTTATCACCAACACTAGCTACTTTATGGGCAGTCATGTAAAAATCTAGGCACTGAATAGCACTTGTGTGGGCATTTTCTGAACAGGTAGTTCTAATAAATTAGAACTAGATCTCCCAAAGAGACTTTCATACTTGGCAGCACATTTTCTGTAATCCCTCTTTAAACAGATAAGTCTTTTAACTAACTAAAATCTTTCCCTTCAGAAGGTTTTGAGTCCAGTGTTCTGATCTCAAAGAATTTCTGAAAGAGACCGGTTTGTCAGTGTTTTCTAAGCCCTCGTGATGTATTAGTCATAAAACAGCTGTGCCCTTTATTTCTACTCTCTAGACACAGAGTTTTCTACCTGACAGTAGACATTTGTAGAGCTGTTTGCTTCTACTCCTAGAAATTCTGATTCAGTAGGTGTGAAGTCAAGTTACTCCGTTTTCTTTTTTTTTTGATTTTAGAGGTATTTGTAATATGCACACTTCCAGTTGAGTTCCACTACTACCTTATGTTTGAATTGGCACCACACATATTCCATATAACAAGGAGGTGAGTTTCTTTCATACTGATTTTGTGACTTTACAAAGAAGAACCTGGAAGATAACTAGAAGGAAATTCTAGCCATTAGCAGAATTTAATTTTAAAATGAACAGTTTAACCAGTTGCAGTGGCACACACCAGCAATCCCAGCAACTCGGGAGACTGAGTCAGGAGAATTGCAAGTTCAAAGCCAGCCTCTGCAATTTAGCAAGGCCCTAAGCAACTTAACAAGACCCTGTCTCAAAATAAAATAGAAAAAGGGCTACAATGTGCCTCAGTGGGAGAGTGCAACTGGATTCAATCCCTGGTACAAAAAAAAAAAAAAAAAAAAAAAAGAGAGGCAAAGGAATTTGCTATAGTTGGTAGCAGAAACAAATACTAGATGGATGACTCTGACTTGAGTTCTTTCTATACTAGCATCTTGGACCCTAGTACCTCTCCTAGAATTGCTCCAAAGCCACTCAGTATCTAGAAGTTGTCTTCAGCATCCCCAAACCCATTGGGGCCTTGTGAGATGTCAGGGTTCTTAATAAAAGTACTAATGCCACAAGCAGGATCTCCTCGTTCTTTGACGTTCCTAGGCAGGACTTATGACTGGCATTGTTGTTACAAATTACAGACATGACCCAAAATGCTTTTGTGAATTCCTAGTAAACATGGAAACTTCTGGCAAGAAATGCCTAGATTTTATTCTAAAGATGGTTGAGAACAAGAAGATCATTTGTCTTATTTAACTCATCCTTAAGTACTGGCTGCAAGTCTAGAAAATCATGCCAATGTTTTATTTCTAAGCCGGCATGACTTTTAACTTTGTACTTTAAGAAGAGGATATTGTGCCCAGATTTGCAGTTTAGCCAATTTAAAGGAATAAGATGTGTATTAATTAGAATTTGATTTGGCTATTTAAAAAAAAAAAGTTCAAATAACTGTAGCTCAGTCAAGGTAGAGATTGATTTATCTTTTAGTTAAAAAAATCCAGAAGGAAGGGAAGTCCAACATTGGCATGGCTACTCCACAGGAATGCAGGTTATTCTGGTTTTGCTCCATCCGTTCTTGGAGCTGTGTTAACATTCTCGAGGGGTAATGGCTTCAGGATCTTCAGTGAATCACATCTCCCATTAGAGTGAGCTCCCTTAAAAGAACTTTTCTAGAATGACCCCACCCAGTGATTACTGTTTCCATTTCCTTGGTCATTTTTATTGTCAAGGGAGACTAGAAAGTTTTAAATAAGCAAGATGCTTTTTTGCAACAATCAGAAGTTCTGTTATTACATGGAAACAAGAGGGAATGTATATTGGGCAGGCACCTAACAGACTGTACCACAAGTAGCTTTGAAAAATATAATATTTTATTATTGTGGTGGCACCAAAAAGTATTAAATAGGACATAAAGTTAAAAGATCACCTAACTCCATCTACTGTGTATCTGATAAGTAAAAGCAATAAATCTCTAGAGTAGTGGTTTTGCATTGGATTTCTCAGCAGGACTCATTGGTAACAGCTGTTAGATTTTGTGTGTTTTAAGTAAACTGAAAAAAATGACTTCTTCAGAATGACAGGGGAAAAAAACACTTCAAATTAAATCCTGCTTCCTACAGGGAAAATGAAAACAACCACTAATGGTAGCAGAAGCAGAATATACTATATTAGATGATACAAGCCAGGAATGAGTATACTAAACAAAAATACTAAAGTTAGTACTTAAGTGGAACAAGATAGACTAACGCAGTACATGAAATAGTTAAATATGTGTATATTGCTATGTACACCTTATGTAACTATTGCAATGAATCACTAACTCCAGATATACAAGACTTTCCCTGGAGATTAGGATGTATTAGATGTACATTACTCTGCCTGTATTTCATCCCTACAAATTAGAAGAGGAATGGGAAAATGGAGAAAGTTTTGTTGTCTAAAACACTTGGAAGTAGAAACCAACAGTAATTAATACCATATATGACTGTGGACCTGGTTTACATAAATGTGTGAGATGGAAATATTTCTGCTCTATGAAACCAGATAAGTTTAGTTCTGTAGTTCATAAATACATACTGTTATCATGATGCCAGTAACATGTGATTATTGGATGCCTCATATTTCCAGTACACTTTTAGGGGGAAATTCATTCTAGTACATTCATGCTACTTCAGTAAGAAAGACTAGGGGCTGGGGCTGTGGGTCAGCAGTATGCTTTGAGCCTCAGCACCACATAAAAATAAATAAAATAAAGTTATTGTATCCATCTACAATAAAAAAAAAAAGGCCTAGGTTTCAGCATCTTAAAACTGTGAATTTCAAATGTTGAGAAAACCAGTCTGGTTGTCATTTTTGTTTTTGTTTTCCTCTTCTTTTCCCCTTCACAGTTGCTTATCAGCAACCAAACGCTAAGTGTCTGTTGACTTTTCTTCAGCTGATAGAAAACAGAGCACTACTTAGACTCCCTGTGAGAAAAGAGCCAGTTGTATTGGCCTGGGACCAGACTGTACCCTCTCTGACTTCACCCCTTCAATAGGAGTTCTCCATGGGGCAGCAGTTGCAAACAGCTCCATGTGACTTTAGCAGTAAGCATAAGGAGTGCTAATGAAACTAGCTAATGCAACAAGGTCTATTAGCCTGGTCTTTGAGCTAAGAGCCAGCCTTTGAACCTTTTATGATATTGCACTTACAGGCATCCTTTGGAAAGAATAGTCTACCCTCTGATCCAATGAGGGATCAAGGACCAGGCTCTGTTTCATATAGCAGTAGAAATGCCTTTGGCACTCTGGTATTAAATAACTACTTATTTGAACACATTGTGCAATGACCTAGCCTTTCCCACACATTATTAGTTTCCACTGAAGCTATTGTGCTCACTTTAACTTTTCCAGTAGGGTCTGTGAAAGGAAATGGAAATTTCACAAATTGCACTTTTATTTATTTTTTAACTGCTAAAGCAGTTATCTCATTCTTTGTTTTTTTGTGTCTCCCATTTTATACCTGATTTCCCCTCTACTTTCAGGTGAAGGTCTCCCACAAGTGTACTACTTTGGACCATGTGGAAAATACAATGCCATGGTGCTGGAGCTTCTTGGCCCTAGCTTGGAGGATTTGTTTGACCTCTGTGACCGGACATTTACTTTGAAGACAGTGTTGATGATAGCCATCCAGTTGGTAAGTTGGCATTGGCATTCAAAAGGCCACTCCCCCAGCCATATCCTGTGGACCTTTTGGTTATTAATTAGCTGTGAATTACTTTTTGTAGGCTAATGGCATTCTAGGAAACTGACTGGGGCAAAAAGCGTTAATGAAAGAGAAGTTACACTGAATCTGCAGTTACCTCTATTTTAGAATTTGTACCTTGGAGCAAAACCCTGCCCTAAACCTAAGTAATAGTATATAATTTAGATTAGGGAGAAGGATGATGATTAGGTATAGTTATACAAATTCAAGTAATTTCTTTAGTGTTTTATTTATAAATTTTAAATGTTTTGTCATGTATTCTCTCACAGTGGCATCTTAGAAGAGATTGAAGGTGTAACTCCCTGCACTAACCCTCATTCAGAGTTGTGTAACCAAGAATTTACCTTAGTTCTCTCACATTACAAACTTTGAATTGACCAAAAGGCAGCTTTTGCAGCTTCTACCAAATTATATACTGATACCAGCTACAACAACATTGCAACTGTTCATTTGAAAAGCTTGACAGACCTTAATGCATCTTTGTTCATTTGAAATGGTGATGGTCTTACCCATCCAGTAAAAAATTGGAAGTATTAGAAAATTTTGGGGCTGTGGTTGTAGCTGAGTGATAGGACCCTTGCTTAACACATGTGAGGTCCTGGGTTTAGTCCCCAGCATGGAAGAAAATAAAATAGACTTTGACATTTGAATCTAAATGTCTAAGCTTCCTTTCCTATACTAAGTAAGTAGAAAACTTGGTTGGTAGAAATATTTAATGCAATTTGAAATAATATTGTGATTTTATTTGAGTTATATTTACTTTTATATAAAAACTACAGTTCTATCTCTGCTGCTGACATCAGACCAGTGTTAATTTCTCTGGACCGCACTTTTCTTATCTACAACAGTGAGAGCTGGATAAGATAGTAGGTATGGGCAGTAGGTAGATGTGATGCTGGTACCTGTCCCTGAGGCCACTAGTTGTCTGATGTCCTACCTGGGAATACTTCTCTTCCCTTAGTTAATCCCATTCATCATTTGGAAAATGTGAGATTGTGAGGTAAATTCTACTATCATTTTAGTCAACTGTACTATTCTTTCTTTTTTAAAAAAATATTTTTTAGATGTTGATAGACTTTTATTTTATTCATTTGTTTATGTGTGGTGCTGAGAAACGAACCCGGTGCCTAACATAAGCACTCTACCACTGAGCCACAACCCTAACCCAACTGTACTATTCTTTCTTTTCCTAATCTTGACAGTTATTTATTTGTGAAAGGAAATAGTTTTTACCTTACAAGTCAGGAAAGTAGGTGATAAAGAAGAGATGAGTTTTATTTTTATTTCAGTAATTAAAACCTTATGCTAAGGGTTGGAATGTGGCTCAGTGGTAGAGTGCTTGCCTTGCATGCATGAGGCTCTCAGGTTCAATCCCTAGCACTGACTAGAACCCAACAGACAACGTTATGCTGAGCCAGGTACAGTGTATGCAGTACCGGCAACCTGTGTGAGGGAAGATGAGAGGATTTCTTCAGCCCAGGAGGTCAAGACCCCATCTCACCAAAAAAAAAAAAAAAAAGGGAAAAGAAAATTAAAAAAAAAAAAAAAAATTCAAAAACCTTTGCTGACAAAAGAAAATGTTTTAATGTTTTAATTGCAATAACTTACTTAGAGTATTTCCACTTTTTTTTCCCTTTTTTCTTTTAGCTGTCTCGAATGGAATATGTGCACTCAAAGAATCTCATTTACCGAGATGTCAAGCCAGAGAACTTTCTGATTGGCCGACAAGGCAATAAGAAAGAGCATGTTATACACATTATAGACTTTGGACTGGCCAAGGAATACATTGACCCTGAAACCAAAAAACACATACCTTATAGGGAGCACAAAAGTTTAACTGGAACTGCAAGATATATGTCTATCAACACGCATCTTGGCAAAGGTGTGTCTATTTTCTGCTTCATTAAAGGGGCCAATCATTAGAACAACTTTCTATTCCATTAACACTTTATCCACATTGTTCATTACAACTTGTGGTATTTATCAGAAGGTAAGTGAATTTTCCATCTGAGAAACTGAAATGGTAGTTGGGCATTTTGGCACATGCCCATAACCCTCCTACTGAGGCAGGAGGATCTCAAGTTCGAGGGCAGCCTTGGCAACTTAGTGAGATCCTGATTCAAAATAAAAAGTATAAAGGGCTGGGGATGTAGCTTAGTGACAGAGCACCCCTGGATTCAATCCCCAGTACCTACCCCAAAAGAAAAGAAATTGAAATGATAAGTTAATGACTTTCCTAAGTATCTGATTGACTACTCAACAAATTCTTAATTTAAATTATGTTATGTTTCCAGGTGCTTAGTTTCTCAGTAGTGTGAGTACTTGAACTATTATAATGAGGTCATAGCATTTTAGTGAGTTTAGTAACAAGTTTGGTACTTACAGACCTGTGAACCCCTATATGACAGTCCTGAAAAGGACATTAAACTGATGTTTGCATTAAGGAAGCATGCTTCACTAAAACAGATTTGACTTCTGTTCACTGCATAATTCTTTGAAGAAGAGATTCCGTCTTATATATTAGAAAATATATTTGGTTTAACATGAGTCTTGTATTTTCTTGGTAATTAATAATCTGTATAAATATTACTAAAAGCTTTAATCAAGACAGAAGACCTTCCTTATTAATTAGAGGAACTAGCTGAAGAAGAATATTTGTAAGAGAAGCCCAAGGAACAGTGGGAAGGCTGAACTGGCAGAGCTCTGGGCCTTATGCTAGCTTCTCTAGAAAAGCTTCTGTTTTTATTTGTTTTGTAAATCAAGCTTTCTTGAAAATTTCTATTTGGAGAAAAGATTCTTAGGTGATTAAAAGAATATGTCTGAAAATCAACATCCTAGAATATAGATATATAAACAGAATAATATCAGGTTCCATATTCCCTGACACAGCTAATTATAAAAGGTTTTTAAATATTAATTAACTGCTACACACTAATAAGTATTTGAAGACTAATGTAACAGTCTACTAAGTTGTCTCATTAAGTAAAGTACACAGCTATTTAGATGAGAATTCTGGTGATAGTGAAGAATAAAATGACATTACAAAGTAGTGTGATACAGTTTGAAAAATCATGAGTGCTTCCAGGATTTTTTTCAGTTACCACCTAGAAATCCTCAGTTTACTGAACATGATACTTTAAAATTAAACTAGAAGGTTCTCTGCTTATCAGTGTCATTTCAGACAAGTTACTTAATCTTCCTAATACGTATCTGTAAAATGAGTATTACTTCAGTAGGATGTTTTGAGGGTTGAAAATGGATAATATAAATGAAAGCACCATGCCTATCTTAGTTTGTTTTCTGTTGCTAGAACAGAATACGTGGAACTGGGTAATTTATAGGAAAAGAGGTTTATATAGCTCATGATTCTGAAAGCAAAAAAGTTCAAGATCGGTTGATTCCATTTGGTTAGGGTCTCATGTTTCATCATAACATGGCGATAGCACACATGAAAGAATCAGTGAGAGTGATAAGGGCCACATGCAAAGAAGTGAAGGGACAAAGGGGGCTAGATAGCATTATGTTCTTGGGAGAACTAATCCATTCCCACAAGAATTAATCAAATCTCAAAAGAAGGACATTGACTCCTTTAAGGCCCTACTTCCCAACACCTCTACATTGGCTACCAAATTTCAACATGAATTTTGGCAGGAACAAACAACATCCAACCCATATTAACACCTGTTGACTGTGCTTAATATCCCCTTCTTCATTTATGACATGTAATCTTAGACTGGCTGTACCTTGTAGTAAAGTCATGGTTACTTGTTTGGGTATAGGGGATTGAACCCAGGGGTGCTTTACCACTGAGTCACATCCCCAGTCCTTTCTAGTTTTTATTTTGAAATAAGGTCTCCCTAAGTTGCTGAGAGTGGCCTCAAACTTGAGATCCTCTTACCTCAGCCTTCTCAGTTGCTGGGATTACAAGTGTCCACCACCACACCTGTCTAGTGGTTGTTTTAAGTGACACACTATAAAGGTTGTTCTAATACCTGCTTCCTGGGGTTAACAGCTAGTGTACTGATAGTATTATTCTTGTCAGGAAAGTCAAGAACAGACAAGGGATATCCATTTATGTTTATATAAGGTACAGTGTAATGGTTAAGAAAAGGGGAATACAATCTTGATTCTTAATTGATATGCAATTTTTTAATGATAAACTTCCTTCCTTTGCCTTGGTTATCTCATCTGTAAAATGGATGTGTGAATAGTTCCTGCAGCCTAGAGTTCTGTGGGATATGTATTTAAAAGTTTTAGCCTAGTGGTTGATAATAGTAAGATCATTCCATATGTAGTTATTATTCTTTTTGTGTGTGTGTGTGATGCTGGGGATTGAACCCATACGTAGTTATTATTTATTCAACGAGATATGTTTTTAAGTATTTACCTTGAATTAGATAAGGGTCCTTTATCTCTTGGTATGCTGCCATTCCTCCTAGAACTTCAAATTTATCTTCCTGAATTGCAGAGTTCCTCAGGTCAGGTTCAACCTGTTACCATATTTTGTTCTTCACATTACAGAGAATACTTAAGGATGAGTATTACTGCCTCTCCCAGGTATCAAACCAGAGAGATTTCCATAGGAACTCTGATGCTATTTTTTTAAGTTTGTTGCATCTTTTATGTTGCAAATGATGGGAAAAAAAGACAAATGTATTGTCAAATGACATGGAGAGAATTGGTATTAACTTTCTAAGGGCGGAGAGCAAGGGGGAAAAGCCTCAGATGTGACATTATCACATCAGATGAGTGAGCCATCTTCCTGCTGATTAATCTCTGATTGAGACAACCCAATTTGTATTACTGAATGGTTGAAATTAGGGTGAGAACACTGAGTTACAATATCTCTTTCATTCAAGAAAATATATTTAACCTAAAATCAGGAAGGTAACACATGTAAACCAAGCACATCTTTCTGATTGGTAAAAAGCAGGCCTTTATGGGGTTGAAGGGTTTTTGTTGTTGTTTGCTCGTTTGTTTGTTTGTTTGTTTTGTTTCCAACTGTAACTCCAGACAGGATCCAAAGAAGAGTTTTGCAATCTCTTCTCTGGGTTTTAGGGAGGCTTCTTTGTTAGCCTCTTAAATCACTAGGATTAAAGAATTTTGTGTTCTACTGGTCTTCTTGGTATTGAAATCATTTTTTTTCCTTTGAAAATAAAATATCCTCCATGAAAAAGTGAGGTCCTGTGGAAATAATGAATTGAACAGGTATGAAGTGTTCAAAGAAGTATGGAACTCTGGTTTTTACTATTTTATTGAAAAGATTTATTTATCATTCACTATTTTAGAGCTGAAAAATGATTTTTCCAGTTACCTACACTGACCACTTTATTTTCAGAGGAAGAAACTGAGGCCCCATGTAGATGATTTGGCCATGCTTAATTGCAGTTTAACTGAATTAAATAAATGGAAATGTGAGCCAGGATCTAGATCATTGACCTAACTTACGAACCATTGTTTTCCTGTTACCTCATATTCCACAGCTATTTTTTCACAGTTCTCAGGATTTTAAAGTGTTATTATTTTGAGTGAGAGTGAAATGTTTTAAAATTTCATTTTATAATTGACTTTGCTGTGAGAGAAATCTTTTTTCTATTGGCCTGATTAATGCTGAAAATGTGGAGAGTTTTGCCCTCTAGTGCTCAACTAAAATTCTACCATTTGTCTGGTGAGGGTTTTTTTTTTTTTATTACCAAGGGGATTCTTGTTACAGGAAGTGGATATAAAAAGGGAGAAGCGATTATGTAGGTGTGATATAGTGTGAGAAACTGCAGAGTGTGGTTTCTATCTCTGCCCTACTTTGTAGGAGGCTACAACTCACCCTTTGTATTCTTTCTGGTTTTCATTTGTGTGTCTTTCTGTTCTGTTAAACTGTTTTTCGTGTAAGTGCTTTGTTTTCAGGTATAGGAAATAGTTTGTCCAAATTTCAGACAAGCTATGTAGACAGAAGTGTCTGATGTTCTTGCTTTTATTTCATTTTTTTAAAGCTCATTTCAAGAGATACATACCAACTCAGTATTATGTTATTTATTTCTCTATCAGGATGCCTCCTTCTTTTTCTTTTCTTTTTTTTTTTTTTTTTTGGTTCTGGGGATTAAACTCAGGGCTTCATTAAGCAGGCCCTCTACCACTGAGCTATATCTTCAGCTATTGTTGTTTCTTCTTTCCATTAGTGACCACAGAAAATTCCTTTTTTTTAAAAATCTGCCTGTAGAGTACTGTTCATTCTTTCTCATGCAAATTTTCCATAATTCCAGGCAGCAGTTAAGCAGGTTGCATTTCTCTATCTGGAATTAACTGGGTGGCTTTCCTCGACTGTATGGCAATCTTGGGTTTTACTTCTGCACGCAAAACAAAACCCTACAATCAAATCCACAATCAAGTAGCCTCTTAAATCTTGCTTCTGTAATTTCTTTTGAGAAAGACCTTAACTTGATTTTGAAAAATAAACAAAATGTCCGCAGTTAATTTGCCATAATTGGCAAATTAGACATGGAGACATGTACTAGTATTCAGTTAGACCGCTAAAGAATGTAGAAGCTTTCTGAGATGAAGTTACATTTTTTAAACTATTTTCCCAAAGGAAAAAAAAGCCCAGCAACTTGTTTTAGTTAAGCTCCAAGAATGCCCACACTCTGATTTATGTTCCCATAGAGGACACCTGACTAATGAACTTTAAATTTTTAAGGTGGTTATTGGACATGCTACAAATGTAATAGGAACCAAGATGAAACTGAATTTTAAGTATTAATTTTAGTGATGAACAAAAAGTGCTAAGCATGTATGCCAGGCATTCTACAGCTTGTGTCTTTGCAGGCCTAGCCAGAATGGACTGTTTTAACGGCTTCAGCTGCTTAATCTGCTGCTCACTTTCCCTGGTGGTAATGAAAGGGTAATTGTAGTCTATAAACTGGAAATAGCATTTCATTTAAATTATCTCACTTTCAGGCAGGTGACAGCATTGAGTGAGGGGTGGGCTGCTCACTGTTCAGTGATTGAGGCTTGGTTTTAATTTAAGGTTTGCTTTTTTTACTTGCTGTCTACTTGCCAACAGATCTAGACAAAGGAAGTGCACATTGTTTTCTGGTTTTGATTTTTAAATACTATTTCTGGTTTGGATATACAAAGAATTAGTAAGCAGAGTCTTTTCAGAGCAGAAGGGTTTCTGAAGGGATTACTTGCTTTTGAACCTCTTTCTGCTTTAATAACTGCAAACATAATGTGTGATCTGTCTTCCCTTTTAGAGCAAAGCCGTCGAGATGATTTGGAAGCCCTAGGCCATATGTTCATGTATTTCCTTCGAGGCAGCCTACCCTGGCAAGGACTCAAGGTATCCTTGAAAGTGTTCATTGGAGGGCTTTGTCTCTATGCCGTTGTTAAAGAAGGTGCTGCTGGCTTGGTGCCTCTGAGAAGCCCAAAAGAGAAGAATAGCTACAGAAATGAGGAGCAGGGATTAGTTGAATTAGTCTACGTTATAAATTCCTACCTGGGCTTTGGGAGCTCTTTTTGTTCACATTCGGCTTCTTTCTCTTCTTAATCCATCCTTCTTTGTATTTCAGTTCTCCATAATCTTTTTTTCTCATTCCCTCTTAGCCTTGGCACAAGTGCTGCTTTTCTCTCTGTGTTGGTATCCCTCCTACACTACCATCATGTAGCAGGAGGAGTGTTCCCAGTGTGTCAGGGAATTTCTGGAACAAATTGATGACAGCAGCTGCTACACATTTTACCAGAAAGGCTAGCAGGGGATGCCATTAAGGGGAACTGAAAAATATTTGCTCATCCTATGTAGGCTAAGAACCCACCTGTACTAAAATGAAAATCTAGGCTTAGCATTTCTGTTCAAGTGTATTATTTTGGACAACAGCCATTCCTTGCAAAACATGTAGAGTTTGATTAGACTTCCATAAGAAGGGGTTAGTAGAATGCGTATGTTTCAGTTAACTTTTCATTGATAAATTCTAAGCATTATGATTACTCTTTGCTTCTGGCTATTAGACTAGGGAATGGTGAGCTAAGCATCTTAAGTCCCTTTAGTTAATTAAATGTCAGACATATTTTTAGATGTAACTTATTTGATCATGTTAGTATGGAAATAAAATTGGTAGCTAGAAGGGCAAATGATTCATTCATTTTGCTCTGTAGAAAGTAAGTACCCTTTATCTTCAAGAATATTTTGGTTTTTTGCGCTTAAATTTCTCCCCTGACATCTCATCTATGGTCTTTTTTTTTTTTTTTTAATATTTTTTTAGTTGTTGATGGACCTTTTATTTTTATTTATTTATATGTGGTGCTGAGAATCGAACCCAGTGCCTCACACATGCTAGGTGAGTGCTCTACCACTGAGCCACAACCCCAGCCCCTCATCTATGGTCTTTCCCTAGTCATACCCATCTTCTCACTGACATTGACAACTTTCAAATAGTTATAAATCTTACTTGCTCATCATGTAGCCAAACAGTTCATTAGTGAACATATTATTAATTGCTTGAAACTCTCTCATGGTCCATGAATCATTTTATAGTGATAGTGGTAGATTTAAAATCTCTCCAACTTACTTTATGTCATTGTGGCTTAAATCTCGTTGCAGAAGGCTAGATAGAGCCTGATGAGAATCCCTTAAGAGTTCATTGTTGGTCCAAGATCCAGAAGCGCTTTATCTAGTCCTGAGCATACCAGACTTGAGCTACTTTGTGCCACTGACATACTCAAACTATTAGTCAAGCCTAATAGGATAACTTTTCTTTTTACTATGGAAACACATTATTGAAAAGCATTTTTTCATAAGTCCTTTTTTTCTGTTCAATTTCTCAGTATTTATAATGGGACTGTTTCTCCCACTTGGATTAGGCAATACTTTCAATCTTACCATAGAGCTGATCTGAGAGGGAGAAGGCTGAATCACTATTGAACTCACGTGACCATGGGAGATTACTAAACTGCTATAGTTTTGAAAATATTGTCAAATAGTATTTTATTTTCTTATCCCAGCTGTTCATCTCATCATATTTAATGTTTATCTGAGACTACTAAGGAGAACTTCCCAGAACCCAGGAGATGTTGGTACATACTTAAATATACCATCTCTATTATATTTCTTATTTGTTAGTATTAGAGAGGAAACAAAATTGGGATTGACTGACATATCCTGCCAACTTGAGTAAAACAGCCTTTGCCATACCAAACCTCTCATAACTACCAGCTCTTTCCAGGTAATTTTCTTTCTTTATTTTCTACAGGCTGATACATTAAAAGAGAGATATCAAAAAATCGGTGACACCAAAAGGAATACTCCCATTGAAGCTCTCTGTGAGGACTTTCCAGGTAAGATACTAAAAGGATTCTCCAGCCAATGTGACTTGACACATTTTAAGTAAGTAGATTCCTTGACTTGGTATCTTAAGTCACACCTAAAGGGTGTCCATGTAATTGGCATTTCCTTTCATTGTTATTCAGACTAGGGGTTATCACTTTTATTTGGTTCATAAAGAAAATACTAGTGTCTGCAGATACCACTGTGGCCCAGAACCCCCTAGGAAGCCTTCAGCTAATGAGTATGGCCTTTCACTTCTTTCCTAACAGAGGAGATGGCAACCTACCTTCGATATGTCAGGCGATTAGATTTCTTTGAAAAACCTGATTATGAGTATTTACGGACCCTTTTCACAGACCTCTTTGAAAGGAAAGGCTACATCTTTGACTATGCCTATGATTGGGTCGGGAGGCCTATTGTGAGTATCCTCTTTTTTATTGTATCACCTTCTTTCTTAGACCCGCACGCCCCCACTCGTTTACTTGCCAGTCTTTCTGCTTAAATACTTGCGGGGGGAGGGGGGAAATCCTTTGATTTTAGACTGTGCATGTACTAACCTTTTCAGAATGATGCCATAGAGTGTTTTCACTGAAGTTAGAAAGTAGGAATTGTACATTTTTAAGAATATAACTTGTATATCCTGAGATATTTTAGAATTTAACACAGATTTTTAGAGGTTTCATTTGAATGTTTCAGAAGCTGACACTACATATGCTGTTATGGTACCTGGCTTCTGTAGGAGTGGAACCCAGCACCATAATAAATTTTTAGATTTGCTTTTCTAGCCAAAGGTCCACAGTTCCTGAGAGTATGCTAACAGATACTGCCATAGGATGGTTTTTTACTTTCAAAAGTAAGCTACTCTCCAGTGAACTATTTAGGTCCAGACTACCGCCTTTTGCAGATGAGCAAACCAAGAAGGCAAGATTACTTGAAATTTCTCCTGACAGCTGAAAAGAATTACTATCATTCCATGAGAATTAGAATGGTGCTGTCCTTTACAGAGACATCAAGTAGGCTTTTTTTTAACCACTTGACTTTTATTTCATTTTCTAGCCTACTCCAGTAGGGTCAGTTCACGTAGATTCTGGTGCATCTGCAATAACGCGAGAGAGCCACACGCACAGGGATCGGCCATCACAACAGCAGCCTCTTCGGAATCAGGTATGTGTTGGTCCTTCATTGTTTCAGACATTCGCTGTCTTCATAGCTAACATTAAAACTCAGATTATCCAGCTTCTGTGCATTAGTATGTAGGCTCACAACTTCTCACTGGTTTAATATGACATTCTAGAACCCTCAGGGTATGTGTAATTGCATTGAGATGTAGCCAGGTGCCTTATATGAAACATCTAGTCTGGAGAATCTGGGTCTGTCAGAGTGTTGGCTGAAAGTGGGGAACTAACTATGAATTAGAATCCAAAGCAGTTTACCACAGGCCCAAAGGACCTGCTGAATGGACAGGATATACCAATAGCCCACCCTGGGTCTCATCTGCAGTCCAGTTGGAGCTAATGCCAATTGTGAATTTTCCTTACTGGGTGTAAAGTCATTTAGATTTCCAGCTGACCTGAGCATGAACTGGAACCTCCACACTACACCATGTCACTGTACCCAAGTTAATTCTAGAGCGGGCCAAGATCATAGAGGGATCTTTGCTGAGAAGGCCTCATCATTAGTTCTTTGCTATTTATTATTTGGGAAACTAATCTTTTTTTAAATTATATATATTTTAGTTATAGATGGACACAATATCTTTATTTTATTTCTTTATTTTTATGTGGTGCTGAGGATCGAACCCAGTGCCTCCCACATGCCAGGCAAGCACTCTACCACTGAGCTACAACCCCAACCCTGAAATTAATGATCTTGATCTAGATGAGGGACCTCTCTCATCCTAAAGACAGAGGAGGCAAATACAATAAATTTGACAACATTTTCTAGAAGGACTGGGAATGTAGCTCAATGGTAGGAGGTGTTTATCTACCATGCTCCAGGACCTGGGTGCATTCCCCAACCCTGCCCCTTAACCCCCCAAAAAATAAAAACTAAAGAAAGGGCTAACTGATTGAGAAGTAATTATGACAAAGTATTTTTATATCACCTATAGTTCTAAAACAAAAATGGAGACCCTGCTAGATTAATAAACAAAAAATAATAAGCATTATATATACGTATAATCATCATATATCAAAATTAGCTTGTTCCCCCTCCTCCTACCCTTACATTTTTTTATATTAACAGACATTTTTACAAAATAACATAAAACATATATCATCTCATAGATGCATAGGTGCAAGTATATATGTTGTGAATAGCATATAGAAGTACATGTACATGTATAATGAAGTACATTGACAAATAGAGATCGCTCACCAATAGCTATATATTCTCAGCAAAATGTGTGCCTAATGAGTAAAAAAATGTGTAAAGACTGGAAAAACGGGTTAGAGAATACCTAAAAATTAGGGAGACGAGGGGTCAGGAGTGTAGCTCAGTGGTACAATGTTTGCCTAGCATATGTGAGGCCCTGGGTTGGATCCCCAGCACCACCAAAACCAAGAAAGTGATTGCCTAAGACTTAACAATTTGACTGACTTCTGATTTGACAACAAAATACTGTTGATATCTACAATTGTTCTCTGTTCCTCCTTTCTCTTAAAGGCTAATAATACCCAGTGCAGGTGAGGGGACAGTTAAACTGATACTTGTATATTGCTGTTGACTTTGTAAATTGATAGAATTTCTCTAAAAAGTAATTTGATGAAGTTGCTATCTTCTTTTTGATAGAATATCTTATTTCTTGGAATCAGTCATAATAAAACAAGCTAAAATGCAGGTTAAGTTATGTGCCTAAGACTGTTGCAGTGTCAGAGCAAAGGTTTAGGAATGATCCAGCAATTTTTTTTTTTTTTTTGCGGGGCTGGGGATCGAACCCAGGACGACCTTGTGCTTGGAAGGCAAGCACTCTACCGACTGAGCTGTATCCCCAGCCCTGATCCAGCTATTCTTTATAAAGTACTAATAATGGATCCACCTCAAATCCTATATTGAGTAAACGAGATTATAGTAAAGTGAATTGTAAGATATTTATTTAGTAGAATATTATATAACTGCTAAAAACAGCATTTAGGAAAACTGTAGCAACTTGTAATGGTTTGTATAGTGAAGAGAGAAAAACATAAAATTATAAAGCCCTCATGATTTCCCCTTAGGGGAAGGAAAAATCAGCAAACAGTGGGAGGAGATAATGCCAAAATAGCAGAATTACTGTTGAAAGTGGTAGTACTCTGAGTAATATTTTCCCAAAATATGCTATAATGAAGTTTTATTATTTTATAACAAAATACATTTAGAGAGAAGAATGTATGGAAAGAAAAAATAGACAAGTAATCAGCAGAGTCATAATCAACATATATTCCTGCTCAAAATTTAGAACTTACTTGAACCTAAACATGTTTCCTTTAGCTTATCTTTTCTGCTTCATAATCAATGCTGTTATTTTGAATGAATTTTAAAAGTATGGCAGGGGGAAATGGTTGAAAATCTGGATTGCCAGTGCAGAAAAGTCTTACACAGTAAATTTCAGGTCTACTTTAAAGAACCATCTTTGAATCATCATTGTGTATAATTATTTAGGAGAATCTTATCTGTCAGTCAATAGCTTATTTTTGAATTGTTGACTCTTGAAAGTCTGTCTTCGGTTGGTTGATTTTCTTCCCTTGCTTCTTTTACAGTTTTAGTATCCCATGACTGCTATGGAATTGGGATTCCCTACATTAATGTAAATTTTACACTTCCTTCCCAGCAGGATTCCAAATCCTCTGGGTAAAAGTCTTCAGTGGGGTAAATGGATTTTTAGTGTCTGTTCAGCCTTTACATTGTCTTATGCTATGGTTTCATTACTTTTGTTCCATCTTCAGGGTTTTCTTTTTCTTTTTCTTTTTTGGCAGAGAGTGTTTGCAGCCAAACATGTCCCTTTATTATTCTAAGATTTGAAAACAGTTTGTTTTTCCAAACTAATCCTTTTCAGGTTTTGAAATCAGTAACTGAGGAAAATGAAATTTTTTTCTTGAAAGATATTTACTTCAGGGATAGCTAACCTTTTCTCAGCAACTTTGACTCAGTAAATCTGAGCTGAGGACCTGCTATGTGAAAGCATATCCTATGGATACCAAATATGGAGTCCTTGTCCTTGAAAAGCTGACAGATAAGCCAAGTAGCCAGAAAAATACATCACAAGGCAAAACAGATAAGCATATCACCTGGGTTTGAATAAGGGAGACATTTCATCTAGTCTGAACGTGACAAATTGTTTCATGAAAGAGGCCGCATTTAAAATGTTCTTGGAAGAATTAAGTGGAGATAGACAAAGTATTCAAAGTAGAAAGACTACATGAACAACAATAAATATATCTAGTTTGATTTTGCTAAAATATTTGAGGTGAATAAAAAAAGTCATAGGAAACGAGGGTAAGAAAATAGGTTGGAGCCATTTGATGAGGCTCCTGGAATGTTGGGCTGCAGTGTTGGTGCTTAATTTTGGTACAAATAGGGACTAAAAGTTTTTGTTTTTTAAAAAAAATTTTTTGGTTAGATGGACCACAATACCTTTATTTTGTCTATTTAGTTTTTTAAGTGTGGTGGTGGGGATCGAACCCAAGTGCCTCTTATGTGCTAGGCAAGTGCTCTATCACTGAGCCACAACGCCAGCCCCAGACTAAGGTTTTTAAACAGAGTGATGATAATGATGAAAACTTTGCTTGGGAAATCTTTTGGCCAAGAAGGCAGTAATATCCTGACAGCCAGAGTAGAGACCAATAAGAAGGCATCCACGAATTTCCTTGAGAGCTAAAGGAAACCTAGATGGGATAAAGTAGTGAAAATAAAATAGAATTGAAAATGTTACAGGGATGCAGTCTACCATAATTTGCAAGCACATGTATGTTAGGATAGAAAAAGAAGGATGAGTCAAATCTGTTGCTGAAATTTTGAGCCTAGATAATTTGGAAGCAGGTGTTACTACTATTAGAGATAGGAATGTTGGGGGAGGAATTTATTTGGAATTTGAATTTAGGTATCTTGAGTTTGAAATAGTATTGCTCCTGAAAAGGTCTAGTATCCAGATGTCCCTATGATTGACATAGAAGGATCACAAGTTCTAGGCTTGCAATTTAGTGAAACCCTGGCTCAAAATAAAAAATAAAAAGGCCTGGGGATGTGGCTCGGTGGTAGAGAACCCTTGGGTTTAATCCACAGAACACTCCCTACCCCAGATAAAAAGAAGAGGTCTATTAGACAGAGGGTCTTTCTCAAAAGAGAGCTAGAAAGATATTTGGGAGTCAAGGTATAGAGATGGCATTGATGATAATGCTTGAAAACTCTCCTTGTTCTAAGTAAATCTGTCTATCAGTAGTAGAGGAAGCTAACAGGCTTAGTTTAGTCCCATAGTAAGAGGTGGAGGAGAAAGAATAGGAGCTCATAACTTGGTTTTAATTTATGCCAAAGTTTTGACCATAGGGCATTTAACCTACCTGAGTCCATCATCTTCTCAGATATAAGCCCTGTGAAAGTAGAGATTTTTGTTGTTAACACAAAATCAGTGTCTGGGTACTTGATAAATAATTGAATGAATGATGGTGAATGAATCTGTCAAACAAAGAGTGTTGATGAAATCAGATCTTGTTTATAATACAGTTTTTTATTTAACCTTCCATGAAAAAAAAAATTAACTTTTCTTCTAGCTTGTTTTCCATTTCCACAAAGAACCATTCTGCTTGTGTTAGGCAGCCAAAGAAGGGCTAGATTATCTGCTCGAGGGAAGGGATGTAAAAAACAAAAACAACAAAAAACAACTCAGTAGTCTTGCTGCAAAAAAAAAGTTCATACCTGCAAGCCATGTTGCCTGCCTATAATCCCAGCTATTCAGGAGGCTAAGCAGGAAGATCACAAGTTAAGGTCTACCTGTGCAATTTAGCAAGATCCTGTCTCA
The DNA here is from genome assembly GCF_902686445.1 of Sciurus carolinensis. Taxonomy (NCBI): domain Eukaryota; kingdom Metazoa; phylum Chordata; class Mammalia; order Rodentia; family Sciuridae; genus Sciurus; species Sciurus carolinensis. The sequence continues at coordinate 90,586,055 of NC_062214.1, forward strand.
AAATAAATTTTGAAGATGGGGTGTGGTAGCCTGGGAATGTAGCTCAGAAATAGAGCCCCCCTGGGCTCAATCTCCAGTACTATGAAAAAGGAAAAATAAAATACAGAAGTTCAGATAATCATATTCTTTTACAACACAATGAAAATCTATTTGCCTCATGTTCTGGGGAAATTGTGCTTTGCTATTCTAGATTTTAGGTATATTGAATTGAATTCTGTTTTGGTCATAGATGCAATAATAGACCCCAAATGTGGTTCCCAAAGAATTGCATTTAAACTTACATATAGTAGATCTGTCTTTTTAAACTTTTTTATTTTTTTTCTTGATATTCAGGATTGAACCTGGGGTGCTTCACCTCTGACCCACATCCCCACCTTTTTTTGTATTTTATTTAGAAACAGGGTCTCACTGATTTGCTTAGGGCTTCACTAAATTGCTGAGGCTGGCTTTGAACCCTCGATCCTGCCTCAGTCTCCTGAGCCGGTGGGGTTACAGGCATATACCACCATGCCTGGCCCCAGCCCTTTCTGTTTTGAGGCAGGGTCTCACTAAGTTGCTAAGACTGGCCTTGAACTTGTGTTCTTCCTACCTCAGCCTTCTGAGTTTCTAAAATTACAGGCATATGCCACCTCACCAAGATAAACTATTTTAATAGTAAATGCTTGCAAATTTTAAATATTAATTTTGCCTAGGGAAATGAAATCATGAGTTTAGATAAATATTTCTAAAAGCTAGATCTATTCAAAAAGATCTGAATGGGTTAGTCTTTTCTATCATTTTACCCTTGGTATTTTACCATTCCCAGTTCCAAATATGGTAAGTTCATGGTTCCGATTTCTTTGTATAAAATTCTGTATTACTATTCAGCAGGAAAAGGTCGAAAATTTTCATAGTTCTGACTTTCTCCACCTGCCCAAAACTTCCTTGGATTCTCTGATCTTAATTCAGTGAGGGATTAAGTCTCACAGGTATCCATAGATTTGATTATTAGTGGGCAACATATTAAACTTCAAAGGTTTTATTCAGTATGCTTGTTCAATATACTAATATAGAATATTGCACTGACTAGGATATGCCTGTGGTAATACTCATTGTGCTCTTTGAGAACTTTACTCCAAGCCTCTGACAATCCTTACTCATATAAATGCTGCACAAACATACAATATGAAGGTTTAGCAATTTTTTTTCACCATCATGATGTTTATTTTTCTCCTCAGAATTACTACATTAATTCATTCAAATGCTACTGTTTTAGCAAGTTTACACTGCCATAACAAATCACTGTAGATTGGGTGGCTCAAATGACAAACACTGCTTTGGTTTTGATACTGTTTCTTTTTCTCCCATTGACCCCATTTATTTGGTATGGTTTTTGTGGGCCTATGAGGCAGAAGAGCTACTTAGCCTAGAAGGTTAGAGAGAACAGATCCTGTTTTGAGATTACAGTCGCATTGACCTTCAAGAGCTATTAAACTAACAGATACTGTATTCTACTACTGAAACTGAATCCCAAAATGGAAGTTATTCATTTGTTCTTGAATATGCAGCATATATTTAAGAGAGGTTATTCTTTGCAAAACTCTCCAATGTAACTAGGAAGAAGAATGTTACTCAAGATCATTAAAAGTGATCTTTCATCCTTCCAGAAGAACCATATTTAAACTAACTGAATACCTTCCACTTAAAAGTAAGCAACAGCGGGCTGGGGAGATAGCTCAGTAGGTAGCGTGCTTGCCTCTCAAGCACAAGGCCCTGAGTTCGATCCCCAGCACCGCAAAAAAAAAAAAAAAAAGTAAGCAACAAAATTAAAAGTCAAATCATATTGAATTCTGAAGAAAATGATCTTCCAGTAAGAGTAGTTCAGATGTATTTATTTGTGCCTAGACTCCAAGGGAATGGTTTAAGGAATATATAGCCTTAGAAAAATGCATGTGGTTTAGTGCTGTCATACTTAATGAATAAAGCTTGTTAGGAGCATAGCATTTCCAAAAGATGAGGCCAGACTGGCGAGTAGCTAAAGTAATTAGAGGTCTTCATAAAAGAAACATCTTTTTTGTAAATGTCCAGTACAATACCAGATGATTAATTCTCCATTCCCTTTTTTTAACAGAGTACTTTTTATTTTCCCTCTATACTCAGTGTTGAATGCAGTGGCCTCTACCACTGAGCTACATTCACCAGTCCGTTTTTACTTTGTATTTTGAGACAGGGTCTCACTGAGTTACTAAGGCTGACCTCTAATTTACAATTCTTTTGCCTCATCCTCCCAAGTAACTGGGATTAGAGGTGTTTATCACTGCACTAGACTTTACAGAGTACTTTTTAGTTCTCACTGAGGCTCAGGATTTGCTAATTGAAGGTGAGATTTGTTTGTTCAGAGATCACTTGCCTCTTCCACCCTGTGTGTAGTTACCTGACATGCTGCAGGAGCACAGGTATGGAGATTGCATGCACAACCTGATCACTCCCCAGCATAGAGCTTAGTGCAGGATAGGGCCTCTCCTCATTCTGGGGCCTTAACTCTTAGGGAAGCATTGAAGCAAACAAATGCAAACCTTCAAAACCTTTTTCTTCTGTCCTGTCACCTAGTCACTGCTGCTTACCTCTGCTCTTAATTTCTTCTACTGCACACATTCTTCAATATTTTGTGTTTCAGCATATACCTATTTCCTGAGCCATCTCCTTATAAGAAGAGACTTGGTGATCCTGGAGTAATTGCATCAAGGGGATTGTTTTGTGCTATCCCTAGAGTAGTGTTTTATACCATTTTGAATAAGGATATGAGACCATTTGCAAATTTCTAATTACTTAATTTTATTTACTTACTTTTTAGAGTTGGGAATCTCACTGTATTCACAGAATGGCATTAAACCTCTGGGCTCAAGCAGTCTCCCACCTCTGCCTCCTGAGTAGCTGGGACTGCTGGCATGTGCCAAGGTGCCTGGCTCAAGTTGCATACTTCTAGAATGTTTCATGTGGGTTTTTTTTTTTTCTAAGAGTTTCACAGAATCGATACTCCTAGTTTTCTGTGGGTATACGTAGTATTGAGCCTTGACATAATCTCTTCCAGGTTGTTTGTGTTGTCAGTGATTTTTAAGTATCCCTCATATTTAATCAAGTTTGTATGTAGAATACAAGAAGTCATTGTTGACATATAAGTGATGGGATTGCATGGAGTAACCCTTGTTTGGCACAAGGAAGTTGGTTCTATTTCATTACCTAAATAGAGAAGTTTTTAGTTTTGTTGAAGTATACATTTCAGTAATCTTGTTGGCTCTTTTTTATTTTTTTATTTTGTTCTCTATTGGTTAAGGTCTTTTTAAAATTTTTATTTTTATTTTTATTTTGAGGGGGATTAGAAAGCCAAGGGTCTTTCTGAGTTGTGATCTTCCTCTCTCAGCATCCTCAGCTCTTTTTTTTTTTTTTTTTGAGACTAACTTGGTGAGGCTGACTCAACATTGCCATTGTACTGCCTCAGCTTCCAAGTAGCTGGGATTATAGGTGTGCACCACTCTCCCTGTCTTGTCAAGATCTTATATACCCCACCCAAAATTTCTTAAAATGCTTGCTTTATTATTAGTCCTGCCCCATACTTTCTGCTTTTTACTTACCTGCACTAAGAAAAGAAAAATGGTTTATCTTGAAAGTATGATAAAACAAAATATGATCTAGTATATTCCTTGCTAACCTTTTGGTACTATTCAATCTTTATTTTTCTTATAGTTGAAGACAGTTAATAAAGCTAAGAAGACTGACTTGAGAGGCCAAAATGTTTTTTGTAGATGGCAACTTATTAAAAGTTTTGGAGCCATAAAACGAAATGGGTAAAGTTCTTTGTAAATGTAATCAATTAATTTTTCAAAATTAGTTTCATACAAAGAATAGGATTTGGTGATTTATTTGCTTCAAGAGAAAAATGTTTATCTTCCTTCTGTGTCAGAACTGTAGCTTTATTTCCAATAGAAATTTGAAATAATTTTCAAGCCGGTTAGGGGTGGTAGCTGAGACATTTTCAGACAGCAATTTCCCACCCCTGTTGTTAGTGTAATTCCTGCCAAATGACTGCAAGGATATTCACCGTCAATTCTTTTGCCATAGGCACAGGTGGTGGTTTTCACCTTTTCACCAGTCTTGCATATTTCTTCCTAGGTGCTTCTTGTTAGTTTTGCCTTCAATATATTCTATGTTGAATTGCTGCTTTCTTTTTTTCCACATTACTTACTGCACAGTAAACCAAGCATTTCTACACAGGTAAAGCAATCACAACTGAAGATTTTAAAGTGTTCCCCCAGGGTGGTACCACTACTTGAGATTTCCGCTTCTGCCTTTGGGACCTTACACACTCCATGTGGACCTCTGTCTTTCAAGTAATGCAGAGAAATTGATCTTGCTGAATGACTCCTCTACCCATGGGCCTCTTGATTGCCTTTTAGATAGATGTGTGTGTGTGTGTGTGTGTGTGTGTGTGTGTGTGTGTGTGTGATATTTAAGAATGAAGTAGTTATATGCTGATCTCCACTGACTTGCTTAGTCTAACAAGCTACTGTGCTGATCATGCCTAATTATAGATCCTGTGTACACAATGTTGCCTAGGCCTAGAATACTTTGCTAGTTATACTAGCAGAATATGTAGTTGTCAGCATCCTTGGTTTCATCCAGCTTCTATGCATTCAGCTGCTTTCTAAGACTGACAAACAGCCCTTTTTAACATTGGTCTTTAGGTACCAGTCTCAGCCCTTAAATTCCAGAAGATAGTTGCCCTAAAGCTTAGCATTTTAATGAAAAGTAGTGTCCAAAGCCATAAAACATCCCCTAAATTCAACTCTTATCACTTCATTTTATTGCTTTCAGTGCATATGAAAGGCACTGGAGGGCTGTAGTATGATGTAGTGTCTTTCCTTGGTTAAAGTGGAAGCTTTTATGAAGGAATCTGGAATGTTAATTTTTTTTCTGTCTTTAAAAGGTAAAAATGCACATTGCTTTGAGGCTGGAGATGGAATATGACTTTTAGTCATTTGAAAAATGTCTTGCTGTTTCATTTAAACAAAAATCTTAATTCTTCCAAGAAATTATTTATCCAGAACTAATATGAACTAGTATATAGTCCTGTGAATCACACAGTATCACCAAGCCAGAGTTCTGATACACAGTTCAGTAAAAATGGAAATAATAACTGATTAACACTCAGGACTTGCTTAACTTTGAAAGCATATGAAGTCTGGGTATAACTCAGTGGTAGAGCACCTACTTAGCTTGCACAAGGCTCTAAGTTCAATCTCCTCCACACACCCACACTCACAGAATGTATATGAATGTCGTTCTCAGCAGTTTTCAATATTATCTGCCTAAAAATATGCAAAAAACAGAGCATAATCATGAGAGAGAAGTAATTAAATTGAATATGTATCAAGCTCAAAAGAATACTAAGTGACTTGTATGGATTTTTAAAAGCATTTAAATTTTTGGAGAACTGACAGTGTTTATACAATAGTGTAGAAGCTTAAATATTCTACTTAAATATTACACACACACACACAAATGTCCCAGAAAATCTAATAGATATTAGTTATAGGTATTACTTCTAATATTAAAAGAATGGGTATATTCTTGAATATTTAGTAGAAGTCAGAATAAATTAAGTGGTATAAGAGTATAGATACCATTAGTAAATTTATAAAATAGTATGATTATGTCATATACCACAGTATCATTTTGGAAAATGAAATACCTGAATATCTGTTGGCAGAAGAAATGAAAGTAAGATGGTTGTGTTGGCTCAGACCTGTAATCCCAGCTACTCAAGAGGCTCAGGCAGGAGGATCACAAGTTCCAGCCTCATCTGAGCAATTTGGCAAGACCTTGCCTCAAAGTTAAAAAAAAAAAGAAAGGGATTGTGTGTAGGGGATGTAGCTTAGTGGTAGACTGCCTCTGAATTCAAACCCCGTTACTGTAAAGGAAAAAAGAGAAGAAGAAGAGGAAAGAATAGGGATGGTGGTGACGTTTGGGGTATTTTTTATTCTCTCTAATAAGAATAGCAGTATAAAACCAAACCCCTCTTCTGTAAGATTATATAGCAAGCAAGTTAATAACAGCCACCTTCTTAGAGAATCTGCTCATTCCCCAAGGAATATCAGAGAAAACGTGGTCAGCATCCTTTGTAGTGCTGCTACCCATGTGACTTCATTTCCATTAATAATGATGAGTAAGTTGTACCTGCTTTATGGGAAATGCCTTTTAGGTGACTTATGGATGAGCTTTAAGCAACTCTCATCAGTGAAGTCCTACAGCAAAGAGTAAAAAAAAGCCTCAAATCAATGCTTTCTTACTCTTCCTTTTCTTTTCTATAGAATATATTTATAGTTACAAACATTTCTAAGATTTATAGGATCCTTACTGGTTTTCATAGAGAGCAGCAATAGCATATCCCAGCCCCTGCTGTTGTTTATATCAGCAGCAATTAAAACTTGATTTATTAATCCCTCTTTGCTGCCTCTTCAACTACTCATTTTTCATTTTTGTAGAGCCTTAGGACTGTTACAGCTGAGCATGATGATGTTAACACCTCCTCAGCCATCTGGTGCAGGGGAAGAGGCACCTAAACAGATTCTTCAGAACAAAAATCACATATGAGCAAGATCAGAATAGTATGAGATCTAAAAAACAGGTAAAGAAGGAATGAAGAGAGCCTGAATGACAGCAAAGGTGAAAGCGGAATCCAAAGAGGTTTTTAACTGGAGGCCCCCTCTTTTGCTGAGAAAAGATCTGCCTTTTGTTTTCTAGAAGAAAATAATTCATAGTATTCATGTAAACTTTTTCTAATTTCAAACTTGAGGCTGTTAACTAGGGGAACCAGAAAACAATCAAGACTTTTTATCTCCCCATCATTTATTCTTGACATATGAATCTGCTTTTGAAAAGATAATTTGTTCATTCTTTTAGATAAAAAAGCATATTTCTGTCACTGCTCCTTTTATCTTAGTAGGAAGTCTCGTGGAAGTTAATGTTGAGAGTAGTAGGTTCCCTATTTAAGGAAAAGGCATATTATTCTTGATTCCTAATCCAGGGATTTCCTTAGTGACTACTGTCTGTACAGATCTTTAGTCAGTGAAATGATTTGTAAGTATGAGTCTTCCTTTGTTCAACAATCTTAAAATTCTGAAATTGGTCTGCTCAGTGGCCTACTTAAATTTTACTAATATGGAAGCTAAAAGGTGATTCCAGCTTTTGACTATCCCCCTTTCCCTCCCTGCTTTTGGTCATTACTGGTTTTTTGTGTCTGGATGAGGATGGTGTGCTATATATAGTCTTGTGTATTGGCTCATCAGGCTGAAATAATGTAGCCATGCTAACTTTTTCTCAGTGCTTTGCAGCATTGGTTAGTTTAAAATCCAAAACAAAACCAAAACCTACAGGGGCACTAATGTTCTTGATTTTGTTTATGCTTGCTGTTGCTTCACCTTTCCTTCCATATCTTGCTCTCATGCTTCCTAATGCCTGAGCAGACTGCATCGTCAGAGCGCCGAGGAGAATGGGAAATCCAGCCCAGCCGGCAGACCAATACCTCATACCTGACGTCTCACTTGGCTGCAGACCGCCATGGGGGATCAGTGCAGGTACTTAACTGCCTTTATTGCCTTTTCCTGGCATTCCCAGCTTGGCTGGTAGAATGTTGGCTTTCTTCTGAAACTTGGATTCCTTTAAAATTGACACTTAAGAGCAAGTTGGAGCTGCTTCTACAGTTAACTCAATATCTGTGTGCTGATTTTTTGTCTTGGTGGACTTGAATAAGAGTCATTTGTTGAGATAATTGCTTCATCTTGTTACTGACTAAAAAATATGTTTGATTTCTGATACTGAGATAACCTAGTCCTACAACCTGATAAACTATAGCAATAACATCAAAATAGTAATGTGTTCATGTCATGTCTGTGAACTGTAAAGACTTGACATATGTTTGGATAGAGGACTAGAGGACTGCATGTATATCTCATTCCATGAAGATATGTGCTTTAGCACATGATAAGCTGAGAATGCTGATTGGCATAAGTCACTTTGTTTGGAGTAGGTACCCAGGATGTTGGATTTTTCCTTTTTTCTCCCTGGAATATGTGTGGTCTTAGAAAATTACTTCCAATTTCATTTGGGCTAGTTTGAGAGTATCTTCCCTGTTTAATACCAAAAACATCTTGCATCTTTTAACTTTTTGTGTACTATTTTATTTTTAATCTTTTATTTTTAATATTTTTCTTGTACTGGTAAGTGATATCACCAGTGAAGTTACAAGTGAATCTTTGCATGCAGAAATGCATCTGGATAGTCTTGATCTTCTAGAATATGCTTTTACAAGGAGTGATTCAGTGAAAGATCTTGTTTCTCACAGAAAGCTAGGAGATACCTTTAGCCCTGTAAAGACCTCAAGTGGGGCTTGAAGGAAAGAAGTCCTAGGAATGTCTAGGTAAAATTGATAGATTGAACACATAGTTCTTATTTCCTTTCACCTTCTCCTGAAACAATGGCAAAGTAATTTTTTAAAAATATTTTTAGTTGTAGATGGACACAATACCTTTATTTTATTTATTTATTTTTATGTGGTGCTGAGGATTGAACCCAGTGCCTCACACATGCTAGGACAAGTGCTCTACCACTGAACTACAACCCCAGCCCAAGAATTTTTTTTTTTTAAATGCGTAAGTCCATATAAAGATGGAGAACACAGAAAAGAGGGCAACAACATATTGGAACTTTCAAAGCAGATGAGCAATTATTAAATGACTTAGGAGTCCCAAGAAAATTGAATCCTGGGGGTCAGGTGGGAAGTGCTGGGAAGTGAATTAGAGAGAGTTGGGTTACATGTGTTTGTGTTTATGTTAAGGTATATCCTGATGTTGTATCATAGCTAAAAAGAATAAAAATTTTAAAATAGATGAAGAAAATTGATTCCTGAACCAGTGGAGGGAAATGCTGAAAATTAGCCCGTTGACACTGGGAAATTTCCCCAAAGACACAGGAATTCGCTGTCTGTAGGTGAAGGTAGGGCAGAGAGGTTGTACTAAAGTGAGGAAAGTCTGTTTAAGAATTCACGTATCCCTCGATGCTCTTCCCCCCACAGCAAAAATCAAAGATTTATTCTCTAGAAAGGGCAAAAGAGAGGGTCTCTAAACTAAGAGATACAAGGTACCTTTGTAGACAAGGTACTGTACTGAGAAGAGGGAGATTAAGTAAATGTGTGCATACTTCCTGCCTGCTTTCCCATTTTAATGTTTCAGAAAGCCAATATCCAGGTTTGTACCTTCCAGGCAAAACATTTTTTTAGAATTTTGTCATTTATTTATTGTTTTACATTTTGTGGTACTGTGGATCAAAAACCCAGGCTTGGGACTGGGGAGATAGCTCAGTCGGTAGAGTACTTGCCTTGTAAGCACAAGGCCCTGGGTTCGAACCCCAGCACCCCCCAAAAAAAAAAAAAACCCAGGCTTTCCTGCATGCTAGGAAAGCTCTCTATCACTGAGCTATACCATAGCCTCAGGCAAGAAATTGAAAGAATATGCTCTAAGAAAACTAACCATCACTAAAGAAAACATCTAAGGATACTGACAGCATTGTTTCCTCATTGAAATGGCCAACCAGGTCATCCCATAGTATAATTCATATATGTCAAGTCCTATCTATGTTCTCAAAGTGCCAATTAGTGTGCCTCCCCCTACTTTTAAAATGAGTAGATAATCAAGAGTTATCAGACTTCGAAAGAAAGTGTTTAATAAGAAAGAGACTAAAGCAAACAACAGCAGCATTGTTTTTTTAAAAATGTGGGAAAAAAAGAGCTCTTGGAAATTAAAAACATAATAAAAATTTAAAACTCCTTAGATTGTAATATAAGGTTGAAGAAGTCTCTGAGAAAGTAGAACAGAGAAAGAGATGAAAAATAGGAAAAAAAAATAGATTAAGATTTGAGGAGAACCTAAGATATCCGATTCTAAGTGTAGGAATTTCAGAAAGAGAACAGAGAAAGTGAAGGGAGGAAATCATTAGCAAAATAATTCCTAGATTTGTTTTCAGAGAACCCAGCCTAATGGATAATAGAATTATAAAGATGCATCATTGTGAAATTTCAGAACACTGAGGACAAAGAGAAGATTCTTTAAGCTTTCAGAGAGAAAAGTCATATACAAAGAAAAGTCCAGGAATTACTATAGCTTTGAAGCTACAAGACAATGAATGATGCCTACAAAAATCTGAGGGAAAATTGTTTCCAACCTAGAAATTCTACACTCAGCCAAACTATCAGTCTGGTGCATGAAGATGTTTGGGGGCTTTTTGTTTGTTTGTTTTTAATTTTTTCTCTTTTGGTACTGGGGATTTAACCCAGTGATGCTTTATCACTGGACTATATCCCCAGCTTTTTTCAGTTTTTAAATTTGAGACAGGGTCTCATTAAGTTCCTTAGAACCTTGCTAAGTTGCTGAGGCTGCTGGCCTCAAACTTGTAATCCTCCTGTCTCAGCCTTCTGAGTCGCTGAGATTATAGGCATGTACCACCACCCCTCACAAAGATATTTTAAAACATCGGTGCTATCAAACATTTTACTTCTCATGAAGCTACAAGAGGATACTCAAAGGAAATTCCCAGTATTATGATAAAGTTAGGATATCCTGGGGTGACAGCTGAATGCCAGTAGAAAAGGGCAGCCTGCACCAGAGGTTGTCAGGAGACTTTGAGAGCAGTTTTTGCTCTCAAATGGCTAGAATACTGATAATGTCAGAATATTGTGAAAGAAGCTATTTAAATGAATAACAGAGATCTGATGGTATACTTCAATGATAGAGCATTTGCCTAGCATGTACAGGCCTTGGGATTGGTCCCCAGCACTACAATCAATAGGAGTTTGGGTAAAATTAGTGATCAGCAATTAATATGTAAAGAGCTAAGTAAAAATAATTTTAAAAGATAATTATTAATTTAAAAAAAGAAATTTATACACAGAAGAAAAGATAACCTTGGTATACTCCATAGCTCAGTTATAAATAGCTCTTAATAGCCACAATGTAAACACTTAGGAATTGATGTAGCCAAAATTGCAGTATAAAATGTATTAAGATAATAGAATGATGGAAAAGCTATACTTGTGAATGTAATGCCTAAAAATGAAAAATCAAAATATATGTTATTTGAAGATATGTATTTAAGAAAGACATCAGCTGTAAAGAAGGGGAAATGGTAGAATCGGGGGGTGGGGGGAAGAGACTACTATTTTCCCCAACAGTCTTCCTAAAAATATTTGTTTATGTACTGATAAAACTGATAAAAAAATATATAACTAATAAAGTGTGTGTGTGTGTGTGTGTGTGTGTGTGTTATCTACCCTTTAGAGCCAGTGAATCCAGTTTCACATAAATGTACTTCAGAAATGTACAAATAACTAAAAATGTATGTTCTGGAATAAAACTGTCCAAATAAAATGAATCACATTTATGATTTTAAATTTTATAGTAACCACATTAAAAAAGAAACAGGTGAAACAAATTTTAGTAATATCTACATGTAGTCAATAAGAAATACTAAGGAAATGTTTTACTTTTTTTTTTAACTGAGTCTTTGAGATCTAGTATTTTACTTTTATAGGAATCTCAATTTGTATTAGCCCTATTTTAGGTGCATAGATATCACATGTGGCAAATAGCTATTATATTGAACAGAGCAGTTCTAGAATCTTTATTGCCAGCTTCTTTATAATATCAGTATATTAAAAGCAGCTAAATGCTCATCAGGTCAACATTAACTAAACAATTATTTCCATACAGTTGAAAGAGAGATCTTTGGGTATTATGGGAAGTCAGGGGATTATCCGTGTACTAATGTATATACAAAGAAAAGAAACAATGTAGAGTAGGGAAAAGTATAAGCCATAGCTGATCACAGTGGTGCACACCTGTAATACCAGTCAGGAGACTAAGGCAGAAGGACTGAAAGTTTGAGACCAACCTGGGCAACTTAGTGAGACCCTATCTCAAAATAAAAAAGACAGGGAATGTAGCCCAATGGTAGAGAGCTTGCCTAGCCTGTGCAAATCCTTGAGTTCAGGTCCCCAGTACTAAAAAAAAAAAAAAAAAAAAAAAAAAAAAAAAAAAAAAGGGGGGGGGGGTCAGGGGGCATATGTGGAAATCACCTCATAGGCATATAATCTGTTAGAGATGTGTCCTAGAACACAGGGGTTCTCATTCGGACAGTGTTTCTACTCTCTATCTGGGAGATATCCTTTGATTAAAAATTTGAGCCCAATTAGAGTATCTCTGGCAGCACTTTTGAAAAATGCAGACTTTATCTTCCTGTAAACTAAGTTCTGCCAGCTTCCTTAGCATTTGGATGGAGGACAGACACTTGCACCATTTACCTAATATTCTGCAGAGTTCTGTTCCTCATTATATCTTGATTTTTTTGGCTTATACCAGTTTTAGCTCCAGCTTTTTAAAAAACACATAAAAGGCTCTACTTTTCACAAATCAAATTAGCAATACCTTTCTGACACAACAGATGTCCAGATATTTCTGAGTTTTCTCACTTTCTAGAGGTAATATCATGAAAACATACTTAGCCTGATGGAGAACCTGCAGGATACCCTTACCCTGAGAAGGAGTGCAGAATCCCAAGCTGAGAAGAGTTTGTTCTCATAAAGCTCATGGACACTCCTGTTCCAATCTATTTAATGGGCAGACCCACTGGTTCTCATCCTAACAGTATTGCCACAAATATTCTACCTGAAGACCAGATTTGAAGAAGACAATGTATTTTTCTCTTTTCAAAAAATTAAAGTTGTTTAAATTAAAATATATAGGAACTTAGTGAGTCCCTGGGCAATTTAGGGAGACCTATATCAAGAGAAAAAAGGGCTGGGGCTGTGCCTCAGTAGTTAAGTGCCCCTGGGTTCAATTCCCATTATCAAAAAATAATTAAATAAATAAATAAAATGTATTTTGTGTGTGTGTGTGTGTGTGTGTGTGTGTGTATAGCTACATGAAATTTCTTGAGATCACCTAAGACCAAAGGACTTGCAACTTAAGAATGACACATCAGCTAAAGTATTATCTATTTTGGTACACAACTCTGATTTTTCCTCACAGTAACATTTTGAAAAATGGAACTAATAACTCAAATTTTGGGGACTCCTTCAAGGAATATTACCAATATTAAGAAGTAAAAGGGGCTGGGGTTGTGGCTCAGTGGTAGAGCACTTGCCTGGCATGTGTGATGCCCTGGGTTTGATCTTCAGCACCACATATAAATAAATAAAAAAATAAAATAAAGGCCCATCCACATCTAAAAAAAAATTTAAAAATAAAAAAAAAAGAAGAAGTAAAAGTCAGCTGGGTGCAGTGGTACCTGCATGTAATCCTAGTGACTCAGGAGGCTGAAGCAGGATGATTGCAAGTTCAAGGCCAGCCTTAACAACTTAGTGAGACCCTGTCTCAAAATAAAAAATAAAAGGTGCTAGAGACTTAGCTCAGTGTTAAAGCTCCCTTGGGTTCGTTCCCCAATACAAAAAGGAAAAAGAAGCAGTAGTGAAGGGCAAAATAATGCTTCATCTTAGTCTTTCTCATAGATAATCCTATAAGATATTACTTTGATTTTGTGTAATATAGCCAGAGGAATGCGGGATTAATAATACTAGTGATTGTAATGAAATAGTGATTATAATGTAATATTCTAGGTATGCAAGTAAATCTTATTTTTTAATGAAGGTAGACCAAAAATTAGAAAAATAGTGGCAATGGCATTTAAATTATTAGTAGTTCGGGCCAGTCACCATGACACACATCTGTAAAATAGCTTCCGGCAGGAGGACTGCATTAGCCCAGGAGTTTGATGCCAGCCTGGGCAACATAGTGAGACCCCCATCTCCAAAAAAGAAAAAATATATGAATAATTTATTGCATTCATAAGGGTCTTTACGGTTTTTCAGCTCTGTTTACTAGATGTCATTGTATTTAACTGCCATGGTATTTGTGGTGTAAACAGGGCTGAGGCTATTTGCTTTCTTACAGAATTAGAAAATAAGGCTCACCGAAGATGTCGATGGTAGAGCTGGGCCTCCAGTCCAGTTCTCTGTCTTACTAGGGTTCCACTGCACATCCAGACAACAGTTCAGTGGTTTGACAAAGTATCTTCAACTTGAAATAATTAAGTGAATGCTGTAAGGGCCTGGGTTCATAGCCATTGATTCCCCAGGCTTGTTTTAGTGCAGTTAAGTTTAAGGGCAGAAAACTGGTGAAAAGGTTCCCATTTGTGCCTGATTATTTGAGGCCAGATGCTCATTGATACAGGCAAGATGTCAGTTTGTAAACTGGAAATACCCCTTCTTCTGTTGATCACCCAAGAACTTTGATTGTAGACTGAGTAGTAATTTATAGGGAAGAGAAATTAGGAAGTATAAGACATGTGAAATGCTGTGAACAGGCATGACCCAATGTCACCAGGTATTTCTCTGTGTGATGCTAATTACTACTTCATTCATGGTGGTAGAAACCAAGACTTTTATATAACATCTTGTCTAGTTCTTCAATTGTTCTTCAAGAAACTATGATTTCTCTGTTAACCCTTGTGCTACATGAATTTACTGTGTTTAACAATAATGTGTAGTCATAAGGGATCCACCAGAAGCAAATGTAGAACTGAGCAAATATAGTATAGTGTTAGAGTATTTCTGTGGTTCTCTACTCTGTAAACCCTCTCTCCTGTTTTTATTTTTGCTGGTTTTTTTCCTCCAGGTGTCCCCCCAACCACCCACCCCTCTAATCGGGGATTGAACCCAGGGGCCTTAACCACTGAGCCATATTCCCCAGATCTTTTTTAATATTTTATTTAGAGACAGGGCCTTGCTAAGTTGCCAAGATTGGTTTTGAACTCACAATCCTCCTGCCTCAGCCTCCTGAGCCACTGGGCTTACAGGTGTTGCCACCACACCTGACTTTTTTCCAGTTTTTATCTTGAAGTTTTCAAATCCACAGGAAAGCTGTGATTTTGAACTAGATTAACAAATTGTTAGGATTTTGCCACATTTGCTTTAAGTCTCTATGTATGCTTGCCTACTTATTTGAAAATAAGTTGCAGAAATCATTACATCTTACCCCCTATACTTCAGCCTGCATTTCCTAAGAACAAAGATATTTTCTCAGGTAGTCAATAACACCATTGCCATTTCTAAGAAAAGTAATAATCCCATAATCTACATCACATTTCCCCCAATTCCACTTGTCCCCAAAATTAATATTATAGTTTTCAGGTTCTAAACAAGGTGCACACATTGCATGGGTTGTTAGGCCTCTTCAGTCTCCTTCAATCCTTTGGTCTTCTAATCCCTTTTAATCTAAGGCAGTCACCAGTGTTTAAAAAAAAAGAAGGGACAATAATACTTTTGCTGTATGGTATTTATTATATCATTGCCAGATGATTATACATATAGTCAGGTTGTCTGCTAATCAGAGATGCTAAATTTAATTTCTAGCAGAAATTTGCATCTCCCTCACACAAGTCCACATTTAATGTTGTAGGAGTTTTTTGGGGTTGTTTTTATTTCTTGTTTGTTTTTGGTTTTTTTTGGTACTGGGGATTGAACCCAGGGGAGCTCTACCATTGAGATATATCTCCAACCCTTTTTATTATTCTTTTATTTTGAGATAGGGTCTCACTAAGTTGCTGAGGGTCGCTCTAGGTTTCTGAGGCTGGCCTCAAACTTGGATCCAGCGTAGTTTTTTTCTGTAACAATAATTCTGTAACAGCATTATTTTAATTTAAAAAAAATCTTATGTAAGAGCAGTAATTATTCTGGTTTAGAAATAATGGTGACTGTAAATTGCTGATAGGTAGTATTCATTCTTTCTGCCCCAAAGGCTGCTATACCAACTATTTCCTCCTACCTTCTTTACGTAAAAGGGAAATAACCTCTTATTCCTTTGATCACCCAAGAAATTTGATTATGGACTAAATTCATAGGGAAGAGAAATTAGAAAGTGTAAGACATGTGAAATTCAGGAAATTTTTCTGGATCAGCTGCTAGTAAGCACCCCAAAGCTAAAGATAGGAATGAATAAACATTTTTAGGCTGGGGACGTAGCTCAGTGATAGAGTACTTAATCAGCATGCAGGAGGCCCTGTGTTCAATCCCCAGTACTACAAAAATAATGATATTAAACATTTAAGATCTAGGCATAGTGGCACACTCCTGAATAATCCCAGCTATTTGTGAGGCTGAGGCAGGAAGATCACAAGTTCAAGATCAGCCTGGGCAACTAAGTGAAACCCTGTCTCAAAATTAATTTTTAAAAGATTGAGGATATAGCTCAGTGGTAGAGTATTGCCTGACATGTGCAAGGCTCTATGTTCAATCCATAGTACTGCAACAAAACAAAATAATATGTAAACATTTATGGAGGGAGGAGAACAGTAAAATGAACATTTAGTGAGCCGTTACCATGTGTTAAGGCACTAGGCCAAGTACTTTATATGGATTAGTCACTATGACCCCATTAGGTAATAAGCAATATTGTTTCCCCACTTACAGACTAGAACACTCAGGCATAGAAAGGTCAAGGACCTTGCCCAAGGATCAGCAGCAAGTAAGTGCTAGAGCTAAGGTTCAAACCCAAGGCTGACTAACTCCAGAACCCATTTCTTTCTTCCTGTGCTGTGCAGCCTCCATTATTTTATACCAGGTATTGTACCCAACACTGTCTCATACATTTCTTGTATAATTCTCACATCAACCTGTAAGAACATTCTCAAATAGGGCATATGATATCTGAACCATTTATCCTATTTTGTGGTTCTCTCCCATGTTTCAGCCAAGGTCTTTAACAGCAGAGTGGTTTGTCCAGCGGGGTCCCTTTTCCCACTCCCCAGCACCCACATAAACAGGAATCATGTGCTGGAAATGAAACCAGGTGGCAGAAGCAGCTGCACAAGCAAGAGAAGCCTGATCGGGTCCACATTAACCAGATGACAGGAGTGAGAGCCTTCATTTACAGTTCGGGGACCATCAGTGAGAACTGGGATGACAGTGAACCTGAAATAAAGGTCGTTGAAATAAGACTGGTTTTCTAAGGGAAAGTGTTTCCTTACCGTTTTTCCCTCTCACCAGAGGGGATGTGGCAGTCTTGTTATTCAAGTAACTTCAAACCAGTGGTCAAAGCCATGAAGAAATTTCTGAAGGAAAGTGTGATTGTTCATAGTTTCTGGTGACCACTTTTAATTTCCTTTTCAGAATTTTTTTTAAACCATCATTATTGAGTCTATATGACTATAGCATAATAAACAGAGGAGTACAATTTACCCACCATGGTCAAGGGAGCAAAGTGGTTTTACCATTAGAAACCAGCTGTGCAGTTATTTTTAATATGATAAAGTACTATATGTATGAAAGAATATGAAAGAATGTATATTTAGGACAGAGTTTTTTCATGGAGGTCCACAAACCCTAACTTAACCTTTAGTTAAAGTTGTTCCTTAGCATTTCCATCTATTTATAAAAAGAAAGTAATATTACCTGTTTCCTAGGATTTTTGTGAGGATTAATTTTACACACACACAGAATGGGATATATCTCATGGTAGAGTGCTTATCTAAAATGCACAGGCCCTGATTTGATCCCCAGCACCAAACAAAATTTACACACACACGTAAAATGTAAGGGAGAGCCTGACACAAAGTAGCACTCAGTGTGAAAGTAATTATTATCATTATATGATTGACTTTAGTGTTCTCACATGATATGGGTCTGGGAACCTTCCTTGAATTAGGACACTTGGCCTGCTAACCCAGGAAAACAAGCATTCTAGACACTACCTGACTCTAGCTTAAGCTAGAGACCTAATCTCCCTTAGTGACCCACTCTGGTACTGGCAGGAGGTTCATACTGCCATGGTGCATGTCACAATCTGTCTTTCTGTTTCAGGTGGTTAGCTCAACCAATGGAGAGCTGAATGTTGATGACCCCACAGGAGCGCACTCCAATGCACCGATTACAGCTCATGCCGAGGTGGAGGTAGTGGAGGAAGCTAAGTACGTTCATATTTCAAGGGGATTCTTGAGTCGTGGGTTGAAAATCTTTTCTGTCTCCTCCTCTCTGTGTACTGCTCATCTCAGACTTGGATTCTTCATGCTAGTGTCCATAGCTTTCTTCCTTTGATCATTTTGTTTTTTGCATGCTACCTTAAGGCTGCTGCTGCCCTTCTTTAGCTGTGATTTCTGGGACAATAGTCACATTTTTCTAGTCCACTTGGTGCAAAGGGCATAATGAACTAAAAGAATTATGTTGTAAGGGCTACAACAGATAGTAGCCATGGGCCTCTGGAAGTCCTAGAGTTTCTTGTTCCCTATAAGGGAAAAAAAACCTGCTAAACCATGAGCCGTGCTCAACAGCATTAAATTTCTGGTTGTTGGCCAACAACTCTGGGTGTACAGTCCTGGAACGAGGGTTTCAGGACCTTTTTATTTTCTCTCAAATGATTCTGGACTCAAGAGAGACTAAATAAATCAGGCAAGAAAAATAGTTTGCACCTGTGATTGAGAGTTTTGGAAAGGAAAGGAAGTGACCCTAATCCCAAGAAGGTGAGGCAGTTACCCTCATACCTTTTTCTGCTTCTCTTGCATGTTTATGTCTTGGGCCTTATCACCAGCCCGTTGGTGCTCTCTGCATGGTATGTGTTTACACTCTTAAATTCTGGGATGGAAGGTGAAATAATTGCTTGTTCTGCTGCAAAAGCACCATTTCTGCCACTTTCCCTTTTGTCTGAGAGGGTTATGCCAGCAGACCATTTTTAGTAAGGAAACATATCAGGAACTTTGGCAGTGTTTTAATACTCAATTTTTCTTCCATTCTCCTCAATAAATATTAAGGTATTCCTACCCTCTGGGCTTTCAACCTTGACTGCACTTTGGAGTCACCTGGGGCATGTTAGAAAATACAGATGCTTGAGTCTGGCTCCAGAGATTCTGACTTGATTTATTGGATTCTGGCCTGAGCATCAAAAAATTTAAAAGTTCAGGTAGTTCTAATGTGCAACCAAGGTTAGGAACCACTACATCAGGCATGGTCTGATCTTGAAAGATAGCCATATTTAGATCACCCCTCCTAGTTCACATTTGTGGCTGTTGCTTTGTAGAAGTTCTGCTCTGGATTTAATATTATACTTTGAATACAAAGATTAAATGGACTTTTAGTCTTATGATATGCCCGATACAGGTTTATTTTCTTAACCCATTCATCTCATTTCATTTTGGTAAATGTATACAGTAATTGTGTATGTGAGTATGGTGTTTGTGTCTTGTGTGTAAGATAGGGGGCCATTCACATAGAGTTCAGTTTGGTGTATTCTGTTGTGGTATAATCTAAATTCTAGACTATAAAGAGTTTAAAGTCTTTCCTTTTAGCAACTGTGCATCTTTGCCACCAGCTCCGGGTTTGGGCCTTCTGAAAGGTGTAGAAATCAGAAGGGGAACCATTGTATTTGACCAGTTGTCCAAAAGCTTATGGCATAGGGTATTTTGTGTGCTGATTTCCCTAGTGATTTTATGTGCTACCAATCCATCTTGTGTAGGGAACTGTCAGGGCCCAGCCATATGTTGTTATTCTTTGCCCTCTGCGGGTAGTGGGGCAGGGACAGGGTAGCCATGTGTTCACTTGCTTGATCATTTTCATGGGAAGAAGTCACAGCTAGAGAAGCATGAGGTGTCTTGAACAACCCCTCATTGCACGCAGCTGGGATGCCATTTGTTCATGCAACCTGTTTGTTGGGATAAGGGAGACTATTGCCTATATTAAGATTCAACTCAGAGGTGGGGGTTGCAACTCAGTGGTAGGACACTTGCCTAGCATGTGTGAGGCACTGGATTCGATTCTCAGCACTGCATATAAATAAATAAAATAAAGGTCTATCAACAACTAAACAACATTAAAAAAAAAAAAAGATTCAATTCGGGTACTGGGAGACTGAAACCTTCACTTTCAAGCTTTTGATTTTGGGTTCCTCATCCAACTTGTTTTCTGTAAAGATGGAAAGATAGGATTTTGGTTTTTGTTCTGTGAGCAAAATGAACATTTGGTGTTCTTTTTTCTGTGGCTGCAGGATACATGTCCTTGTTTAAGTATGGTTGGAAGGGTGGGGAGGGCAAGCAGCTTTTAAGTTGATTTTTTGTTATAGAAAGTACATAGGAATTCCAGGTTATCTAGACTTCAGCTGTGACTTAATAATTATAAACCTTATTTCTCCTGAGAATTAATGAGTAGGTTTAGGCACTTCTCTGGCAGTTATGCCCAGAGCAGTGACCATCCTCCCTCTGGTCCATCTGATAAGACAAAGTAAGTGTCTCTTAAACCTTTTCTCCCTCTTTAAAGCAAGAGTTAACTGCTAGCAGCTTTGGTCAGGTGTGTTGGACTTGTAGAAAGCGAGGGACTTCTTTTTCCCTCAGAGTACAGGAGAGGTTAGCTAACATTGTACAGGAAGACCTTGTGTGGGAACCAAATGGCTCAGCCTTCATGCTTGACTGAGTTTTTACAGGCAAGGGTCATTTGCTCTTTCCCCTGCAGCCTTCCTGAAAGTTGCCCCGAAAAGGCCATCCTGGGGCTCCTACCAATTCTTTTGTTTTGCCTTTCCCCTGAGATCCACCTCCCACTTTGATGCTTCTGACAGGCTCCTGCCCCCTCCACTTTAATGTGGAAACAAAGTGGTCTACTCAGCCTACCTCAACAGGAGGAAACTAAACACAGACACATACTGCATGTTTGCATGGCTCACAGGGAGTCGCTTCCATCTCATCTCTGTGGACTAATATCTCTCTTTCTTTCTTTCTTCCTTTCTGTGTTTTTCTCTTTACATACTCTGTAGCTGCCTGAAAATGCTCAACCTGTGGTGAGTCCCTCTCTCCAGTCCACATGTAAGGGGAGTGGACCAGACTAGGCTGGGATTGGCAAAGCCAAACAAAACGCCTTAGGAAACATAGATGGCTTCCATATGCCTCCTTGTACCTTAATAACCCAGACTGGGGAACTAGATCCACAAAGTGGGGATGGGGCAGACCTATATCCAGGAATTAATCTGTTCCTTCTTTCTTTTTATACCTACCTCATTTTTCTCTGCCACCTCCTTCAAAATAACATTACACATTATCCAAAATTGTTGTTCTTTTTATTTTTGGCCAAGTAAATTTTCTCCCAAAATAATATGGCCAGAATTATTAAAGGAAGAGAGATAGGTAAAAAGGTTAAGATAGCAGTTGTTTAGGTATCAGTTGTTTCCTTGCCAGTCGCAAGGATTAGTATTGTTGCCAGATAATCTCACATTCTGCAACTTGGTTTCTAATCTGGAAATTGATTGCTCTGGAAAAAGAAAATCTTTTTTATTTAGTGAAGTCTTCCATCTGTAGAGTGGGAATCTCAAAAAACCCGAACTCCTTAGGGGGAGATGGACATTTTGTTGTTGTTTTGGGGGTTGTTTTGTTTGTTTTTTGTTTACTGTCTCTCTTTATTCCTATGAGAGTATAGTAGACCAAGGGCTGGCTCAGCTGATGGAGATATTGGAACCTGTCTCATTTACTCCCAGAGAAATCTTCTTCAATGCTTTCTTAGCAACATCAGAGGGTATATATGGAAATAGAAGCCCTAAAGCGTTCATAGTGGTGACAAACATTATTACTACAAGATAGGGCCCCTCCATAGCTCTCTTCCTAGACCATGCTTGTGACCTTCCAGGTGCTCCTGAACTTGTTGGTCTGTTGCAGTCTGGAATTGAAACTCTTCCAAATTGCCTTCATGCATTGGGTCATATTCTACACTGTGAAAACAGCCTGCTGGACTCATTTCTGTTTTCTTCAGTGACTGGGTTGGGCACTAGTTTCTGATCCCTAACCGTTCTAGGCCCAATTGCCTACAGGACTTTCCCTAGGGACAGGAGTGTATTAAAGATAACAGCTGGGTTTTATGGAGGTAGGATTTGTAGTCTTATGGTTTCAAAGAGCACATTTGGCCTATTCATTTTGCAAATATGTGTCTGTGTAATCTGACATTGTTGTGGTCTATATTTTTTCTGTGAGATGTCAGTCACATGATCCTGGTTGAAAATTATTGCAGTCCTCTTGTGCTCATCAAAACCTGTACTTGGGCTGGGTATGGTGGGGCACACCTGTAATCCCAGGAGTTCAGGAAGCTGAAGCAGGAGAGTTGCAAGTTCAAAACCAGCCTCAGCAACTTAGTGAGTCCTTAAGCAACTCAACAAGACCCTGTCTCTAAATAAAATATTAAAAAGGGCTGAGGATGTGACTCAGAGGTCAAGCACCCCTGGGTTCAGTCCCTGGTACCAAAAAGAAAAAACCTGTACTTGGAACTCTAAGGCATCTCAAGGTCTGCCCAGAGTGCTTACCAGAGATGAGATAAGACTTGATATTAGGTAAAATAACAAGGAATTCTCTAGTACGCTTACATTATCATTCCTAGAAGCCTAAAGGGGCCAAGAAATCACTCTGAATGGTCAAGGAATACTTGCAGAACTCAAGCCAAGTTTTAGAAGAAAGGAAGAATGTGCAAGTATGGCAGAAAAGAGAAACATAGCAAGGGAGGAGCTGAAGGGAAAGAGCAGGAAACAATAACAGAGTGATGTGAAAGGGATAGTGAGTCGGAGACCTGCAGGAAGAGTGCCTGATGGCTCCTTGGAGTCTTGGATCAATTTTTGCTCTAGCATGTCCGGTTATTCAAATAATCAAAGAATCAACTGGAAAGGAACCTAAGACATGATAGGAATTGCTCACCTGTCCTGATTTTCTTCTGAGAGTAACACACTAGTATGAAGTCAGTCAGTGGACTTGGTCTGGAATCCAGCCTAGTTTAATGGGTCCTCTTGCTAGTTAACACCACAGAAACCAAACAATTAAAGAGCAGATTGCGGGGCCTGCTTCCTCTTGTGTAGAATTGTTCATAGCTTGTGTTACTGCTGAAGCTTTAACTATAATAACTAAGTAAAAATTAATCTAGGGCTTTAAATTTAAAATATTAATAGTTCCTCTGAAGGATAGTTCATGATGCTCCTCCAATCATTTGATTGGGCACTGCATGTCAGGTTGTGGTATTCCAGTAAACAGATATTAATTTGCTTGACTTGCTTCAGAAGAGGTAAAAGAGAAGTTATAGTACAGTTTGAAATGGACCAGTATTTCAAACATTTTTTGATTTCCTTTTATTTATTTTTATGTTTGGTCGTTCGTTTATTTTATACTGGGAGCTAAATCTAGGGATACTTTACCAGTGAGCTATATCCCCAGTCCTTTTTTTTTTTTTTTTTTTCAATTTTAAGATAGGGTCTCACTAAGTTCCTGAGGCTGGCTTTGAAGTTGGGATCCTCCTGTATCACTCTCCTCCGTTGCTGGGATTATTAGGTGTGCACCACCACACTTGAAAACTCCTTTTATTCAAAAACACAAAATCATCATCTTAGCATCCTCCAAAAAGAATAAGAATAAAAATTAACTTAAAAGTTAATAATACCTATGAAAATCATGGTTAAAAAGGAACAGGTAACACTATTGAACTATTAGGGATCCCATGAGATGAACTTTGCCTCCTTAAATATTGCTGGACATTCAACTTGGAAAGTGTCCAACTCTAATACATACACAAACACACACACACACATGTGCACACATACACAGAACAAGACCATTTTTTTTTTCTTGAATTCTTCCTCAGGGTTCCCACTGAAGACTATGTTAAGCAATCAGAAGTATTGATCATTTTTATTTAGAAGAATTTATTCTGTGCTCAAATCTATATAATACTTTGGTTAGTAATTATACTCACACCCATTAGTGGTATATTTTTTTCCATAGGAAAATCTCTTTTTTAAAAAATTTGTTCTTTTTAGTTATACATGACAATAGAATGTATTTTGACATATTATACTTACATGGAAGATCCCATTCTTATTGTTGAACATGACCTGGAGTTATACTGATTGGATATTCATGTATGAACATAGGAAAGTTATGTCTGATTCATTCTTCTGTCCCATTAATGGTACTTCAAGATGTCATTGTTATGCTTAAAGAAAACTTAACAAGCTCTCCAAAATTTGCAAATTTGATTGATTCAGATATGGTTAAAGCACATCATTTTCTGTGTAAATATTTATTTTTGCCTTCTAAGGAACTTTCTCTGAGATTGCTTTGTTTTGTATTTTTGGTACCAGGGATTGAACCCAGGGGTGCTTAATGCCTGAGCCACATCCCCAGCCCTTTCTATTTTTTTAAATTTTGAGACAGGCTCTTGCTAAGTTGCTTAGAGCTTTACTAAGCTCTTGAAGCTGGCTTTTAACTTGCAATCCTCCTGCCTCCGCCTCCTGAGTCACTGGGTCTTCAAGGTTTTAATAAGTCCATCAGATGTAGTGATATCACAAAATATAACTAAAACAAGAGGTAATCTTAACTAGTGTGGAAAACTCAGAGGTATGGGAAGAGAGCAGTAGTTCTGTATTTCCATATGAATATTCTTAGCATTTATCCTAGAAGGATTAAGCAAGAGACTTAAAGGTAGTTTTCTCAGAAAAGCTTTTCTTTCAAGGATCCAGCAAGTCTGAGCTACAGTTCAAACTTCACTCCCCTCCATCATCTGGCATCATTGACTCATTCACTGCCTTCTGCCCCTCACATTCTCATTTCCCATGTGTCAGTTCCCTGGAGAGAGCATAATCTTTTGCCACCAGCATAGCCCTCATCACCCTACTCTGGATTGCCCAAGCAAGAGCAATGCTTCCTAATTCAAAGCTGGAGTGAGGAAGGGATACTCAAGCTTAGGGAGGTGCCAGAAGCATAGCTGTTCCCCCAGGAGATGGCATGAAGGGAGTAGGCCCCAACCTCTACCCTAAACAAGGTTAGTTCATAACTATATCTGACACAGCCAGCAGTAGTGTCAGGAAGCTACCTAAGGAGTAACCAGCAGCCAGAGAACCTCCTGTGTCTCAGCTCATAGGTTGGGGCATTGGTCCCTCAGAATGAAAAGGGAGCTGTGCTGGTCTCAGGAAATGGGGGTTCACAGTTTTTGTTTGAGTCAGGTCTTCTGCTTGTGCCAGGCATCTAAATGGGGACAGGAGTTGGGGGTGAGAGAATCATTAATCCTTTTCTCCCAGAACTCCATACCTTCTATGGGGTTTATTTGCCTTAGTTTAACTTTCTTGCCTACCAGCTAGTGAGTTGCATTAAATGATTTTCCCTCAATATCAAGGAGCAGAGAGTGAGGGTTAATTTTATGCAGCCCTGAGGACCCCCCGCCTTGTTCTAGACAAAGATGAGGCATCTGGGTTGAGTTTTAGACTAGGAAAGAAGCTGTCTTTATCCTCCTTCCAAAAATGCATGTTTCAGCCCTGCCTAACCTATAACATATGGATGGTTATGTTGGGCAAAAAAAGTTAAGCAGCTATTTCCTTTGGCTTTCCTGGCAGACACTGCCTCCTGCCTCCAGTGGGTACACTGTAGATGATGGGTGGCCCTGTGGGTGGATACCAGAGGGGAAAACCCCACTCTGCAGGAAGCAGAAGCAGGCAGAGGTCTGCTGGAAACTGCAAGCCACTAGCACTGATTTGCAATGTTCCTTGTGCTCCAGGTGCTGCTGTTTCTTTAAGAGGAAAAGGAAGAAGACTGCTCAGCGCCATAAGTGACCAGTGCCTCCTAGGAGTCCTCAGACCTTGGGGACTCTGACTCGATTGCACCTGCAGCTCCTGCCATTTCTCATTGGAAGGGACTCCCCTGTAGGGGAGGGTGGAGATCCAAACCAAAAAGAAGAAAACAGATGCCCCTGGAAGAAGCCAGTGTGGGGCAGCCAGGGACCAGTGGGTCAGTTGCTGTCCCCTCCTGCCTGAGGCTCTGAGCAGGTCCCAGAGCTGCTGCTCCTCCACTACTTGCCCTTGGGGCTACTTGGTTGACTCTCCTTCCCATTGTTTACAGTGAAGGTGTCATTCACAAAAACTCAAGGACTACTATTCTCTTCCCTCCCCTTCTACTTTACCCCGGTTCTTGCCCCACCCTCAACCCTCTCCAGCATAAAAGCTAGTGAGCTAAATGCTCTGTCTGTAATAAGAGCTCAGGAGGCTGGGGGTGTGGCCAAGAAGGTAACAGGAAGATGGCAGCCTGGGCTGAGAAGCATCTTCTCCACTTCTCAGGTGCGTCTGGCAGTATGGCTTCCTTTCCCTCTGGGCAACCTACAACCCAGCTGGCCCTAGGGTTCAGGTTTCTTCCTCCCTCCCTCCTATGAAATTACACTGTAGGACACAAGCTGTGAGAAATCTGCAGTCTACTGTCCCTGTGTGTTGGTGTTCTTAGCTTTTTTGACAAGCAAATTCCTTTCTCCAGGCAGTAGCAGGACATGCAAATTGTTCTGAGCAAAGGAAAGAAAACTGACTTTATTGCACTTTTAATTTTTTTTAAACAAACAAACGAAAAAAAAAAAACGTGGCAGATGCATATTGTGTCTGGTTATATTGGGGGTTTTAACTTTTTTCTGTTTTGAGGGGGATGGACCCAGCCAAGCCATTCAGAGAGAATGTGGGTCCAGAGGACATTCTCAATGGAAAGAGTTTGATCTGCAGCACCCAGAAGAGAAGCCAAACTCTATGTCATTCTGAGTGAATACTCAGGTTTGCAAGAAAACATACTTGAATTTTATTCATCTTCTCAGCTGCTGAAGAATGTCCCTACCAGAGCCTCTTTATCTAATCAGACTGCAGTTTGAAATCCTAGCTCTCCACATGGAATGAGCAGCCAAGTCAGACTGTGACCAGGAGACAGCTCATCCCAGAGAAGGAGATGCTTAACAAAAAAATATCTGAAATGTCTGTTTCCTCCACTGCCAGGGACTTCCTACTATAGCCATGTGACTTTTTGGTGACTTGGGGGACAGGATTAGTGATTAAACAACCACCACCATATTGCCACTAGTGGACAAAAAGAGGACAATGAACCTGCCTTCCAAATGCCAGAGAAGCCTCAGGATGTGGCATCATAGGGCCAGGGAAAGCAAATGACAGTGTGCCCTGTCTGCCCCAGTGGCTGCATTGTAGTATTTAGTCTGGACTGCCTTATCAGAAACCAAGCCCATGAAGTTTTTCTTTGAGCAGGTCCACAACAGCAGGCGTAGAACTCAGCACATGGGGCTACAGTGAATAGGAGATTTGGTGCTGGTAAATTCCAGGGAAAGGGGGCCTGAAGTGAAATGTCGAAATTATATTCTCAATGGGATGTAGACTCCTTCCAGATAAGATGGCCATGCATCTAAGCGGGTATTCCCCAGTACACCCTCCACTTCCCACCATAGTCCAGTCGCATGACATATAACCAACAAGCTTCTAGGTTCCTCATCCTCTGGTTGAAAAATTAATGTGTGGAGTTAATCTTCTCATATTAGAGTTCATTCACATTTAGTGGCTTTTCCAAATAATGACTTCTCATTCCAGATGTGACAGAAGAGAAAGTATAATTTACATCAGGGAAAGTGGTCTTGTATCTGGGAGTAAAGACCTAACCATGCAGAACAATGGCTGATGACTTAGTCTGGTGGTTTGTGGCGCAAACCACAGAAATCTTCACCTCTGGCTTGAGGTGTAGGGGCTGTCTTTTGGACTGGAAGTTTTAGGGATACTTTCTGGTAGTTGGGATTTCCTGACAAGTCCCTTTATGTACCTTGTGTGGAGCAGAGAGAGCATTCACATGAATCAGTTATTGGGCTTCACTTCTTCCATTGGATCTTGGCTAGTGAGTAACATTTCACTGGCTTCAAATGTGCTTGATTTATGTAAAGATTGTAATCTCCCATTTCTCTAAAAGAAATGTTACTATATACGATACTGAGTGTCAGGGCAAGGCAGTCATACCCTTTCCCCACAAAGATTTTGAATATTGGGGTATACTTCCTTGCCATTACCTAATGGTTAAAGCCCATCACTAAAATTTAGTCTCTCATTTGGTATTTGAGTAACTCTAACTTCCTGTACAGAAAATTTAACTTCTTCACCCCTGTATAGAAATGCCTTACCTCTCAAGGGAGGGCAGGGGAAATAGTGGCAAAGCCTGGAGATCTGGGCACACTGTATCCCACAAAGTGCCTCCCGGACCCCGCTTCCACAAAACAGCTTGGCTGTAGGGCAGGCTGCCTTACAGCTGGGTCTGTAGCTTTTTTTTGTCTTAAGATTTTTTATAGGCTAGCTCTTGAGGGGTTGAACCTGAGCAGTTGGTGGTGGTGGTGGGGGCTTCCTAATGCACTGTTCTCACCCTCCAAACCCCCACAAATCTCTTAGATATTTGGTTTCTGAAGAGCCCCAGATCCCTTTAGCATGCAGGGTAATGGTGATCCTTCCAAGGCTATGACTCCAAGGTGGTCCCAGACCTGAGAGATTCTATTATTCCCTAAGAAAAACAAACCAAAACAAAAACTGCATAACCAAGAAACAATTTGATCATCAGTTCCAGCCCTACCTGTTCTACAGTTTGGCTTTATGCCTCAGCCAGATCCTTAAAGAATGGTCACTTCTTCCCCATCTCCCACACTATCCAAGTCTACTTGCTCTATAGTTTTTAAACTTTTTCCATTTTACTCACAGCTATGATGCCAGAGGATCATTTTCTTTGGGATTGATGCAGTTATTTCCTCTTAAAGCTAACTGAACATCTGTTCTTACAAACACATTAGGAGTTATCAGCCAGGTGCTGTGGTGCACGTCTGTAATCACAGCTACTTGGGAGGCTGAACCAGGAGGATCACAAATTCCAAGCCAGCCTGGGTAACTTAGATCCTGTCTCAAGAAGACTTGGGGTTTAGCTCAGTAGTTAAGCATCCCTGAGTTTAGTCCCCAGGAGCTCTCTCAAGCTCTCCTAGGCATTGCAGCCTGAGTGGACCAAACCAAGCAGGCAGGATTCCACCAAGTATCCTCTACTTGTAACTGGACCAGCACTTGTTCCTGTACAGGCTAATATAAGGAGGATTGAGTGTCCCAGCAGCCAGCATGCTTTCATGACTACCTTAATTAACATTCTTCGTGGGGTCTGAATGGTATAAACAGGGTCTAGGAAGGTACAAATCAGGTGCCTAGGTTAGCCTTCAGTTAAAATTGCATTTTAGTTGGGAATGTGTGAGCTGCAGGAGACAGCAGAGTTCCTGTGGTTTCTAATAGAAGTGTTAGTTTCCTGTTTACTTTCAGTGAACTCCATAGAAATAGTCCTTGCCCGGTAGCCAAATGGGGTTTCCATCACCTCTAAAGGAACTTCCAACTTAGTTCAGTGAAATGTATGCTGGTAGTGCTTTTTCAGTGTTGATTTTCAGTGTTGGTAACTGCTTTTAATGTCAGAAATATACAGTATGTTAAAAGTGGTTACTAATGAACTTCGCCTTAACTTTTTGTCAATGTAAAATATATAATCCCATTCCACCTCCCCATGAGCAAGCATGGCCTGCATTTCTCAAAAATAAGAAATGGCAGCCTAGAAAGCATCTCCTCAAAGGAACTTGATCTTTCTTAAGCATCTTTCCCAAACTCACACACCTACTGTGTCCTAGCCACCTCTTCCATTTTCATATTTAAGCCAGTTTTCCATTCCCATTAAGTTACCCTGACAATGTTGTCTCCAGTGTGAGAGCCATACTAAGTCTAAAGTTTCTCAGATTGGGAGTTTGCAAGGCCATACAATCAATATTGCCTTTGCTAGGCCACTGCCATCATTGCCCCAACGTGGGCTGATGAATTCCAGAGACCCTTAGGGAGCCAGGATAACTAAGTACCCTGTCTGGATTGACCATATGGGTCACAGGCACTTATCTCGGGTTCTTGGCTTTGCGGACTCTAGGGAAGTCCCATGTAGAGGTTGATAGCAGCGACTCCCAATCTTCCCTGTGATGGGCTAGTAGGAATTGGGATTCCTTTGGGTTGGAGTGTTTTGTTTGTTGAGGGGAGGAGGTTGGTTTATGTTTCTGAGTAAGAAAAAGAAGTAACCATGGCCCTTCTGTGAGTGTGTAGAGTTTTTGAGCAGTGTTTTAGCCACCAATTGTGAGAGTCCCAATAAGCAATCTTAAAAATATTTTTCCTAACTCCTTTTGCCCCTAAGTGCAAAAGTGTAAGAATAGGTTTCTTATTGTATTCAGAATAGTAAGTAGGTCCCTGAACATAGGTAATATAGTTGACATATTCTCTTAAAAACCAACCAGGAAATCCGCTCCAGTATTTTTAGATCAGCATATAAAGGAAAAAGTGAACATGTACTCCATGTTTTTTGATTACCAAATTTGATGTTACAAAGAAACCTCAGTTGTGTGGACAGAATTTCTTTCATTTTTTTCTCTTTTACTCACATCACTTGCTGGTGCCATTACCACCTTCCAGGTCTCAGAGCAGAGGATTATTCACAGTAATGAATGGGGTACCTGATCAAGAGGACCACTGTCCCGACTGCCCCCAAACCTCTCTTTCAGGATAGGTGAGACATTTTCAGTGTTCTCTTCATGAGCTCCAGACCAAATCCCAGGCCCTTGCACCAAAAGGCTTTTTAGAAGGCTTATCAATCTGTTAGGAATGTCTCAGGAAAGATGAGCCATTTCTTTGGGGAAAAATATACTTAACGATGGGGGTGTGATTGCATGTGTGTGCATGTGTGTGTGTGCTCATCTGTATGCATTTCACTTTCATAAAGTCTCACAACCCAGGCTGCTGGGAACCTTGTGTTCCTGAGTATTCTCAGAGGTAAAGCTATAGTGAGCTTCTAAAATCAGTGTCTCAGCAAGCTGGCTCTGGGAATGAGCCCCAGTTATCAAGCAGAAAGAAGAGTAACAGCAGAGAAGA
This sequence comes from Sciurus carolinensis, assembly GCF_902686445.1. Lineage (NCBI taxonomy): Eukaryota > Metazoa > Chordata > Mammalia > Rodentia > Sciuridae > Sciurus > Sciurus carolinensis. Next base: position 90,616,903 of record NC_062214.1, read on the forward strand.
TAAGAGATGAAACCAAAAATATAAACTGCCCCCTCATGGAAAATAATGTTGATTCAGCAATTCCCATTGAAGATATTACATGCTCTAATTTATTATATTATTATTTGTTCAATCTTTGCCCACTCTACTCTTAAAGATGTTGGGATGTTGATTGTGATTTTTTTTAAACTAGATAATGTATAAAACAGCTGAGGAAATCAGTTTTAATTGATGTGTGGAAGTGTATGATTATTAAATGCCTTGTTTTTTTACTTTTTTAAAAATATGTAATATTTCATAAACCCTGGCACTGGTCGCAAAGCTCAGCTGTGAAAATGAAACTTGTAGTATTTTAAAACGTGAATGTCAATTTCAAATGTATTTGAAATGGTTCCTTCGGGAGAGATTTGTACACCATTGGGGAAAACTCCTCTGCAGAGGAAGTAGCCTTCTTTGGAGAAAATGGGTCCTGATAATTATCTCAGAGTGACCCATTTCCTAGAGCACCATGGAAAACACAAATGTGATCTTTAAGTATACCTCTTTCCCGGTTTGGGGAGGAAAGGACTCAGTTTGCACCCTTTTTTGTATGTAAAATAAAATGTCTTACCTTTCTTGACTACTTTTACTTGTTTGTTTGGTTCGTTGGTTTATCTGTTTTTAATGACTTGTGGTTCACTTCTAATTAGGAATCTTAGGTTAGGACTAAATTTGATTTGATTCAGTGCTCCCATGACCAAAAATGCAGGATACTTAGGCATTCTTGCTTTCTCTTGGGTTGAACATTGCCCTCTGTGAGTCACTTCAAAAACAAGTATTCCTAGAATGTAAGAGATACTCACAGGTAAGTTCTTGTATCTTGTGATTCTCAGGTAGTAGAACACCCAGAAGTCAGGTTTTACTCTGTGTAACAACATGTGTATAGACAGAAGATATAATTCATGTGCAGTGTAAAATAACATGCACACGTGGCAACAATCAACAAACTGCCTATGTATTACTCAATAACTGATTTATTTTTTCACTGGTAGGCAAGTAGGAGCAGAAAACGTGTAAGATCATGAGAGAATCTACGTGTTGAGGACATTTTATCCATTAGCTTCATTTTTTTTTTTCTTTTGAAAAGGGGTGGGAGAGAGGCTGCTTTTGTCATTTTAGCCTTAGCTCCTAATGTACAAGAGATCACTTTTTTGGGGCGGGGGGGGGGGGGTACTAGGGATTGAACTCAGGGGCACTCAACCACTGAGCCACATCCCTAGCTCTATTATGTATTTTATTTAGAAACAGGGACTCACTGAGTTGCTTAGCACCTCATTTTTGCTGAGGCTGACTTTGATCCTCCTGTCTCAGCCTCCCGAGCAATGGGATTACAGGCATGCGCCACCACCTGATTGAGGTGCAAGGAAATAGCAAACATCATTTGTGTTTATCTAAGAGAACTGTCTTGAAGTTCTGCAGCCTGACTGTAGTGACATCAGTGTTAGGAAAGGACAAGTTAAGGAATGCCAGTGGCCATGCATAATTCAAATACGTCAGCGCTTCATACAGAGGCCAAATTGCAAAATTCAACTACAGAAATGGAGCCATGCTTACAATCTGGGTGGTGATGAACTAGAATTTCTACAAAGTTAATCCTTTAAAATGAGTTTTAAGAACATTTATTAACACCATGGTCCAAATTTTAGAAAGATGTGTGCCATTCTATTTTTCTAGGTAAGACTTCAAAACAATTTATGTTGTAGACTGGAACAAGAGCAAGCTTCTTTCACAACCTAAATAGTCCAGTGGGGGCATCTGATGACTGTGACCTTCCTGAAGGTCTCTGGAAAAAGTAAAGGGAGGCATCTCTCAGCTCTTTGCATGTATTTCCCACCTCAGTGCTAATGTGAAGGGATCCCAACCAACAGTTGAGCACCAGCGATAAGGAAGCTATATACAGTGCAATAGAGTCCCTTGCTAAAAATGGAAAAAAGAAAAAAGGAATGTGATCTGTTTCGGTAAACAAATATGCAAAGAAAAGAACCAGAGTACAATAGAGTGTGCATTGATTCAGCTAGGCGCAGAACTAGAGAAGGGAGAGAAAAATGACAAAAACGGAAGTTTTACGAGGCGAGTAGAAGCTGTAGACGACAGTGTAAGAATAAATGTACCCTGAGTTTTTGGAAGCTACCACACTGAAACCCAACTTGATAGTGCCTGACGCTCGGCGGGCGGCACAGACCGTAAGGGTGTCCTCCACCCTTGCCCAGGCCACCGTCCTCAGGACACCCGACTCCGCCGCCTCACGCTCGGCATGCCGGGGCCTGTAGTCTCTTCGAAGACCAATCCCCGCGTTCTCCCGGCATCGCCTCCCGCCTACCGCCTTCCAGCAGGTAGGGGGACGAGCTCTGAATCCAATGAGGGAGCAATAACGTGGCAGCCACCCACGAGCCCGCGTCCCGGCTGTCGCGCCGGCCCCGCCCCCTGGGGAACCTACTACCCGGCGCCGAGGCGGAGGGGGGAAGCGGCGCCCGCCCCTGGCTCCGAGGCCGCGAGCAGCCGCGGGCCCCCCGCTCCGTGGCCGCGCCGACCCACGCCGCCGCGTCCCCACCCTCTTCCGGCCCTGGCTGCCCGGGCCGCGTTCGCTCCTGCCGGTGGATGCTGCGCCTCTCGGAGCGGAACATGAAGCTCCTTTTCGCCGCCGCCCTCATTGTGGGCTCCGTCTTCTTCCTGCTGCTGCCAGGACCCTCTGTGGCGGATGAGAAGAAGAAGGGACCCAAAGTCACCGTCAAGGTTCGTACCCGCCTCCCCCGCCCTGCCTGGCGCGGCCTGCGCTCCGCCGCCTGGGATCCGGTCGCTGGTCGTCGTGCCCGGAGCATTTAGGGCCTGGGAGCTCGAGCCTTGGCTTCGAGTGTCCTTGGCCTTCTGGCGTCTGGGCCATCCCCAAATCCCCAGCCCCACCCTGACCCGGGGAGCCAGTTGGAGCCCGGAATGCTCAGCTGCGGCCGCCGCTGGAGCAGCCCTTTTGCAAATACCTTGTAACTGGAGAAATGGTGAAAGATCACGTCTGTCGAATCCTTTCTCCTTGTAAACCAGAATTTTAACCACTTCCAATTTAAAAACACAGGTAAATGCCATCTTAGACTTGCATGGTAAACTTGGGCTCACCTCCTAATGTGGCTTTTTTCTTTTTTATGTGAATTTCTAGAATCTGGGCCCATTGTTCATTTAGTGCAAAGACTGGAGTCTGTGGGGAGTGCAAACACAAACACATTTTTCAAGAATAGGGTTTGGAACTTCCGTTAGATTCTCACATGGTTTTTACCTCCACTGCTTTAAGTGACTGCCCTCTCCCGTCCTCATGGTAGCCTCTTGAACACTTCCTTCCCTAACAAGGTCCCTTTAAAGAGTTTTACTTTGAAATGGTCTTTTTCCTTAGGTGTACTTTGACCTACGAATTGGAGATGAAGATGTAGGCCGGGTGGTCTTTGGTCTCTTTGGAAAGACTGTTCCAAAAACAGTGGATAATTTTGTGGCCTTAGCCACGGGAGAGGTAAGTGACTGGCATAGAAGTTGTCAACTCCTGCAGTAGGTATGGCAGCAGAATGCAGCCCATTTGTAGCAGTAGCTGTCTCTGAGGGCCAGTTGACCATGGCCATGAGGACCCAGTATTGTCATTTTCTTTCCCCAATACTAGGGATTGAACCCAAGAGTGGGCCACAGAGTTAGATCCCCAACCCTTTTTATTTTGAGATGGGGGGGGGTCTTGCTAAGTTGCCTATGCTGGTCTCAAACTGTTTCTCCAGCCTCTCAAGTCACTGAGATCACAGGCATGTTCCACCACATCCTGCTATAGGAGGTTGGTTCTTTGTTTTTCACTTTTTACAGTGTCAGGGCCTGCCACATGCTGGACAAGTGCTGGGAAAGTGCTCTACCACTGAGCTACATCCCCAGCTCTAACATTGCCATATCCTAAGAATAAGGGAAACTTTATCCTGGAATACAGCACAGTGTTTGAAGGCACAGCCCCTTTAATGAAGTTTATATTTCAACTTTGAGTTGTTCCAGCAGGTGACCTTTTTTCTTAAGTTTGTTTTCTTCTGTCTGACCTTATGGTTAGAAGAAAAGAGGGGACAGGCATTCTATAATGAATTGTATCAAGTCTGGCAACTGTATAAAGGCAGAGGAGGGTGGAGTCTTGGCTGTTCCTGTGTCTGTGTGCTCTGGGCCTGGCCTGTAGTTACTATTCACTCAGTAGCATGTTCAGTGATGAATATGGTCAATAGTGGGACCTCTTTGTAAGCAGGAATTGTGGCCTGGGTTCTTGCAGGGCCTATTTGATATCTGCCTTCTGTCTTATGTCATCTCTTTGCTTCCTCATTCCCTTTTCTAGAAAGGATTTGGATACAAAAACAGCAAATTCCATCGTGTGATCAAGGACTTCATGATCCAGGGTGGAGACTTCACCAGGGGAGATGGCACAGGAGGTAACCTTAGGTTCTCTGGGTAGAGAAGGATCTGTCAAGGTTAGTTTCCCAGGTAGAGGGGTCAGGTTGAACCAGGCAAACAAGGTCCCTACCTTCCCCAACTTCAGAAGCAGACCACTTAAGTTGCATTGAGCACAGCTGCATTCTCTGCAAAGTGGACCAGTACAAAGGAGAGGGAGGGATGGAGGTCACGTGGGCTTAAGAAGATCTCTCTCCTGTGCAGACCTGCCGATCCAGGCCTATAGCCTGGTGACTCCCACCCCCCACCCCCACTCTCCCATACTTGTGGAGTGGAGGGCTAGTGGGGAAAGGAGATGGCAGCAAAATGTGGGTGGCACTTCTAGATCAGATATGCAGAGCCTGTATGTATCACCTTCGAAGCCCCAGAAAGGAAGAGAGGGGTTGCTTTCCTTGGTGCTTTCCCACCAGAGACTACCACCTCTGCATTACCTGTTTGCACAGGACAGAAAGACAGATAGCCTGGACTAACCCGTGGGTCTCACTGTGTTTGGGTACCCATCCTGCTGTTCCCTCAGACCCCAGGGAGAGGGCTGAGGACATGAAGATCAGCAGGACATCAGCTCCCTTTTACTTCTAGTACCTGAAAATTCTGAAGTGGGCCACATACAGCTTTTAGAACTCAGGCTCTGTCCTTAAGTTGTTATTGTCTTTCCTAGAAGAAACTCTGAAAGCTACATAGCAACACAAGATTTCTTTCTCTTTTTTATGGACACAATACCTTTATTTTTTTAATTTATTTATTTATATGCAGTGCTGAGGTTTGAACCCAGTGCCTGACACATGGTAGGCAAGTGCTCTACCACTGAGCTACAGCCCCAGCCCACAAGATTTCTGAAGAACAGGAAAAACTCAAATGCAGCAAATGGACAAGAGAGCACAAAACAGGATAATATGAATTGTTTTTGTGGAGTCAGACATGGTCGAGTTTGAGCCAGTGTCTGCCACCTTTTTACCTCCTGAGCTCAGGCAAATGACACTTTAGAGCTCCTGTTTCCTTTTCTGTAAAGGAGAGGGAGCGTAGTGCTGGGAGGATTAGGTGAGATCCTGAGGGTTAAGTGCCTAGAGTGTGGTGGATGCCTAGTAAGGCCGACCACTGTTGAAGTGCTGACAAACAGGAGGCACTAAATGCCAGGGTAATCGGAAAATGGCCTTGTGAACATGAAGGAAGATGTGAGCAAGGGTACTGGATGGAGAATCTGAATGGACAGAGAAGAGGTAAGGTTAAGGACTGAGCCTCACTATGTTCTGTGGCAGGAACTTGGCAAAGGTGGTGTAGTAAAAACAGAAGTAGAGCACACGGTGGAGTGCAGAGAGGTGGGTTATGACCAGGCACTTGGGCTTTGTGCTCTAGGAAGTAGGACCTACTGAAGACTTGAATGGAAGCATTGCCCAGGCACAAAAGATTTGAGGGAAAATGATGTGGCAGGATTTACTGTGTGGAGCCAGGAGCTAGCTGACTACTGAGGGATTGGTGCAGCTCTGCTCAGCAGGGTGACTTGGGCCCAAACCCCTGCAGATTATAGCCTAGTGGGTAAGAGCAGAGACTACTTGATTTGAAATCCAACTCTGCAATTCCTAGTTGGGTGCCTATAACCTTTCTGTATCTTAGCATTTTTTGTCTTTGCAAAGAGTTGTTATCCTGCCTCAGGGTGGGTTGCTGTCAGGTGCTTGGAGCAGTTTCTGGCACACCCTGTCCACACTCCAGGCATTAACTATTATTGCAGGGAGGGCTGCAGGGATGAAAAGAAATGGGGGAGGAGGATGGAGGGTAGAGACAGTGTCAAGCAATGTGCAGAGGAAAAGTTTTCAAAGAGTAAGTGATCTGGAGAGAAGGCTGGTGATGGATGTTGGAACTATCCCTTTGAGTTTGGAATTCCTTGTATCTTTGGAAAGTGGTTGGAGATAAAGGATATAGATTTGGAGATTTTCTGAGTACCAGCAATAATTAAAATATTGCAATTGATTGAGATTTATAAAAAGGATCTTCAAATGGGAACATCTCAACCAGGAGTCACTGCAGAATTGGTGTGGGAGTAAAGGGTAGAACACAGACCAAAACACCTCTTTCCCATCGGCTGGTTCAGTCATTCTTGGTTTGGGGTCTTCCTGCCTGATATGCAGTCAGCAACACCACCCTGGTCAGACTTCGTCTAGGGCAGTTTTCAGCCCAGTTCCATCCTTTGGAACCACAGGATGAACATAGGTGCGTTGAGAATGGAAACAGGTTGACATGTACAAGTGAATTGAATGGTATGGGGTCAAACAAAATGAAAATGGCTTCTTTGCTGCTGGATTTCTCAGGGCCTTGAGCCTGCTAATGCATAGTATGAATCTCCAAGAGGTAACTGAGAAAGAGGGTTCCATTGTTTCTCCTGGAACCACCTTTGGAACTAGGGTCTCAGAAGTGGTGTAGAGACTATGGGTCTGGTTCCCTTCGTCTTGTACCCTTGTCCCAAGTGAACAGACACATTACACATATTCATAAGCTTCTTTTATTTAATGCTCATTTCATTGATAATTTTATGTTCATTTCATTGATAAGGTGTTCTTTACTCTGCAAAACCCAAATGGCAGCCCCTATCTTTTGCCTGTCCTGTTCCCTCCACACTCATCTCTGTCCTGTTTCTGCTTTGCAGCTGTGCCTTTCCTGTCTTTTGTGCTCTTAGGAAGACAAGTTGGTCAGCCAAGCAGTCTTTTTCTGGAAGGTTCTGTCCCTCTCCTACATCCTGCATAGCCTCAGAGCATCTGTCTGCCAGGCCCTCCATGCAGGCCTGAGGCTACAGCCAAGAGTAGCTAATAATGTGTCTTAGTTAAAAGCAGTAAAGCAATCCTTTATGCTGGTCACTCAGTCAGCCTAGCCCGATGCCTCCTTTGGTCTCAGTCTGCATGGTTTGGCTATAGAGCTGGAGGATAGGAAGGGGTGAGCTTTATATGCCACCCAAGCCTGGACTGGTACAGCTGGTTGTACCCCTCAAATCCTCATCCCAAATGTCTGCCTGGTTTAGGCCAATCCAACTCCTCCCAACCTTCTTCTTTCTTCTCAGGAAAGAGCATTTATGGTGAGCGCTTCCCTGATGAAAACTTCAAGCTGAAACACTATGGGCCTGGCTGGGTGAGCATGGCCAACGCAGGTAAAGACACCAACGGCTCCCAGTTCTTCATCACTACCGTCAAGACAGCCTGGCTAGACGGCAAGCATGTAGTGTTTGGCAAAGTTCTAGAGGGCATGGTAAGTTCTGGAGGCGGGGGCTAAACCTGGACAGTTCTCACCAGGGATTCAGCACAAACCCTGGGGCAGGGGCTCCATGAATATTATCTTCCCAAAAGACCCAAAGCCAAAGATTCAGACCAGTGCTTATGTCTGGGGAGGACAATCAAGGATAAACACCTGGCCAGTGCCATAGTGCACACCTGTAATCCCAGCTACTTGGGAGGGTGAGGCAGGAGGATTATGAGTTCAAAGCCAGCTTCAGCAACTTAGCGAGGCCTCAAGCAATTTAGCGAGACCCTGTCTCTAAATAAAATATAAAAAAAAAGGCTGGGGATGTGGCTTGGTGGTTAAGCACCCTGGATTCGATCCCCAGTACCAAAAAAAAAAAATAAATAAAATAAAACAGCCTGGCTGGGTGTAGAGCACACAACTGTAGTACCAGCTACTCGGGAGGCTGAGGAGGGAAAATCGCTGAGACTAGGAGTTTAAGGCCAATCTGGGGATAGCAAGACCCCATCTCAACAAAAAAGAACAGCACCTCTATCCCCCAACGGTTCTAAATCCCTCCAGGCCCTAGACAGGCCTTGTTGAAGCTACACAACTGTAGGATCATCCATTCCATCACTCAGGCAAGGTTGTACAGACTCCCACCCTGAGCTGTATAGGGTACAGCTGATGTCCCTGAGGAGTCACTTGGAACCTTGCTCCCCAGTCACTCACTTCCTCCTTATCCTTTGCCCAATATGGTTCTGAACAAAACTCCTGCATCCACTCATTGTCAAATCTGTGTTCTTCCCACCTTGGCCTGGCACCCTAGCCATACATTCAGTAGAATTTTGGTGCCTCCAGGTTTGTGTATTGTTGATCCCAGGTGGATCTCAGCCCTCCTCAGTCATACTGAGGCTACTGCCCATTGTTGCTGGGCCTCATGACTATCATGCCCTACTTTCCCCATCTTTCTTTTTCAGGAGGTGGTGCGGAAGGTGGAAAGCACCAAGACAGACAGTAGAGACAAGCCCCTAAAGGATGTGATCATTGCAGACTGTGGCAAGATCGAGGTGGAGAAACCCTTTGCCATCGCCAAGGAGTAGGGCCCCAGGGACCACTGAGCAACCCTCTGTGCAGGCCCTGTTGCCCTTGCCGGGGAGAAGGTAGCCCATCACAGGGCTCCATGCTGCACTGGCCCTAGTGCCAGCATCTGATGGAGCAGGCCCACTCCCCTCACATTCCATAGGCCCAGTTTTGTAACAAACTCATATGTTGACCAATTAAAAGAAAAGTGGGGTTTTTTTTGTATAATCTGAGTGTGGTCTGGGCTCTTGAATCTGTAGTACATTCCCCTAGTGTACATCCCAACATGTCTGGGACTCGCCTGTGGCTATAAGATGCTTCCTTCCTGAGGCTCCTGTCTGAACCTATACCCAGATGCTACCCACAAAATACAGGCAGGAGCTTTTTACTGGCTTCTGAACTTTGCAGATCTACGTCTCAGCCTTTACTGCCCTTGCCCTCTTCTGGTCTAGGTTAAGAAATACAGCTACAACTGTACCTTCTCAGTCTACTCCAGATTCCTTCCTTTATTCCTCAACTCCCTGGCCTTGCCTTGGCCCCTAGGCCTTAAGAGCACCTGAATTCTACCACCCCCAGCTGCCAGTGCAAGCTGAGTTAAGAGTAGTTAAGTCATAGGTCCAAGCCAAAGGAGGACACAGCCCTAGTTCCTTATATGGAACTCAGGACAGGCACATGCTTCCTGATAGGTAGCCCAAAGGCTTCTGGGCTGATCAGGGCATTGGTGGCAGAGAAGGTGGGTAACAGTCCACTTTTGGCTGGGCTGATGCTGGGCTGGCACTGAATCCATAGAGGCCCTGGAGCACACCGTTCACCACCACATCTGGTAGAAGCTCTAGGATAAAAATAAAACAATGGAGGGGTGGGGAGTGGTGTAAGACAGGCCTATCCCCAGACTGGCAGTCTCTCTCTGCTGTCCTTGGGATTAGAGCCCTTGTCAAGGTGGCAGATAACAGCTGTCCACCCAAATGAGGCATTGGCATTCCCAGGCCACAATCTGTTTACACACACATCACACATCAGCTTGGTAAAACCAGGCCACTGAGGAATGCAGACCTGGGGACCCAAGCTTATTTTACCAGTGTCTACAAAGCAGGCTATAGAGTTGGAGGAGCAGTGGGTAATGGTCCCAAAGAAGATGTCCCAGAAAGATGCTGCCTGGGGTTCCTGGGAGTGGAGAAATAGTAAGCCCACACTCTAGCCCACCCTGGTACCCAAGTCCTAAGTGCAGAGCGTGGGTCAGGCACCTCCTCACCTGGAGAAGGAGTGGAAATGTATGGATCCGTTCCAAAGCTGATAACAGGCCGGTGGTGTAGCTGCGAGCTGGGAAGAAAGGGTCATGAGCCTTGGCAGCTGGGGAGAAGTCAGGGCAGAATCCCATATGGAGTGGAGACTTAAGGACAGATCACCAGGGACCCACAAAGGAAAAGGTGAGTAGGAAATGGATTCAGGAGGCACCAACAGGAACTGGCCCCAGGCTGCAAGCCCACCTCCTACCATGCAGCCACCAGGGGGCAGCAAGAGGCAGGCAGGCCAGGAATTTGACTTGCCTGCTGTCGCTAGGCAGGAATCCCCCCCACCCCGTGCTGAAAAGAAGAGAGACACTGTAAGCTGCCTGGGGATGACTGGGAGGTGAGGAAGGGGTGGAGACAGCCCAGAACTTCAGTCCCAGGGGACCACTGCTTCTGTTTGTAACAAGTCAGTTCTGTAGGTGGAGGTGGCTGGGGTAACCAAGGCTGTCCAAAAATCAGCCCCTCCACCAGGGTCAAGAAAGCTGATGAGGGAGGTCGTGTCTCAGAGGGAGAACCAAGCAAACCAGGGCCTGGAGGATGTGAGGAGGAAAAAAGCTTACCCTGAAAAACTTTCCTCACCTGCTTGCTGCCAGGAGTCCCTTCCCTTCCCCAACTCTGGCCCTCCTTACCCCCAGCTACTGGTCTTGGGGTCTGTGGGGAAGTGGCGGAGTCTCAGGAATTCCAGTAACTCCTTGGGCACATCCTGGTTCAGGTACAGGATGCCCTAGAAAGGAGGACAGAGGAAACCTAAAATCACACCCAGCTACTAATTTACACAGCCCAGTACAAATGAAAATGTGAGACACTTAGTTCCAAATAAAATTCAAGGTGGTGAGAGCACAGCAAGGCTCTTCTGAGTGCTGGGTCGTGTGTGATTGCACAGGTTGTGGCCCAATGAAGTGGTCCAGCCTGCAATCCTACATCACTGTCGTGGACAAGAACCTACACTGGTATTGCACTGAGGGCACCAGAGAATTTACCCTGGAATGGAAGGGAGCTAGTTTTCATTGAGTTGGGGCTACCTGCCCACTGCTTGCCTCACTCAATCCTTTCAACAATCCAGTGAGGGATATTTGGACTCATGACTGTTCAGAAAATTGAGGCTAGGGATAGTGAACGACCCGCAAGTTGTGAGAGCCCTCCTATATCACCACTTTCTGTCTGGGTCACACCCTGGTCCACCTGGCTGGAGACAAAAGAATATGCCCCTTGCACACCTGGATATAGGCCTCCAAGCCCTGCCGGCGCTGTTCCAATCCTCTGGTCCTCCAATTGGGCAGGCGCTTCGATGGGAAATCAGGCACTTTGTACAGTTTCTTGATCTGCCGGGAGGTTATGGAGGACCCATCACAGTATCCCAACAGAGCCCCTCAAGCCCACCTGACCCTAGCCAAGAGTCCTCTCCGGACCCCTCTTATGGCCCTACCCTGGGACAGACCCTGGTAAGTGGTGGTTGGAACAGATGAGGGTCGCCCGAGGGCGGGTGGGCACGCCAGGGACAAGGTCAGTGTGAGCTGGAATCCGCCCCTTTGTGCCCTCTCCATAGGGGACCTTGCAGCCAATGGGGAGTCTGCCTAGGATCTGCGGCCTTCAGACGCTAGGGTAGTAATGGGGGTGGCCGAAGCTGGGACTAGAGGTCTTCCAACCGCCACCCAGGGGTTAGACAGGGATCAGTTGATGGTCCGCGCCGCCTCACCCGTTTGTGCAGTGCGTGGAACTCGCTGTAGCGCCTTGGCACCGTGTGTCTGCGCCCGCTGCACAGCACCTCCACTCGGAACACCTGGCAGGCGGAGGTGCACTTGAGGCCCCTGGGCAGGATGCAGCAGGGCCCGCTCTCAGCGACCTTCCCACCCTCCCGCCTCAAAGGCACAAAGCGGACTCGGAGCGCCGACGCTCTCTGGGGAACCTCCCACTCCAACAAACACCTGAGAGGAAAAAGCTAGGAGACCCGCCCCTCTGCTCCATGCGGTCCCTCAAGAGCGCAGGCCACCTCCCGGGGACCCGCAAATCCAAACAGTCCGGAAACCCTCAAGTCGGGGTATCCTGGGACTGCGCTGAGAAAATCCGACCTGGAACGATAGGTCCCCATTGCTCTGGGCGCGGGGAAATTCGGCAGAACCCGGCACTCCTTCCCAACTAGTGGTTCTGCTCACCATGTGGCCTTTCTCTGGGCTCTGCCTGGGCCCCTCGGCCTCGGGCCCCACCGACGGAATGTGAACTTCCAGCATCCGCGCACCAGCACCAGCAGCGTTCGCTCCTCCAGTACTGCTCTGAGCGCGAGCTCCCGGGCAGCCGCCAGCGGCCCCTGCGCTGCCGCCCCGCCTTTCGGGCCCGCAGGCCCCGCCCCAGACCCCGCCCCGGGCGTACCCCGCGCAGCCCGGTCCTGAGCCCAGAAGATTAGGCAGGGCGCTGGCTGGCGGGAGTTGAACGCCGCCCCTTCAGTTTAGAGGGGCCGAGCGCAGGGGAGGAAGCCTCAGCAGAGAGTCATCTGTTTGTCAAATATTTGCTGAACGCCCGACTGCCAGGTACGCGGGCAAGCCAAAATTTCACCTGTTCTTTGTTGAGTGCCTATAAGGACTAGAGTCTGCGGCGCTTGGCGTGGGCGGAGGCGTCTGCCCCGAGGACAGTCCTCGGAGGTCCCTTGCTTTCCTCAGACCCTTCTCCGGAACCAGGCCGCCCCGTCTCCTTCCCTTCTTCCCTCCTTTCAGCCTGGCCTTTGGGAGCGCCGGTCTGGAGACTCCAGCTGAGGCCATGCCTGGGTAAGACGTGAATCAGTTCAGCTTTGATGTCCCCTTTCCCCAGCATCCACAGGTCTTCATTCATTTTTTTCTTCCTTCCCTCTTCATATTTTTCAACCTTAACCTGTTTCAGGGACATTTTATAAGGAAGAGGTAGTTTAGGAACCCAGACTCTGCTTTGGGGATCAGTATCAGAAACTGTGTAGACCTTTGCTCATCTGCAAACTAGAAATAATATACCTCTCAGGGCTGGAGACCAAAAACTGAACAAAGCCAGGTGAGATGGCGCACACCTATAAACCCAGTTACTTGGGAGGTTGAGGCTGAGGTGAGGCTGGAGGATGGCTATAGTTCAGGAGTTAAGGCCAGCCTGGGCAACATAGGGAGCCCATCTCAAATAAATAAGATGATGACCCATGTTAAACCCTTAACACAGCAGGTATTGAATAAACAACTTGATTGTAGGCTTGACCTGGAGAGAGGCTGGGTGATGAGTAGGAGAGGTAGGTACAGGGCAGTGGACAGGGAAGGACTGTGGGAGGTGGCACCAGGCTGCTCTTCCCTACCCTTCTTAGCAAGGGTCATCCTGGGAATGTGGAAAGATTTAAATGCAGAACTTTCTCACCCCATGTGCTAAAAAGGCCTGTGCTCCCACCTCTTTACCACACCCCTTAATAGCAGAGCTCCTACCACTCAGAAGTAGCATAACAGGTGCCCTCTAGCTCACTGACAAACCTGAGGTGAAGATGTGATACCCTGCCTCTCAAGAGCTCATACCTACTACCTGGTAGGAGGCCTGGTGGGGTGGGGGGGCAGAGTGCCTCTCTTAAGTGGGTTCTGATGGACTCACTTCTCTCCTAATAGTGCAGAGGTGCTTCAGAACTGGAGCAGAACATCTGCATTCCCAGTCCTGCCCCCAGAGAGGGGCTCAGAGGATGACCCCCCAGTAGTGCCAGGTAGGTCTCATGTGTCCCAAACATTGTCCCTCCAAATTCCATAGCACAGGGGCCCCAGAATCAGGAAGCTGAAACTTCCTGCATCCTGGTGTGGTCCCCTGGAAGGGAAATGACCAACACTGAGGAGAAGTGCTGCCGTTTCATTTCCTCCCTGGCATTCTAGGGCCCCAGCTCTCCTTGACCTTCAGGGCCTTAGCAATGCCTTCTGTTCAGGGCACCATTCTAATGACCATTTGCCCTCTGTCTCTGGACTTCCCTACTTTTCCTTGCCTCCCTCCTCAGTCAACAGAAGGTCCATTCTCTATCCTGCTATCAGACTATGAAAGCATCTACTTTCTCTCTGCTTGGAATAAAACTCACTCTGCCTGCCACAGTCTACAAAGGACTACAACCCACCCTCCATCTCCCACCTCATTTCCTCTCCTCTCCTCCTAAAGCACCAGGCTCTAGCCATAGTGACCTTCCTCTAGTTCTTCAAACCTGACAAGTTCTTTCTTGCCTCAGGGACTTTGTGTTTGTTTTTCCTTTACTTGGAACAGTCTTCCTTGACTTTGAGCCTGGTGGGCTCATCCTCCAATTCTGAGCTTACCTCCTCAAAGAGGCTTCCTGCCTGACCCCCATCATATCACTTGGTTCATGCATGTATTGAGTCTGTAATTATTGTATATTATAAGTCTCCACAGTGCCAAGGATTTAGTCTAGGTCTTTGGTGGGTAGAATGGTGGGATACCTTTCCTCACCCATCATATGGTTCACATGGACATTGCTATAACAAAAGATTAATAAGAGAAAAGCATAATAAAATTTATTTAATCAAAGTTTTATTTGATACAGGACCCTTCCAAAATTAAGGCCCGAAGACCCAGAGGAAACCATTCAACGCTTAGATCTGATGAAGCATGAATAGTCATGTAGAAATGTGACTGGACAAAAGGATATGATAGACCAGGTGGGCAATCCAGTAAGGCCTGTTCAGATTCTTCTCAGCCTCTGGGCCTTATTCATTTCTCCTGGATGCGGGGCAAGATTCCTCTGGAATAAGGGTCTTCAAGGGAGAAGGAAAAGGGTAAATAACTTTTCTAGGTTTTATGGTTTGCTTTAGGGGAATGGGGTTCTAGTTTTTTGTCTGTTTTTGATACTAGGAATTGAACCCAGGACACTCTACCACTGAGCTACATCCTCAGCCCTTGTTTTTTTATTTTGAGACAGGGTTTCTCTAGGTTGCCCAGACTAGCTTTTAACTTGTGATCTTTCTGCATCAGCTTCCCAAGTAAGCTGGCATTAAAGTGCACACCACCACACTTTGTGGGTTCTAGTTTCTGAGACCCACTTTGGGGAAGAGAAATTTTGATTTCTGTGGCTCACTTCAGGGAAGAAAGTAAGGGCAAGAGACTAGAGGGCAAGAGAAGGTCAGAGAGACCTTGCTTCTGAGGCCCTTCCAGTCTTTTTTTATTTTATTTATTTTTGGTGCTGGGATGGAACCCAAGGCTTTGCACATGCTAAGCACACACACTATCACTGAACTACATCCCCAGCCCCCATATTCTTTAGTTCAAAATATTTAGCATGTTGGGTGCCATGTTGGGTGGATTATGAGCCCTAATATACTATAAACAAAAATTTATTGATTGAAAGACTATATAAGAATGAATCTCACTATTATATATAATTGTAAAGCACCAATAATTTTTTTTTAAGTAAAAAAGACTAAATGAGGTGGGGAGATAGAGCAAAGGCTGGGGAGGGAAGAGAAAGCCTTGGAGAGAGGTACAGTGGAAACAGAGGTTGCTAAAGGGTTAGAAGTTCTGCTACAGGGGGAGTACAAGAATCCTTTCCCTACCTTCAGGGTTAGACATCTATCTCTGCCTCTCTCTTTTGAACTGTTGTTCCTTTTATTCATTGACTTAATTTCCAGGTGTTCCTGAGAAGCTTCAAATCAATGGCTTTTCATTGCCAGTTATGGAATGAGATTCAGTGCAACTGACTTGAAAACATCTGTAATAAACATGCAGGTCCTAATTCTACAGTGTCCTGTGACGCAAGGGTGCAAGTCCAAATAAGGAGAAACAAGATCCTTGACCTGGAGGAATTGTTTACAGTGTCTTTGGGGAGATAGAACAAGTTATATGGAATATTTTCCTATAAAGAGCAACACATGGCATGACATAAACTCCAAAGCAGTTATTAAAGTCAAAGAAGAGTTTATTTTCTGTATACTTTAAGCACTGGTCAGTGTGGCAAATGAACACTGTTAAGTTCCAGACTTATACCATGGGTGTGGAGACCTCACAGTGACTTCTGTTTTTAGAATGAGTTGTTTTACTGTAGAAGCTTTGTCTTTCCTCAATCACCATCTAGTATATGAATTTAATGTCTAAGTTGCTGAGTGAAAAATCACCTAAAAGTGTTAATTTATCACATTTTCTTGGTCAGAGTATTTCCATATCAGATTAGAGCAATAGTTTTCAAGTTTTCAGTCTGCAATATTCCCTAACGGTCCTGTTAAATCTTGGATTATAGGGCCCTGACCCCATATTTTCTGATTGTAGTGGCCTACGTGGTACCTAATCATGGACATTTTTAACAGTTCCCTGGGAATGCCTCATGTATTCCTGGTTGGGGACTGTATGGTAGGCATCAGTCTCTTGACTCCCACATCAGCCCTTCAAGGGACTGTGCCACACTGGCTGCTTGTAGACAGGATCATGGACTGAGCAAAGGGCAGGACTGGGGCAAAGATGTACTCCCAACACAGCCCTGCTCCTGTGGTGGTCCTGGTTGCTGGGGGAGCACCCCATGCCAGCACACAGTTGGCTGGCCTGTGCTTCTGCCATGCTTTGCTGGGGCCCTCACCCTCTACCATTGCTGACCGCACACAAAGCCCCCTTTTACCCACTGCTCCAGGGATGCTCAGGAGGTTTGGTTAACCCCATTAAGAAAACAAATAGCTCCTGGGCCAGGTGGGCAGGCGGGTGCTGCTAGGCACAGTGGCTGGATTCTTCTCTGGGGGCAAGTGGGTGGACCAGAGGGAGGGACCCAGCACCAGAGTCTGCCTGACTAAGGGTGAGCCTTGTCTGCTCCACCCAAGTCCTACTCTAGTCACTTGGACAGCCCCTGAACCTGAGTCCTTATCTGTACAACAGAGATTTGTGTGAGGGTTGTGTGTAGGTTAAATGACATCGTGCTTCTGAAGTGCTTATCATGGGGCCTGATACACGGTAAATAAATATTAGCTGTTATTTTTTAACTGAATTATATGAAATTGCTGTTTTTGTAATCCAAAAATGGTAGGCTATTAACAGGTACATATAGTTCAGCCTAACATATTGTTACTGATTTATCAACAAAAACAAATTCTATTCCTTTCAGTATGCCAAGCTCTAAAGGTTAGTTTGAAAAACAAACAACTCTTAGCTACTAACTCTGTGATAAGGATTTTCCTAATTTTTCTCCATAAAAATCCATTTTTCAACCAAAAAAGAAGCAAATGAATTGGAAGCAGAGGTTGGTGTAAATCAGCAACTATCCTATTCATCACAACCACCTCAGAGTTCCTACTGATTGTCTTTTCAGTAAGTACATTTTATTAATTTGAAATAATAAAATTTAAAAACTATTTTTGTTATAATATTGAATTATGGAACAAGATACCTTAAAAAGAGTTCTTTTGCTAAAAGATTTTAAAATTACTTATGTAGCTTAAACTCTTCATTTTTGTTTTTTTTTTTTTTTTTTGGGTGCTGGGGATCGAACCCAGGGCCTTGTGCTTACAAGGTAAGCACTGTACCGTCTGAGCTATCTCCCCAGCCCCTAAACTCTTCATTTTTATAAACAGGAGAGAGAGGCCTGAATGTGAGAAGTGGTTCTGGAAAGGGCTGGATTAGAAGGCACCTCTGTAGAAAATGTCTTCTGAGAGCCCTGAGAGCAAACCTGGCTCAGGGCAGGCTGGCAACCTGCTTTTCAGGGTCAAGCAGGTTCCAGACCTGCAGCCCCAGCCAGCAGTGTCACTCCTCAGGACCTCTTTTCCCCAGCCCAGATATGACAGCTGCTCGCCCAGGGCTGCACCAGCACTGCCTCAGCACTTTCCATGGCACAGCAAATTTTTCTTGTGATAGAACTTCCTAACGCTCCTCAAACCATACGTCACTATACCTGGTTCAGCAAATGTAATAGTTTTTAGTGTCTGCCATTAAAGTTCCCTAGCTGCTCACTAGACCTGCTTCTCTGCTTCCAATGGCTGCTCCTAATACCCAGCTGTACCCAGCTGTGTGCCCCTGTGTGTGTCTGGAGAAAGAGGATCTCAAAGGGGTCAGAGAGGCTCAGATACATACAAGGTCAGGTCAGTAACAAAATGGAACTTGTGCTAGGTACAGTAGCACATGTCTGTAATCCCAGCTACGCAGGAGGCTGAGGCAGGAGGACCTCGTTTGAGGCCAGCCTGGACAACTTAGGAAGATTCTGTCTCAAAATAAAGTAAAAAGGGTTGGGAATGCAGCTTACCGCCATGCCAGCACACAGCACACAGCTTCCGCCATGCCTTGCTGGGGCCCTCACCCTCTACCATTGCTGACAGCACATAAAGCCCCCTTTTACCCGCAGCTCCAGGTACATACTGCCCAGCATGTGCAAAGCACTAGGTTCAACCCCCACTAACGGAGGATGGGAACCAGAATGGGCCTTGTCCTTAACAGGCATACTGTATGGATTTATTGAGGCCTTTAAGAACTTAGTAGTTAATGTTAGCTCTGGGGTGTTGCTGCTTGTTCTCTGAGCCTCAAATCTTTAAATGTAGGTAATAATGTCTACCTTGCAGGTTGATGGTACTGGAGTAGAGGTGTCTTAAAGCCTTGAGCACAATGCATGGCAGATAGTGTTTAATTAAGCTCCACAGTGGGAAGAGGCTACCAGGGGCAGTCTGTCCCTTGCCCTGCACATATTCCTGGCTGCCAGGTGCACCTCATCATTTTATCTGGTAAGGCTACTTATGTGCCACTGCAGGGAGACTTGCTGGTTAGGTCCCTGTGGTCATCACTGCTGCCACTCATAATGGAAGGGGAAGCTAAGAGCACTAAAGTTCGGAGGGGAGAGTCATTTGGAAACAGTTGTCACATCTCTTTAGGGAAAGGTTCTATCTCAGACTGGCCAGGGTTTTTCTGTGGGGTTTTTCTGGACCCATAGTACATCCTATGGAAGATGAACAGCTGGGTTTCTCTGAGCTGCCTTGGGTGGGTGGAGCTTTCTGTCCCAGAGGTCTGGTCATCATAGCCACAGGGGCATTTCCACAACAGATAAGGAAGGCTTATCTTGGGTGAGCCTGATGGGGCAGGTGGCTGTCATGGGTCAGCCCGCAGGGCCCACCTAAGGCTCTGAATACCAGTCTTACCAACCATGGTAGGGCCTACTGAGTCTCCAAATGGCCACATTTCTGAGCTGTTTGAAAAATCTCAGGATCTGTACTCAGTGGGCCGCAGGCTTTTATGGCAATGATGTGGAGCTAAGGAACAGTTACTTCTTCCATAGGCTGCCTTTGAGGGTGGAGGAGGGTACCAAGATGAGTAGAAAATACACAGTCTATGATCTTAAGGAATTCATTGCATAGGAGGCTAATGAGATAACTTCAGAGAGGGCACTGCATAAGGTAGAGACCAGAGTTTAAAAGGACAACAAATACAGTGCAATGCAAAAGGTACAGGAAGTGGAGCTCCCACTCCTGTATGGGATAGGGATGAGAGTGGATCAGAGAAAGCTTTTCAGAGAATTTATGAAGTAGGCCCCAAAGGATGCACTGAATTTTTCTCCCATAATGAAAATAGCTTTATTTGATTTTTCTGCTTATAAAGATAATACATAGAAATTTTAAGCAATATAAATGGTATAAAAAATGGAAAATAATGCAAAATTCCATCTCTAGAGGTGACTATATTTAACAATTTAACTAACATCCTTCCCATATATAAAATTTTATAAAATGTGGATCATATCATACATGCAATACTATAACCTGCTTTTTTCACTCAAAAATGAGTTTTTCTTGTCAAAAAATATAACTACATATCACTTCCAATGGCTATGTAATATCCAGCTGTATGACTGTACCATAATTAATTTGATCCCTTCATGATGGACATTTAGATTCATTCCAGTTTTTGCAACTGTAAACAAACATACAGTTTACAATGGGCATCTCTGGATAGTCTTCATGGGCCTGGTTTCTAGAAGTGTCTACAAGGATCCTCACTGAAGTTCTGACACCATGGTAAATGCCTTCTATCTCCTTACACTTACATGCCCATCCACAGTGTTGAAAAATGTCTGTTTCAGATTGGTTATAATTCTGAAATTGAAGATAAGGATGGGAACTGAGAAAGAATGCCACAGGTACAAAGAATTAACAAAGTCTCCTCCAGTCACAGAAATGAGAAAGGGAAAAAGCATGTTTGTAATCAGTTTCCATGAAATGTCAACAATGTTGTGAGGACTGGGAGATAAACAGAGCAAGGTGAGCTGGGTCCTCTCACAGGTGGCTGTGAATGCCAGGTGGCAGAATCTGCAACTGAATAATCATGCAACAGGTATCTATTTGACACCTGTTTTGAACTACATCTTTTTCTTGAGCCATGAAATGATAAAGACATATAACCTCAGAGTTTATAGTTAGGTGGGAGCATCAACACAAAGCATTAACACAACTAGTATCCCACGACGGTGACATATGCTCCATTCCCAAGGTTTCTGGACAGGATTGAGTTGTTGTCCATTTCTAATTCTTAGCTCAGGCCTGACACTACTCAACCATGGCACAAAGAATCTTAGCCAGTATCTTCAAAGACAAAGTATATAGTTCAGGCATGTGCCAACTGCAGCAAAGATGTGTTGTTTTTTCTGCTAGGGCAGGGATCACTATTCTCTTTCCCTTGTTCCTTCCAAGCTGTCAAGTACTGGTGGAGAAAATCCCACATCTTGGGGTTAGATGTAACCATTATTCATAGACTTCAACCTCATGGAGGCCCTAAGCATGCTCAGCAAAGGATGCTCCTTCCATCACCATACTTTGCCCAATAAGACCTTTGCCCATTTGAGCAGGTTTCCATCAATTCTCCTTTTTAAGATTTGAGTTTCTGCAAAGGCATTCTTTATTTTATTTAGGGTTCCCAACTACAGGTGCATTCAGAATAAAAGCCTTCTGCAAAGACTTAAAAGTTACTAGTATTTATATGTGACACTTTGTATCCATTTTATTTCTACTCCACTCACTTATTCTGTCACAGAATACTTATATTGAAAATTATAGTTTCTCCAGCTCTAAGTCCTGACTTTCAGTTGGAATCCAGATCCTTGAGGAGATAACCCCAGGGGCAAGCAAGGCAATTGTAGACTTATCTCCGTACCTTTTGTCTAAACCTCTTGGCTCAAATAGGTAAACAGAATGTCCCTGCTAGAAGAAGGCATGAAACCCTTCTGCCTTCCCTCCTCCAATAGATTTCTTTCTCATAGCAGACAGCAGTAAGGCTCCCCTGTGAGCATGGGAACTGCTTCCTCCTGTGCTCTGGGCTGCCTTTACTCCCAGATGTGACTCTGATAGTTGTTCCCTTTCTCGCCTCTGAATTTTTGTAACATGCTTAAGTCTGCCCTGCCTTTAAATAAAACTCTGCATCCCCCCAACCTCTAACCACCAGCCTCCCATCCCACCCAGAGGAGCTTCACTGTCCCAACTGCTTCCCCTCCCATCTGCTCTAAACCTGTTTGCCTCCTGTAAACTGTGTTACAATGTGTCACCTATATCCAATACTCAAGCTGGATATCTGAGGGCCATGCCAGCTACCTCCTTCTCCCTCAGGTCTCTCATCAAGTTGGTGGCCAGATCCCAGTTGTTGCATCTCCAACTTCCTGAGTTCTAACCCCATTATTACTGTCCTTAGCCCTATGGATGTCGGGAGGAGCCTGGCAGCAAGGTAGAGACCTCCAGTCTGACACTTTCTGATATGTCTAAATCACAAATAATTCCCTTCGGTAGCTTCCTATACTTGTAGGGTAATATTCAAAGTGCCTCATGAGTTCTCAGGCAGTATGATCCAGCTTCTGCTCGTTACTCTCACCTCACTGATTCAACTCTGGCCACACCAAGCACTTCTATTTCCCTAGATATCTGTGTCTACCTCCAACTGCCAGACAGGAAAGGAAAGCAGAATGGTCCTGGTAGAAGAAGCAAACACCTCTTCACCTTTAAGACACAGTTCAAGCATCACATTCTCCATCAATTTCTTCCTCCTGAATTTCCTTCTTTTGTGCCTTTCTTTATTCCTTTATTCCTTTATTATTTATTTATTCATTTGTGCCTGTTATTCCCTGTAGAGGCTTCTGGCTCAGTACCCCTCACCTGCGTTGGCCTTCTTAATTTCCATGTCTACAAACTGCACAGAAGTGCATAAGCCCTGAAGTCAACTGGCCTGTCAGTTTTGAGACACAGAAGACTCAGAGGGAAGTTTTGAAACCAAAGGAGCAGTCATCCCAAGGAAATAATGAAATATCAAGATGATCACTGGATAGAGCTTAACTAAGCACAGAAAAGTTATTTTAAAAATAAGTCTCAAAAAAAAAATAATAAGCCTCTGTGGAGAAAAGAGTTACAAACGTAGCAAAGGGGACAGACTAGATTAAGTTTATAGGGCTGGACTAGAACTATCAATGTGAATTCATGATTTTTTTCTTATTTTTGTGGTAATGGGATTGAACCCATCATGCCTTGAGCATGGTAGGCAACTCCTCTACCACTGAGCTACACTCCCCACCTCATGATTTTTAATATCTACTTATGTGCTGTATCTCTACCTTTCACAATATTTCTGTATACATCTATATATTTTCTTGTCCTGTCTGTTAAGAACCTTGCAGCAAAGATGTCCCAGTAACAATGAGCACACTCAACACCCAAATCTTGGTTTCTAAATTCTATTCTTCATTAAAGAGAATCAAGGCTTCCTGGAGAAATGGCTGATTCTAAGGCTGGGGCAAGGAAGATATAAGAATGAGCCTAGAACATCTTGTTATGCCAGAAAGTATTCAAAAATTAAAGACACAAGAGCCTGCTACCAATGTAGGGCAGTCTGAGCAAAATACAGTCAAAGCAATATCTTGCATCTGAATACAGTAAGAATTCATGTATCCATATGGATAAACAAGTGGTTAAATAAATGAGGAAAGAGTATGCTTTTCTTTAGAAGGAGAGTGCCAACCAATAAATGTAGAAGGCATAATGGAGCTGGAAAATAACACTGCTGAATCCTTGTAATAATAACTCATTCAGGCAAGACTAATCACCAATGGATGCTATAACAGAGAATAAACAAAATACTTGTGTGATCTCAAAGTATCTTTCACAAATTACTTGATAATTACAAAGGGGAAAATAGTAAATTTAAAATGAAAAACCTGGCAGACATCAACTTAACCAAGTGATCAGATTTATTATCAACATTAATGAGACAACATCGTATGCCAACTTCAGAGGTATGGAGAAGATATCACTTCTATGATGTTCCTATCCAGAGAGGAAGACCCCAGTCATGTGGAACCATAAGAAGAATGCAAATTAAGGAACATTCTACAAAATAACTGGCCTGTATTCTTCAAAATGTCACCATAATGAAAGACAAAGGCTGAGGAATTCTGCATTCAAACAGATATAGGTAGGGCTGGGGAATATAGGTAGGGCTCAGTGATAATGCACTTGCCTAGCATGCAAAGCCCTAGGTTCAATCTCCAGTACTGCAAAAACAAAACAAAACAATTTTTTTTTTAAAAAAGAGAGAGACAAGTAATCATATGTCACAAATAAATGTAACACATGATCCTGCATAACAAAAAAGAAATGATACAAAGGACATTATGGGGACAACTGACAAATTTAAATATGGTGATCATGGGTTAGATAAGTAATGTATCAGTGTTCAACTTTCTGGTTTTGATAACTACTTATGACAAAGTCCTTGTTCTTAAGGAAATGCAAACTGAAGTTTCTGGGGCCATGGGGTTCACTGGTATGCAATTTACTCTAAATGATTCAGAAAATACAATATGTAAATACAGTAGATAAAGCAAATCATAAAGCAAATGGGGTAAAATGTGAATACTTCATAAATTTGGGCAAGGGGTATATAAGAGTTCTTTGTAACATTCCTGCCAACTTTTCTGTAAGTTTTGAAATTAAAAAAAGTTATCAAAACAACCCCCAAACCAAGAATCCAACAATAAAGGATGAATAAAAATTATGGTACAGTCAATCTATGGAAGCCTTAAAATGATATAGCCTTATAAATTTGTGAAGGTATATAAAGATACAGAAAAAAATGCTTACAACATAATGTTGAATGATAAAAGCAGGATACAAAATAATTTACGTGTATATTATTATAAGTATGTAAAAGTAAGCATATTAAAAAGGAGGAAGGATAAAATCAAAAGTGATAATAAAGATACAGAGGAGAAATTGAGTAACTTTTTCCAAAAACTTAACTTGTTGGAAAAAATACTTGCAGCAAAGACACCTTCCCAGGTACAGGTCAGCACCATTTCATGCATTCTCTTGCCTCAGGCTGCCCCTCCCCAAACCTTAGCCACCACCAAAAAGAAGTGAAAGAGCAGGTCTTAGCGCTTCTGTGCAGGGGGCGTGGGGTTGGAGGTGGCAAGATTCCCAGGGTAGGCAGTTAGCCAGCTCTGACCAGTGTGGCTCAGGCAGCTGTGGACACAGCTGAGAGGAAGCCCAGCAATGACTGATCTGAGGCTCTGGCCTTTTCTGGCCAGATCAGTAAAGACCTGTTTGAACACTCTTGGCTTGTGCTTACAACACTTGGGGGGCTCTTCCTGACAAGCTCCCTCTGAAGACATAGACAGTAAAGCTTCTGTGAATCTCAAAAAAGACTCAGGATTTTGGAAATGACCCCATCCAGAGGCAGAAGGTCTGGCTCTCTGTAGGGATAAAGCAGCAAGTCCTTATCATATCTTTACACCTTAACAAGAACAGTCTGTCGAGGATGTGGTGTTTTGCTTGCTTACTTATTTACTATGGCTTATTTTTGGTGCTGGGGATTGATTGAATCAGTGTCTTGTACATGTACTCTACCACTGAGCCACACCCCCCAGCCCCTAAGGACATGCTTTGATGGGTGGCTAGAACATAAAACTTGCTTCCAGAGGCAAGACTCAGAGAGCCTTGGGCAGCTTAGGGCAACAGTAGGAATAAGAGAAAGTTGACCTCCCTTCAAAATAAGTTTTTAAAATTCCTTCTCTAAAGAAACAGGAGTTAAGAATTAGGCAGATTTGGACTGGGTCTGGAGCTCAGTGGCAGAGCACTTGCCTGGCATGTGTGAGGTACTGGGTTCGATCCATAGTACCACATAAAAATAAACAAAATAAAGGCATTCTGTCCATCTTCAACTACAAAAAAAAGAAAAATAAAAAAATAAAAAATAAAAGAATTAGGCAGATTAATGCAGCCTCTGAACAGTACCTGAGGTAGGTAGAGAAAAACAATCCCATTCCACAGGGAAGGAGCAGCAAAAACTTGTGACCTTCTATACAGAGAAACTTTCTACACCTGGGCAGCTTCTTGGTTATGAGTAATTCAGACCTGCTTCCCAACTGCTCCCCGGACTAAAGCAAAAAGCACCACATTCTGAGTCATGTGACCTGATTTTAAAATATTTTATTACATAATCTTTTCATGGCACCATCAGGAGTAACAGAAAACGTTATTCCCAGTTCCTAAACCACATCCTGAAAAATATACATTTGTATTTATATATTTATAGCAATACTCCACCCCTATTCCATAATCCACCACCTATTGTAGGTCTTTTGCTTAAAGCAGGAAACTATTCTCTTAGGTAAGAAAATATATATGGAAGCTAAATGAAATACTGGTTAGAGTAACTGGGAACAGCTTGGTCATAGGGGCAGGGAGGAAGGGGCTAAGTCCAGCCTAGGCAAGATGCATCACTGGGGTCCATCAAGGGGAAGGAGAATGTATAAAAAGGCAGCGTCACACAGGTAGGCTCTGGTATCCTTGGTCCATTAGGAGATGGCCTTTGCCTCAGGAAGGAAGGCTTCCCAATACTTTGCCAGCTGCAAAGAAGTGGGGACAGTAAGCAAGTACCCCCATGTAGTAGCAGGGCCCGAGCTAGCCTGGGAGGGCAGCAAGTACCTCAGCCACCCCAAGGAAGGTGTGCATCTGCTGAGCAGATGCAGAAGCCATATTGCCCTCCCCTCCCTATATGAGCAGGAGCACCAGTTTCTGAGTTCCAAGTGTACGGGAATTCTCTCTAAAGACAATCTTGGATTTGTCCTGAAAGGTGTACCCCTAGAGGCCAGTTTTTCCCAGCTGTTAACTTCTCACAACAAGGCCATTGTTCCACATGCTGATTGAGAAGGCTAGGTGGAGACACAGGGTGGCCACTCAAAGGATAAGGGTTGCCTTTACTGGGAGAGAAGATATAGTTTCTCCTTAAAAACTAACCATAGACTTAGATGTTCCATGCTAGAGTAATTTTCAATTATTAACTATAGCAGGGTCCCCTTCCTCCAAGCAGGGCCTGCCCATTTTGCCACCGAAGGCCTAAGTGGGGAACTGACCCTTGAAGTGGGTAGTAGGGGACAAAGTTCATACATAACTTACATACCTGCTGCTGTGAATACAGGAGTGTCTCAAGGTACTTGATTACGTGGTTTTTGAAGTCCTTGGATTTCTCTTTCTATAGGAGACAGGAGTCTACACTAATCATCCAGACAGTTGCTCCTTCCCCTTTTGATGGGATGGTGGTGTTTTTGCTGATTAAGGCCAAACACAACCTCCAAAAGTAGAGCCAGCAGCTGGAATAACTATAATTTCCAGCCAAATAGCCTCTGCTAACGCTCTGCAAAGCATTCTTGGAGGACAGAGGATGGGTAGGGGAGGAGTAAGAATGGGGGCCCAGAGGGTGCATAGCAGCTACAAACTGTTTTGTGTCTAAACACAAAACAGTTGTGATTTGACAGTTAAGAGAGCTACCATGCTTCAGGAACAAGTGCACATATGTGCATGCACATGTACATACACATGAGCACACGGGAGGCCTTGTCTGTTCATAAGAACTGCACGCTAAGTTAGAAGTTAAGCTCTTCTATCTTACCTCAAACCGTATCACTTCTTTTCGGACCACTGTTGAGATCCTTTCAAAGTCCCTTTCATACTGAGTCACCCGAGACTCCCACTGTAAAGAAAAAGAAAGAAAAGATCATTTAATAGTACGGTATCATTATTAAGCCTTTACATTTGGTCAGAAATTCCACATGAGACCTCAACTGATCATTATGGTTTATGTCCCTCTAGGTAGGATTAGATACATAAGAGATTCAGCATATAAATCAATCCAGCAGAAGGCCACTTCAGGGGCTGCCGAAAAAGAGATGCCATGTGTTCCAGACCAAGCCTGGTCTTTGAGAAAGCTCTGGTACTGCAGTAGCCTCTGATTTAGGTTCTTGCCAGCAGCCCCTAAGAATCTCATTTAATTCTCACCAGGTCACTATTTCTGCATCACCTAAGCAGCCATGCTAGGATCCCCTGCTGAGACTCTGATTTGGCAAGTTTAGGTGGAGCAGGAAGAGAGAAGAGCCAGGCCTCAAGGAAGGCCTGCAAATCACTCTGAGGCTTACCTAGCAGCCAAGGCCCTTTAAACTCAATCAGCTTTCCTGCCTGCTGTGAGGTTCCAAGCATCTGGGTGGGATGGGACCAGGGCTCATTCAGAAGCCAGCAGAATACCGTGGCTGGGATACCTCAGGAAACTCACCTCTGTGATCTCATCCTTGGCCTGCTGTAGCTTGTCAGGCTTGTTGGCCCACAACAGCCGAGCCTCAGCCTCCCGCTTCTTCTGCAGCATGGCTTGAGCATCCTGCCAGCGCTGCCATGTCTTCATGCGCTGGTCGAAGGCAGCCTATGGGGGTGGGGGTTTGGGAGGAGCACAACCAGCTCTTCAGGAGCCCTGCTAGCTCTGCCTTGTGGAGAGGCTCTCCTAGCAGCTGTGCCAGGGAAGGACTGAGCAAGGGCAGGTTCTGCAGCCATGTTAGTGCCTAGCTGCACAGTTTAATGTCTAGAAGCACAAGCCTGGGTAAGATCGTCTCCAAGCCTTCAATGGGGCAGTGCCATGCTGCTTCATGCTACTTCCAGGATTGGATGGCTGGGAGCACAGTAGGTGGCCTGATGCCAGTGACCAATACTATGACTTCCGAAATGCCTCCCTCAGAAAAATCAGTCCATGAGACTACACATTTTCCCTGATGCCAAAAGCTAAGAATACAGTGGCAGTGAAACACATGATTCAGTTTTCATTGAACTTATCATCTATTGGAAAAAGCCATCATTATATTATCAATCACAAATACATACAAGTATATGCAGAGTAGTAGGGAAACAAGCAGGGTATTTTAACATAAAGCTAGGGACCTAGCTTAGCCTGGAGATATGTCAGGGAAATCTAACCCAAGGAAGCAACCTTTCAACTGACACCCAAATGGTATATAGGGTTAGCTTAAGAATTCTTTAAATAAACACTTAAAACAGGACACACTGCTTATATCTCAACCACACACTCACCTTCTCTGGCTATCAATGCTGTCAAGAAGCTCCCCAAAGTCTACTTGCTGATTTTCCCTGTTTCCAATCCCTTGAACACAATCAGCATTTCCAGAGAAAGGCAGTTGTTGATTTAATTAAACTAACCCCACTCCACATTTGCTTTGAAGACCTCAAGAGACAGCACAGATCAAAGTAACTAGAAAGATCCATGCCTAGGGCCAGCCTCCCAGCCCTGTTCCATTAGTTCCCCTTCCCTACAAAAGTTACCTGTACATTTCCTAGGCTTCCTTAACATGGGCCTTTGCCAAAACTTGAACATTAGGGAGTGCAAACCCACCAAATTTACCTTCCTCAGCATAGTCACTGCTGACTGCCTGCAATTACTCAGATGATTTCATATCCAAGACTCAAACTAACAGTGGGCTAATAGTGGTCTAGTTCTAGGTTCAGGGAAGGGCAGGAAAAAAAAACCCCTCTGCTTATCTCTCCAATCCCACAGAAGCATATGACATAAGGTGGGGACATGAAGGGCTCTGAGAAATGATCAATCAAGTTCTATGCTCTAAGTCATACTTCCCCAGCCCTGGCCTGTGGAGCTCCAGGCTAGCCTTCTCTCACTCCTGTACATACAAGCTCACCTTGCCCAAGGGTTATATCCAAATATTCTCCAGAGACCCCCAAACAATGCTCTTCTCATAAAGCTTCCCCTAGACAGAGGTCTTCCTTAAGATGACTCTCCAGTCTAAGTAGTCTGAAGAGTTCTAAGAATTCCATAGCAGGTTATTTTTCAAGCCTCTAATCACTCTGGAGTTAGCAGCAAACCAAAGAGCAAAGGGAAAGGACAATGAGCAGTCTCACAGTCTATATTAAGCAACTCTACTGCGGAGGAAGCGAGAGCTTTGGGAGCATCTTAGTTCTTGACAGAACACAGAAGCTCCCTAGTGGGAGAAATGTTAGGGACAGGGAGTTGGGGGTGGCACCATTCCAACTCAGAGGCTCACACATCCTGATCCCAAGCTGAATAAAACCCTTATTGGATAGGCACAAGGTTCTCTCTTACTTCTTTCTTCTGTTTTAGAGGCCTTGTGAGAGCTAATACCACTGCCCAGTCAAGCTTCCTTAACTGCTCTGAGATGTCATAGGAAACCAGACTTCCCTGGTCACCAGGAGAAAAAGTGAGGTGTTTGACCTGAGGGGCAGGCTACAGTGTTGTTACCAGGGTGGTCAGCACAGCACAGGGGAGGCTCTGGTGACACACTCTCAGACCCCTGGCCATACTCCTCCATGCAACGCCAAGCCAGTTCTGTGTAGTTACCTGACTGCCCACATTGGAGGGACAAGTGGAAGCCAGCAAGAGCTCTTATCAGGGCAAAGCCACCGCTTGCTGTTAAGGAGGCAAAGACCAAAGGACTGAGGAAGTCAGTGCTCTAGGAAGCCAAGATCATAGGTCTGTAATAAGCCTTGCTTGAAAGAAAGAGTACAGAGGACACTGTCCTTCAACAATGGGGTGGGGGGCTATTTGGAAATTCAGGAGTTGTCTTTTCTCCAAATGCATCTAGGAAATTGACTATGGGTCTCATAATAACTCAATCATATTTGACTAACAGTTAAACAGATTGCTTAGTTGGGTGGATACCTTCTCTGTTAAGAGTAGAAAAAGTTACACCTATTTATAAGTTGTAATGAGATCAAACTTTCTTGGGATAAGAAAGAGCAAGAAAAGACAAATTCAATAAAGGAGAGGAGAAAAAGAAACAGAAGCTTACCCGGACTATGGCCAGAAGGCGAATGTAGTCACTCAGGAGCTCAGCAAGGAGGAAGAAGTCATTGTTGGCCTGTTCCTGATGAAGCTGCTCAATTTTTTCTTCCACCTCAGCCAGCTGGGACAGTGCCCGTGACAATGCTGTGTTGTCCTCAGAGCTCCCGAGCATGGCTAGACTCTTTGCAAACTGGGCTGTGTGCAGTGCTAGCTCTGAAAGGAGGAAAAGACAGCAAAAGCCCCTCTGATCTCACAAGAAAAAGGGAGAAGTCAGCTGACCTTACATGACATGCCTTAGCAATTATTATCCCTGTATATCCAGCAGGAATATAGAGGGCTCTATAATCCAGTTATCTATAATACACTCAACCTTATTCAAAAAGTGAAGGGAAAGTGGCCTGGTCACAGGAGGAGGAAGGAGAGGCATCTGCTAACATACATTTCACCAGATGGGCCTATCTGAAGGAAGCAGCTTCAATATTCCTGGAGAACACCAAGGGGCAGTTAATACAAATGGGCCAAAGGAATAATGCTTTTTGTTTATATTTTGATTTTGGTACTAGAGATTGAACCCAGGGTCATTTAACCACTCAGTCACATCACCAGCCCTTTTTATTTTTTATTATGAGATGGGGTCTTGTTAAGTTCCTGAGGCTGGCCTTGGACTTGCAATCCTCCTGCCTCAGCCTCCCGAGCTTCTGGGATTACAGGTGTGTGCCACTGTGCCCAGTGAATTATGCTTATTTTTATGTTAGAGCTCATGCACTATAACCTGTCTACATGAAAGACACATACACTATGTAGTTTTACATGCTCTACGGCAGGGCAAATTTTCTCTGTAAAGGAACATACAGCAAATATTTTAAGCTTTGCAGGCCACACATGGTATTGCTACATGTTCTTTTCTCTCCTCCAACCTCCCTTTAAATATTCCTGCTCATGGCAATAGGCCCCAGGGCCAGGTCATCATTTACCAGTTCTTACACTGGCCTCACATTAGTAGTCTGTCTTAGATTTCTAATTATCAATATGTTTAAGGCAGAGAGGGAAAGCTTTCCAAATTTGGAAAATTTTACTAGCTCTTAAGCAACTCGAAAGAAAGAAAGATGAAAAGGATTAGGAGACATATGGTTTCCCTGCATTTACACACTGCTGGTACAATGATGTAGCTAAAGCATGTATGATTTTTTCTTGCATGTAAGCCACCAACTCAAATCATTTTAACAAAAGCCCTCATCCCAGGTCAATATGTATCTGGGACAGCTTCTTTACATCTCTCCCAGATAGAAAGTGCAATATCCACAGTGGCTGAGTCATGTTACCTGCTAGGAGATGTAGGGCTTATCTTTTTGATCAGAACATCAAGCACGAGGTGGGCTGAGAATTTCAATTTAGATGCCTGAGAGGCTTGGGAACAGCATGCCCTCCCAATCTCCAGCTCACTGGAGACAATTTCCCCCAGGTCCAAGTGCATTTCAGAGGTGGTTACCTTTTCTGTGGTTGACTAGTGTTTCTACCACAGCATGTAGTTTCCTTAGGCGCTGTTCCTCACACTCTACCTCCTGGAGCTTCTCTTCAAACCACTGAAACACAAGGCCAGAGAGTCAACAGAGGTTACTTGTATAGGTGCAGAGCAGTCTTTCCTTAGCAATTTTTTTTTTTTTTTTTTTTTTAGGAACTAAATCCTTTTAAAGTTGTTTTTTAATTGAGAAAAAGTTTATAATCTCAGAAATTTCAGCAATCCTCAGGGCTTCTGACCAATAAATCTGAGGGGTAGAGGTAGCTGAGAGGTACAAGGCTACTCACAATGTCTGATTCATTCATCTTGATGGTCATTTTGCTGACTGCATCTGTGGCTTTGTTGAACATCTTGAGGAGACCAGCACCGCTCAATGTCTGAGTACCAACAGCCCGTGGCAGCTACAAGACCAAGAAGGCGGGGATGGCAAGTTATCTGCTGCCCCTATTTTAGGTTCAGAAGAATTAGTATCCATCAGATGGCATGCCCAAAATTTGCCAAACAAATTATTTGAACTGTAAATTGTTGTATTCTAAGGCAGTTACATCAATCTAAAACTAATATATACAAAAGGAAAATCAAAGAACCATGTTAAAAACAATCAGTAAAGTTTTCAAATTTTGATATTATTCACAGAAAGAAAGTAGACTGGGGGTAATGTGACCAGGTGACCCCACATATGATACTTGTGTGCCTACTCAGGTATGAACTGCTTAAATGCCAAGCATACATTTGTTTAGTCAAAAGATCCTTTGGGGGCTGGGGTTGTGGCTCAGTGGTAGAGTACTTGCCTAGCACTTGTGAGGCACTGGGTTTGATCCACATAAAAAAATAAAGTTCTAAAAAAAAAAAAAAAAAAAAAAGTTCCTGAAGCCAATATCACCCTGATACCTAAACCAGACAGAGACACATCGAGGAAAGAAAATTTCAGACCAATATCCTTAATGAACATCGACGCAAAAATTCTAAACAAAATTTAGCAAATCGCATACAAAAACATATTAAAAAGATAGTGCACCATGATCAAGTGGGTTTCATCCCAGGGATGCAAGGTTGGTTCAACATCAGGAAATCAATAAATGTAATTCACCATATCAATAGACTTAAAGTCAAGAATCACATGATTATTTCAATAGATGCAGAAAAAGCATTTGATAAAATACAGCACCCCTTCATGCTCAAAACACTAGAAAAAATAGGGATAGTGGGAACATTCCTTAACATTGTAAAGGCCATCTATGCTAAGCCCATGGCTAATATCATTCTAAATGGTGAAAAACTGAAAGCATTCCCCCTAAAAACTGGAACAAGGCAGGGATACCCTCTTTCACCACTTCTTTTCAATACCATCCTTGAAACTCTAGCCAGAGCAATTAGACAGACCAAAGAAATTAAAGGGATACGAATAGGAAAAGAAGAACTCAACTATCCCTATTTGCTGATGATATGATTGTATACTTAGAGGAACCAGGAAACTCCACCAGAAAACTTTTAGATCTCATAAGTGAATTCAGTAAAGTAGCAGGATATAAGGTAAATGCACATAAATCTAAGGCATTTTTATACATAAGTGATGAATCTTCAGAAAGAGAAATTAGGAAAACTACCCCATTCACAATAGCATCGAAAAAAATAAAATACTTGGGAATCAATCTCACAAAAGAGGTGAAAGACCTCTACAATGAGAACTACAGAACACTAAAGAAAGAAATTAAAGAAAACCTCAGAAGATGGAAAGATCTCCCATGTTCTTGGATAGGAAGAATTAATATTGTCAAAATGGCCATACTACCAAATTATGAAATTCATCTGGAAGAATAAAAACCCAGAATAGCTAAAGCAATCCTTGGCAGAAGGAATGAAGCAGGGGGTATCACAATACCAGATCTTCAACTCTACTACAAAGCAATAGTAACAAAAACAGCATGGTATTGGTACCAAAATAGAAAGGTGGATCAATGGTACAGAATAGAGGACACGGACACAAACCCAAATAAATACAATTTTCTCATACTAGACAAAGGGGCCAAAAATATGCAATGGAGAAAAGATAGCCTCTTCAACAAATGGTGCTGGGAGAACTGGAAATCCATATGCAACAGAATGAAACTAAACCCATATCTCTCACCATGCACGAAACTAAACTCAAAATGGATTAAGGACCTCAAAATCAGACCAGAGACCTTGCATCTTATAGAAGAAAAAGTAGGTCCAAATCTTCAACATGTCAGCTTAGGACCAGACTTCCTCAACAGGACTCCCATAGCACAAGAAATAAAAGCAAGAATCAATAACTGGGATAGATTCAAACTAAAAAGTTTTCTCTCAGCAAAGGAAACTATCAGCAATGCGAAGAAAGAGCCTACAGAGTGGGAGAAAATCTTTGCCAATCATACTTCAGATAGAGCACTAATCTCCAGAATCTATAAAGAACTCAAAAAACTCTACACCAAGAATGCAAATAATCCAATCGACAAATGGGCTAAGGAAATGAATAGACACTTCACAGAAGAAGATCTACAAGCAATCAACAAACATATGGAAAAATGTTCAACATCTCTAGTAATAAGAGAAATGCAAATCAAAACCACCCTAAGGTTCCATCTCACCCCAATTAGAATGGCGATTATCAAGAATACAAGCAACAACAGGTGTTGGCGAGGATGTGGGGAGAAAGGTACACTCATACATTGCTGGTGGGGATGCAAATTAGTGCAGCCACTCTGGAAAGCAGTGTGGAGATTCCTTAGAAAACTTGGAATGGAACCACCATTTGACCCAGCTATCCCACTCCTTGGCCTATACCCAAAGGACTTAAAATCAGCATATTACAGAGATACAGCCACATCAATGTTCATAGCTGCTCAGTTCACAATAGCCAGATTGTGGAACCAACCTAGATGTCCTTCAATTGATGAATGGATAAAGAAACTGTGGTATATATATACAATGGAATTGGTATATATATACAATGGAATATTACTCAGCCATAAAGAATGATAAAATTATGGCATTTGCAGGCAAATGGATGAAATTGGAGAATATCATGCTAAGTGAGATAAGCCAATCTTAAAAAACCAAAGGACGAATGATATCGCTAATAAGTGGATGATGACACATAATGGGGGGTGGGAGGGTTAGTGTTAGGGTTAGAGTTAGGGTTAGGGAGGGGGGCAAGAATAGAGGAAGTAAGGATAGTATAAGGGGAAAAGAGGGGTGGGAGGAGTGGGGGGAAGGGAAAAATAACAGAATGAATCAAACAACATTACCCTATCTAAATTATGATTACACAAATGGTATGCCTTTATGCCATGTACAGAGATACAACATGTATCCCATTTGTTTACAAAAAAAAAAAAAGGAAAAAAAAAGAATCTTAAAAAAAAAAAAAAGTTCCTTTGGATTAGCATATGCTGCACACAAACCAGAATTTGAAATTATATTGTGATTTCATTTAAGTTTTCTTCATTAAACAAATGTCCAATAATAGGAACATTACTTATTCATATTGAGGTTACTTTTACATAGTAGATTATGCTAAAAAAGTTAGATTTTAATGCTTAGTATTTTATGGCAGTAGGTCTCAATTTGGGATCATTTTGCCCGCCAAGGGGACATTTGGCAATGTCTGGTTGTTACAGCTTGGGAGGCTACTGGTATCTAGTGGGTAGTGGTCAGAGATAGTGCTAAAACATCCTGAAAACTATAGGACAGTCCCAACAAGAATTATCCAGCCCAAAGTGTCCACAATGCTGCCACAGACAAACCCTGTTCTAAGGGTCTGAGGTAAGGATGAGGCAGTGAAAAGGAAATATGGATTTAAGAATACCCAGGGGCAGAATAAAAAGATTTACAGCATCTGACTGAGAATTTTCATTAAGAAATTCATTTTGGAGAAAAAAAATCCAATACATTTAGTACCATTTTCTTCATTAGAGTAACATATTCTATATGCAAATTAAAGAAAAATGTAAAAGTTAAAAACAAAATATAGTCTTATCCTGTCACTTCTAGTTTTCTCAGATAAAACACCTTTTTTTGTTTGTTTGTTTGTTTTTTGTGGTGCTGGGGATTGAACCCAGGGCCTTGTGCATGTGAGGCAAGCACTTTACCAAGTGAGCTACATCCCCAGCCCAAAAACACTTTTATTCTAGAGCTTCTTCTGATCCTTAATGACTTGAGTTTCTACAGCTATATTTATATGCTGTTTCATGTCTCACTTTTTGTAACTCTTTTAAAATATGCTTCCATATACTAGTATTTCTGTATACTCTGTTTATGAAAAGAATAAAGTATTGGTTATATTGATATATTTGATTCTTCAACTATTAGCAATTGTGTTGTCTCTAGTTTTTTACAATCATGAATAGCCTAGGCATAGCCTGTAAAAAAAAGACTGTCCACTTGAGTCCACACTTTTGCTACATGTCAATTCTATGGTTTTTGTTAAATGGTTTTTAACCAATGCTCCTCAGCTCCTGGAACAAATACACATTCAATTGAGCCAACAAGTAATCTATGAAAGACATGCCAAGGACCTGCCAAATAGATCTCTGTGTTAATTCAGTGGATAAAATTAGGCTGCCATTTGACCTCTATAACCAAATTGCTTTTATTTCAAAAGCTAAAAGATACTTATAACTCTTGGGAGCTCACATAAAATTAGGATATAGTCTCATAATAGTTATGTTAAATGCTCAAATATTTGGTGAATGACTAGTTTCACTTCACAAGAGGTAGATATAAATTATGAAATTCAGTTTTGGAATACTGACCTCTTCTTTTTCCAAAAACTCCCTGACATCAGGGTCCTGTAACATGGTAGGATGATTCACAACCCTCTGCAGGTACCTAAAGGGTAAAGAGTTATCATCTGGTTAGATGATCTGACCTCAGAAGGTTTTGGGTAGTGCATGGCTGGCAGAGGCACTTTATCTTTCACTACTTAAAATATCTGTCCTCAGAGAAGGTACTCAAACAGGACTCACGTTCTTCTCATTTACAAAAAGAGATAGTAAAAGAAAGAGATCTAAGAACCATTCATATTTGATTGTTGAAGAAGGTGAATATGATTTGTGCATCAGGATGGAGACAGAAAGGAAGACGGTTTATGCCTAAGATGGGAAGATAAGGGATTTAGAAAAAGGGATAATATGGAGGTGTGACTCTTTAATTCAATCAGTTTTCATGGCTACTAACTCATAATTCTCAATTTCAACATCTTACTTGTTCTCAAGTTATTCAGAAATGTGGTTGGATGGCACCTACCTTTCTAGAGCAGCCCTCCGTTTTTCAAGAAATTCTGCTGAGGAAGAATCTTCCTTCCCAACTTTCACTTTTGTCATTCCTAGAATGGAATTTAAGAAGCAAAATAACCAGAAATCATGAAAAGAATAAATCTATTTTATTTTATAAGTACTGGGGAATGAACCCAGGGAGACCTCTGTCATTGAGCTACACCCCAACTCTTTTCATTTTTATTCTGAAACAGGGCCTAAGTTGCCAACGTTGGCCTCAAACTTGCAATCCTTCTGCCTCAGCTTCTCAAGTCATTGGAATCACAGGGCATGCCCCACTGACCCTGACTGGATAAATGTATTTTAAAAAGTCACAAGGAGGAAAGGCCCCAAGGATAGCACTAAAAAACAACCTAAGGCCACTTCTGTGTCATGAGCAGGCAAGAACAAAAGGTTCTTTACATCAGAGTTACTTTTTTTTAAACTAGTTTCCAGGGCTATGGATATGGCTTAGTGGTAGAGCAGCTGCCTAGTATGTGTGAGGCACTGGGTTTGATCCTCAACACCACATAAAAATAAATAAAATAAAGGTATTGTGTCCATCTACAACTAAAAAAAAAATTAAAAAGATGTTAAAAAAATTAAACTAGTTTCTAGTGTTAAAGATTCTGGAACTTGTAGTGCACGCTTTCTTAAAAAAAAAAAGTGTTTGGGGGGCATAGGACTGAATATAAATTAACAGTCAATTGGTGGTAATGGAAAGGTTCCTCCCTGACCCCAAAACCAACTTAGTACATTTCAATCTGTAGGGAACAGCAGTATTTAAGACTCCTGAATAACAACACAAGACATGAACAGGCTAAAGGATAAAACCAAAGCACCCTACTGTACCCAAGGAAAGAGAACAGTCAAAATATGCTATTTCTCTAGACCTCAAGTGTTCTACATCATTAACAGAAGTAGTCATATACTACATAGTAAATTCATTATAGAAAGAATATAAAGGAAAAACCCAAAAGAAAGACCTCAGCCTTACCTATTAGACTCTTCTCAGGTGGAGGAGGAACAATGAAACCATTCTGAGAGTGTTTCTCTGAAAGTTTCTCATAAAGACCCAGAAAGTCACTAAATCTTCTTTTCACAGCGAACTGTTTACTTCTGAACATTGGTAGGCTGGTCTGGGGTACAGAAAAAACACAAGGTGATTTTATTCCAAACACAGGATGAATGAGTATCTTGAGAGCCATCCAGCTGATATCAAAGGACTCCATTTCCCAGATCCTTGCCCTTTAACCACCTAGCAAATAACTTTCTCCCCAACAGAGACAATCTTGTTTGAGCTGTTTGGCAGTCTGGGAGCCTAATAAGGAGCCCAGCTCAGAATAATGATTTTAAATGCAAAAAAATAAAATATATAGGATTATAAAGGCAACCAACTAAATTCAAATATAGTTTCATTCCTAAATTTGGAATACTTGCTCTAAAGAAATAAATGTTGAATTCTAGTTTAAAGCTAGAATTCTACTCTCCCCAATACCCAGTTCATCCTTTACTGGTCTCCAATAATCAATTTATCCCTTATTGACTTCTATAAAGGTATTAGCTGCTGGAATTAAATTAAAGCAGACAAACTAAAAAATAAGACCAATGAAAGAGTGCTTCTAAGAGGGGCAGGGAGGAATCAGACGATATGTATAAGCTGCAGCCACTGACCTCTCTAGTGTCACGGGTTCTAGAGCTCACAGGAGACAGGTCAAAAGCAGTAAAAAGACAATAAAAAGCAGACTTAGAGTAAAATAAGGACTAACCAGTAAGATAAGTTTAATAAGGATGGCCTAGCCAATTGCTGGCAAGGAAGCGAATCAATGGGAGCTTTTAAACACTGCTAAAAGAAGTATAAACTGGTACTTTTTTTTTTCTTTTCTTTCCTTTTTTTTTTTTTTTTTTTTTTTTTTTTACAAATTAGGAGTTAAAAAATGTAAAAAAAAGTTTTTAAAATTGAACTTCAAAAAGTTTGTATTCCCTGAATTCAACATTTGCAGTACCCGTGACAAAGGGAAATTATTCCTAGTTACGTACCCTAGAGAAACTCCATGAATGTGCTAGAGACATGCAAAAAAGTGCCGAGTTCATAGAAACAAAAACTAGAAACATGTTTCATGACAGGAAAAGATATTCTATGGTATGTCCACACAGTGGACTAACTAACTACAGCTATGCCCTATAAGAATGGGTGTGAGGAACAATGCTAAGTTTAAAAGTACTATTTTCAGTATGATATATGTATTTTCAATGCTGGGGACTGAACCCAGAGCCTCACGCATGCTATGTGAGCATTCTACCACTAAGATACACCCCCAGCCCTTTTTATTTTAAGACAAGGTTGGACTTTTGACCTTGAAATTTCCTATTTTAGCCCTCTGAGTAGCTGACACATGTACCGCACATGGCATGATAGCATTTTTTTTTTTTTTCGGTGCTGGGGATTTGAACCCAGGGCCTTGTGTTTGTGAGGCAAGCACTCTATCAACTGAGTTATATCCCCAGCCCATGATAGCATTTTATGAAACTCAAAATCAAAGCAAAACAGTGTATTATTCAGAGATACATATATAAAGATTCTACTTGTTTATTTATTTAATGTACCAGGGATTGAACCCAGGGGTGCTTATCACTGAAACACATCCCTAGTCCTTTTTATTTTATTATTTTGAGACAGGGTCTCAGTAAGTTGCTGAGAGCCTTGCTAAGTTGCTGAAGCTGGCTTTGAACTTGTGATCCTCCTCCCTCAGCCTCCCAAGCTGCTGGATTACAGTTGTGCATCAATGTGCCTGGCTATAAAGATTTTTTATAAAGGAAATGAGAACTCAGGAGAGTGTCACCTCTAAGGTATGAAGAAGAGAGGGAGAAACATGGCAGGGAGAAACATGAAGATACAGTTAATGGTACTCCTCTTAAAAACTGGTTATAGGTTCTGGGCTTCATTTTGCTTTATAACTTGCATATGACATTGTATAAGTTTCATTTTTGTTTTGTTTTTGAGACAGGGTGGTCTCAAACTCCCTGATCAAGTAATACTCCTACTTCAACCTCTTGCCAGTCATGGATTATTGACATGCGCCACCATGCCTGGATTGTTCCAACTTTTGTATGCATTAAAATTATATTAAATCTGC
The DNA here is from genome assembly GCF_902686445.1 of Sciurus carolinensis. Classification (NCBI taxonomy): domain Eukaryota; kingdom Metazoa; phylum Chordata; class Mammalia; order Rodentia; family Sciuridae; genus Sciurus; species Sciurus carolinensis. Next base: position 90,656,930 of record NC_062214.1, read on the forward strand.
CATTCCAGGATCTGCTGCAAAAATACATATGTATATTAAAAAATAAGACCAGATTTGAGGGGAAAATGTAAACGTATTAAAAGAAGCTCTCTTTATAAAACCTGAGAAGAGCTGAGGTCTTTATTTGGTACTGGGGATTGAACCCAGGAATGCTTTACCACTGAGTCACATCCCCATCCCTTTTTAATTTTTTATTTTGACACAGGGTCTTGCTAAGTTGATGAGGACCTTGAACTTCCAATCCTCCTGCCTCACTCTCCCCAGTCTCTGGGATTATAGGGATATGCCACTGCACTGGGCTGAGCTGATGTTTTTTATTTTTATTTTTTATTTTTTTTGCAGTACCAGGGACTGAACCCACATACTAAGCTAACACTACCACTGAGTTACACCCCAGTCCTCCCTTTTTAAAATTATTCTGAGACAGAGTCTCACTAAGTTGCCCGAGTGGCCTCCAACTTGGGATCTTTCTACCTCACCCCTCCAAGAAGCTGTGATTACAGACAAGTGCCACTACACCTGGTTGACCTCAGAATTTCTAAACAGGTCTTGGTTTGGGGCAGTCCACACCACACACTTCCTAAAGGGAAGGGGCTAAATCAGATAGATACACAGCACATCTTAATAAAATTTACAGTTTCACTCTGGAAGAATAATGGAAAGGTTCAGTGTGGAGTACCCAGATAAGATCACCTTAGTATGTAGGGGGAATTCTAAACATGAAGGGAAAATGTTGGCAAAGAAATCAAAAGATACCCAGAAATAATGTGAATGATGACCTTGGTATGAGTGGTGTGGTAATAAGCGGGGTCACTGGGACTCACCTGTGTTGTAACTTTGTAGGCCACATAGGCATTCATACCATCCCCTGTGGAAGAACAGGAAAGCAGGAAAAGATTATTCTTTAAATCAAAGCAGTGTAAATCCAGTAACATTTAACCAGGAATCATAAGCTACAGGAACCCTACATAAAAAGGATTTGTTTTGACTCCAAGCTTTACATGCAATCCTAGAATCCAGTTCCTAATTCGCTTCAGGGCCTCTGTGGCACATATAATGCAACCCCCCCCTCCCCACGGATGCTGGCTACACCCCAGTCTGAGTTAGACAAGAGAGTCAGACCCCTGTTCCAAAGCCAGGCTCCATTTATACCCTCTACAAAGCAGCACTGGATACTGACAATCCATCAGTTGTTACCATGCCAATATTTGGGCTGGTTACACACATCTGTCCAAAACCAAACAATTCCCTTGCTGTATAAAGCAGGAGGAGAAGGAAGCAACTGATGTAAAAGGAAACAAGTAGTTCTACCCTAGGCTAGCTCTGGGCTTGGTTTGCTCTTTCAGAAATATCAGCATGGCCCCCTCCACTGGGGCTGGGGGACACTGACCTCTCTGATCTAGCATGTTCACCCAGAGCAAAGGGCCTGGCAGGAAGACACTTGGGCTGCCTGATGTCACACAAATCTCCCTTTCCTGAGGAATTATTTTTATGAAAAAGCCTTTGACTGTTAAATAATTTGGGATTCAAGCAACTGTTTTTCTCTGTTGTAGTGTCCTGACCTAGACCACTTAGGGAGATAAAGGCATCATTGACTCCTTAAGCACTCAAAGGACATACATTGGAATCCATGGAGTCACAGCTCCAGTGCTGCACCATGGTATTTTGGGTTGATTTTGTCCCCTTCCTCCCTTGCCCTGGATTCCTCCCCACATCAAACAGGAAAGCCTAGGTTAACAATCAGTAGTTGCTTAAGCTCCTGAATTAATTCTGGGAGAGGGGTCAGGGGAAGAAGGGATCAGCAAGGTCACATACAACAACTTGGTTTCAAAAAAGATGGCTGGAAATGCTTGCTGTTTTAAATATACAAAGAAGCTGGAGATTATACAGGAATAGAGGGCATGCCTGTTCTACCTTCTCAACATCTAACAAATGAGTATGTATATACAACAGCAATTAAGCTAATTTAAGCTGAGCTTTAGAAATTATTTTATGCTGATTACCACACCTTTAGTTCGCTTCTAAACCATTTGTACTACATTGCCTAATATTACTAAGGATATTTACCACTGGAAAGAAAAAAGCTAAATTTACTTCATAGAAATAGTATTCAAAATTTCATTCATTGTTGAAGTAGTCATGTTTAAATGTACAAAAGACCAGTTTCATAATTTAGTGCCAGCATGATCTTCAGACACTGCCTGTATGTTGGCTGCTTTTAATAAGGCAATGTGTGTGAAAAAAGACATACTGTTTACATATGGACAGAATACATAAGATCTGGAAATGGGTTAATAATAAAAGAGTCTTAAAATTTATATACATTTCCTAAATAATTTCCAAGAGGTGAAGATAGCCTATATAAATTACCAAATTATAGAAAGAGTATCCCGATGAAAGCAGAATTCTAATTTATAAAGATGTGTTCAGGACTAAGAAGCACATATTGAATAAACAGCCCACACATAAAGCTTCAGGCCCTGGTCTGGGGTTGGGCTCAATGGTAGAGCCCTTGCCCAGCACGTGTTGAGACACTGGTTTGATCCTCAGCACCGCATAAAAATAAACAAACAAATAAAATAAAGGTGTTGTGTCCATCTACGACTAAAAATTTTTTTTAAAAATCAGGCCCTAAATATGAAAATGTCTTAATGAGCTGGTTTCTTGGCATCAGCATGACTAAGAATCACAGTCAAGGGGATGAAAGCTTATCACCAAGAGTGATTTGTGTTCAAATAAATCTAATCCATAGGACATTGAAATTATCCTACTGTGGGGTAAATTATGCCCCTCCAAAAAGATATGTTGAATGTCTGAGGTACTAAGGTACCTCAGAATGTGACCGTATTTGGAAACATGGTCTTTAAAGATATAATCAAGTTAAAATGAGGATATCAGGGTGGGTTCTACTCCAATGTAACTGGTGTTCTTAAAAATAGGGAAAGTCAGACAAAGAGTTAGATATGCACCAAAGGAAGATGATGTGGAAATACTTAGGAAAAATGCCATATGACAATGAAGGCAGACATTGAAATAATACATCTATAAGCCAAGGAACACCAGAGGCTATAAGGATCTAAGAGAGAGGCATGGAATTAGACTTTATAAAATTTCTGTTCCTAGTTCTAAGAAACTGTTACATTTGTGTTCTTAACCATATGAACATCACCTTTGTTTAGAAGGACAAAGTTCTGAAATAGCCTTTTCGGTAAGGGACTACACCTGGAACAAGGAAAAGTCAAGGTCTACTGTTTACTGCTAATAATTTTCACAAACCTGGGAAAGGGGAAGGTTATCTTAAAATCCAAGCCTGGCCAAAGTTAAGTATTATATTTTTGAAAATCTAACTTCAATTTGATCATGCTTCAACTTGGGTCCCCTAGTCTTCCATCTATGAGAAGAGGATGCCAACTTCCCCATCTCATTTAGAATATCAATAGTGCATGACAAATGTTATATATAGCAAAAGTTTCAAAGTTCTTGAGGAATTTTTTTTATTTTACTTTTTAAAAATAAATTTGAATGCTTCATGAATTTGCATGTCATCCTTGCACAGGGGCCCTGCTAATCTTCTCTGTATCTTTCCAATTTTAGTATATGTGCTACCAAAGTGAGCACCCATATCCCAGAATTTTAACATATTTTAAGGTACTTAAATGGAATTTATGATCTAAAATGGGAGTAAAGGGCTGGGGCTGTAGCTCAGTGGCAGAGTGCTTGCCTAGCATGTATGAGGCACTAGGTTTGATCCTAAGCACCACATAAAAATAAATAAATAAAATAATCCTAATATCACAAGAAGTCCCAAGGACACTCACCTATCTTCTCAGGATCAGTAATACCAACTGTCAAATCAAAGTGATCCTCCTGTTCTTCTTCCTCTAGCTTTTTAAAGAAAAAATGTCATGAAAATTGATACAAAAGTTTATTAATTTATCCATTAAAAAACATTGATACAAAAAGTTTATTAATTTTATCCATAGTAATATATCTATAACTTTATAGTCATATAACAGAATCAAGATATAACCTTCTATATATCAGTGTCCAGCTCTGTCCATTTCCAATAATTTCAATGAACCAATGCTCACAATTTCAAGTTGGGAGCCAGTTCACAGGTCTTTGTTACATCGATCCCCTTGAAACCTCATTTTGATGACAATGAATAATTACTAGATTTTGGAAGACTTAGACTTTCAGGCTAAGGAGGGAGTGAAGAAAGACTACATTCCTGAATACAGAAACTTCAGACACCATCATTAGTGCTAGCCTCTGGATAACAGACTGTTTAAGAAAGGGTTCTTTACAGGATTCTAGCTGTCTATTAACCACAGAAGGTCTCCTTCAGGAATCATAAATATGTTCTCAAGGTTGATATTCAACTGAACTTCAAACTGGTGACACACAGTCCTAAATATCCAAAAGCATCCAGATCAATAGCACAGATTCTCACCTCCTCATAGCTTGGCTGGGGCTTAGAAGAATTTGTGGCTTCCTGTGGAGGAAGAGAAATGAGTGTTTTGGCTGGTAACTTCTTCTGATTATTTTGTGTGCTGTCCAGTGATAGCTCCACTGTGGCATCTGAAAACAGTTGATATTTTTAAATGAAGGTCAATAATGGGTCTTTGAAGGCTGAACTTCAGTTCCACAGGCTGAGACTCATGCAAACAACAGCAAGTACTCTTAAGTAAATACTTGGAGGCTCTCAGATTAAGAGAGCAAGAATCACAATTTTTACATGGATAAAAGGGAAAGAACATGAGGGAAAGTGTTCTTTTAGCACAGGCTTATGAGTAGAGCAATCTCTCCTTTTTCTTTCCAACCACAACTGCTTGGTCACCCTCTCCCTCTAGAATTTAGGCAAGAACTAGGAATCAAGCCAGGTGGTAGCACATGCCTATAATTCCAGCTACTTGGGAGGTTGAGGTGGAAAGATCAAAAGTTCCAGGCCAGCTGGTCAAACTTAAAAAGATCCTGTTTCAAAATACAATTTTAAAAAAGGCCTGGGATATAGCTCAGTAGCAGAGCATTTGCCTAGCATGTATGAAGCCCTGAGTTCAATCCCTAATACTGCAACGAACAAACAAAAATGGATCAAGCAAAAAGATTCCACAGTCAAAATAAGAGTACCAATTAATTTTATTCTTGGGGGTATTCCTTTAGAACCTGGCATCAAACCTATTTATCCTTGTTGTAACTGTTTGTAAAAGGACAATGTTTGGTTACTTGCTTTACAAATCAATGTGTAAGAAGAGGCAAGCATACTGACAAAAAAATAACATCAAAGGAGAGTCAGGAAAAATGTAAGCCAGAAAAATCAGACTCACAATACAAACACACAGAGCTGGAGTTGTGAGTCAGTTGTAAAGCACTTGCCTCATACACATGAGGCACTGGGTTCGATTCTCAGCACCACATAAAAATAAATAAATAAAATAAAGGTATTGTGTCTATCTACAACTAAAAGAAAAAAAAGATACAAACACACGGGCTGGAATTATAGTTCAATGGTAGACCATTGCCTAGCACAGGTAAGGTGCTGGGTTCAATCCTCCACACCACATAAAAATAATAAATAAAATAAAGGTACTGTGTTCGTCCACAACAACAACAACAACAACAAAAAGATACAAACACAGTTATTAATACACAGGAAAGGGCAGTTTGCCATACCTGAGGACAATCATTGTTATTTTTGCACATTTAAGAATCGTCCAAAATTATAGTTTAGTTATCCTTATAAAGACTGAATCAGATTTAAACATGTTATCCAAACAGGAAAAAATTGTATCTGCAATACCTGAAAATCTTTCTGATCTAAGTAGTGCTTAAGAGCTACTTTTGTCTATCTGGGGAAAACTCAGTTGAGTGGAACTACTTATTCTCTAAATGTTCCAGAGAGGGAACTTTTAAAATAACATTATGTACCATTTTTAGGCATTAAGAGTTCTTATGCAAATAAAAAGGATGTACTTTCAACTTGGAGCAATGAAGCTAGACGTTCTAAACCTAACCAGTTCAATTTTTTTTCTTTTTAAGTAAAGAGAAACATAAATATCCATTCAGGTTTGGTCTGATCAGTAGGTGTTAGTTTGTCTTAGGAACTTCAAAGAAAGCTATTTCTTTTTCTTTTTTAGATTTCCATTTGAAAAACAGAAATGGGGGCCCAGAAGTCATAATCAAGTTCTAGGTCAGTGTGCTAATCATTAAATGTGAATTATGTCTGCAAAGTTGCTACACTGTTAGAAATAGAACCTGATCCCTATCAGGAAAGCAAAAACAGTAGTAATATAATCCCACCAGGAACAGGAATACAAAACAGAAAAAAGTATACATAATGAATATGGTAGGTTGTTAGTAGTCTTTGAAACAGCCAGCTGAAGTATGTGTAGGATATTTCCATCATGCAGGTTCCACATAAATAATATATGTGTTTGTTTGGAAATGAAATAGGAAGTACTACTGCTAATTCAAAAAGTTTGACTTTCATGTTAGTGAAAGGCTTTTGAAAAGGTGTATCTTTTCTATTAAAATTCATATAACAAGATGCTCAAACTTATATTAAAATATGCTTTTTTCTTTGAACTCCTGATAAAAGCAATGGAAAAAGCCTTGGGGTCCATCAGATATTCTGATCATCACTAGACTAAAGATGCAGAAAATAAAATTGAAACATTTAAATTTCTATAGTTAATATGGTGGTGGTGCATGCCTATAATCCCACCTACTTGGGAGATGGAGACATTGAAAGTTTGAGGCCAACCTTGGCAACTGAGCAAGACCCTATCTCAAAATAAAAAGGGCTGGGGATGTAGCACAGTGGTAGAGCACCCCTAGGTTCAACTTCCAGTACCACAAAAATAAAATAAGTAAGTAAATAAAACATTTGAGAAGCTATTCAAGTCCTAAACTAAATGTCTCATTATAGACATTCCTTTTTAGGAATATCTTATGTTCCTTTCTTAGTATTGAGACATACTGGTTGCTTATGAAACTGGAAGGGGAATAAAGTAAATCAGAATCATTATCACTGATAAATATGTCCTTAATAAAGATCTCCAGTACGTACAAAAGCCCAGGCATGGGGGTAAGTCTGTTATACACATGTTAAGTTTTCTCAAAGATAGAAAATTTACCTTTTAAATCTGTCCTATAATGGAAAGAACACATTTTCATGTTTATCATTTCTCCTACAGAAATTTTATCCAAAAAATAATTGCTATCAAATGAATAGTGTGCACTTCAAGTTTCAGGGATAAAAGGAAGTGGAAAATCTTCTAAATCTTTATATTCCTTCTAATCTCTTCTTCCCTCTCAAGTCTTTTTAAAATTTCCTACCAGAGTTCTAATGTGAGAGTCCTCCCAAGATCTTGCCCTTCATCCTCTTGTGTCTCCCCTTGCTCTCCATTTTCTCCTTTGAGACTTTTATTCACATGGCAATTTTGACTACCACCTCAAGGAAGAAGATTCCCACATTTCCAGTTCTTTTCTCTTTACCAGGTAAAGGACCACAGTAAAATCACTTCCTGGGTATTTCTCTTTGCATTCCAATTTAAAATACCAAAAACCCCAAACTAACTTTTCTCCTAAAGTCATTTTTTTCCTTTTTCTTTAGAATTTGGTTCTAAAAATGGTACCATTTTCTTTTCAATTCTTGGACTTGAACCATTTAATTTGGTCTTCGGCCTTCCCTGCTTTTTTGACATCCATTACATCTAAAACTAACACCAGATTTATTTTCCTTTTGAAAAATTTCATCTTTCCCTGATTACTTCCATCATCTTATGTTTGGTCTTTGTCATTTCAGTCTTGAACTGATCTGTGACTGTTTTCTAAAAAGCTTCCTGTTTTTGTCTGCTGCAACTCATTTTATATAATAATTTCTCTACATCAGTTTTTCTAAAACATTACTTTGCCCATATCACATCTGTTACCCCAAACTGCCAAAGGCTCTTAATTGTCATTAGGATGAAAATTCAAACCCAAATTATTGATGTATAAAGCCCTCCTAACCTGTTTCTAAACAATATTTCTCATCTATCTTCCATGGCTTCTCTAAGAATCTCTGCTTTGGCCTACCCATTTTACTGACTGTCCTTCACTTATGCTTTATGCTGCTGGTCCAACCATTTTTTTCTTTTCTCCTACTTTTCCCAGGGGGTCTTCCAAGATCCCTCTAGACACAAGATTTTCTATGTTCTTATTATTGACATTCTGGATTCGACAAGTTTTTGTTGTAAAGGGCTGCCCTGTGCATTTAGGGTGTATAGCAGCATCCATGGCCCTTACCAACTGGATTAACTGTAACATTCCCAATTATGATGACCAAAACAATTCCATGTGATCAGCAAATGTCTTCTGATAGGCAAAATCAACTCCTGTTGAGAACAGAGTAGTCTTCCTCAACAAAGATCTATCTAGCTTAAAGTATTAATAGTGCTAAGGATGAGAAATCCTGCTGTATACTAGTGGTTTTTAAATTGCAGGTTGTAGCTTATTGGTAGATTATGAAATAATTCAATGAGTTATAAAGAACATTAAGGAAAAGAAAAACAATAGAAAAATTTTAGATTTTATTACAAGGACAAATTACTTAAATCTTTTGTTTTAGTTTTATACATGTATATATATTTTGGACTATAACACAAAAATTCTTACTAGGAGTGAGTCTTGGTCGTAAGAGTCTAAAACCACTGCTATAATCAATAATCTTATGTAATCTTTTATTCTTATGAGCTTTTGTGATTTTGAATTTCTATCATTCAGCTATTATTTTATTATTATTTAATAATTTAACTTGTTAAAAAAATGTATTTTTCTGTCTTACTCTCTAAACCTACAGAATTCTGAGGGCAAGGAATATATTTCACATGTTCTGGAATCTTCCACTATAGTGTCTTACATAAAGTTATGTTCCCAATACCTTTTTCAATTTTGAGTCCATACTTGCCTGCAAAGAGATCCTGTGGCTCCTGGTCTTGTTCCTCCTCGATTCCATTTTCTTTGGAGCCATTGTTGATGGGAAGAATGGATGTGGTTCTCTTTGGAGACTGGGGTTTACTCTGAAAACAGTGAGATACTCTGAATAAAACAATACTATTAAAAACAAACAACCTGCCTAGAAAAATTTTGATGCAAATCCCTTCATTCCTAGGTTGTTCCCCCAAGTGTTTTAGGGGACAACAGGATCACTTGTCAGCCAGTTCGATCAGTAGCAAATCATTAATAGTAATGAAAGTGCTGCTACTCAAATGATCACAGAGTTAAAATAGGTTCATACAATTTAGGATTAATTTCTAAAACTATAACCTTGCTGAAATGCCCTATCCCAAAGCACATAACAACAATGGTGTGTGTATGCACAGATAATTTTCAAAAGAATCTGTCCAAATGCATTTCTCCTTCTCAGTTGATGACCTTTATTCTTTCAAATGCTGATGAGGCACATTCTAGTGACCAGGACACCACTCTGGAGTTCAGATTTCAAGCTCTGACCCTGGCTTATTTCTATAGTGTTGGCTGAACTGTTAACTGAAGCCCACTTGTGCAGATATTACGAACCCAGATGATGGGCAAAAGAAGGTATACACTTTACATCTAATGCTGTTTGTAAATACAACTTTCATTTCATCCTTCTCACACGTACAAAATTTTCAACCACACTCTCTCAAGCTAGAAGAATAAAAACCAGTCATGCTTTGCCTACTAGGCACATGGTGAAAATACAGTGAGTACATGGCCTTTATTAAAAGAGGCAAACAAGGGTGGGGTGGGTCCCCAGACCAGTACCAGAGGGAACAAAGCCGGATTGTGCAGCACATGAACAGAAAGCTGGGAATCTGGTTTCAAAAGTCTATCAGTGTGCAATTGCAGGGTTTTGAAGTCGGACCCTAAGGCTAAATCAGTTAAAAGACCTGAACCTTTTATGAAACATGTCCTTAACAAATCTGAGGGATTTTGTTCCTTGGAGACAGACCTTTTCTGACCCAACAGAACAAAGTGAAATGACAGATATATTTCGGTACTCTGAATTTGTCATGCAAACAGCTTCATCACCATAGTGGGGTCACCCACTAGGAAAGAAACTTACCAATATTTAGATATATATTAGTAAATAATGCTTCTACTGCAACTTCTCTATGTTAATAAAGTTTAACGAGCACTTAGTTGTATATGCCTACATGTTATACCAATTCTGTTAAGAGACAGTGGTCCTGTCCTTTATCTGCTTCCACAATCTTCAAAAACAAAACAAAATCACTGTCTGCTGGGCATGATGATGCATGCCTGAGATACCAGTTACTGGGAAGGGGGGAAGTTGCAGAATCACTTGAGCCAGAAGACCAGACTGGGCAACAAAAGCAAGAAGATCCATCTCAAAAAAAAAAAAAAAATCACTACAGAGAAGACAAATAACTGGGTAAAAACAAAACTAGTACTTCCCTTTGCCTCACAAACTGCAACCACCCTCATATACACCCACTTCCTTCCTTCACTCTTGTACAGTACAGTATCTCATAAACTACCCGATTTCTTTTAGTCCCCTTCCCACTGACACCAATCATCTCCAGATGAAGACCCAAGAAAGATTAAAACCCAGTATACAGGAAGAATGTATGTGCACAAATGTAATTTACTAGTAGCTCACGAGGGAGACTAAAGTAACAGGAAAGTCAGTTAAGAATTTAGTCATTTTTAAAAAATGCCTACAAGAATCTATTCCTGTGATATGCAGATGAATAAATTTAAGCCAGCTTTCCACTTCTGATCTATCACCTAATCCTGGAAGGTTTATGACTAATACTTTATGAAGCAGTGTTAAGATAGCAGTCTGTCAAGTGACAGACCCAGATGAATGGGATAAAAAGGGACAACAAGAGCACTAGCACCTGTTTCTCTTCCTCCACCCAGCCACCTTCAAGCCCAAACCAATAAGTTTGACTAGAACTATGATTTAAAAAAATGTGTGCTCCCTCAGTAAGCTAAGTGACTTCAACCTGTGAGACTAGAAAACTGCTCTCAGATCTCCTCTGAGAACCCATTCCCAAAATCAAACACAGTTGATTCTAAGAGAGCTGAAGATAGACTGATTACCATACCTATTACCTTAATTTTCCTCTGCAATTCTTTTATAAAATTATTTTCTACATGTGTAAAACTCTGTGTCCTGTTTCTTCCCCCTACATTTTTTTTTTTAAATCTGTCACCAATAACTGTAAGGCTGGGGGTGTAGCTCAGTGGTAGAGTAGTTGACTAGCATGATGAAACCCTGAGTTCAATTCCCCTAACACCATCAAAATAAATAAATAAATAAATTGGGGGATGAAGAGCTCAAAAGGAACTCTGGTCATTTTGGGGGCTGGCAATGTGGCTTAGTGGCAGAGTACTTGCCTAGCACGTAAGAGGCCCTCGGTTTGATCCCAGCACTGGGAAAAAAAAAAGGTACAAAATCCTACTTTTAGTTACTTAATTCCTTCCCCCACCCTGCCCCCATGGTATCAGGATTGAACCCAGGGAGCTAACCACAGAGCTACATCCCCAGTCTTTTTGACTTTTTTTTTTTTTTTTTTTTTGCGGTGCTGGGGATTTGAACCCAGGGCCTTGTGCTTACGAGGCAAGCACTCTACCAACTGAGCTATATCCCCAGCCCCCCCAGCCCCAGTCTTTTTAAAAAAATATTTTATTTGGAGAAAGGGTCTCACAGAGTTGCTTAGGGCCTCAATAAGTTGCTGAGGTTGGCTTTGAACTCATGATCCTCCTGCCTCAACCTCCCAAGCTGCTGGGATTACAGGCATGACCGATATGCCCAGCATGACTTAATTCCCTATCAAGTGGGTATATCCCAACATAATCATTCTCTTAAGGTTGGACAGTTAGCTAGTTTTCAGATTTCATCAAATAATGCTGTGATGTCCATCTTCAATGTAAGTCCACATTTGATTTTTAGGGGCAATAGATTGTTTGCCGGCCATTGAATCCCCTTGGCTTAACTTGATGTCCTTTGCCTATTTTTGTACATAAGTTAACATCACTTGGGTACACTTTTTTGTTTGCTTTTATTGTTTTGGGGTGCTGGGGATGAAATCCAGGGTTTGGTACATGGGCAAGTGCTCTATCACTAAGCTACCTCCCCAGTCTACTTTTCTTAAATAATATATTAGCCCTCTTTCTGCCATATTGTACAGTACCCCTCTCAACTTTACTTCTTTTCATATTTGTTTTATTTTTGTTTGTCCATATCAAACGTGCCTTCAGTTGATTTGGACTGGCACTGGACAAATTAAGCTGCTTTCTTTGTAGAGTACCCAACACACAGCCTTCAAGCTGTAATAATATTTTCAAGTTTTAATTACAATCATATTTTTTTAAAAAAAAACTAACTGAGCAGAACCACTTTTAAGATACAAAAGGGACACATGTTCATGGCATCCCATATTCACCCAAGAAAACAAGTTTTCCATGAAACTAGAGCTATAATAAAAGTTGTCACCAAAATACATATCCATCCAGGCATTGTAACAATGCATTTCATATGCCATGAAAGGTTAAAAGACCACTTAAAAAATTACTATTAATAATGTATAATTTATATTAGAGAGCTAATTTTTTAATTTGTGCTTTATAATTATATATAATGTGGGGTTTGTTGTTCAATATTGTACATGCACACAATATAAGATAATTTGGTAAATTTCATTTCCAGTATTTCCGCTTTTGTTCCTCTCTTCCCTCCTGTTGGTCTCCTTTCCATTTTATTTCTTATTTTTTTAATTGTAAATAGATTCAATACCTTTATTTTATTATTTTTTATTTTTATGTGGTGCTGAGGATTGAACCCAGTGCTAGGTGAACGCTCCACCACTGAGCCACAACCCCAGCCCTCTCTGTTCCATTTTAGAAAACTAATTTTGATTCAACAATTAAAATTCCAGGATGAACTTATTTTGCAAGAAAGAAGATACACTGATGACATTGAGTAGTAAACTCAAGACTGAAAATAAGCCTTGCTTTATAATCTGTATTTTAAAAACCTTTTGTTAGTCAAGAAGTCAGATAACTCTTCATCTGTTTGAAAGGGGGTAAATTTCTAGGCAACAGATAAAAAGTTAGTTTGTAATAAATAAAGCATCCAAACTGTTATTTCCTCATCTTTTTTTTTTTTTAATATAAAAGCATTCTTTTTTGTTAGTAGATAGAATTTCTAGCTAGGATATCCAACATTTGCTTTACTGCCTTTGGCTATTAATTCTAGCAGGTGGTTCCACTGATAAGCCTGTTTATAATTATAAGAACACAAATACAGACCAATACTAATTTGCAGACAGGTACCAGAAAGATCATCTAGCAAGAGAACACTTTTGTTAAGAGTAAATGGGTATCTCTCAAAAATTACTTGTCTCAAGCTGTGAGGCCCAGGTCATTAACCCTATTTTCTCAGCTCAGGGAAGAACAGATGTGGGCTTGCTGCCCTTCAAAGCTGACACAGTCATTCAGTACTGAAAAGGCCTGCTGTGATTCCGGGTAACTTCCCTGTAGGTTAGCCAGTTGTGGTTCTTCCTCGTGTTGCCAACTGCTCTTTACTTCACGCAGAACCAATGCATTACATTCAAGAGATCTACTTCTGAATATTACTCATTTTTGGAGAGAAAATAAGTATAATTTAGTAAGGCAAGATGGAGCTAAGGAGTTGTGTGATCACACTAAAGTAATAAGGCAAGAAAAATTAGAAATAAGTCAATGACAGGAGCTATACCCAGATGAAAATAGGGCAGCCATATAGTCTTTAAAACATTACCCTGGAAGACTGCAGCATTAAATACAGCTCCTTTTGTCATCTTCACTGATAGAAATGAAATGGGTTAGTATATTTCATCGCTATTTTAATGAATTGTCAAAAATTTAAAGTTTAAATAATGCAAATTTATCACCTTATAGTCCTATACAAGTCTGATACAGGTTTCATCGTACAGGCTAAAATCAAGATGTCAGTGGGACATTTCTTTCTGAAGGTTCTAGGGGACAATTGGTTTCCTTGCCCTTTTCAGCTTTTAGAGGTCTTTCCTTGGTCCCCTTCATCCATCTTTAAAGTCAGCAATGCTGAATCTCTGTGTCTTTCTTCTCAGTCACCTTCCATATTACTCCTCTCACTGGTCCCATGAAGATAATCCAGGATGATTACTTCATCTTAAGGTCAGGTAATTAGCAATTTTAATTCCATCTTCAAATTTAATTCCTCTTTGCCATGTAGCCTAATATATCCACTGCTTCTGGGATTTGGATGTAGATACCTTGCTGGGAAAAGGGGGGGTTTCATTCTGTCTACAACAGGCAAGTGACTCCTGTCCCAGCATCATTCATCTGAATTCACAATAGCCAAACTATGGAACCAACTTATATGTTCAAAAAAAGATGAATGGATAGAGAAAAAGTGGTGTATATGCGCAATGAAGTTTTTATTGTTATAAAGAAAAATGAAATTATGTCATTTGCAGGAAAATGGAAGTTGAGACTAGTATGTTAAGCAAAATAAGCCAAACTCACAAGGTCAAGAGTCACATTTCTCTCATAACGTGGGAAGCTAGACAGGAAAAAGGAAAAGAAAGGGGGGTGTCTCATGAAAATCAAAGGAAGATCCATAGAGGAAGGAAGATCAGGGAGAGGGAGGTGAGGGAAATGAGAAATACTGGGGAATGATATTGGCCAAATTATATTGTTATATTGTGTGCACGTATGAATATGTAACAAATCCCAGTATAACTATAATGCACCAATACAAAAACATGGAGAAAAAATGGTGCATCTGGGCTTATGAGAATGGACATTCATTGTCCACTGGATTTGGGAGTAGAGTGCATCTTACTCTGTGAACTTGGTGAGCTAAAATGATGTCACACTATTACTCCTCTCATAGCTTAAGGAGTTATATTAGGGGTTCTTATCTTGGGTCCATGAACCACAGAATTCAGGGGCTGCCTATGAACCTGAAAGGGAATAAAATTACAATTTCATTTTTCCTAGCCTATAACTGAAATTTAGCATTTTCTTCAACTATAAAGATAAGCAACAAACTATAATTGCAATAACAGTGCTTGAGACTGTATGTTATAGATAATAGGTGCTGGGCTCAGTGGCACATACCTACAATCCCAGCAACTCAGGAGGCTCAAGCAGGAGGATCACAAGTTTGAGACCAGCCTGAGCATTTTAATGAGGCCTCAGCAATTCAGCAAGACCCTTTCTCAAAAAACAAAAACAAAAAAACACAACGACCAAAAAAAGGTTAGGGGATGCAGCTTAGTGGTAATGCACCCTTGTGTTCAACCAAAAAAAAAAAAAAAAAAAAAGGTGTTTTTATAATATTACAGTTGCTACAGATCTTAAAGTGTCATTTGTGCTCATCTCTATTTAAAAGTTATATAGTTATTGTACCTATCACTAGCATTAAAAATACTTGTTATTGGGTTGGGGTTGTAGCTCAGTGGTAGAACACTTGCTTAGCATGTGTGAGGCACTGGATTTGATCCTTGGTATCACATGTAAATAAATAAAGGTATTGTGTCCATCTACAACTAAAAAATACTTATTATTAATACAAAATTATTTTAATGTTGATAACTATATCTCAATATAATTGGTTTCCTTCTTACATGCTATATTTTATAAATGTTTTTAAAAACATTCTGAGAATGGATCCACAGGCTTTACTGGCTTGCCCAATGAGTCCACAGCACAGATAGAGGGTAGGAGGTCTACTGAAAATGGAAAAGGAGGAGCTAGAAGGATGGCAAATATAAGCCTCAACCTGACCATTGCACTACTTAAGGAAAACCATGAGCAAGGTCTCTAGGGATCTCCATCTGAAAGGGCAGTACATTATCTACCAAAATTAAGCTATAGATGTTCTACTTAATTTTCTGCTATAATTTCTCAACAAAACTTTTTGGATCTCAAACTCACAGAACTCAAGAAGGGCCCAGAAAACTGCAGAAAGATCAGAGTACTAATGGATGGTTTTTCTTCTAAATTGAAAAAGCAAACCCAGTCTAACTCTGCTCTGAAAGCAGATTGAAGCCCCAGCTGTCCATTTGACTAAGCAAAAGAATAAGCCAGAAAAAGTTGAGCAACAGGCTCTTCCTGGAGATGAGATACTTACGGCTACTTGCTCTAGCAACAATCAACTACTCATGATTTATTTATGCCAAAAGTTACTTAAGAGTGCTGAGAAGCTTTGAAGACCAAGGGAGAGAAATTAGAGTATTCTTTTTCCCCTCTCCCCTACCAACCTAACCAATTGTAAATGACCAAGTCAAAAGTACCTGAGTAAGCAAAAGGGGCAGCAAATCCCTCCAGAAAGCAGAAAATTCAAACAGTAACCTTTGCTGTTTCTCTCATATGTCCCAAACTCTTTATTTTTTTTTAACAACACTGGGCACTGAACCCAGGGCCTCACACATGGTAGGTAAGGGCTCTACCAATGGGCTACACTCCCAGTTCTTTTTAAAATTTTATTGAGATGGGGTCTTGCTAAATTGTCCAGGCTGGCTTCAAATTTTCAATCCTCCTGTCTTAGCCTCCCATGTTGTTGGGATTACAGGCATCTAACTACCATGCCTGGCCCCAAACTCTAATTTTAAATAAATTTAAAGTTGGGTTCTTATTAGTCAGCTTTATAAGTCTTCTCTCTTCCTCGAAAAGGGCTTTATAACTACATTTTTTTTGGTGGGTGGGTACAGAGGATTGAACCTGAGCCACATCCCCAACCCTTTTTGAGACAGTTTCTCACTAAGCTGCTGAGGCTGACCTCAAACTTAAGATCCTCCTGCCTCAACTTCCTAAATTGCTGGGATTATAGGTATGCCTCCATAATTTTGAAAGTTAGGTTAACTGCTATGGCAATTTAATGATAAATAAATCAATGAGTCTATGTACTTCAGGGAAATATAAATTTTTGATAAGTAAAATCTGTTTATCATTTCACTAAAGTGAATCTTTGGCCATAATACCTATCACTGACTTTTTAAAGAATACTTTTACCAGAATGTGGAATTTCAACTTCTGATGTTAACTCCAAAAAGCAGTGTTTGAAGCAATGTGCCTGTAGAGGCTGAGGCAGGAGGATTATAAGCTTGAAGCAAGTCTGGCCAACACAGAGAAACCCTCAGCAACTTAGCAAGACCCTGTCTCAAAATAATAAATAAATAGGACTGGGGATGTTGCTCAGTGGTAGAGCATTCCTGAGTTCAATCCCTAGTACTGAGGGGAAAAAAAGATATTTTTAAAGAAATTGTTATGTAGATTTACTTTCAGAAGTCTGATTAAGACCACAAAATGTCTAAGAGCCAATAACTTATTGAGGACAGGCTACACTTTGGGAACAACCACTGTGTACTTTTACAGAACAGAGAATTAAAATATTGGCCTGTTGAACTATTAATGTTCTTACTGCTATTAATAAAACTACCAAATTCTGTCCTGGATCCAAAGAAGTTATTCTATAAACACTAAAGGTCTGAAAAGAGCTGAAGTGGGATTGTAAAATGGTGTGACCACTATGGAAAACAGTATGAAGGTTCTTCAAAAAATTAAAATAGAACTATCATATGATTCAGCAATCCCACTACTGGATAAACATCCAAAGGGGTTGAAAGTAGGGCCTTGATGAGATATTTGCACATTCACTTTTTTTTTTTCTTTTTGGTGGTGCTGGGGATTGAACACAGGGCCTTGTATTTGTGAGGCAAGCACTTTACCAACTGAGCTATCTCCCCAGCCCCTGCACATTCACATTCTAAATAGAACTTTTTGCAATAGCTGAGAGGTGGAAGCAACCCAAGTGTCTGGTAGATGATGGATAAACAAAATATGATGGATATAAACAATAGAAAATTATTCAATGTTAAAATGAAATGAACTACTGATACATGCTTCAAAATGGATGAACCTTGAAGACATTATGGTAAGCAAAATAAATGTCAGAAAGTGACAAATACTGCATGATTCTACTTATATATCTAAAATAGTCAAAATCATAGAAACTATGCTAGGTTCAGTGGTATGGCCTGTTACTGCGAAGAGACTGAGGCAAGAGGATGGCTTGAGCCCACCAGTTCAAGACCAGCACAGGCAATAAAGGACTCTGTTTCAACAAAAAAGAAAATTATTTTCATAGAAATGTAACGTTAGAATGGTGATTACCAAGGGCTGGGTATTATTTTTTTATTGTGATGCTGGAGATTGAACCCAGGGCCTTGTGCATGTGAGGCAAGCACTCTACCAACTGAGCTTGGGAGTTGTCCCCAGCCTGGGAGTTATTCTTTAATGGGTAGGGGGTTTTAGATTTGCAAGTTGAAAACATTTTGAAGATGTTCACATCAATATGAACATATTTAACATTACTTAAATGTACATCTAAAACAATTAAGACTGTATATTTTATGTGTTTTTTTAAACTATAATTTAAAACTAATTAATTACTCCCCCCACCAGGATACATACTATACAACTCACAGATTTAAAGCTGGATTCTATGACTATGCCCTTTAAATGTTAATATATAACTTACATTTACATAATTTTCTGCAGTCTACATAAAACACTGTCAATTAGAAGTCAATGCTATCCCCAAGACATTTAAATACCAATAAAAGTAAGTAACACTGTACATTAATCTTAAATACCGGGGCTGGAGTGGTGGCTCAGTGGTAGAGCGCTTGCCTGGCATGCGTGAGGCACTGGGTTCGATTCTCAGCACCACATATAAACAAAAAAAAGTTCATGGACAACTAAAATTAAAAAAAAAAATCTTAAATACCAGTAGACATACAGACACATGTAAATATTTTTTGGAGGGGGTACTGGGGATTGAACTAAAGGAGCTTAACCATTGTGCCACATCCCCAGTCCTTTTTAAAATTTTTTTAAAATTTGAGACAGGGTCTTTCCAAATTGCTTAGGACCTTGCTAAATTGCTGAGTCTGTGACTTGTGATCCTCCTGCCTCACCCTCCAGAGCCGCTGGGATTACAGGTCTGCAGCATCACACCCAGTAACATATGTAAATGACTCTTGACTAATCAAATTATTAAACATATGACTTTTATTTTTTTGGTATTGGGGATTGAATTCAGGGGCACTTAACCACTGAGCCACATCCTCAGTCCTTTTTTGTATTTTATTTAGAGACAGGGTCTCACTGAGTTGCTTAGAGCCCCACTAAGTTGCTGAGGCTGTCTTTGAACTCACGATCCTCCTGCCTCAGTCACCTGAACTGCTGGGATTACAGGCATGCACCACCACGAGTGGCTCAACATACGACTTTTCAAGTTCCCTTTGTTAATCCTTCTTTATCCTATTTCATTTTTTCCAGACATTTCTCTAATCACTAGGGCTTCAATTCACAAAATAAGAGTAATGGGAAAAAATTCCAATTGGCCTGATGTACCATCAAAAGAAGTTGCCAATTTGGCCAAAATATGAACTGAAAATATTTATGCTTTTCTTCCTTTCTGTCAGCATGAGAAGACCTGCCACAGTTCTTCCCTTTTATTTAGAAGATAAATCTAGTCACAGTCCTTGTATGCTGCCAACGAGGGACAGGCATATAAGAACTCCTGGAAAGGCAAATAAAAGAATTTGCTTCAATGTAATCACTTTAGGTTTAGAACTTTGCAAATAAGACCAGTGAGCAATAAGACCATAAGACCATAAACCAAATGAGGGGAAAAATGTATGACATTTATAGTCTTTTTTTGAACATGACAATTTTAAGAATTAGGAGAACCAAAAGAAAGACTTCACTTCAGTCTCTTGTTAAGGGAAAAATTAATCCTATACATCTGGATTCAAATTCAGATAATATATTTAAAGCAGACTTTTCTTATTTATGGGCCCACAAAGAGGCAGAAAGAAGAGAACATCTTAGGTATTATTGTTAAGAATTAGACCTTTCACAAGCTGGTTTTCAGTCTAAAAGCAATGACTTCAGATTTGTTTTAATAATTCTTTTGCTTCAGTCTCTTCCACTCAAATAACTGGTTTATAGATTCTGAGATGTATATCAAGGGCTGCTCTTTCTATTACAAATCCAATCACATTTTTATTATGGTACTAACAAAACCAATACTATACTCAAATCACATTTTTATTTCTGTGCTAACAAAGCCTAGTACTCTTGGGCTGTAAAAGAAAGCAGATGGGATGATTAATAGCAGAAGCTGTTATATTATGTCCAGAAAATTGTATGCATACCATAAATTAGTTTTAAAAATTTATAAGCCTCAACTTCCCAATTCTTTAATGCCCATCTCTTTACCTCCAAAAATAACAAAACACAACATGAAGATTCACTATATCAACAGGAAACTACTCCAGTCACTAAGTGCCTACTTTGATGGCTTTTAGTTAATTAAATCAATCTTATTATTACATTTTTTGTTGTTGTTTTTTGTACCAGGGACTGAACCCAGGGGTGCTTTACTAATGAGCTACATCCCCAGCCCATTTTATTTTTTGAGACAGGATCTCACTAAGTTGCTTAGGGCCTTGCTAAATTGCTGAGGTTGGCTTTGAACTTGCGATCCTCCTGCCTCACCTCCTGAGCTGCTGGAATTATAGGCCTAAGTTTTTTTGTTTTTTTTTTTGGGGGGGGCAGGTACTGAGGATTGAACTCAGGGGCACTCAACCACTGAGACACATCCTCAGACCTTTTTTATATTTCACTTAGAGACAGGGTCTCATGGAGCTGCTTAGCGCCTCACTGTTGCTAAGGCTGACTTTGAACTCTCCATCCTCCTGCCTCAGCCTCCCAAGCCATTGGGATTACAGGCTTGTGCCACTGTGCCTGGCTAGGCCTAAGTTTTTATTTGATAAACTGTATTATCCATTTTTTAGGGTTAATTAACTTTTCTAATCCATTATTACATTTTATGGATTTTTTTCTTAGAATAATTTTAGTTCATAAAATGCTCATCACAAATATAGCTCAAACCCTCAAAACATTAAGTACTTTTAAAAACGTTTATATGTGGAAGGAACTGTTCTAGAATTTCACAGATATTCTAAGTTAATTCTCAAAACAACAGAAGTAAATATAGGAAACCTGGGCTGGGAATGTAGCTCAGCAATAGAGTGCTTGCTAGCATGTGCAAGGTCCTGGGTTCAATACCCAGTACTGGTCCCCCTCAAAAAAAGGTAGTCCCTCCTTCCATATATGATGGGGACTGGAATGGTTCCAGTAATCTACCCAACTGTAGCTCTGCTCCACCCATTTTCAGGGATGCTCAAGTTCACTGTATAAAATGGCATAGTATTTGCGTAAAACCTACACAGCTCCCTTAAACCTAAAATCATCTTAATTACTTATAGTACATAATACAATGTAAACAGTTTTTAATATTGTATTGTTTGGAGACTATAGATAAGAAAGTCTATACATGTTCATTACAGAGCAACCCCCCACAGCCCCAGTATTTACCATCTGTAGTTGGTTGAATTCAGATGTCAAAGTCAAGATAGGGAGCCCAAATGTACTATTACTATTCATATTTTGTAGGTGAGAAACTTTTATAGAGATGTTTATCCAAATTTAAGCAAGCAAGTAGTACAGTCTGGATTTAAGTCAGAATTCAAAGCACACTCTCTTTAATTACTTTATCCTTCAGTGCTGTTCCTTAAAATACAGAAGGGCTGCAATTCCCTATATTTTCTCGCTCACAACTAAAGAATTTATTGAAATATAATTTGTAGTTAATGGCTGTTTAACAAAACAGTTTAACTAGTGAGGAAACTTGTGGTCTCGGCTTCCTGAAAATTAGTATCAAGGAGAGAAAGCTCAAGGAAAGACAGCTTACAAGTGGTATTTCAGTTTCCTTAGCAACTCAGTTTTCTTGGATTGAATATAAATAGAAATATAAATAAATATAAATAAAAATTGTTTTCTGTGGCTGAACAAGGTCATTGTGATCCCCTCCTCCCATTAGCTGGAAAGTAGGCAAGATATTTTAATTTTACAACCTTAGGAGAGAGGTATCATGCCTCCATAAAGTAACTTGGTGAGATAATTAAATCACAGCTTCCTGAACTTCTTTAGAGAACTCTAGATAATGATTTCTCACCCTTCCAGTCATGTTTTGGAAAATAAATCAACAATTGTCCAGGAACCAATCACTTTCAGTGCCAGAATTTCTATTTTCAGATACTTGGTCTGAATATCTCTCATCCCAGCAGTTACCAACAGTAGCTGTTCTCCATGACTTATGGGAGATTAACTATACAAAGACTTGTTTAAAATTTGAACAAAGATAAAATAACAGCAAGAGTTATTTCCTGGAACAACAGACTTCATTAGAAAGTTTAATGCTATGTTAGCATCAGCAAGCACTTTAGGAGCACTGATTATGGGCTTAATTCCTGAATACCATGTAAGGAAAATTCTAATGATTGTCACAGAAGAGGTTTAAAAAGAATGATCTTTTTTTCTGTCACAAATAAGGTTAGTCTCTGATTTTTACAGACACATACTAAATAACAAATTTAAAGTTGTTTTAGTCAATTAGATTCTGAATAGCTACTATGAAGAGAAGCATTATCCAAGATAAAAAGATAAATTCACAGACTCAGCACTGAACTTTAAAACCTGGAACTAACTGAAACTGCTGTGAGTCAGTATTCTCATAAAATAGCCCCAAACATCTCCACTAGTTCCATAACTGATTATTGAGTATGATGTTCCCCATATAAAGATTAGTGTTTTGCAGTCTCTCTTATTAGAAATCTGGATATTTACTATGGGAAATATCATTTCCTCCTCCCATTTACAGATTTGCTCCCAATTAGGTCCTTGGCACTGTAATGCTTTCCTTTAACAGGAACACTGTTTTCTGGTTTATGTAGTAATTTACCTGGCAGGGCCTAAGCTGAACAACGGGCTTTGACCCTATTCTCCTGAAGAGAGAAGTCAACCTAACTTTCATAAACTAAGATCTGGAATGGGCCTTTAGTAATAACTGGTAAGAGCAGAGGATTTGTGGGCGGGTCACCATCCTGGGCTATGCCAGGTAACGTTCAACCTAGCAGCAGTAAGGCAGAGGAAAGGTCTGCTCCCCAACCCCTTATCCTGACCTATTGAGTCAGCATGGCCAGGGCACAACCAGAAAACAGTCCCGTGGATCTGTAGGGTGATCACACCGCAGGGCCAAAGAACGGTCTCGGCTGCTCTTGGCTCTTAAGGACCTCGGCGGCGAAGCCACCACACCCCTCATTCCTCAACCCACCGATCAGCTTTCATTCAGGACCCCCCAGCCCGGACTGCAGACACCGCGGCGACGTCCACCAGGCCCACTCTCCCCAGTTCCCTGAACCCTCTCCTGGCATCTCTTCTCTGTTGGGGCGCTCTGCCGCTAACTGCCCCGAAAGGTGTGAACTCACCGCTGCCGCGGCGCCAGTGAAAATGTCCTCCCCCTCGGTGTCGCTGTCCCCAGCTTCGGGTTCTGACCCCCCGGCTGCCCCCTCAGACTCCGTATCCAAGCCGGGGAACGGCGGAGGGAGTCTCTCCGAAGCGCTACAGCCACCACCTCCCGACGCCATCTTCCTCCACCCGCGGCGGAAGCCACAACAACAACTTTATAGAGAAAGCGCGGTGAGCAAAGCGTTCCAGCGGTGCGAGGAGCCGGAGGGCCGCGACGGACCCTGTGGGATTGGAGGGGCGGGGCCAGGGCTCCGGGGGCAGGAGGGGCGGGGCCACGGCTGCTGCCCTGCAAATCCAAGCTCCGGACCTCGAAGCTGCGCTCTTAACGAGGCGGGCCAAGGGGGCAAAGAAGGAGGGGCTAGGGGCTGCGGGTTCCTAGGGCCCTTTGTGCTCTGCGTAGCTCCATCTAATAGGCTTTTAAGAATTCGTTTGAATAAAGGAGTCTAAAAATATTTGAAAACCTCTACATGCCACCTACCCATTCCAAGTACAGTGCCCTCACAGAAATTCAATAAATATATATATTTTAAAAATTAAGGTCTCTGAACAAGACTACAGGAGTTTTACCACTTATTATTTGACATTCAGTTAATTTATTCAATATATACTGAGCATTTACTGTGAGCCTAGCACCTTGCTCTGCGTTAGAAATACAGAAATAAGCTCTTGGACCATTGGGTGCTTACAATTTAAAGAGGGAGGCGGCCATGTAAGTCAACAATTCAATATGTTCCCTGCTGTAGTGTGTGCTGGGGGAATAGTGAAAGATCATTTCTGCTTGGAGAAGTCGAGAGGCCTCATACAGGGCGTGACACCTCAATGTATGAAATATGGTTAGAAGGAGGTTAGAATTATCCGTTTATTTGCTGTAAGTGGAGTGGAATAGATGACAGGGAAACAAAATGTTCCTGGGACCCAAACTATTCACTGATTGGTCATCCAGTCTAAATCAACTAGACAAACAAGACTGGAATTTAAAGATATGGGACATGTTGTCATGTGATAATTCTGCAACATAATCCTAACTTTGTTTTCAGTACAGACGAAACTTTCACCAACAATGACAAAATGTTGTTTCTAACTGCAAATTCCTAAAAATCAGGTTCACTCCCTCAAGGGCAGGGGCCATGTCTTTGTAAATTTGGCGCCTACAAATCTCGTAAGACAAATTAAGTACCTAATAAATGTTTGAGATTTGGACGGCGGGATGGATGCATAAAACAACATCGTCAACCTTGTAACTGGTACCCATCACAGTTATGAACACCAAAAGGTTTTTTAGGATGGCGATTTCCATTATGTCACTGTTGGGCACACTAAACACATTAAACAAAGTTCTCTCCTTATAAGTTGTTTTTGAAGGAGATTGGCAATAACATTACCCGTAGCGGGTAGTTGCGCTGGACTGAGTCCACAAGAAACGAGAAAACCAAAAAGTCGTCCCCTCCCCATCGCCATGCTTAACTTTCCTTACTGAACTCCCAAGACGTCCCACTTCACCGCAACGGAAACCCACTTCCGGACTGATCAGGAAGTAAGAAAGATTTTGGCTGGAAGCAGCTCCCTTAAAGAAATAACTGTAAAGAGTTTCCGTGTTAGAAACGTCCTCATGCACTAGAAGGTATCCTTTCCCCTACCTCTTCAGGATTCATCATTAGTTTATTGCGGGTGCTGAGTGAGGTACTCAGCGACCAGTAGCTGACCGTTACATTCCACCCCCAGCAGAGACTACAAATTCCAGAATACAGTTCGCTGTCTTCCAAAGGAAACGTCCCATACGTCCCAGCATGCAATACGCCTCAAGAGGCGCCAGGAAGCTTTTCTTGTTCCCCGGAAACCGAGCAAAGCATGCAGGGGCATGTAGTCCTTATGTTTCCCTTCCGTAGGGCCTTCGCGCTAGTCTGTCGGGTCCCGCCTATTCTCTGCTCCCCTAAACCCTCACACTTGTCTTGACCATTTGAAGACCAGGAAGTTGATAAATCCTGAGGCTGACTGCAGAGAGACGGTGGCTCAGATAGGACAGTCGCCAGGGATGGCGGAGCGTGAGAATGGAGCGAGTGTTGGGGCTGCTTTCCTGTACGCTGAGCAGAGCCCTGTGGTCCTCAGGCCTCTCTGAGCAGGGAGCTGCCCGGCAGCCCCGGATCATGGAAGAGAAAGCGCTAGAGGTTTATGGTAATTAATTTTACCCAGTGCAACATTTGGCGTTATACATGGAATTGGCTGGGGAGGCGAGGGGGACAAGGGCCTCACCCGAGGGTTGGGAGTGGACACCTGGTTTTTTTGCCGAATCTAGTGGGTGGGAAGCACGGGAAGCGTTTTCTTCAGGGTCCTAAATCACGCAGAAATGAGAGTCCTTCTAGCACCGGCCTCTTCCTAAACTTGGGGCAAGCTGCGCCTGGGAGTCAGCCGGCTTCATTCCCCTTCTTTGCCCCCCATGCCCTAGTGGCGTTACAAGAGGTGTAGACAGAGCAGAAGTCTAGGGTGGTCAGTTAGGAAGCAGAACTGTCCTGATTGCACCTCTCGAGTGCGTTCCTGGACTCGCACTGTAACCACTTCTGAGGGCACTGCTATGAGTTGGGGACTGGCTCAAGGTCACAGCCACTCTTTTATGTGACAGATTCGATACCCATAGGTCCCTGACAGAAGACAATGAGATAGGCTTCTTATAGTGAGGCCTGGAAATTGCAGTTCCTTAACACAGTTAACCTGTGTTTTATGTATGCATACTATATACACACATATATACGTTCTCCACTGTATATATTTGGTAGTCTCCTCTTGGAACTGTCTTCATTGTACAGATAAAGAAACAAAAGCTTAGAATAGTTAAAGAACTACTTGGAGGTCACACTGTCAGTAAGGAACTAAGCAAAAATTAATTTCTCATTCCAAAGGTAGTGCACTTTTGCACTTCTCAGCATTTCACAATTGCCATTTTTCTCTCTCTCTGCCCCCTGCCCCCGCCCCTTTCCTTCTCCTTTTGTAGTATTTTTGAAAACCAAAAAGATCTCATATAAAAAGAGATCTAAGGCTTAGGACATAGTTCAGTTGGTAGAGTGCTTGTCTCCTATGCACAAGGCCCTGGGTTCAATCCCCAGCAACCCCCGCCCCAAAAGAAAAAAAAAGAAAAGAAAGAGTGATATCTAACCATTACAATACAAATGTAATTGGGGCAAGGACATAGGCCAGTAGAAGAAAGTCAGGGATGGGAAAGACCTTTGGAGCTAGTCTAGTTTACTTCTCTCTTGTTAGAGTCAGGAATACTAAACCCCAACCAGATGATAATTATGAGTGTACAGATCTCCACAAAGCAGATGAACACATTCCTGTTCTGCTAAACCTCTATCTATAGCATTTAGGAACTGCAGGGCCCTGGGAAGACAACTTTGGAAGACAGATGACTCTAACCCTGAAACTTACATTTAAAGAAACCTATTTATGCAGAAATATAGTAATCATTAGAAGGTCGTAGACTTCAATAAGAGATATAGAAGTTTATGGGAAGGGGAGATAATAGTCTCTTTGAGGATCTAAAAGAGTTTAAAGAGAAGGAGCTACTTGAGTTGGGCCTTGAAGAATAGTTGGGACCTGAGGACTAAGGCTATAGCTCAGTGGCAGAGTGCTTGCCTAGCATGTGTGAGGCACTGGGTTCAATCCTTAGCACCACATAGAAATAAACAAATTAAAAAAAAAAAAAAAAAAAAAGAATAGTTGGGACCTGAATATGTAGAGGGTCAAAAGGGTATGCTAAGCCCAGGAGACTGAAGCACAAGTGTGGAGATTGGAAGATAACATAGCTAGGGAATGGGAGATAGATGGAGCTCAAGGGTAGATTTTGTGGTTACAGGTAGACGTGTGGCTGAATGTTGTTTTAGATAGTTTGGAATTGGATACTGAAGCTTGTAAATATAAATGAAGACTAATCAATGCAGAACCATGGAAAAATTTTTGTCAGAAGTAATGTGAGGAGAGCAGCATTGATTTCTTTAAAAAGAAAAACCTCTGAAATCACTAGAAAACTAGAGAAGTTTAATAAGGGGTGAGGTTTAATTTCAGGGTTTAGTTGCATATACAGTATAAACCAGGCACAGTGGTACACATCTTAATCCCAGCTACTCAGGAGGCTGAGGCAGAATCTCATAACTGAGGCCAGCCTCAGCAACTTAGTGAGACTGTCTCAACATTTTAAAAAAACAAAAACAAAAAATGGGGATGTAACTCAGGGTTAGAGGACCCCTGGGTTCAATCCCCAGTACACCTCTCCACACACACACACCAAATAGTACAACTTGGATAAGTGAACCTCACAGGAAGAAAGGTAAAAAAACCTCTTTTTCAAAAAACCCTATAAATCCCATGATAACCCAACTCCTGTAAGAGAAGCTATAGCATCTTTCCTGCCTATATTTTAAAATTGTTTCTAATTAAGAAATAAACCCAGGGGGCTGGGGTTGTGGCTCAGTAGTAGAGCGCTTGCCTAGCATGTGTGAAGCACTGGGTTCAATTCCCAGCACCACATATAAATATTGAATAAAATAAAGGTCTATCAATATCTAAAATAAAAAATATATGATCAGAATTTATTAAAAAATTAAAAGGACTGGGGTTGTAACTTAGTGGTAGCATGCTCATCTAGCATGCCTGAGGCCCTGGGTTCGATCTTCAGTAAGCCCAGGAGATAGCTGGGGAGAAGGTAGAGTTTAATTGATTTTTCCCAGTTGCATTTCTGATTATAGGAGAGCTATAAATAATAGAAAAAAAATGTGAGGCTTGAGAACATCAAGCCTATCCTACCTAAAATTCTACTTTTTTCCTTTCTGTATCACTGTTTCTCTTTATCATTCTCTTCATCCTTTTCTACACTTAGCCTCAGTAAGAAGGAATCTTGTCCTCTCCATGGCCAACCCAGGCTCCCACATTCTTTGTGTGTGTGTGTGTACCAGGGATTGAACTCAGGCACTCACCCTCTGAGTCACATCCCCAGCTTTGTTTTGCAGTATGTTTAGAGAGAAAGCCCACTGAGTTGCTTAGCACCTTGCTTTTGCTGAGGCTGACTTTGAACTTGCAATCCTCTTGTCTCAGCCTCCCGTGAGCCACTGGGATTACAGGCATGTGCCACCATGCCAGCCAGGCTCCCGCATTCTTAATACCATTGCCTTCTGCTTAACTTTACCAGTTTCCATCTATCCCCCTCCCCTTTTGTATTTTCTTCCTCTGTTTGATCCTTCCCTTTGGGTTATCTAACTTACTTGGGTTTCTTCTACCCTTGTCATTGTTCTTCCTCTGCCCCTTTTTTCCCCTACCAAGATACCTTAAGAATACATTTTCAGGGGCTGGGGTTGTAACTCAGTGGTAGAGCACTTGCCTTGAGTGCATGAGGCACTGTGTTCAATCCTCAGCACCACATAAAAAGGTATTGTGTCCATCTACAACCAAAAACAAAAAATTAAAAAAAGAAAAAAGGAATACATTTTCAGTTCTTACTACTTCTCCTTTTGAAGGCTGACTTTGGCTCTTGCTTTTCTGCTGAAACTGCTTTTTTTTTTTTTTTTTTTTTTTAAATGGTACTGAGGATGAACCCAGGGACACTTTACCATTGAACTACATCCTCAGCCCTTCATATTTTTTCTTTTTGAAACGGACTCACTAAGTTGCTGAGGTTGGCTTTGAACTTCTGATCCTCCTACCTCAGCCTCCTGAGTTGCTGGGATTACAGGCATGTGCCACCATACTTAGCTGAAACTGCTTTCTTATAGGTGACTTCCTGGGTGACAAATCAAAGGCCTGTGTTAGCTCTTGTCAGCCTGATTTACTTCAGTGTTTGATGTTGTTAACCACCTTTCCCTTCCTTTCTCTGATTCTTCTAACTTTTCTTTCTCATTCTAATCCTTAAATGTTTCCCAAGGATCTATCCCTACATTTCTTTCTCCTTATACAAATAATTCTCAAATTGAGCTGCACATATGATAACCTGAGAAATTTTTTAAATTCTCAACTCTCAGGCTGTACCCTAACCAATTAAATCAGAATCCCTCAGACATTAGTTTTGTTTCAAAGGTAAAATTCTACTCAGTCTCTGTGAATTCCATGGGTTCAACAACCAGTCTAGCCTTGGTGCCCTCTTAAACACTATGGTACAGTTAAACATTTGCTGAAAAATTCCATTGACTTGCCCCTTATACACCTAGAAATCACCATGTAGGAATTGTCCCAGGCCCCACCCAAATTTCTCTCTTATTTTTATCCTATTAGTGTTCCCCTCAGCACTTGGACCTAAAATTTTAGTATCTTTCCTTGTCTTCTGCATCCAAAGGAGTGTCAAATGCTGTTGATTCTGCCTCTGAAATTACTTCTTCATCTGTTCCTTACTGTTACCATCATGTACTGATTTTAGGGCCAGCTTTTTTTTTAGCTATTATTACTAGCTCTATTCTTTATTTCTGAGTCTGGTAGTTGGTGAATGAATCACCAACTGACAGCAGAGTGCTATTCATGTCACTTCCTTGTTCCCAATCTCTTAAGGACTCCCTGATGACTGTAGCCAGCTGTAAAAGACCCTTGATGGTCTGGCCCAACCCTTATATTCTACTCTTCACTTATGCTGGATTCTAGGCAAATGAAACTTGAAATATTACCTATTTTTATTTATTTATTTATTTATTTTTTGCGGTGCTGGGGATTGAACCCAGGGCCTTGTGCTTACAAGGCAAGCACTCTACCAACTGAGCTATATCCCCAGCCAAAATATTACCTATTTTTAAAGGCTGGATTTCAAACTGCACTTCTATAAAGACTGAAAGAATATTTTTCCAACCCAATAATTCCTCTTGAGTTCCCATGACACATTTCCCATTCTTATTATGTTCTCTCTATAGTGTTGTGTCCAAGAAACTGGATATGGTCTACTAATGATCCAAGAAAACAGTTGCTCTCAAAAGGAAACCAATAGTGGAAATCTGTCAGAAGCCCAGGAATTGCTGTAATATTTGCTTAAAAAGAAGTCAGTACTTAGAATTGGCAATATCCCTATTTAGAATATTCATGATTTAATGTAATACCTTGTCTCTTATAATTCTTTAGATTTGATTCGAACTATCCGGGACCCAGAAAAGCCCAATACTTTAGAAGAACTGGAAGTGGTAACAGAAAGTTGCGTGGAGGTTCAGGAGATAAATGAAGACGACTATCTGGTTATTATCAGGTTCACGCCAACAGTACCTCATTGCTCTTTGGCAACTCTTATTGGTAAGGTTATATGTGTGTATGTGTAAATTCTAAATCATTCATGTGACCTTGACCCAAAATAACAATTTATTTCATGTATCACGCTTTATTGTTTACAGAATATTTTCATTTATTCATCTTCTATCATCTTCACAACTAGTACCTGAGACAGTTAAAATACTATTATCTTCATTTTATAGATGAGGAATTGGAAACTCAGTTCAGATCACTTACTCAGAATCCAATAGACAAGAAATGGTGAAGGTGAGGCTTAAACCCAAGTCTCCTGACTCCAGATCTCTTTCTCTAATTACCTCACAATGTTTCTCTTAGGTATACATGGTCACAATTAACAGAGAGTGGGTATAAGACAGATCTCCTGGTTGTGGAGATTGGAATGGGTGCTGTCAGACTAGCACTGCTGCCATCACCATCTTTGCCATTCAGCTTCTCTGTTGGCTTCCATGTATATGGACGTGGAAGGGTTGGAAGGGTTTTGTTTGATTTGGTTTTGGTTGGTTTGTTTTGGTGGTTTTGGAGATTGAACCCTGGTCTTTCATATGCTCTAGAAACACTCTTCCACTGAGCTATATTCTGAGTCCCTAGGAGGTTTTTTTGTTGTTGTTTTAGTTTTATAGTTACTGGAGATTTAACCTGGGATTACTCTACCACCAAGCTATATCCCCAGACCCTTTTGTTTTGAGACAGTCTTGCTATTGCTGAGGCTGGCCTTGAACTTTCAATCCTCCTGCCTCAGCCTCCCAAGTAGCTGGGACTACAGGCATGTACCATTGTGTCTACCTCTGGGATGGTATTTTTTTAAGCAGTTTTTCACTTGTGAGGCTGCAGTCTCAATATTTTGAATTAATTAGCAGTGCTTTGAATATATAAGTTGTTATAAAGAATAAAAAGGTAATATAAAGGAATATTCCAAAATCTTTGAATATGTACTTATTATAAAGAATATAAAGGAAATTTAAAAAAAAAATTTTTTATATTCAAAATTTTATTCTCTTTCCTAGAGTATACAAAGACTTTAACATCAGGAAATACATGAACCAATGAAAACTCTATTTCCTTAGTTAGATTCTTGTTTCAAGAAAATATACCAGTGGGCTGGGGAGATAGCTCAGCTAGTAGAGTGCGTGCCTCACAAGCACAAGGCCTTGAGTTCAATTCCCAGTACTGCAAAAAAAAAAAAAGAAAAAAGAAAATATACCAAAGAGATCTCAGAATAGGAAATTTATTTTATACCAAATGTTCCCCAGTAGGGGATTGATTAAATAATTAATTATACATATAAATGAAGGAATACTATGCAGCTATAAAAAGAATGAGGAAACTCATTAATAGTAAGTACTTATGACAAACTGTTAAGAAATAAAAATAAGCATAGTGTTGCTACCGTTTATACAAAAAAAGGCAAAAATAGCCAGGTGTGGTGGCACAGGCCTGTGATCCAATGCCTTGGGAGGGTATTGCAGGAGAATTGCAAGTTCAAGTCCAGTCTGGGCAACTTAACCAGACCCTGTCTCAAAATAAAAAATTAAAAGGACTTGGGATGTAGCTCAGTGTAAACACCCTGAATTAAAAACCCAATACCATAAACACACACCAAAAAAAAAAAGACAAAAATAATTTATATTTGATTGTATATATACATAAAGCATCCATAAAAAATGAATAGCTATGATGGGTATAAGTGGGTAATAGTGGTGGTGGGAACTGGGCAGATGGGGGACAGGATGAAAGGGAGACTTTATTGTGTATTATGTTTAAAATTTTTTGAACTGTGGGAATAGATCATCTGTTGAAAAGCAAACAAGTTTATAAAAATTGAAAAGGTGAGTATTTTGTTACTGTTCCCACCATTGTGATTTTATGTCCTTCTCACTAGTTGACCTAGATTCCCTTTGTTAGTGGTTTCCAGCACATGAGCCATATCTTGAGGGACTGGAAGTTCTGTGTATTCATAAGTGTTATTACATTTATTAAAATTTTAATGTTAGGAAAAGTATTATTGAATGCACAGTTATTTTTTGTCAATAGAGAATTTCTGAACCAACAGATATTGGACATACTACCACCATCTTGAGGAAGAGGGAGGTATCTTAAAATATTTTGACATTGAGCATCTTTAAATAGCATCCAAAAGTCTATAGAAAATTCATTTTTTAAAAAATTAACATTTGTTTAAATTATAAAGCGACATATTTATTTGCAATCATTTTGAAACTCCACAACAAAGTATAAAGAAGAAAGTAAAATTAGCTGTCAAAAAGAATGTATACTTTGAACTAAAATCCCAGCTCTGTCAGTTCTCCCATTTTGTAGCCTTGGCAAGTTACTTAACTTTTCTGAGCTTGTTTCCTTATCTGGAAAAGAGGGATAGTAAACATTTTCAGAGTTGTATGGGTTAAGAAATAGAAAGCATAAAATATATGATTTTTTAAAATTTTTGTTGCCTTATGCATGCTAGGCAAGTGCTCTACCGCTAAGCCACACCCTCCCCTCAAAAAATGTTTTTGTTGTATTAGTCTTTAATTACATAGTTATATGTTACATAATAACCATATCAATATAATTATTGCAACTGCTTGGATTGCCTCCAGCCTTTCACAATTATAAATAATACTGTGATGAACAACTGTATATATAAATATTTTTATAAATCTTATTATCTCAGGATAAATTCCTGTAAGTGGAAATATTGGGTCAGGTGATCTAAATATGTTTAGGCCTTTTGATATTTATGGCAAATCCTTATCAAAAAACTTATACAACCCAGGAATTAATGAAATAATTCCATAGAAAAAATACTATTATGTATAAAATGTTTATAATAAATTTAAAATAGTGAAATCTGGAAGAAACTATAGAATCTATTAATAGGGAAATGGCACTAATGTAATATGCTTTCATATTGCTATTAAAAATAAATATGGGCAGAGAAACAACATGTATCCCATTTGTTTACAATAAAAAATAAATAAATAAATAAATATGACCATGGAAACAAAGTATCTGTGTGAGAAATGTAGGGTGGGCATGGTGGCCCACCCCTATAATCCCAGCTACTCAGGAAGCTGATGCACGAGTATTATAAATTCAGGGTCAACTGGGCAACTTAGTGAGACCTTCTCAAAATTAAATTAATTAATTAATTAAGGACTGGGGATGTAGCACAGTAGTAGAGTGCCCTTGGATTTACTCCTAAGTACCAATAATAAATAAGTAAGTAAATAAATAAATAAAAGAAAAGCATATGAGATTTGAATAAGTTCAATCTGCAACATAATTTCAGTTATAGAAAAACTATTTATGGAACAAATAGTGAGTGAATGAGATAAAAATAATGCCTGCGTGAGGATACTAAGTTTATTTAATGGTTGATATTGCAGATGTTTATATATACTGAGCAAAGTTTTTTGTCACTTTTCTTGGCCCTTTTGATATGTATTTCAGTTAAGATTCTTGGCTTTTTAGGGGTCAATATAGTAGGTAATCATGTTCAGTCAACACAGGTGGAAAAACTCAATGAAGAAAGCCTTATTTCTATGTTGAGGGACATTTCTTATGAGCAGATAGTCCCAGTAGAAAAAGTACCAGAGTAAGAGTTCTAGCTTAGATTGTCACCTACTCAAAGTTATCCTGGTGAATGATTCCAAAGATAGGAAAACTCAAAGGGGTCAAGTGAGTAGGCAGGAAAACCAGTTGATGATCATTTGTGTTGAAAACCAGAAGGAATAGCTATAGGCAGCTCTGGTCCTATGGGAAGGGCATAGGATTTGGAGTGAAAAGCTATGGGTTCACAACTTCTACCTCTGCTACTTGTTAGCCATGAGATGTTGAACAAATTGCTATAAAATGAAAATGAAAGAACAGTAACAGCTAATGTTTATTGTACATTTTATGTGCTGTGTACTATTTTAAGCTCATTGCTTAACAATTTATTCCTCATAGCAGCTCTATACCTTGGGATACTAATATAATACCTGTTTTACAGATGAAGAAACAAGCTCAGAGTGATTGGGTAGCTTGCCCAGCATCACAACTAATGTGTAGTAGAGCCACTTTTCAACCCAAAGTATCTTTCTCAGTTATGCTATATTGCCTTTCATGAGGATAATGATGCTCAAAAAGTGCTTTGTGGGTGCTGGGGAGGAAGCTCAGTAGAGCACTTGCCTAGCATGTACAAGGCTCTGGTTTCAATCCCTAGTACCTCCAAACAAAACAAAATAAAACAAAAAGTGTTTTCTGACTTGTAAAACAGTTATTAATTCATTTTATGGGTGAAGCACTTAACCTATAGTGATGAGATCACATGTATATGCTCATAAAAATTAAGGAAACATTGTGGGAGCCAAGAGAGTAGAGCTCTCCTGCTTTAAGGCAGACATCTAAAGGGACTCTATTAAGGAAATGATATCTTTTCTTTAGAGTCCTCTAATACTTAGTAGAGAACTACTGTTTGTTTGGTGCCAGGGACCAACTGTAAGACCTTATCATGCTAGGTAAGCACTCTACCACTAAGATACACCCTCTGCACCTAGAATTACTGTGTTTGAGGCTCTAAGCTGGGCACAGTCTCATTATATCTCATCTAATCTTTTTCTCTCTTCTGGAATTTTTCAAAAGATTGTTTTGGAAACTTAATGGTACTTAGAAAATAAATATAAATTAATTTCATAGCCCCCAAAAGATAGGTAGTTGGACAATTGTACTTTGCTGTGTTAGGGTAGTTTGGGGTTTTATTGTTAATGTATATTTTTAATAAGTCAAAATGCTAAAAAATTATTTTTTATAGCATAAAAGCCCTTATGCATTAGTTGGGGCAAGAAATAAATTGCTCCAAATACAAGGCTGCAAAATCTGATTTATCTTCTGTTGTGTAAGAGTATGGATTTAGTAAAATTTGATTTAAGATTGATTATGTTATATGCATATATGAATATGGCATAATGAATCCCACTATTATGTATAATTATAATGTACCAATAATAAATAAATAAATATTCATTCTTTAATTTGGAGATGGGGGAGAATTTGAACATTGGCACTTGAGGGTATGTTCCAAGTTCAGTTTTAATTACTTTTCTTTCTTTCTGTCTCTCTTATTTATTTATTTATTTATTTATTTATTTATTTATTTATTTATTTATTTATTTATTTTTGTAGTACTGGGATTAAACCCAAGAGTGCTCTACCACTGAGCTACATCACCAGCCCTTTTATTTTTTAAATTTTACCTTGAGACAGTGTCTTACTAAGTTTCCCAGGCTGTCCTTGAATTTGCAATCCTCTTGCTTCAGCCTCCCAAGTAATTGGGATTATAGACATATGCCACCACATTTGGTTCCAGTTTTAATTTCTGGCACAAATCTCAACTGAAAAAATAAATTACTGAACTGTGGCTTAGCTATGGTGACAAACTGAACTTCGGTGGAGCTTGTTTTAGGATAATAATTATTTGTACTTTGCAAGCATAAAGAATTCCCACTTCAAGAAGTTTCATGTGGCCCTTTTTAAATGACTCTTGGTTTTATAATTTTTATTAAATCATTTTTAAAAATATGTGCTGGGGATTGAACCCAGGGCTTCCAGTGTGCTGGGTAAGGACTTTACCACTGAGTCACATCCCCAACCCCTCTTATTTGGTTTAACATTTTTGCATTGCCTGGCCTGTTGTGAATATTTAATAAAGTTTAGTGGATTAATTGACCTTTGCTGGAAGACTAATTGATACAGTAGAAAAGTCATGGATTTTGTAGTGGTCCTAGGTTCCCCTCCCAACTTTTCAGCTTTACTAGTGACTTTGGCAACTTGCATTGAGACTGGTTTCATAATTTATAGAATGGTGTTAGTGATGCCTGTTTACTGGATTATCATGAGGAATACATAAAATTGCATATTAAATTTCCTAGCATTGTACATGTGTTATAACACAGCTATATAACTTTTAAGAATCCAGAAAAGATCAAGAGATGATTGGAGGATTTTTTTTTTCTCTTCCACAGGGCTGTGCTTGAGAGTAAAACTTCAGCGGT
Organism: Sciurus carolinensis; assembly: GCF_902686445.1. Classification (NCBI taxonomy): domain Eukaryota; kingdom Metazoa; phylum Chordata; class Mammalia; order Rodentia; family Sciuridae; genus Sciurus; species Sciurus carolinensis. The sequence goes on from NC_062214.1 coordinate 90,693,664, forward strand.
GTTTGCCATTTAAGCACAAGGTAAGGAAATGCTTTATCCTTGTCTTGAACCCAGGGCCTCATGAATGCTAGACAAGTACTCCACCACTGAGCCTCATTGCCAGCCCATGTTACTGTCTTTCATACCTGCTCTGTTTGAGATATAATTCATACATATCACATAATTCATGTATTTAAAGTATACAGTCCATAGGGTTTTAGTATATTCATAGAATTGTGCAACCATCACTCTAATTGATTTTAGTATGTTTTCATCACCCCCAAAAGAAACTATGCCCCCATTAGCGGTCATTCCCCTTTTATCTTGAACCCTTCTCCATCTGTGGGTAATATCTGTCTCTAGATTTGTCTATGCTAGATATTTCATTTAAATGAAATTATACAACGAAGCCTTTATGTCTGACTTCTTTGACTTGGCATGATTTCAAGGTTCATTCACATTTTAGCGTGTATCAGTGTTTCCTTGCCTTATGATATTCCATTGTATGAATAAACCACATCTTATTTACCTCTTCATAATTTGTTGGGCATTTGGTTGTTTCTACATTTTGTCTGTTATGAACAATGCACATTTGTGTACAAGTTTTTGTATGGGCATGTTTTCATCTCTTCCACCTAGGAGTAACTCTGACCATACCATTTTACATTTTTACCAGCAAAATATGAGTGTTCCAATTTCTCCGCATCCTCACCAACATTTGTTATTGTCATGTCTTTTTGATTATAGCCATCCTAGTGGGTATGAAGTAATATTGTGGTTTTGATTTGCAGTTACCTGATGAGTAGTAATGTTGAACATCTTTTTATGTGTTTTTTTTTTTTGATATTTGTATATTTTTGGGGGAGAGCTACTGTTCAGATCTTTGGTTCATTTTTAAATTGAGTTTTCTTTTTATTGTCAAATTATAAGCATTGTTGTTTTATTTTTTGTTTGTGCTGGGGATTGAATCCAGAGCCTCACACATACTAAGCATACTAAACTATACCCACAACCCCTAAGTATTCTTTTTAAATACAAATTCCTTATTAGGTATTTGGCAAATATTTTCCCCATTTTGTGGGTTGTGTTTTCTTGATGATATCTTTTGTACAAAAGTTTTTAGTTTTGATGAAGTTCAATTTATCTTCTTTATCTTTTCTTTTATATATGTATACTTTTGGTACAGTATCTAAGGAAGATGTTTTTGACCAACTGTTGAGCAGGAATGCAGATTCACAGTTAATTCATGATAATTGGTTATAGTTCATAAAAGGTCTTATCTCTTTCAATCTCCATAATTCCCAAGCAGTATGCCTTCTATACATAGCTTCTAACTCACCTTTGCTTGGAGTACCCCAATTTTATAGAGTTGCCAACTCTCCAAACTCATATGTCCAAATCCTGCCCAGTTTTTTTCTACCCATCTTTTAAGGCCCAGTGAAATCCTTTCTTCTATGATGTCAGTCTTGATATTTATGACAAAAGTTATTTTGCTCTTTGAACTTACTTCTTTGTCTTCTAATGTAGAAAGTGTCATTTTCTGATATGTTTTCTAACCAAGTTCATGTTTCATCTCCTGGGTTGTCAGTCTTTTATTTTTTTAAGGTGAATTTGTTTCTTCGTTGGTATCTTAGAGTCTCACTCTGTTGCCCAAAGCTGGACTCAAACTCGTGAACCTCCCATCTCAGCCTCTACTGTGGCTGGATTATAGGTGTGTCCCACTACACCTGTCAACTTCTTGAAATCTAGAGTTTTTGTATGATCTATCTCTTTGTTTTCCACTGTGATCTTATACGTAGTAGGAGCTCAATAAATGTGTGCTAAATTGAGTAAATTAAAGAATGCCAGTTCTAGTGGTATCTGATATACTGTAAACTTTGTTTTGCATTTTAACTGTTTTAATTAAAATGTCTAATTTTCAATTTTGGAATGATTTAAAATTTATAGAAAAGGTGGGGCATAGTATAAAAACTCCCATATGTTCTTCACCCAAGTTCACTAATTGTTAATGTTTGCTCCATTTGCTTTATCATTTTCTCCCTCCCAACACATGTATATCCACATATAAACACACACATACATATAAATACTCATATAACCACATTTTTTGAACTGTTTGAGTGCAGGCATTCTACCATCATCTTACTCTTATATATTCTAGGGTGTATTTCCTTAAAAAAACAAAAGGACATTACTGCAATACAATTTTGAAAACCAGGAAATTTAATGAATTTAACGTTGGTACAATACTATCATCTAATCTACAACGCATTCAAATTTCCCTTGTCAATAATACCCTCTGTGATGATCCTCCTCCTGTCTCTGCCTCTTCTCCATCACACATTGCATTAGTATAGTAGTCAATAGATTTAGGCTCCTTTAATCTGGAGTAGTTCCTTTATCCTTTATCTTTTATTATATTGATATGTTTAAAGAATGTGGGTCAGAAATTTTGTAGATTGTGTCCCAAATTTTTTTTTAATTCTCTTGTTTATTTATTTATGTTTTGTTATCAGGGATTGAACCCAAGGGTGTTTAATGACTGAACCACATCCCTAGCCCTTTCTTTTTTTTTTTAATTTTTATTTTTACATTTTGATTCATTGCACACAAATGGGGTACAACTTTTCATTTCTATGGTTGTACACAATGTAGATTCACACCATTCATGTAATCATATATGTACATAGGATAATGGTATCTATCTTAGTCTACTATCTTTCCTTCCCCCACCCCCTCCCACCCCATTTTCTTCTACACCATCCAAAGTTCCTCCATTCTTTTCTTACTCCCCTTACTCACCCCCATGTTATGTATCATTATCCACTTATCAGAGAAAACATTCGACCTTTGCTTTTTTGGGATTGGCTTATTTCACTTAGCCTGATATTCTCCAACTCCATTCATTTACCCTGCAAATGCCATATTTTTCTTCTTCTTTATGGCTGACTAATATTCCAATTTGTATATATACCACAAGTTCTTTATCCATTCATCAATTAAAGGGCATCTCCTTTGGTTCCACAATCTAGCTATTTTGAATGGAGCAACTATGAACATTGATGTGGCTGCATCACTGTAGTATGCTGATTTTAAATACTTTGGGTATAGGTCAAGGAGTAGGATAGCTGGGTCAAATGGTGGGTCCATTCCAAGTTTTCTGGGGAATCTCCATACTGCTTTCCAGAGTGGCTGCACCAATTTGCAACTCCACCAGCAATGTATGAGTGTGCCTTTTTCCCCACATCCACGCCAATACTTATTATTGCTTGTGTTCTTGATAATAGCCATTCTAATTGGAGTTAGATGAAATCTTAGGGTGGTTTTAATTTGCATTTCTCTTATTACTAGAGATGATGAGCACTTTTTCATATATTTGTTGATCACCTGTATATCTTCTTCTGTGAAGTGTCTGCCCATTTCCTTAGTCCATTTATTGATTGGGTTCTTTGTATTTTGGATGTAAAGTTTGTTAAGTTCTTTATAAACTTTGGAGATTAGTGCTCTGTCTGAAGTGTGTGTGGAAAAATTTTCTTCCACTCTGTAGGCTCTCTTTTCACATTATTAATTGTTTCCTTTGCCGAGAAAAAGCTTTTTAGTTTGAATCCAGCCCATTTATTGATTCTTGCTTTTATTTCTTGTGCTCTGGGGGTCTTGTTAAGGAAGTCTGGTCCTAAACCAACATGATGAAGATTTGGGCCTACTTTTTCTTCTATTTGGTGAAGGGTCTCCAAATTGGGTTTTTTGATATTCCCTGATTTGATGATGATGATGATGACTTGGTAAGAATACTGAATAAACGTTTTCTTATTGAATTACATCAGGAGGTCTATAATTTTTTTCCTTCTTCTTTTTTTTCTTTTTCTGGTACCAGGGATTGAACCCAGGGGCACTTAACCACTGAGCCACATCCCCAGTCCTTTTTTTTTTTTTTGGTACTGAGGATTGAACCCAGGACTGCTCAACTACTGAGTCATATCCCCAGCCCTTTTTTATATTTTATTTAGAGACAGGGTCTCGCTGAGTTACTTAGAGCCTTGCTAAATTGCTGAGGCTGGCTTTGAACTCTCGATCCTCCTGCCTCAGCCTCCTGAGCTACTCAGTTTACAGACTTGTGCCACCCCACCAAAGAGACCTATAATTTCACATTTGCCCCATTATTGGTGATAGTTCCTTTCATCAACTGTTAGTTTACCTTGATAGGTATTTCATGTGGAAATAGCAGGGTAAATGCTTGAGTCTTCCCCTTTATTTGTTATTTTTGGGAATAATGAGTCATGTATAAATTTTTTATTGGTACCTAATAATTATACAAAATAATTGGTTTTACTGTGTCGTATTCATATATGAGCATAGCATACTGACATCAACTTTATTCTTAATATCTCCTCTTTTCCTTCCTTCCCCTGGATCTCCTTCCTCTACTAGTTTCATGAGCCTTTTTTTCCTTTTTTCTCTCTAGCTTCCACATATGAGAGAAAACAAGCTCCACGATTCTGAGTCTAGCTTCTTTTGTTTAACATGATGTTCCTCAGTTCCATCCATTTTCTTGAAAATGACATAATATCATTTTTATTTATAGCTAGATAAAACTCTGTTGTGAATATGTACACATTTTCTTTATCCATTCATCTGTTGGTGGACATCTAAGCTGGTTCCATAACTTGGCTGTTGTGAATTGTGCTGCTGTAAACATGGGTATGCATGTATCTCTAGAGGATGATGACTTTAGTTCTTTGGGGTGACTACTGAGGAGTGGTATAGCTAGATCATATGGTGCTTTCATTCCTAGTTTTTGAGGAAACTCCATACTGATTTCTATAGTGACTGTACTAATTTACATTCCTAACAACAGTGTATAAGAGCTCCCTTTTCCCTGCATCCTTGCCAACATTTATTATTCTTTGTAATTAGAATTTGCCATTCTAATTAGAGTGAGATAAAATCTCTGTGGGTTTTGATTTGTATTTCCCTGATGACTAGAGATGTTGAATAGACTTTTTTTCATGTGATTGTTAACCATTTGTACTTTTTCTTTTGAGAAATATCTATTTAGTTCATTTTCCCATTTATTGAATGGGTTATTTGGGTTTTTTTGGTGTTGAGCTTTTGTTTTCTTTAAAATAGATATTAATCCTGTGTTGGAAGAATAGCTAGCACACTTCTTCTATTCTTTAGGATTTCAGTGGTGGGATTATGATATCTCCATTTTCATTTCTAACTTTATTAATTTTACTTTTTCTTTCGGTTAGTTTGGCTAAGGGTTTATCAATTTTGTTTATCTTCCCAAAGAACCAACTCTTTGTTTGATTGATCCCTTTTATTGCTCTTTTATTTTCTTTCATTAATTTTATCTCTGATCTTTATTATTTCTTTCCTCCTACTGGTTTGGGGAATGGTTTGTTCTTGTTTTTCTAAGACCTTCTTATACATCGGTGGGTTATTTAATTGGAATCTTGATGTTTGTTTGTTTGTTTTTAATATAGGCTCTAATAGCTATAAACTATTATCTCTTAGGACTGTCTTTACTGTGTCCCAGAAATTTTGGTGTGTTGTATTCCTATTCTTGACTGAGTCTCAGAATTTTTAAATTTCTCTTCTGATTTCTTCAAATAACCTACTATTCAAGAGTGTATTATTGGGGGCTGGGGAGATAGCTCAGTCGGTCAAGGCCCTGGGTTCGATCCCCAGCACCCTAAAAAAAAAAAAGACTGTATTATTCAGGGCTGGGGTTGTGACTCAGTGGTAGAGCACTTGCCTAGCATGTGTGAGGCACTGGGTTCAATTCTCAGGACCGCATATAAATAAATGAATAAAATAAATGTCTATCAACATCTGAAAAATATTTTAAAATTTTTTAAAAAAGAGTGTATTATTCAGTCTCCCATGTGATTACATGACTTCTGTAGTTTTTTAATTGTTGATTTCTAATTTCATCCCCTTATGATATGATAAGATGCAAAAGAAGTTGAATTACTTCAATTTTTTTGTATTTGCTCAGATGTTTTTATGTTCTAAATGTAATCAATTTCAGAAGAAGTTCACGAGAAGCTGAAAAGAAAGTATATTCAGCTATTGTTGAAGGAAATATCCTATAAATGTCTATTAAGTTCATTTGATTAATAGTATGAATTAACTCTGAAGTATCTGTGTTGATTTTATGTCTGGATGACCAATCGGTGAGAAAGGTGTATTGAAATCACCCAGTATTATTATACTGTGGCCTGAGGCTTTATATCAAATAGTGTTTATTCTATATAGTTAGGTGCACCAATGGTTGGGGAATAAATATTTACTATCATTATATTTTCTTGTTGGATTATTCTCTTTGCCAATATATAGTGACCTTCTTTGTCTTTAATTTTGGCTTGAAATTTACTTTGTTAGATATGAGAATAGCTACTCCTGTTTGATTTTTGATTTCATTTGTATATAATACCATTTCCATCCTTCACATTAAGCTGTGGATGTCTTTGCCTATGAGGTGCATTTCTTGAAGATGATGTATAACTGGGTCTTGTTTCTTAATTCAGTGTAGTTGCACATAATTTTTAACCAAAGTTAATGAATGTGGAGTTATTCTCTACCTTGCTTTGTACAAGGAGCGCATATATGGTATTTTGTCTTTTAAGAGAGTTTAGATGAGATGATCTCTAAGGTCCTTTTTAGCTATAATAGATTATGATTTTTTCGTGGAAAGCATTTATCTCAGTAGTGAATAAGTAAGAATTAGTTCATATGTTCCAGTGTTCTGTGGACAGCATGCTTTCTTTTTTTATATACATTTTCAGTTGTAGATAGACACAATACTTTTATCTTATTTATTTATTTTTATGTGGTGCTGAGGATTGAACCAAGTGCCTCACATTTGCCAGGCAAGTACTCTACCACTGAGCTACAACCTCAGCTCAGAGAGCATGCTTTCTTAACCACAGGATTTGCAGTGATTTTGTAGATTGTCTCAAAAGCTGTAGGTCTTAGAGGCTAACTAATTTGTAGGAGTGCAGCAAGGCCAGGAGGGATAGCTTAACCAATATGATACTTAAGAATAAATGCAGCAAAATAATAGAGGATAAGAAAAGGAGATGCTAAAATTGGGTATATTGTGGTCCCATTGTTCTAAAATAATGAGAAAACACTTCCAACCTCTGTGCGTGCTTGTGTGTGTGTGTGTGTGTGTGTGTGTGTGTGTGTATGTGAAATGTGTGTAAGGTTATATGAGTATAGAGAAAAATATCTAAGAAACTACATGAAATTATTAATGTGGTTTTACCTGGGGAATGGGGCAGGAGGAGGTTTAGATACTAATTTGGGAAGAAGTAGAGTACAGGGGAAAGATATTCCTGAGTAAAACCACACATGTAAGATTTCATTTGCAGAAAATTTTATATGTATTCTTTTAAAAAAAATTCATGCCCCCTACAGGATCTGCTCAGTTGAACAAAATATTATTAATTTCAGTCCTTGTTTTAGAGAAGAATGTGAGGGATTTGAGCCTAAGTCTTTAATGTCTGAAACAGGATTTAGGCTTTTATCCCAAATTTCAGATGTATGGATTCTTGAGTCCACTAAACATTCTGCCTCATTCTGTCATCTTAGAATGCTTTAATGTTTTGCTTCTATTATTTTTTCTTCCCAGTTGGAAATCTACATTTCTGAAGGAACCCACTCAACAGAAGAAGATAGTAAGTGAATCTGCAAATATTAAAAACACCTATAGTTAGTACTTTTTAAAAAAATTTCTTTTTAGTTGTAGATGGACACAATACCTTTTATTTAATTTATTTTTATGTAGTGCTGAGGATCAAACCCAGTGCCTCACACAGGCTAGGTGAGCGCTCTACCGCTGAATCACAATCCAGCCCTACAGATAGTACTTTATCTTGAATACTGGGTTATTCTACCAGCCAAATATCTACTGGGTCACTTGTGAAAAAAGAGTATACTGTCAGTTATTTTGATCCTTCTTCATAGGCAGTGAAATCCAGGCATTTGAAAGAAGTGATTTTTTACACCAAGACTCTTAACTAGAGTCCATGGATACTGAATGACTTGGACCAGAGACTGAACATCTATAAATGATATCTAGGGACCTTCGCCTTTGAGCTGAAGGGCATAATCTGTTCTTTGATGGCAGATTAGAGAGCCGTGTGCTTCAAATTGGAGATCTTGTGATGAAAGCATTAGGGAATCAGGGTAGGTGCTCTTTGGGTTAATGTGTTAGAATAGGAGTTGGGAATCTTTTTTATATTTAGAACCTCTAGCCTACAGTGAGAAATCAAACAATAACTGCTTAAAAATCACAGTGGTGGGATTTGGGAAATGCCAAAGGTAAGAGTTCTAGTTGGTCTCTGGGTTAATTTTTTTTTTATTTGTTCTTTTTAGTTATATATAACAATAGAGTGTATTTTGACATATTATACAAATATGGAGTATAACTTATTCTAATTAGGAGCACATTCTTGTGGTTGTACATGATGTCGAGTTTCACTCATGGTATCTGTATGTTAAATTAAAACAGAATTCTAAGACAGGTTCAGGTATACATGCCTATAATCCCAACTATTATACACACCTATAATCCCAGAGTGTGAGGCAGGAGGATCTCAAGTTTGAGGCCAGCCTGGGCAACTTAGCAAGATCCTGTTTCAAAATAAAAAGGACTAGGAATGTAGCTCAGTGGTGGAGTATTTATCTAGCATGTACAAGGCCCTGGGTTCCATCCCCAGTAACCCAAAAATACAAAAAAATTTTTAAAATAAAAAAAAAAAAAAAAACAATTTTGTACAAATGATAGAGCACAAATAATGAGAAATATATATAAAATGTATGGCTATATTAAGCTTTCATCACTAAATAGAGAAAGCAGAAAAGATATCAGAGGAGAGGAAGAATGAGAGAGCAATATAGAAAGAGCAATAGTAAGATAGGTATGTAGAAAAAGATAGTGACTCCAAAAGGCGCACAAGGCTGGGGAAATATGCACCAAAAAAACAAACAAACAAACAAAAAAAAAAAAGAAAAGAAAAGAAAAGAGATGCAGAGAGGAAAACCTGCTACTTTCACAACAACAGTCTGTTAAAGAAACATTTTAGGTACTGCTATGAAAACTATTAAGGTCATGTCCTATTTTCACAGTTCCAGACTTATAGATCATCATTCTCCTCATGGGCTAAGCTTATTCAAACCCTATAAACTGAGGGCTTCTTACCTCTAATTTAAGAAATAATAGACTGGCCCAGGCACAGTGGGCATGCCTGTAATCCCAGCCGCTTGGGACGCCAAGGCAGGAGGATCTCGAGTTCAAAGCCAGCCTCAGCAATGGTGAGGCACTAAGTAACTCAGTGAGACCCTGTCTCTAAATAAAATACAAAATAGGACTGGGGATGCAGCTCAGTGGTTGAGTGCCCCTGAATTCAATCTCTGGTACCCACCCAGAGGTTGAAGATGTAGTTTAATGGTAGAGCACTTGCCCGGCATGCTCGAGGACCTGGATTTGATCTTGCCACCACAAAAAATAAATAGTTAAATAAGCCATGTGCTGTGGTACATACTTGTAATCCTAGCTACTCAGGAGGATCACTTGAGCTCTGGAGTCCTGATCAAGACCCCATCTCAAAAAATTAAATAATAAAGTAATAAAGTAAAATTTAAAAAATAAAAGAGTTTAAATATCCTTAAGCCACTCAGGTTATCCTTTTTTTTTCTCATTTTTTTTATTGGTTCATTATAGTTGTACATAATGGCGAAATCTGTTATGTATTTGTACGTGCACACAAAACAACAATATAATTTGGCCAATATGATTCCCCAGTATTTCCTCTTTCCCTTCTCTCCTTTCCTGGTGGTTTTTTTTTTTTTTTTTTTTTGTACTGGGGATTGAACTCAGGGGTGCCCTACCATTGGGCTACATCCCCAACCCTTCTTATATTTTAATTTTGAGACAGGGTCTTACTAATTTGCTTGGGCTTGCTAACTTGCTGAGACTGGTGTCCAACTTGGGATCCTCCTGCCTCAGCCTCCCAAATCACTGTAATTACAGCGTGCACCACCATGCCCAGCCTTAGGTTATTCTTTTGAAAGTTCTTTAACCTGTAGGATTTTATAAGAATAATAGTATTAAGTCTTATGATTCTGGTTTTTCATTTTTAATTATTTACTGAGTGCCTTCTATGTGTCAGCACAGTTAACCTTTGAGATATATACCTGCCCATGTGGAGCCTACATTTTCATAGGAAGAAACAGAATGAGCTGCATTTGTTGATACAAGAATGTGTGTGTTGTGGGGGGTGGGGGGCAGTACTGGGGATTGAATCTAGTGTCTCACAAGTCTAGGCAACCACTCTACCACTGAGCTACTTCCTCAGCACTTCAAAAAATTTTTTTAATTTTAAGACAAGGACTTGCTAAGTTTCCCATGCTGACCTTGAATTTATGATCCTCCTGCCTTAGCCTCCTAGTAGCTGGGGTTACAGGTATGTGCCACCATGCCTGACTGTGGGTGTGTTCTCTGCATGAGAAAACCCAGAAAAATCAATTCTCTTTCAGAATATGATTATCTCCCTTTTGAACTCTTCTATTAATAGCACTATTAGTAAATTGTAGACAACAAAATGGGTCAATAGCTTTATTATGTAAAGATCTATGCAAGCTGATTTTAAAAAAAACAGTAGATTAATAGGAAGAGATATTATCAGAAAATTCACACAAGAACTGATCAATAAACATGGAAAATGTTCTATTAATCAAGGAAATACAAATTATAGCAATAATATGGAGCCATCTTTTCTTGTTTTGTATTTACACTTAGGTGTATTGTTTTTATTAATAAAACCAGCTATTGCTAGCAAAATTATAGCTTTTGTATTGTTCTTAAAAATGTAAATTGGCAAATAATCTTGGAAAAAATTCAATAATATGGAGCAAACCATAAAAATATTTATACCCTGTGATTGCTTTCACAATCACATTTTAAATTTTTTGTAAAAGAAAAAAACATGAAAGAAAAGGCTATTTTAAAGTTTTTTAAAAGATCTTAATGGGCTTTATATTTTATTCTAGATTGGGCAACATACAGAAGGCTTTATGCTTAAAGTTGTTTATTATAGCATAGTTTTCATAATTAAGTATCCTGTAGTTTAGAAAATAGGCTTAAGGGGAAAATAAAGAGCCATTTCCAAAATTGTATTTACTCTGAGTGTATACAGTTGTATAGAAATGGACAACCACAGGAAAGAAAGAAATTTAAAATGGTTGTAGTAGGGTTATGGGGAATAGTTTTCTTTTTAAGTCTGCCTTCCAGTCCTTGGAAATTGCATTATGAGTAGTCAGAAACAGCTCTGAGTTCTCAAGGAGTTAAATTCTTTGTTTCAGCAGACTAATAAAAATATTGTGTGGCCCTCTATATTGACACAGTTCTGCTCACTTTTGTCTGTGTGTTTTGCAGTCAACAAGCAAATAAATGACAAAGAGAGAGTGGCAGCTGCAATGGAGAACCCCAACTTACGGGAAATTGTGGAACAGTGTGTCCTTGAACCTGACTAATAGCTATTGTAAGAGTCTCTGAACTGTAATTATTTGATAGATTTGTTTAAACTCTTTGTAAAATGTAAAAGACTCATGTTTAATACATAAATGATTTGTACCTCAAAGCATTTTTTAAAGGATTATTTCCAAGCAAGTTATAATTACAAGGTAGGACCTAATTTGTTCAGTGAATAACATTCTCAGGATTTGTAACATTTAAGTGATCAGACAGAAAAATATTTTCTAGTTCTTATGGTGTAAAATGAGTTACTATTTTTCTGATGCTCATTCTTATACAACTACTTTTCATGTCAAATCTCTACTGTGCCCAAATATATTTGATTTAAGTCATTACTGTAAAATAAATAAAACAGATGATTCTTATAATGTCTCACCTTAGAATTTTTTCGTTGAATTGTAAATTCCACTGTAAATGTCAACTCTTCAAAGATATTTCCAAAGCTTTATTTTTGCTGATTATTATATAGTATCAACTTAAACCCAAAAGGGACCCTTAAGATTGAACCCTGCTTTCTTTCAAGGAGAATCCTGGACACATTTGTATGGGAGGAACAAATGTGAAGGTAAGATGACTTACACAATTTTCAAGATTAAGAAGTCCCCCAAAGGCCTGGAGATGTACCTTAAAGATAGCAGGCTTACCTAGAGTGCAGAAGGTCCTGGGTTTGATCCCCAGCACTGCAAAAAGAATCCCTCCAAAAGGAGCATGTAAACATGCTTAAGATGCTTGAAGCCCTGAATTTAATTCCTAGCATCACCAAAATAAATAAACAGATAGGACTGGGGATATAGCTCAGTTGGTAGAGTGCTTGCCTTGCAAGCACAAGGCACTGGGTTCAATCCCCAGCACTGCAAAAAAAAAAAAAAGAATTATAAATAAGCAGATAAAGTACACATGTCTCCCAAAGAAGTTTTAATTAAATCATTCTAAAATGTATGGTTGGTTCTTTATTTATACTTTGTTCAGTTTATTTGAGGGGTTAATGGTCATTTGAAGTGCAGCAGGGTATAGTAGGCAGCCTTCAAGATAGACCCTCACTTCCTGGCATTTGTGCCCTTGTATAGTCTTCCATATCGATTCAGAGCTGATAGTTTGTGCCTAATAAGGAATGGTAGAGGTGGCAGCGTGTAACTTCTACTCTAGATCATAAAGGTGTCGCTGCTTTTGCCTTGCTCTCTCGGATTGCTCATTCTGCCCGAATCTGTCTGCCATGTCATGAGAATACTGAAGTAGCCCTGTGGAAAATTCTACATGGAAAGGAACAGACCTCCCACCATGAACTAGCACCAACTTTCGAACCATGGGAGTGAACCATGTTGGAAGTGTTCTCCAGCCTCAGTCAGGCTGACAGATTGGAAACTCATGAAAGACTCAGAGCCAGAACTGCTTAGGTAGGCCACTCCCAAATTCCTGACCCAGAGAAGCTCTGAGAGGTAATAAATATTTATTATTTATACCACTAAATTTTGGGGGCACTTTTTTATGAAGCAGTAAGTAACTAATGTAGAAGGTATACCTGTGCTGAGTGCAACCCACATTTTGGCAGAAGTGCGAGGGAAGTGACATCTCTCTCTACCTGGTAAGGGGAATTTCAAGAGGATAACTGAGAGAGTTTGGAAACATGCTGTCTGTAGGTGAGAGACCCAGAAAATTGGTGCCTGACTCAGGCCTAAAAAAGAAAGTGGAACTGTCCTGAAGGCTGAGGTCTGACTCCTACCTCAGCAACCTAGAGGGCAGAAGGTAAAGGTAACTATTTTGAAGGCAGAGCCATACCTGAATGTTTTTCATAGGCCTTGCTGTGCAGTCATTTGACATAGTCCAGTAGGCCATCAACAGGGCCAAGAAGACCTCAGCATACAGCATCTGGACATGTAACTGCCTAGTGCCTAGGGACCTGGTGATGATAGCAGCCAGGGTGGAGATGGATCTGCCAGGATCAAGAGGCTCAGTAGGAACCCCTAGTAAACCTGTGAACCTGCCAAGAGAAGAAGCAGCTCTTATCACCAGGTAGGCCCAGAGAGCACAAAGCCAACTAGCTAAGTAGTAACCGTCCTGAATCTTTAGTATTCCCCCTACTTCCAACTTTGAAGGCAATGGTAGAATAACTACTGAGTTGGGAGTTAGGAGGAGGGAAGAAGAACCATCCACCTCTCCACCGTAGATCTGAGCCTCAAGCAAGCTCAAGATTCAATGCCAAGTTTGTACTTATGACTACTGGCATCAGCTGCTGCCAGTATTCTGCCCACCCGCCACACACACCATTTTACAACCCAGATCGGCAGTCTGCAAACATCCTAGCCAGCCATTGGTCCAGATTGTTAGCCTGTGACACATTTTCATCAGTCATTGGTCCGTTGTTATTAGCCCACGAAATTCAACTACTTAAGAATGGCTCCATTGCCATTCTCCCCCCCTCCCCTCTCCCTCCCTCTCCCTCCCTCTCCCTCCCTCTCTTCCCCCACTCTCCTTCCTCCCTCTATCTCTCCCCTCACCTCTCTCCCCTCTCCCTCCCTCCCTCTCTCTCTCCCTCCCTCTCTCTCTTCCTCTCCCCTCTCCTCCCTCTCCCCTCTCTCCTCTCTCTCCTCTCTCTCTCTCTCTCTCTCTCTCTCTCTCTCTCTCTCTCTCTCTATTTTCTCTTTCTCTCTCTTACCCTGCGGGCAGACACTCTGCCTGTCTGCTTAATAAAATCTCATGTGTGAGTTTCCGTGTCAGGAGTGGTTTCTGGTTGCTTTCAATGACTATTAGAAGTGACCAGATAGATGTTTTAACGAAATGAGATTGTATGGCTAAAAAAGTGACAGGAAGTGGTTGGGGTGTAAATTAGTGATGGAACACTTAGGATACTGGAGGCCCTGGGTTTGATCCCCAGTACCCCTCCCCCCAAAATGATAGTAAGACTTATCTGACAAATCCTGTGTCTTTTCAAATCTTCACCTATGGGCGGAGTAAAATGCTGACCATAAAGAAATTCTTGGGACTGGGATTGTGACTCAGTGGTAGAGCACTTGCCTAGCATACCTGAGGCACTGGGTTTAATCCTCAACACCACAAAAAATAAATAAATAAATAAACATATTGTGTCCATCTACAATAAAAAAAAATTAAAAAAATTCTCTGACAGACTGATAGATAATCTGATGATAGGTCATAAGACCCTTGTTTCATACCCAGGAAGAAGGAACACTGCATAGAGAAGCCAAGAAGAATCTGAACAGACAGCCCTCACTGGATTTCCCCATTCATTCTCTTAGCATTAGATCATACTCTTCTGTCCAATCACATTTCTACATGACTGTCCACTCTAAGCATAACAATAGAACGACAGACAGGGTTCTTGGGTCTTTGGGCCTTCTTTTTTTGCTTGTTTTTGTTTTGTTTTGGTACCAGGGATTTGAACCTCAGGGTGCTTAACCACTGAACCACATCCCCCAACCCTTTTATATTTTCTTTTGAGACAGGGTCTCACTAAGTTGCTTAGGTGTTCCCTAAGTTGCTTAGGGTGGCTTTAAACTCATGATCCTCTTGCCTCAGCTTCCTGGGCCCCTGGGATTGTAGGCATGCACCACTGCTGTGGGCCTGAGCCTTCATTTTTGAAGTCTCCTGTGTCATATAAATAAATTTGTTATGCTTCTCTCCTGTTAATTAGTCTTTTGTTGTAGGAGTGTTGGCTATGACCCTCATAATGTTTGAGGAAAGTTGGTCACACGATTTCCACTCCTATACTTTTTGTTGGGAATTTCCAAATACAGTAAGAGGGTTCTGATGACTGATGTCTACTACATCAATAATATTTGAAAGTGAATTTGAACTGTATCAGTCATAAAAGCATCCACATGCAAGTGAAAAAGAGAAGTACATACATTCATGATGTATATTATCTAGTCTATCTCTGGCAGAGGTTGGCAAACTCTTCAGAAAAGTGCCTAATGGGCAATATTTTAGGGGGCTAAGGATATAGCTCAGTGGTAGAGCACTTGCCTAGCATGTGTGAAGTCCTGGGTTACATCACCAGAACTGCAGAAAAAGAGGAAGGGAGAGAGGGAGAAAGAGAAAAAGAGAAAATATTTTAGTGGTTTCTTTTGGGAGTCAGGGAGCATGGGCTATTCTGGGTTGAACCCAGAGCCTCACATATGCTTAGGCTTCACCACTGAGCTACATCCCCAGTCTTTTTAATTTTGAGACAGGGTTTTGCTATGCTGCCCAGGCTGACCTCCAACTTGTGATCCTCCTACCTCAGCCTCCCGAGTAACTGACCTGTACAACCCAACCTGACTACTTTAGCCTTTTTGAACCATATGCTTTGTTCCAACTATTCAACTCCACCCTTGTAGTACAACAGGAGCCAGGATGATATGTAAATGAATGAATGTGACTCTATTACAATAAAACTTTACTTATAGACACACATTTGAATTTTATATGATTTTCATGTGTCATGAACTAATTTTTTTGTTTTTGTTTTTTTCCCCAACTATTTAAAAATACAGAAGCAAACATTGAACTCCATTTGGACTATGGGTCATTTGTGAATTGCTGATCTACAAGAATGATTCTTTTTTTTTTTTCTTTTGGCAGTGCTAGGGATCAAACCCAGGGCCCTGTGCTTGCAAGGCAAGCACTTTACCAACTGAGCTATCTCCCCAGCCCTACAAGAATGATTCTTAACCTTTTTAGAAGTTCTCAGACCAATTCAAGAATTAGATAAAAGTTACATAATAGATTCTGTTCCTGAAGGATAAAGGCACTCCCACAAAATGTTACATTTGACTCCCATATGTTCATGGAGTTGCTGAGGAGCCGGAACATTCTGACAATAACTCTAGCCTACAAATAACTTGAGTTGAACATTTGGGTTTCCCTTTCCTTTAGTAATTCCTCAGAGCCTTGGGGTTTCAGGGTTAGTAGGTAGCCTTTACTTTCTTAAACCATAACAATCCAGAAGCTTCTCAGCTCCCCTGTGAAGCAAGTACTTTGTTATCAAAACTGCAAATGCTCCAACAGGATACAATTAAATATAATTAAGGGAGGACAGTTTATTAGAAAGGGGAAAGGTTGCTATAAAAGTCACATGGTTTCCATACCCTAACTGGTGTCCCTCACCTATTAATTCAATGACAGAAAATGAGCTGGGGAACATAAGGGTAACTCATACTGACAAACTGTTAACAATTTGGTTTTTAAAAAGCTGCTGTTAGATACTATTTGTTATGCTATTCCTTGTCTCTTTTTGTATCTATGAAATATTTTATAGATAAATATATATATTTTTAAAACCCTTAGATCTAGCCTGGGCTGGAGGTTGTCTGTGACTCAGTTAGACTGCCTATAGGGCAGTGGGTGAACTCAGCTACTGTGTGAACTAATATGGGGCAAGTGTGCTGGGGTAGGCAAATGTTGCCTCGTGGGCTATGAGTTTCTCTCCAAGTGCTACTAGTAGTACACAGATTCTTGATCCTTGCAAAGAAAGTGGTCAGGAGCACAGACCCTGGTGCCTAACTGCCTCCTTGTTTGAATCCTGGACTCAGTCACTTAGTAGCTATATGACCTTGCCTCTGTGCTTTCATTTCCTCGTTTGTAAATGAGATAAAATTACCTATTTATTTCTTTTTGTTTTTGGTACCAGGGATTGAACCCACATCCCCAGCCCTTTAAATTTTTAAAAAATTGTATATGGACACAATACCTTTATTTTATTTATTTATTTTTATGTGGTGCTGAGGATCAAAACCAGTGCCTCTGACGTGCTAGGAAAGCGCTCTACCACTGAGCTACAACCCCAGGCCCCTAATTTTTTTTTTTTTTTTTTTTTTTTTTTTTTTTTAAATAGGCAGGCTCTCACTAGGTTGCGAGGCTGGCTTGCAACCCGGGATCCTCCTACCTCAGCCTCCTAAACCGCTGGGATTACAGGAGTTCGCCACCGTGCCTGAACTACCTACTTATTTCATAGGGATGAAAAGAATTTTGAGCACAATGCCTGGAACCTAGTAAATGCTTTATTAGAGTTTGGTAAAAACAGGAAAAAATCCCTTGGGGATTACTTGTCCGAGGCAACCATCCCCCCACCCCCTCGCCTCCCCATTGGGTGCAATTACTCAGGGAAAACACTAGATGGCAGCAAAGCACGACTCCTTCGTGCACAGCATTGTCCACTTTGGCCTGGGTGTTCACAGCACCTGCAGACTTGAGGGAACATTCACTCTCTAAACAGGTAACATTAAATGGAGCCCTACCACAATGGATTCTGCAGTTTGTACTTTTATTCTGAATGTGATGGTGTCACTGAAGACTTTCTGACACGTGGAATTACTTTGCCAAAAATTATCGATAATTTGGAGACTTTGATACATATTGTTAAATTGCCTTCTGAAGAAATTATATCAATTGCCATCCACCAAGAATGTGGGGTAGGTGTTCCTGTCCTACATTAATATTGGATATTTTTATTTTAAAAATATTTGCTCAACGTAATAAAAAAAGATATCTTTCTTCATTTGCGTTGTTTGCTAACGTTTACCATACAAAAAAATCTGGAATTAAAAAAAATCTGTTTATATCCTTTACCTATTTTTCTATTGAGATGGTCATTTTTTAAAAAGTTAATTATACAATGTGGATATTAGCAGTTTCTGTCATGTTTACTACAAATTTATGTCCCAGTGTTTTGGTTGCATAAACTTGTTTAAACTCTATTCAGTTTTTGAATGAGTGGTTCAACAGTAAAAAAACAAAGAATGTGGTGGGAAAAAACCCTTCCCCAAATAATTCTCACCCTTTTTCAGTAGATTTTATGTTTGATAATTTCTTTTTCTTTTTTTCTTTTTTTTTAGTGATTGGTGGACCTTTATTATTTATTTATTTATATGTGGTGCTGAGAATCGAACCCAGTGCCTCGCACATGCTACACAAGCACTCTGCCACAACTCCAGCCCGGTTGATAATTTCTTACTTGTTATTTAAGAGAGTTTTTAATACCTGTAAAAGCCAATACAAATATATATGCCCACTTTTGCACAATTTTTAGCATACACTATGCTGGACCTTGCTGTTCGATGCTTTGCTTTATTTTTTTACTTAACAATGTATCTTTGTGATCCATTTTCCCATATCACTCTCCAAGAACTTCCTCATTTTTTATAGTATTGCAGTGTTCTATTATGTGTATCATTTTATTTAGCATTAAATAATAATATAATGATGGACATTTAAATTATTTCCATAATTTTGCTGTTCCAACCAATGCTACAATGAACAACCTTACATATGTGTACCTCATATCATATGTACAAGTAGATCTCTAGGATAAATTCCTGGAAACAGGATTGTCAGGTTAAGGGATTATACATAACTATAATTTAGATAGATGCTGGCAAATTGCCCTCTATAAAAATTGTGCTAATTTACGTTGCTACCATCAATGTATGAAAGCACCTGTTTCACTATAGCAAAACAGGCCATTATCAAACTTAGATTTTCGTGACACCTATAGGTGAAAACTTACACCTTAGTGTTTTAGTATTTATCCTATTATGAATGAGGCAGACCATTTTTTTCTTATGCATTATGGGCATTTACATTTCTTTTTCTGTGAACTATCTGTTGTTATCATTTTTCTCAAAAGCAAAATACTAACCAATATGTCAGATGATCTCAATTAAAAACAAAAATGCTTGCATGTATAAAAATAGCTTAGCGGGAAATATATGAAAAATTTAAGAGTTATCTGTCTTTAAAAGTTTATTGCAGCCAGGTACAGTGGTGCACACCTACAATCCCAGTATCTCAGGGGGCTGAGACAAGAGGATCAGAAGTTCAAAGCCAGCCTCAGCAACTTAGCAAGACCCTAAGCAACTTAGCGAGACCCTATCTCAAAATAAAAAAAATAAAATAAATAAAAAAGAGCTGAGGATGTGGGAATGAGACTAATGGTTAAGCACCCCTGGGTTCAATTCCTGGTACCAAAATAAACAAGAAAAAAAAAAGTTTATTGCAATAAATATGTTTTTAATGACTTGATAATCTATAATATTATTTTAAATGACAAAAGTCTTATGGTATATGTGTATATAAACATAAATATCATATATATATATGTATTTCACATATATATATAATTATCCCTCCTGCCCTACAGGTGGTTTTTCTTTGTAAAACCATTAAATGTGTGTGTGTGTGTGTGTGTGTGTGTGTGTGTGTGTGCGTGTGTGTGTAGTACTAGGCCTTGAACCCTGGGACTTGCTTATGCCAGGCAAGAACTCTGTGAGCCCCCTAAAACCTATAAATATTTATTTGTTTATTTTATTTGGTACTAGAAATTTAACCCAGGGGCACTTTACCACTGAACTACATTCCCAGTCTTTTTTTTTTTTTTTTTTTTTTCGGGTATTAAAGATAGAACCCAGGATTGCTTAACCACTGAGCCATATCCCCAACCCTTTTTAATTTTGGATTTAGAGATAGGGTCCTGCTAAGTTGTTTAGGACCTTGCTAAGTTGCTGAGACTGGCTTTGAACTCTGGATCCTTCTGCCTCAACCTCCTGAGTCACTGGGATTACAGGTGTGTGCCACCGTGCCTAGCATCCCCAGTCATTTTTATTTTTTATTTTGAAACAGGGTTTTGTTAAGTTGCTTAGGGCCTTACAAAATTGCTGAGGCTCTTTGAACTTGCGAGCCTTCTGCCTCAGTCTCCTAAGTCACTGGGTTTACAGGCATGTGCCACTCACTATGCTTGTCCTAAAATAAGTTTTCAAGGTGAGAGATAAATAAAATAATACATATTTTCCTTTTAGTAAGTTTTCTGTGATTTTATTCCAAGCCTTGGGTCCTAGTACTGTAGCATACTGCGCACATTCTTGGTCATCTTAAATATGTTTTCTATTTCCTATCTCCTTAGATTCCTCCCACATCTTCCACAACTCGTAATATGGTGTTTGGATACAGTAGGTCTTCCACAACTTCTTGTTGAGTTATTTCAGTCTTACTAGGTCCTAACGAGTGACTGGCTTTACCCAGAGCTTCAGCCTTTGGCATTTCACATGAGGAATGTCCATTGAGCAGGAGGTCAGTGGGCCTACACTTCTGCCCCAAAGAGTATGAACTTGGGTAAATTCCATTTCTCTCTTTGGGATTCCTACTCCCTTCTATAAAATGAAAATGTTTGATGATTTCTAAGGTTTCTTCTGGTTTTAAACTTTTACCTACTAGAAACCACAGTGGATTTTGTTTTAGAGGGAGTTCTGAGGATTCATTGGTTTCATTAACAACCACAAGAGTGATTAATAGTTGCTAATCTGTTGATTCATGCAGAATTTAAAATAATTATGACCCTTTACCAAATCTTGTTAGCATACCATTCTTTTAAAAAGAATGTTGTAGTTCTTAGATTTTTGTTGCTGTCGTTCTGATTAAGCTAATGCAACGGAATTGGGTTATATCAACCCAATTGTTGCTGGATTCCTGGAGGCCATCATATCAGTGTCCTTTGGCTACTTTAAGGTAAAGTCTGTAAGATACAGAGTGAATATGTGTGCAAGCTCAAGTTTGCCTTGCATAGAGAAACTTACATTGCACAACCTTGTGAGAACTTCATTTCTCCAACAGAAATACTTGGCTATTTTCAGGGTTTATAGGGGCTGATTTTGTGTTAATCTTATCCAACTACTTCACTTTATAGGTAAGAAATTGAGACCAGGAGAGGCTTAGTGACCTTTCCACACCTCACAGCATTGAAGAATTGGGACCAAGGTTATGGAGTTAAGATATATAGAAAGAGGCATGGTTTTCAGTTGAGCAATTACCAAGAATCAGCATTATGATTTGGGCAAGACATTTCTCCCTATGGATCAAAGTGAAATAAAAGACTGGTGGAAGTGTAGTTCAGTGGTCATCCTAAATACACACAAACCTCTGTGTTCTAGCCCCAGCACCACATAGAAACAAAAAAAGATAAAATGAAATGCAAAACTTTCTAGGCTGCTGGTCCCTTATTTATTTTGTGGACTGATAATAGGGGTTAAGTAGGTTGACAGACATAGAATTTCCTGATGCAAAAAAGTAGGATATAGTTGGACATAAAAATCAAGATATGGTCTTACTGGGGGCTAGGTTGTAGCTCAGTGGCAGAGTGTTTGCCAAGCATGTGTGAGGCACTAGGTTCGATCCTCAGCACCACAAAAATATAAATAAATAAAGTTATTTTAAAAAGATGGTTCTATTCATTTTGTCAGTTTTATCAATTTCTGAAGGATATTGATAGCTCAGTGTGTCTTCACATTAGCAATTTTAATGTTCTTGGCATTTTTTTCTCTTAGTGGGATTTAGCAAAAGAATACAATGTCCTTAATAAATGTTATTGAACAGAAATTAGACTATTGAAACCAAGTGAGTTCCAAGAAACTCAGCACTCATTAATAGGTCTAAAATGAACATTAATGGGCATTAAACACAATGTGAATTAATTCTTTTCTGGAATGAAGAGACCTCCATGGATACAAATTTACTATTCTCAGAACAGCCTCGATTATAAATATTTTCTTTTATTAATTAACCTCATTTCTTTAATCATAGATGCATACAGAAACATGAGACTGGGGTTGTAGCTCAGTGGTAAAGTGCTCACCTAGCATGCATGAGGCTCTGGGTTCGATTCTCAGCACCACATGAAAATAAATTTTTAAAAAAGTATTGTGTCCATCTACAAGTAAAAAAAATAAAAATAAAAAAAGAATGCAGAAACAGCAAAAACAAAAAAGTTGAAAACGTATAAAATGAAAAGTGTAGAAGTCTGTTTTTTTCCCACTCTAGTGTTATTCACTGCTATGGTCAATGTGTGTATTTCTTTCATATGTTAAAATTCTAACCCCAAAGGGGTTAGGTATTAGGAAGTGGGACTTAGGGAGGTCATAATAGTACAGCCCTTATAAAAGAGTATAAACAAGAGCCCAGTGAGCTACTCTTTCATCTCCACCGTAGGAGGTAGGAGCCAGCTATGACTCAAAAAGTGAGTTTTCTCTAGATACCAAATCTGCCTGGGCCTTGATCTTGGCTGGCTTTCCCAGCCTCCAGAACTGTGAATAGTAAGTTTTTGTTATTTTCAAGCTACCCAGTTTATGGTATATTGTTATAGCAGCCCAAAGAGACTGAGATACTCCCTAAAGACAACCACTTGCAATTTTTATTTGTGTGTTTTTCTGATAATAACTCTAATAAAGTTATGTTTTATTTTCCCCAACTTTTGATTTTGAAACTTTTCAAACTTACAGAGAAATTGTAAGGATTCATCTAGATTTATCAACTGTTATCAGTGTGCCATATTTAGTTTTCTCATTCCATGTATATACAAATTCTTCTTTTGTGTGTGTACCTGTGTGTGTGTGCATGAGTGCAGGCATGGTCCTGGGGATTGAACCCCGGGCCTTGCACATGCTCAGAACATGTGCTAGTGAGTTGTATCTTCAGCCCTCCCCCTTTTTTTAACAGTGATAAAATGCATTTTTATTTACTTTATTGAGTCAGAGAGTCATAAAAAATCATTGCTAAAGTAGATATCAGGGAAACAGACAAGTGCTTTAGAAGTCCAGTTACCTTGAAATTTATTTAAGTTAAGAGAAAAAGGTCATAATGTTTTCATGTAATACTTGATTATTTAGATAACAGTTGTGACAAATAGCAGAAAGAATTAAGGAATGCCGCACTAATGATTCATACAAAACACCAGTATTTTGGGTTGTACATAATTAAAGAAATACTTTAGTTTTAAAAATACCATAATAACCCATACACAGAGGCATGCCTTAGGTGGGCATAGGAATGCAGTTTAAAAAAGGAAAAAAATATCACACTGGAGCTACTCAATTTCTTTAAAATCACTGAGCAAGAAAAGCAACGTTGAGCTTCACAAGGGCTATATAGTACCTTGACTTAAATCCAAGAGCAACGGTTAAGACTCTCCTCCTCTATTTTTGGTAGACAACTGCCTGGTAACGTTAGATGACATTCCCCCCTGGACTTTATTTGGGAGTGACCTTTTTAATATTTTATTTAAAAGAGTACAGATTTGGCACTTCATACTAATATCATCATGTTAATATTTCTTGGGATCTCAGGAAGATTCCTTTTTTCGGGGGGTATCAGGGATTGAACTCAGGGGCACTTGACCACCGAGTCACATCCACAGCACTATTTTGTATTTTACTTAGAGACAGGGTCTCACCGAGGTGCTTAGCACCTCGATTTTGCTGAGGCTGGCTTTGAACTCTCAATCCTCCTGCCTCAGCCTCCCAAACTGCTGGGATTACAGGCGTGCACCACTACATTCAGCACAAATTCTTTTTGTTGAAACAGTAGAGAAACAATTGTAGACACTATGCCATTTCCCCCCGAAATACCTCAACATGCATGCTCTAAGAATAAGGACATTCTCCTCCCATAACCACAATATGATTCTTTCACTCAGAAATACACCATTGATGCAATTATGTAATAAAATGTCCATATTTAAATATCTACACTGTCTTTTTTTTGTGTGGGTACCAGGGATTGAACTCAGGGATACTCAACCAGATCCCCAGCCCTATTTTGTATTTTATGTAGAGACAGGGTTTCACTAAGTTGCTTAGCATTGTCTTTTTTTTTTTTTTTAATTCAGCATTCAATCATTCATTACAGGTTGCACTGAGTTAAGTCTCACCAATCTCCTTTAATTTGGAACAGCTGTGTTTTTGTCATGACACTGATATTTTTGAAGAGTACAGGAAAGTTGTTTTACAGAATATCCCTCAATCTGGATTTGTCTAATTGTTTCCTCATGATTGGATTTAGGATCTACATATTTTTGGCATTAGTACTAAATATATGATAGTAAATCTTTCTCCATGTGACACATCAGCAGGCATATAATATCAATTTGTCTCATTCTTCTTTTTTTGATGATTTATTATTATTCTTTTTTGATTCATTGTGCACAAATGGGGTATAACTTAATTTCTCTGTTGTACACCAAGTAGTGTCACACTGTTTGTATAATCATACATGTCTATAGGGTAATGATGTTTGCCTCATTCCATTTATCTTTCCTTCCTCCACCCCTCCTCACCCCTCATTTCCCTCTATACAATCCATCCTTCCTCCATACTTCCCTTACCCTCCCAACCTCTGTTATGTATCATCATCCACTTATTAGAGAAAACATTTGGCCTTCAGTTTTTTGGGATTGGCTTATCTCACTTAACATGATATTCTCCAGTTCCATCCATTTTTCTGCAAATGCCATAATTTTATTCTTCTTTATGGCTGAGTAATATTCCACTGTGTATATATACCACAGTTTCTTTATCCATTCATCAATTAAAGGGCATCTAGTTTGGTTCCACAATAGCTACTGTAAATTGAGCTGCTATAAATATTTATGAGGCTGTGTCACTGTAGTGTGCTGATTTTAAGTCCTTTGGATATAGGCCAAGGAGTGGGATAGCTGAGTCAAATGGTGTTTCCATTCCAGGTTTTCTAAGGAATCTACATACTGCTTTCCAGAGTGGCTGCACCAATTTGCAGCCCCACCAGCAATGTATGAGTGTACCTTTTTCCCCACATCCACACCAATACCTATTGTTGCTTGTATTCTTGATGATAGCCATTCAAATTGGGGTGAGATGAACTCTTAGGGTAGTTTTTACTTGCATTTCTCTTATTACTAGAGATGTTGAACATTTTTCCATATATCTGTTGATTGCTTGTAAATCTTCTTCTGTGAAGTGTCTGCTCAGTTCCTTAGACCATTTATTTATTATATTCTTGGTGTAAAGTTTTTTGAGTTCTTTATACATTCTCGAGATTAGTGCTCTATCTAAAGTACGTGGGGTAAAGACTTTCTCCCACTCTGTAGGCTCTCTCTTCACATTTGTTGATTGTTTCCTTCGCTGAGAAAAAGCTTTTGAGTTTGAATTGTCTCATTCTTATTGATGTTAAACTTGGTCATTTTTAAAGGAAGTATTTGCCGAATCCTGCATTGTAAAAAGTACTTTGTAATGAGTGTAATGAGTGATTTGTGATAGAGCCCATGTAAATATCCTGCTCCCCAAGAATATTTCAAACAGTGGTTTTAATATCCAGGGATAGTTCTTATCTGAATCACTTATTACTATGTGGTATAAAAATGGTGATTTTTCTAATTCCATCCTTTCTTAAATCTTCAACTGTTTGTGGGAATTCTTTTTTTTAAATGTCATTTTCCTTTCTTTAAAAAATATATTTTTTAGTGGATCAGAACATGTAGATACTTTCAAAAGTACTAGATATATAGGACCTATTCCTATCATTAATTCATTTTCAAATAATTCCAAATCTGGCTAGTGGGAGCCCCTTCAAGCCAGTAACCTTACCCTCCTAACACATTTCAACTGCTTTTTTTGGCACTTCTTACTTTTTGGCACAAGTGCTCTCTGTTTACCTATGTTGTCCCTGTTCCAGGCTTGGAATCAGTCATTTCCTTGGGAGACTTCCTTAATAATTTGAAATAATGCTAACTAGAATGAATCTCTTCTTTCTACCTCTTTTTCTACTTCCCATGTTTGTTTTCTACATGTTTTTTTCATTGTCAATATTTATATAATGACATTTTGATCTGAACCTATTGTCAAACTAATCACTCCTTGGCCCATAGGTTAATTCTCAAAATCAACAATAATGCATTTATTTTATGATTTCATATATTACTCCTTTCTAGAAACAAATACTTGTTGAGCCTCAAGCTTTAGAGTAGAAATGAATCTCCTAAGGGATCTACTAAAGATTCAAGTTCCTCAGTGTGACCCCCACAAGCTCTAAATCAATAACTTCAAAGGATCCAGTGATTCTAAGACATTCTAAAGGAATAGTATTCAATGCATAAAGAAACATAATTCCCTGTCATTAAAAGTTTGACCAAGAATCCTCTGAGTGTCAGTCCCTATTTTCTTTCTAGCTATGCCTTTTTTCTGGGTTATAACAGGTCCAACTGTTTCTTATGTACTCTATCACTTTCTTTCTTGGATTCTTTAAACATTTTTTTTATACCTTCTAGAGTTATTTTTTCAGATGTGTATCATAAAATGATAGTAGATATTTTGACTTGACTAATAAGTCTTGTTGTTGATCTGATTTATATTTTTGAGGCACATGTTTCCCCTCTCTTCTTTTAGGATTTTTTCCCCTATATTCTTAGGGTTCTAAAATTTCATCATGATGTGCCATACTTTTTCATTAACCCTGTGTGGCCCCTGATGAGTTTACTTTTTTTATTTTTGTTTGTTTGTTTCTCTCTCTCTCTCCTTCTCCATATATATACACACATTCTCTTTCCCAGTGTTGGGGATTGAACCCAGGGCCTGGTGCACCCTAGGCAAGTGCTGTACCACTGAGCTACATCCCCATCCTGGTAGGTTCTTTTAACCTGAAGACTTATATCTTTTTTTTTTTTTTTTTTTTTTGGTATATCTTTTTACTATTTCTTTCTTTTAATTTTTTCTTTCGTCCTACCTCTCATTTTATATAAATACTGAACTTCCTAGTCCTGTTCTCTATGCCTTTCAAAGTTTGCCCATATTCTCAACTTTTTGTCTTGTTCTTACATTCTGGCAAACTTCTCTATTCTCCAGTTTATAAACTGTGTAAGTGCATTGGCATGTGAGACTAGCTTTCCTGTCAGGGATGATGTGGGAACATACAGATTGGGGACACACTGCCAAAAAGTAGGGCTTTATTCAGAGCACAGTGCAGCATGGTGTAGTTCACTTCTAGATGGAGCTGTCTTTCCTTTCCGGACTCTGTCCCTTGAGGAGGGTCCGAATTGCCTGTTCCCTGCTTCTCCCTAAGGCCCCCACTGTCTTCATCAGGAGGCCTCCTCAGGCAAGTTGTCCTCTTTCCTGGAGTTACTCCTACTCAGGCTTTCCTCAAATCCAAAGCTGTATCTTCTGGCCACTGTTCCATGAGAAAGAATAGGTCCTGTTGTGCCTAAGGTGGCACTTCATTATCCTGAGGGTCACTGAGCCACCCCAGTCCACTTAGGCAGGCTTCCTTGGCTGAATGCAGAGTTTGGCACTTTAGGGTATGGCAAACCTGGGTCTCTGGATTCATCAGACTGGTTGCATAGGTTTCAATTTTGGCTCTGCTACATATTAACTATGTGAGTCTCAATAGCTTTCACCTGTAAAGTGGGTAAGATTAGTCACTGCCTCAGTGGTCGATTATTCTTGGTGACTACGAAGCCCACGAACTTTAATTTCTTCAGCTATGCTTTTATTTGCCTTTTTTTCTATCAGTCTTTTCCTTTTTTCTTTTAATTTATTTTTTACCAAAGTAACATTTTTGTACTATAGAGCAAAACTTTATGAGTCTTACTACTAAAAACCACCATCCTCCACCCCATCTGGCCCCACACTTGAGCCTGAAAGTCACTAGTTTCAATAATTAAAGCTGTTTCTTTTGTTATTTATCATTGTATTTCTAAAAAACATTATTATAATGCAATTTCATGCTTTTCTCTTTTTTTTAATCTATTGACTTCCAATTATGACTGGGAGATTTAATGCTTATGCTTTTTACATTCCCATCTATCTCTCCACTGAGATCATTTAAAAAGTATCATTTACATTTTAAAAACATGTAAATATTATTCACAGTTCAAAACTGAGCCATAGTGCATTGGTGACATTTCCTTGTTTATATACGTTTTTGTTTTTTCTAGGTTTAATAATCACTTAGTTTTATGTTCATTTAATTTTCCTAGAAAAGGAAAATAAATTCATCACCAAATCTTCTCTGAGACCACTACTCTAGGTTGAAGCACATTGCCTGATGCATCGGTTTCACTTTTTTCTTGGAGACACCCCCGCTGGGCCCCCTTTTTCTCTGCTACAATCTGGTCTGGTTGCTCTCCAGGCCAGCTGCCCGCTGTCAACCTTGGATCCTTGAATCCTGGTGAAGAGGTGGAAAATTCTGGCTGTGCCTGTCTCTCCTAGTATTAGTGAGGTTCTTGTCAACTCAGCACAAAAGGATTTACCAGAAAGCTAAAGGGACTCAGAATCAATGGAGGCTGGAACAGCAGGGACAAAGGGACTCTGAAGGTTGAACATAATCTGTCCAGGATGCCTTGACTGCAGCTGACCCCCTCTGTGATCATCTTGGCATTACTTACTTGGAACTCAAAGTGCTGGGAGGAAGTATCTAATTAGCCAAGTCTAAGTCTCAAGGACTGAGGGAGGGAGGATTTTCCCTTTTCAACTTTGGTGGTGGAAGACGATGCTTTATATCCACTTGCACCCAAATACAGCCACCAAAGCCATTTCCTTCCAAATAGGAAAGTGGAGTTTGGAAATTGCA
This sequence comes from Sciurus carolinensis, assembly GCF_902686445.1. Taxonomy (NCBI): domain Eukaryota; kingdom Metazoa; phylum Chordata; class Mammalia; order Rodentia; family Sciuridae; genus Sciurus; species Sciurus carolinensis. The sequence goes on from NC_062214.1 coordinate 90,722,543, forward strand.
TAGCCTGGATAAATGCAAATATTTGCTGCTCTCTTTGAGTTTTAGTTTCCCCACCTATATAATAAAAAAATTAATAATTGGTTTAAAAATAGGCACTTAACTTGGGGATTAAAGGAAATCATTGGAAAATAGCACAGTGGCTGGCTTATGATAGACTCTACACATGTTGATTTGATCTGGGTAGAAGGATGAAAACACTCTGTATAGATAGAATGATGGAAACCAAGTCTGAGAGACCAGAAAAATCTCATGAAAGAGAAGGGTTGAGGAGGGCTGGGGTTGTGGCTCAGTGGCAGCATGCTCACCTAGCAATGCGAGAGACCCTGGGTTCGATCCTCAGCACCAAATTAAAAAAATAAAATAAAATAAAGGTATGGTGTCCACCTATGACTAAGAAAATATATTTAAAAAACAAAAACAAATAAACAAAAGGGCTGAGGAATCCTGTGTCCCTTAGCTTAGAGAACAGATCTGGAGGGCACAGAGCAGGCCCAGTCCTGTTGGGACAGAGAGCATTATAAATGGCTGGACTTGGCATCCTGTGACTTTGTTTTCCCAGATGCATCTTATCATAACAGAACCTGGGCTCAGTAGAGATGGAGTCAGAGCAAGGAGGGCAGAGCAGGAGCTTTGAGTTCAAGAGGGCCAGACCACACAGAGGTCAGGGGCCAGTCAGTGGTGTAGAAAGAACTGCCTTCAGAGTGACCAGGGATGGCCCTACAGTCAGAGAAGGAGGGGAGGAAATGCTTTCCTACCCATCCTGCCTGTGTGGGGAGGTCTCTGGAGGTCTCTCGTGGGTCCAATCACATGACTGGCAGTGTAGGGAAGGCTGACAGAAGTCGCTCCAAGGATCCACTAGCAAACCCAGAAAAGTGAAACCATATCTTCAGCTCGGCAGATGTGACTGTGAGCTATGGGAAGAGTTCTCTCTTCTCGGGAGCTCCTTTCCCCTGCCCCCTCCCAGGCACTCAGGGATCATCCCCTTATCTCTGGACTCACCTCTCTGGCCCCAGAACACAGGATTCCAGCATCCCAAGGGACCCAGGATGGAAACTAGGAAAATGTCTGAAGAATGAATGAGGTTGGAACTGAGCTAAGCCTTGGCTTGATGAAGGAAAGAAGAAAGCATTTCATAGACATAGGCAGGAACAACATGGCTGGAGAGAGATGGCACAGGGGACAGACTGTATTGAGGAAGGGAAGCCAAAATTTGTGCCAGTGCTTCCTCAAACATTTGGCAAAGTATAGGTGAACCTGATCTTCACATCAGCCCTGAAAAGTATAATCACTCCCATTTTAAAGATGAGGCAACTGAGGCTCTGAGAGGGGAAGTAACTAACCCCAAAAGTGGGTGAGTGGGAATACAAATAGGCCTGGCTGATTCTTGAGCCCAAAGTAGGGGGATGGAGTTCATAACCCTAAAGGAGAGCATGGAAAGGATGTCTCTGGCCCAAAGGGAATGCAATACCATAGGCGTGGATCATGATCCTGTAAGGTGACCCCTGTGTGGCTCAGGTAGAAGTCTGGACAGTAAATGACAGGTAGTTTCATACCCACAGCCCTTTATACACAGCTGCTCCCACTCACCCACCTGTCTCCTCACCCACCTGATCTTCCCTGCCAACAGTATTCTTCTTTCAAGGTGACTCAAGCCTCCCCTTTATCTTGAGGACCCTTCCAGAGGAGACCTGACCCTTTCTGGCTTTAGGCCTCCACTTCTCCCTGCTCCAGTGCCTAACCCCGAAAAGTGGTGTGGAATGTTTGTAGAGTGAATGAGTGTGCACACGTGCCCAGAAATCCCCATCCTCCAGGACCTCCAAGAAGTAAGGCCTCCCATCTTCACCTCCTTCCTCTTCTCTCTCCTCTTCCCTGTCCCATCCCTGTGATGGGGTCAAGGCCTTTCTGAGTCCAGCAAGGTGCTGGCTGTAGAAACCAGTTGGCCTCCTGAGTGGGGAGCGGGAAGGGCTGCCAGGCCTGCCTAGTTCCATGCCCTGACTTTGCCTGGTTGGGTATTGGAGAGCAGAGAGCACGAAGCAGGGTGGCAGGACTGAGAAGGTTGAGAAGTCAGGCTGCCAGTCCACCTTTGGAAGGAGGAGATTTCCTGCCTGCCTGCCTGTTACCCAGGGAGTAAGCCAGCTGGGGAGGAATCACCTGGCCTGCCTGATTGCCAGAGAAAGGTGACAGCACTGGATCCATTGACCAGAAGCCCACATTCCAAACTATCTGACACTTGTTAAGAATCTGGTTTGGGCAACATGGGGGTGAAGTTGGGTGCAAAGGTGAATAAGATCCATCTTTCTCCCTAAGGGAGCTCATACCAGATATTTAAAAAAAGAGCGAAAATAGCTAATACTCATTGAGCGCTTTACGGAGTGCTAGACACTGATCTAAATCTTTCACACGTATTAATAACTAACCAAATAGTAGGTATCCTTGGTTCTACTGTCCTTGAGCCTCCCTTTGTCTCTCCACTGTTACCTTAGTCCCATGTTCAGTGCTCAGTGTCTTGTTTCTGCCCTCAGGTGAGGGAGGGCCTGATGAACTCTCTCAGCCTCAGGCACAAAATGCAACTCCAAATGGTATCCTCCTAGGCAACCGCATGTTGGCAAGTACAATGGAAGGAACATGAGACTGAGAATCTGGAGGAGACCTCGTTCTAATCTTAGCTCTGCTTCTAACCATCTGTGTGAACTTGGACCAGTGACTAACCTCTGAGCCTCAGTTTCCTCATCTGAAAAAAGACTGGGCCGGATGGGTTGACAATGACCCTTCGAGCTACAGTTTTCTCTGACTAATTTGCTAACTGCCAAATTCAAGAATGTCTGCTTTGACTCAGGCCAGGGGATGTCACTGCTGAAAATTAGTTCTGGAACATGAGGATCAGGAGGAAGAGGTGGAGCAGCTACGTACAAGGTGCTCAGCAGTGTCAACTGAGCTCAGGCTTGAATTCATTGCAGCCCAGACACTGGACATGATGCTTCCAGATGATTCAAGTCCCCAGTCATCCAAGTCACTGCCAGCCACTCAAGTCTTCCGTGGTAAGTCCCAAATGTTGTGGAACAGAGATGAGCCCCTTACACTGAGCTGTCTGAATTCTTGCTCCTTAGAATACCTTAATATAATGAAATTATTGTTTTGTGAAACCAAAGTCGAAATGGTGTGTTACATAGCAATAGATAACTGGAAATGAGGGAGCAGGTGTCAGGGATGGTTGGAGGGTGAGGGGCTTCCTATGCAGGTGAGACCTCACCAGTGGGTATCATTCCCCTCTGCCTGCTGACTTCAGTCCTGTCTTTGATGATGGATGTTACCGGGTCTAGCATGGTGCTCTCAGGACAGGCTCAAAGCCTGCCCCCTGTCCTGGAATGTTGTACAGGAAGCTCTGGGATCTTCCCGAGGCTGAGGCACTACTCACTGTGGGGCGGGGTCTATCTTTATTTGTCAGAACCCCAGTGTCCAAAAGGCTAAAGCAGGGACAGGATGTGCACATTGGTAGAGCTCCTCTGGTACATCTTACACACTGTCCCATTTCAGCACCGCAGCAGGTCTGGTGGAAACTACTGAAAGGGATGTTTCTCCCACTTCACTGATGAAGGAAGAGCCATCCCAAGACCACACACAGGGAGGGCAGAATAGGGCTTTTAACTAGGCCATAGGACTCCGCATCTAACACTCAGCTCTCTGGAGGGGCTCTGTGGGTGATCTAGCAATAGCTCCAGGAAGGAGACTGTTTCCTTCCACTAACAGGTTTCTTGTCTTGAAATAAGACCACTGAAGTGGGTTTAACTTGTTTCCCCTTCCTTTCTCCCATTACCTCCTCCGCTATCATTCCTTTTTTCCTTTGGAATTTCCTTTTTCTTCTTCCTTTCTTCTTTCTTTCTTTTTCCTTTGGCAGAGAAAGAAGAAGAATCCACTCCCAACTCCTTTATTAGGAAAATATTTTTGGTGACATGGGGGTTTCACTAACTCTAACTCTGTCAGGACTAGGGATGGAAAGGGCAAATGAGACCGGATGCTCCCAAACTGGGTGGGGGGCAGTTAAGGAGGGGAGTGTTCCCACCACAGCTGCTACCCTGCTGTGAAACGTGGGCGGTGAGGTTCCCAGAAGAATCTGTGCAATGTCAGGGAATACTCTGGCTGCAAGCTGGAAAAGGGGCCTATTTCCCGGCCCAATTTACTCCCTCACGGTGAGGGGGAGGGGGGTTGGAATGAGGTAGGGGGACCAGAAATGCTGTTTTCTGAGCGATTGAACCAGACTATGTAATACACCTATCAGTTCATTAAGACAAGGCTCGGAGAGGGTTTGCTGACTTGCCAAAGGCCGCCCAGCAAGTAAAGGGCAAGAGTGGGAAAGGACGCTCTGACCGTCTTGCCACCTCTTGCCGGTCTCCTGGGAGCCTCAGGGCTCTGAGGTGACGGGCCCGGAGCAGGAGGGCTCCAGGCCCTCGCCCCCTGGGCGGTAGGGAGGGGGCTCCCAGTAGGGGGCGCCCGGAACCCCGATCGCTAGCCGGGCGCGCCTCCAGCCGGCGCCTGGGACGGGGCCGGCCGCTCCGCCCCCTCGGCTCCTCCAGGACTGCGGGCGGGCACTGGGCGCTCTGCTAGGAGAGTGGAGCTGGGTGCCGGGAACGCCGCCGCGTTCCCGTCCCGTCGTGCCCGCCCCGGCCGCCGCCGCGCAGCCTTCCGCCGTGAGTAGCGCTGGTCTGCGGGCTCGACGGGCGGGACAGCGCACACAGCCCGACGGCAGCGGCGCCAGGGGCTGGGGCTGACGGGCAGAGCCCCGGGACGCACTTTCGGGGATCCTGACGCCGGCCCCGGGTATGGCCGGCAGTGCCCTGGGCATTGTGTCTGGTATCAGATCGCCAATCTGCCCCAGGCACTCTCGGAAGCCTGACAGGCAGGGGCGGCGAGCAGAGGCCTGGCGCGGGTGGGGAGCAGACTTCCATCAAATTAAGCCCCCTCAAAAGGGAAGAGCATGCTTGGGGCCAGTTCCCGGGAGAGGAGAGGCCAAGGTTCTCAGCCTCTGTTGTCTTTCACACCTCCTATGCCTATGGCCCAGGAGGTGATGCGGGGAGGGTGCTCAGTACGCCTTGAGCCTCCTGTGTGGCCGAATGAGCTGTGGGCCCCTGCTTCAGGAGCCCCTCTCTGGGGCAGAGCTAGGGTGCGCAGAGCTCAGCCGCCGGTGGAGGCAGCCAGCCGATCTTCTGCAGGCTGGGGTGGAAGGGCATTGCCAGGGTTGACCCGGACTCTGGGCAGGCATTGTGGATGGCTCACAGGCATACCTTGGTTTGGTTAACCCTCACTATAACGCTGCAAGGTGGAAATGGATTTAGCTTTCAAAGGACAAGACGAACTCTAGTGGGGTGAGCTGCTTTGAGGCCATGCAAGTAGTGGTAAGTTAGGGGTGCACAAAGGGTGCACACTGGAGAGGGTGCCATAGCTGGCTGCTGCAATCAGATGGGCACAGCCCCTGGCACCTGTACTCTAAAATCCTGTGGAGGGCAGCTGGGGGATGTTGTTCTGGTTCCAGACACTGTTTCCCAACTGTCTCTGCAAAGGTATTTCAGGGGCAGTCCTATTGACTAAGGGATGCTGGTGTCATGGCTACTTCATGGTTACCTTAGAGCCCTGTTTTTCCCCAAACACCTAACCCCCCAAGATGTGTTTTATCATCTAATTGACCCCACTGATAATTCAGAGGCTTCCTGGAGGGCTTGGATAGGGGCTCAGGAGTGTGTGGTGTGGGTGGACATCTGCTGTCCTGGGCCAAGTTTCTGGCTTGCCCTGAACTGACCCTCATGGCCTCCCTAAAGCTTCCCTATTTGTTAGATGAGGAGGTGAACAAGCAAAGCCAGATCTTTACCAGGAAGATGGAGTTTTTCTCATGTCAGCTCAGGCAGGTGGCTGACCTCTTGTGCCCCAACTTCCTCATCAGGGATCGTGGTGGGTCAAAGCATGGAGTGGCCAGAAGGGCTCTGTAATCCCCCCTCCACTTTCTTTTGGCAGCCTCCCCACAGCCTGAATGTGATGATTCCTAATGTGGGTGTGTGTGAGGGATCAGTCATTTGTGTTTGACCCAAACCACTGCCTGTCCCTGCCATGGTCCTGTTTCTCTCACTTACTGGGCGAGGTGAGGTGAGGAACTCAGAGTTTACTTTTGCAGAGTGAACTGTGGACAATGGGAGAGCGGGCTTAGTGAATGTGAAGTGATGTTTCAGGCTTGTATACCTCCTAGGTTGTCCCCCAGGAGGCCACTGACTTCCCAACCTCAAGCTACCCTTGGAAGGGCTGGATGGCTATCTACTCAAGCCCTGAGAAGTTCAATGAGCTAGCTGTGTGACTGTTGGCAAGTCCCTTCCCCTGTCTGGACCTCAGTTTCCTCCTTTTGTCAAACAAGTGGGTTAGACCAGAAGCAGTGGTTTCACAAAAGTGTGAAACTTCTGTTTCACAGTGAGTTCTTACCCAGAATCCTAGCACATAGAACAGATAGTGTGAAACTACCCTGGCCCCACTTTCTCACCCTATTGGTTCCTGAAGCAGAGTCTAAAATCCCCTAAATAGGTATCTGTGAGGTCCATTTCTGTGGGGTCCTAGGAAATTTGTTAGCACCCCAGGGTATTGCCTGTTATTGAGGTGGTAGGCAGGAATATGAATTCCAAGGATCCCAGTAGGAGAAATGTGGGTACTAATGTGGGCCCCATCCTTGGAATGTCTGGAGTTAATGACCTGTGTCTCTGGCCAAAAGTTGTAGCCATGTCCCTTCCCTCTGCCATGTGGTTTCAGCTTTTCAGGCTCAGAAAGGCGCCTGAGCCTTTAGGTCCTTTTCTGGGTCCTAGCTGGTGACAATAAATCCACCTCAGAGTTTCTCTAGTTTATTTACATGCTTCTAGACTGGTAAAGTGCAGTCAGTTTGGGGGAGGTATTAAGAAAGGGCTTTAAGCTGTTATGTGTTGTTTTACTGTATGAGCTATGTCTTTGAGAAAGGAGGCTGGGGCACTATATGCAAACCAACCAACATTTATGGAGTGTCTGCTATATATCAGCTACTTCGAGGGGACAGGAATGAGAATGTCACAACACTTATGGGGATCCAAGACAATAGGCAGGAGGGGAGAAACTCACATATCGGGATTGTCCAGGGACCATTTCAAACATTTCATGTATCTTACTTATCCATAAAGTAGAAATGTCTAATTTTAAGAATTATATAAAACATGCACATCCCATGTGTCCACATTACCATCACCCAGATTGAGAACCAACTTTGCCAACACCCAGAAGTCTCCTGTGTCCCCTTCTAGTCACAACGTCCCACCCAGATGGAATCATTGTTTTGACTTCTAGCACCACAGGTTAGTTTTGCTAAAATGGAACCACACACTATGTAATCTTTGGCATTTGACTTTCTCATTCAACATGTTCGTTAATGAGATTCAACCCTGTTGTAGCAGGTAGCAGTAGTTTGTTAATTCTCATTGTTGTATAATTCCATTGTATGGATATATCTCAATTTATCCATTCTTCAATTGATAATTATTTGGTTGGATTGCTTCCAATTTTTAGTTATTCCTAATAATATTGTGAACATTCAAACATGGACCATTCTGGAAAACAACCACACACATTGCTTTTTTTTAGAATATTTTTTTAGTCGTAGATGGACATAATACCTTTATTTTATTTATTTATTTTTATGTGGTGCTGAGGATCAAACCCAGTACCTCACATGTGCCAGGCAAGCACTCTACCACTGAACCCCAGACGGAGCTGCATGCATTTCTTTTATTATGTCCCCTGCTCCAGCAGTTTTCCAGAGTGGTTGTCCCTGTATGTACTCCCCTTGACAGTATTTGAGAGCTCTAGTTGCTCCACATACTCAACATCAGCAGGCATTGTATAGGTCTAATTTCCCATGGAAGTAATTTGAAGTTCAGAAAAACTATCCTGTGCTCAGCTAAGGACAATGTGTTTATAAGTGGCAGAGTTGGGATTTGAATCCAGACCTATGTGACTGTGTAATCTGTACTGCCTCCTTCTGAGATAGACACAGATTATGATCTGAACCAGAATGTGCAAAATTCTAACCCTAAATATGTATGAAGAGCACTCTTTGGGAATTTAAACGGGGAGAATTTTCATTTGTTTGTGGGAGGAAGGATCGTGGTGCCTCACAGAGATGGTAGCATTTGGGCTGGGCCTTGCAGGAAGAGGGTTTTGCCTGGAGGGCTCTCCAGGTTGGGCTTCTGTGGAAAGGGCCCTGCTCCAGCAGAGGCATGGCAGGAGTGAAAGTTTTGGGGGAATGGGAAATGTCTACTTTGGCTGTGATATGGAATAGGTGGACAGATAAGTTGAGGTCAAATTCGGCAGGTGAGTTGAACCTTAGGGTACTCCCCTTCTTGCTAACATTGACCATCCTAGATGTGGAGCTGTTTTACTGAGGAACTGGGGCTTCTTCAAATGCATCTCAGCCTCTGGTGGTGAATGGAGCTGACCTCTCACCAAATGGAAAATCTTAACTGTTCCTGAGACCACTCTTAGGGTTTTTGCCAATAAAAAAAATTTTTTTTGGAGTTTCCTGCTTACATCTAGCTATGTGAGTTTAGTCACCCCCACCCTCACGACCTGACCCAAATAGTTGTTTGGAAGGAGTTTTTCAGCAAAAAGAAGATGGTAGACAGCAGTCCCACCACATCTAAGACTAGACTCAGAAGATTTGCCATAATATTGGGGTTGAGGGTAGGCCTAGCTTCTGATTCTGGTTTTGCTGGGGGACTCCGAGACTGTTTTTTCTGAGAAAGGAACCAAATTGGTTGTCTCAATGGCTGTGGGAAGCAGAAACACAAATAATAATCTGAAATGAATCAAGTAACATTAACAATCATCCTCCTTATTTGTATAGCAGTTTATAATCCTTATCACAGTGGATTCCCAGATGGATTTATCACAGTAGGTGATATGGATAGTGTTACCTCTGTTTACATTTGAGAAGACTGAGACCCAAAGAGGGTGCCAATCTGCTGTGGGCCATAGTGCTATTGCACACCAAACTAGTCCAGAGCTGGGGATGCTGCAGCCTGCTCTTTTTGTTATTCTATATCTAGGCTCTGACTGCAGAATAGAGCCCAAGCAAGGAGAGGATACGTAAAGGACTATGGAGGCAGACAGGCAGGTGATCCTGAGAGTTAGACCTTGGAGCCAGGCCAGCTCTGCCTGGGGGTCTTCAGTTGTGTGGCAGAAGGGACAGTGGAGGTAGCATCTAGATAGTGGTGCTCTGATTTGCAGGGGGCAGAACTGGAGGAAAGAAAGTGGAAATGTATATATCCCCTGAGAGTGGAACAGCTCCAACCACTTGGCATTGGTGAGATGTGCCCTTATGTAATGGTGTCTCCACCCAGCCTGGTGAAATTGATCTTTTGAGTTACATGGAGCCTGGGCGTGTTTGGCATGTGATTGGCAGGCAGGGGTGCTGCCCATGCTAGCCAAAATGGGCTCTGAGAGGCCTTTTCTAATTAATGACTTTTGAAATACAGATCCACAAGTTTTATCTTTTTGACTGGCAGACTATGCCCTGGGCCCTGCCCTCCGGGTACTGTCCAGGGTGGCAAGTAGCTGTCTCAGGAATGGGCAAAGATCCCAGGGGAGTATGCAAAGTCTCTTTTGGTAGAGTGATAAGGGCTCCTGATGGCTCAGAGTAGCCCTGTGGTTCTCATTAAGGTGCCCTGGGCGGGAACTTAGTTCCACTTTACAGATGAGGAAACCAAGCCCCTTCAACAAGCAGTGAAGTCACAGATCTAGTTGCAGGCAAAGCTGGAACCAGTACCTCAGGCTTCTGACTCTTGGTGCCTGTTATAATTTGTCACTTCATTCCTGCCCATCTTCCCTTTGGGGTGATGAGTGAGAGCAGTTACCAATCTGTTCAGACTTGCAGTTGGGTGCACAACCCCTCAGGGAGCTGAGGTCATGATAATTCCTTGTCTTTCTATAGCATTTTGTCATTTACAAACAATTTCATGACTTGAAGTTGGTTTTTACAGAATTAACCCATTTTACAGATGAGGAAGCAAAATCCCTTGCAGCCTAAATGATTTACCCAAGCAAAATGGGACTTGAACCTGGGACTTCTGACTCAAAAACTGGTGCTTTCATTACTGTACCACAGTTTTTTCTTTTCTCAGTGGATCTGAACTTAATGAGAACAAATAGTTCACCATGGATCTTTTCTCAGAACTTCTTCAAAAGAAGTAAGAAGGACTCTTTTTCTGTCTCCTTAGTAAATTTGAATAAATAACCAGATGTGGTGGCACTGCTTATAATCCCAGATTCTCCAGAGGTTGAGGCAGGAGGATTGCAAATTTGAGGCCAGCCTGAACAATTTTGCAAGACCCTGTCTCTAAATAAATAAATAAACCGAATTAATTTCAGGTTTCTTCCCATTTCAGGTTTGTATGGTCCAGGCCTCCATGAGGAGCTCAAACATGGAGACATTCAAGCAGCAGAAGGTGGAGGACTTTTATGACATCGGGGAGGAGCTGGGGAGGTAAGAAATTGGTGGAGGGGATGTGACCAAAGCCAGTTATGCTGCCTTTTGGTGGATTGTCAGTTGGTGTTGTAAGACATGGACTTGCCAAGGAATAGTGGGAAGCTTTAAAAACAAGCCCGAGGCTTATTCATTTCATGGGTGACTCTGCAAACTGTCATCTCTATGGAAATAAAGACTTGCTAGTAGAAGGGACTAGAATTGATGAGATCTGTTTTCAGTATAACCTGACAGCTGTGGCAAATCTTAGTGATTCTTGTCTCATCTGTTACTTTTTTCACAATTCCCTCTTTAGGCTCTGGACAGAGACCTGACCCATTGATTTTCTTCTGAGCCCCACTTGGGATTCTCCGTGGTTCCCAGGATTTTGGTTTTTAAGCTCAGAACCTGAATGGGAGGAGGTGGAGTAATCTCCTGTAAATGGATTTGCATCAAGTAAACAGTCACATGGGTCTAGTCATGAAGTTTCTTGGGATCTGAATTACTTAGTGCATTGTTGGGTTTGCTCAACCCAGAATGCAGTCAGAGCTAAACTCTGAGGTATGAAAACAATTACTCTTTGGAGAGAAATTAGGATTTTTCTCGAGTTTTCAGGTCTTCTAATTTTTAATAACTGCTGATATTTAGGTGGTTTTTTTTTTTCGTTTTGGTTTTGTTTTTGCTGTACTGGGGATTGAACCCAGGGCTTGTGCATGCTAGTAGATAAGTGTTCTACCTACCTCTGAGTTACATTCCCAGCAAAATTTTTAAAAAATTTTACCTTGAATTAGGTTCACACTAAATTGCCAGGATTGACCTCAAACTTGTGATCCTCCTGTCTCAGCCTCTTGAGTAGTTGGGATTAATAGGCGTGTACCTTTTCGCCTGGCAAGATGGTGTTTTTTAGTAGTTACAAAACACCAGTCATGAGGTCTGATTCTCACAACAATGTGTGAAATAGAAATTATTTCTACTCTCATTTTCCAAATAACAAAACTAGTCTACAGTTTAAGCGAGCTGCCCAAAGTCACTGAGGCAGCAAGTGACTTGGCCAAGGGGCTGACCAGTTCAGTTTGTATGTGCACATTAGTCCTGCTCTCTTCTCTGAGAATGACACTGCACAGTAACATGGGCTCACCAGAATACCCACATGCCCAGCAGCATAAAACCCTGGCAGTTTAGGGTGTCCATTGTATTCAACAAGTAAAATAAGTGGCCTTTTCCCTTTATAGAACTCTTGGGTCAGGACTAAATCTTTTACTTTAGTTTTTAAAGACAAGCAGAAAGAACTCCAAAGCCAAAAGTTTCATCGTCAGGAAAATGGAAATAGCAGATACAGTGTTAGTTCTGGCTGGCTGGTTAGGTGGGAAGCAAGTGACTGCAGAGACCTCAGAGGAGATGACTCCTCAGCCTTCTATTGGAGACTGGCTGCCCCTGCCAGTGTGGGGCCCAATGAAGATGTGTCAGGAAAACAGAAGGCCAGAGGCTTGGGGGGCTCATCTGGGTTCTGCCTCTAAATTGGAAACCAAGTTCTCTTCTCCTCAGGCCCTTCTGCCCTTGGGAAGTGGCCTCTTCTGCAGATCTTGGCAGGCCCTGCCCATGGTGATAGATTTGGCTTTGCCTTGGCCATATGGAGTATAGGGTGTGTGCTAGATGCCATGAGTTCAAAGATGAGCAAAACACAGATAGCCTCTAGCTCTGCTAGAGCTCCAGCCTGCAATAGGAGCAGCTGCATACACAATGACAAGGACAGAGTGGGATTAGACTATTAGAAATTGAGAAGTCAGATGGGGCAAGGGCCCTGATGAAGAAATAGAGGCAGTTCCCTGGGAAATTCATTTGTCATCTCCTTTCCCATTTACTCTGTACATTTGGGACATAAGTGGAGCTGGGTAAGCTGGTGCCCGTCTATAATCCTAGCTACTTAGAAGGCTAAGGAAGGAGGATTGCAAGTTCAAGACCAAATTCAGCAACTTAGCAAGACCCTGTCTCAAAATTAACAAGGGCTGGGGATGCAGCTCAGTGGGCAATTGTTGTAGCTCAATTCCCAATACTGCAGAAGCAAACAAAAAGGGACCTGAGCTGTTAGAACTGGAAGAGAACTCATGTTTTCTGGTTCTCCCCTGTAGCAGGTGTGAAGGCCCCTCACAGGCTGGGGACTCCCTATCTAAAGTGCTATCTGGGTTAAAGGTGGGTAAGAGGCAAACGAGGCTTGGGGTCTTGAGGCTTTTGGAGTTACCAGGCATGCTAGAACCTGTGGTCTGAAGGTCAGGTGGGCTCGGAGGCTATTAGAGGTCCTCTGTTTTAGGATCCTTATTTGACAGTTGAGGAAACCAAGGCTCAGAGCAGGGAAAGGGTTTTGCTGGGGAACATAGAACAGTTTGGAACTAGAGCTGCCTTCAGGCAACCACTCAGCTTAAAGGGACAGTCCTGTCCTTCTCTCTTCCCCACCTTTTCTTCACTTAACATAATTGAAGACCTACTATGTGCCAAGTACTGCCCAAAGCAGTGATAAACAAAACATATACATTTTGTCCTCTCAAAGTCTGTGGTGTGTTGGTGGGAAAAGGCACCAACTAGTGAACACAGAAGGGTGAACCATCATACAGGGTGTTAGGGCTGCAAAGGGAGGGAACAGGATACTCTGAAAGAATAATGGGGGGCATAGACCAGTGGCTTGTCCAAGGTCACACAGTGAAGATGTGATGGAACTGAGGTGGAGTCTGGTGATCTGACTCCTAGCTTAGGGTTCTAACCATCATACCAGAAGGTTGCTCTGAACTGGCCATTTTGAGAACTGAGTAAATGCCAGGCAAAGGCAGCAGTGTGGACTGGCCCTGTAGGTGGGAAAATCCCAAGGCCAGTGTAGCTTTGGGGCAAACAGTGCCAGATGAGGTAGGTGGGAGCCAGGTCCAGTTGGCAAACTTCCTGCCAACTTGGAGTAGTAAGAGGTTTGGCATTTGGGGTCGTGTGAGTTGGGATTTGAGTTCCCTTCTTAGCTGTGCAACCTCAGGACAACTAATTCAACCTCTGTTTTCTTCTCCATAAAATGTTTTCTTCTCTACACCCACCTCATGGCTGTGGAATGGTATAAGATGTTGAGTCAAAGGTGTTGAGTCTAAGGCGGCCTAACAATGGACTGAGGCTTTGAAGTAAGTTTGGGACATCAAGGCCTCACTTTCCACCTCTACAGTCCCCCAGGAGGAAGGTGTGGGACTCTGCAGGAAGCACCACATGGGGGTTAACTGATTTCTGGAGGATTGTATGTAAACCTGCTTCCTCTTTTTTTTTTTTTTTTTTTTGAGAAATGAACCCAGGGGTGCTTTACTACTGAGCTGCATCCACAGCCCTTTTAATTTTTATTTTCAGACAGGGTCTCACTTAGTTACTTAGGGCCTCACTAAGTTGCTGAGGCTGGCCTTAAACTTGTGATCCATCTGCCTCAGCCTCCTGAGCTGCTGGATTACAAGCATGTGCCACCACACTGGTACCTGCTTTTTCTTCTATCAATGAGCACCCTACCCTAAACTCAAGGTTATCTCATTGACTTTAACTCTTCATAAGTTCTTACTATGCGAAAGTGCAAATGAATGAAAGCTTGTTACCTATCATAATGAATGAAGCTCACAAGCAATCCTGAGCAAGGGAATTAGATTCCAGAATCCATACTATATAATTCCATTCCTATCAAGTTCAAACCAGGCAAAATGAATCCATGGTGTTAGAATTCAGAAAGGCAGGTATCCTCAGGGAACAAGAGACTCAGAGGGTATGGAGAGGATTTCTGAGGTGCAGATATCGTTCTTTCTTGATCTGTACTTGTCTCACGTGTTGTTCATTTCATGTGTATCAAGATGTACATGAATATGTATATTTTCCTGTGTGTATGTGATACCTTAACTGAAATAGACTACTAACAAAGATCATTCAGCTGTACTCCCTGTCCTCATCTGTCCCTGAATCACATGTTTTTGATTCCTTTAGAGGTATTTTCTTCTTTATCCTAGGGGCAAGAGACCCTCTATAAGCTTTGGGTTGGAATAGCGTGCCCTAACTGGGACATCCTGTGCTCAGCTGGGGTCCCACCTGCCTACACAGCTAGCCTGATTTCTGGCTCCCCCCAATGCCCGCAGATGCTTGACTGTGCTCACACTTTGGCACCAGCCTGTTCAGGGTGCTGGAGGTTGTCTGCTCTTCCCATGAGTGTGGAGAAACACTGGCCTGCAGATTTTGGCCTCTCCCAGCCTTGGTATCCATCAGTAGGGCAGAGCAGGGGAGTATTAAAGCAGGACTCAAACAGAGAAGCCTGTTCAGCCCCTCATTTTATGGATGAGGTAAAGAACAGTGGCTTGTCCAAGGTCACACAGTGAAGCTGTGATGGAACCGAGGTGGGGTCTGTGATCTGACTCCTAGTTTAGGGTTCTAACCATCATACCAGAAGGACTCACAACACACAAGATCATTTTTTCTTTTAATGTGAATGCTTCTGGAGAGCTGGAGAGAATACAAAGCAGGGTAGTCTTTTCAGTTTGACCTTGAGGATAAACCATTACAGCCAGAGTTAGGAGGTAGAGCGTTTGGGAAGGAGCAATGTTTCCCAGGAGAAGAGTGCTGGTGGATAGGCCCAGTGGTAGTTTCCGACCTCCACCTACACATCCTGAGGATATAAAGGAAATTAACATCATGTAGCAATCAGAGATTCTTTTTTTCCTATTCTTCAATTACTTTCCTTTGGGCTGGGGATATAGCTCAGTTGGTAGAGTGCCTGCCTTGTAAGCACAAGGCCCTGGGTTCAATCCCCAGCACCACAAAAAAAAAAAAAAAAAAAATCTGCAATTACTTTCCTTCACTTAATTTCCTTTACTTATATTATCATATTAATGTAAAATCATTAAATGTTACCATTAAACTGGATCGCAACAAAAATTTAATTCAAATCCCCCATTTTATAGGCAGGGAAAGTGAGGACCAGAGAGGGGAAGTGATTTGTCCAAAGTCACAAAGCAAGTGATATAGGAGATAGAACTCAAAGGCAGAACCTTCTCAACGATATTGTGCTGGTTTAAACAAATAAACAGACAACAACAAAAACTTAGCATCGGACCTGGTGGTGTGCTCCAGTAGTTCCAGCTATCTGGATGCCAAGGCTAGAGCATGTTTACAGTCCAGGAGTTTAGGGCCAGCGTGAGCAATGTCACAGGACCTCATCTCTCTAAAACAAGAAGATAATTTAAGATAATAAAAGATCAGTAACATTAACCCAATAGCTATTTATTTATTTATTTATTTATTTATTTTGCAGTGCTGGGGATTGAACCCAGGGCCTTATTCTTACAAGGCAAGCACTCTACCAACTGAGCTATATCCCCAGCCCCTAACTCAACAGCTATTGTTATTTCTCTGTCTTCCCTTCTAATCTTTCTGAGGATGTTTCTCATATCCACACACCCCTCCTCCCTGTGTCCACTTGAACCACATATGCTTGCACAGAGTTCACATTCCCCTAAGTGCTAAGCAGGCTGGGGAGAACCAGCAGAGCAGAACAGGAATGGCCCCTGTCCCTGGGAGAGGCCAGGGATGAGATTAGGCCTGTCTCAAATTTGTTTATACTGGGCTGTCAACTCTTCGAAGTCAGGTCCACGTCTCTTCTATTTTGAGCATTATTTAGTACTGAGATGGAGGCCAGAGGTTCCCAAAACTTCTGTGACTCATCTTTATCCTTATTCTTCCCTCGCTCTTGGAAAAACTATGCTTTTCCCTTAAGGACCAGATCAAATGCTATCTTCCCAACAGAGCCTGTCATGACCCACCCTCCAGTCTATCCCTCCCTCTTCTGGTGGATTTAGTTACTTTTTATTCTGGAACACCATCTCTATTGAGTGCTAAAGTCACTGAACCTCATGTTACACAACAGGGTTTATTTGGTCCTCTTCCCTGTTGGACCAGCAGTTTCTCCAAGTTGGCCTTCTGTATTTTTCAGCTTTTATCCATCTGTCCCTGCTACTGTGGTGTCCATTCCAGGCCTTTTGTACTCAACACCCACAGTTCAACTGCAGAACTATCTGTAACCTACCTTAAGTTAATAGTGAGTCAGAAAACCCCCCTTCCCATAACGCTGGACTCCATGAGTGACTGGGACATCTCAGGTACAAAGTGGGAAACACAACATAAAAGTTACTTCTGTGTACCCGACACACACTGTTGTATTTAATTCTTATAATACCATGTGAAGTAGTTATTTCCATCTTTTCTTTTTTTAAAGAAAAGTAGATGTGGATTATTTTTTTAAGCTGTTAATGCACCTTTATTTTATTCTTTTATTTATATGTTGTGCTGAGAATTGAACCCAGTGCCTCACACATCCTAGGCAAGGGTTCTACCACTGAGCCATAACCCCAGCCCAATTGTACTCATCTTGAAGACAAAGAAACTCAGTCTCTAAGATGTTAAATAATTGATGTAAGAAATATAGACCTGCCTTATCAAGGAGAAGCCAAATTGGACATTCAACTCTGTGTGACCCAGTAAATCTCAGAAAAAGTCAGAAATAAAGAGCCCTGTCCTTCACCCTGGCCTGAGATATTTGTGCCCTTATGATCACACACATGCCAGCATTTTCTGCTGCTGGGAAAACAGAAACTACTGGAGTATGTTAGGAATCCACTGCCCTCCTGTCAACCTGGACTGAACCCTTCCCATCCTTCTGGAACAGCACAAGGGGGATTCCATTTCCATTTGACAGATGAGGAGAACAAGGCTCAGAGAAGTTAAATAAGGTACTCATGGTCACACAGTCTGAAAAGGGAAGTCAGGATTCTCTCCTAGATCTGTGAAATTAGAAAACCTGTAGGCTTTCTATGGGAATTTCATGATTTAATCAAAATCTATATGGGAGATTCTTCAAAGGTCATCTGTTCTAGTAGAGGCCAGGGCTCAGGGTGGTGGGAGTTGAGGTAGTTTTACCAGTAACGGGGACTCAAAGTGAAGAAAAGAGAGCAATATATACATCCTCCTCATGGGGCAGTAGCTAGGATGACCCCAAACTGCAGAATTCCCTTGGTGGGATTCCGTCTTGCAACCTTGATGTTGTTCTTATTCTCAAGCCTTCTAGCTATAGGACAGTGGCCCAGCTCAGTGTGGAGAGTGGTTAGACACAGGGGAGGTGGGTGGCAGGAGTCAGTAACAGCCCCCTCAACATCCAGAAGCAAGGAAAAGCCACCAACTCCAGTCCTGTCAACACCACAGAGCAGGCTTCAGATGGGGAGGGTCCTCACCTGGCTCAGAAGTCCTTGTGTCCTCTAACCTGTGGAGTAAATCAAAGGGTAAAGGGAAACGTGAGTGCAGAATGCCACAGTTCAGCACAGTGCTCTATTGTCCCTCAGGCTTTAGGCTTGAGAATTTCCAGGGCCTGTCACAGACAAACTTGGAGTTAGTGGTGAGGAAGCTTCCTGGGCCACAGCTGCCCCCTAGATAAGCCAGTGGTTTCCTGAAACTTAGTGGGTGTGTGGATGTGTACATACATGCACATCTGTACTCTAGGTCATTGTTGCAGTTAACAATAAATATTTTTACCCATGATACCCTGGGAACCTAGATGGAGAGAGGAGACTTAGGAATCAGGCCTGACTCCATAAGACCTTAAGACTCAGTTCAGTCCCGGGGATGTTCTTCTCCAAAGATGAAATGAGCAAAGGAACTAGACCATGTGCTAATGGAGTGACCCCCATTAGAGTTCAGACCCCATGGAGAGTTCAGAGGAGGAAGCCATCACTCTGGGTGGGGCAGCTCCTCATGGTCTAATGTGGGAGATGGCCGTAATCTCCTTGAGTAAGAGCTCTATCAGGACTGTGGGGAGAGGGTGAAGGGATGGAGCTGTGGAGAGGACAGACTGCAGAGGGCCCTGGATGACAGAAGCTGTGGATGAGGGAGGGAGGTGTTTTCATCACCCATTGTTAGGAAAACAAAGCACAAAGCCACTCAAACAAAGTGGTTGCATTGCACATGCTTCAGTCAGAAAGAAGCTCAGCACCCAGTGCAAATCCCTGGCCCTGAGGGGTGGGTCTCATTGAGCTTTGTCTACAGTAGGAAAACTGTAAAAACTGGGGGGAGGGACTGTGGGGGGGTGAGTGAAACCATTATCTCTCCACCATCTGCTGGATATCCTTTCTTTTCTACTTATTTGTTGCCAGTGTGTAAATTCTGTGTTGTGGTTTTGGGTTGTGGTTTTGGACTCATGTTATTTATTTATGTGTATCTTTCCATGCATCTGGAGTTCATATACTCAAAATTCTTTTGTTTTGAAATAACTTCAAATGTAATAGGAAAGGTATAAGAATAATAGAACTCCCATGTACCTTTGACCCAGATATACCCATTTTAACATCTATTTGTCTCCTGTCTCTCTTTCTCTCTCTCCCTTTTTTCCCTTCCCTTCTTCTCCTCTTCCTGTCTTCTTACCTTTTCTTCTGAGTCAGACTCTGTATGTCTCCATCTATCTGACCCATTTGAGGGCAGGTGGCGGACATTCTGTCTCTTCATCCCATAGTACTTCACTGTGTATCTCCTGGGGATGTGGACATTCTCTTTCATCACCACAGTACAGGATCATATGTTGTCACATCTCTTGAGTCTCCTTTAAGTTTTAAGCTGGAATTATTCCTTAACCTTTTTTTTTTCCCACTTTCATGATGTTGGTATTTTTGAAGAATACTGGCCTTTTTAAAAATAAATACAATCCATAGACTTTTGTTAACTTCAAAATATTCAACCACGTAGGCATTCCAAATTTATTTAATTTTCCCCTGTTGTTTTTCATTGCTAAAAATAATAGTATTTCTGTGAACACATTTGTTTAATTTCCTCTCTGCGTTATTTCTGTTGGGCGTACTCCCAGAGGTGGCATTCCAGGGCAAAGGTTGTGACTGATTTGCTTAATGGTTCCAACTAGAAATACTGAACCAGCTTACAGCGTCACCAGCACATACTTATTTCCTTATGGCTTTGCCGACACTCTCATTGTTTTTGTGTATTTTGGGTAGTTTTAGAGTTTTATGAAGATACAGTAATATTTTCATTGTGGGGAAATTTGAAGAGCTTGAAGTCTTCTGTACTTTCCCCTTTATTCAAATCTTATTCCTTATGCTTCTTTATCGTTTTTCATGGTATTTATGTTTCATTTGCATTCATTACCTTTTCATGGATAATTTTAAATTTTGGTAGCAACAGGGCAGGTAATCATTTTATAAGTGATGAAAGGGAGACTTGAGGACTCTCCCTGACCCAGGCCTAGACCCAGAGTTCTTCCCTATAGACCCACGGTGTTGCTTCCTCTTGCCAGAAATAGAATGCATGTTTCTCAGGGCCTCCAGAACTCTTCAAGGAGTCTGCTTCTTTGTCTCTGCCTTTGGAAGCCAGCTGGAAGGGTCCTATTGGGAAGCTTTCTGGGAGAGTGCTATTGGGAGAGGGGTGCTTGGGGTGGATGTGCTTTTGGGAAAGCCCAGGAGTGAGCTCTTGTTCTCCTCCTTGCTGGGGAGAAAGTGAGGGCTCTGAGGCTACCATCTTCTCAGGTCTAGCAAGGAACCCAGAGCTCTGTGGTGCAGGGGGGAAACCCTGTGAGACCCTACAGCTTCCAGTGCCTCCCATAGAGGGGACAGCCCTGGCCTTGAGTCTCCCTTCTGATCACCTCATCCCAAAGCAGCTTTTGAACCCAAGACCTTTACGTTTCAAGGACTCTTGCATCGTCTAGTCCGGGGGACAGAAAACTGTAGCCCTGTGGCTGAATCTGATCTACCACCTGTGCATGACTGACCCTACAGATAAAGATGGTTTTATAGATGAACCAATCAATTTGATGGTAGGGAACACTAACTTTAGACCCACATTAAAAATACCTCTCCCCCATTTCTATTCTTCTCATTGGAACTCCTATATTACAACAAAAACAAAACCAAGCAACTTCACTTATATTACTGTGTTTTGGATTTTATCAATTAAATCTTGTGGAAATTTTGTTTTCTCCTTCATTGTATAAGTACCTATGTAATACTTTAGATTTTGCTTCTTGGTCCTCAGTACCTCAAACATTTACCATCTGGCACTTTGCAGAAAAAGTGTGCCTGCTTCTGAACTCCTCCAGTAGGGTTTACTATTTAAAGCAGAATAACTTTTTGAAAGTGGAACTACTAAGGGGTGGCAGCCCTCAGCGAAGGTGCAGCCTCGGGGGAGCAGGAAGAAGGGCTTAGCGGAGGCCCTCTGCCCTACTCACCACCCATGAGGAACCCCCAGGGACTCGGGGCTCTGGGAAACCTCATTTCAGAACCACTGCCCAGTTGATAAATCCTGCCCTCTTCAGAGAGTGACTAGGAAGAGGAGGGAAGAGCTCAGTATCAGGGACTTTCTTCTCCAACCCTGGCCCTGCACTAGGTGCTGGGGTACGTTACCTGGTTCAATCCTCCTGCAACCCTATGGGGTGGTATATTTCCCATTTTATAGATGAGGAAGCTGAAGCTTAGGCCAATATGGGTGTAGATTTATAACTTCTGACTCCTGTCCAGTGGTCTCTGTGAGGTACAAAGTTGCCTAGGATTCTCTTTTTCCTGGGACACTTAGGTCCCCTCCAAAGAATATGGAGGAGGGTGATAATATTGCTTAGCATTCCTGGTGGTTTAATAGAAGCTGCTCAGAGTCAGTTGTCCGGTGTCTAATCATTTCCAGGGCTGGCACTGGCTCACCCTCAACTTCTTGCTGCCAGCATCTAACCTGAGGCCTCAGGACCCTAATCTTGAATCCTGCCAGCCCTTGGTGACCTGGACATAGGGCCTGGAGAGTGATGAAACATCCTTCTCTTGGTGGGGTGAGGTTTGTTGAGCACCCAGGGGCAGGGTCCACCAGTAGAGAGGAGGATGTGCTGCCGAGGGGCTGCCGTGTGGTTCTTTGGGATGTGAAGTATTCCTATTCATCTGAAATTTGGAGGGGACTGGTTGAGAAAAGGTGAAGGTGCAGGAGAGAAAAGGAGAGCAGAGACCCAGGAGGACAGCCCAGGGCAAGCCAAAGGACCCCAGCTTGGTGGTGACTGTTCTGGGCCCTGGAATTACTAGGTCAGACTGTGACTCTGGCTCAGCCACTGTGAGCTGTTCTACACAGGCAGCTTTGCTCTCACAAGCTGTTTCTTCAGCTTAAGATGCTGCTATCTCACAGGGTTGCTGAAATCCCACAGGTGGAATCTAAGTCCCTTCGTTTTCCAGTCTTAGGGTTCACACAGGAATAAGGAACTTTCTATTCCAGGGAAGCAGGACGTCCTGTTCCCCAGCCCAGCCTTCTGGAGGCTCCCCAGGGAAAACTTACATCTTTCTTCATACTCCAGCCCTTGGAACTCAAGGACCACCTTCCTCCTTCGAGGCATGGCTGTGCCCCCTCTGTGATCCCAGGACTTAGCCCCCTGTTTGAGTCTGACCCTTGTCACTAACACTGACTGCAGGAAACTGAGTTTCATGTAAGGTTTGAAGGTGATGAAAATTTCTTCATGGAAAAGGAAATAGCTTAAATTGGGTAAGAGACACCTCTGTTCCTGTAACTTGTGACCTCTACCATGCCTTCCAGGACTCTACCTGAGGCCCCAAATTTGCTACCATCCTTTATGAATTTACTGCTGAAAGGAGACACCCCTTTTCTTTCACACACAGGCAGTGAAACTCCATGTCGTTAACTACCTTTCCCTGAGTAGATGCTGGGCTTCTCTTTCATAGAACCAAAGGTGCTTTGAAGTTTTTCCCAAACAGAAAGTCATCTCTGACCCATACACAGTGGAGTCTTCTGTCTCCTTTAGCAAGTGGTAACAGCTTTGAGCAGCTTTCAAAATAGCTCTTTTTGCAATCTCGCCACAGAAGTAAGGTGCATGACCTAGTGTGACGGAAGAGCCCAGCGAATGACCAGATATTGATGCCCTTGTCTTAAAGGCCCAGTGGTCAGTTGTTTTGGAGAACTGAATCAAGCAGCTTCTCCTCAGTTACCTCATTTGGTCTTGAGAGTCCTTGTGTGGGGCAGGCAGGCAGGCAGGCAGGTGGGAAGTCATTGTCCCCATTTTACAGAGAAAGTAGTAGGTACAAAGACCCAGTCCTTACGCTTAAGAGCAAGAGACCAGATGGAGTGGAGATAAGTGTGTTCACAGAGTTTCAGAAATATAGATCCAAGCTGCAATGTTAAAATGATTTCTTGAAGCAAGAGATTTATAACCCACCTGCTAACTCTGCAGCATTTCTAGAGTTTAGGGTCATGAAATTCTTCCTGATATCTCCTCTGACTCCTCGCTGGAGTCCACACATGCCTCTGAGAATATGTCAGCTCCCTGCCAGTTAGGAAGCTCTGCCAGGCCCTGGTTAAGTGAGCCTGGCCCACCCACCCTCTCGTACGGTTCCTGGTGCTGCTCCTCAGGCCATCTCTGTGGGGCAGTCAAATCACCTTTGTCTAGCACATGATCAAAAATTTGGCCCTCAAACCCAAGGGTCAAACCTGGGAGTGAATCCCGGCTTTACTAACTGCCTGCATGACCGTGGGCAAGTTTTTTCACCTCACTTAGCCTTGGTTTTCTCATCTATGAAATGGAAAACATACCCTCTACCTTATCAGGCCAGGATTCGAACCCAGATATGTCTTGGCGCTAGAGAACTGATGAAGTTTCAGCTGGAACATGCAACACAGTGGTTGTCATCCCAGGCACATGCCTCAGCATCACAGAGGAGATTTCAAACAATGGGCGCATGTGCCAACTGGTCAGTTCTTCAAAATTGTACTTGAGACACATAGTGGGCTCTCAGAGATGTTAGTTTATTCCTTTCTTTCTTTTTTAAAATATTTTTTTAGTTGTAGATGGACACGATACCTTTACTTTATTTATTTATTTTTATGTGTGCTGAGGATTGAACCCAGAGCCTCACGTGTTAGGCGAGTGCTCTACCACTGAGCCCCAGCCCCAGCCCTTACTTTCTTTCTTTGATTAAGGAAGTCTCTTTGTTATTCTTTGTCTTTGCCTTTACTCACACTAGACCGCTCCTGAGACCCATGCACACGTGTGTGTGTGTGTGTGTGTGTGTGTGTGTGTGCATATGTGTACCACACTCGGCATTTCTTTCTTGCTAAAATCCTCTTTCCCCTTACACCCACAGCACCCTGCTCCATGAGTGGAGCTGGACTGGTCTTTGCATAAGTGGTCCCTCCTTGGAAGAGGAATGTCTTTTGATCCAAGAATGACTCATTCATTGGCTACTTGTATCCTAGGAGTTGGCTGGGCTCTGAAAGCTCTGCCCATTGACTGGCTAAAGTCAATTAAGGAACCTCTCTCTAGGACTTGATGCAGAGTATGAAAAGGAATGGAGCAGCCACTGAAGATGCAGTGGACTTCACAAGCCAATTCCCATTCTTATGTGTTTCCTTCTAGTGGCCACCTTTCTCTCAAAGATCCCCCATAGCATGCTTTCCCTGTGCACAGCCAGATCTCACCCGGCAATTGAGCCCTACTCAAGTTTTGCTTCCTACAGCAGGCAGGGCTGGGTGCCCTCTTCTGTATCCCCTAGCACATGTGGATACCCCTATTGTCCATTCTATAGTCTACTCCCACACTTGAATGCTCTGGTCTTTGCCAAGGAACTACCCAGAGCAGCTCACAGTCCAGTGAGCTGGAGGTCATTCTGTTTTTATCTCTTAGTGTCTTACTCAGAGGTCAGTGCATAATAGATGGACAATAAATATGTAGCTGAAATTACAGATACATGCCACTACATCCAACACCCTTAAAAGTTTTAATAGTATTAGAGATAGGCACAATGGCACATGCCTTACTCTCTCTACTCAAAGGGCTGAAGCAGGAGAATTACAAGTTTGAGGCCAGCCTGAGCAACTTAATGAGACCTGACTCAAAATAAAAGTAAAAATAAAGGACTGGGGATGTAGGTAAAATGATTGCCTAGCAAGGACAAGGCCCTGGATTTGATCCCCAGTGCTGCAAAAAAGTTAAAAAATAAATTTTAATAGCATTGGTCATAGGGAGGTGGTGAGGAAGACAGGGCTGAGGGTAGGACTATGGATGATTTAATTTTTTCACTTATAATTTCTGTATAAGTGAATTTCTTCTAAATTTAAAACATTTAGAATGCATTCTAGTGTCACTTGGAACACATAAATTGCTTCTTCAAAGTATTTCATGCTCAGGAGTTTGGATCACCTACTGATTTTGAGCTGGACTGTCAGGAAGAAAGGTTAATGGGATTGGATGGAGAAAGGAAATGTGGTCCAGTCTGCGAGGAAAGAATCACTGTGGAGAACATGAGGTGAGGCAGACCTGGAAGCTCTTCAAGGGCGAGGTGGAGGCATTTCTGTCTGTACTTTTCACACAGGAGGAAAAGCTCAGGAATCCCTTGTTGAGAATCAACAAGTTAGGATGACAGTAGCTAAAGGAAAGTGAAGAGGTGGTTGGGCACATGCCTGTAATACCAGTAGCTCAGGAGCCTGAGGCAGGAGGATCTCAAGTTCGAAACCAGCCTCAGCAACTTAGAGAGG
This sequence comes from Sciurus carolinensis, assembly GCF_902686445.1. Classification (NCBI taxonomy): domain Eukaryota; kingdom Metazoa; phylum Chordata; class Mammalia; order Rodentia; family Sciuridae; genus Sciurus; species Sciurus carolinensis. Next base: position 90,747,606 of record NC_062214.1, read on the forward strand.
CCCTAAGCAACTCAGTGAGACCCTGTCTCTAAATTTTTTTTTTTTAAAAAGGCTGGGGAAGTGGCTCAGGTTAAGCACCCCTGGGTTCAATCCTTGGTAGAGAGAGAGAGAGAGAGAGAGAGAGAGAGAGAGACCTGCAAGGTAGTGCCTGTAGTGAGATTCCCATATATTTGCCAGATAAATAGATAAATTCTAGCAGAGACACCACAAGGGATTTGGAAAGAGTTGTTATCTTCTTAAAAGTAGGACTGATACCATCATCTAGCCTCTTCAAAGAACTGTGAGCTCTTTAGGATAACTTCTAGATTTTAAGCAATACAGTCCAGAGGAGAATTTACCAGGCACAAATACTTTCTTGGGCATTGGGAAAAGTGACTTGACTTTCAAAAAGTCCACATTTTGGCCCTGTCTCACTATGTATTGCACAATGCCTAGTTATGATACAGGAAGGAAAACCTCATCAAAAAAAAAAAAAAAAAAAAAGGAGAAAAGAAAAAAAATTAAGTTCTCTTTTTGGGAACTAGCCTGTTGGGTGAATGCAGTACACTTGTAGCTTAAGCCCTACTCCAGCTAGTGCTTCCTTTAGGAAACCAAGTCTATAAAGTCTGGGAAACATCCAAATGCTTGGTGCAAGGAGTATATGTGTGTCTGTGTTTTGTTTTTGCTTTTGGTACTAGGAATTGAAATTAGGGGCACTTTATCACTGAGCTACATCCCTAGCCCTTGTTATTTTTTATTTTGAGACAGGGTCTTACTAAGTTGCTAAGGCTGGTCTTGAACTTGCAATCCTCCTGCCTTGCCTCCTGAGTTTCTGGGATTACAGGTGTGCACCATTGCTCCTGGCTCGCTTTATGCTTTGAAGAATATGACCATTAACATTAAAAGAACTTGATCTATCTGTTAGCAATTGCAGGGTGCTTATTTACGGGTAACAGATGGACGTTTCTTTGTGTCTCTACAAGATTGCCCGGTGGCCAGCACCTACCTGTAACATTGTTGATTAGTTGACCCTTATTAACATTAACTGGATAACCCTTCTAAGATTGTTCTCTATGCCTACTTCATATGTTTCTGATATGTGTACTTTCCCTTTCTGTTGCCACCTTAACTTCCTTTCTGCAGGAAAAGAGCTTCTAGACCAATGCTTAGGCCATGTCTTCCCTATGCAATGTCTGATAAAGAACCAGGACTAATTGACTTGTAGATTAAATTGTAGGATGTGGCTAACTTAATCCCATTACTTTGCCCACTCTACCATAACACCATTTACCTCCTGAACTTTGTCCATTCTCATTGCTCTTTTTATGAACTATTTTTTTCCTCCTTCTGAACACCTCTCTTATCACCCTTCCTGCCTCCTACTTACATATTTCTTACCAGACCTCAAGTCCAGTGAAAATACCTCCTTTCCCTCTGAAACCTTCCTGTGCATTCTTCTTCCCAATCCCATACATCTCTCCAGCTTTAAGCATCTATAGCGCTTACAGTCTGTGCCTCAGACATAATTAATTGTTCCGACATAGAAATTTTTCTAGATGTTCATTCTGCATTTCAAGTCAGACTGTGAGCCCAAGTTTTCTCCTTAATGTTCTTGTTACCTCCAGCATATGGCCATATCCACACTCGACAAACATGGGGGCCTCAGGGTCTTGGCAGGGCTCTGAGTTTGCATCTGCAAGTCCAGGAGAAGGAGAAATTCAGCAGAAGCATTTTCATCAAGGCCCTGTTCACGTGACGTTCTTTGTTTTCTTGTCTGGAGGGGGCAGGGCAGAGAAACAGGACAAATGTGCAGAGTTGTTTGACACCCATTGACTGCATAGAATGCTCACTTGTGTTCCTTCTTATGTGTCAGGATAAGCCCACATTATAACATCTTGCATGGTGTAAGCCTGGTGGCCCCTGTCCTGATTCTGTTTTTCCAAGAAGTGACTGAGCCTGGTTCTTTGAACCCAGTGGGTGAACCTACTCCCAGGGAGAGAAGATGTCAGGGCCCTTCTTTGTGGGCAGGGCCTCCTCCTTAACTGAGGAAGAAGATGAAGAAAAGTCCTATTGCCAAGGAGCTTCCAGATTAGAGTTGTGGCTTTCTTGAGGTTAGCCAAAGATTAGAAGGGTAAAAAGAGGCATCTTTGGCATCTGGGTCATCAGAGACTTGGAGTGAAGAACTTATTTAGGTCGCACATTGGCCACTTTCTTTATGGGTCATGTGTGGCATTTTGGTGGCAGTGGGACCTCAATGCACGTCTCCTCACTTCAGGTTTTTCAGTCTTTCCACTAATTCTCAGAAACACTATAGTCATTTAATATCACACCAAATCCTATCCTTTTCCTTTTGACTTGTTTCTTTTGGTACCCAGGTTGCTTGGAATGGGGACTTTACTCCAAGGACTGCAGTTCAAGGGCTACCCCAAACCATGATTCTCCTGTATTTTCTTTCTATGGGTACTTTCTTCTAAGCCTCAGATTTCATTTGGTTATCCATTGGGTGTTTCTCTTTTGGCAACCATACATCCTTCCCAGAAGAGGCAGGCAAAGTGATGTTGCTTTGGTGAAGCAAGAAATATCGCCCTATAATTGAAGCTTAATAAAAACTTGTCATATGAATGAATGCCAGCAAGAGAACTGATGATGCCATGGTATCACCTTAATCATTAAGAGACCAGGCCACTGGTCTTGGCAGATGCAAGCTCAGAGCCTTTGTGGGCTAGTGCTGGCTGAGGACAGTGTATGACTGCACAAGCACCCTTCACCCTTTGGTGAAATTGACCCTCTCAGAGCAACCTCTGCCCAATTTCCCATCCTGATGAGATGGATTCTGTTTCCCACAACCTTCACTTCTATTTCTCCATGTTGATGTGTTTGAGACAATTTGACAGTGTTGATGTAGAAGCAAAGGGATCCTGACTTTGCTTGTAGAGCTGCATGTGTTTAGACAAGTCCTTTTCCCCAGCAGAGTCTCAGTTTCTCCATTTCTTAAGTACCTTTCAACCTAGCACCTAAACTTCACAATTATGTGAAGCATCCTAGCTGGGCCTGAGCCGCACCCACCCCTACAACCCCGCATTCAGTTAGGGCTGAAATCACTCACTTAGTGCTATGACCTGTGGCACAGTAAAGCCTTCAGGTGCCACTGAGACTGCTGCTGCTGCTGAGATTAGACAAGGGGACTTGGCACCATGTCTGTGACCAGTGCCTGTTTTAGCAACATGGCTAGTAAATATTGACTTTGGCATGAAAATGGAAAGCAGAGATGTCTATGTTAATTCATTCAAAGGGTAGAAGTTCACCAATCGTTGATAAGAAAAGATGTAGTTATGCAATGTATAGGTTTTTCTGCTAATAAATACATTGTGTAGGGATGGGAAAAATGGAAAACAGGACAGGGAAGCCTTCCATGCACAATCAACAGCTGTCTGCACTGCTGGCTCTCTTACTCATTTGTTCATTTCAAAATAAATGTCATAGGGAAAAAAGAATATACAAGACTGGAAAGAAATATACCAAAACTCTGATGGTGGCAGTCTCTAGACATGGTGAAATTGCCATGGATTTCTTTCTTTCATATACCTTTTTTCTGTCTTCTACACTGTCTGTAATGTCATATGACTTTTATAATCCAAAAGGTCAAAGTGTTAGAAATAAAATAATTGTCTTCAAAGAGTCTGAAGGAACTTTTAGAATCATTTAACTACCTTCAACCTGTGTTATTTTGCTTGTGGAACACTGTAATTCCACAGCTTTCAAAAGAAAAGACCATATAAGAGAAGTTACACTTCTGTATAAACTTGATCTCAGTGTGTTTACTTATTGATTTATAACCATAAAAGCAGTATGTGGTGGGAAAAAATTCCATGATTTAGGATTTCAAGAGTAGTTTTTTTTGTTTTTCCCTAAGTAAACAGACACTTACCGAGTGCTCTTTGGTGGCCAGCCCTGTGCTCCACAGCAGCGAGGCCCCAATTGGCCCAGAGCTGGGCAGGGCTGAGGACGGTGCATACTGGGAAGTGGTTACATGGGAGCTGGAGGTGGCTGGAAGGACTAGGCCTTAGAATGTGGAACCCTGGGGTCTGGGTTGGGGGTGGAATGGCACTGAAATAATAATTACCACTGATTAAGCACCAACCATATACCAGGAGCCTTCTACAAATTGTTACTAACTTCACAAAACTTTGTGGGATGGGCATTAACTTTTAGAGATGAGGAAACCCGGGCCAGGGCAGTCACTTCTTCAAAGTTCCAGGGCAACTCAGCAGCAAGCCCTGGATCCAAACCGGTGTCTCGCAAACAGTTCAGGGTTTTGCAGTGGAGAACAGAAACCTCTGAAGGGATCCTGAGCTAACAAACAGGTGTGTGTGGTCCCCATCCAGGACAGAGGGCCTTTGGAGGAAGAGGCAGCCCCAAGTGTGAAATACGCACAGGCTGGAGGTAGGATCCCGCTGTGTCTGCCTTGAATTCAGGACTGCTCTCCTTAGCCCTGGGAAAACCCAGTGGGGGCCAGTTGGCCTGGGCTATGGAGTATGAGAACCACAAACTGACTGCTTGTGATGGGAGGCCGTTTGTCGGGAAGCAGGAGTAAGGGGCTGCTGAATCGAGGCCTGTGGGAGAGAAGAAATTGATTTTTCTGTCCTTCTTTGTACCTGGTTTGTTAAACCAAACAGTAAAAAGGGGTCTTAAGGTAATTTTGCTATTTGGCTGGATTATAAGAGCTAATTTTTGAGCCTGAGGCAGCAGTTGTGTCTTGGGGCTCACAGCCCTTGAGATTTACCTAGGGAGCTCACCTCCTCTTCCACCGCTGCTGAAAACCTCTTTATCTGCAAACTGTGACTGTGAATGGTTATGTCTGCAGCAGGGGAAGGGCCTGCTTTCCGAGAACAGTTATTTCTGAGTTGAGTTTCATCACTTAATGTTGGTTTCCACTGATTTTATCTTCTTAGGAGAAGTTTTGTGGGGAGGGACTGCATTGTGGTTTGTGGTGTTTTTTAAAAACTTTTTTTTTTTTTTTTTTTGGTCTAAGCAGCTGAGTGGATTGAAGCCCAGCAACACACATTATGAAAATGGCTTGTCTTGTGGTTGGAATATTTTTGAGTTGTGGCTAGAATGTTTTTGGTTTCCTGGCAAAGCCACGTAGGATTTAGTAATTTGATGGTGAAGTTTTCAAAGTCACAAAAATTGAAAGGAGCTGCCACATATGTGCTCTCCTCTTTTGGGCCCGGAGTCTGTTCTTCCGATGCATTCATGTGTCTGGTTTTCAACCTGAAGTGATCATTGCAATAATCCCCTGCATTCGTATAGAACTTTACAGTTGACACATTCACATACAATATCTTATTTGATTCTTGTTGGTACATTTCTAGATAGGCAGGAGTAATTGACCCTCTTTTACAAAAAAGAAAACTGAAGTTCAGAAAGGTTAAGTGACCTAGTCACACGACTAGGAAGAGGCAGCATCAGAGTTGAACTAAGGAAAGGCATGGAAGTTTGCTCCCAGTTTAAGGTGTGGGCCTGTGCAGGAAGTTTGAGCACCTTGAGATCTCACCGTGTCTGTCCTAGGCCCAGGAGGCCACCTTAGGGTGCATTCCAGGCCTCAGCGTGGTGCTTTGCCCTCTTCCTAGGCCTTCCATAGCTGCTACCTCTGTTTGGTCTTTACACCTGCCCTGTGAGTCTGTGGGGAAGGTAGATACTTATTTAGCTCTCGTTTTGTAGAAGAGGACAATGATGTTTTAAGAGCACCACTGCTCACCGAGCACCATTTATTCATTATTCACAAATTAAATATCTATTGGGTGTTTATTGGGCATCTAGGGGACTGAGGTCACGGCTAGTGATTGGGGAAGAAGGGACTTGAAGGCAATAAGAGGAAACACAGTAGGTTCTCAGTAGTTCTCTGCTAAATGAGAGACCCTAGGGCCAGCCCTGGGTATCCACCACAGCAAAGAGAACAAGGTGGGCTTAATTCACTATTCCAGAAAAACTTCATTATGATGTAAATAATGGTGATGCAATGGCCACCACTTATGGTGCTCTTGCAGTATAGAAGACCAGAGATAGCAGTTATTTACCCCACTTTACAGATAAGGATGCTCAGAGAGATAAAATCTCTCTTATCCCAAGTCACCCATGATTAAAATCCAGGTCTTTTTAACTCAAAAGTCAGAACAATTTCCATGGAACTATACTGCATCTCTGCAATGATGGGATCCGAGGGTACTTGGTGGGGAAAGATGGTACTGGTTTATTTTGGGAAACTCATGGATGAAGAGTATCAGGTGTGGAGGAAGTTCAGGTGTATGTAGAGGACCATGGCTCTGGGCAGTGAATCTGTGAAATGCTGTACACCCTGTTGGTGGCAGCTCGTAATTGAAAGAGAGGAGGGCAGTGTAGGGCAAGCATCCTGTTCATGACCCTTGTATCCAGCTGGTCTGAAGTCCTCTGGAGGCAGACCCACCTGGGCTCTGTGAGCCTCGCAGAACAGAGGCTGCCCTGTCACATGAACATGTTCCTGAACCCCGCATCCTGCTTCCCTACTCCCCCTTTCCCTGCCATACTAATTTCCTGGGGCTGCCATAACAAAGGCCCACAAAGTGAATGACTTAAAACAACAGAAATTTATTCTTACAGTTGTAGAGCTTAGAAGTCCAAAATCAAGGGGTAGACCTGAGGGAGAAGCCATTCCATGCCTTTACTAATTTCTGGTACCTGCTGGTAATTCTCGGTGTTCTGTTTTGTAGATACCTGACTCCAGATTTTGCCTCTGTCTTCATGTTGCTTTCTCCCTTTGTGTCTCTGTGAATTCTCCTCTCCTGTCTCACTCTTATAAGAACACCTATCATTGAATTTAGGGCCCACCCAGGTAATCCAGACAATCTCATCTCAAGATCCTGAAGTTAATCACAGATCCAAAGACCCTTCTTTTCAAATAAGGTAACATTCACATGTTCTGGGGGTTAGGAAATGGACATATCTTTTGGGGAGCCACTCTCCTGCCCACTATATCTGTTTCCTCTCGCGGTCAATGCACGCACTACAGGCTGGGCCCCATGCCTACAGCAGCAATTTGCTCTGCCCCCAGCAGCATCCTGGACCTTATGGTCAAATGGGTCTTGGCTTCCTGTAGACCAGCAATGGGAGAACCTTGTATAATGAGCTCACAGAGCCCTGGGATTAACTACTTTTGAACTTCAGAATGGTAATTCCTACCTGGAACATGCTGCCCTTGTACTGTGTGGCACAGGCAGGAGAGAGGGTGTCCTTGGCCTTTCAGGGCTCCATGGTCAGCCAGGCTGTTTGTTCTCCTTCCAGACTGCAGCTGGCACAGATCCCTGACCACACAGTACCCTTTCCTACTGCCTTACCTTTATTACCTACCCTGCAAAAGTCTGCTCTTCCCTTCTGTCTAGATCTCCCCATCCTTTCCTGCCCACCTCCCCTTAGGATTCTGCCTTACCACATACCTCTTGGTTATCTGCACTATCCATCTACTAACTTACCTCTCCTCCCTCAACTGTGGCATGTTGTATATTTTCTTAATAGTATTAACCTATCTGAGGGACCAGGTCTCCAATGGGATGTAGGTTCCCCTGTGGTACCCCTCTCCATGGTCTTTGGTAAATAACTACAGATGCCTCCTTGACTGCTCACCTGGTATAGAAAAGTGTTTGCTCTCATCCAATCTCTGTTCCTAAATTGTTGGGTGACTTTGAAAAAGTCACCAACTTTCTGAGATTGTTTTTTCCTCTGGAAAACCAGTCTTAGACTATTCGATACTCTCAAAGGTCCCTTTCTGGTTGAACATTATGTGATTGTCCCTGCAGTGCTCAGGTCCCCGAAGGCTCATGCCTGATAATGGCAAGATTTGGACCAACTTGAATGTTTCTCCTGTGACCAAGGTAGGAGGGGTCAAAGATACCCATCCCTTGACCCCTGTCCCCAGCAGTGCTGCCTGCACATGTAGTATATTCCTAGACAGCATGCTGCAGGAGGGACCCTACTTCTCTCTATAAAGCAGCTTTCATAATAACTTCTACTTCCCATGGATCAGGTTCTCTAGGGTGCTCTAAGGCCATCTTGGAGCCTAGTTAGAGGAAAGCCAACTAAATAAATGCTTGACCTGTATTGGTACAACCTCAGCAAGGACTCAGGCAGCTGAACTTCTGGACCCAGAAATCCTATCTGGAAGGTGTTTCTTTCTGGCAAAGCTGTCAGCCACACACAAAAAGTCCTCTCATTTGTTAAGTAAAATGACTAATTAGTTTTGAAGTGGGAGATTTCTATCTGGTCACAGTGGCATCATGATTTATTGATGTGAGGCCGGGCCACTTGCAGTGAGTGGGCCCTTATTTCCTGTGGCTTCCATGTGATGTGTAACCAATTGTATTTTTCTAGAATCAATATTGAGTATCTTAAATCCATCTTGCTTTCCCAGTTGCTACCAGGAAATCTATAACTCTGGTCGCTCAATAACACTCTCATTCCCAGGTCTGTTGTCATTTTAGAAGAAATGCATTCTTCTTTGGGCCTCAGCTCCTTCTCTGGTGTTGTAGGGGTTGGGCTAGATACTCTCAAGGCCTTTCTAGCACTTAGGTTCTTTTACTTTCTTTTTTTCCCCAATAAATTTTATTGTGCATATCTTAGGGTGATTTTATTTATTTATCTATTTTTTTGGTGCTGGGGATGGAACATGCATGCTAAATACATGCTCTACCTCTGAGCTATATCCCAGCCTCAGGCTCTTATACATTTCTTTTTGCTCCCAGTTAATCCTCCTATTTTGTTGATGTGTCTGCTTCTATAGGACTGCATGGATGGTCATCAGAGACATCTCAACCACTTGGAAGAATCTCTCCTGGTTTCACTTTTTTGCTAATTACTAAGTCTTAAATGCATCTTGTGTCATTTAAGCTGTTGTTAGTTCCTGGCCTCTTAAGATACACAGATTCATGTAATGTCATCCCACCACAGACTCCTAGCCTAAAATCTCAGTAAAGAACCAGTTCTCAGCCCTTGTATAGAGATAATGGCAGGCTCACCCCACCTCCATAATCCCACGCATAAGAAAGGAGTTAGAACCGTCTCACTTTACAGGGTGTTTGAAATACTATTGTGACTGCTTCTGGCTGTGCACTCTAGCTGTGGAATGAGTCAGCTCTTTAATGATTTGGTTTCCATCATGTGGATTGGCTTGGATGGGGGGGTCTCAAGTCTCCTTACAAGACCTAGACTGGGAGGGACAGTGATAATTTTGCTTCTGTAGATTCTTTTTTGTGAGTTTGACATTATGACCACACCAAACATTTAATTTATATCCTATTTCCCCCAATTATGTTGTAGTGGAAACATTTTTCTGTCATTTTCTCAGTTAATATATTTATTGGCCATGCAGTTTTCCAGATAGAATTTTTAACATGATCAAGGTTTAACTTTTATAGTTGAAAAATAAAAATAGTTAATTAAAAAAAAAAATAGTTGCCTTTCACTATCCTCCTGAAACTCTCCAGTCCCAATCTACAGTAGTGACTGTTGTTGAGTTTCTTGTATATCCTTCCAGAAATTGTTTTTACATATACAACTATTCATATGCATATTCTATATTTTTTAAAATTAGATGGGATCAAAGTACACTAATATATGGGATGGGAATGTTGTTTGCAACCTGATTTTTTTTAAATCTTGTGCATTTTCCAAGATCAGTGTGCACATGTGTATCATGTTCTCTCTCTCTCTCTTTCTTTTTGCAGTTTTGGGAATTGAACCCAGGGCCTCATGCATGCTGAGCAAGCACTCTACCACTGAGCTACATCCCCAACCCTTTTAAAAATTTTAAATTTTGCCCTTTTTAAATTTTTAAAAATTTTGCATCAAGGTCTTGCTAAATTGCCCAGGCTGACTATGAATTTGTGGTCCTCCTACCTTAGCTTCCTGAGTTGCTGGGATTACAGGCATTATTGTTGTGGAAACAACAAGACGGCACTCAGAAAGTAGGAGAAACCAAACAGTATTTTAGGCTGGCGGACCCAGAGGAGATAAGCACTCCAAAATTCTGAGCACCTCTGACTAATTTTTCATAACATTTGTAAGCTGTCTAGTGTCATAAATTTTCTAGTCTAAAACAGTACATAGTTGGACACAAGATTTCAAAAAGTAACATAGGCTTGTGTGTAAGGGTTTTAGAGCAGGAACTGTTTACAAAAAAAACAAACTGTGATACAGGAAACTGGCTTACAGGGTCTTCTGTATCTCTAACCTTGAGCCCCAGCTTCCACAGGTGCATTTACACTTCAAAGGGACATGGTTAGGTCCCAGGGAAAGTCCTTCTAAAAGGAAGGAGTAAATGGAGCTAATTAGCTTTCCAGAAGCCCAGCTGGCAGGAACAGCGGGGAGGAGAACTCTCTAGGCAACATCCTCAGTTTACTTTATATCCAGGCCTGGGTCAGTTACCCACTACTTTATCACCACACCTACTTTATCACGTTCTTTCCTCTTCTTTTTTTTTTTTTTCTTCAATTTTTAAATTTGTTCTAATCAGTTATACATGACAGTAGAATGCAATTATGCATTTTGATAAATCATACATGAATGGAGTATAATTTTTCATTTTTCTGATTGTACACATTGCAGGATCTCATTGGTCATGCAGTCATACATGCACATGAGGTGATAATGTCTGTTTCATTCTTCTATCCTTCCTACCCCCATGCCCTTTCCCTCCTTCACTCCCCTCTAAAGTAACTCTATTCTTCCCTAGTGCCACCCCACCTTATTGTATCATGTTCTTTTTAACAGCTTCATAGATCACCTGTTTTGGATGGATCATAATTCATTTAGCCAGTGCCCTGTTGATAGGTTGTTACTGAAATGAGCATCTTTTTGTGTACACCAGTATACCTCATTTACTCATGTCCTGTCTGACAAATATGGTTCTAGGCATTGAGGATTCAACAGTAAACAAGACAAACTCTTATGCCACCCTTGTACTAGTATAATTGTCAAACAAATTCTGGAAAGTAGAGTTGTTGATAAATTGATTTATCACACTTGTTGAATATATGCAACCTGTATAGCACACAGAATATTTTATTTGTTTTTGTAGCACTAGGGGATTGAGCCAAGGACTTTGCACGTGCTAAGCAGTGCTGTGTCTGAGTTACATCCCCAGCCCTTGTTTTTAATTTTGTTTCGAGACAGGGTCTTGCTAAGTTGCTCAGGCTGCTCTCCAACTTGGATACTCCTACCTCAGCCTTCCAAGTAGCTTCCCAGCTTGATTTGAACGTTTGTTCAATTTGGTGAATGTCTGAAGATATCTCCCCTCCCCTTAACCCAGGCCATAGTAGGTTCATCCTCTTCCCAACCTCCCAGTGGCTAAAGGCCCTGGAAGGTGGCTTCTGGAAGGTGGCTCCAGAGCAATAGGTGGTGGCAGTAGTGTGCATTTGCAAGTGCTTAAAGGTTCCTTCCAGTACAGTTTTGCCTTGTAGCCTCACAACTCTGTGAGGAAGTCAGTGACTCGTTTGCACTTTACAGGAAAAAGTGGGATGTGTGGAGAAACCAAACTTGTTGGGGCTGAAAGGGATTCATTCCTAGCTCCCCATGAAGGTGGCTGGCAGCAAAGCCAAGCTGAGGACCCAAGAAGAAGGGTCCTCATGGACCCTTTAAGAATCCCTTAGAGTTTCTGCCATCTAAATGAAGAAAGCATTGGCAAATTGGAAGAGCAGCTTTTTATCTTTTTATTTACTGTATGGAGACAGAGTTCTCAAGACCTTTGTATTTCATGAATTCACTTTGAGTTACACTGTGCAATGTGGTAACCACCAGCCACCTGTAGCTATTTAAAAATTTAAATGTAAATTTATTCAAGATATGTAAAATTGTAAGTAAGTTCTTCATTCATAGTAGCTACTCTTCAAGTGTTCAGTGGCCACATGTGGCTGGGAGCTAGCACATTGGACAGAAGAGATACAGAGCATTTCCGTCATCCACAGTATGGACTTAGAGTACCTGGAAGCTGTACTGTTGTTTTTCTCCTAAACACTTGAATGTTTGGAAGGGATTTTTTTTTTTTTTTTTGGTCATCTTCATTTTCTAACTTTTAGGAAAAGTGATTTTGCTGCCTGTAGTCATGTAGTAGGAGTGCAAAAAGCCACAATTAGAACCAGACTTCTGCCTGGGTTTTCTCTAGTACAACCTGCTACATTTATCCTGAGAACTCCTTTACATATGGCCTCACCTTGCCCTGCCCACTGACTGATCCAGAGGGTCAGATCCAGTGCCTGCTGTGAGCAGGGCCCTCTGCCAAGTAGCTTCAGGTCTGTGTTCATGCATTGTCCCCAAGTCCAAGAGACCACAGAGTGAGTCAGCCACCTTGGCCCTTGGCATGTGGATGCTATGCCTGCAGATTCTCCCCCAGGACTACAGGCCTCCCCTTGAACCTTCTTCTGAGGAGGTCTTCAAGATAAGCACCAACAGTGTACCTACAAGACTAGGGGTAGCTGGCCTGCTGCTGTGCACACAGGCCCATCCAGTCAGCAATCTGCGGGAGTGGGACAAGTGCTTATTACTTGGAGGAACAATGCAGCTTATTTCCGTGGATGGTAGAAAACTGGAGATGCTGGCAGAGACCCCATATTTTCACAAGTGGAGGTGGGTAGACGAATTAGAAACCAAAACTCCTTGGAGGGGCTCAGAACAATTAAAGTTCAAACTCTGTCAACTCACGGCGGGGCCTTGGCTGGAAGTGGTTTTCTGGGGTTAGAAGGTGATAAGAATCATTCAGGACTCAGAGACAAATGGGGATCATCATCACATTGAAAGGGCCAAGAATGTCCATATCCAGGCCTTGTATATTTTATCTTCTACTCAACCTCTTGTTCTTGAAAACTAGATAGCTAGAAAAATTGGCAGAGAATGCTAGGCAGCCAATAACTGCGTTGTTATGATTATTTTTATTGTATTAGGAGTAGTAGTAAACAGAAAGACAGGAGTTAAAAATCACAACCTTAGGTAGTCTTTAGAGGTCAAAGAAACTGACCCTTCTGGTGTACCAGGATATTCCTATTTACATTAGTGGTTCTCAAACTTTAGTGGACTTGGGAACCAGCCCCAGAGTTTCTGAGATCTGGGGTGGGGTCTGATAATTTGCATTTCTAACAAGTTCCCATGTGATACTTATGCCCCTGGCCTTGAAATCACATTTGACAGCCATTGGCTTATACTGTCAGGGTTTAGGGAGACCTCACTAAGTTTCAGAAGCATAGGTCTAAAGTTCTATGTTCTTTTTACAAACCCTCCTATCCAGACCCCAGCAGTGCTGGCTGCCTCTGTACCAGAAACTACTTTGTTGTTTCTTTCTTTTTTCTTTTTGATATGGGAGATTGAACCCAAGGGAACTTTACCACTGAGCTACATTCCTAGCCATTTTTATTTTTTGTTTTGAGACAGGGTCTTGCTAAATTGCTTAGGGCCTTGCTAAGTTGCTGAAACTGGCCTTGAAATTTCAATCCTCCTGGTTTAGCCTCCTGAGTCGGTGGGATTACAGGTGTGTGCCACTATACTTGGCCCCCTTTGTCATTTCCAATTATGACTGGCTTCAGTTTTTAGTCCTAACCCTCATTAAGTCTTTTTTTTTTTCCTGGTACTAGGGTTTGAATTCAGGGGTGCTTTACCTCTGAGTTATACCCCCCAATCCCTTTTATTTTGAAACAAGATCTTAATGATAAGATCTACACTTAACTGTAAGACCCTTAAGTGTCCTCAAACTTGTGGTCCTCCTGCCTCAACCTCCTGAGTAGCTGGGATTACAGGAATGTGCCATTTCGCCAGGCTCCTCTCTATCTTGAGCTTTATAATGTGCCTCTCTTAAAGTTGGTGTAGTGGTCATAGATGAAGTGTATGACATTGTCCTGCCCTTAAGCAGATTAAATCTAGTTTGGAGTTAGGGGACTGACAAACACAGGAAGGAAAAGGGCACAAAAAGATAATTAGTTGTACTCAATTATAGGAGCTGACATATTCAGAGCTAAGGATTCCTGGAGGTTGGCATGGTCAGGAGGACTTCAAGAAGGAGTTGGAACTTGACCTTAGGAGTAGTACTTGGGTAGGCAGAAGGCCTCCCAGGATAGGCAAACAGAGCTAGCAGAAGCCCTCAGATGGGGATGCTCTTGCTGAGCTGTGCCTGCTTGGAAGCCAGATTGCAACTGGGCACATAGAATGGGGTCAGGTGATGAAAGGCTCTGGGGCCCTGCCAAGGAGCTCAGGCTTGATGGGCAGGAGAAAACCATCTTGAGCAGAGGAGAACCTGATGATGTCAGAGTTTAGGGAAGGTGGACTGGCGGATGTGGGCGGTGGACTGGGAGTGTGAGTAGAAGGCTGAGGAATGCTGATCAGGAGGCTGTACTGAGAGCCTTGGTCTTTGAGAGTCTAGCTCAAGAGGATGGCAGGTGATGTAGCCCAGTTTCACTCAGAACACATGTGCTGCAGAACCTGTGTGCCTAGCATCGTATTAGGTGCTGGGGGCTATAAGGAGGGTAATTATGGACTCTGTCCAATGAGGAAGAGGAATATTGTATGGAAAGAGAGAACTTCAGTCAAATGTGCTGAGTGCCATGATGGAGGTGTGCACAGAGGTAAAAATAGAGGAAAGCCTGGTGGCCAGGTCACATTTTGAAGGCAGATCAGTGGTGAGTGAATAACTGCTGGCCAACTTCCTTGTGCCTTCTTTTGACTAAGAGGAGGTTTATAGAGTAAAAAGGGGGGTTCTGCCTTTTCCTCTTGTATCAACTGTAAGACCCTTAAGTGATCCTGTAGCCCAGTGGCCTGTCCCCCAAGTTCACCCTTGATTGGATAATGACAGTGCCCTGCTGTGCTGACTGGAGGATATCCAATCAAGTGTTTCTTTTTCTCATTTCCTGTTAAAACAACATAGGGCTGGGGCTGGAGCTCAGTGGTAGAGCGCTTGCCTAGCGCACGTGAGGCACTGGGTTCCATCCTCAGCACCACTTAAAAATAAACAAAAGGTATTGTGTCCATCTACAACTAAAAAGAAATTAAAGAAGAAGAAAACAACATAGGAACTTTTAAAAGGAAAAGTTTCACTCAACTGTTTATCATCCTCACATACTTTTGTATCTGTGTTCTAGGGTATTTTTTTCCACACAATTATATTTACAGAACAAAATTTGAATCAAACCATATAAATCATTTTCAAATGTTTCTTGTCATTGTTTTATAAACATGTCTCTCATGATATTCATATTTATCATTTTAATGTTTGTGCAATTGCCCATTGCATTCAGACTGTTGTATTGCCACAGCCCTTCTTTAGCAGGAGGTACTTAGCTTATTTCCGGCTTTTCTTTGTCTATGGAGCTGTATTATATGAAAGGATCTCCATGGGATAAATTCTCAGAGAACACTGCACTTGAACCTAGATAATTTGAAGTTTCAGATCTGTGACAAATTATCTCTGCAACCTTAACTTGCCAAGCCTCAACTTCCCAGTCTGTGTAATGGGGATGATAACTGTGCAGGGTATTGAGATATGACCCAGTTTATGTAAAGGTGCTTTGTAAAGAACCTACATATTAAGGCACAGTTGTAAGGGCATGTATTTTTCTGGTTCTTTTTTTTCTTTATAGAGATGTAATTCATGTGTCATGTAATTCACCAATGTATAGTACGTAATTCGGTGGTTTTAGAATATTCAGAGCAGTCGGGTGTGGTATTGCACACCTGTAATCCCAGCAACTTAGGAGGCTGAGGCAGGAGGATTGCAAGTTTAAGGCCAGCCTCAGCAACTTAGCAAGGTCCTGTCTCAAAATAAAAAATAAAACAGACTGGGGATGTAGCTCAGAGGAAAAGTACCCCTGGGTTAAATCTCTAATACCCACCCCCCCAAAAAAAAGAATATGATGATCACCATAATAAACTTCAGAACATTTCGTCACTTCTCCAAAATACCTCTGTACCCATTATCTGTCACTCCCCATTTCCCCCAAGTCCCTTAGCCCTTGGCAAGCATGAATCTACCTTCTGTCTCTATAATTTTGCATGTTCTAGACATCTTATATAAATAGAATTATAATATATCATCTTTTGTGATTGGTTTATTTCACTTAATATTTTTCAAGGTTCATTCATGTTGTAGCATGTAACAGTACTTCTTTTCTTTTAATTGCCAAATAGTATTATTCCATTGTATGAATATACCACTTTTTTTTATCCATTCATTAGTTGGTAGACATTTAGACTGTTTGTTTTTTGATATGAAGTGGTAACTGGCATCTGTCAAACATTGTCTCATGTCCCAAACTCTTTGATGTGCTAGCACATAGGTCTCTTGGTCCCTTTTGCAGCATTTATTAATTAAACTGGAAATTAAGTAACTATTAGGAGATGCCTCACAGAGCTGTCCCGGTGGGTCATGGGAAATCTACCTGCAGAATAGCACCCTGCTCCAAGGGACCTCTGCCTGCCTTCACCACGCTAACCCTCTGAGGCTGGGGATCAGAGGAGGGGCTTCAGGTCTGGCCTTAGAGAATGGAAAGCTGGCTATAACCAGGAGGGGTGGACATCATGGACAGGTGTGAGCAAGGGGCAGGTTGCCATGATAAGGGAGTGAGGGAAGACTGGAGGAAAACTGAGTGGGGGCCAGAATATGACTGTGGGGATCCTACAGCTTCTTGTCATTTGGAGATAATTGAGAGAGGGTTGGGTGGTGAACAGCATGATGCAGTGAGAATGCCTTGTAGCTTTGCCCTCCCTGGTAGCTGATGGAGGTTTTTCCTGAGTGAGGTTTGGGCCTCCCTGCATTTGCTGGTTTCTTGGAGTCAGGCCACCTGTGGGCAGGAGGGAAGAAGTCTCCACTTCCTTCTTGGCTACCTGCTGGATTGATGTAATCGGTACTTGGCCTGATCCCCTTCTAGCTGCCAGCCCTTCCCTGTATAGGTGCCAAGACTGAACTGTCTGAAACATGAGGCTGGGTGGAGAAGAAGGAGAACTGGGCTGCTTGACAGGGGACCTGTCTGGTCCTGGATCTGCCACTGCTTGGGAGAGTGGGCAAGTTCTTCCCCTTCACTGGGCCTCAGTGAGAGTGAATGTGAGAATTTCCCTTTATTTCCCTGGTTCCATGAAGTTGGCCAAGTCTTATCATATACTGGGGGATCTCAGATGACTTTCCTTGGTTGGTTCTGTCCTGCGTTAGTAAGGTGAGAATGGATTTTGGGGAGTTTGTCGTTTTCTTGAGGGTTTTAATGTTAGTGATGAGGTTGTACATCCTTAACTAGGGGCTGTCAAGGACTGACATACACTGTACATACCAGCATGTGATATGAAGAGAAAAAGTCATGTTGGCTTGTGCCCCCAGCTGGTCAGTCTGAAGACCTGTGGCCGTGGTGGCCAGTGCTGACTCTCTGGCTCTAGACTGTTTCTGGTAGACTGACCAAAAGTTACATGCTAGATCTCGGGGGGGTGGGGTGCACATCTCAATGGCAGTTGCTGCTGTGGTGACAGAGGTCAAGCTGTCCAGGGAGGCTAGACGGACCAGAGTAGTGGGCCAGGACCCCTCTGTGGAGGTTAATCCTGAGGCTTTCAGGAATGATGGGTGCCAGGAGCTGCCACAGGCAGAGCCCAGTCAGCAGGCTGGCTTTGCCCAGTTCTCAGAGTTTTACGTGGGCTGGTTCTGGTTGTATTCCTGGATCTAGTCTAGATAATATCTTCTCCTTCATGGTCAAGAGAGTTTTTTGTTTTGGGGTTTTTTTTTCCCCCTTCCCACCTAACCTTGGCCATCTGTCTCCCAGTGCTTGCTGTTAGCCTCAAGCACAAGGGCCTCTACGCAGATTGGTACAAGTCCATTCCCATCTTGGGAGTGCACAGGGCTATCCTCCCACCTTCTGTATTGCTTCAGGCATCCCTTTCCACATCTTCTCCAGCACCTGCACATCTTTTCTGAACTGCACATGGTATTTCTGGGTGACATCTGGGACTTAAGTCAAGGAAAAATAAGTTTATGTTCTTATTACTAATAGCCGTGGTATCTATATTCACTAAAATCCTGATTGAAACACAAGGCCTGAGCCAGGCGAGATAGCGCATCGTGATAGTGCATGCCTGTGATCCCAGCACTCAGAAGGCTAAGGCAGGAGGCGCTCGAGTCTGAGGCTAGCTGCAGCAATTTATTGAGGCCCTCAGCAACTTAGGAAGACCCTATCTCATCATAAAACAAATTGTCTCAAATTAAAAAATCAAAAGGACCATGGGATGTAACTCAGTGGTCAAGTGCCCCCTGCATTTAATCCTGGGGACCACCCCCCAAAAAAACAAAAACAAAAACAAAACCACATGACCCGAAATGCAGAACCTAGATTTCAAGTTCAGATGATTAGCTATGAGCTAACTGAGTCCCCTGCCTGAGGAGAAATCTGCTTCCCTGAGATCACATAACAGATCCTTTATGGGAGAATGTGGATTTACTCAGAAGGCACACCATTGTCCTGTTAAAGGCACAATCTTGTACCCTTAATTTCATGGAGAAGCTAGAGCACCATAGCAGTGGGGCAGCTGAAACTTTGGCTTTGGTTTCCCTGTCGGGGAAGTGGGGGTTCTCTGCTAGTCATCTTCCTTATTCACTTAAGGGCTAGAAGGATTATATAAGAGTCTTTTGAAAGCTCTTGAAAATCCGCATCTAAAAGGACCTATGGGAGTAGGAGTAATTAACTTTTCAAAGGAAAGAAAGTCCATGGCTGCTTTTGGCACAGAAGCCAAGAATGTGAGGTCAAAGAACAACTATGACTGCTAAAAGGAAGGGTGTGGCTTTTAGAGTTATAGGATCCTTAGGTTGGGTCCTTGGCTGACTCAGGAGGCAGTTCTGCACGTGCTTAGTGTGTTTCCCAGAACCCATCAGAAAGCCCACTGCCAAACCAAAGCTCCCAAAGTCGGACTGTTGTGATGAAAACTGAGGGGGAGTCCCCACCCAATGGACCCGAAGTTTCTTTTCTTTTTTTATACTGAGGATTGAATCCAGCGACACACAACCTACCACTGAGCTACATCTCCAGTCCTTTTTATTTTGAGACAAGTCTTGCAAAGTTGCCCAGACTGGTCTTGAACTTGTGATCCTCCTGCCTCAGACACCAGAGTTGCTGGGATTACACTGCACCAGCGTGCAATCTGAAACACAGGGAGAGGGGAGCGTGCAAACAACATGCTTGGGAGGGGAAGGGAGCTCTTTCATGAAACAACTAACTGAGAAGTCAAAGACAAAGGCTCTCATTTTCCTCTCTGGTGACCTGCTATTGTGACTGACAAACTGTGTTATGTGGGAGTTGTCATTTTTTCAATACTTGGCAAACTTGGTTCAGAGCATGCTTGTTCTCAGGAGTTTGGGGCACCTTGTGGGATGCTACTGCCCCATTTGCAAGGGGTGAAGGTAGGGGAGTCTATCTGCAAAATCCAGACTGGAAAACTGTATCCGTCAAAAGACCTGATATTTTCACAAATGAAGTATGAGAAAAAGATAGGGAGGGATGAATGAAGTTGGGTGGGAAAGAAGAGAGAAAGAGGAACATATCAATTAAAAGAAGCATAAGAGATGTATCAAATGCAATGTGTGACCTTGTCTGGATCTGGATTTAATGAAGCAAACTGTAAGAAAACCTTTATGACACAAATGAACACCAACTGAATATTGGAGATGTTAAAGAATTATTTTTGAAAGCATGATCATTACTATGGTTATAGAGTTTTTAAAAAGGAGTCCTTATCTTTTAGAGAAGTACATTAAGATAATTAACCAATTAAACAATATGATATCCACAAACTAATCTAATGGGGAGGAGAATAGGTAGAAATATAGATGAAATAGATGACTATGAGCTGATGATTGTGGAAGTTCCAAATCACCCGGCCTTTTTTTTTTTTTTTTTTTTTTTTTTGAGATGGGAGTCTTGCTGTGTTGCCCAGGCTGACCTTGAATTTGAGAACCTCCTGCTTCAGTCTCCTGAGTAGCAGGGATTACAGTCATGGCCACAATGCCCACAAAGAGCAGCTGTTTCTAGTGAGATCTGGCAAAAACTTTGATGGGAAAATTTGACCCCAAGTTTATTCAGAAACTTTATTGTATAGGAATGCCTCTTAATTCCAGTGTCATGACATTATTGAAGTATTTGAAAATCAAATGAACTCTAATACAGTAGGACACAAAATAGGATAATTTTCTGGGTTGGCACAAACTAGTACTACTACTAATAAAACCTAGTGTCTATAGAGAACCTATGCATTGGATGCTGTTCCAAGCCCTTTGCATTAGCTCATTGAATCCTCATAGCTCTGTGAGAAGGGCTCTTAGCCACCTCAGTTTTTATTATGCACTCTTCATTTGGAATAATTTAGAATTTACAGAAAAGTTGCAAAGATAGTGCAGAATTCATATACCTCTCACCCAATTTCTCTCTAACATTAATACCTTGCATAATAACCATGGTACTTTTGTCAAAACTAAGACACCAAATTTAGTACATCAACTAATTATTGGTATTATCAATTAAACTGCAGACATTGTGTGGATTTCACAGGTTTTTCCTTTAATATTTCTATTTCTCTTCCAGAATTTCATTCGGGATGTTACATTGCATTTCATTGTCATGTCTCTCTGGTCTCCTTAGACTATTTCTCTTTCTTTGTTTTTCATGATCTTAAAGAGTTAGAGGAGACCTGGTAGGATATTTTGTAGGATGGCCTCAATTTGGGTTTGTCTGGTGATATTCATGAGTAAGATGGAGGTGGTGGGTTTGGGGGAAGAATATCTCAGGAGGAATGCCCTTCTCATCCCCCCATATCAGGGGCTCAGGATCCCAGCACGACTGGGATGTTGGTCTTGATTGCTTGGCCAAGTCTCCCACTGTACAGGTACTGTTTTTCCCTTTCCATACTCTTAAGTCCAGCCCACACTCAAGGGGTAGGGAATCAAGCTCCACCTCTTGGAAGGGGAAGCATCTGCAAATATTATTTGAGATAATATTATTTGAGATAATATTATTAAATCCCTAAGATTTAATAACCTTATTTAAAAGAGAGAAAATTGAGGTATAGGGTGGCAAACTAACTTACCCAAGGGATGCCTTCTTATGGGCAACCATTCACTGTGTCTATTTAACCTCAGCAATATCCCAACTCTAAACCTGGCCAGTTTCCTGTGCAGCCAGCAGCCCTGACTTGGCTGGAACAATCACTTTGTCTGATGTACTCTGACCTTCTTCATCAGCTCCCAGCACAAATCACAGATTCCCATAGGGTTGGGACATTGATTTCAAACCACATTCCTTAGAACCAAGGGCCCCCAGGACCACCATAGGGTAGAGGGGACAGGAAATTGAGTACCTAGGCCTATCATTTCTGTTTACATGTCTTTTGCACATGGGCCTTCCTAGCTAAGAAATTTGAAGAACACAGAACTAGTTCTGGTCCCATAATCTCATTCAAAATGAGGAAACTTAGGCCCAGAGAGGATGGCTGACTGGCTCTTGATTCCTGAGCTAGCTAAACCTGGGTTGTCGTTCTTTTCTTTTAATTAGTTAGCTAATTTAAAAATATTTATTATTATGTGCAAAACACTGTGGAAGACACAAGGATACGTAGGAGAAACTGTAAGACCTTTCAGGACCTGGCCATCTTCAAAAAACATTTTGTCATGTAGGTACTGTTGCACAGCCCTGTAATCCCAGTGCCTAGGAGGCTAAGGCAAGAGGATTGTAACTTTGAGGCCAGTCTCCACAATTTAGTGAGACACTCAGCAACTTAGCAAGATCTTGTCTCAAAATTGAAAATAATAGTAATAAAAATAAAGGAGGAGAGGGTTGGGATGTAGCTCAGTGGTAGAGCATCCCTGGGTTCAATCTCTCTAGTAACAACAAAAAAAGTGCATTTTATCAAAGCACTTAATTATTAATTTATTAAGTTATTAATTAACTCTTTATTACTACAGCACATAAAGCCAATTTAGGTTTCCAAGACCCAAATGATAAAGGTGTTTCTGATAAACTCTGCAAATAGAAAAAGTTTAAGCTCGCCCATCCTTTCCTCTGAACACTGCGGTTAACCCACGTTGAACACCAACATCTCCACCAGATGTGGACCAGAAGCCTGCGTTGGGGCTGATGCCAGCACGCTAAGTCTCCAGTGCTTGGCTCCTCCTCTCTAATAGGAGTCAATAACACCTGTTCCCAAGGGCCTCCCAGGATTTTGTGAATAGGAAATGACAGAACTTTTGTGAAACCACTTTGCAAATCATAAAGTCACTCTTCCAGTCTTATTATTCATGGAAGAAGTCATTCAACAGCTTTTTATTAATTTGTGTTTGCTTATGATACTGCTTTTACCAAGGGAGGAAAACAGAGTTTCAGCAGAAAGGTTCAAACTGGAGGGAATTTCGAGGTCCCTAGGATTCTGCTAGGCAGTGGATTGGGGCTTCAGTTTCTAAGACAGCGCTTCTGACGTGTTAATGTCTTTATGATCCACCTGGGGGGCCACATGCAGATTGTGATTCAGAAGGACCCGATGGGCATTAAGAATCTGCTTTTCTAATAAGTTTCAGGTGAATGCCATGCGGCTGGTCCAAGGACCACGCTTCTTAGCTTCACTTCTTTAAGAGCAGTGTTCTCGGGTGCCGTATCCAGTGGTGAGGGGAGGAGAAGTAGTGCAGCCCAGGGCCTCAGGAGGGGTGCAGCTCATTGCTGCCCTGAGAACCATAGAGAGGGATTTCCTGCAAAGTCTTGTTGGGAGCTCTGATTGCTGCTCAGTGCCCCCACTTCCTTCCAGCCGCCATCTGGTGGGCAGAGACTGTTGTCTTCGTAGGCTGTACACTTGCTCTGAATTTGGAAGGAGAAGATGTATGTTGTGATTGCTGAGCCCCGTCTGGAGTGAGGAAGAGGAAGGAGGGAGATTGCATCTTCAGTGTGGTGCTGTTCCTTTGAGGGGACACACTGCATTTCCCCAATGTGCAGCGATCTAGAGGTAGCAGAATGGACCAGTTCCCTCCGTCAGCATCTGATGGAGTCACAGCACAGCAAAATCCAGGGCAGACCAGAAGGTTGTGTTTTTGTTTTGTTTTGTTCTTTGGTGGGGATTGGATGTTGTCAAAGAGGGCTGACTTAAGGGCTTTGGAGAAGGGAAGGACCAAGGAATAAGCAATCTCTCCTCTTTTTGCTGCATTTCTCTTGACACCCTTTGTCCTTACCTATGCCCAGCTTGACAGGCTTGGGGTGCCCACATACTGTCCTCTAGCACTCCAAATACCACTGCAGAGCCCATCTTGCCCTCCCTTCTCCCTAAGTACATATTCTCCCCCATTCCTAACTTTATCCCTTCTCTTTCCCACCCTGACATCAGAATTTCCTTTTCCCCCCTAGTTTAGCTAAGTTCTGCCACTTGGTTAGGAAAGCAACCTAATGCCATTGATTCCTATTAAGAGATTCGTGACTACTAACCCAACAGGCTAAGAGTTATTTACAGCTTTATCAGTTGTGACACATGGATCCCTCTCACCTTTGCCTCTCTCAGTCCGAGTCTACACTTTAGGGAAACCTTGAGACTTTCTAGAAGTCTCTTTTGCTGTAGATGGTGATACCCCCAAGAGTCTGGGTGTGAGGGGAGCTGTGTGAAATATGCCCAGGTCTGCTTGGTACCCGTGTGTCTGTTCATGGGGAAGGGTTCCCTCTGCCTCCACAGCAGGCCCAATGGAAGCAGGAGGCTGTGACATATAGGTTTTGTAGTCGCATGCTTTCCATACCATACTAGAACTGTCCTCCTAGTCCCAGCTGTGCCTAGAAAGGCTTGGGTCTGACACAGAACCTTTCCCCATTTTGCATAGAGAATTCCTCTGCTGGAGAAGAAGAATTTTGAACAAATTACTTTTCTTCTTATTGGCCTCTAGGATCTGTGGGAAAATTCCTCCCAGAACAGGAAGTGACTGGGTGAATGTCCAGCAGAATGTATGGGCCATGGTCCTGAGTTGAGGTTAGTGTGTGTCAGAGTGTGTCTGGTCAGGTGTCCTGGGATAGGAAGAAGTTTCACAAAGTGGCCATGCCCTTAAAGACACAGAACTTCAGTTTAGCAAAGAATCATTGTGAAGGTGGGAATGTGGGGACAGGTAACTCTCTTCTTCCAGTATCCGTTGGTTCCTCTGTGGATGAGGGACAGTGTCTTGTCCATCTTTGTGTTCCCAATGCTGGCACTCAGGATTCATTTATTCAGCAATACTCACTAAACGTTCTTGATGGTGAAAGTACAAAGATGAACAAGATAGTGACAGGGGCCTTTCAGGAGTTGACAGCCCAGGACAGGATTCAAGGCACATAGTCAGCACCATCAGGGGCAGGCAGCAAGAGCTGCCTTGGGGAGGATGCTGAGCTGTCACACAGAGGGTACCTGTTGTTATGGTTATAACAGTCTTAGTTGCTCCTGGCTGCGCTTCTGGACAATGCCCCTGGGTCTACTCTAGGGAGTGGGCCTATCCCCCTACCCACTGCCACCCACCCCCACCCTGCCCCACCCAACAGAAACCCAGGGACCCAGGTGAAGAGCCAGACCCAACCTCTGGCAAGAGACTCTGCAGAAACCCTGACCTGGAAGGAACAGGGTGGTGGCAGGTGGCTCAAGGGAGAGTCTGTCCCCTGGCTGTCCTGGATCCTGATGTATTGAGACATAACTTGGTTTCTCCTTCTGCTCTTAAGGGAAGCTTGGACCTACCAATTCTTAAGATAAGGCAGGGGTGCACCTGTTTGGTCATCCTAAGCCTGTATAGGAATCAGGGACTGTTATTCCATGGGCCTGTCTCTCTCAGGGTAAAGGTGATTTTTCTGGGATATTGGGTGTGGATCAGGAAAGGGCAGCCTGAAATCATGGGTGAAAATGCTTGCTCTGAACATGACACTCCTTGTCTGATTGGTTCATCCTTCATCAACCAGAAACCATTCACTGAGCACCAAGGATCTGCCAGGCTCTGTGCTAATGTTCTTATATTTCTACAGTTAAATTTTCTCAAGGGTCCTTCAGATACACATGTATTATTTTCATTTCACAAATGGGGATACCAAAGCCCAGAAACCTAGAAATAAAATCACGTTTGTCAGTGTTTACCTTGTGCTGGGTGCTGTTCTGGGCACTTGCACAGATCAATGCATTTGATCTGCTTCACAGTCTGTGAGGGTCTTGTCAGCCCCATCTTAATGATGAGAAAACTCGCCCCAGGTCCTACTGCTGGCTAAATAATGAAACTGGGCTGGAGTGATCCTGGGGTCCCTCCCTCCCAGATCTGAGCCCTCTGCATCCTGGGATAGATGCTGGTTGACCTCTGCTCCTCTGTGATTGCAGTGTGGTCCACATGGGCAAGGATAAGTCTACCTGGAGGCAGCTAGAAGGGGAGGCTTGGTGGATGGGAAGAGGCCATTTTAGAGGCTGGACTCATTCCACAATGCAGTCTGGGTACACAGAGCCAAAATAAACCATGTTGGCTGTGACCCATACCTTTGCTGTGTTCTGACAAATAGGTTTGAAGGAAACTTGTCAGGTAGCGCTAAAGCCAGTAATGACATAGAGCTGAGTTAGAGGAACCCAGTAGGGGTGGCAGCCCTGAAGGCGCCTGGGAGCTGCTAATTGGGGGTGGTGATGACAGAGGAGATGGCCCAGTGCCCTACAAGCTGCTTGCACAGCAGAGGCTCTGGCTGCTGCTGGAGTCAGGGCTGGGCAGGGGAGAATCTGGAGGGAAATAGGCTTCTAAGATACTTGGACCATTTCCTTTCACCCCCACCCTGCCCTCCAGTCTTGTGAGCTTAGGGAGGCTGGATGTGGATCTAAAGTCAAATCCTTTTAAGGGTAGGGATGAGAGAAGGGGCCACCTGCTAGGCTGGGGGAAGAAGAGGGTGGGCGGTAGGTACTACTTTATTCCTGTGGGACATGACTTCTACTTTGCAATCAATTGACTTGGCCATTTGGATGACTATGAATGAGTGTTTTGCCTTATGACCCCTTTAACACTGTGGCTCCACCTTTAGCCCTTAGTGAAATGGGCCTAGCCCTATCTTTATTACTCTGCTGCTCATTCTCTCTCTCCTGGGCCACTGAACTCCATAGTAATGGCAGTGCAGAACCACTTATAGTTCTTCCACTCCTGTATGCTGAGAACTTGGGGCAACATAACAGTGAGAGGCACATAGCCAATTCAGAATCTGAAAATAGAAGATTGAAAGCCACAGCCCTCCAAAAGATTATGATTTAGTAAACCTATAATAAGGCCTGAGCATCTATCTATATTTTAACAGGCTCCTCAATGATTCTGATGTACTCCCAAGTGTGAGAGCCACCAGTGCAAAGGAAGGAAGAAGGAAAGATTCAGTCCTGCATAGCTGTTTTTTTTTTTTTGTTTTTGTTTTTGTTTTCCTCTTTAGTACTGGGGATTGAACCCAGGGGCACTTTACCACTGAGCTACATCCTCAGTCCTTTTTATTTTGAAACAGTGTCTCACTAAGTTGCCCAGGCTGGCCTCAAACTTGTGGTTCTCCTGCCTCAGCTTCCTGAGTCACTGGGCTTAGAGGTATATGCCACTGTGCCCAGATCATCTTTGTTGTCATTGACCACTAATACAACAAAAAAGAAATAAGATTGATTATGTCATGCTCTGAAGTGAGGAAGGGTGTCAGTTTTTCAGAGGAGACAAACATCATCAAGATAGTAATTTCTGGGGCTAGGGATATAGCTCAGTTGGCAGAGTGCTTGCCTTGCAAGCACAAGGCCCTGGGTTCAATCCCCAGCACCGCAAAAAAAAAAAAAAAGTAATTTCTGAACGAAAGTTATTGTGTGAGTCCTGTTCTTACAAAAGGGTGCTGCACAACATGATGGATAGTTTCGGGGTGGGGAAAACATTTTGCATCCCTAAAGGAGTCTATTGTCTATTGGGCTGGTTGCTCCCAGAACTGTTGCCCACCCTCAGCGCCACGCTGCAGCAGGATCTGCTCACCCTGGATGTCGTACCTTCCTTCAGCTGATCAGTAGGAGGGACAGTACCAGGAGCAAGAGTGCGATGACTTTGACAGCAGGCTGAGGCAGGAGGATCGCAAGTTTGGAGATCAGCCTTGGCAACTTACCAAAACCTTGTCTCAAAATAAAAAACAAAAAGGGCTTGGGATGTAGCTCTCTGCTAAAGTGCCCTTAGGTTCAATTCCCAGTACCAAAAAAAAAAAAAAAAAAACGTAACTGAAGCTGGATATAATAACTCATGCCTGTAACCCCAGTTACTTGGGAGGAAGGCTGAGGTAGGAGGATTGCCAAGTGTGAAGCCAACTTCAGAAATTTAGTGAGACTCTGTCTCAAAATAAAAATTAAAAAGGTCTGTGGGGGCTAGGGAGATAGCTCAGTTGGTAGAGTGCCCTGGTTTCGATCCCCAGCACCCCCCCCCAAAAAAAAAAAAAAAAAAGGTCTGTGGGTGTAGCTCAGTGGTAGAGCACCCCTGGGTTCAATCCCCAGTACTGCAAATGAAAAATCTTACCAGGGCATAGTCACTCCTGTCAGTGCCCCTTGGGCACAGCAGTTGGATGATTGACAGGCCAGAGAAAAGAGAGTTCTGTAAAGGGGAAAACACCTGGTTAACACCATCTGGTGCTGAGAAAGACCTAAAGCTCCTTTACAAACAATAAGCCTATAAGGACTCAGCCATAAGAAAATCAGTTAGGAAAAATAGTTTGCAACATACATGCAAAGGGTTAATATCGCAAATATGTGAAGAGATTTTACAAATAATCAGAAACAAGCAAATGTTCCAGTAGAAAAATCAGGGAAGTGCATGTAAGTAGACATTTGGAATTACCAATAAATATAGGAAAAGATGTTCTTTTCCTATTCTTACTAGTAATCAACTACAAGTTAATTCAAGTTTTAAAAAAGTGAACTATAATCTTTCAAGTATCAAAAAAGTTGAAAAAATTGAGTGTTTGGTGAGATGTGTGGGGGCTAGAGGTGCTGAGGATATTTATGGCTGATGGGAGTGTTAATGAGACAATCTTTCTGAAGGATAATTTGTTAAGCATTAAAAAACCTTAAAAATGTGTACTCTATGAATAAAATGTGCTCTGTGTACATAAAAAATGCACCTTTTAAACAATGATTCTGCTTCTTGGACTTTATCTTAATCAGAGATGTATTCAGAGATCTATACATAAAAGTATTTATAACATAAAAGTATTTCTACATCAAGGCATTTTAATAATATTAAAATTGGAAACACCAAAAAATGTCCAAAATTACTAGTTTACTTTAAAACCATGTTTTTTTTTTGTATAGTGAGAAAGATGTGCAGCCAGTTAAAATTAGGTATTAAAATAATTTTTAATTGTGTGGAGAAATATTCATGATCTATTATTAGTGGATAATAAAAAAGCAGACTTAAAAATAGTGTATATGGTATCATCCCATTTACATTTTAAAAATGGACAAAGAAAAAGAAAACCAGAGAATACACTGAAAAAAATCCAAATGAGCAGATACCCAAATGGTAATGAAAATGGGATTAAGTTTTAACTTCCTTTTTCTGCTCCTCTACACCACCCCCCATATGGGGTATTGAACCTGGATGCGCTAGGGTGTACGGAACACATTCCAAAGACATACAAGTCAATCTCTGGGTTTTCCAATGCACAGGGGCCAGACATGGGTTCCGGCTACAATGATTTATCACTGAACTGCATTCCCAGCCCTTTTTTTTTTTTTTTTTGTATACAAATGGGATACACGTTGTTTCTCTATTTGTACATGGAGTCAAGGCATACCATTTGTGTAATCATACGTTTACATAGGGCAATGATGTTTGATTCATTATTTTTTTTCCTTCCCCCCCACCCCTCCCACCCTTCTTTTCCCTCTATACAGTCCTTCTTTCCTTCATTCTTACCACACTCCTTATCCCTAACCCTAAACCTAACCCTAAACCTAATGCTAACCCCTCCCACCCCCCATTATATGTCCTCATTCGCTTATCAGCGAGATCATTCGTCCTTTAGTTTTTTGAGATTGGCTTATCTCACTTAGCATGATATTCTCCAATTTCATCCATTTGCCTGCAAATGCCATAATTTTATCATTCTTCATTGCGGAGTAATATTCCATTGTATATATATGCCACAGTTTCTTTATCCATTCATCAACTGAAGGGCATCTAGGTTGGTTCCACACTCTGGCTATGGTGAATTGAGCAGCAATGAACATTGATGTGGCTGTATCTCTGTAGTATGCTGATTTTAAGTCCTTTGGGTATAGGCCAAGGAGTGGGATAGCTGGGTCAAATGGTGTTTCCATTCCAAGCTTTCTGAGGAATCTCCATACTGCTTTCCAGAGTGGCTGCACTAATTTGCAACCCCACCAGCAATGTATGAGTGTTCCTTTTTCACCACATACTCACCAACACCTATTGTTGCTTGTGTTCTTGATAATCACCATTCTAATTGGGGTGAGATGAAATCTTAGGGTAGTTTTGATTTGCATTTCCCTTATTACTAGGGATGTTGAAAATTTTTTCATATATCTGTTGATTGCTTGTACATCTTCTTCTGTGAAGTGTCTGTTCATTTCCTTAACCCATTTGTTGATTGGATTATTTGTATTCTTGGTGTAGAGTTTTTTAGAATCTTTATAGATTCTGGAAATTAGCGCTCTATCTGAAGTATGGTTGGCAAAGATATTCTCCCACTCTGTAGGCTCTCTCTTCACATTGCTGATAGTTTCCTTTGCTGAGAGAAAGTTTTTTGGTTTGAATCTAACCCAGTTGTTGATTTTTGCTTTTATTTCTTGTGCTATGGGAGTCCTGTTAAGGAAGTCTGATCCTAAGCCGACAAGTTGAAGATTTGGACCTACTTTTTCTTCTATAAGATGCAGGGTCTCTGGTCTGATTCTGAGGTCCTTGATCCACTTTGAGTTGAGTTTTGTGTAGGGTGAGAGATAGGGGTTTAATTTCATTCTGTTGCATATGGTTTTCCAGTTCTCCCAGCACCATTTGTTGAAGAGGCTATCTTTTCTCCATTGCATATTTTTGGACCCTTTGTCTAGTATAAGAAAATTGTATTTATTTGGGTTTGTGTCCATGTCCTCTATTCTGTACCATTGATCTACCTGTCTATTTTGGTACCAATACCATGCCGTTTTTTTTTAGTATTGCTTTGTAGTAGAGTTGAAGATCTGGTATTGCAATACCCCCTGCTTTGTTCTTGCTACTTAGGATTGCTTTAGTTATTCTAGGTTTTTTATTCTTCCAGATGAATTTCATAATTGCTTGCTCTATTTCTGCAAGGTACATCATTGGGATTTTAATTGGAATTGCATTGAATCTGTATAGCACTTTAGGTAGTATGGCCATTTTGACAATATTAATTCTGCCTATCCAGGAACATGGGAGATCTTTCCATCTTCTAAGGTTTTCTTTAATTTCTTTCTTTAGTGTTCTGTAGTTCTCATTGTAGAGGTCTTTCACCTCTTTTGTGAGATTGATTCCCAAGTATTTTATTTTTTTCGAAGCTATCGTGAATGGGGTAGTTTTCCTAATTTCTCTTTCTGAAGATTCATCACTTATGTATAAAAATGCATTGGATTTATGAGCATTGATCTTATATCCTGCTACTTTACTGAATTCACTTATGAGATCTAAAAGTTTTCTGGTGGAATTTCCAGGTTCCTCTAAATATATAATCATGTCGTCAGCGAACAGGGATAGTTTGAGTTCATCTTTTCCAATTCGTATCCCTTCCCAGCCCTTTTTATTTTTTATCTTGAGATACATTCTTGCTAAGTTGTTGAGGGTCTTGTTAAATTGCTGAGGCTGCCCTCTAACTTGTGATTCTCACTGGGCACAGGGTGCATGCCTGTAATCCCAGCAACTTGGGAGGCTGAGGCAAGAGGATCTCAAGTTCAAAGTCAGCCTCAGCATCTTAGAGATGCCCTAAGCAACTTAGTGAGACTGTCTCTAAATAAAATGTAAAAAGGACTGGGAATGTGACTCAGTGATTAAGTGCCCCTGAGTTTAATCCCTGGTACCAAAAAAACAAAACAAAACATAATGTGATTTTCTTGCCTCCACCTCTCAAATTAATGGGATTATAGGTGTGTCCCACCATGCCTGGCTCTTTGTTTTGCTTACAAAAATAATGGACATATTTCTTTTCTAATAAAAAAAATGCCAAGAATTTTTTTCTTTTTTAATTGAGGCTGCCAATGAAGTATTCCCGGTGCACTGGGGGGTGCAGGGGAGGCTGAGGGTGATGGGGTCCTTCACCACACTTCCTTCCTCTTCAGTTTAGATCATCATTTCTACAGACACTGGCTGCATACTTCTTTTGTACCCAGTGCTGAGCTGGGCCTATGAGAGTAATAGAGTTGTCAGGTCTTATCTCCAGGCTGGCTGATAATTGAGGGCTAAGTCCAGGTTATTTGCTATAGAAATACTTATGTATTGTTTGGAGTGGCCAACATTTGCTGACAAGAAGATGCTACCTGGGCATTTCTCTGAGAGTTCCTGAGATCTGCTCTCCTTGCCTAAAGCCTTGGTCTCCCTGTCTCTAGAAATTTAGTTGGCTAACATGTGATAAATCACCCATGGCTAGACCTTGTGCAGTGGCTGACCCTGTGCAGTGGGAAGCCCAGAGATCACCTTGTGTGTCTTTTTAATGTGTTTCACCCTGATAGACACATGTGACATAATGACCTGCATCAGAGAATGCTAACAGGTAAGCTGGGATGGGGCCTGACACCTGAAAGAGAGATATTTTGACTAAATATGGTAATACATGCCTGTAGTCCCAACTACTTAGAAGATCACTTGAATGCAAGACTTTGGGACCAACCTGGACAATATAGGAAGACCCTGTCTCAAAAGAAAAACAAGAAACAGAAGAGATATCTTGAGTAATCCTTCATTTCTGATAAGGAAACTGAAACCCCAAGGGGGCTAGGAAGTTAGTGGTAGAACCAGGACTCCTGGCTCTGCCCCAGACATTTGATCTTCCCCATTCACACCCCTGTGTGTTTGGGAGAGGTGATTGTGAGCATTGTCAAGTAATGACAAGGAAGCAAACTTTGAATGAAAAATTCACAGAAATTCTGAGAAACAGGTAGCATCCATCCTAGATGGCTAAGAGTGGAGTACATCAATGAAGAAGTTGCAACAAGAATCTCTCAGTCATTAAGATTCAGGTATAGGGGCTGGGGTTGTAGCTCAGAGGTAGAGTGCTTGCCTAGCATGTGTGAGGCACTGAGTTTGATCCCCAGCACCACATAAAAAAATAAAAATAAAAATAAAATAAATGTATTGTGTCCATTTGTAACTAAAAATATTTTTTAAAAAAGATCCAGGTATACTCCGGTAGGGTATAGATCCGTGGTAGAAAGCTTTCCTAGATGCCTGAGGCTCTGGGTTTGATCACCAGTACCACCAAAAAAAAAAAAAAAAAAAAAAGTAAGAAAGAATAAATGAAAAGAAAAAAGATTCAGGTGTATAGAAGAAAATGGAAAAGGAACAGTTGGTTATGATTAGTACTCTCATTAGTACACCCAGACACACATATTCCTCTGTAGAGCCACCTATTCTGTGTAGAAAGGCCTTTCTACCTCCAGTAGTTTCTCAACTTGCCACCGTTAAAACCCCTTTTTGCTGGGCATGGTGGTCCACACCTATAACGCCAGCTTCTAGGGAGGCTGACACAAAAGGATCTCAAGTTCGAGGCCAGCCTGGGCAACTTAATGAGAGCTTGTGTCAAAATAAAAAATAAAAAGGATTAGGGATGTAGCTTAGTGGTACAACAACCCTGGGTTCAATTTTCAGTAAATCTCACCCTGCACACTTTGCCACAAAAGCCCCTTTTCGGTGGAAGATGCCATTAAAATGTAAACATGTTAGTTTGGAGGGAGGTTAGGTTAATCTTTGGAATTCTTTGTCATTTTATGTGAATTATAAAAAGGATCATAGGGAGATGTGGGTGAGGGAGAAGCAAAAAGTTCACAGGCCGGGTGCAGGAGAACTCTGCACTAAAGGGAAGGTACAGCAGGTGGGAAAGTAGATATTCTAGAAGATGAACCGTTTGCTTCACTATTTTATGAGGGATGGCCCCAAACTCCCCCACCCCCGACACACATAATAATAGGAAAGCAATCCTGGATTTTTCCATCTTTCTCTGCAGTCCTTTTCTTGCTCTTCAGCCTAGGTTCATGCTTAAGGTCCTATCTTTCATGGTCTAGTCTCCTGAGTTTCACCCAGGCTGTGAGGCTGGCTGTTTCCAGGAGTGAGCAAGCTGACCTGTTCTGCTGAAATTCTTTCATTAATCAAACATACATCTGATTGTAGGAACTTGGATGGTAGAAAGTGCCCAATACAACTTAGCACAATTGGTCACCTGACTGCTGGTTCTCCTTTTCCTTCCACCCCCACAAGAAAGAGGAAAGAGCAAGTTCACCTTCCCAGTGTATTTCTTAGAGAAAGTGGCCACTTAATAGGGAAGAAATGAGGTAGAAAGATGATGACCTGGATCCTCCACAGATTGAAGCTCTCATGGATCTCTCTCTCTCTCTAGCCATTGCAGATATTCCTTTCATTTAAGTCAGTGATAAATAAATGAAGAAAATGAACTGGAGAGGTGACTCAGTGGTAGAGTGTTTGCCTGTCAAGCACAAGGAACTGGGTTTGATCCCCAGGACCACGAAATAAACAAATGAATAAATAAAGGAAGAATAGAGGAATACATTCATAAATAGATGGATGGGTAAATGGAAGTTAGGTGGATGGGTGGGTGGGCAGCCCCACTCTGCCACAATAACCTATATCATGTGAGTATCTAGACTCTAAGGGAAATATCAGTGGACACTAATTTGGATTTTCAGTGAAAACCTTTCTATATGTGGCCAAATGTAACTAAAGTGGAGCCTAATTTATTTTAGATCTCGGACTTGTGGGCCTATGTTCATTGGACAACAGTATCAAAATGTGCTTACACTTAAAAATAGATTCCAGGAAGTAATCATCCCTCAGCCCAACTTGGCTCTGCTCAACAATTCCTTCCTTTTTGTGCTTTAGGACTTTTTTTCTTAAAAAAAAAAAAAAAAAAAAAAAAAAAAACCAGAGGAAGGAAGTTAGTCTGCAGGACTAGAGAATTAAATGAGCTAACCTATGAAAGCAGCTGTCACAGGCCAGCACAGAGCAGCCACCTGTGACTTTGTGGATGGGGCCATTTGTAGGTTGGTCTTCAATTCCTTGGACACTTCTGGTTCCTGACCCTTATTCTATACACATTTCTTACTCTTGACCCTGAGTTTATCTTGGTTAGAGTGGCTTCTTGAAAGACTAAATAATAATTTTTTTGCAAATCACCAGTGTGTTCTGTTTCTATTTTTGTGTTTCTTTACAGCTTGAAACATCTTTGGGATCATGTAAGAGCATGCTTCCATGCTATTGAACAGTACTTTTCAGACTGAGTTTCTTGGAGCTTTGGGGGTTCCATAAAGCTCCTGTAACCATAGGGGTAGGGGTGGTAAATGAGTGGTTTGCCTCTCCCCAAAAAGCACCCAGATTTTTTGTGTGTATGGTGGCACTGGGGATTGAACCTAAGGGCACTTTACCATGGAGTCACATCCCCAATCCTTTTTATGTTTTATTTTGAGGCATGGTCTTACTATATTTCTGAGACTGGCTTTGAACTTGAGATCCTCCTGCCTCTGCCTCCCAAGTAGCTGGGATTACAGGCATGCTGGGATTACAAGAATAGTTTTTTATGTTTTACATATTGGACTTCTGTTAAAGGCTTACTTTAGAGAGGGTTCTACATCTCAAATAATTGCAAAAGCCATTGTCAAGAGTCATGGAAGGGGCTGGGGAGATAGCTCAGTCGGTAGAGTGCTTTCCTTATAAGCACAAGGCCCTGGGTTCGATCCCCAGCACAAAAAAAAAAAAAAAAAAAAAAAAAAAAAAAAAGAGTCATGGAAGAGAAGCAGGTTCATTAGATAGCAGGTTTGACTCATTAGCTGAGAGTCCTTTTGAACAGCCCCAGACCCTCTTCTATTGGCAGGTTACTGCTTAGCCCATATTTTGTGGTTCTAGATCTTCCACCTGCTTTGGGCTGGTTTTCTGCTGCTCTCTCCTTATCTTGCTGCCTAGCCCAACATACTGCCCACCTGACTTTGGTTAAAGTTTTGTTTCTTATCCTCATTTCTCTGACCTGGAATCCTGACCTGCTTTCCACTCTGGCTTCTGATAATGGGTTTCGTCTCTGTATTTTGGCTTCCTGGCTATCTGGTCTTGTGCTTGCCCTGAACTTAGGTAACAGTGTCCTAAAGTGTTTTCTGCCTTCCTGGATCCTGACCCCACCAGGAGATCCTGCTTTTCAGTGGCCATGGTCCTCCCCAGCACTATCTACTTTGAAGCTGGAATCTGAGGATGGGGTTCTTTGGGGATGAATCACGTTCCAGAATACACTGGGACTAGAAACTGGAGACAGCATTCAGACGTGGTGATCCAGTGAGTGGAAGGGAATGATAATTCACTTTGGTGGGAAACAGGGCTTATGTGGTGCTTTCACATACTCATTTCATTTCATTCTCATTGTCGTCTGGTGAGACAGGGATGTTCTCACGTCTGTGTTGGGCACAAAGAAACTGAGGCTCAGAGTTATGCAATTTACTAAAGATGGCACAGCTAGAAGTAGAATGTGGATCTTTTGACTTTAAATTCTGAACTTGAGTGTATGAGCTTAGAAACAGATCAGTCACTAAGGCAATGGGGGAAAAGATCTTCTTCCTGCAGATTAGGAGTGAGTTGGTTAGAGGATGGGTATGTTGGGAAGGGCTGGGGATAAGAAGCAGGGTCAGTTATAGAGGTTCCACAGTGGAACCTGGCCAGGTAGAGGAATGGAGAGGGTCCTCAGGGACACCATCTCCAGTCTGGGCATGCCCCCCCTCCACCAACCTGGTCATGCTGATTTGATTCCTCCTGCGTTTGACTGAAGGCCCCATTCTTCCTCTTGGGCTGCACCTGGATTGGCCTTGAGTGGAAGTTTCTAAGCATAATCCCTGCCCTATGGCCCAGAAAACTTGCAGGGTAATTCCAGAGGAATTTTGGCTCATTGTTCTCCTGGGTGGGAAAAGGAACTGCAGTGATCACTGTGGGGAAGCAGGAGGAACATGATCACCATATCTTTCTGTCTTGGAGCACTTCCCATTTGATACTGCTGGCCTCACATGGCATCTTGTCCCTGGGTTGTTGGGACTTTGCATTCTGTGCAGCTCCATCTCCATCTTGATAAACTGAGCAAGTCACTCAATTTATGCCACTTTAGAGATGACTGAGAAAGAGAATGAGTTAGACCTATTGTTTTCATAGACCTTACAAAATCTTTAGCAGCTGGCCCCTGGGAGTTGACAGAACATATCCGGTTGACCATGGCTTTCCATGGAGGATGGGATGGGTGAGCAGTGGGAGTGGTCTGCCTTGATGTGGGCCAGGAGAATTTAACACCAATAATAAAATCAAGTAAAAAAATCACTGTGCCTTTTATTATCAGCAGGTGCCAATGATTTTAAACAAGAGCAGGAGCAGGAATAAAATACCTTTCTGGGAGCTGAGGGCGTAGCGAAGTGGTAGAGCACTTGCCTAGTGTGTGCAAGGCCATGGGTTCTATCCCCAGCATTGCAAAAAACCAACCAAACAAACAAAAACCCATACACAAAAGTCCTTCCTCCTATGGAGGATCCTCCCCCAACTACTTGACACATCACTGCAGGTTAGTTACCTTGAAAGCTTCCCTGAAGCTGGAGTCAGTAGACGTGAATTTGTGTCCTCACTCTGCTGCCTGGCTCAACTTCCAAGTCATTTAACCTCTCTTAGCCTCAATTTTCTTATTTGTAAAATTGAACCAAAGACAATGCCTGCAAATATTAAAAAAGAGGATGAGCCAGGCATGGTGGTGTATGCCTGTAATCCCAGCTACTCAGGAGGCTAAAGCAGAAGGATTCCAAGTTTGAGGCCAGCCTGAGCAACTTAGCAAGATCCTGTCTCAAAAGAAAAAAAAAAGTGGAGATGTAGCTCAGTGCTAGAGAGCTCTTGGGTTCAATCCCTAGTGCTCCAAGGGAAAAGAAAAAGAGAAATAGAAAGAACATAAGATTAGCTTATAAAGAGACTAGTTATAATCTCCACTTTGCTATGCAAATCTATCCCATAGTGTGAAGTTGGGGTCATTTCTGTTAAGTGGGTTATTCCCACTTAACAGTGAAGAATTTGAGAGGGTTGAGCCAGACTCTTTCATGCAGTTTAGGAGCTGGGGTTGGGACATTTCTGAGAACTGACAGGCTGTTCTAGGTGTACTCGTTTTGTGCCATTCCTAATCAGACAACAGGAGAACCTGCATGAGGTGCCAACCTAGACCCAACCAAGTTTAGGAACAAGGTGCATTTGCCTGCAACCTAATCTCCACCCAGCCCTACTTTGTCCTCCCAAGTGCTGAGTGAGTGAGGAGCTGAGCCCTTTGCCTGGGAAGAGGGGCGTGATCTTGACATAATTGCAAGAGAACGTGTTGGCAGGGCAGGCAAGACAGTTTCTGTGTCTTGAGGATTTACTGTCCCTTGCTAAACCTCCTACATGACTTTGTAAGCCGGCCTCAGGCACTGAGTTCCCACCTGTCCACACCTCCTGCCTTTCTGCAGCTGGATTGCAAAGTTCTTTCTCAGACATGATCTCATGATTTCCCAAACAACCCTGGAGATGGGCAGAGCAGGTTTTATTTTCTCCATTTGAGAGGGGAGGAAACTGAGGCCCAAGGGGCTGCCCAGGCTGCTCAGGGTTACAGCTGGTTAGCGAAGGGGCTCTAACTCGAAGCTTTATCTCCTGATGCCAGCCCAGGGGTAGAAATTTGGAGAGTGAAGTGGAAACCTTCATTTCTCTTCAGAGTCGTCACAGGCTCTTTGAAGTTTCTTGGCAGGAGGCTTTCTCAGGTGACAGGGGAGAGAGATGAATTGAGAAGGCAGTTCCTTGTTCATACCTATGAAACTCTTTGTGGCGACGGGGAGTGGGAATGGAAATGGGGTTGGGGGAGATTGAATCCAGACTCTTATGCATACTAGATAAGTGCTGTATCACTGAGCTACATCCCCAGCCCTATTCCCATAATTTTTGAATTAATGTTGGCAATGACAACCATTAGAGGTTGTCTAGCTCTTCTCTGCTCTGTTCCTGCTTGACTCCCTTGGGGTCACTGTCCTAACCTAGAGCAGCCCTTACCACTCACCCCTCTCCCCCCATAACCCAACCGGTTGGCTTCTGTACTGTGGGGCCTCCCTGGTGGGCAGACAAGTGCCTTTCACCATCACTGTCTTCACCTGTCCTTGAGTCTGCTGGCACATTCTGATGAGCATAGTAGGACCATCTCAGATTCTGCTTTTCTGTATCTGTTGGGAGCACAATGGCCATGGGGTGGTCCACTGCAAATTTCCACTTCTCTTACCCCCTGAGGCCTAGGTAATGTGTCCTGATTTGTGAATTAATACCACTGTAATTTTATTGGTGACCCCCTCAAGCAAAAACTGCTGGTGAGCTGAAGGAGGTGGTGCATGCTTATAATCCCAGTCCAGCTACTTGGGAGGCTGATGCAGGAGGATTGTATATTCAAGTCCAGCCTAGGCAACTTAGTAAGACTGTGCCTCAAAATAAAAAAATAAAAAAAGGGCTGGAGATACAATTCAGTGCTTGTCTAGCATGTGCAAGGTTTTGGGCTCAATCCCTAGTTTAAAAAAAAAAAAAAAAAACTGCTGGTGGGAGAGTTGCTCCTTCTGATTCTCTCTCCTTCCCTTAAAGATGAAAGAATGCTGCAGGGAGAAGTATGATATTGCAAAAGACAGAAATGATAAGAGTAACAATGGTGTGGTTTCTTCATCTGTGAATGGAAATAGAGGGCTATTGTAAGTCAGTGGTTCTCAGCCCTGGCTGCACATGAGTTACCAGGGAGCTTTTAAATATGCCTGTCTTCAGGCTGCAGCCAAGAGCAAGGAGCTTAGAATCTCCAGGCTGATACCTAGACCCCAGTAGTTTTAAAATTCCCAGGGGATTCCAATATGCCACCTAGGCATAGGATCAA
Source organism: Sciurus carolinensis (assembly GCF_902686445.1). Taxonomy (NCBI): domain Eukaryota; kingdom Metazoa; phylum Chordata; class Mammalia; order Rodentia; family Sciuridae; genus Sciurus; species Sciurus carolinensis. The sequence continues at coordinate 90,786,725 of NC_062214.1, forward strand.
AGAGTTGACTAATTGTTTAGAACAAAGATATATCCCTGCAGGGTGTGGTAGTACACACCTGTAATCCCAGCTACTTGAGAGGCTGAAACAAGAGGATCCCAAGTTCAGGGCCAACCTCAGGAACTTAGCAAGACCCTCAACAACTTAGTGAGGCCTTGTCTCAAAAAAAAAAAAAAAAAAAAGGTGTTGGGGGGTGTAACTCATTGGTAGAGGGCCCTCTGGTTTCTAGTCCCCATACTGGGGTGGGGGTGGGGAGGAACAGGGATATTCCACATCTGTGAATGCTGGAATCATGGGGGAGAGAGGCTTTTTAAATCATGCCAATTCCCTAGCCATACATTCCAGACCATTTGAATCAGTGACTTCTGGCTCTAGGTGCCTCTCTGTTCAGCTTTCATCTGAACTAGTAGTTATGCTGATGCTGGGCCAACATTATTAATATTTCCAAACTTCAAAATTATCTAGTAAGGAATCATGATTCCCATTTTACAGATAAAGAAACTGATGTTTAGAGCAGGTAGTAACTTGACCCAGGTGATAGCCTAAATATGTTCCTAAGACCTAGTCTGTCTGATCTTGAAGACTGCTATTTCTGACCAATACCCATAGTTGGGGCCTGGGGCCTGGTCTGGAGGGTGTTCTCCTCTCTTCCCTAAATGGCTCAAGCAGAGGAGGAAACCAGCCAGCTGCCTTTGCCCTCCCTGAGACTCCCCACAGCAGGTTAAGCACAAGGTCCTTTGCCAGTGAGGAGAGGTGAGATGCAAGGTGTGGCCTGGCATTTGGCTCCTCTTAGTCACCCACTTTCAAAATACCTTCTTTTGGAGGAAGATTAGGTCTGCTCCAGTCACCTCCCAATGCGATGCTGCTCTCACAAGGAAGAAACTCAAGAGGGAAAAGCAAACACTCCTTTGCTTTTTGAGAGTTTGAGGAATTTTTCGGGCATGTGACATAGAAAAATGCATCTGTTCCCCTCATAATACAAAGGGTAGGCTATGTCAAGGTGACCTGAAACCTTTAGCTGTACTTGACAAAATTGCTTTTGGCCCTTCCCAAACCCTAATGTCGTTAATGCAGATTGGGACTGGGAGCTGGGAACTTGGGTGCCAAACCCAACCCTGTGCCACCTGCATGCTCTGTGAGCTTGAACAAGCCACTTAAAATCCTTCAGCTTCACTTTCTCCATTTGTCGAGTAGAAACTCAGGGCTGCTATAAAAAGGCCCCAAGAACTCTGAAATGCCAGTCCCCGACAGCAGCCTCTTGAGGTGTCAGAAGAGTGTGGTTGCCCGACCACCAAGACTCACAGCCATCTGGAACCAGAATCTTTGTCAAGTGTTTACTGGCACCTGCTCAGTACCCAATGTCCTGGAGGCCAGAAGTAGCTCCTAGTGACCATCTGTGTTAGAGACACACTGAATGCGTTCACTCTGGCTTCACTCCACCTGCATCAGCTCCTAGTGTGTGGATAGCTCAGAACCAATGTTTGGGTCTAAATAGCTGAAACTTGAGAGTTAGTGAACTGTGTAGTATAAATTTGGCTCCAGAAAGCCTTCCTTGCCCAGCCAAGTCCCCAGGAACCCTTTCTCCCAAAACTCCCTCTGCCCCTGTTGCCTGTGCCTTTGGTCCCTGACCCTTACTGCCCAGCACACAGTGATGCTGTGTTGAGTGAATGGAGGATGAGGAAGGAGATATACATGAACCTGTGCTTGTGACATTTCTAAAGTGGATGCCATAGAATGCTGAATAGGTGTTGGTGTATCTATGCCTTGCTGGCTCAACATGACTTTCTTGTTGTCACTCAGTTTATTTTGAAGACCATCTGGTTTAGGATTATTCTAATAATAGAGTGGTTTAGATGCAATGCTATTTTCTGAGATTGGGACAAATATCATGAGTATCTCATCACCCCAGAGCCACTAAGAGTGTACCTCTTTAAACTGGAGCCTGGTGGCCCCTTATTAAGCCATTAAGTCAAACCATAAAACTTTCTGATCTGGGTGTGATAGCTCAAGCCTGTAATCCCAGCTACTGAGGAGGCTGAGGTAGGAGGATTGCAACTTTGAGGCTGTCTCAGCAATTTAATGAGTTATATTCAAAACAAATATAAAAGGGCTGGGGATGTGGCTCATTGGTAGAGAACCCCTGTGTTCAAAATCCAGTACTAAAAACAAACAAAAAACCTTTCTGAGTTACCCAAGCAGTGGGTTTTGGGAGAAAACCTGGGGCAATGTGGAAGGGGAGTGTGAGAACCCGCAAGAGGTGTGGCCACTGACAGTCTGCAGGGACTTAGATTTGCCTCTGCTGATGGCCTGCTTTGAGATGGAGAAGCAGAAGGTTGCTGTCCTTCTTTTGGGGGTGGGCTGCCCTTGGAGCACTGGCTCAGGAATGCTTGCCCCTCTGGTGTGGGTACCCTTTCATGGTTATTGTCTTGAAAGGATGAAATGAAGGATTCCTAGGCCCAGCCCTGGGTCCTCGGGAGCAGGCCTTCACTCCTGTGACTATCTGAAAGATTTTGTGGAGAGTGGGTTAGGCCGCTGACTTTGAGGCCTGGCTTGGCAGTTAGCACTGTGATGACCTCAGGCAAGCCACTGCCTCAGTTTCCTAATTTTATAACTCTGTGGTCACCCTGTCAGGATCTCCCATTATGGTGACTACGTTTGTCAGGCTGCCTGCACCCCAACCAGGACACCCACCAACCCCACCTGCTTATGACATTGTGATTTCATCTGGTGGGTTCCAGCTGAGGCTTTGCAAGGACAAGGCTGTCATCCTGATCAATTCAGTACTTTTCAGGGCCTCAGTGTTCACCTCTGTACACTGGGGATAACAATTTTAACATGCATTCCCTGTTAAAGGTAGAGGACTCATGAGAAGAAGGGAAGCCCATTACCTGTGCCATCTTGGTCACTTGTCAGCTATATGGGGATGCTAGCCAGTGGCATGCTTTGTCCTTTTCTGGTAGAATGACTGAATTAGTAACATGGTAGCTGGCAGTGGGGGGTCACTTCCCCAGTGGGCATAGGGACATTCTAATTGTGTGGGTCTGTGTTTCTTCAGTGGCCAGTTTGCCATTGTGAAGAAGTGTCGGGAGAAGAGCACAGGACTGGAGTATGCGGCCAAGTTCATCAAGAAGCGACAGAGCCGGGCCAGCCGGCGGGGTGTGTGCCGGGAGGAGATTGAGCGGGAGGTGAGCATCCTGCGGCAGGTGCTGCACCCCAACATCATCACGCTGCACGACGTCTACGAGAACCGCACCGACGTGGTGCTCATCCTCGAGCTGTGAGTGAGGTGCCAGCAACCCGTGGGGGCAGCGGGGCAGGCAGGGTGGTGGAAGCTTTAGCTGTAGGCTGGGGGAGAGCGAGGACCAGACCTAAGCTCAGACCAGAGAGGAAGTCAGTGGTGGGCGGTTTCTCTCTGCCTCAGTCACCCCCATGCTGCTTCTGGAACTGGGCCAGAGGAGCTTGCTGAGTAGCAGGGGCAGAGGGTCCTGCTTTCATTGGACCCTGGGGATAGAAGGGAATAAATGACTGGCGCTGGGTCATCTTCTGGCTGGAGGAGCGTGTGAGAAGGTGAGAGGGAGCAGAGGGTGGGCTGGGGAGTAGGGGAGGCTGTCAGGAAGGGATCTGTTCTATGAGGAGGGAAGAACAAACATCCTTTGAGCTCTGTGACGCGCGTCTGCAGCCCTTTCCTGGGGAAAATCCACTGTCTGTACTGTGTTTAACACTGTCATTGTTATGATGATGGCTGTTATTTAGAGAGCCCAACCATAGGCAAGCATTTTCTGGGTGCTTTATGGTTGTCACCTTGTTCAACCCTGTGATGGCGGAAATGTCGTCTAACAGAGGTTATTCTGTGTTCACGGTGCCAAGCATTTCTATTACCTGGTTTAATCCTCATAACAATGCTATCACATGATGACTCTTATTATATTCCCATTTATAGATCAGAACACTGACAGGCCGAGTCACTTACAAGATCCGATAGTCACCACGGTCGGGGGTGGGAAGGAAAGAATGAAGGAACTCTGGATTGTACAGAGGGGAGTCGGGGAAGGAGTGGGGTGGGTGGGGAGGTGAAGGACGGTAGACTGTGAGACAAACATTATTACCCTATTTGCATGTATGAAAAGAATTTTTTAAAAAAATATTTATCACTGTCAAAAAAAGTTAATGAAAATAAATAAATAAAAATTAAAAAAAAAAAAAAGATTTGATAGTCAGGAAGTGGCAGGGCCAGAACTGCAGTCCACATGACTTGTGCAGACAGTTATAGACATGAGGCAGGATAACATGATGTTGGTCTAGCTGAGGAGGACTTCACAGTGGTTGGTGAAATTTGGATAGGTGACATCAAGACTCTGGGGGTTGGTTGGCCACTGTCACATCCTCTTGGTGCCATTTCCATAGAAGAGGCAGGTGGGGCCCTGGCAGACAACAGGGTTTGAGTTGCACAATGGTCCAGGTCACAGTGGCTGTGTCCAGTCCAGAATAATATTCTAGCTGGGCACGTTGGCACACTCCTGTAATCTCAGCTACTTGGGAAGCAGAGGCAAGAGGATCTCAGTTCAAGGCCAGCCTGGGCAATTTAGTGAGAACCAGTCTTGAAATAAAAGTTTATTAAAAATTTAAAAAATAATGTTCTGAGCTTCATAAACATAAGAATCTGCCAGTTAGCAGGGGAGTGGTGGCATTTACCTCAGTGATCCTCGATTTTGTGTCCTTGGGTAGGTTACCTCACACCTCCATTTCAGATCTCACCTGCAAACCAGGTAGCCATCCTTAATCTGCCAAAAGATTGGTTGTACTACCTGACATTTAAAATAATTCTGTTTTGAGAACTATCCTGTTGTTGGCAAGATATAGATTTAAGAAGCACGAGAATATTTGTATACTCTTGAATTTAATTCCAGCCTAATGTTTAAATGCATAAAATTGTCTATGTTCTACCTTTTTTTTTTTTTTTTTTTTTGTGGTGCTGGGGATCGAACCCAGGGCCTTATGCTTGAGAGGCAAGCACTCTACCAACTGAGCTATCTCCCCAGCCCCTGTTCTACCCTTTTATAGCACCCAGTATCCATTCTGATTATCCAGTGCATCTCCCTGCACATGTCTGACTCAGATAAAAGCCTGGTGGGGTCCTCCAGGAATGGCCAGCAGGGCTCACAATCAGTCAATAGTGATGGGCCATTTCTTGGGAGCTCAGTGGCACCATCCATAGCATCACATTGATGCTCCTGCTTGTCTGGGCTACTGTGCTTGTTGAGTTCTGTCTGTTCACAGTTTCTGTCTCTTTCACTTCTAAGTTGTCTCATTTCTCTCTGCTCTCAGGATGCCTGTCTATGGAGTGCTAAGGATTTTTTTTTTTTCTTTTTGGTATTAGGGGTTGAACCCAGAGGTGTTCTACCACTGAACTACATCACCAACCCTTTTTTTTTTTTTTTTTTTTTTTTTTTTTGAGATAGGGTCTTGCTAAGTTGCTGGGGCTGGCTTTTTTTTTTTTTTTTTTTTTTTTTTTTTTTGCGGTGCTGGGGATCAAACCCAGGGCCTTGTGCTTGCAAGGCAAGCACTCTACCGACTGAGCTATCTCCCCAGCCCCCTATTTTTTTTTTTTTTTTTTAAATTTTGAGACAGTATCTCATTCAGGTGCCCAAGCTGTCCTCAAACTCGTGATCTTCTTTCCTCAGCCTCCTGAGTAGTGTGCCACTGTGTCTGGCAGTGCTAAGGATTTTTGAAATTAGAAAAGACCCAAGTTCACTAAGACTGTGTCTAAACCATGTGTGGCCAGAGTCTGAGAGAAAAGACCTCCCTTTTGTGCTTAGACTTGGTGTTAGGCGTGTGGGAGTCTGTGACCCGGGTCCTCACTCTGCCCTGAGTTTCTGGGTTTGCCTACTAGTTGAACATGGGCGTTAGTGTCCACTGCTCAGCTGAAACTGCTTAGTTACAGGTTTGGTTTTTTTTTTTTAATATTTTTTTTTAGTTGTAGATGGACAGAAGCGCTCTGCCACTGAGCCACAACCCCAGCCCTAGTTACAGGTCTGATGGATGGGTCTACCCTGATCCCATGACCCCTCTTAGCACCTTGTCTGGCACAGGGCTTCCATTTGCTTTCTGCTAAAGCAGCTAGTAGGAGGAGGACATGACCAAACCTGACTCAAGCTCCTTTCAAGTGTCATTATCCTATCTGTCACCTCCTTAGAAGGCGCTGCCTCTGGTCATGGCTGCTGAAGGCAGGGTTGAGGATTTAATTGTCCGTACAAGTTGACTTCAGTATGGTAGGAAGAATGTATTCAAAGTCTCAGTAGATTAACTCGTGTCTTATATGGAGCTTTCTGTGAAGAATATTGGCCTTCCTGTGAGGGCCAGGCAGGCCCCTGGTTGTAGCCCCAACTACTTAGGACCTCCCAGACTCCAAGCCTGCAGAAAGTGATACCCTGCGGTTACCTACCAGAGATGGCCTGCCACTGGTGCTGAATCGAGTCCAGCAGCTCTGGCAGCATCCTCCCCCCATTGCTACGTAAGCAAATCTTTTGTGCACACATTCCTGGAAGAGTTCTGGGAAGCATTTCGGCTGGCAGACCAACCCGCAGGGAGGAAGGAAACAAAGGTCAGGTTAGCAGGCAAGGAACAATCCTGGAAGGCTTGAGGAAGAGGCCAGGCTATTAGATTGTGCTTTTCCTATCAAAGCAGGAGATTTGGGTATGAGAAGAAGCTTGGAAGGAGATGGGAAATGACTCCAGAGCTGAGGTCAGAGAGTCAAGAAGACCTTTGTAGAAACTCTGTTGCTGGCATCATTGTGGTGTGTACTCCGAGACCCAGCTGCTCAGGAGGCTGAGGCAGGAAGATTGCTTGAGCCCAGGAGTTCAGACTATACTGCACTATGTGCCCCTTGGGTGCCTACAGGCAGTATTTAGAAGTTCGTAGCCACTGCGCTTGACCCTGTCTCTCTTTTTCTCTCCCGCCCTGTTCCTCCCTCTCACTCTCGCTCCCCTCCCCCTATGGTGCTGGCATTTGAAGCCAGAGCTATGTTAAGCAAGTACTCTACATTGAGATTTATCCCCAGGGTGGGACCCTGTCTCTTTCTAAAAAGAAAAGGAAGAGAAGAAAAAAGTAACTGTGTTCATGGGAAAAAGAAATAAAACCCAGGCTACTTAACTGGACTTTGAAAAGAGGCGACTGAACATTGATATGGATGTCCCCAGCCTGGGTATGCAGGGTGTAGATAGTCACCCTGGGCAGTCTTCTCAGCCTTCCATTTTCTGAGTCTCCAGGGGAGATTCTAAGGGCTGCAATGACAGTTCCCTTCTTCATCCCAAGGAGATCCGATCATGTCACATCAGGTCTCTGCCCATGTCACTTCTTCAAACAGATGACTAATTACTACTTCCCAAAGTCCTCATCTAGCCTCCTTCTTCATTTTAGTGACTTTGGGGTAACAGGATAGATCACCATTAGAATGATAATCTTTTACACTTAAGCAACACCTTATTTAAAGTGGGAATAGTAGAATTATTATTTTAGACTGAGAGATTTGCCTTGTACATCCCACTTGTGGGGTAGGAATATAAAAGACAAGGGTGGAACAGGGTTCTGTGTTTCAGAGGTGACACAATAGATTTGAAAAATTGAAAAGGCTCTGGAGAGGTCCCTTGTCAATGCCAAGTTTTTCTGTCTATATGATACAGGATATTCTGTCTTATTTATTTATTCATTCTTATGTGGTACTAGGGATTTAACCCACAGATCTTGTACTGAGCTACGTCACTACCCCTTTTTACTTCTTATTTTGAGACAAGGTCTAAGTTGCTAAGGCTGACCTTGAACCTGTGATCCTCCTGCCTCAACTTCCAAGTCATTGGGATTATAGGCATGTGCCACAGCCCCGGGCCCATAATGATTTTTTTTTTTTTTTTTTTTTTTTATACCAGGGATTGAACTCGGGGGTGCTTAACCATTGAGCCACATCTCCAGCTCTTTTTATTTTTTAATTTTGAGTCAGGGTCTCACTAAGTTGCTGTGGATCTCACTAAGTTGCTGAGGCTAGTCTAGAACTTTCAATCCTCCTTCCTCAGCCTCCTGAGTCACTGGAATTACAGGCATGCACCATAACTCCTGGCCCGTATTGATATTTTAAGCATTTTGTTTCTTTCCTTTTTTTTATTCACCAAACTTCTATTCTCACACTAGGTGCTGTGTAATCACAGGGAGAGAGTCAGATAAAGAAGTCCAGTGTGTTGAGGGCCTGGTTGCAATGGAACAGTGGGGCAGTACTTGGGTGGCTTTCATTGGGCATCAACAGTTCAGGCTTTGCAATGTGGAGAGGATATGACAAGGGACCTATGGCGGACTTGTATTTAGGACACCTAAGTCTAAATCTTGGTTCTATCACTTACTAGCTACAGGATCTTGGGCAAGTCACTTACTCTCTTGGGACCTTAGTTTCATCATCTGGTGAATGGAGATAGAGGTTCCATCCTGCCTCTCAGGGTGGACAAAAGGTACCAGTGAGAGAATGCTTGGGAAAGCACATTGCACAGGTGGCAAACTTTAAACTCGAAATCAAGCCTTCTCCACCCCCACCACCCCCACAGTGATACCGTGCGTGGTTTTTACTTTGAGGACCTCATGGCCTGTGCCCAACGTTGCATCAAGAATCCTCCCACTCCCACCCCCAACCCAGAGGTGGTGATTAGACTGTTTTCTTCTTGTTTCACAAGAAGGAAAGCTGAGCCCTAGAATTTTCACATGCCCCACCCCAAGGTCAAGGTTGAGTCTTTGATGTAGGAAGATTGGGACCCTGTCTTGACCCTTTAACCCCAGTCTGCAACTCAAGGTGACTCCTGCAGCATCTGTGGGGGTGCTCCAGTTTCCAGCACCTATCCCAGGTCAGGGTAGGGGTAGGGTGGGGCACGGATGACTTCACCCATGAGACACTGGGAAAAGAGTGCACCAGACTCACCTCCAACACTAAGGTGACCACTTGACGGTGTGAGTGAGCGACACTGCAGCTCTTGCAGATGGCTTGCTCCAGTGCGCCATTCTTATCTCACTCTCTTGTCTCCCTCTCACCTTCCTCCTGTTCTTTCTTCTTCTTTTTAAACAATACTTTTATTTTATGTATTTATTTTTATGTGGTGCTGAGGATTGAACCCAGTGCCTCACACATGCTAGGCAAGTGCTCTATCACTGAGCCACAGCCTCAGCCCTCTTCTTTTTTGATGCCATTGATTTGATGGAAAAATATGGTCATTTGTAATTATCTCAGTTCAGATTTAGCTTATTCCTTCCACAGTTATTTAGCTCATTCTTCTGCCCCCTGTATTTCCTGTAAGTTGGTAGTTAGATCAAAAGAAGATGCCTTCCTATTACTACTGTCCAATAGAAATTTAATATGAACTACATATGTAATTCTAGGTTTTCTTTGTGTTGGGGAGGTACTGGGGACTGAATACAGGGGCACTCTACCACTGAACCAGTCCTTTTATTTTTTTATCTTGAGACAAAGTCTCACTAAGTTGCTGGGCTGATCTCAAATTTGTGATCCTCCTTCCTCAGCCTCCCTATTTGCTGGTAATGCAGGCATGTGCCACCACACCCTCCTCTTCCTCCTTCTGCTCCTCATGTATGGTACTGGGGATGGAACCCAGGGATGCTCTACCATGGAGCCACATCCCCAGCCCTTTTAATTTTTTTTTTTTTTTTTTGTAATTTTGAAACAGGGACTCACTAAGTTGCTAAGGCTGGTCTCAAACTTGCATTCCTCCTGCCTCAGCCTCCCAGGTAGCTGGGATTACAGGTGTGCACCACCATATCCAGCTTCATGGGATCTTTTATTCCATTCCAATCTTAATTACTAATACATATATTACTTAAGTCACACATACTTCACACAATGATGTGTAAGTTACTGAACAGCTAAGGGTTAATGTAGCCATAGTGTTAAAGAGGTACCTCTGAGAGCAAAGGCAGAGAGCAGACACAGAGGCAGAATAGTTTCTGCAGGTGGTCAGAGGAGACTACTTGTTCAGCACTCAGAACTTGTTCAAGAGGATCCAGACACCAAGTGGTCTGACAACGTGATGGGTAAAGGACCAGTGTGTGCTGCAGTGGCACTGTCTTAGGTGTCCTTCCTTGTATGTTTCAGCTAAGAGGGTCACATCACTTGGTGGTCTGTTGTGTTTGATAAGCTCATGAACCTGGTTTCTCTGATGAGACTTTGATACACCCCTATATCCATCTGCCTCTAGTTTAATTTGAGAAATTCCTGGGTGCTCTATCACTGAGTCACATACCTGTGGCTCATTTTTTAATTAGCACAATTAATTATTCATCAGTTTGTGCCTTATGATTGTGCTGTGCAGCTGGGGGTTGTTCTTTTTGGTAAGTTCTGTATGTTCAACATCTAGTGGTTATCTAGTGGTTATGACCAGGCACATTAACAAGTCATTCTGCCTTAGCACTTGACTCAAAATGCAGTAACTCAGGGTAAACTGCTGCTTCATAACTCAGAACTAACTCTTGAGCTAGTAACTCAGGGCTAGGCGTGGCCTGAAAACTGCTGTTCCATATAATATGGGAGTAACTCAGAGCAGGGTCACAGCCTGCTCTCTGCAGTCTAAACTCTCAACTGATTCCAGCATCTAATCCAAAGTTTATTTGTTTACTTTGGTGTCAGAAATTGAACCCAGGGCCTCATACATGCTAAGCCAATGCTCTACCACTGAACTACTACATTCCTAGCAACTCCAAAGTTTAAAGTCCAAAGTCCCATCTAAATATCATCTAAATCAGTTATGGGTGAGACTCAAGGTATGATTCATTCTGAGGCAAACTGCTTTCCAGTTATGAATTTGTGACATAAAATGTGTTATATACTTCCAAAATATAGTGGTGAGACAGGCATGGGATGAACATTCCAAAAAGGAGAAATAGAAAAGAGGAAGAGTGACAGTTTTTGTTTGTTTGTTTGTTTGTTTTTATACCAGGGATTGAACCCAGGGGCATTTAACCACTGAGCCACATCCCCAGCCCTTTGTAATATTTTATTTAGACACAGGGTTTCACTAGGTTGCTTAGGGTCTCGCTAAATTGCTGAGGCTGGCTTTGAACTCACGATCCTCCTGCCTCAGCCTCCCTAGCTGCTGGGATTATAGGCATGTGCCACTGCATCCAGCAGGAGTGATAGGTTCTGAGCTCGTCTATAACTTGAGGCTCAAGGGTAGTGTTTGGATGAGTGCTCTGCCCTTCAGGCCCTCTGGGGCAGAGGTCCTGCCCCTACAGCTTTGGGTGGCCCTGTCCCCATGCCTTTGCTGTGTACGGCTTCTCAGTTCTCAGGGGCTCTCCAGGCAGGAATCACACTTGTGGCTCAATTGGTCTGAAGTCTCAAGGACCCCATTCTCACAGCCCAACTAGGTATTGCTCCACTGGGTAGTGTTCTCTGCACTGGCCTCCATCCATGGCCATCCATCTCTGCCCAGGGGACCCCCAGGGAAACCCAGGTGGAGGCAGCCATGCCCACATAGCTTTGCTTCGCACAGAGCCCATACTCAGGGTCCTCTGGGAACCACACAAGAAGTGGCTGAGAAGTGTGACAATAGCATTGGGGACGAGATCCCACAGTGTGAGGCAGCACTGGGCAGTGAGCCCTCCTATGGTGGTTCTGTCCCCCAGGCCCTGGCACTATGGGTCTGTGATAGGAGGGGCAGTCCCCTTTTCTTCCAGGATCTCTGAAATGACTTCAGGGTCTTTCTTTCATTGTCTGGGACAGTAGGTTGACTAATCTCCCTTTAGTATTAGATTAGATGGCTGACTAATCTCCCCATTGTCTTGATGAGTAGCAGCTGGCTTCCCTTGACATGGCTGATCCAGACTAATCTCTTTATGAGTAATCTTTGGCCACACCTTTGTTCTCTCCTGAATAGCTTTTATCACACACACACACACACACACACACACACCCACCGCCCCCAGTGTGATTAGGCTGAGAATTTTAAGTTTTCCTGTCTTTTTGATGGACAACTCTGTCTTTAGAACATTTCTCAGCTGGGCACAGTGGCATTTGCCTGTAATCCCACCAGCTCAGTAGACTGGGACAAGAGGATTGCAAGTTTGAGGTCGACTTGGGCAATTTAGTGAAACCCTGTCTTAAAACAAAATTTTAAAAAATAATTGGCAAGCTGGGAGTGGTAGTAATGCCTGTAATTCCAACAACTCAGGAGACTGAGGCAGGAGGATCCCAACTTCAAAGCCAGGCTTAACAACTTAGTGATGCCCTAAGTAACTTAGACCTGTCTCAAAATAAAAAATAAAAAAGGGTTGGGGGTATAGCTCAGTGGTGGCGTGCCCTTGGGTTTATTCCCCAGTACCAGAAAACAAAAAAATTTTAAGAAAGGGTAACAATATAGCTCAGAGGTAGAACACTGCAGGGTTCAATCCCCAGTGCTACAAAAAATAAAATCAAAATTAAAAATAACTAAGAATAAAATAAATAAATAATTTAAAACATAAAAATTAAAAAAGTTAAAACATTTCTCTTTTCACTTACCATAAGCAGTCAAGGGGAACCAGGTTACTTCTTCAACACTGTACTTAGAAATTTTCTCAGCCAAATATCTGATTCCTTCACTCCCAAGTACAACCTTCCACAAAGCACCAGTACACAGACAAAATTCAGTCAAGTTCTCTGCTACTTTATAAGAAGAGTGACTTTTTCTTCATTTCACAGTATTAGGTTCCTCCTTCTTACTCTCCATATTCCTACCAACATTCTATTCATGACCATTTAGGTATTCTCTTGCAAAACTGAGAATCTTCTCCTCTCCTTCCAAGCCCTTACCAGAATCACGATTCATGATCCATTCATGACAACATGAACTGGGTGGTTTATTTAAACAGAATTTTTTTTTTTTTTTTTTTTTTTGCGGTACTGGGGATCGAACTCAGGGCCTTGTGCTTGCAAGACAAGCACTCTACCAGCTGATCTATCTCCCCAGCCCTTAAACAGACATTTATTTCTCATGCTTCTGGAGGCTGGGAAGCCCAAGATCAAGGCACTAACAGATTTGGTGTCTGGTAAGGGCTACTTCCTTATAGACAGTGTCTTCCCTGTACCCTCACTAGGTCGAAGGGATGAATGAGCTCTCTGGGGTCTCTTTTATAAGGGTGCCAATCCCATTCATAAGGCCTCCACTCTCATGACCTTCACTCCCTGAGGGCCCCACCTCCCAACACTATCACCTTGGGGGTTAGAATTTCAAAATATGAATTTGGAGGAACAAATAGCATCATTCCCCAATGCTTCTTTCCATTCTCTGCCACTTTAGTCATACAGAGAAGATGGTAACAGCCAGGATAACCAGGGTCCTGGGCCTAAGTGTGAGCAAAACCCTTCTGGCTACATCATCAGGGTGATTTCTGCCCTTGACCCCCAAAAGAAAGAATACAGCAGTCAGTCTCCAATGCTGCTTGGACAAGATCCCAGGCAGGGCAAGGGGGATTCTGCCTTCCAGGATACCTGGGGGTCAGCTGCAGGGTGCACCCATCCACCTGACCTCATGACACACAAGGCTGACTGGGCCTGGGCCCTCCCTGCTGGTGTCTTGCAGAGTGTCTGGTGGAGAGCTGTTTGATTTCCTGGCCCAGAAGGAGTCGCTGAGTGAGGAGGAAGCCACCAGCTTCATTAAGCAGATCCTGGATGGGGTGAACTACCTTCACACAAAGAAAATTGCTCACTTTGATCTTAAGGTCAGTAAGGGGAGTAAGGAAAATCAGTTTAGGAAAAAGGGGTTCTGTCCCTCCCAATGTCATTGCCGTGTGGGTCCCAGTGCCCAATTGACTCTCTTCTCTTACCTTACAATTTAAACCCTGGAGGGCAGCTGGGCACAGAGTCACTCTCCTATAATCCCAGTGATTTGGGAGGCTGAGGCAGGAGGATTGCAAGTTCATGGCCAACCTTGAGCAACTTAACAAGACCCTGTCTCAAGACAAAAATAAAAAGGGGTTGGGGATATAGCTCAGTAGTAGAGCAGCCCTGGGTTCAATCCCTAGTACCATAAAATCCAAAAAGAAAAAAAAAAAAAAAAGAAAGAAAGAAAGAAAGAAAGAAATCCTGAGGGCTAGGGATGTAGCTCAGTGGTAGAGCACTTGCCTAGCATGCACAAGGGCCTAGATTCAATCTCCAGTACTGAAAAAAAAAAAAAAAAAATCAATCAATTAATTAAATAATTGAAACCCCGAAATGATGCATGGCAAGTGGCCACCTCTTCAGTTTCATTTCACCTAGCAGACTTTCTGCAAATTGGGGTCTATTACAAGAAGCTTCTTAAATAACTACAGGCACCCTTGTTTCTTCCAGGGGGAAAGTGGGACATAGTTTTTAAATAATTAGACCAATGACAGGAAACTTAAAAACAAACCCATTTCACAAGATTGAACTTTTCAGCAACAAAGAGCTCTGTCCTGAGTGGGCAGAGGGTTTGGAGGATTGCTAAGCTTGGCCACCTCTCCAGTCCCCGGGAGCACAGCACAGCCTCTAGCATTCCTCCACCAGAGTCTGTAAAGCGATCCAGGGACCGCTGGCTGCCCTCTTCCACCCTACCCCAAACACTGGACACAAAACTGCTTCCCCGACCCACTGATCATTTGTGGTAACTGGCATTGAGGGTTGATGAAGTTCACTGTGACCACATAGGACTTCATGAAGAAAGACTGTGGTCAAAGTTAGAAGGATCAGTTCCTTAGTAACTGACCTCAGTCACATAGACATCTGATGAACCTTGCGGATATCTAAAGGTCCTTGAACTTGTGATCAGATCCATGCTTCTGGGAAGGAGGCCCAGTCATCCTTCTATCCAAAATTCCCTGTGGCCTTTCATCCAGCTCTCTCCTGGATACCTGGATATTGCTGCAGATACAAAATCACCTGAGGCCTGTCATGGCTTTGTACAGAAGATAGAAAGGAAAGATCAGTAGCTCTAAGTATTGTAATACAGGGAAGCACAAGGGCACTGGGGAGCCCAAATGAGGATACAGTTAAGGCTGGGGTATCAGAGAAGGCTTCCTGGAAGAGATCGTGTTTGAGTTGTTTTCTGAAGGACTGGTAGGTGTTAGCAGAGGGGAAGGCCCTTCTGAGGAAGAGCGGCCAACAGTGTACACGTCATGAAACAGCACAATTCATAGGAGGCAGACAAAAGGAGTGGGAGCTAAGCCAAGGCAGCTGCACTTTACTCTGAGAGATACAGAGGCCAGGTGAGCAAAGGTGTTTCAAAATGATCCCTCTGGCTGGAATTCGGATAGGATGGGGACGGCCTGGCAGCTGGGGGCCCTGCTAGCAGGCTGATGCAATAATCTGGGTGAGACATGAGGAGGGATGGATTCAAGATCTATTGCAGAGGTCAATCTGAGGATTGATGAGGTACCTGATTCAATGTGGAGATAAGGAAGAGGGCAGAGTCCAAGTTCTGTCAGCAGGGACTGGCCCAGAGGAGGTATGGCCTGCTGTAGTCTCACAACTGTGCAAGGTGGGGGCTCGATTCTCTCACATAGGTTCCTGCCCCACCTCTTACCTTCCCTCAATGGGAGGCACACACAGCTGGAACTTTCTTTTTTCTTTCCCTCATGGGGTGACCTGCTGTGAATCCCCTTAGCATGTCCCCCCTTGTGAGGCTGATTGTCACAGTATTTTGAATTCAGAAAACGTCTCATAGAGTTTCATTGAGGTGTTAGAGTCAAAATTGGGATCACATAGGAGTGTGATGCCTGGACAGTCTTTGGACCTCAGGGTGGTGACATGCCAAACAGGAAATGCTCTGCCTAGACTGTACCTAGGTCTCCTTCCCACAAACAGTTAACTTGTTGCTTTATTGTGTCTGCTGGCTCCAGAAGACTGTCTCAAAACGGGTTCCTTTGTCTTTCTGTTGCTGGAGCCCTGCAGCACCCGTACTGAAACAGGTCCATGGTGTTTGGTTTGCTTCCGTGGCAGGTCATGTGGTACGAGAGGGCTGGCTTGCAGTCAGCTGGATGGAACTTTGCTCCTCACTCCCATGTACCAGTATACATCTGAACCTCAGTTTTTCATCTTGGATGCAACACATTTGGTTGCAGATAACAACAGCTACCTGGCAGAATTGCTGTAACAGAGAGAAGAGGCATGAAGTGCTGAATATGGAATATGTGCTCTGTAATAATAACTGTTATTGCTATTTTCCTTCCCAGAATAGAGGAAAAGAGAACACAAATCTTGTTACAGGGTTTTGGGATTTGATAGCCTAGAGAAATGAACCCTGCTAATGCAGTTCTAAATTGCCCAGCAGACAGCTAGGTGGGACTGCTGGTGGGGACTGGGCTGGTATCTAGCTCCTGGACTCAGTCTGGACATTTTCCATGGCCTAAAGGCTGCCTAGGTTTCCCCTGGAAGAATGTAGGGTGAAGATGCTGCTAACCCCGACCCATGGCCACATATCCTTAGAGTGTATGGACTCTGAGCTTTCTAACTCCCCGGCCCATCAGTCTCTTGGGTCAGGCCCAGCTGGGTGACTTCAGGAAGTGAGGAGTAGCTGGAATTCAGACATTGCCTCATGATTGGGTAGATACTTCCTGCAGTCAGAATGTGGGTATGTGTGCCTCTTAGCTGGAATTTTCTTTTTTCTTTTAATTTTCTCCTCCTCCTCCTCCTCCTTCTTTCTCCTCCTCTTCTTCTTCTCCTCCTCCTCTTCCTCCTCCTCCTCCTCCTCCTCCTCCTCCTCCTTCTTCTTCTTCTTCTTCTTTCTCTCTCTCTCTCTCTCTCTCTCTCTCTCTCTCTCTCTCTCTCTCTCTTTCTTCTGTAATGGAGATCTAACTTAGGGCCTTGTGCATGTGAGGCAAGTGGTCTATCACTGAGCTATTTTTTATTTTAAGACAGTGTCTCACTAAATTGCCAAGTCTGACCATAAACTTCACAGACTTGTGATCCTCTGACCTCGGTCTCTCAAGTTGGTGCAATTACGGGTGTGCACCATTCTGTCTGGCTTGAGCTGGGTCCTTGCTGCCCACAGGATACACGAATCCATTCTCAGCATGGCGTTCAGGCTTTTTTTCACTGTCTTAGCCCTGTTCCTGGCCTCATTCACCCTGCCCCACTCCAAAACCCCAGCCCTGCGCATTCTGGCTTTTCTCCTCCTCTATTCATGCTGCTCTCATCCAGGATGCTGCTGCTTTTCCTTTTCTTCCCCAGTGACTTCCTTATCATTCTTCAAGGTCAGCAGAAATGGCTTTGGGTTTTGTCATCTCTGCAACCTCCAAAAGCATAACTAAGAACTAAACTGCTGACCAGATATGGTGACACATGCCTGTAATCCCAGCAGCTCTGGAGGCCGAGGCAGAAGGATCGTGAGTTCAAAGCCAGCCTCAGCAATTTAGTGAGACCCTAAGCAACTTATTGAGACCCCGTCTTTAAATAAAATATTTTAAAAAGGCTGAGGATATTGCTCAGTGGCTAAGTGCTCCTAAGTTCAGTCCCTGGTACCAAAAGAATAATAAAATAAAAAGAAATAACCTGCTTCTCTGCTTGCTGCCTTTTGTTTAAATTTTGCTAAGAGCATGCATTATTATGAATCACTTTCTGCTGCAGTGTTTGCCATATGATGAGTCACTTTGTGTCAAATGAATGAATGGATACCTTAGTGAAGAACAAATGAGCTTATGGATGTCCAAGGCCCTTTTGTGTCTCACCTGGAAAATGTAAATGAGGTTATAGGTAGAGTGTAATTCACTAATGTGAACATTTCTTTTTTTTAATTAAAATTTTTAAAAATTTTTACAGATTGCATTTTGATTCTTTGAACACAAATGGGGTACAACTTTTCATTTCTCTGGTTGTACACAATGTAGTTCACACCATTCATGTAATCATACTCATACTAAGGATAATACTGTTTCATTCTACTGTCATTCTGTCCCCCACCCACTCCCACCCCATTTTCCTCTACACCATCCAAAGTTCCTTCATTCTTCTCTTCCCCCCCACCCCACCCCTTGTTATATATCATCATCCACTTATCAGAGAGAACATTCAGCCTTTGGTTTTTTGGGATTGACCTATTTCACTTAGCATGATATTTTCCAACTTCATCCATTTACCAGCACATGCCATAATTTTATTCTTCTTTATGACTGAGTAATATTCCATTGGTATATATATCACAGTTTCTTTACCCATTGATCAATTGAAGGGCATCTAGGTTGGTTACACAATCTAGCTATTGTGAATTGAACAGCTATGAACATTGATGTGGGTACATCACTGTAGTATGCTGATTTAAGTCCTTTGGGTATAAACCGAGGAGTGGGATAGCTGGGTCAAATGGTGGGTCCCTTCCAAGTTTTCTGAGGAATCTCCATACTGCTTTCCAGAGTGACTGCACCAATTTGCAACTCCACCAGCAATGTATGAGTGTGCCTTTTTCCCCACATCCGCACCAGCACTTTTTATTGCTTGCATTCTTTTTTTTTTTGTTTTGTTTTGTTTTTGTGGTGCTGGGGATTTGAACCCAGGACCTTGTGCTTGCAAGGCAAGCACTCAACCAACTGAGCTGTATCCCCAGCCCTTGCATTCTTGATAATAGCCAGTCTAATTGGAGTTAGATGAAATCTAATGTGAACATTTCTTGAGGGCCTACTATAACCTACTGGGGAGAGTGACAAATACCAATGTGACATGTACCTGCCCTCCAGGGGTTCACTGTGTTCTGGGAGATGTACATAGTGAGACTCCATGGAGGCCATATAAAATAAATGCTAATGGATTCTCATCAGCAAATGCCTATTCTGATGCAGCTCTCTGCGTTAGCAAAGTGGAGATCATTATGGCCTTTGTTGCAAATTCACCACAGATGTAGCAACGTGGGGGTGGTAAGGTTAGGTGTTGTAGTTACTCAGATGGAAGGGACACCGAGGCTGGCTGCCCCTCAGTGCTGGTTGGCACCTGACAAGCCTCCTGCGAGACAGGCATCTAGGAAGTGGGGCTCAGTACCACTCAGGAACCTCACCCATTTCAACACAGATAAAGGCCTTCTAGTGAGTGTTCGTATGTGGTTTTATGCTTATTTTGGATTTGGGAGTTTTTCCTGAGTATGGGTGTGTCCTCTCTGTCCTCGCCCCACCCTAACCTGATCCAGTTTGAAAACTTGAAATGGAAGGTAGTCTCCAGGAATAATGGCATTTTAAACAAAAGAACAAATCATGAGAAATGATTAAAATTGGGTGCCAACCAGGAACCCAAAACCCCAAGGGAGTCTTTCAATTTACCCCTCTTGTAAGAGGGGGTAAATTCCTGAGCAAGATACTCCAAAACATCCAAATACCTCTATACCTCAAATAACCCTCTGAGCTGCTCTTAGATTCATAGTGTGATGGAGATTGCTGGTCAAGTTTTCATAAGAATGATAATGATAATGCTTTAAATGTATATGGAGCTTTCTAGAACGTAGCATGCTTACACATCTTTTTCCTCATTTAATCTTCATTGAAGTAGAAGGTTGTCACTTTTTTTTAAAATACAAAGCAGCTGAGATTCAGAGAGATTAAATAATTTGCCAAGGATCACACAGATATTGAATGATAAGGACCTGAACTTAGAGAGGAAACTCTAAGAAAAACTGGGTTATTTCACCAGATGCTACCAGTTCATATTTCTTACTTCCTTAACTCATGCTTTTTGCACACAGTTAATCCAAGGTCTATAATGTGCTATAAATATATTATTTACATAGTTAATTTCTCAGCTGGTTACACTGTTTTCCCTTTCTAATAAGCTATTCCTCCAATTAAAAAAAGTTATGAATTACTATGGAATGTGATGCATTTGAGAGTTAGGAACTGGTATGGGCTTGGGACACAGGTGCAGAGGGAAAGGAAAACTGTGGTCTTCAGTCTGTGGGGGCATCCATGATCCCCATTTTTCAAGTGAGGAAACTAAAATAAAAATGCTGTCCTTTCTCACTCTTTTGTCTTTATGTCCTTTCCCATCACTGTTAGGCTTCTCGCTTCTCCCAATTGCCCACTGCCCTCTACTGACCCCTGAACAGGCCTGACCTCACCAAGGTATCATGTGTCCAACTAGAACTTTTTAAGTCACATTCACAGCCACCATTAGCTCTGCCCTTGCAGTGAAACTCAGCAGGAATGAAAGAGTAGAAGTCTGGAAGCAATTAAGAGGGTGGAAAGATCTTGGCAGTCAGAAGTTCTGGGTTTAAGCCTGGCTCCACTACATATTAGTTGTGTGGCCTCTAATAAATTATTCTGGGTATGGTGGTGCACACCTGGAATCCCAGTGATGGGAGGATGAGGCAGGAGATCCCAGGCCAACTTTAGCAACTCGGTGAGACCCTGTCTCAAAATAAAATAAAGAGGTCGAGGATGTACCTCAGTGATAAGCACTGCCTAGTAAACACAGGTCCTGGGTTCAGTCCCTATTACCATTAAGAAGAAAAAAAGAAAAAAAATTTACTCAGTTTTTTCATGCCTCAGTTTCCTCATCTGGAAAACCCAGACAGTGGGCCTGGAGGTGTGGCTCAGTGGTAGAGTGCTTGCCTAGCACATGTTCAGGCACTGGTCCGATCCTCAGCACCACATGAAAATAAGTAAATAAAATAAAGCTAAAAAAAGAGTCTATAAAAAAAAGCCAAAAAACAAAAAACAAAAACAAACAAACAAACAAAAACCCAGACAGTAATTTACTTAAATGAGGTTCTGTTCAGTGGTTTTCTGATAACAGCAATATCCCTGGGGGAAAACGTATGTGCACACATAAGTTTACTATATATTTTACTGATAAAAAGGTTTGTGACACACTAGTTATAATACATATATATAAAATACATATGTAATACTCTTTATTATAAATTCCACATAGCTGATTGATTCTCACAGAACACTGTCCTTGGTTCTTGTCAAACTCTTATATTGGTTCCAACCTGTGGTTGCAGCTAACTAACAAACGTAGTTCTGACAAGAATATTGGCTAAAATTTTTGTTTCCATTAAGTAAGGTGAAAATGAAATAAACATTTTGGGACTTTACTTACTTGCCAATGACATAAGTGACTTCTTTGCTGAATAGGACAGTTTTTTTTTATATTGTTTTTTAGTTGTTGATGGATCTTTATTTTCTTTATTTATTTGAATTGAACCCAGTGCCTCATACATGCTGGGCAAGTGCTCTACCACTGAGCCACAACCCCAACCCAGTGGCTTTTGAATATTGGAAGAATGCTCCATTTTCTGTGCTATTTACAAAATAATGTCTGCAGGCAAGGCACCCTTTTAAGTTTAATCTGTTATTAAGTTACCTTCATAAATTTTTAAAGCCTAAAATCAAAAAGACAACAAATTGAGTCTGGATTTGTAGTGTTTTCCAATTTCTGTGGTGTAAATATACCCATTAGAGCTGATTTCAGGGTACCAACGTGATGTCACTGGGACTGGGGAGCTGTGTGCAGCGGCACACCATTATGGAATACTGACAAATGGGCATACAGGCACAGCAGGCATGAAGAACCTAGAGAGTAGAAAGTACTAAACATAGTGTTTTTTTCCTAAAAAGGAAGTTATGAGTTTCAAGTATTTTCTGCTTTTCACATAAGCTTTAATTCATATAATTTAATTTTTAATTGCCCTTTCAACAACTTAAAAACCTTTTATCATGAGCCAGTAGGCTCCCATACTCTGTAGGCAAAATCATTTTGTAAGCAGGACAGTTCCACACTCAGACTGAGGTTTTATTGTGGCAGCGGTAGTGGAATAATAATGACAGCCAACATTTATTGAGCACTGATTTTCTATGTGCAGGTTTCCTGGGCTAGATATGTATTCAGTAGTGGTGCGCTTGTCTAGCATACATGAGGCCCTGGGTTTAATTTCCATCATAGCAAAATAAATAAATAAATAAATAAATAAATAAATCCCAACTATATGCAGGTATTTATTATTATTATTAATTTTTATGATTTTGGTGACACTTGGCGCTCTACCACTAAACTATATCCCCAGCCCTTTTTAATTTTTTATTTTGAGACAGGGTCTTGCTGAGTTGCTGAGGCTGACTTTGAACTTGCAATCCTTCTGCCTAGGCCTCCCAAGTAGCTGGGATTACAGGTGTGCTATGCAGGCTCTCTTCTAGGTGCCTTGCATGTATTTACTCATTTTATCCATAAAACAACCCTAACGAGAAGGCTCTGTGATTGTGACATGGAAAGGGGAAGTTGCTAGAGGATTCCTAGGGCTTCACAGTGCCTTCTCAGAACCCCTTACCATATTAATCTTTCCATTTGGCATATGAGGGACTCAAGGCTCAGAGAAGTGAGTGACTTGCCAAGGTCACACAGCTAGCACATGGCAGAAATGGAACTTAAACCCAAGTCTGTCTGATGGCAGAGCCCCCAAACGCTGGGTACCAAGTGACTTGACCACAACTGACTCTGAGTTCCACTCCTGGTGAGTTGGATTTAGTTGGCTTGGTATTTTTAATATGATCCCCAGGGAATGACAAGAGGTAACGAGTGTCTGGACACTTGGGGCCCCCAAAGCATAGGTAGGACTCAAAATGCCAGTATACAGCCCTAGATTGCTTGCTGGCTAGATGGGGGCACTGGCTGTCCTGACCTGACCTAGTGGCTTCACAGAGTTGATGAACAGACGTGCAGGGAGAGCCCATAGCAAATGCTAGTTGTCGTGTGGCATACACTGCAAAGCCTGTGTGCTGACTGGCTCAACATTGGGAGTGGTCCTGGAACAGCCTTGAAAGTGAATCCTTATTTCCCTACCTTGCCACCAGAGCATAGAGTCAGGAAGGTAGTGGTTTTCTTTCCTGCTTTACCCAGCAGGGCAGCAGGAGGTCAGAACCAGGCAGTGGCCTTCTCTGGTAGAGGAGTGGCCAGAGGCTGTGGTTTGGCAAATCCAAGTGCATCTGAGTTCAGGCCCTTTCTTAAGCCACAGCTGTGGATTTTCTGGGGAAAATATGGAGCTGGAGCAGCAAAGTGACCAGGCACCAAACCTAGCTTGGAATATCCACTTTCCCAATAGGCAGGGGTGATTCCAAGAGCACCTTTGCATCCACTAGAGGAACACAGGCTATGGGGGACAGTCGAGCTGGGCATAGGGTGCACACCTGAAATCCCAGCTACTCAGGAGGCTGAAGTCGGAGGATCAGAAGTTCAAGCCCAACCTCAGTGACTTAGTGAGACACTGTCTCAAAATAAAAAGGGTTGAAAATGTAGATCAGTGGTATCATGCCCCCTGGGATCAATCCCCAGCATCATGTGCACGCGCGTGCACACACACACACTCACACACACACAGTGGGAAAGTTGAAAGCACACAAGATTTGGGTCAACTCCATTGCCTACTTGCTGAGACCTGTTGGGCAAACACTTAACCTCTCATTCCTCAGTTTCTTCATTTGTAAAACCACAGTGGTGGCAGTCCTTGCCTCACAGAATGGGGTCAAATGTGATAAGTGTGGCTACTTTGTAACCTGTAAAGTGTTATGGGTTTTGCTGTACGTGAACCACTGGCTGAGTGCTTTGAGGAGCACAGCAAGTGCGTCTGCCCTCAGCAAGGGGAGGCACGGTGGTGGAGCCTGGAGGGGAAGGGGCTGGTCTTTGGGTTTAGTGATGCTACCTGGGAGAGACAGGATTTTGTCAGGGCCAGGCAGGGTGAACAACAGTTCAACCATGAGATGATAATAAAGGTTTTCATTTTTAGAAGGAGACATAAGGGAATAGTCACAGGAATGATGATAACAGATAAAGGCCACTTTATGTATCTTGTTTGATTCCTAGTAACCCTTTAGAGGTAGGTTTCATTATCACTCCTAATTTAGAGGTGAGAACTCTAAGGCTAAGAGAGATTACACAACTTGCCCAACCTGAGGATGCTGGTAATTTTGGATTTGAACCCAGATTCCAAAGCCTGTGCTCTTAGCGGTTATCTATATTGATTCTCCAAAAGCAGGATGTGTGAGAGGTGCCTATGTGATTATGCTGACTTGTTCATTCATTTGTCTAGTAAATGATAATGGAGCACCTACTACAATGCCAACCCCTCTTGGTTGCTGGAGATGGAAGTGAGGTTCTCTGCCAGAGGACCTTTGGGTGGGAACAACCAGCTGTACATGATGGAGGGGAGTGGGTCCCAGCAGACATTTTAGTGTGGGTCCTGGAACTGGGTGGTGAGGAAGAGAAGGAGCTTGTCAGGAAAGTCACTCCAGCAGAGTGATCTGCAGGTGGGGTGGGGCGTGCAGAGACGGGGGGATGCAGCAGAGGGCTTTCCAGAGCTGGGAGAGGGGGTCAGAAGGTCCTTGAATGGAAGTGGACTTTGGCATAGGCTACAGTGGAGGCTTGCGGGAGGGGCTGCCTGTGCCAATGTGCCTGAAGGAGAGGGAACCCGCAGAAGCCTGGAAACCTGCCCACAGAGGCCTGGCAGCAAACAGCCTTGCTTTCTCAGGTTGCCCAGTGCTGCCTGAATAATCTGGGCTGGGCTTGCATTGTCAAGTGAAGGTTCTCAGGCAGTTTCCTTGTCCCCATAGCACAGACATGGCTGGTCCTCAGCTCTACTGAGCTGAGTAGCCTCACCCAGCAGCAGGCAGGCCATGCAGGCACCTGGAGAGTACTGGGCTGGGGCTCAGTAGACTCGGGCTCTGCTCCTTGCTCTTGACTTCTCTGGGCTGCTCTACAACGTGAAGGGGCTAAATGATCTGCGAGATCCTTTGAAGCCCCAATTTTGTGAGCCTGGGGGTGAAATAGGGTGAGAGGGAAGCAGGAGATGAGTGGGGAGGGAAAGGAAGGACTGTGAAAGGGTTTGGTCTTCAACTGAGTGCAGGTGATTCAATTAGTACTATCTGAGCTCCCAGGGATGACTGTTAGGGCTGCATCCCAGAAAAGAGTGAACCAATGTAGCCTTGTTCTTCACTATCTCCCTGGGTACAGCTCCTTATATGGACCATCTTTCTGAATCCTCAGAACAACTCCATGACTTGTTAGATGTTGTTCCCATTTTACAAATGGGAAACCAAGGCTCAAAAAGGTCCAATAAATGCCCAGATTTCATATTCTAAGTGACAGAGCTGAGATTTAAACCCAGACCTACCTGACTCCAAACCCTTCTGTTTTGTACTCTACTACATAGCCTCCTGAGGGTGCCTTCATTCTGCATGGGCTCTTGGGTGTGCCATGTTAGGGCCTTGAGTCATGGGTCCCCCCTGGAGGACCAACATCTAGTTGGCACTGTGGCAGGAAGTTTTGGCCAGATCCACCAGGACACGAAGGGACATGTTGGTCTCTCCCAAGATGCCTGCCTAGTGGGCAGAGCTGGATGGGTTGTTTGGACAGGCGGGGGCAGTTCTACTTCCTGGAGGCAGCTCCACAGGCCCAGAGCCAGGCAATAGCAGTACCTACAGGAGTGTGAGCCCTTCCTCCAGCCGTGCTTTGGAGATGATGTCAGGTGTGTGGGTGAAGTATTTGGTTGAAGTAAATCAAGCAGGAGAATGATAGAAGTAAAGGAATATGGATAAGATCCTTCTCCCCAGAGGGTGGGCTGACTTGGGCCCAGCTGTCTGTGACCATAGCAGCCTTTTCTTCCTTCCTGACCTGGGGACAGGAGACTGAACATTTTCATGTCCTGTGTTGGGTCCCAGAGCAGTGGAATTTTGCCCAGCTCACTTGGTAGTTTGTGCCACCTTGAAGTTGCTTAGCTTAGATCTAGTGTCTAACCTAGAACTGGGGACTGAGGCTCAGAGAAAGGATGTGGCCAGCCTAAATTCCCACAGCCTTGAGTGATAGAGTTGGAACTGCAGTTTCCCAGTCCCAAGTCTGGACTCTTTCCACTACTCTGCTATGTTTGGGTAGTAGGAAGTCTTAGACCAAACCTTGGGGGAAGTGCTACTTTGCTGGCCCTTGGACTACCTTTCAGACTCTCCCTTGGTCCTATTTCTTCCTGTCCAACCTTGTAACAGCACCAAGGGGAGGAGTGCACTCTGGCGCCCCTAGTGGTGGTGAAGGATCTCTGTGGGACAGAAAAGAAGGGGCCTCTGGCTCTGCTCCTTTCAATTCATTTCTGCAAAATTAATAACATGCAGCATGCAAGAGAGCATAGGTGGTGCCAGGAATTTAAAACTAAATTGAATTTCCTCAAGGAAAAAGCCACCAACTAGGAAAGTAGTATCATAGATTAGAGTCCTATGGCTTAGGACTGCCAGTGAGTGTTGGCGCTGAAGGAATTAGAACACAGGTCAGGGGAAGAATCACTGAAAGTGTAATGAAGTAAAAGGAGGACCCCTACCTCCCTACATGGGGCATCAACTCTGAAAGCTTGAGGAGAAGTAGGAAAGGCATTCCAGGCAAGAAGAGCAACCAGAGCAGAGACTGGAATTGAGAGATCGTCCTGACAGTAGGGACACAGCCAGGGGTGGACCATGAGGCTGGAAAGGCAGCTTGGGGAGCTGGTGCAGAGCTGCAAGTGCCTCAGATGTCAGGCATGTTCTCTGGCGGTCAGTGGCACCTCTGAAGATAAGTAACCAGGCTAGGTGATGTTGTGGGAAAATAGGGGAAAGACTGCCAGGGAAACTCTCCTGACTCTGCCATCATGAGCTTTGGAACATTGAGCAAGTCATTGATCTCCCTGGGCCTCCTTGAAATGGGAATGCTAATAGTACATTCCATTCAGGATGGATGCAAGGATCACACAGAGCTCTGGCATGAAGCTTGGTTGATAAATGTGTGGTAAATGTTAGTTCCTGCTTGTCCTTCTGGGTATCATCAGGCTATTAGTAGAGCTTCGGAATAGCAAGAAGGAAAGTCTTTCTGAAAGCAGGAAGAGCCAGAGACATGGTGACCCAAGCCCCCTAACCAGCTTGGAACCCCCTCAGTGACCTGGGAAGGAAGCAGAGCATTATTTGGTGGCAAGGAGCTGATGGCCTCTGTTTACTCCCTGCCAGAGCAGGTCTGACTGTGCAGGTACCTATGTCTAAATGGTCTGATGAATGAGCAGTGAGGCACGGATAAGAACCCCAGTCCTGATCACCCAACAAAGCATTCCTTCTGCCCCATGGCCACCTCCTCAGCTGAAATCTCCAGGCCATGTTCCCTTATCCAGACCCAGCTTGGGTCCTTTCCTGCAGGACCTCTGTCTTCTCATCTGAACTATCCAGCTCAGGAGCTCCTGAGTCTCTGAGTACTAGGTCAGGGATGCAGCCTGGTGGGCCACTTACCTGCACGAAAATATCATCAGAAGAAAGGCATCCTGGCACCTGCTCCAGCCACGCACCTGCTCAGCTCAAATGGCCTGCCCTCGCTCCCTAGGATAAAGTCATAAGACCCTTGAGAAATGGAAAGGGGGATCATTTGATGAGAAGAAGCACAAGCTTTGGAGTCTGATAGATAATCATTGAAATCCTTATATTCACCAGCTTTGTGTTAAAATCTTTGTTTCTTTTTCTGCAAATGAGGAACAATAGTTCCCAACCCATGAGGCAGTTGAGAGAGTTGAATGAGGTAGAAAGTGTGTTATGCCCTTGGTCCATGCCAAGTCCTGCATATTTGGGGGGCTTAGTAAATGGCACCTTTACTCACTCAGGGAGCATTTATTGAGCACCTGGTGTCTGCTGGGCCCTATCTAAGTTCTGCTGAGATGATGGGAACTAACCCTTAGGGAGCTTACAGTCCACTGGAGGGAGACAGATAAGTTATCAGACAAGTTCAGCATGTAAGAAGCACAATGCTGGGAAGAACAGGATGTTTTGGGAATTGGGGAGGTGGTGGGCATTGGGGAGACCAGGAAAGGTCTTCTGGATGAGGCACTGTCTTACTGAATGTGAAGAAGAATTAGCTAGGTTTGGGAGAGGGCAGGATGGGAAAAATATTCCCAGCTGGGGAGAAGTGTGCTGTGTGTTAGGTCCTTAGTGTAGGGCTGGAGACAGGCGGCACCGCCCTGGAGATGCCTCCAGTTTTCTCCTACACCTTGTCCCTGCTGCTCTGTAGGCCCAGGGATAGCCGGTGTGGGGTGTTTGTCCATCCCTGTTCAGTGTGGGGGCCCTGAGCTATGGTAGTTAGTAGGACCTGAGTCCTGGCCCCTCAACTTAAGAGGAAAAGTTCCTAACAAGATGACTGAGGAATATAGGTGAATGGCAGAGAAGCAGCCTGCTCAGGAGTGGGGAGGGTGCAGCTCACTTCAAGGGGCACGGGGCACTTGGGGTCCATGGGCAACCACAGTAGAGTTGGGCCCAGGGAACTGGAGTGGAGCCACCTGACTGGGTCCTCTGATCTCTCCCACCCTTCTCTCCTTTCTGCAGAGACTAAGAATTTGCTCTGCCTTGGGAAAGACTTTGACACATTTTCAAAATAAAGTTGAGAGTAATCTCCTGAGGGGAAGAAGAATAAATAAGTTTTAAAAATGCAAAAGGAAATGTGTTATTTATTTTTTTCCAGTGGTGGAAAAAAATGCAGGGGAGGGCCTCAGCAAGCTCCCTTGAGTGAAAGTTTCCAGCCATGGTGACAGGAGGTCACAGAGACTTTAGGGAGGTAGGGGAACCTGGGGGTGAGGGGTGGGCTCTGGTCCAGATTCAGTATGAGTTCAGCTAAGAGGTAGGGCCAGGCTCAGTATGCCACCATCAAGGATCAGTGCAGCTGGGGGTGGGGGCAGTGACAATGCAGTCCTGCATTCTCCCTCCCGCTGAGGACAACTCTGCTAGAAGAGCCAGGCAGACAGCAAACTGACCCCTGGAAGAGGGAGAGCCTGCCAAATGTCATAACAAAAAGATCCAAAGAAGTGCAAAGAGGTCTGGAGGGGAGGGTTCACTGTGGGGTTGTGGGGGCCTCAGGGGCTAGCGGGACCCTGACTGTGTGAGGAAGATCTTCAAGGTGAGAGGGTTAAATTAGACTTTGAAGCTCAGTCAGGATTCAATGCATAGAGATAGAACAGAGGCCTTTGGGGAGGGTGAATGGTGTGAGCAGAGGTGCAAGGTGGAAAATCCCGTGGTACTTTGAGAAACAGGGATATTAGAGTTTCTTAAACATTTATTTATTTACTTAACAGCTTTATTGAGATGTAATTTACATGCCACACTATTCACTCATGAAATGGGTACAGTTTACAAAGTTATATACCACAACCATTCATAGAACAATTAAGGAACATTTTCATCACCCCAAAAGAAGCCATTGTACTCATTAAAAGTCACTCCCCACCCCTCTATCTCCTGCAGCACCAGGCACTACAGATCTACTTTTTTTCTATGGATTTGCCTGTTCTGGATATTTCATATAAATGGGATCTTATGTGACCTTTTGTGTCTGGCTTCTTTCACTTAGAATAATATTTGCAAGCATGGATCAGTACTTTATTCCTTTTTTATTTGACTTAATTGACTTAATTCATTTTTATGGTTGAATAATATTTCTACATGAATGCTATATGTGGTATGTGATTATCATATTTTGTTTATTCCTTTATCAGTCAATGGACATTTTCCACTTTAGGGCTATTGGGAATAATGTTGCTATGAACATTCGTGTATAAATGTATAGATGAATGTTTTTAGGCCATTCCAGTTTGAATGAAATCTAGGACAGTGTGGGACAAGTGGAGGAAAAAAGGTGAAACCAGGGATCTGCCCACCCGATTCCTAGTCTGAGTGTATGTTTGGGAGTAAGAAGGGTGGAGTTTAGGACCCTGTTCTAGCCTCACTGGGAGCCTGGGGTGATTGAGGGCCCAGGCAGGGTTGCCTTGGCTGCCCACCAGCCTGCACTGTTGTGTCGGAGCTGGTAGATACTTGCAGGGCTGGAAATAGTCTGGGGCAGCTGGTATTTTCCCTGGAAATCAGGTGCATTTTTTCCTATGACCTACTGAAGGCCAAAATTAGTTAAACACACAGAGAAGCATGAGCTGCACAGTTAGTCTGGGGAAGAGGGGAGTCTCGTCAACAGGAAGCTAGCTGGCCACGGGAAAGAGGTGGTCAGGAAGCCCAAGGTCAATAAGCCAAATATAAACTGCCACCAAGCCATGATGCCCTGCCCCCATCGCACTCACAGCAGATGTGGCTTTGTTAATAGGAAATGCTGTGAGCATCTTGTTGACCCTGTCTGATAGACTGGGAAATAGAGGCACTCCGCTAAAGGAATCTGTCATTTAGAGAGAGAAAGGAAATAAAACTCAATTCTTGGTCTGTTGTGGGCATCGGGTTTAGTAAAACCCAGGCCTTGCCCTCAGCACTCTGCCTGTTTTTGAGCTCACAGAAGACTGGGGACACAAAAACAAGGCTTATGCTATTTTAGTCTCCTAAAAAAGAACAACAAACTCCACCCCAGTCCCCACAGCGAAAACAAAAAACAGGGCTTTAATCACCATCTCTTCTCTCTTCCCCTTTTTTCCTTTCTTTCTTTTGTTCTCTCTCTCTCTCTCTCTCTCTCTCTCTCTCTCTCTTTCTTCTTTTGTTCTCCAGCCAGAAAACATTATGTTATTAGACAAGAATATTCCCATTCCACACATCAAGCTGATTGATTTTGGCCTGGCTCATGAAATAGAAGATGGAGTTGAATTTAAGAACATTTTTGGGACACCGGAATTTGTTGGTGAGTTTTAGACCTGTTTCTCTCCCAGAAAGAATCTGGAATCAAAATACAGAGAAATCCTGGGAACAAAGTTCAAGTCTGAAGCTGTGGCCTCTGGGCTGAGAGACAATGCCGTGGGACACCCACTATAAACCTTACAGGGGTGGGGGCAGATGACTTGTTAGGGTCCTGGTGAGAGTCCAGGTGCAGGCTTTGAGCACCCGGTGGGGCAGTGGGTAGCCAGAGAGGCCTTTCCAGAGTTGAATCTTCCCAGAGCTGGCCCTACCTCTTGCTCTTAGATAAGTTTATCACACAGATTTAAAATCACCTTGCCCTCTTGCATTCTCACAGACTCAGCCTTCTCTGAAGTAGCTTTTGATTTCCTGAAAAGGAAAAAGGCAATCATTTTCCAAATGCCAGATCCACCCACCTGCCTCTTTTGTGCCTAGTCTTTATTCATGCTTTCGGTATCCAGCTCCAGCAGGACCCTGGCTGCCCTCTCTTCCTTCTGTTTCTCTCACCTTTGATTTAGGCCCCACCTTCCTGTACTCCAGAAGCCCTCTCATGGGTCTTGGGCCAAAGGTTGGGGGAATCACAAAGAAATAGCCCTGCAGAGAGGAAAGGAATGGGAGTTGAGAATTCCATTACTCTGCTTTGGGAGTAGGGGAGGTATTGGGGGGTGGAGGGATGACGTGGTCTCCTCAAAACCTGGGAGTTAAAAACTCCTGATCACAGTCTAATCAAAAAGGAAGATAGGCTGGGGGTGTAGCTCAATGATAAAGCACTTGCCTAGCATGCATGAGGCCTGGGTTCAATCCTTAGTACCACCAAAAAAAAAAAAAAAAAAGAAGAAGAAGAAGAAGAAAGAATGTGTTAGATGTTAGACCTTCCACCCTGAAGGACTCCAGCCCTCATATACCAGCTCTGCAGCCTCTATGGAATGGTGCTGCAGAGACTCGCCCCTGGCTCCCCAGACCCAAGGACAGGGAACCCTGACCATATGCCAGGCACTATGCCTTACACTCTGCTGACTTTGTCTCAGTTAATTCTCAAGTGGCCTCATGAAGCAGATTTAATTATTTTCTCCATCAAGTGCCTTCTTTCAGACAACACAAGCAGTAGATGGTGGCACTAGATTCAAGTACTGATAAGCCAGCATCAAATCTGGGCTCTTTCTATTATACCATGGTGCTCTGAGAAGACTCTGCCCTCAGGCAGCTTTCCATTTAGTTATGGATGTAAGACAGCAAACCACCTAATAAAAGTGCTGGAAGAATCTTTTCTGATCATCTGGTCTAGTTAAACAAATGTGGAAATGGAGGATTGGGAAATTTTCATTAAGGTCACCAAGATTGTTCTTTACCTCCTGTATGACAGTTTTTAGGTAAGGTATGGGAGACACAGTGATGATAAGGAGCCATCCACACTCAGAATGACACATCCAAGGTCACAGGTTGGTGGGAGAGCCAACTGGAACCTGGAGCACAAGATATCTAGACTTAAACTTTGTCTAAGAGAACAGTAACTGCCCCCCTTTCACATATATGGTTGAAGTGCTTATATTCATTAGTTAAGTTCATATGAATTGTTCAATAACAGTCAATAGTTCAACTAGAAATTCGAGGCCATAATGGAAGAGCTATCACAAGCCAGGATGTGATTAATTATAAAGTAAGTAATACAGACAGTCCTGGAAGACTGTTCAGACAAGATATCCACTCTGGCACAGTCAATGGGATTGGTTATGACCCTGTGTCAGTGAGGGGCAAAAAACTGGTGGTTGGGAGTCGGGGGAGAAAGAGAGCCAGGGTTGAGGAGGAGCACAGCCAGTTCAGTGGTAGCACAGCAGTGGGGAAAGGCTAGAATGAGTACTTTTATTGGGACAGGTCAAAGTCCACTCTGCATAAAGTTGAGAATTCATACCAGATTGTTGGCATGAGTGGGTTGTTGATAGCTGGGGCCAGACTTTGGAGGGTTTTGCCCAGTAGTGTGCAAATGTCTAACAACCAAATCTCAAAAACGTGTCTCTAACTTACAGCATCAGCCAATTTCAAGCAACCAATATGTCCCTGAATACAGAGACAGAAGAGATGCACACAGTTGGTTCTCATGCATCAGTATGGTTTTGTTTGCACTGGATTTGTTTATATCTTATAGATTTATAGGGTGTCTTCTCTAGATCCTCTAAAAACTAAGATGACTTTATTTTCTCAAGACTCCTAAGAAACAGGTTATAAACACTTAGAAATTTCAATCTGAGCCTCAGGAATAAAAAGTCAACAGAGTCAGAGTTCTTTCCTTTTGCTGTCACAGCCGCAGCCATGAGAAAACTTTGGAGGACAGATCTTGGGAGTCTCATTTTTGCCAAGGAATGACTACCATAGCCTGATGATGGTTTACTGTATGTCCTAGCATGCTCAGGCTTCAGAAGAGGCTTGCCTCTGGTGCCCTTGCTATGGGAAAAAGGTCTGATTGGACCCCAATGAGACCAATGAAATCACCAATGCCAACTCTTGTCAGCAGATCTGGAGCTAATGGGCTGATCATCTGCAAACCAGTGACTACTGTCCATTCCCAGGCTCGATGCCGGAAAAATACACTGGCTCACTGGAAGGGCAGGCATATGGGCATAGGTAAGCGAAAGGGTACAGCTAATGCTCGAATGCCAGAGAAAGTAACCTGGATGAGGAGGATGCAGATTCTGTGCAGGCTGCTCAGGAAATACTGTGAATCTAAATAGATTGACTGTCACATGTATCACAGCCTCTACCTGAAAGTAAAGGGGAATGTGTTCAAAAACAAGTGGATCTTCATGGAACACATCCACAAGTTGAAGGTAGATAAGGCCCTCAAGAAGCTCCTGGCTGACTAGGCTGAGGCCGCAGGTCTAAGACCAACGAGGCACGCAAGCACCATGAAGAGCGCTCCAGGCCAAGAAGGAAGAGATCATCAAGACTCTGTCCAAGGAGGCAGAGACCAAGAAATAAAGCTCCCCTCTTGTGTCTATACATAGTGGTCTCAGTGATTATATAGATCAGCCCTTGAGGGGGGAAAAAAGTCAACTGAGTCAACAACTGCCAATAGTTTGGGGGATCAGGCATTTAAAAAGGCCCTCTAGCGACATGACTGGATCCATGAGAGAAATTTTCTTTTGAATAAAATTCTTAGGAAATAAGAGAAATCTTTAAAAGTTGTAAGCCCTTCAGCATGACCCATCCCACCCCCAAAAGCCAATGAATTGAACTTAAAGCTGAGCTGCAAAAAGCAAGAAAATTCATAGGAATATTCTTTCTTCCAACTTCCCCTGAAGGCAAGCGTGCATATCAGCAATTCAGTCAAAGGCTAACAAGGTGTAGATGTTCAAAGACAGAAGATACTGAAATTATCAGCTGATGACTATAAAATAAGTGGAATGTATACAGAAATAAAATGTGGAACCACAAGATAAGCAAGGAATAAGAGATGTCAAAAATGATCAGGCAAATTTTTTAAAGAACCACAGAGAACTTTAAGAAATTCCATATATAGTCATGTGCTGCCATCTGTCCTGGACTGCTACTTTAGAAGAGACAATAAAAATCAACTACTCAAAAAATGATCATAGTTTGGATGTCATGGCAATGTCAAATTGCTACAAAAGTCTCTAAATGCATAATTCTGCACCTATCTTCTTGGACCTGTCTGCAGATCTTTGTGGATCCTGCTGTGAAGACCAGGGTCCTAAAGAAAGTTTTTCATGTGCTTATCCATGAACAAAAAAGTTTGTTGCAATATTGTTCCAATAATAAAAGTAATGGAAGCCACCCAACTGCTCTCTTAAGAGGAGAATGACTGAAAAATGTTATATAGTTACACAATGAATTGTTGCATAATAGTGAAAATGGAAGATGGTGGATGAACATTCAATGAGCACTAGAAGCATGTAAAAGACAACCAAGTGACAACAGATGACATGCAGGGTGACACCATTTTTATAAAGCTAAAAATAAGCAAAGCCAGGGCAGTGATTATCTCAAAATGGGGGCAGTAGGAGAGTGGGAGGACAGACACAAACCTGTAGATGCAATGCTTTAGGTATTTTCTAGATAGAGTTTGCCTTTCCCACTCTCTGTCTCCATCCTTCCTCCTCCTCAAGGTACTGCCTTCTCTTTTGCCTCCACTTCATTGCCAATCTTTTTAAGTCATCGCTGCTCTTATCTCCAATTCCTACCTTCTGGACACTGAGCGCTGCAGTGAGCTTGAAGCCCAGTGCTCACTCTCCAGTGCTTACCTGCTCCATCTCTGGGTGGCATATGGTCTTCTGCTCTCCCGGCAGTCTTCTCTCCTACTCAACACCGTGGGCACCATGGTGTTGGCTCAGCTCCTGTTTCTTTCTGTACTTCAGTGACTCCAAATGTGATGACCCAGGCCCACTCCCCTAAAGCCATCTGCCACCCGGACATCTTCCCTGGCTGCCCCTCAGGCATCTTGGGCTCAGAATCTCATCTCAGTGACCACAAGGATACACTCTGCTCCTCAGAGGGAGGTCCCTTCTTTCTACCCAGACTCAGGGGAAGGTAGAGTCCTTCTCTGCCTTTTCTTCCCCATCGCTCTCCAGCACTGACCTGTGTCCACTAGAGAGTTCTAGAGCAGACCTCCATTGCTCCTTTCTCTCCCTTTGCTCCTTCTCCTTTTCTGGCTTTCCTATATGCTTTCCCTCTCCTTCACTATCAAGGCTTGCTTGTGGAAGTTCTCTACCAGATTAACAGGCAACTTGTGACATAGTCTGTCTGAGCTGCTATTAAGAAATGCCTGAGACTGAGTAATTTATAAGCAACAGAAATGTATTGATCACAGCCCTGGAGTCAGGGAAGTCTAAGATCAAGGTGTCAGCAGATTCAGTGTTTCACTGTGTCCTCACATGGCAGGAGGCGTGAACAAGCTCCCTCAGGTCTCTTTTAAAGAGTACTAGTTCCACTCACGAGGGTCCTGCTCTCATGACCTTCTCACCTCCTAGAGGCCCCACCTCTTTTATGCTATTGCACTGGGGATTAGACTTCTACCTGTGACCTTTGGGGGAACACAAATATTCGGGCCATACTTTTTCCTCAAAATTCTTAGATCCAGATCATCTCCATCTGCTGCTCAGATTTTCCTTACTAGAGAGGCAGGATGGAGACAGTTGGCAGCAGATTCCCTAGAATTCCCTACAAGCATTTCCTCTCATTTCTTCCTCCTCTTGACTTCTGAACATGACTCCTTTCAGCTCCAGAAATCGTGAACTATGAGCCCCTGGGGCTGGAGGCCGACATGTGGTAAGTTGTACAGGTCACCCAGGTGGCCTAGGGATCCTTCCAAGAACAGATGTTCTCGGGATCTTCTTCAGGTGTCATCCACTTGACTGTGAGAACACCATTCTCCACACTGACCTCTTAGAGCCTCAGATTGCTCCAGAGGTGCTGCCACTGCTGGAAACAGCAAGGCTAGGACCTGAGTCCAGTTAGTGCAGGGCCAGGTCAGAGCTCTGTCAGATGCACAGAAGCAAGGGTAGGGGCAGGGCCGGAGTGCAGCTCAGCCCTGGGCTGCCACAGCCATGGTCAGGATAACAGTGACAGTGGCTCAGTCAGTCCACCTAGTGTTTAACAAGGGTCTCCCACATCCTGGACACTGTGTTGGTCTGGGGGTGCTGCTCCGGTCAGTTCTCTGCACATGTGGGACTCTTTCATTTGAATGATGCTTGATAGTTGACTGAGCACCTGGTCTTTCAAAATCCTGCCAGCGGTCCTGGGAGGTAGTTCTTATTATCCTCATTATATAAGGAAAAATGGTCTCAGAGGTGGTGAGAGATGTGCCCAAATCACAGAACCTCTAAGTGCAGAGATCAGATCTTGAACTTGGATCCTTGGATTCCATGTGCTGAGTTCAGTGACTCCAGATGCATCCCAGGCTGCTGCTGAAGAGTGGGATGGAGAGAGGTGTGGGGACACCTGGAGGAGTCAAGTGACCTCTTTTCCCAAGACTGCATGGGGAGTCCCTTGCTGGTCTGGGTTGGAGGTAGGAGGCCCTGACTTGACTGTTTTCTGTTTTGCAGGAGCATCGGTGTCATCACCTACATCCTGTGAGTATCCCTGATTCCAGGGTTCCAACCCAGCTTAGATTGTGGGGTCCTAGCAAGAATTGTGGGATCCTGAGAGAGGGGCAAGTAGAAAGATGGACGGACATTGAATGAGTACCCACCATGAGCCAGATGTGCTAAGTCCACAAACCTGAGACTGAGTGTGCTAAACTGTTTCATCCATTGAACCCTGGCATTGAGTTTGAGCAGGCAGCCAGGGGAGCAGCCCTCCCTCCTGCATAACCCATGTCTGCATTCCTTGTGGAATGCCAGGGCTCCCCTGCCATGGGAATGTAGGGGTTAAATAAGACAACGCATGTGAATTCCCTTGTCCCTGCTCTGGAGCATGTGTGGCAGGCTTTTAGGTATTCGGTCCATCAGTGCTTCCCAATCGTCTTTCCCTCACAGCATGCGTGGAAAATGCCATTTTTATGGCCTGCTGCAGTGAGAGTCAGCCCATAGCCAGAGGGAACGGGGGGTACCAGTGCTCCAGGACTGAGGGATCATCTCTCAACACCCCCATGAACCAGCTTTCTGACTCACAGCAGCACTTGGACTGAGAGCTCTGCACAATGACACAGTGGATTCCCCTGAGCTGCAGAAAGGGTCTCAACCCTGGCTGCACAGTTGAGTTTTCAGTACCTACCGTGGCCAGGCCCACCCCAGATCTACATAAGTTAGAATTGCTAGGGGTAGGGCCTCTGCATCAGTCAATTTTAAAATGCCTCGCTGAATTTGATCGAAAGAGAGGCTGAACATCACTTCACCTGATCACTTGATCTATAATGCTGGATGACAGCCAGAATATTCAGATGTCGTCTCTTGAAATCTGGGTTTCTCCAGAACTCTAGTTTTCATACTGAACAATTAAGGAATTCCAGCATCTGCAGGGAACACAGTTGGCTCCCTTGAATTTGACACAGCTTTATCCATGGCCGGCACCATCATGGACATTATACCAGGATCTCAGAATACGGACATGAAGGAGAGCCTTCACTGCTTACCTGGGGCTCCCTGTCTGTGGGAGGCACACCATATAGCAACCTCTCACCCATGGTGATGGAGGTCATGCTGGAGGTATGAACACACCTCTGTGAGACACACAAGGCAAGGTGCTGGTTCCTGGAGCTGCGGAAGGTTTTAGTGAGAGAGAATGAGAAAGGTGTTTAAACTGGGATGTGTGGATGAAGTCAGTTCTCCAGGTGGAAGGGCTGAGAAGAAACAGCATGAGAAAAGGAAAGGTGAATTGTTAAATATGGCTGAAATGTACTGAGCATGTGGCAGTGACCACCTTCTGATGCTTTGCTCAGGGGTTTAGATGTGATCTATGGAAACTGGTGAGTGACGAAGGTTGTTGTATTCTAACAATGACAATAATAAGGGCTGGTAATTGTAGAGCATTAGTATGGTCCAGGATTGCACAGAGCATTTTATATATCTTTGCTCTTCATGTCAATCATGTGAGGTGGAAGCAATTATTTTCTTCACTTTACAAATCAGGAAACTGAAGCTCAGAGATGTTAAGGAACTTACCTAGGTTCACACAGCTAATGAGTGGCACAGCTGAAATTCAAACCCAGCATTGAAATATCCAAAGTTTTCCAGTACACCTTGCTACTTCCCTGCTAACAAAGAAGCAGGGGTTGGGGGTGGGAGATAAATATTCAAGGGATGTCTAGTAAGTAGAAACAGTAAGACTTTTGGCCAGTCAGGTAAGGAGGGACTTAAAAGAGACCAAGGTGACTGCTATGTTTCTAACAAGCACCACTTCACATTTGTGAAGCAATGTCATTGATCAAGGAAAGGAGCACATGCTGCGGGAGTAGGCTGGCACAGTAAGTCCCAGCGCATCTGGGTAGTGTTGTCCCATGAGCAACTGGAATGC
Source organism: Sciurus carolinensis (assembly GCF_902686445.1). Classification (NCBI taxonomy): domain Eukaryota; kingdom Metazoa; phylum Chordata; class Mammalia; order Rodentia; family Sciuridae; genus Sciurus; species Sciurus carolinensis. The sequence goes on from NC_062214.1 coordinate 90,825,272, forward strand.
AAATCAAGAGGTGGTAGCTTCAGAAGTCACTCTCTGTCTGAGGTAGCCTTGACAAACCCTGTGGGGAACCCACAGACCCCAGTTCCATGCCTCTGAGGATTTTCTCAAGTTGCTCCCTTGACCTGAAAGAGCTTTCCATCTCCTGCTCTGACTGCGGACAACCTCTTCATTCTCTGAGACACGACAATGCAGTTGTCAACTCTCCCATGGAGCTGTGCTGGGGTCCCCCTTTTTGGTGCTCCTCCAGCCTTTTATCTGGCTTTCTATAATTTTTTGCTTTGTTCTGCTGGGGTTTATAAAGAGCTCTGTCTGTTTTTTTTCTCTTCTCAATTTTTGTGTCCACTGAAGATGCAGTTTGTCCTGTCAGGTACTCGATAGGAGCTCCATAAAGTGTGTTGAATTGGACTGCATTGAAGAAGCTGCTGGTTGGCTGCCCAGAGAGGGCAGGCTCTGTTGCCAGGAGCCTCCCAGCCTCGTGCTATAGTATGGGTCAAGGTTCCCAAGTCCATGACCCCCATTTCCATCTCCAGTCCTGCAGTCATGTGGTTTCTCTCTGTTGTGTGTAGCCTCAGTGGAGCATCCCCCTTCCTGGGAGACACAAAGCAGGAAACACTGGCAAATATCACAGCAGTGAGTTATGACTTCGATGAGGAATTCTTCAGCCAGACTAGCGAGTTGGCCAAGGACTTCATTCGGAAGCTTCTGGTTAAAGAGACTCGGTAAGGGAACAGAGAAAGGCACTGGTTTCTCAGGTACTGATCCTCTTCTGTTACCTCTGTCAAAGATGTCAGTTTGTGCTTGCTTTGTGGTCTAATCTGGGCAGATACTAAGAAGAGTGACTGGCCAAGACTTGACTTTCATCTTGTTTACTCAAGTTTTTCTGCTTTCTTCTACTGAAATGCCAATAACTGTGTGTATGTGTGAGAATGTGTGTGTGGGTGTGTGTATGTGTAAATCAGCCTATGTTTCTTAGGACTACCTTGTGTAGTTTTTCCCAAAGGCACCTCAAACTCAAATTAGAGAAATAAAGTGCCAGGGTTTTCAAACCAGTTCAGATGGGGAGTGGAGGAGGTAGACCCAGAGAGGTCAGTACAGTGGAAAGAGAGGAGACATGCTAATCTGACCCCTGCCAGGGCCCAGGGTGAGCCCCATTGTTGTGGGGTCAAAGGAGGACATGGGTGGGGAATATAGGGGTACTGGTTGCCCAGAGGAGGACCTAGACAGGGCACGGGGAAAGGCCCAGAGACTCTAGAAAATTATGTCCTCTTGGTCCCACAGACTTCAGAGAGGGCCATAGTGGTACTAAGTACTAAGGTCAGTACTTGGGACGGCCTCCACTATCTGGGAACAGGGCAGCAAAGGACAGAGGAGGCACCTGGGAGGCAAACAAAAACCAAAGGTTTAGCAATGGAGAACTGACTCTTACAGGATTCTGGAAACTCAGAAGAGCACTTATGACCCCTCTAGAGGGTGGCGTTAGGGCTTTCAACTTTGGAACTGAAGGTGAGGGCTCAGGTCAAAAGGTCCTTCTGTTGTGGTTCTGCCCAAACCTCTTTCCTGGGACCGTGGGGCATGCAGCCAGTTCCCATCCATCTCTGCATCCTCCATTATGCTATGTTGATGACATGGTCAAAGAAGGCCTGAGAATGTGAGAACGGAAGCAGCTGCTCCCAGATCCTATCCTCATGGATCATCACCATTTTCTAATCCTCATTGCAGGAAACGGCTCACCATCCAAGAGGCTCTCAGGCATCCTTGGATCACGGTAAGGGCACAGTGGTGAGTTCCAGTGAGCAGGGGTCCCTGCTCTGTCACCAGGGCTGGCTGTAGCAGCCAGATGCAGAGCCTTTTGCTGGAAACACTGATCCTTGGGCACAGAAGACAGTTAGTCAGGGGCCCCAAGGGGCCTGACTGTTTTCAAATAGTGTTATGCTAACTGAAGTTTGTATTTCTAGGTTCAAATAGCTTATAAAATGAAACCCTGACTTTGTAACCAGGGCTCCTTCTTTCTGATGTTTAGGGCTTAGGTAAAGGATATCCCTCAAATCAGTTAGCTACTTTCCATGGACACCATGAAACCTTAGGAATTGGGCTCTGAGACAGAAGCCTGGTAGAAACAGAGGCTGCTGCCCTGTTAGGGCAATTCTGTTCCATTTAGGGGAGGGCCAGGGGAAGAAGGTGAGTCTCTGTCTAACTCGTCTTGTAATCAAGCTCCAGCCACTGGTTTTCCAGAGGGTCTCACAGTCTGGTATAGTGAAAAGTTTTTTGGGAAAGAGAGAATCAGAGACCAGTAATCTGCTGACTGACTAGCTGTGTACGCTCCAGACTTCTTATTTGCCTTCATCGTTAGAGAAGAAGGCTGGCAGGAATGATCTGAGCGTGCGGACAATAGGGTAGAGATCTGTGGACCATGGGGAGCAGGGAGGGTTGGAGTGGTCTGGGAGATCAGGTCCATCTGCTTGCTGAGGGATGGGGAAGACCAAGGGTCCTCCAGCCGCTTCCTGCTGGGCATGCTGAGTTTTGCCAAGGCCCAAGGAACCCCAAAAGAGAGACATCCCTCTGCCTCCCTCTGCCAGCCATGGCCTTGCCTACTCCAGCCCTGGAGTGGATGTCTGCAGAGTCCTGATTACAGTCTGCTTGTCTGCCTGAGCCCCTTTACATGCTGTGCGTGTGGAAACCCTCTAATAACTGTGGACCCCTGTGCCCTGAAGTGAGCATGCAGGGAGCATTCCTTTACTTCTTGACCTTTCTTATGGACTGTGGGGTTGCTTACCCCACCCTGGCTCTCCCTGTGGCCTGATGCATGCAGTGAATGCCAAAAAGACCAACGTGTGTGCCTTCCACCTGCAGCTTGGACTGCCCTTTGAAGCATGCATCATATTAACATTCTGGTTCTTATGTCTGAACATCTGCCAGTCTGAAGGAGAAGTCAGAGCTCCTGAACAGCGGAAGACCCAACCCACCCAGCTGAAGACCAAGCGTCTGAGAGAGTACACTCTCAAATGCCACTCAAGCATGCCCCCCAACAACACTTATGTCAACTTTGAGCGTTTCGCCCGTGTGGTAGAGGACATGGCTCAGGTGGACCAGGGTTGTCGTGCCTTAGTAGGGGCCCGTGATACTCTCCAGGATGATGTGGAAACCCTGGTGTCCATCTTCAATGAGAAGGAAGCTTGGTACCGAGAGGAGAACGAGAGCGCCCGGCACAATCTGTCCCAGCTCAGGTACGAATTTCGCAAGTTGGAGTCCTTGAAGAAGCTCCTGCGGGAAGACATCCAGGCCACAGGGGCTAGCTTCGGAGGTGTGGCCAGGAAGTTGGACCATCTGCACACACAGTTTGAGGCTTTGAGGCAGGAGCTCTCAGCAGACCTACAGTGGATGCAGGAAGTGATGATCAGCTTCCATTTGGAGAGTGGGGACACAGATGGCCTGGGAGCCATGTTCCACCAGGATGCCAGTGATTCCCTATCGGAGCTGCTCAGCAGGTCGCACACAGAGGAAGTCCTGGCCAGCCTGAAGCTCTGAGCACTAGAACCCCATCAATACAGCACTTTCTCATCCTCCTGCCTCTGCATCCAGCTAGAATCATCCTGTAGAGTGCATGTCTGTAGGGTGGCCTTCCAGCCCTCTCCAGAGAATCCACAGTTGCTGAGGTGCTGGTTAATTATTCATTCCACACCTCCCCTCACCAACCTGGATTTCTGAGAGAGCGCTGGCAGGGCAGCCAAGCTGTTAAAACAATTAGAAAACAAATTCCCCTCACCATACCCTTTTCCACAGGGAGTACAGCACTCCCTGGGGAGATGCTTGAGACTGGATTTGTGGTGATGGGTTTGTTTGCCTCTCTCTTCCCACCTGCATGCCTTAGGATTACAGATCTTGAGTGATATTTGAGTTAACTAAGGATAACTAAGTCAGCATGGTACTTTCCTGCTTCAGAAGCAAGAATTTAAAATGCACAGAGAAAATAATACTGCCTTTTACTTGAATTGACTTCTCACTTAAGAAGTCCTTGTGTCTGTGACCTCACTTGATCCTTAAACAACTCTTTGAGATGGAAAAGTAGGCGATGATATGATTTCCATGTAACTGATGAGAAAACTGACTCAGAGAGGGAGGATGACTTAGGATCATTCACAGCCAGCTGATGCCAATGAAACAGCAATCCAGGTGCGCATCTCCAAGATGAGGCATGTGGGAGGAAGTAGTGAGGCTTATTGTAAATATCCACCTTAGTATTAAAGTTCAGATCCCAGAAGCCGAGTAAGCAACTTTGTGTATCTTTCCAGGGATGAGTGGAGTGTACACACCCGCACACGATCGTTCTAGGAGCCATGCCCCAGACGGTGCAGTCACTGTTCCTACCCAGCCCTGTCCCTGTCTGAGACCAACCTACAGAGCAGGAGGGAAGGGGAGCATCTCCCCTCTCTTCCCTTTTCCCCCCAACTTCTGGCTAAGGGCCCCAACTGTGCATGAAAATGAGGACCTAAAAGTGCTCACCAAGCGGTTCCTTTTCCTAGGTAGTAGGCCATTGGGCCTTGAAGGTCTAAGAGACTCCATCAGTTTTTGAAGAGGGTGGACAAGAAGACTGGGAAGTACAAGGCTCAGTGGTCCCTTCATGACCCAAAGCTTTGAGCATCCCTCCTTGGGAATTATGTAATCCCATCCCCCTTTCCCCAAAGGAGGAAGAAGTCAACATAACCATAAAATCGTATCAGCAGTGCAGGGAGTATGGACACAGCACTGCTAGAAGTTTGGGGTTGGGAGGGGTCCAATTATAGTTTCAAAGTGCCTTCATGGCTTCACAAAACATCCCTGTCAAGTATTTGGATTGAATATTATTCCCAGTTTAGAGATGAGGAAACAGAGAAGATGTGATTTATTCCAGGTCATATCATTAATGACAAAATAGGAACCTTCTGATGACAATCTGTGGCTCTTTCTGCTTCCTCTAACTGCCCCAGTTTCTAGGAGTTTACTGTCAGCTTGTGGAGGCAGATGATATCCAGATTCATCTGTTCATTCACCAGTAATTTTCAGGCACCTACCAACTTCCAGACACTTGGCTTGACTGGTGATACGCTGCTGAGTCAAAAACAGGGCCCATCTCTTGCCTCACGGAGTTCTCAGTCCACTGAAGGATTCCAACATTAACCAAGAATCATTCAACAGTAGAACTGTGACTGGGACATACACTAAGAAAGGGATGCGTTCCTCAGTGCCAGAGCCTGCAGTGGGGCGTTTGATCTGGTCAGAGGAGGTGTTAGTCCCTATGGCAGGGATGCTGGAGCTGAGACCAGCTAAGCAAACAAGGGAGAGAGGTGTTCCCAACAGGGCCATCATGCCAGGGCTCTGTAATGAGAGGGGCATGAAAGACTGGAAGTGGAAGGACAGTAAGAAAACTGGAGGAATGTGGTGTACGTAGACATGGCTGGGAGGAGGCAGGACAAGGACCCTTGGTCACATTAAAGAACTTGCCAGGCATGGTGGCACATGTCCGTAATCTCAGTGTCTTGGGAGGCTGAGACAGGAGCATCGCAAGTTCAAAACGCCAGCATCAGTAATTTAGTGAGGCCCTAAGCAAATTAACAAGACCCTGTCTCAAAATAAAATAAATAAATAAATAAAAGGACTGGGGATGTTGCTCAGGGCTTAAGCACCCCTAAGTTTAATCCCTGGTACCACTATCCCCCCCTGGAAAAAAAAAAAGAAAAAAGAAAAAGGAAAGCTCTGCCTTTGTCCCTGGAGTCATGGGAAGCCACTGATAACTCCTGAACTGGTGTTGGAGGGGAAATGCCCAGTGAGCAACATAGACAGGAAGTGATTTAGGACAATACATATTTTGATGTCATGAAACCATTTCTTCAGAATCTTATCTCCTTTTCTATTATCAAGCTGAATTATTTCAAATATCACCTACAATACTTGAAACAGAATCTTTTCATCAAATATAAGAAACCATGATTTTTTTTTTCTTTTGGTACCAGGGATTGAATCCAGGGCTGCTTAAACACCAAGTCACATCCCCAGCCCTTTTTTATATTTTATTTAGAGACAGGGTCTCCATGAGTTGCTAAGTGCCTCACTGTGGAGGCTAGCTTTGAACTTGTGATCCTCCTGCCTCAGCCTCTTGAGCCTGGGGTTATAGGCATGCACCACCACACCTGACTAAGAAACCATGATTATGAGATGTATCATTATTTTATGTACCATTGAAAAATAAAAAAATGCCCAACATGGAAAGCCTAATAGGAGAGCCCCAGACACATAAAGCTGTGACACTCCTAGTGAGAGGGTAAATGAAGGCTGCCGTGAAGCAAGAGAGAGCAAGGGAACACATCTCAATGTGGAGGCTAGGCGGGGATGAAAAATCCTCCTGAGAATGGGAGGCCCGGGCTGCTTGTCCCCATGCAGGGTTGCACTTCGCCACAAGCTATGTGATACTGAAGAACTTCAAGCAAGGAATGTCATGGCCAATAGTCTGAGGCTGGGTGGCCTCACAAGGCCAGCAAGAGCAGTCCTCTCTGGGAGCACCTGCCTTCACTCCAGGCCCACAGCAATGATATGACATCATTAATTGGGAGATGCCTCCTGATAACTGAGATCCAAAAACCTGGATCTTGGAATCAAGGAAAGATGACAAAAACCCTATTTCTCTATCTGAGAGAATTGGTACAAAATGACCTCTACAATTTCTCCAGAGATTTATCTGCCCTGTCATAGGATGCTGTATACTTGTTTGGCATAAGAGTCTGCAAATATTAAAAGTCCCTTTGGCCACGTCAATAAATGTTGACCTTCAATGCCAGGCTTCCTGAGGCCAGGATGACTGCCAATTGAGCAACACAGGGCATACTTTCTGGTGAAGGTCAAATACATGCAAAATAATAATAATAATAGGAAGAAGAATATGGTGGCAAGGATTTGAAATAGGAAGATTGGTAAAAGGGAAGAAGAAGTGGTTATCTTAGATTTGTGGAATCAGCTACACACCACCCAATATCCTCAATTCATAGCCTAGTAGAGGGCAGGACTTGTTCAGTCTCCAAGCTGATCAGCCCCCGAGCTGGGCACCCAGCCATACATAGTTTTCCTCACACAGTAAAGTGGTCCTGTGTGTGTTTCCAGTCATTGGTAACTGCTTCCCCTTTAAGATGTTTCAAAACCAGAACTTTTCCTGTACAAAGAGCATCTAAAGACAAAGTACATTGAGAAGTGCCCCCATGTCTCTCAGGGAAACCAGAGAAGACTGTGACCTTCCTCTGCCACCTGCCAGTAGAACTCCTTTGGCATCTCAACCTGGTGCTGAGGGGAACCCAAGGAGGTCTGTGGAAAGCAGCCAGTGGACCTGCTTGCTCTGTTCTCCACATGCCCATGGTTGGCATTGGAACAGTGGTGGCAAGGGCAGGACTGGCCATGGTGGATGGGATGTGGGAATGGAGTATTCCCTTGAGGCCTTGAGGGAGGACATCTTGGGGGGCACTGCTCTGTGGACAGGCTTCTCTGCCATCATGGAGGATTTTTAGTTCACCAGAATTAAGTGAATTAAAGGTCAACTATCCTGCTCAGTTTAAAAACCATCCTGGGCCATTTGGGAGGAGAGGGTGACTGTGTAACATCTCCCTGATTCCTAAGGAAGCTGGAGAGTCAGCCCTCTGGGAGGCAGCAGCGGTGACCCTGCCCTGGAGCAGATGCTCATGGCTTATCTCTGTCTGACTAGTTTGTATCAGGAAGGGTGGCGGATGGTTTGGTAGTCAGTGATTTTGCAGATGCTGGAAGCTAATAATGGCAGGAGAAGCCAGAGTGTCCTCTGTGAGCTCCCTCCTCTGCTAGTGACTATGAAGATGGCAGCTTCCATCTTCACTGGATCACATAGCACAATTGGTCCATGTTGGAGGTGGCTGTGTGCCCAGCAATCACTTCCCACTGCCCACCTTTTGTAAATGTCTGTGGAACTGAATGCCTTTTCTCCTTTGTCTGTGAAGTTCTTGGCCTGTGGAGAAGATTCTTTACCCTGGAGAGGAACCCAACAGAGGGCATATTTGAGTTGCAGAGGGGCCAATTCAGTTGAACAAACACTGATTGTGCTCTGGCTGGTGGTGGGGTGGGGTGACTGATAAGGACAAGACAGCCCCTGAATGAAACACTCAGTATCTGCAGTTAATGGGGACCCAACCAACTGGGAGGTGGGAAAGGCCAGGGTAAATGATGAAATAGAATATTCTAAAAATCAGGAGAGAGTTGAATTCTGACTAAGATAGGATAGGAGAGATGCAGAGAGCAGAGGTCTTCTCAGGGCACCAGCCCCATTGCTGACACCCCCACCACCGCCACCAAGCTGTTTCCTTATGAAGAAGGTGCTAAGTAGAATTCCGAGGGATGGCCGTGAGCCCAGATTGGGTCAGGAACTCAGAACTATTGGGTGGAGACTAACGAGAGAGATTACAGAGATTAAAAAGAGGAGAGTTTTTATTTTTAGCTTTTTATTATGGAAAATTTTCAAAACTTACCCAGAAGTACAGAGAATAGTATGGTGAATTCCAGGTACTTTTACCCCACTTCAGCTGGAATTAAGTCATGGTCAGTCCTTTTTTTTGGTACTGGGAATTGAACCCAAGAATGGTCAACTACTGAGCCACATCCCCAGTCCTTTTTTTTTTTTTTTTTTTTGGTGGGGGGTACTGGGGATTGAACTCAGGGGCACTTGACCACTGAGCCACATTCCCAGTCCTATTTTGTATTTTATTTAGAGACAGGGCCTCACTGAGTTGCTTAGCACCTCACTTCCTCACTTTTGCTGAGGCTGCCTTTGAACTTGCAGTCCTCCTGCCTCAGCCTTCCAAGCTGCTAGGATTACAGGCATGCACCACTGTGCCCTGTACCAGTCTTTTATTCATCCCCCTGCCACACACACACTATTTTCTGGAGTATTTCAAGATTTTAACACATACTTCAGACTTAATCAATTCATAAATTCTTTAGCATGAATCTCTGATAGGATTTTTTTTTTTCAATCCTGGAAATTGAACCCAGGGCCTTGTGCATGCTAGGCAAACACTCTGCCACTGAACTACATCCCTGGCCCTTTTTATTTTATTTTGAGACAAGGTCTTGCTAAGATGTCTAGTTTGGTCTCACACTTGGATCTGCCTGCCTCAGCTTCCCAAGTAGCTGGGATTACAGGTTGTATGCCACCAAGCCCAGCAGTACTTTCTTTTTTATATAACCACCATGCCATTATTACACCTGACAAATCAGCAATAATTCCTCCATCTCATCTGGATACTCATTCCACACTCACATGTCCCCACATTTTTCAAGGGTGTCCTATTAAAGGTTGGTTTGTTCATATCAGAATCCAAACATAATTCACACATGGCATTTGGTTGACATCTTTCAAGTCTCTTGAAACAGTACCAGAGGGAGAACTTTGGAAGCTTTTGCTGGAGATGAACAATTGCTCAGAAAACTGAAGGTCCTAGAGAAGAGAATTAAGAGTCCCCATGTGTCCATTCTGAAACCTAACTCAGAAAAGTCAGACCAGGCAAGGAAAGGGGTATTGCCACCTCCTCCCATTCCTTGGTTGCTGTCGGGGACAGCCTGTAGCTCTCCCCACCCATGAAGAGACAGACACCCAGGTACTCACAAGCCTCACCTGCACCTTCCTGAGAAATGGATGTGAGGCCAGCCATGATGGGGCTCCAGCCATGAAAGTAACCAGTAAAGGAAGAGCGGAGGTGCTACCTGGAGAGATGCAATTGAGGAAGGTGAGGCCCAGAGTGTGTCCTGGGCAGGAAGGAAAAATGGGTGACCCAGTTCCATGGTGTATGAGACTGGAGAGATGGAACAGATGGAGATTTGAAAAGTTGCAATCTGTTTTGCTGTTTCTACAGGAAGCCTGGTATTTAGAGAAAAGCATCCGGGGTGTAAAGCTGGGGTCCCTTTTTCATGAATTGTTTGTGACTCCTTCTTCCTCTCCTGGCTCTGTGAATGTGGGCGCCGACCTAGAACAGCCCACCAGACTTTTCAAAGCCTTTTGCATCTGTATAAAAAAATCTGACTCTAGCCACCACTGCTTTCGGTCTTCTTGTCTCCCTTCCTGACATCTTCCCAAAACACAGAACATACTCCTTCAAGAGCCAGGTGGGAATTGCCCAGACTCCTGGTAACCCTGATGGGCCACAAGGTCAGAAGACAGTTACTCACTGTTTGCAGGGAGGAAAGCACCAGGAGAAGGCAGACATAGCTCCTTCTCCCCCTCACATTCTCAATTTAGTCAAAAGTGTTTGTGTCACAGTCCTTCTGGGAGCAAATTTCACTCCAAATTTGTCTTTGACTTTCCAGGCTGGGATGATAGCATTAGCCAGGCGTTGAGCCTTTTAGCAACCAGGGAGTTCCATTGATTAGGAAAAGTAAGCCAGACAGACTCATACCCTGGGTGGCTTCCTCCTCAGGGGTCATACTGTGGTTTTTCGCATATGAACAGGACCCGAGAAGTAATTGCATCACTTTCCATTAATGACCCTGGGAATGGTCTCACCTGGCATTTCATCTGGGCCCCTCTGCTCAGTGGCTGATACTGCTGGGCCAATAGGAAGGGGAGATTCTCCTTAACAGGACCCCCTTGCCTGTGTTGATCTTCCAACCATGAGGTCAGCCATTTTTCTCCTGGGTGAGGGTACCCAGCAGTAAGTGGACAAAAGAGGTTCCTTCTCTCTCAGAGCCTATAACCTCACCTCATAAGCTTTCCTTGTAAGAGACAAGCGTCCTCTGCCAGGGTTCAGCTCAAAGGACAAATTGTGGCTGAGTGAATAACAGGTAGGAGTGAAATTAGAGGTAGAAAGATTTTATGGATTGGGAGGCAGCATGCTAATCACCTTCGAAGGAGATACTAGAAGCCAGGAGGTATTCGGGAGGTGGGACTCACAAAAAGCAGTCCAAATTAATACAGAATAAAATGCCAGGCAGCGACACATGCAGTAGAGAAGACTGTCATAAGCATAGTGAGTAGTGGGGGGCTGTTGGGGAACTGTTTTATCTAGGGGGATCGAGAAAGATTTCCCTGAGGAGGTGATGTTTGAACAATGACCTGAATCAAGAGACAAAGTGATGTAAGAATGAGCAAGGGCAAAGACCCTGAGACCTTGGGTTTAAGATAAGCAAGCTGACCCGTTCAGGGGAGGAGGAGGCAGATGCTGGCCTTGGAGCCTCCAGGAGTATGCTGGGTTGTATGGAGAGTGCTAGAAAGCCACAGGAAGACTTGGAGCAGAGGGAAGGCAAGTCCTCAGCACAGATGGGCTGCCCTCTACCTGCTTTTTTTTTTTTTTTTCTTTTTTCTATTTTTGTTGTTTTAGACATACATGACAGTAGAGTGTATTTTGACATATATGTACATGGACTACAACCCATTCCTAATTAGGATCCCATTCTTGTGGTTGTACATTATATGCAGTTACACTGGTCTGGTTGTTTATTCATATACGAGCAAAGGAAAGTCCTCTGTCTGCTTTTGTGCCTCCCTTCCAGGTGGGACCTGGACCCAGGCATGGCGATAGGTGGTTTGAGGAAAGGGTCAGGAGAGCTGGGCGTGGCCTGATGATCCCTTCTGTGCCCTCATCCTTTTCTCTTCCCTTTACCTGTCTCCTTCTTCCCCTCCTCTTTCCTCCTGCACTCTTTGCCCAAGCCAATGTGTGCCCATTTGGGAAAGTAAGCAGCCCCTGGCTTTCCCATCTCCCATCTACGTCAAGATTGCCAGAACTCTGCCCCTGCTCCTTGGCCCCCAGAGAACTCTGCATCTCACTGATAGACTCATAGCACCCTTTCAGTGGACTCAGCAAGGTGACCTGAGCCTCTCACTGCTGAGAGTGAGCAGGTCCCAGGTCCTTGGATATCATTCTAATTTGTTTCTTGAGCAGCTCAGGGAAACAACCTGGCAGCTATTAAGTACCTAGAGTTGTTGGTTCTGGGCAGAGAGGAGAGAGGGACTGGAGGCATTGATACAGAGATGAAAAAATTTCTGTGCTCTGGGGTTGCTTTCCAGCGGTGAGATGCCTCCACTGAAGAGGTGACAGAGATAGCTGCCACACATGGAACGGTGCATACAGGTGCTTTGGTCATGCCAGGGGGAGACATTTTTTTCTTGGAAGCAATTTGGAAGGAGGTCACACTTGCATTAGGCTTTGGAACACTTGGAAGCCTTCTGGGGGCATTAGGGGATGGTCCTGCAGTGGGTCCCCTGCCAGATGCAAGTCCGGAGCAGCATGGGCCCACAGTATGCGCTGGCTTTCTTTTGGTGCCCGATGAGAAAAGATAAACAAGAATGGAGATGTACTCCGCATGTGGTTAAAAGACAAGACCAGCCCTGGGGAATCAGTGAGCTACCCACCCTCAGCACTCACCAGGGCCAAATATGACCTTGCCATGAGAAGGTTGTCCTAGTAGAGAGAAAAAATCTGCACAGGGACCTTAGGGGTCATCCTGGGCAATTCGTTTTCTTGAGGTCATGGGGTCCTTTAAGAATCTATGAAAGCTGTCAACTCAGAAGAAATGCTTGTCTGTGTAGACACACTAAATTGTTTTTTTATTGAGATATTATTCATAGCTCATAAAAATTGCCATTTAAAAACGTACAATCCAATGCTTTTTAGTATATTTACAGGGTTGTACAACCACCATTGCTTTCTTACTCCAGAGCATTTTTTTCATTACCCCAGAAAGCAATGCCATACTCTTTGTAGTCATCCCCCATTCTCTCCTTTCCCCAGCCCCCAGCAACTTGATCTACGTCCTTTCTCTGGATTTACCTATTCTGGACATTTTATACAAATGGAATCATGCAGTATGTGGTCTTTTGTGTCTGGCTTCTTCCACTAATGTTTTCAAGGTTCATTCATGTTGTAGCACATATCAGTACTCAATTTGTTCTTATGTATAATGTTGCTGAATAATATTCTGTGTATGGATACTATGTTTTGCTTATCCATTCATCAGTTGATGCACATTTGGGTCATTTCTACTTGTTAGCTCTTATGCTATGAATATTCACATACACATTTACACACTAAAATTTGCAGACCACATTTCAGAGATTTACAGAACCCCTGAAACCTATCTCATGACCTAGAAAGGTCTTGTTTTATAAAAAGAGGGAGCCAGACACAGTGTCACTCGCCTGTAATCCCAGCAGCTGGGGAGGCTGAGGCAGAAGAATTGAGAGTTCAAAGCCAGCCTCAGCAACTTAGTGAGGCCCTAAGCAACTTAGTGAGACCCTGTCTCTAAATACAATATTAAAAAATGGCTGGGGAGGGGCTGGGGTTGTGGCTTAGTGGTGGAGTGCTTGCCTAGCACATGTGAGGCACTGGGTTTGATTCTCAGCACCATGTATAAATAAATAAAGGGTCCATTGCCAAATTTTTTAAAAAAGCATATATATATGGCTGGGGAGGTGGTTGAGTGGTTAAGCACCCCCAAATTCAATCCCTATTACCAAAAAAAAAAAAAAAAAGAGGGAATTTGAGAGGAGATGGAGAAGGCAAAAGGGCTAAAGATAATTTATTACTGTTTGTTGAGTGGTGCTAGGTTAAACTCTTTATCTGACCCTCAACAACCCTGTGACATATTATTATTCCCCATTTCAGACAGGAAAACTGAGGCTCAGAGAAGCTGAGATGTAAGCTAAGCCTCCACTGCCAGGCAGCGAAGGGCCACTACACATCTGTCCCCACCTGACTCCCACCAATGTCCCTATTTCCTTCCATTTATTTTCTAAAGATGTGTTAATCCTCCATCTGCCACCTAGGCATCCATTTTGCTAAACCCAGAGCCAGCCCAGCACTCAGGGAGCATCCCAGACTGCTAGAAAAGGACCCTGTCCCTGGAGTGCTGTGTGATGGAAGCCCCTGCCTCCTGCTCTCCCCCTTCAGAAGCCAGGCCTCCAGCCACGCTGGCATGCCTGTCCGGTTGTGGTAATAATAGCTCAGGGGCATCCATCTCCTGAGCAGCGGAGACATCTGTAGCCATTGCCCTCACCCTGACGCTCCCACTGCACACCCTGCCTGGCAGGGAGGTGTCAGGGGCAGGTTGAGGACGGTGTGTGGCTGGGGTTCTGTAGGGAAGTGGGCAGCTGCTGTCTAAAGCCCAGTGACGCCATCACACTCTGCTTTGTCTTGTAGCCGGTGGACAACCAGCAAGCCATGGTGCGCAGGGAGTCCGTGGTCAACCTGGAGAACTTCAAGAAGCAGTATGTCCGCAGGCGGTGGAAGGTGTGTGCGGTTTGGAGTGGCAGGGGGAGGGGGCCAGCCAGGCTCCTGGCCTCTCTCCAGGGTCCCTGGGCACATTCTCACCTGGCAGCTGTTTTCTCTCCCTCCCTCAGCTCTCCTTCAGCATCGTCTCCTTGTGCAACCACCTCACTCGCTCCCTGATGAAGAAGGTGCACCTGAGGCCAAATGAGGACCTGGTGGGTAAATGCAGGACCCTTTTGGGCAGAAATCTGGGGTGGCTTGAAGCTTGGGGGCAGGGGGACCCTCTGTCCCCGCTGAGGCAGGTGGGTATTGGGTATTTCCAGCCTCTTCTGCTGGCACTGTGCTCCTCTTCCCTGGAGGTTAGGGTGTAATCAGCAGAGGTTTATGTTTGGGGGCCTCTGGCTGGTGCTGGGTGGGGTGCTCCAATGGGACAGCATGAGCTTTTGGAGAATCTCGGATTCTTTCCTGCTCCATCTTTGAAGAGATCGCTGCTGCACTCCTCCCCATCCCTGCAGCACCACCCTGAAGATTTATAGCCCTCAGGGGATGGTGGGGACTCTGGAGAATGAGCACCACAGACTGTTCAAAATTTATTTCTGACAATCCAAAAATCTACTTCGGAATGGGAATTTTACATCCTCTTTTCGATTTTTTCCATTTCTAGTTTGCTTTAGATTACCATTATTAATAATAATATTTAGATGCTTTCTTATACTTGTTACAGTTTATGTATCTTACTTAAAATAAGAGGCATATAATGGAACATGCTGATCAAGAGCATAGCCTCTAGAGCCAGACTGTCAGGATTCAAATCTGCTACTTACTAGCTGTGTGACCATGAAGAAATTACTTAACTTTTCTGTGCCAAAATGTCATCATTTGTAAAATGGAGTTCCTACCTCGTAGAGTAGTCATGGGGTTTCAATGACCTGTCCTTGAAGTTTGGCACATAAATGTTCTGTGCATGCTAGCAATTATTATTATTTATTGTTTAAAATCCTCCTGTAGACTTTGAAATACAACACCAGTGTCAGTATTTCAGTCTGTAGCCGTTCCCTGGAAGCATCTCCCCACTGGTCACTGCATGTGAAGGGGGCCACTCAGGAGTGTCTGAGTTGGCACAGACCAGGACAGAAGGCAACTCCCTGATGAAGAAGGGACAGGGAAGCAATTGCCTGAGATGCCCTAAGCAGCCTCAAGATACACAGCACTCAGGCTGCTTCCCAGGACCCAGCACTTCCCGTTTGTCCCCAACCCCCTACATATCCCGGAGTTCTCTTTCTTCAGTCTGGGCTCTTGTTTATTCCTGCTCTTGCCAAGGCTTGAAGATTTATGACCCCAGAAGCCTGCAAGGCTTTGGCCTAGCCAAATGCCTTTCTGGCTGCTCTCCTCGCCTGCTATAAAGGGGACTGGACCACTCTCTCTGCGCATCCCTGTCAATCACATGCAAACTTTACCCAGATTACTTTTTTGTTGCTTGGCTCTGACTCATGTTAAAAAGTTGCTGGTCAGCAGAGCTTGAGTTATTTTTATTGTAATGGCTAGGCTTGGTCCAGGATGTATTTGGCTAAAGTTGATCTTGCCCTTGGATTTCCTGCTAGCTCAGGCCAGCCTGGGAAGGTGCATGACAGGCAATAGGCATGCCTTTCATTAGCCCCTGACCCCACTGCCCTGACGAGATGCAGTCTGTGGAGAGAGAGGACCAGAGAGTAATTGCGAAGAACGCACATTCCTTTCCTAAGTTTTGTCCCAGAATAAACACTTAGAGATGGTTTTCTTTTGACTCAAACACTCAACACTGTCAGCTCCATGGCTCATTCTACAAGTGGAAAAGGATTGAGTCCCAGACATATATAGTTTTCCCAAAAGGGCTTTTCTTTAAAAAAAAAAAAAGAAAAGAAAAGAAAAAAAAAAAAAAAAGATAAAAAGATAATGATAAGACCTTTTGTTTACAAAATATTGAAATTGAACATTCAACAACAAATTTTTAAATGACTTTCTGAAGTCTGAATTAGTTCTTGTTTTAATAATTTTAATGATGAGATTAGTTGGTATGACCTGAACAGAAAGACATCATGCCTTTGGGTTGGTCGCCTGGGCTCTGCTTTAGCCATGTCGGGACTGACAGACTATACTGTATATCTCCTTCCTTGTTCATAAAAATGAGCTTTTCGGAAGTGGTTTCCTTAGAAAAGCTGCAGAGCAAGGCTTGCTGAAGGTGCAACGGAAGCCAGTCAAGAGGGAGGGGGTTGGAATGGTGGCTGCAGAGCGTGGGGAGGAACCTGTAGCTCACCTCTCTCTAGACTGAGCCAGAGACTCAGCAGCCCACAGCCAACTTATCCTTACGTGCAGCCTCAAAGTGCTCCTGATGTAATTTTCATTATTAACGATAGGGCCTCTCTTGGTACCTGGTTTCCCTTAGATGCCCTGCCTGCTTTCCTGCCTCCCAGAAAGCCTCAAGTTTTTGTTCTGGCCTCACTTCAAGTCCCCCACCAGACCCCTTCCTTCCAGTGGTCTCCGGATATACCCCAGCCCAGGTGTATCAACTCAGGCTGCCCGCCCATCTCCATTCCTGGCATCCCATAACCCCCTGCCCTGGTCTTCTTTTTTTTCCCCCCAGAGGAATTGTGAGAGTGACACTGAGGAGGACATTGCCAAGAGGAAAGCCCTCCACCCCCGGAGGAGGAGCAGTACCTCCTAACTTGGCCTGGCTTGCAGTGGCCAACAGGGAGGTCCAGGCCCAGCAGGGCTCTCTTCTGTGCAGACTCTTGGACCCAGCTCATCACCAGCAGCCAGGCGTTCCACATTCCTGAGCACTTTGCAAGAGAGGGGCCTGCAGGATTCAGAAGAATCTGCAGGGGAGCCAGGAGACCCTGGGAGCTCTGGCTATCTCCTATGGAGGAGTCTCCAGCACTTCCAAAGCTCTTTATTCTCCATGAAACTGGCTTTAATCCATCTGCCAATCTCAGAACCTGGGGCGGGGGTGTGGACTTGGGAAAATGATGTAAAACATCATCTTCATCCAGGCGTGAAGGTCAGATTCAGGCAGCTCTTCTCACAGGGTGAACGAGTTCAGAACCAGTCTGGTCAAAAATCACACCAGGAAGACAAAGGCCTCCCATTAAGGGAACAGTGAAGAGAATCTTGGAATATGAGGGACCAATCTGTGACCTCCTAGAACCCACTGGAGTCAGGACATCAGACTGACCAACATACTAGACCTTCTAGAACAGTCATTACCAGCCCACTGTGCTGTAATTTTTTTCATTTTTATTAAACTTTGGATTTACCTATGCTTGGCTTCTTTTAGTGCTACCCACTCCTGATTTCCTGCAGCATAAGGGCCTGCGACTTGAGGGTGCTGAGGGGATAGAACCTCAGAAGGTGATTCTGAACTTTCCCCTCCAGTCTGAGGGTGCCTTCTGCATCCTTCTCTAAAGATATGCAACCCTGACGCCAGCATGGAAGGCCTGTGCTCCCTGCCCCACCCCTGCCACCACTCCTTCTGCTAAGGGCTAATCATGGCTCCCCCGAATTCATATGTTGAAGTCCTAACCCTCACCACCACAGAATATCAGTATATTTGGAGACAGGGTCTTAAACAGGTAATTAAATTGAAATGAGTTCACTGAGGTGGACCCTGATTCTCTATCATCGGTCTCCTTATAAGAAGAGCAAGGCACAGTTGGTACATTCCTATAACCCCAGCTACTCTTGAGGTTGAGGCAGGAGGATTATAATTTTGAGGTCAGCCTGGGCAACTCAGTGAGAATTTATCTTAAAAAAGGAGGGGGGCTATAGGAAGAGCTGGGGATATAGTTCAGTGGTAGAGGGCTTGCCTCGTATGCACATGGCCCTGGGTTTCAGCCCCAGTCCCACAAAAAGGGGTGGTAGGTATCACTTGGCACAGTAGCCTCTCACTATTGTCTCAGATACTGGGGAGGCTGAGATAGGAGGATCATTTGGGCCCAGGAGTTTGAGGCCAGACTAGGTAGCACAGCAAGAACCCATCTCTTAAAAAAAAAAAAAAGGAAGGGGCGGGGAGATTTGGATATGGAGGGAAAAAAACCTATGCAGACACAGAACAGAAAAGTGGCCACCTACAAGCTGAGCAGAGAGGACTCAGGAAAAAAAAAAACAACCCTGTGAACATCTTGATGTCACAATTCTAGCCTCCAGAATTGTGAGAAAATAAATTTCTGCTATTTAAGACACATAGCCTGTGGTACTCTGCTATGTGGTACTCTGTGGTTCTTAAGCCCTAGTAAACAAAACACCTGCCAACCATGGTCAAGATAGAGATGGGAATTTAACAATGCAGACACAGGGGCGCAAAGAGGGCCCACAGAGGGAAAGGAGAGGAAAAAGATGGATTACCCGGACCTTTGGGGGAATATGCAAGGGAACCTCCACAACGTAGAAACCAGATCCTGCTTTCTAGGCAAAAGAATGGCCTTGCTGGCCAGACTCAAGGCAGGACCCAGGGAAGTCAGAAGTGAAGAGGTCAGGGGAGGCCCTGAGACTGGGAAAGTCTGTGGAAAAGAAAGGGGAGTAAGCAAGGGAACCTGCTGAGGAAGAGAGCCAGGGAGCACGGGGTGGGAGGGATAAAAAGGGCAGAAAGGAAAGGGCCCTGGTGGGGGGCATGCACTCCCACTGTCAGCACATTGTGGGAGAGAGCAGGCCAAGCTGCCTTCGTCCTGTGGATGGTTCCTGAGCAAAATGGCCCCTCAAGAACAGAAAGGCCATCCAGTTTCAGAAAATCTCCCAGCAACATACAGGGGGGCTGCCAGCATGCTGCAGAAAGCTCTGCAGCTGACCTGTAGGTCTTGGGCTTCCCCAGTTCTCAGGCAGAACCAGCCCTTTGCCTTGCTCCAGCTTGGAAGGACAACTGAGGCTGAGGATGGCTGAGGATTGCTGACTGCATTCAGCGCCCTGGACCTGTGAAGGATTCTTGACCGTGCCTGGTGAGATAAATCAGCAGGGAATGTTCTGGAACAGGGGTTCACTGGGCACTCCTAGGAAGTCAGTTGTTGTAGAGGGAGGTGGCTCCCCTCCTGCTGGAAAGGAGAGCCATGAAGGACTTTGACAAACCCAGGCTCACATCTGATCATGATCATAGGCTTAGCCTTTTAGAATTTGTCTAACCCAACCACTACATCTTGCTGAAGAGGAAACAGAAGCCTAGAGAGAGGAAGTGACAACTTCTGCTTCACAGAAAGTTTGTGAAATGTCTGGTTTGGTCCACCTAAACTTCCTGACTTCTAGTACAATGCTCATTTTTTCAGCTCAATAAACTGGTGGACATTCTAGGAAATAGGTAGATTTGTCTTTTTATATATACTGGGAATTGAACCCAGGAGCACTTAGCCATTGAGCCATATCCCCAGCCCTTTTCTGTATTTCATTTAGAGACAGCATCTCACTAAGTTGCTTAGGGTCTCACTAAGTTGCTGAGGCTGGTTTTGAACTCCAGATCCTCCTGCCTCAGCCTCAGAGCTGCTGGAATTACAGGCATGTGCCACTGTGCCCAGCTAGATTTGCCTCATTTTTAACAGGCTGTCATCTGTCCTTTACTTTGTCCTTCATTCTTGGAAATGGAGGAAAGTGTCATACTTGTTTCTACACATCTTTCCATATTAAAAAAGGTACTGCCCCTAGGTGAGGACAGCTCAGCAGCCAATCCCCATTGCTGCAAGACAGACAGGGAACTAGTATTTACTGGACTCCCACAATGTGTTTGGCAGTGTCCTAAATGCTGGGGTTAGATCAGGGAAAAGGAAAGACCCAGTCTCTACTCTAAAGGTGTCTACTTCATCATGCCCACAGACAACTCCTCCTGGTCTTCCTGTCCAGGTTATACAAAGCCCTGTTGACTGAGACCCCTCAGCCCAGTTCTCTGGTGTTTGATGACATCTGCTGGATTTCCCAGAATCCTTTGGGAAGCACAGGGCCAGGCAGGGGCAGAGAGGGCCTTTGAGGATGCTTATCCATTGAGGACACCTTTCAGGGCCAGAAGCCAGGCGCCAATGCAATTCCCAGACGTGGCCCCAGTCACTATGGCTCTGCTAACAGATGGCTGCTGGCACGCAGGTGACAGGATGAGTGGAACAGCTAGCCCAGGGGAACCAGGAGTGTTCTGTTGGCTCTGAAGGAGGGTGTGTTGGCCGGCTGACACTTCAAGGCTAAAAGAGGCCACAGTGTGCTCTGAGGCAAATGGAACATTTCCAGGGATAAAAGTCATGCTCAGTGAAGATGCAATTCTTTGAACAGATCTGAGGGTGTCCTGCCCCAGAGCATTTGCTGTGTGCTTCAGGATGCTGCATTAATATTTCACAAATATGCTTATCAATATTTTAACATGTGCTGTGTTTTAATGTCAACCTCACCAGTTTTCCTGACTATAGATCTTAGATTATACTTCTGTTTTCCACTCGCATGTTTATTTGCCAAAAACCTGGTTTTGAAAGCAAATGAAGGTCATACTGTAAGAGGTAAGTCATGAAATCTCTATGAAAAAAAGGTCAAGTCCTATGTTCAGTAAACGAAGCGAGTACACGTGAAAAGAGCTAAACTGAGAACTGGGGTGTTGAAAAGAATTGTATCTGGCACAGGTTTGTAGAACTTTCCATCTGGTCCCCAGCTTGATGTCATCCTGATATTGTTCTATTCACTGTTGCTGCACCCCAAAGAATATCTTCCTGGGTGGTCTGCTGAGAGAATCCCATTCTAAGCAAACCTTAATAGGCTTAGGGACTGGAACAGTTGAAGAGCTGTGAACAATGGTTGACATTTCCAAAAGCAGAGACACAGTTGGTGACTTTCCATTAACAGTTTCTCTCTTTTTGATTTTCCCTCTCTCCCATGAATTCTCTTTCTCTCCCCCTACAACTATTAGCAATTTATAATATATAGCTAAGCATGTATCTTAGTAATTACTTATTGAGTAAAATTCATGTTCCCAGTTCTTAATCTAGAAAACAGTTTATTATATTTTCTAGGGAGAAATCGTTTTGTAAGTATTTTCCCCCTGTGGATCTGTGATCCTCCACCCCCAAGTGAGAGGGGTAAAAAAGGAGCTCACAATCATTTTTTTAAAAAACTCCGCAATAGGAACATTCTTCACACATTTCATGTGATTCTCTTCATAACCTTGTAAGGAAATGAGAACCTTATTTCTATAGATGATGAAGAGGAGACTTGGAGGAGTTAAGAAATTTGCATGCAGTCACGCAGCTGGAGTACTTGGAATCTGGATTCCAGCCCAGTTTTGCCTTCCCCCACATCCACGTTTTTCTCTGCTTTTCCTGGAGAAACACAGTGATAGATGGAAAAAGAATCCTGGAGAACCACGTACAGTATGGCACTATTTTTTTAGAGCTCAAAATCTATAACATATGCTTAGAGATACATGCAAATTGATAACATTATATTTTAGAAGTAAGGCGATGACGAACCCCAGTTCAGGGTGAAGATTATGTCAGGGGGGCTGAGATAGGGAGGAGGACAGGGTGGGCGCTAGGCTTTTGCCAGTGTTCTGACCAGCACCCAGTTCACAGTGGGCTCATGGGAGTTCACTTTATTATTATGCATCCTAAACTACCTATTAGTTGTCTGGTTTTTGCATGTACCAAATGTTACAATGAAAATAATAAAGGGAGGAAGTGAGGTGAAAGAAGCCCACCCCAATGATGATGGGTTGCCACAGTGGCCTCTATTGGGACAGCATATGGCAGCTGCATAGTGACCACCCTGTGTGCTTCTTCCCTCTTGGCGCCACACTGGGCTTTTCCATGTGTTCTTCTACTGGTGCCTCCATCAGCGATCATCACGCCACCCTGTGAAAATAACTGGGCTGAGTTTTTATTCTCACTTTAATGAGAATAATGAATTTTATTCTCACTTTAATGAGTTTTTATTCTCACTTTAATGAGAATAATGAATTTTATTCTCACTTCAATGAGTTTTTATTCTCACTTTAATGAGAATAATGAATTTTATTCTCACTTCAATGAGTTTTTATTCTCACTTTAATGAGGCCTCCCAGCCTCACCTCCTCACGTCACCTCCCCTTGAAGTTTGCCTAACAACATGGGTCCCAGGACATCTTCCAAAAGCAACCAGATTATTGTCGACTTGTGCTCCAGCTGCCTTCATGTCTCTTTGGCTGGGGTTTGAAAAGTCACCTGAGCCATTCCCCTGGGTTCGCGCTTGGGTCTATTTGTTTGGAATTAAGCCAAGGAGAGGCTCTATCATCCTTCAGCTCCCCTTTCTAGTTCTTAACTGTCCTTATTATAGTTCACCACTCAGAGCTATAAAGCTTAGGTGAAGTCCTGCCACTCTTCGGCTACTGTGGGCCTGGATTTTCTTATCTGTGAAATGGCGATAACAACATCAACGTTACTTGTCCTGAGTGTCTCGTTGAAACCAATTTTGTAAAAGACCTTTGTCAACTTTGAAGGACTTGGCAGAATTTTGTTATTTACATAATTTAATTATACTCTGAGAACTCGGGTCAAAAAAACAACTCTGAGAAATGTAGAAGTTGGCCAACATTGTCAATACCGGGACTCACATGGGTCACCTAGATTCTGGGTGGAGGGCTCCTGGGGACCAGCTCTGCTTCTTACTCTCTCTCAGACACACCTGTATGATGCTTGATTCAGCTCACTTAGCAACAGTTTATGAAACAGGAGAAAGAATGAGGGGGGTCTTGCTCTATCACATTGATGTTGGAGGCTCTCAGCGAGGGACACCTCCGGAAAGGTCCTGCTGGGGAGACAGAAAGAGTTCTGGTGGGAGTCAGGTGCAAGAGGACAGTCTTTCCAGTCAGACCTTGATTGTGTAACAACTTTACTTATTTTTTTTTTTTTAGTATTGAGGATTGAACCCAGGAGTGCTCTACCACTGAGCTATATTCTCAATCCTTTAATTTCTTACTTTAAGACAGTCTCGCTAAGTTGCCCAGGCTGTTCTTGAATTGGAGATCTTCCTGCTTCGGCCTCCTGAGTCACTGGGATTACAGGCATGCACCACCAAGCCTGGTTCATGTAACAAACTTTGAAAGAAGAAAATTCAGGACTTTGACAATCTGCCCCCACCCTGTTTTCTCATGTTGTTGGTTTTGGTGTTACATTAGTTTTCAAGGAATCCTATAACAAAACACCACAGACTGGATGGCTTAAACAATAGAAATTTATTTTTTCAATTCCAGGGGTTGGAAATCAAGGATCAAGTTACAGCAGGGCTGGTTTCTTCTAAAGCCTCTCTGGTTGACTCACAGATGGTTGTTTTCTCCCTATGCCTTGTCTATATCTGTGTCCTGATCTCTTCTTACAAGAAGGTCACCAATCATATTGGATTAGGGCCCATGATATGACCTGATTTCACCTTATTATACCTGCACTGCCCTTATCTCCAAATAGGGGCACATTCTGAGGTACTGGGTATTAGAACTGAATTTAGGAGGAGGTGTACAAAATTCAACCCATGACAAATACTTAAAATTTCCTAACCAAGCCTGGTGGCACACACCTGTAATCCCAGCTACTTAGGAAGCTGAGGCAGAAGAATCACTAGTTCAAGACCAGTCTGGACAACTTAGCAAAACCCTGTCTCAAAATAAAAAATAAAAAACCTGGGGATGTAAGTCTATAGTAGAGTCCTTGCCAAGCATACAGGAGGTTCAATCTCTGTGAAAAGAAAACAAATCTTGAGTTTTTGATATTCGTCTCCTCTGGTGGATCATAAACTCAAAGAGGGCAGGACTGTCTGTTTGCTGTATTCTGTGCAGGGACTAGGGGTGCTCAGGAGGTGTTTGTAGGATAAATTAAATGAATGAATTGTCTTCCATTGGTTGATCCAAAGTGGTAAGGAAAGCTGTGGGACCCAAAACAGAGCCTCTGGAACCAAGCTGTGGGTAACTACTCTCTCCTTGAATGCCCCAACTCCTGGATGGATTCTGTTCAATACACACTGGTGTTGAAGGCATACTCTAGTCATAATTTTGATTAGGCACATGAAAGACAGACCATTTATTATCTAATGAATGGACAAGCAAGGAAAAGTGACTAGAAAGAAATCCGAACTAAATAGAGATACATGGCATGCTCTGAAGATACATGGGAGAAACTGCTATTTCTTCCTGGGGATTCCAGAGGACTAAGTGAACAAGGTGGCCTTTAATCTGGCCTTAAAGAATGGGTAAGATTCTGCTTATAAGGGAAGAGAAGTCTCAAGTGAGTATTCGGATTGCTCATCCTTATACCTTCCCATGGCTGGACTTTGGAAAGCTACTAAATAAATACAAGAATGAAAATCCTTTTCTGGGAATTAACTACACCATGGTGAATTAGTAGTTCTTCCATTTTCCATTTTCCTCTCCCCTGCCATTGTATCACTTGTTTTGGGTCAGAGACCCAGAGGGCCAAAGAGCCAGTGTCTATCTTTTGGGCTTGATAGAGACATGCAATGACAGGACAGATCTGACTCTGAATCCTTTGGAAGAGTTTGTATGTCTGTCTGTCTACGTGTGACTGTGTGTCTGCATGTTTCTGGGTTTGCCTAGGTGTGTTGTATGAATCTGTCTCAACGGACAAGTATAGTCTCCACTACCCCACCAATACTGTCTGACCAGGACTGTGGGGGTGTACTTGGATTTGTGTGTGGGTTTATCTCACTGGATGTGTCTGTTTCTGGGTGTGCATGTTGGTCTATTTTGATATATGTATGACTGACTGAGTCTGGGTGTATCTGACTGTGTGTCTGGCTATATGTGGGGGGTCTGTGTTTCTGGCATATATAGGTATTGGAGGGAGTGTGCATCCGGCTGTGTCTGGGTGTCTGGGTTTTGTCCAAAAGGACTCATGGAGAAAATTCCCGTAGGCCCAGACTCAGCAGCATCTATTGAGATGCTGTCAGGCCTCCGACACTGTCTACTTGATGTTCCAGGAGATGAGGCTGAGGACAGCTGCATCTGCTGAGTCATAAGGATGTGGGCTATGTGTGTTCACAGTTGGACATATCTCCTTTCACACACACGGAGAGGAAATTTCAGACGAACTGGCTGACCCTGCAGTTTTTCAGAAGGTCATGACATCAGCTAGCCCTGGGAAGGAGCGGAAACAGGAATGCTCATGAGACCTACCGCTTGGAAGAAGTCAAACTGAGACCTGGGTGTTTCCCAGCTGGGTCCCCCGGGTCGTGACTTTCTCAGACCTTTCCAATAAGCAAGCTTCAGGCTTTGGAAGTGATGGAACATTTCCTGGTGGGGGAGGAAGTTGGGCAGATTTTCTCAAATAGTACAAACTACAGACCTCACCAAACTCTGATAATCAGTGCTGACCCTGGAAAATCCCACTAAGCCATAGAGTCCAGACGCAGAAAATTCATCTCTTCCCTCTCCAGGCCAATCAACCAAAAAATTGACAACACTGCACATGGTATGCTTAGCCACACTACAATCAAGTGAGTCTTTCAAGCTTGTCTGATTTCTACAGTGAAATTTCCCCCAGGGATGGCAGGGACAGAACGCCTCATTCATTGCCTCCTAGGTTGGGACGGATTTCACAGGTTCCTTCCCAATGCAAATTTTACCTGCTGCTATACATCTACCTAGTATGATACCATAGGCAAGAGAGGGTTTGAGCAGGGTGTGGAAGGTAAACACACGCACCTAAGCATTTACTTGGCATCGGGCTATAGAAAATAATAGTCTTCTTCCCAAGGAGCCCAGGCCTGGGGGTACAGCTATAGATCCTCAGCTTACCCATACGTCAGCTGCTTCCTTCAGCCTCGAGAGATGTGAGTAGATGAGAGAAGGTGGTGAGTGTAACATAATGGGGTTAGTCCCCCTGGGGAGGTGGTGATAGGAGGAGGGCAGGGGGCTACTTGGAGCAGGAGGGTGCCACTTCTGGTCACTCCTTGTGTTTAGACAGTGAAGGCCACTGACAAAGTGTCATGCTTGCCAATGATCATTTGCTTCTAGTGAAGTCCAACCCTGGGGGTTGGTCTAGAACCGGGGCTGTGGATTTGGTGGAAGGTCAGGTTTTCCTGGTGAGAGAAGGGCCTGAGAGGGAAGTTGGGATGGGCAGTACTTGGCCTGACAAGGGGCTGCAGAAACTTTGTAGATACTCATCCCTCCTTACTGAAGATGCCCAGGGGTGACAGGGAGCTTGCAATCCCCTGGCAGGACCCTCAGAAGCTGGCATCACACTGTTACTACAAGTTATTTCTCAGGTTGTGCTCAAATCTGCCTCCCCAGAGATTCTTCCATCATCCTGGTTCTGTCTTCTGGGATCATATCCACTTAACAAATATATAGACAAAAATGGAAAAATAGTCCTGCAGAAATCCATAGTCCAGTAAAAGGATGAAATAGGAGCTAAGCTGGGATCTGGCAAAGAAACTCCTCATTCTGACAGATGAGGCCCAGGGGGGGCATCCAGAAAGGTGGCATTTGAGATAAGGTTAAAGGATAAGAGGACTTGTGTCTATGGAAGGGCTGTGGAGTTCAGGCCAGGATCAGCTTAAGCAAAGACCCAGAGGTGTGGGGTAGCCTGCAAGTGGGGCCTGAGATGATGGGAGTGCTGTGGAGCTGATGGGGGCTGGACCACAGAGGGACTTGAACCCAGGCTTGGGCCTCTATTCAGTGAGCTATGGGGAGATCTGGAGGTTTTGTGAGACTTTACCAGAGTCTTGGTTTTCAAAGTGTGGTCCCTGGGCCAGCAGTATCAGTACAGCCTGGGAACTTGTAGAAATGCAAATTCTCTAGCCCACCCCGGACTTCCTGCATCAGAAACCTGGAGGAGGGTGCTTAACAAACTCACCAGGTGATTTTAATGTACTACTTTAGACAATCTGGAGAGCTGAGGGAGAGATGGAGAGGGTGGGAGAAATCAGGAAGGCAGAGGCAGTTTGAGGATGCTAGGACCATCTGAATGAGGCAGGCAAGGGCCTGACCTGAGGCGGGGGCAGGAAGTGTCAGACAGATTTTGGTTCCAGTGGCAGCCCCTTGACCTGTAAGCTTCATAGACAAGGGCAAGTAATTTGCCTTCCCTGGGGCTCAGTTGCAGCATATTCAGAAGGAACCACAGTAAGGATGGTGGGAGATGCTGCCAACCATGTCCCCATAAGAGCAACCACCAGTCCTTGCTTGCTGGACTGGGAGGTTTCATGGGACGTGCACCTTTCAGTGCCCAAAGCAGGAGAATCAGGGCAAAGCTGGATGGTGGATCACTCTACCCCCACCATGGTGCCCAGAGGGAAGCACTGCTCAGAGTGTTCACAGAGGGAACAGGTAAAGGGTGGAGTTGCTGTGGAGCCTGAGGTATAATTTCAAGCATTTTGGTGGCAGTTAAGGTTGCCCATGCCATCTATTTCTGGTGCCCGTTGGACCTGTTAGGAGCCCCTCCTGTGTGCCTCAGCCATGGCCTAGCTCTGGAGACCAGTGGAAAGGGAGGCAGGGCCCAAGCCGGTGGCAAGGGCACAAGGACAGCTTCCCCTGGCCACATTGCCGGCCTGATTCCTTGGTCACATGAAATACAATATGGCTGATGTCTCTCAAACTTGCTGATGCTGCTGAAGGCTGAAAATACCCAGGGCCCTGGCCCAGGCGCCTATGTGGCTCTTCTGGGCCAGGAGTCAGGGAGCAGCTACGGTGTTCCCACTGCGCTCGCTCTCTCGTTACCTAAGCCAGGGAACTCTGGGGGGGAGGGGGTGGGTAGCAGGGATTTCAGGGCCCTACAGCCTCCCACCTTTCCTCCAGGTTGGGTATTTTAAAGTTATCTGGCTTTTCTTTATCATCTGTCTGCCCCGACACATGCCTAGGAGGTGCAGAGTGACTTCACCATGTTAACTGAGGTGTGAGTGCCAGACAGAAAGGTTACCTGCGAACGCTTTCTCAGAAAAGCGGGCAGCCCCTCCTCTTGTCTTGCTGGTCCACATTCGGGTCTATTATAGACTGGGAATTTAGGCCAGGGGATGAGTGAGGGTGATGTGTTTAGGCGTGGGACCCAGCCCCTCAGAATCTGAGGCAGAGTTAGGTTCCTCCGAAACGGGGAGGGGGAATCCAAAGTCATTGGCAAGAGAAGGGGAGTGGCTATAGGGAGGTGGAACTAAGGTCCCAGTTTTCCCCCTTCCCTTCTTCACCGCCTGCTACTGCTGTTTACCCCTTTCTCTACTCTTTCAGGACTGCCTCCCAAGCAAATTCAGTTTCCAAATGAGGCTCCCAACACACACCCACACCTACTCCAGAGATGGTCCTGCTGCAGCCTCCAAAACCTGCAGGTCCTTCCCAAATCCACCCCTGTTCCCTGGAAAGGTTTCCCACTCAGGCAGGAAACCTGGTTTTGGAGTCAGGCTGGGTCTCAGGGTTTGAATCCCAGTGTTGACACCTTCATGACTGGGTGACTTTTAGCAAGGCACTGAACCTCAGTTTTCCCTCTTGTAAAATGGGCATGATAATATGTTCCTTGCAGTGATTCTGTGAA
This sequence comes from Sciurus carolinensis, assembly GCF_902686445.1. Lineage (NCBI taxonomy): Eukaryota > Metazoa > Chordata > Mammalia > Rodentia > Sciuridae > Sciurus > Sciurus carolinensis. The sequence continues at coordinate 90,853,998 of NC_062214.1, forward strand.
GATTAAATTGAATAAACTAAAGCATGCAAAGTGCTTGGTGTGTAATAATCAGAAAGTGGTCACTTTTGCAACAATTATGCCTCTTATTGACAGGATACAATAAAAGGATAAAAATAAGAAGTTGAAGCAAAGGGAAGAGGAGGATAGAGACTCTCTGTAGTGTTTCTGCCCCTGCCACCCACTCTGGTGACTACGAAGCCTATGGTCAGCAGGGACTTGATGTGAATGAGGGCCATGCCTTCTGCTTTCCCTCCTCTGCCTTGCCTTCCGCCCTGGGGCTAGAGGTGTGGCCCCATGCTCTGCACACTACGTGAATTGTAGTTCGGAAGCCTCATTGCCCAGCCACAAGGCACATTCTGCTTTTCACATGTCTGACCCCTTTAACCAGGACCCCACACCCCGACCATGACCACCACTAAGTGCGAATGAGCTGAGCTTGAGAGGAGCAGCAGCCGACCCTCTTCCTGTTTGTCTGTGGCCCATGTGGTTTGTGTAGGAGAAGCAATAAGAATATGGGCCCCAGTTATAATGCGCCCACCTTGCACCAGGTGGTTTGCACATATTATCTTTAGTTCTCACAACAATCCTGAGAAAGAGCTGGTATCTCTGTTTTACTGATGAGGACACCAAGGCTCAGAGAGGTGAATGACTTTCCTGAAACTGCATAGCTAGAAAAGTAAAGGGCTATTTTGGGTTCAAATCTAATTCTATCAGACTCCAAAGTCTAAGTACTTTCCACCGTATGATGGGTCTCAGAAGACTAAAGGTCCAGGTCAGGGACATCCATTAACTCAGGTAAGACTAGTGCAAGCACCTCCCCTTGTTGGTCTTATTTCCTTACCTGTGAATCAAGTGATGGCTAAGAATTAGGTGATGCCTGCTCTCCTGACATGTGACTTCTTGTAGGGCCTTTTCTGCTGTGGGTAGAAAGGGAAGAATTGTCACCCAGGTGATCTCAGTGTTTCCCAATTTCCTCCTGTGATGCTTGTCCTCTGGGCAGCTGGTGTCTTCCTCCTGCCAGGGAGCCAAATAGTGACCCTTCCTAAGAGCATTTTACCCCAAATTATGAATACCATCCCCCACCACCACCTCTAACAAAATTTATGCAGTTTAATTTCTTATCTCCTGCCATAGTTTGAATCTTGAGTGTGCCCCAAAGACCCATGTGTTGAAGACTTGGTTGCTACTGGGAGGTGGTAAACCTTGAAGAGGTGAGGCCTAGTGGAAGGAAGTCAGGTCACTAGGGGCCTGCCCATGAAGAGAATATTGGGACGGTGGCAATTCCTCCCTCCTTTTGCTTCCTGGACACCATGATATTCTTGGATATATTGTTGGACTACTTCTTGGCAGCTAAAGAAGAAAAAAGATAAAAGGAGGGAGGAAGAGAGTATAGAAATACCAGAAGCATATAGATGTCTTCTTCCTCAATCTTTCCAATGCTTGAGCCTTCCCAGGTCATGGGAAGTACAGGAGAAAGGCTACTTTCTTTTGGGCTGGGGGAGTAAAGTTATCATGAGGTAATTAAAAGGAAGGGAATTAATATTCATCAAGTTCCTGTTGCTGTAGGCATTGTTCTAGATTTGTATACAGACTTTCTCTGAGTTATACAGTATCCCCATTTGGAGGATGAGAAAACCGAGGACCTGAGAAGGTAGACTGCATGAGATGGAGATGGTGGAGCCAGGCTTTGAGCCCAGCTGTAACTCTTTTAAATTCTCTGGGCAGCACTGGGCACAGTGGCACACACCTGTAATCTGAGACTCAGGAGGCTGAGTACTGCAAGTTCAAGGCCAGCCTCAGTGTCTCAAAATTAAAAAAATAGACCACTATTTTTGTCGCCCAGTGGTAACGTGCCCCTGGTTTCAATTCCAAGTACCACAAATGACGTCCATGTGCTTAGCGCTCCTGTAGGCCACCTTGGGGTCTCCTTGGAGCAGAGGCTGTGGAACATTAGGAGAAGTGCCTCATTCTATCAATACACCACACAGGCAGCCCTCGAGGCAACCATGTGCCCTCCAGAGCTCATCCCCTCCAGTCTGTGGGCACAGTGCCATGTTGTCCTCTGTTCTGGTTAGCATCTGCTGGGTATCCCCCACGGATTTTTCCCGAAGGATGCTTGGAATCTTGTGAATGTCCACCAGGTGGCGCTGCAAAAGCGGTAACCTTGACTTGTAAATGTAAGGTTCAGCAGCTTCTTAGGGATGTCTATATCAGGGCAGGACACCCCTAGAGGTTATTGGGGAAATTTTTTAAAAATACAGGCCTAACCCCTGAGTCTGGTTTAATTTCCTGCATAGGTATATGCAGTAATCTGTCGTTTTTTAAAAATTGTGCTAATTTTATGAATTGGTAAAATATCTTCACATGATTCAAAAAAGTATGGCAAGAGGGTCTGGGGGTCTGGCTCAGTGGTAGAGTGCATGCTTAGCATGGGCAAGGCCCTGGGTTTTATCCCCTAGACCAAAACAAAACAAAAGAAGGTATAAAAAGTTATATAGAAGAAAGTCTGCCCCTTAGTAGGTATTAGCAACTTGTGGATCCTTCTAGAGAACATACATATGAATATAATATTATAAAATAACATATAAGTATGTAGTATACATAATAAAAATAATATACAAGGATATATATTTCTTCCCCTTTATAAACAAATAAATTTTTACTGATTTTTCATTTTGTTAGTTTCAATTTCAGAATTATGTTTAATCATGAATTTCATAAGAAGAAAAATATGCACTGCAGTCTTCCATAAAATAAGAGTTGCCATTTAAAGCAATAAAGTAACTGATCTGAGCCTTATTTTATTTGATCACATATAAATAAGATATGACATATGTGTTCAGTAAAAAAAAAAAAGATTTTAATTCAAGTAACAAAATATGAACAATATACTCTTTTGCTTTCCATGAAAATGTAAGTAAAACAAAAATATTAGCCATTAGCAACTACTGATTTGGTAGAAATATGAATATCTTTATTTTCATTCACAAAACCCATTTATTGCATACTTTCATTAAATAACTGGGATTCAAATTTTGGAGATTTGATTGACTCAAGTGAAAAAAAAATACTAACAATAATCATTTTTAAGAGTTATTTCAGTTGAGCATGAAAGCACAAGCCTGTAATCCCAGCAGTTCGGGAGGCTAACGTAGAAAGATCACAAGTTCAAAGCGTGGCCCTAAGCAAACTCAATGAGATCTTGTCTCTAAAAAAGAAAGAAAGAAAGAAAGGCTGGGGATATGACTCAGTCGTTAAACACCCCTGGGTTTAATCCTCAGTACCAAAAAAAAAAAAAAAAAAAACATTCCAGAAGAATAAGCCCAATGTTTCAAAGTTATTGTAGCTTTGTGACTTTGAATTATAATACAACTCTGTAACTTTAAATTATAATACTAACTTTGTAACTTTTAAAAAATTATAATACTAACTTTATGAGTTTAAATTATTATCCTATTCTGAGTAATATATAAAACATGAGTTTAACAAATAAATGCATTTAACTTGGGAAACAACTATTATGGAACTGCATTCTGAAATTTTTTTTTTTTTCAGGAGAAAATCACTTTATTCTAATAAACTCAAAGAACATGAGAACAGTTGTCTTAAGGAGGGCACACAAACATTTGGCCAGCCCCAAATCTGAACCAACTCACTGAACTTCCGTACATTTAGAACTCTCTTTTGCTGCCATTCAGAAACATTGAAGCTATTAGGTGAGGATTTACACTGCAGTTTTACATTTCATACTTTCACTATCGATTACATTTTTATGCTAAAGTAACTTGGTCATCAGAGCCAATTTTCCATTTCTTCAATTTGAGTCTCTCGATTAGACTAATCCGTTAGCAATTCTGCACTGCTTCAGCACCTCATTGAAACCCTCACAGAGCTTAACATCAGCCTGGTTCTGGGCACACTCCAAAAATTGTTTTATTTCATAAAAGCAAGGGCCACCAAGTTGCTGCTGCTGAGCTGGCTGGGTTCCCTGAGGCTCCTGGTAGGCGATATAGGGCTTTGAGGGCTCCACAGCACTCCCTCCGCTGAAGCCTCCCGTGATGGCATGGCCCAGTGTGTGCCCCACAGCAGAGCCCACAGCCACACCTGCCGCAGTGGTTGCCATCTGGGCCATCAGACCTGGCTGCCGGGGTGCTGCAGCAGGTGAGCCCACTGCAGCTGGCGGGGCTGCAGCTGGCGACTGAGCTGCTGATGCTGGCCTGGGCGCAGCTCTCATTTGAGGGGCCTGGCTGGCTGGGGGCGCCACGCGCGAGATGTGGCTCTGGCTTCCGGGCGGCATTTTAACTGAGCGTCGGCTCGGCGTCCAGAAAGCGAAAGTCTTGAAATATTAATATCTTAGTCATGATACTTTAAAAAATTACTTAAACCAATGTGGTGGCTCATGCCTCTGATCCCACCCAGCTGTTCAGCAGACTGAAGCAGGAGCCTCTCCAGCTGGAGGCCAGTCTCAGAAGACCTTGCCTCAAAATAAATGTTAAAAAAGGCTAGGTGTGGGGCTGGGGCTGTAGCTCAGTGGCAGAGTGCTTGGTGCAAGGCACTGGATTCCATCCAAAAAAATAAAAAATAGAAAAGGCTAGGTGTAGGGTTGTGGTTGTAACTCAGTGGTAGAGTGTTTGCCTAGCATGTACAAGGTTCTGGTTTGGACCCCCCAGTACTGGGGTGGGGATTTGATTGATTTTTTAATTGATCAGTCTCAAATTGTGATTTTAGGAATGTTTCATAGTCTGTGTCACCAGGTTTGTGAGCTTTACTTATTTCGTCCTTCTTTGGTGTTGATGATAAGACCTTGATGCATCCTTGATTCTTGGTTGCACAAGACTGTCCAAAAACTGTCAGTCATTATGCTGATGCCACTCATCTTACAAGTGTTCCTGCTCATGTAATTTAATGGAAGCCACAATAGCATGATGCTTGTGATGGCTGCGGTAGATTCTTTCCAGATGTAGCTCAGGCTTTGGGAGACTTGGTCCTCACAGTTACCACTTTGGGAGTAGAGCCTGTAACCTTCCACTATTGATGATGCCAACCTGCTGGCTGCATATTTTCAGACACCCTCAGGATGGGTATGGCAGCTACTACTGTTCCCCATACTGGTGCCCTGCAGAATCTGATTGCACAACTCAGAGGGCTGTTGCTGCAATGCATCTTATAGGGTGAGAGTGTTGCATGTTCTTCTCTGCACATTGTTTTTTGTTTCATTGAAGGATTCATAGTTTTGTTTTGTTTTTTTCAGTTCATGAAGACTTCCTCATTCTTTGTTGCAACTTCATATTAGTCCATTAAATGAATATAACCATTTCCCTAATGGTGGATATTTATATTTTCCTTTGCTGTTCCACACAATGCTATAATGAATAACTTGGTATATATGTCATTTCACACATGGATATCTGAGGATAAATTCCTAGGAGTGGAATTTCTAGATCAAATGGTAAGTATTTTTAGTTTTTGCAATTATAGTTAAATTGCATTTAATAAGGGTTGTACACTTTATACATCTGCCAATAAAGTAGCAGAGAGTGCCTATTCTTCGCCAGTTTCATCAACACAATGTGTTATTGAATATTAGGATTTTTGCTACCTTGATAATGTGAAAAATGGTATCTTACCATTTCTCTTATTATGGGTGAATTTGTGGGCTTTCCATATTTTCATAGGTATTTATATTTTTTGCCTTTTCTTTTCCTTTTTCTCTTTTTAGGTTTGTCTAGGAAATCTGTCCTTTAAAAAATGTTCTTGCAATTCAGGAGGCTGAGGCAGGATTGCCAAGTTTGAGGCCAGCCTCAGCAATTTAGCAAGACCCTCAGCAACTTAAAGAGAACCTGTTTCAAAATTTAAAAAAATTTAAAAAGGACTGGGGATAGAATTCAGTGTTAAAGCACCCCTGAGTTCAATCCCCAGTACCTAACCCCTGTTCCCCATCACAAATGTTCTTCACTTATAACCTTAGGCAAGACACAAAAACACAAAACCTTAAAGGACAAGATGGATATATTTAATTACATTTGAATCACAAACTTCTACATAATAAACAATACCATAAAAAAGTTTAAAAGTCAGAAGAAGAAATACTTGCAACTTGTATTTCCAATAGAACTTGCAGATGGACAAGGAAGGACAAGGGCTGGTGTTCTGACTGGTCACCATCCCTCACCATCTTCATGGCTGGCCAGGAAGGTGCTCAGCTCCCTGGGTGCTTGGAAGCCCTCTCCAGTGGGTGTTAGCATCACACATACAGACTCTAGAATCAGGGAGGGTAGATGAGCTGCCCAAGGTCAAACAGCTAGGGGAGGAGACAGGTGAATTTCCACAGCACCCCAGCTGCCTGCATGACACAGAGACTTTAGCTCTCACTCTGGCTCAGCTGCTCCCAGGGGTTATTTTAGGCAGGCCTCTTCTCTTTCCAGCTCAGTCTTCTTGACTATAGAATGGCTATATTTTTTGGTCCTTGTCAGCTCTAGACTTGTGTGTGTGCTGGGGATGATGGTGGGAGGTAGGAATAAAGGAAGAGGTGGGATGTATGGGACTCGCTGCTGAGGTGTGTCTGGGATGGAAATGGAGAGAGCAGTGAACCTGGGTTGAATCTACACGAGGACATTTCTGCAGCCTGGGAGCCCCTTCCTACAGTTCGCTCAACAAGCCATTCCCACTCAAGAGCTATCTCTGACCCATTCCTGTCAGCAAGGCAAGCCCTCTAGTAGGGGAGGACATTAAGCCACCACCCATTTTTGCCTTCAGGGTTCTCTTGCTGTGACTTCATCCTCACTTTCCAGTGCTTATCATGCCCAGTGCTTCCTCAGAGTCTTCCTGCTTTGAAGGGAATAAATGCAATAAACTCATGCCTTTGAGAGAGGAACGATCTGATGGGGGTGCCACAGGGAGAAGACAACGCTTGACCCTAAAGGGAGATGGCCATTTGCAACATCTGTGAGTGAGGCTGATATTCTGGGACAAGTGGGGGCTCATATCCCATAGAGACTAATCTAGGAGACCTATCTTGTGCAACTAGTCAGCCCTGGGGACAATCTGGACAGCTGAACTTCGTACAGACTACAGGGCGGTGAACGATAGTGGGTCCTGTGAGATTCAGTCACACAGGACAGATGACCCCAGGGCCAGGCTCAGGTAGAAGCAGGATTAGGGAAAATGTTAGCTGCACACCCCCTCTTCACACAGCACTGCAAGGAGGGCCAAGTTTGCCCAGCATGGGCGCACAGCTTCACTAATGGCCGACATTCTCTGAGAAAGAAGAAAAAAAAAAAAAAACTAGATAAACAAACTTTGGAAGTTAAAATCTAAAACAAAACTTGAAAAAATAAAGATTATATTTCATAAATACATTATAATATTCCAGAGTTTCAAGTAGTTCATTGTTGGCATTAGACCTGGATTCTGTGCATGTACAGGTGCATTGAGTTGAACCCAGAGCAGGAATTGATGTGGCATCTGCCCAGAGGCCTTATCCGCCTGTCCCCATACCCCCATGCTCAGAGAAGAACACCCTGGAACGGGCCCCATCCAAATGGAAGAGGAGCTGGGAACAGATTTCCAGGCCTCTAGCCCTGGGCCTGGCCTCCAGAGGAGGAGGTGCTGACAGAAGGGTCAACCCAAGCCTGACCCGAAGGGGAGGGAATCTACCAAAGGAAGGAAGTGGAGAGCAAGGGTCAAAAAGAGGAAGGAGGGATGCACTGGGGACTGAAATGAAGTAAATTAAACTCTCTGCATGGATGATTATGTCAAAAAGAACCCAACTATTATGTATAATTATAATGCTCTAACAGAAGCATTAAAGAGAGAAAGGAAAAGGAGATGCACCCTCTGGGAGACCACAGTAGCTCACACAGCCTTATTTCAGAAACCCAGGCAGAGAAAGAAGCACTTTGACATGCCTGAAGAGATTCTCACAATAAACATGAAGCTCAAAAAGATGATGCTAAATGAAGAAAGCCAGATATGAAAGACCACATATTATATGTTTCCATGTATAGGAGATGTCCAGGATAGAAAAACCCTACAGACAGGAAGTAGATATGGGAGCTTAGGGATTAAGAGGTTTGGAGGATGGGGGAGTGAAGGTGAAAAGGTTTCTGTTTACAGCTATGAAAATGTTCTAAAATTGTGGAAATAGTTATGTATATCACTGAATATACTAAGACCTACTAAACTGTGCACTTCAAATGGGTGAATTGTATGGTATGTAAACTATATCTTAATAAAGTTGCTAAAAAGAAAGAGATTTCCAGGGAGAGAGAGGATCGTTGAGAGCTCTTGGAATAGGATTTACTGGGGAGTGAGCAAAGGAGTAGAGAATCTGGTGAGGACAGGAAGGCTAAAGAAAAGAAGGATTTGAATTAGGCCTTGGGATGGGCAGGATTTCCAATACCTTTCCAGGAGGAAACGGAAGCCTCCTTCTCCCCTATCCCCCTTCTCAAGCCATGGGCTTCATTCTTTATAAATTTTCTTTATAAATTCAGATCTTAGGAGAAAAACCCAGAAGCCCATCTCACAGTCTGGTAGGGTCCTGGGATATGACTTCCCTCAGCCAGAGGGAGGGTGTCTGAGTGTGGTTGGCAGGTCTGTAGTTGATGGCCTCATAACCAGGTCCTTGAGGGAGCGGGTGGTTGGCAACAGATTCTCATTAAGTGTTCACTAAAGATCCACTCTCTCTGCCTGCTGAACACAAGATACAGGAAGACACAGACCACAAGGAATCCAAAGTCTGACTTGCCCCTAGTTCTGAGACATCACAAAATACTTCTAGGTGGGGGTGAGGGGACACAGTAAAGGCCACACAACCTTCCATCCTAGGCAGGCTCTATTTTATGTGAGAATTAAGTTCAAGTTCTTTTGGGCCCGTCATGTGACCTATCTGAACCTCCATCAAATGAGATAAAGAAATCCACTCTGCCTTTTTAAAAATTTTTATTTATTTTCTAATTTTTTTTTTTACAGACTACATTTTGATTCATTGTACGCAAATGGGGTATACATCATTTCGTCTCTATGGTTGTGCACGATGTAGATTCATACCATTCGTGTAAACACACATGTACATAGGGCAATGATGTCTGTCTCATTCCATCGTTTTTCATACCCCCCCATTTCCCTGTATGTAATCTAACATTCCTCCATTCTTCTCTCACCCTCCACCCTTTATCAAGTCATCTAATGTAAATAAATATGCATCATAAGTTGGGAAATGATATGTGCATAATGGTTATAAAATCAATATGCTATGCAGCATTGTTTTACAAAAGTCATGTTGGGAACAATCTAGAGTCCATGAGTAGGGGATGAATGAATAAATAAAATGTGATATAGATGTATGATGAAATATCATTCAACCATAAAAAGCAATGAAATTCTTATATGGATGAAACTAGAAAACTTGCTAAATGAAAGAAGCAGCCAGGCTGCTTTTATTTGCCTTTACAAAAAGACAAATATTGTATGATTTCACTTAAAATGTTCACTTGAAAAGTACCTAGAATAGTTAAATTCATAGAAATTGAAAAAACTGTACTTATTAGAGGCTGTGGGGAAGAAGGAATGGGAGTCTTTGTAATGAGTACTGAGTTTCAGTTTGGGATGATAAAAACATTTAGAATATGAATTGTGATTATTGCACAACAGCGAATATACTTAATGCATCTGAATTATAATCTCGAAAGTAGTTAAAAGGATACATTTTATATTGTGTATATTTTAACATCATCACAACAAAAAAAAATGAACTAAGACTCAAGGACATTAGCATGATGTAGCTAGTTTGTGGTTTGACTGGGATTATAAGAATTATAACAAATACTTGTTAATCCATCTGCCTGCTAAACATTTTATATTACATTATCTCATTTAATCCCCCAACAAGTTGATGCTTCATTATTATTCCCACTTTATGAATGATTGAACTGAAAACTCAGAAAGTTTAGTCCTGTATCCTTTAGACCTTGATTTAAGCAAGAAGCAAGAGGAGACTCAATTCAAAAGACCCAAAATGTAAGGGCTAGGGTGTAGCTCAGTGCTGCCTAGCCTGCTCAAGGACCCAGGTTTGATGCCTAGCATCACAATAAACAATAAAAGGATTTATATCTGCCCTTACAAAAACTGAGTTAAAATGTCTAAGTTTTGGGTCTATTCCTCCTCTCTCAATGAAGGCTCAGATTCTTTTTATAAATATACTTATTTATTGTGGTACTAGGCATTGAACCCAGAGACTCTACCACTGAGCTATATCCCCATCCCTTCCCATCCCTTTTTATTTTATTTATTTATTTTTGGTACCAGGTATTGAACTGAAGGGCACTTAACCACTGAACCACATCCCCAGTCCTTTTTGCATTTTACTTAGAAATAGGGTCTCGCTAAGTTGTTGAGGCTGACTTTGAACTTGAGATCCTCCTGCCTCAGCCCCCTGAGTAGCTGGGATTACAAATATACATCACCACACCCAGCTGAATTGTTTATTTTTTTATAGTGAAACATTCTAAACATTCACACACAAAAAAAATGGAAAATAGAATGAGGACTTGTATACGCATCACCCAACTTAGTCATATCTTTTTTTTTTTTTTTTTTTGCCTTGCTGGGGATTGAACCCAGGACCTTGTGCTTACAAGGCAAGTACTCTACCAACTGAGCTATATCCCCAGCCCCCTTAATCATATCTTAATATTATCATATTTGTTTCAGATTCTTCACTCCTCCATTAAAAAAACAAAAAAGATATAGAAACAGGGAAGGCCTCCTGTGGACCCTACCACAACCCATTCCTCGCCTTCCTAACTTCCTTATAGGAACCAGTAACATGAATTTAGTATATATATCATGCCCATATATAGTTTTATACTTTTGCTATCATATTTGTGTATCCATAAAGGTTGCATGATCAGGTTTTGTAGGTTTCAAAACTTTATTTGCACATTATAATACTATATATTTCCTTCTGCATTTTTTTTTTACTCCACTTAATGGTTTTGAGTTAATTGATGCATGTGGCTCTAGTTCATTGATTTTCATTTTTATGTAGTTTTCCATTGTCACAGTTCAACCTTTCTCCTGTTGATGAACTTTAAAAATTATTACAAACATTACCACGCTGTGAGGCGTTCCTCTCTGCCTGTGCCCTTGTGTGAAAGTTTCTTTAGGGTGTATATTCAGAAGTGGATTTGGCCAGGCATGGTGCTGCAGGTCTATAATCCCAGGTACTCAGGAAGCTGAGGCAGAAGGATATCAAGTTCAAGGCCAACCTTGGCAACTTAGTGAGACCCTGTTTCAAGATAAAAAAGTAAAAAGGTCTGGGGATCAGTTCAGGTCTAATTCAGTGGTAGAGCACCCTTGGGTTCAAGCCCTAGTACCCCAAAACAAAAACAAAAAAACAGTCTTGGGGTCTGGGTTGTGGCTCAGTGGTAAAGCGCTTGCCTAGCATGTGTGAGTCACTGGATTCAATCCTCAGCACCACATAAAAATAAATAAATAAAATAAAGGATAAAGGTATTGTGTCCATCTATAACTAAAAAAAAAAAAAACAAAACAAAAACAGTTGTGGATTCTGTAGGCTTCCAGCTGTGAACATCTTCAACTTATTAGATATTGCTAAATTGTTCTCCCAACCAGTTATATCAATTTAAACTCTCACTATGCAACCCTAATGTGAATCAGCACATCACAATTTTATTTGACTCTGAAATTCTCCCCTTCCATAGCATTTCATGGAACCAAATAGCAGCCAACACCTTCATTTGCATTTTCTTTTCAACCCAACAAACCTTTAATGGGCACCTGCTGTGAGCAAGCCCTGGGAAACCTCAGTTGGTAGCAGGGCTCACTCCTGGCCCTGAGGGCTTTATAGCTAGGGGGTGAGGCAGAACCAAGTATGCAGACGATTATCCAAACCACATGAAATTGTCCATGAGTTACATACAAACAAGACTGTGGATGCTTCACAGCAGAAGTGACTTTACTTTCTTTTAAGTTAAAATTTTAGTTTCTATTCTAAACATAGAAATTTTTTTCGAAAAGAGAGAAAATTGCAAATCCAGAGACAGAAGATAGATGTTTTGCTGCTGCTGAGGTGACTTGTTCTGAGTTGGGAATGCAGCGGGGAGATGGCATTTGAGCTGCGAAGAGGAGAGGCCAGACAGCAGGAGTCAGGGAGGGCCCTGCGTATCCAGGATCTGAACTCTTGAGACAACAGCACCCTCCATTCCCAGAGGGAAATTACATTTAGGGAGGGGACTGTGGTTCCACCAGTCAGGCCAGTGCTGTCACCTTTGTGGGCTCTGTTTGTCTATAGCTACAGTGATGACCTCAAGGTTTTTTCTAGGTTTCAAACTTGGACAGTCTGGGTATAGTGGTATGTCAGAACTGTCTGTTCAAAGTCAAATTATTCTGTCTTGTTTTCTTTGATAACAAGTGAAGGAAAGCAACACCAAGCCCCCATCCCTCTAGACAACAGTCCCTGCTCTCTTCGCCTTCCTGACCCTACCAGCTCTAGGTCAGCCCTGGGCAGGAGGAAATCCACCCTGGAGAATTGTCTTCCACAGCCTGGTCCTGATGATCTGGAAACTGGAGGTCCATCTGCCTCTGGAGACCAGCAGCAAATCATGGGAAAGTGCTGCGTGAGCTTTGCTGTGCTCAGGAGAGGAAGTGGTTTTTATGATGTTTCCGCCAACCCTCCTGATCTTGGTGGGGAATTCTCTGCGTGCCAGACTACCTTCTGGAGGCCCAGGGACTCTGACCACTACTGCTCTTTCTTCACTAATACATGAATCTGCTTCAGAGAGGAGAACTTATCTGAAGGGGGCCATGTGAGGGCCAAAATCCAGGGATATCACACCCAAGGCTGTACCTCCATAGTGTGCGAGGCCTGGGCCTTTGCACATCCTACCTTGTCTTTCCACACAAGGTCAGCTCTCACACCTCGCGACTTACTGTTCTGCCTTGACCCCTGTGGGCCTCGACCCCTGAGGGCCCACCACTTCGAGGAAGTGTGTGTCGTGTTTCAAAGATATAGCTGTTCTCTTAGCAGCACCAGCCCTACCTGCTGGTGTCTGCAATCCTATGGTTAGAAATTCTTCTCTTTGATACGCCCCCTGACATAAAATCTTTTTTTTTCCCTTGGTGGTCCTGAATATTGAACCCAGAGCACTCTACCACTAAGCTATGTCCCCAGCCCCTTTTATTTTTTATTTTAAGGCAGGGTCTTGCTAAGTTGCCCAGACTGGCCTGGAACTTTCAATCCTCCTGCTTCAGGCTTCTGAGTGACTGGGATTACAGGGGTGAGCCACCACGCCAGGCAACATGAAAATATTGTAAGACTTCTCTGTCACAGAGAATATGATGGGATAAATTCGGGAAGGCCCTGTTCCAAGAGCGAGCTTCTGTGGGGCAGGAAAAGAAGGACATGCATCCATGAAGCACCTGGAGGTGGGTGATAAGGGAAATGGGAAGGTACAGGAGGCACAGAGAGGGTGACCTGAGACCCTCTGCCTTAGTTGTGCTCTTCGGATTTTGACAGTGAAAAATATAAGAGATTTTAATGCTTCTCCTTAATTAAAAAATCAGCATAGTGCCAAAAGAAGATGCTTTAGACAGTGACAGAGAGCATGTGGAGAGACAAACTCGGGTCCAAGACTGGTCCTGTTATCCCCCTCTTTTAAGCATTAGTTTCCCCCTCTGTCAGAATGTTTTGGGGAAAAAAATCTCAACAAGCTGTTATTAGAGTGAAATGAGAGAATGTATGGAAGGTACCTAGCCCAATGCCTGCACATAGTAGTTCCACACTAAAAGCGGCCTTCTCTTCCTCTGTTCTCTCCTTGTTTGGATGGTGAGTCAGATGGGTCTTTGGTTGAAAGCAACAAAAGCTGACTGGGACTAACCAGAAGAAGGGAAAAATGTGTTAGGTGTTTACTAGATAACCCCCAAATCAGAACCAACAAACAAACTATGCTCAGGAAGAAGAGTGACAAGAGACCACAGGGATGAGAGACTGTGACACTGATGATTGGGAGCCCAGAGCCTCATTGCCTGCAGGTTCTGGCCATGGGCTGGTTCCCATTTTGAGTGCACAGGGCTGGTGCCTGCTCTTCTGCAAAGTTTTTCTTCCCCAGCTGTCCAAGTTCCTATTAACTCTCAGGAACCTGGGCTCTAAATGCCCTCAGGGATAAGGAGGATCCTAAACAGTCCTGGGCTGATCACATATAAGACCCAAAACTTGATTACTAGCCCAGGGCTCTGACCACCTTTTGGTAGAGTTCGAATTCAACCAAAGAGCTTGAGGGTGAAAGGCTGGGGAAGAGATTTTGTCTCAAAATTATTTTAATTAGTTTTTCATTTGGAGGCTTTTTTTTTTTTTTTTTTTTTTTGTATTATTAAAGTCAAAATACAATCATTTCGGGGCTGGGGTTGTGGCTCAGTGGTAGAGCACTTGCCTCACATGCGTAGGGCACTGGGTTTGATCCTCAGCACCACATAAATAAAAAAATAAAGGTATTGTGTCTACAACTTAAAAAAAAAAAAAAAGATTAAAAAAAATACAATCATTCCTTGATATCTGTGAGGAGTGGTTCCAGATATCCTACATATACCAAAACCTCAGATACTCAGGATTATTATATAAAATGGCATAGTATTTGCATGTAGCCTATGTAAACCGGTCTACATAGTTAAATCATCTCTAGATTACTTTGACTACCTAATGCAGTATAAATGCTATGCAGATAGTTGTTACACTGTGGGTTTTTTTTTTTTTTGCCAAAAATGCATAAATGAATCTAATAGTGAGAAAACATTGAAAAAATCCAAATTGAGGGACATCCTGCAATTTTGAGTCTGTAATTTTTTTATACTTTTTTTATTGGTGCATTATAGTGGTACAGAATGATGGGATTTGTTGCCACATTAATTTGTAAGTGCACACATATAACAAAATAATTTGGCCAATATCATTCCCCAGCTCTCCCTGCTTCCTCCCTGCCTCCCATCCCTACTCCCATCCCTTTCCTTTACTGAGCTCCCTTTGATTTTCATGAGATTCCCATCCCCCCACACTTCTTTTCCTTTTTGCTCTTGAGTTTCCACATAGGAAAGAAAACATATGACCCTTGACCTTCTGAGTTTGGCTTATTTCACTTAATATAATGGTCTCCAGTTCCAGTCATTTTCCTGCAAGTGGAATAATTTCATTTTTCTTTACAGTTGAATAAAACTCCATTGTGTATATATACCACATTTTCTTTATACATTCATCCATTGATGGACACCCAGGCTGGTTCCATAATTTGGCTATTGTGAATTGTGTTGCTATAAACATGGGTATGCATGTATCAGTATAGTATGCTGACTTTAATTGTTTAGGATAAATACTGAGGGGTGGTATAGCTGAGTCATATGATGGTTCTATGCCTAGTCTTTTGAGGAACCTCCATACTAATTTCCATAGTGGTTGTACTAATTTGTATCCTACCAACAGTGTTACACTGTTTTGTTTAGGGAATAATGAAAAGATTTTTTTAAAGTCTGCACATGTTCAGCACAGGTACAATTTCTTTATGCCAAACAAATAAAAAGTAAAAAAAAAAAAATTAAAGAGCACTTTGGTTTTTTTTGAGACAGGGCCTCACAAATTGCAGTTGCTGAGGCTCTCCTCAAATTTGCAATCCTCCTGCCTCAGCCTCCAGAGTCACTCTGATTACAGGGATGTGCCATCTTGCCAATCTGAGACAGTTCTGCTCTACTGCCCAGGCTGCCTTCAAACTCCCGGCCTCAAATAATCCTCCTTTGACCTCCAGGTGGTGTTCTTTATTTTTTCAACACAGAGAGACACAGACAGACAAACAGACACACACACACACATACACACACACACAGATTTTCTACAAAAATGAGCCCATGGTGTCTGTTTTATCTTTTTCTTGTTTAATAATCTATAAGTTTTCACATGTCAACAGATACTCTGCCCTGATACGGGGTTTATTTTATTTTTTGTACTGGAGATTGAACCCAGGGTCGTTTTGCCACTGAGCTATATCCCTAATTCTTTTTATTTGTTTATTTTGAGAAAGGAGCTCACTAAGTTGCTGAGGGTCTAGCTAAATGGCTTATTTAACCTAGAACTTGAGATCCTCTTATCTCAGTCTCTCAAGTCATGGGATTACAGGCATGGACCACCACACTCAGCCCTGACATAATTTTTTTTTTTTTTTTTAGCTGTAGATGGACACAAATACCTTTATTTTATTTATTATTTATTTATTTTTATGTGGTGTTGAGGATTGAACCCAGTGCTTCACATATGCTAGGCAAGTGCTCTACCACTGAGCTACAACCCCAGCCCCTGACATAATTTTTAATGCCTATAAGACACTTCATTGTTTGGCATTTCCATAATGGTATTTATCATACTCTACTCAACATTTACTGTGCTTCTTTTTTTCCCTTATCATAAGTGGCAATACTGAATCCCCTTATTGAATTTCTTTCTTGCTCCTTAGGATAAATTCTTCAATAGAATTTCTGAATCAAAGCAAAGAAAGAATTTTGCAGTAGTCTGATCAATTGCTCTCACAAGATTCATTCCAATTTATACCCCACCTGGGAGTGTTTGTGTATCATTTCTACACATTCATGCCTACTCTGGGCACTTAAAAACCTTTCTTCTAAGCCAATATGAGAGTTTAAAAATAGATTCTTACTTTAATTTTCGTAGTTGTAATTTCTAATGAGGTGGAGTGTGTATTCAGATGTTTACCGGTAATTGGTAACTTCTTTTGTCAATCACCTACCTATACTTTGTCTATTAACCATTTGGATATTCACCTTTAATTTGGAAATTTTATGCGTAAAAAGGATACTCTCTCCTTGTCTGTTACATGTTTTACAAATCTGTTTCCCCGATTTTATGTCTCCTTTTCATTTTTTTATGACCTATCCCCCTCCATCCCCAGCATACATAGTCTTGTGTAGTCAGAACTATAATCAGTGAGGTGGAGGGGCAATCCTGCCCACTTTACCTTGCTGCCTGACAAGCTTGCCTTGAATCTCTCTTATTTTCTCCTATTACCAGTTGGGATCTCACTGACTTCCCCAGGTAGGGGATGCTTCTTGAGCTATAGGGCAAGGCCCAGCATCTAGTCCTGCCTGTCCTGCCTGTCCATCCCTGGAGCCTAGCAAGGTGAAGAACTCTTTCCCCACCCTGTTTCAGGTCACTGAACTCACATCCAAACCTCACTTGGCAAAGATGATCCTGATGACAATGTCAATGTACTGTCAAGGTGAGTTCCAGATTATGCAATGGAAGTCCTACTCCCAAAGTTCTAGTTTTGGTCTTTTTTTTTTTTTTTTTCATTAACTCTTTTTTTGACAGTGATAAATATTTTTTAAAACATTTTTTTCATACATGTACATAGGGTAATAATATCCATCTCAATCCACCGTCCTTCCCATCCCTACCCTCCCCACCCCTCCCCTCATTCCCCTCTGTTCAATCCAAAGTTCCTTCCTTCTTCCCTACCCACCCCCCACTATGGATCAGCATCCACTTATCAGAGAAAACCTTTGGCCTTTGGTTATTTGGGATTGGTTTATTTCACTTTAGCTTTGGTCTTTTTTTTTTTTTTGGGGGGGGGGTGCTGGGGAACGAACCCAGGGCCTGGTGCTTACAAGGCAAGCACTCTACCGACTGAGTTATCTCCCCAGCCCCTAGCTTTGGTCTTGAGCAGGACATTCAGAACTCTGTCAGAGTCTTTCAATGTACAGAGACTGCTCTCCAGGCCTTGCCCTGGAGAAGTTCTGACTTGGGCAGCTTCCCTCTGTTGACCAGGCTGGAGACCCTCTGAGAAAGCAACGGAGGGAGGGAAGAAGAAAGGAAGGAAGGAAGGAAGAAAGGAAAGAAGGAAGGAAGGAAGAAAGAGCAAGTGTTGGGTCTCAGAACACAATACTCCAGGCCAGGTGTGGTAGTGCATGCCTGTAATCCCAGTGATTTAGGATGCTGAAGGGATGAGGATCACAAGTGTAAGGCCAGCCTGAGAAACTGAATGAGATCTCGTCTCAAAATAAAAAATGAAAAAAGGCAGAGTACGTAACTGAGTGGTAGAGTGCTTGCCTAGCATGTGGAGGTCCTGGGTTCCAACCCAATACCACACACACACACACACACACACACACACACAAAACATTACCCATGCTTCAGTTTGCTTAGTACTTTGAAGGAGATTGGAAGGGCCTCAGAAGCAAAACATTTTTCTGAACTTCTCTCGTTCTTCTTTCATTTCTTCCCAGGAGGTTACAAAAACTAGAATTTCTCCCTACCTCCAACAAGCCATAAAACATGAAAATGATGCTCTCTGAAAACCCGCAAGTGACTGGTGTTCCTGCCCTACGTCAGGAGAAGGGAATGCTGCACAGAGAGGTCTGGAGGAATGTGAACAGACAGGCCTTGCTGGGTCCCCTCCTTAGTCCATTACCACTAGATCATTCTATACAGCTGTCCATTTTAAAATATGTTTTTTGTTATCAATGGACTGTATTTTATTTGTTCATATGCAATGCTGAGAATCGAACCCAGTGCCTCACACAAGCTAGGCAAGTCACAACCCCAGCCCCAGCTGTCCATTCTTGATCAAACCTAAAGATAAAAATCATTATCTCTGGTCTTTTATGATAGTTTTTTTAAAAAATATTATTTTAGTTGTATATGAACACAATACCCTTTATTTATTTATTTATGTGTGGTGCTGAGGATCGAACCCAGTGCCTCATATATGGTAGGCAAGCACTCTACCACTTAGCCACAACCCCAGCCCCATGATAGTTTTTATGTTGCATTAAACTTTAAATAAAAATTTCATGCTTTTCTGTCTCTTTTGTTATATGAATCCCTGCTGTGCACTTTGAGATGGGTGGGAGGTGTAAGGTATCACATTTTCTACCCCTGCACATGCAAGCCAGCAAGTACAATAACTGAGCACCTACCGCATGCCAGGTGTCTTCACTTAAGTGTCTCCATCCATCACCACAACAACCCTGAACTTACTACTTTCCTGCCTTGGGGATCAGGAAACTGAGTCTTAGAGGGGTAGGTTATGAGACCCAAGTTATTCCACTAACTCGTGGAAGAACCTGGGCTTGAACCTACTTTCTGTGTCAGTCTCCTAGGTTCTAGGTACCTACTCTCCATAAGACCTTCAGGCTTTGTGCTCTCTCCTTAGCTTCTGGGAAAATGCATAGAGGAACTCATTCATACTAGAGTTCAAATGACTGATAAAACTTTAAAATATTTCCCATGGGACTCCAACATACGGGTTCAAACCTGATTTCAATCCCTTTCGCTGGCAACCTAGGATCGCCAGGGCCATAGAAAGTAGCTTAATTAGGCAATTGCATTTGGAAATTTCCTCCAAACCTGAGACATTTCCCTTTAAGTCTCACTGGAAAGTTCCCAAGAGTCTACTTCCCTGTACCCTTGCCTGGTTGGCTCCAGGCCAGACTGGAGGACTAGGCAAAGATGTGAGAGCGATAGTGCCTAGGAACCTGTCCTCCCACCCCCAACTTGTCAGTGGCCTCTACAAAGGCTGGGATTCTTCAAGTTGGGGGTGGTTGGCATGAGAGTGGGGTTGGGGAGACTTATTCTGATGAGCATGACTTAAAGGAGTCAGACCCTGGTGTTAATGGCGTGGTATGAGAACAGAGGCAAGGTACACTTCCAAAAGCACTGTGGAGCTCCCAGGGGCCGCTGCAATGGCATTATCTCTCTCATGGTCTCCAGGTTTGAGGAGAGTGTGGATTTCAATCCGGGCTCTACTGCTGAGTGCTTGGGAGGAGGTGGCTTAATCTCTGGAACCTTGGCTTCCTCATGGTAAGATGGGAACACCTTAATAATGGACAGTTGTGAGAACTGAAAGAGACAATAAACTGAGAGAGTTCAACAACTCAGGCTGCAGCTTCTGTCACTGGCTTTATCTGCCCAGAGCAGTGTGTTGACAAAGTTGGTGGCAAAGAGTGTTGGGATCAACAGTTGTCTCCACTGGGTGAGAAGAGGTGGGTGGACACACAGCTAAACACCTCTGGCCTGGGGCATAGTAAGTGTTAAATTACTAGGAACTCCCTTTCCCCCACTTTTGAGAAGTCACCTTCCCCACTTGTCACTCCCTTTCCTGCATGAGCCTAGATGTCACCGTCCTCTGCTCCCAGGCACAAACTCATCTGAGGTTTGCATTCAAAAGAAGCCTGGATTCCAACTGCAGAAGTCTGCCTTCCTCTTTTCTTTGTCTCAGGACGCATGTCACTAAAGCATCGGGATGACTGAGGGAGAACTCACTTCAGATGGAGGAATATGTCTAAATGTACTTTGAAACATACAGGGCTAGGGATATAGCTTAGTAGTAGAGAGCCTGCCCAGGATGTAAAGCCCTGGGTTCAATTCCCAGTACTGAAAACACACACACACACACACACACACACACACACACACACACACACGCATACACACACTCGCACAACATATACATGTATAATAGGTCAAATATTTCTTATCTTAAATGCTTAAGACCAGAGTGGTTCAGACTTTGAATTCTTTTTTTTTTTTTTTTTTTTTTCAGATTTGGGAAAAAATTTTGCTGACAAGAATGCCCCAGATGATACTGAAAACATTTGGGCATCAGAAAATTCTTCCCTTACTGGGGTGTAACTCAGTGATACAGCACTTTCTTAGCATGTGCTTCTACATAATGAGATATTTTGGGAACAGAACTCAAATCTAAACCCAAAATTTATTTATGTTTTACATACATAGCCTGAAGGTCATTTTATTACAGAAGTTATATCAAGTCATATTGGGAGAAGGATCACAATACAGCTTAAATAGCTCAAATGTCTTCCAACTTCCCCTTGCTCATTTTGGTCCCGTGAACTCTTAAGTAGCTTTGAGAACTCCTAAGGAATCCAACTTAGTTTCTGTCCTCTCAACATCCATTTACTGAATACTTTGCAGTTTGACTCTGCACCAGGTGCCAGGGATTGTGCTGGAGAAATCACGATGGCCACCCTCAAGGAGTGAGCAAATGAAGCACAGAGACAAATGCCTTTCAGCAGAGGTTGGTATTTAGAGATGCAGGAATTATATACAGGAGGGAAAATGTAGAGTTATAGGGGTGCCCGGCTAGCTCAGGCGCAGGTAAGGGCCGTGGAGTCAAGACCCCCAGACTCTGGGGGTTGGGTGGAAGAAGGATTGTGGCAAGCAGCCTGCAAACTCATTTATTGCGGGACCAGGTATACATTTTATAAGTTTCTTGCCCAATCACAAAGTGCCACAGGGGGATCAGACCACCAGGCCCCTATACAGGTTCCCTTGGTAACACTAGGTCAACTTGGGGCAGTTGTTTACTTTCCTAGGTAGGAGAAGCGGAATGCTCCTCCCTGCAAGTTTACACATTGAGACATTGACTGCTGCGAGCCAAGAACTAGGATTTCTCCCAACATAAAGTGAGGCTTCCCATCTGGTCAGGAGACCCTCACAAGTTGTAGCTTGGTCTCCCATTATCCTCTCAAGTTTTGCTAAAGCTTGGGTTCCCCAGATCTGCTGTGGGGGCTCAAGCCCCATCCCCAAAGGCAGCTCTCGAATGAGGACCCCTCTGGGGGACACAGCTGTGAAGATCTGGGTCCCTGGGGTAGGGGTTCAGGGGAGTAGCCCCTAGGCTAGGCTTCTGTTGGCATATTCTCCACAGATTCCTGAGGCCTGACTGGAGTGCTGGCCCTAAAGAGCCTACTCCTGCCTGTGGAGAGCAGCTCCTGGCCCAGGGGAAGAGTGAACCCCTTGTCGTCAGGTCTTAGTGAGAGGCAGCCTTGGCAACTGAATCCCAAGGGAGGGAAGGTGCGCCCAGCAACTCCCCTTGGACCTATCCTGGAGGTATCCTCACTGTCAAGGGTTAGTTAGGATAGGGCACCCAGCGGCTCCCTGGTGCCAATGAGATCAGAAAGCAGGACTGGGGCATGGAGTCTGGAGACCTGGGCTCTAGTCCTGGCTCTACCTGGGCAAACACAGCAATGTTTGTTCCTACTGTGTGCCCAATACTCTGCAACATCTCACACACTTTTTAAAAAAATACTTTCTCTCTTTTACAGGTAAGGAAAACCGAGGTTTAGAGAGGCTCCCTAAGTTGCCCAAGAGCACACAACTGGAATTTCAGTCCAAGTCTCTCTGACTTCAAAGTGGGCACTCCCCGCTCCCCATGACCTCTATCCCTTCACCTCCTCCTTAAAGGAGCTAGAGTCACTTTGAGGACAGGCAGGAAGGGAGGCTTTCAACTGAACAAGTCTGTCCATGCCCTGCACCCACCCAGGGGCTTACAGTCATTGCCACCAGAGCCACCAGACTGGCATTTCCCAACCGGGCTATACATGGTTGGGTTTGCATCAGGGCTTTGCTTCCTGGGGTTTGGCTCCTGAGATGCCCTATCAGGTGTCCTCAGATGCTGCCTCCCACCCACATGCATTTGCCCAGTCACTGCAGTGTGGACGGTTTTTGTTCTTTCTTGCTCTTTTTCCTCTTCCCTCTTCCTCCTCCTCCTCTTTTCTTCTCCTCTTCCCCCTCTTCCCCTTCCACCCCCTCCTCCCCATCCTCCTCTTCCTCCTCCTCTTCTTCTTCCCACCCCTTCTCTCTCCCCAGCTGGGACTACAGATTCATCTCCAGAAGGAAAATACAAATAAAGGGAAGCAGTGACTGGAGCTGGTTTCTTCAAACTTTCAGGGATTCTTGCCCTTTCCCATCAGAGGCTTCCCAAAGCCAGTCTCTTCTCTCCATTGCTGCCTTCTGCCAGGATTCTGAGGCTGCACTGTCCCCACAGTTCTGTAGCTCTGTAGTTCTTCCCACTCATACTTCACCATCCTCTCAACAGTCTGTGTTGCTGTGGTGGAAGACAGGATTCAATGGGCACACCGTTCCTTGCCCATTCGACAGATGAGGAAACTGAAACCACACAACCACTTGGAGGCAGGTCATCCATCTGAGTCCTGGCCCTTTGCTTAGGGGAATAACTGGCTGAGATTTGGTTATGCTATGCTCCATTTTCCAACTTTCTTTTGCTGAAGCTGTCTAGATCAGGAGAATAGCCTGGCTTCATGGATTTCCCAGGTTACTTCCAGAAGCTCCCAGGCTAGTTTTCTGCAGGATCTGAGAATATCCTCTGTTCCAGTCCTGCTGACAAGAATACCCCAGATAATAATATTAGAAATATCTGGGTATCAGAAAATACTTCCTGTACTAGGGTGTAGCTCAGTGGTGAAGTGTTTTCCTAGTATGTTCAAGGCTCTGGGTTCAATCCCCAACACTACAAAAAAAAAAAAAAAAAAAAAAAAAAAAAAAGAGAGAGAGAGAGAGAGACAGAGAAGGGAAAGGAAGAAACGAAATAGGGGCTGGGGATACAGCTCAGTTGGTAGAGTGCTTGCCTATCAAGCATAAGGCCCTGGGTTCAATCCCTAACACTGGGGGGGAAAAAAAAGTGATGGGAAGAAAGAAACAAAATACTTCCCAACTACTTGTTCTGGCCTTTCTCTATTCCAAGTCAGAAAAGACAATCCCTGCCCCCAACCCCAGTACGCACATAGCCCTGCAGAGGGAGGTTGGGGTAGGACCCTGGAACCAGGGCTTTG
Organism: Sciurus carolinensis; assembly: GCF_902686445.1. Classification (NCBI taxonomy): domain Eukaryota; kingdom Metazoa; phylum Chordata; class Mammalia; order Rodentia; family Sciuridae; genus Sciurus; species Sciurus carolinensis. The sequence continues at coordinate 90,877,662 of NC_062214.1, forward strand.
CTGCGGCACTTGGGGTCAGCTGAATCAGGGAAACCAAACACTGGCCATTCTCCTTCCAGATAAACTAAAAGTTTCACTTTATTCTTGTTGAGGAAGGAGCAGGCTTTGCCAGGTGACAAAAAAATGCTAATTAAGACCCAAGAGAGATTGTGCCTGGTGGAAACAGTGCTAAACTCTGAATCACATAGGGCTCTGCCTATTCCCAGAGGTGTGACCTTGTGCAACTCAGTCCGCCCCTCTGAGTCTGCCCTGTGGCATTGTTGGGAGCAGATGAAGCAATGCTGCAACTCAGTGGCTTTAGAAAGATGCTTATGATATATTGATAGGAAAATCAGTTTATAAAAGATATGCAGAGTAGGTCCTCATTACTGTGAAACATAGAAAAATAGCTGAAAGCCTTGTACCACGATGCCAACAGCACTTATTCTGAGTGATGGGATCATGGGTGTACTATTCTCCCCTGCCCTTTTTTTTAAAATACATTTTATTTTTTTATTTTAAATTTATTTATTTTGATTCATATTTCCCCTTTTTGATTATCTATATTTTCTACAGTGAGTATATATTATATATTTATCACATAATGCAGTATAACAGACCAGCTCAAAAACTCAGCATATTACAATATAAAAATTTATTCTCAGACTCGCAGAACAGATGCAGTTCAACTGATCTAGGTTGGACATGACAGGGCTGCAGGGCCTGCTCTGTCTCAGGCTGCAGGTCTACTGAGCCTGGCTCCTCATCGTACCACTAGCTCCACAAATCTTCATTTTGGGACCCTGGCTGAAGAGGGCAATAGTTATTTAGAGTTTGTTTCTCCTTCCTGACCACCATAGTCCAAAAGACAAACCCAACTATACAAGTACATATAAAGCCTCTGCTTAGCTCATTTCAATAACATTTCATTGACTAAAGCAAGTCACTTGGCCAAGCCCAACCTCAGTGGGCCAGGAAAGTGTATGTTACCCACAGTGGGAGTATTATGGTAGTGAATATATGTTCATTAATAATATAAATTATTACATAGTACTTGTATAATAAAACAAACATGATGTGTTTTGCTAGATATGTTCATAGTATCCACCAGAGTATTCTGTAGGGTTCTCCAAAAACAAGACAGTGGAGCCATTGTACAATCTTGTAGGCTGACCCCTCTTCCTCCATCTCCTCTGACCCTTTAACATAACCAGATACTACCATTTATGGCACCTATAGTTTCACAAATGAAGGTTAAAAAAAAAAACAATATAGGCTTGCCACAATTATTGCCAAAGGCCAGACCCTCACTAGTTTCCATCCAGTGACTGGTTCCAGTCACTTCCTGCGAACCTCCTGTCTTTTGACTTCTTTCATTTCAAGATTTATTTATTGAGAATCTACTAAGTGCTGCTGCTCTTCTAGTCATGGGTTATATTTGTGAACAAGGCGTTTCCCTGAACAAGGAAACCTTTTTTCATAGGGTTTGTGTTCTAAAATAAAATATAAATAATTTAGGTTATTTTGATTTTAATTATGTGCACCATAAATTAGGGTTTGCATTCCAGTCAAAGGCGGGATGGTTGCTGGGTGTGGGAGGAAATGCTAATGAGACAGATAATGTCATTAAGTGTGAGTGCTAAGAAGTGAATAAAATAGGGTCGTGCACCAGGGAGTAATAGGGCAAGGCAAAGATGGTAGGGTTCTCAGAAGGGGTACTGTTGGAAGTTTTTGGAAGATGTCCCTTGGGCTGTCCAGACCTTGATTCTGAGTCTCACTTGACAATTCTACTTACATTTTCCCACCCCTTGCTCTGCACTGTGGCCTGCCTTGGGAGCTCTCCTGTCCTACTTATCTTTCAGGACCCAGACCAGTTTCTCGTGGCTGCCTGATTTAGCTAGTCCTCAACAACCAGGAAAGCCAGCAAACCCTATTAGATCAAGCCAAGCACACTTACTGAGCACCTATTACGAAGCAAGTGGGCATTTGTTGCATACCTTCTGTGAACCCAGCCAGTAGGCATTCACTGAGCTTCTGGAGGCCTAGCCAACATCACTTGTTGAGTGTTTATTGTATATCCAAACCCACACATGTTTATTTACTGTCTTCCTGAAATTGAGGAGAGCGCAAAGATAATTGCTGCTGCTTTCTAGGAAGTTGCAATCAGGTTGCAGAGGCAAAGGTTTTATGAAAATAGACCATTGGCTTTGAGAGGAAGGACTGGTTATCATAAGGACTTATACAGAATAGCTCTTTGAGAAGACAGAGATGGACCTATAGCTCATTGTAGAGTAGAGTAGCTACAGAAGGCTTCATGAAGAAGGTGAGCTGGTTTTCAGGGTCAATAGGATTTATTTAATAACTTACTTTTTGACCAATTTACTTACTTATATATACATATGTACTTACACACATACTGGGAACTGAACCTAGGGGCACTTTACCACTGAACTACATCCCCAGCCCTTTTCATCTCTTATTTTGAGACAGGGTGTCACTAAGTTTCCCAGACTGGCTTTGAACTTGCAGTTCTTCTGCCTCAGCCTTCTTGAGTCACTGGGATTACAGGCCTGCACCACTGTGATTTAGGACTTAGATAGAAATAAACAGGGGACCTGGGAATGAAGCTGAGTGGTTGAGTGCTTGCCTAGCATGTATGAGCCCTGGGTGGGATCACTAGCACCTCCAAAAGAAAAAAAAAAAAAGATAGGTATTGGGGTAAGCTGTGTGTTTGTGTTTTGGAACTCTACAATATCATTCTAGGCATTCATTATTTGGGGTTAGCACTCTCTTCTTTCTGATGTGTCGGCATTCTTGTAACACCCAGCTATTCCATGACCTTTTTCTTCTGGACCACAGCTGGATTTCTTTGCAGTCCATAATTTGCCCTTGTGATCGGAGGCTGACATCAGCTGACTAAGGTCAGAATGGCTAGCCCTGTGGAAAGGTGTTTGTGATAAGGGCAAAAAAACCATGGAGGTTGGCATTAGGATGTCCAAGTGCAACACATCTATAGTCCACATGTCCTCTCATCTCCTAACTTGGGAGTCTTTAAAACAGTCATGTTCCTCTTCTCCATTTGGGGCTTTGAGACAGTAGCCATAGCTATTTAGAATTCATTCGATTCAAGTATGGACTCAGTGGTCTTTTAAAACATTTCTGAAAACAGGAAGAATGATGTATTATTCTTTTGTCGATTTAGTTGCTAATAATATATTCTGTTTTCCAGAAACTAGTCATGCAGAACTCTGAACTTATAAAATGACTTCATTAAAATATAATCATTTTTTAGGGAGCAAATCTTTTCCACACACAACTCAGATAGAGCACTAATCTCCAAAATTCATAAAGAACTTAAAAAACTTTATACAAAAATACAAAGAACCCAATCAAAAAATGGGCTAAGGAACTGGGCAGACACTTCACAAGAAGGTATACAGATGATCAACAAATGTATAAAAAAGTGTTCAACATCTCTAATAATTAGAGAAATACAAATCAAAATCACCCTAAGATTTAATCTCACTACAATTAGAAAGGTTATTATCAAAACACAAGCAACAATAAGTTTGGCCATGGATGTGGGGAAAAAGGCACACTCATACATTGCTGGTGGAGTTGCAAATTGGTGCAGCCACTCTGGAAAGCAGTATGGAGATTCCTCAGATAACTTGGAAAGGACCCACCATTTGACCAACTATCCCACTCCTCAGTTTATACTCAGAGAACTTAAAATCAGCATACTACAGTAATCCAGCCACATCAATGTTCATAGCTGCTCAATTCATAATAGCTAGATTGTGGAACCAACCTAGATGCCCTTCTATTGATAAATGGATAAAGAAATTGTGGTGTATATACACAATGGAATACTACTCAGCCATAAAAAATAAAATTATGGCATTTGCTGGTAAATGGATGGAGTTGGAGAATATCAAGCTAAGTGAAATAAGCCAATCCCCAAAAACCAAAAGCCGGAATGTTTTCTCTTATAAGTGGATGATGATACATAAAGGGGATGGGGTGGCAGAGGGGGTAAGAGAAAAATGGAGGAACTTAGGATTGTGTAGATGGAATTGGGGCATGAGGGGTGGGGAAGGAAAGATAGTGGACTGAGACAGACATCATTACCCTATGTACATGTATGATTTCATGAATGGTGTGAATCTATATTGTGTACAACCATAGAAATGAAAAGTTGTACCCCATCTGTGTACAATGAATCAAAATGCAGTCTGTAAAAATAAAATGATACAAAAATTTAAAAAACTAAAAATAAATAATAATCATTTTTGGAAAAAAAAAGAAAGGGGGTAAAAGGGAGAGGGAATTTCATCAAAATAGAGGAAAGATACATAGAGTAGAACAAGGGGATTGAGGAGGAAGAAGAAGGGATGGGAAAGGGGGAAAAGAGTGGAATGATCTGGCTGAGATTTTGTATGTGTATGCAGGGATGTGGCAGGGTAGGTCCCCGAGTCAGGTGTATCCACATGACTCTAATTTTTAAAAAGCAGTGAACTGTAAACTGTAAATGGGTTAAGAAGGGATCAGAGGAGTGGAGGGAGGGAGCAGGAATGGAGGAAAGTACTAGGGACTGAATTGGAGCAGATTGTGCTCCATGCTTTTGTGATTATCTCAGGGTGTGTCCTGATGTTGTCTATAACTAAAAAGAATTAAATAATAATCATTTTTTTACTCTAAAAATATTTATCCAGTACCACTCTGTATACTCTGAATATGGGGAACAAAAGGGAGAATAAGCCACAGATTCAGGTTTCCTTTTATAAAACTTGATTCAGTTTGTGGAAAGAGTCTATTTACACAGCTTTCCAGGAAATTTGCTCTCTCCCCCATCTGGGGTTGTCTGTCTATACCATCTGTAAGATTACTTCCCATTTCATTTGCTTCCAGGTTATACGAACTGTGCAGAGCTCAGGAGTCCTTGAGCATCATCACTGTAGAGGGAAGTGTTCAGATTTAAAGCAAAATAAAAACTGTAACTGAGAGGCAGATGCACAACAGGCTTGAAGACTCATTCCATGGGGAAAATAAACCTTCACAAATTGTCTTCTGCACTGGAGTCCAGGGAAAGGCAGGCACACAGCGTTCTCTGCAGTTCCAGACGCAGCTAGTCACTCCTTCTGGAAGGAACTGAGTGAGCTGCAGAAGGAGGGAACTCTGTCACATGCATGTTAAAGATAACCAGGCAGCCGGCTCCATGTTTCATCACAGATGCAGGTGGCATATGATACAGAGAGGGGTTGGTCTGTGCCCACCTGGCTACCACCAGCTGTGCAACTGTTAGCCCAGGTCTGCCAAGAAGTGGACACCAAGACAGGAGTAGGTGGCAGTGGATTATTAGGCAAATGCCTGTGTGTAAAAAGGGGGATGGAACCAGGGAGGATGGGAGAGCCTCAGACCTTAGAACCGCAGTTCTGAGAAAGGTGGGGGCGGGTGAGCAAGGCCAACAGCTTCCCTTCAGAGGAGTCCCCTGACCTCTGGGTCTGTCTCACTGGGAGCAGGCTGTGGGAAGAATGGCTGCAGGGCAAACCCCTCAGGTAAGTTATCGCACCTTTCCAAGCCTCAGTTTCTTCAACTGCAAAATGAAGATTGTTCAGAGGGTTAAATAAAATAACATATTTAAAGTGTTTGGTGTAAAGTACCTACTCATGTTCAATGAACGAGAATTCCCTTCATTCTCTTGTTGCATCTCCTCCAGAGGCAAGGTCAGTACAGTGATGTGGTCTCTCTCCCACTGGGACTTCCCTCAATCATCCTTCCTCCCACCCTTCAGTTAAACACAAAAGAAGGCAGACAGGTGCACTGGCAAAGGCCAGAGCCTGGGGGGTTTTGTTCCGGTAGCCAGTCCTTGGAGAGGAGGGAGACCCCACAGAGATGGATAACATTCTTGCTTGGAGAACTTGCAGCATACATGGAGGGATGAGCACAACCCCTTGGGAACACCATGGGGCAGGATCTACTCCTCCAAATACTTTGGGCTGAGGAGCAGACCACCACTCCCACTATTTCGACCTCACCCTGTCATTCTCCATGGGCCCTATGCTCCTGCCATGCTGTTTGCCAGTCTGTTTCAGTCTGTCCCTCTCCCCAGCCTCATAAATCTAGGCCTTGTTCCCTCCATGCCCTTCCCCTTCCCTCGCCCTCCTATTGAATGCCTCTTCTTAGTCCAGCTCAGGAGTCCCCTTGCTGGATGGCCTTTCCTGACCCACTGCTTTCACGACTGGCTCCAGTCCCTACCTCTCTGTGCCTCAGTCTCTATCTGGGAAATGGGGGTAGTGATAGTAGTGCCACCATCGCTAATCACAGCGTGGTTGTAAAAATTAAGTGAGATGATAAAAGCACCATTAAAGGACTGTATAGGCAAGCATTATGGTCAATGGTAGACAAGTGTCCAGCAGACACTAGCCAGTGAGTAGTGAAGTAGTGGGGGACCCACAGTGTGGTAATGTGGGGGAAGTGCTAGACTCAGAGCTGCTGCTATGCGGGGCTATGTGTTCATGAGCCAACCCTTGTTCTCTCGGTCCATGGTTTCCTCCTTTGAATGGTTGGGCACGGCCTCCACACTTCCTTCCAGCTATGCTAGCTTAGCTCAGAGGCTCTGGGGTCCTGGATTTGGCAGGCACTGAGGCCCTTCTTAGCTCCATTACTGGTGCTGACTTCCCAGGCTGGACAGCTCCCATGCTATCTCTGGAGGAAGCAGAGGCTTCCAACTCTCAGTATCTGGACAGCACCTCAGGCTGGGAGAGCCCAGGCCCTGACAGGCAGGCCTGGCCCAGGGGAGGAGGAAGGCACCAGCAGATCCCAGGCTTCAGAGGGGAGTTGGGGGGGTCTGGGCAGACTCTGGAGCTTAGAAAATGTGCCTTTGGGGGTCAGCTTACAAACTTTGGGGGTTAGATTACAAAAATCATTTAGACCCTCAATGCACTCCTACCCCTAACACTACCACAAAGCACCAAGGTCCTTACATTTATAATCAGGGGCATTTATGTGAAATCATAGATATTTGGACAGGTACATTTATATGTGCAAACAAATAACATGTTTATGAATGTATTTTCGTGTATGAATCCTTGGCCTAGTTTTAAACCAAAATGCCAGCATACAGCTAGACTGACACCTATGAGTTTTTGAATACATATATATGTATATAGGTTTTCCTACATAATTTCACATATATTTTCATTTTTTTCATTTGTATTGATATATATGTCCATTCCCTAACTCTAAACCTAGCTTTGCCCTCAATGTACTCCTACCCCTAACACTACCAAAGAGTGAAAAAGGAGCTCAAGAGATAGCTCCTCTTGGAGAGTGCTCGCCTGGCATTCGCGAGGACCACGGTTTGAATCCCCAGAACCACAAAGAGTGAAAAAGTTCTTGCACATATTAATTAATATGAAAATCATAGAAATTTTGAGAGGTACATTTATATACTCTCATATAATATCACATGTATATATAAATATTTTCATGTATGAGTCCATGGCCCAGTTTTAACTAAAGTATCTGCACAAAGCTAGACTGAAACCTATGAGTTTGTGAAAACAGGTATATTTACATAGATTTTCCTACATAATTTCACCTGTATTTTCATTTCTTTGTTCACTTATATTGATATAAATATTTTTTTCCTAATCCTAAACCTGGCCCTACCCCTAAATGAACACCTTCCCCTAACTCTACCACAAAGTGCAAAGCCCTTGCACATATAAACATGGGCATTTATATAAAAATCATAAAAAATCATAGATATTTTGAGAGGGACATTTATATACACTCATATAATATCATATATATATATATTTAAATGTATGAATCCATTGCCCAGTTTTAAACCAAAATGTCAACACAAAGCTAGACTGACACCTATGAATTTGTGAAAACATACCAATTTTTATAGTTTTTTTAACATAATTTCATGTTTTAATTTTTAATCATTTAAATTTATATATACCTATTCATTCCCTAACCCTAACCCTAACCCTAGCCCTACCCCTCAATGTACTGCTATCCTAACATGACCGCAAAGTTCAAAAGCCTTTGCATACATAATCATGAACATTTATATGAAAATCATAGATATTTTGACAAGCACATTTATATACTCAAATATAATATCATAAACATAAATAATATATATATATATATATATATATTTTTTTTTTTTTGCGGTCCTGGGGATTGAACCCAGGGCCTTGTGCATGAGAGGCAAGCACTCTACCAACTGAGCTATATCCCCAGCCCTAATATATTTTGATATATGAATCCATGGCCCAATTTAATCTCAAATGTCAGCACACAGCTACTCTGAAATATATCCAATTTTAAAAACACATATATATTTTTTCCTACATAATTTCACATTTACTTTAATTTTTAAATTCAATTATATTGAAATATATGTTCATTCCCTAACCCTAACACTAACCCTAACCCTCAATGTACTACTCCCTCTAATACTACCTAGGCTCAAAAGACATTGCATGTATAATTATGGGTATTTATATGAAAATCATAAATATTTTGACAGGTACTTATATATTCACATATATCATATCTATAAATATATTTTCATGTATGAATCCATGACCCAGTTTTAATTCCACAATGTATTACCATAATGTATTTTTTACTTTTAGTTATACATGACAGTAGGATGTATTTTGGCAGAATACACACACATAAAGTATAACTTATACTATTAGGTTCCCACTCTTGTGTCATACATGATGTGGAGTTACCCTGCTAGTGTATACAAATATAAGGCTAGGAAACTATGACCAATTAATTCTACTGTCCTTCCTATTCTCCTCCCCGTCCCCTCTCTCTGTTACACCCTATCCAGTTCAATCTATTTCTATTATTCCCCTCCCCAACTTCCCCTGTTTTGGGTTAGAATCCACAAATCAAAGAACATGCAGTCTTTGGATTTTGGGGATTGACTTATTTCATTTAGCATGATATTCTCCATCGATCCATTTACCTGCAAATGCCATAATTTCATTTTTGTTTATGGCTGAGTAATATTCCACAGTGTATATATACCACGTTTTCTTTATCCATTCATCTGTTGAAGGACACCTAGTTTGTTTCCATAGCTTGGCTTTTGTGAGTTGAGCTGCTATAAACTTGGATGTGGCTGTGTCACTGTAGAATGCCGTTTTTTAGTCTTTTGTATAAAGACTGAGGAGTGGGATAGTGGGTCCATTTCGAGTTTTCTAAGGAATCTCCATACTGCTTTCCATGGTAGTTGCACCAAATTGCAGTCCCATCAACAATGTATGAGAGTACATTTCTCCCCACATCCTTGCCAATATTTATTGTTACTTGCATTCTTTAACTGCCATTCTAACTGGAGTGAGATGGAATTTTAGTGTAGTTTTAATTTGCATTTCTCTAATTGCTAGTGATGTTGGACATTTTTTTCATATATTTGTTGCCCATTCGTATTTCTTCTTCTGTGAGGTGTCTGTTCAGTTCCATTGCCCATTTATTGATTGGATTAATTATTTTTCTGGTGCTAAATTTTTTGAGTTTTTGTATATCCTGGAAATTAATGCCTTATCTAAGGTACTGGTGGTGAAGTTTTTCTCCCAATCTGTAGGATCTCTGTATGCATTCTTGATTGTTTCCTCCTCTGTGAAGTTTTCAGTTTGATACCATCCTATTTATTGATTCTTGATTTTTCCTCTTGTGCTTTAGGAGTCTTGTTGAGGAATTCAGTTTCCAAGCTGACATGTTGGTGAGTTTGGCCTACTTTTTCTTCTAGTAAGTGCAAGGTCTCCGGTCTAATACCTAGGTCTTTGATCCACTTAGAGTTGAGTTTTGCGCAGGGCGAGATATAGGGGTTTGATTTCATTCTATTACAAATGGATTCCCAGTTTTCCCAGCGCCATTTGTTGAAGAGGCTATCTTTTCTCCAATTTACATTTATGGTGACTTTGTCTAGGATAAGATAACAGTATTCATGTGGGTTCGTCTCTGTCTTCTATTCTGTTCCATTCATCTTCATGTCTGCTTTGGTGCCAATATCATGCTGTTCTTGTTACTATAGCTCTGTGGTATAATTTAAGTTCTGATATTGTGATGCTTCCTGCATTACTTTTCATGCTAAGAATTGCTTTGGCTATTCTGGGCTTCTTATTTTTTCAAATGAATTTCAAGATTGTCTCTTCTGTGAAGAACATCATTGGTATCTTTATAGGAATTGCATTAAATCTGTACACTGTTTTTGGTAGTATGGCCATTTTGATAATATTATTCTGCCTATACAGGAATATGGGAGATCTTTCCATTTTCTGAGGTCTTCTTTAATTCCTTTCTTCAGTGTTCTGTAATTTTCATTACGGAGGTCTTTCACCTCTTTTGTTAGGTTGATTCCCAAATATTTTTTTTTTTGAGGCTATTGTAAAGGGACTAGTTTTCCTTATTTCTCTTTCAGCTGATATATCTTTGGTGTTTAAAATGCAGTTGATTTATTGGTATTGATTTAAAACCACGCTACTTTGCTGAATTCACTTATGAGTTTGAAAAGCTTTCTAATAGAGTTTTGCGGGTCTTCTAAATATAGAATCATATCATAAGCAAATCGGGATAGTTTGAGTTCTTCTTTTCCTATTTGTATCATTTTATTTCTTTTCTCTGATTGCTCTGGCTAGGGTTTTGAGGACTATGTCAAATGGAAGTGGTGAAAGAGGGCATCCCTGACTTGTTCCAAATTTGAGAGGGAATGTTTGAATTTTTCTCCCTTTATTCAGCATCCATTCATGCTCAAAACACTACAAAAACTAGGGATAATAGGAACATACCTCAGCATTGTGAAAGCTATATATGCTAAACCCAAGATCAACATATATATTTTTATAGGTTTTCCTACATAACTATGGATATTTTCATTTTTTATTCATGTATATTGATAGATATGTTCATTCCCTTACCCTAAACTTAACCCTACCTACACCTACATGTATCACAGAGCACAAAGTTCTTGCATATATAATCACGTATACATATTTTTTTCATGTATAAATCCATGGTGCACTTTAATTCAAAATGTGAGCACAGAGCTACTAGGAAATGTGTCTGATTTTTAAAAATATATATTTATATAGGTTATCCAACATCTTTTCACATATATTTTCATTTTTTTTATTAATTTGTGTTGAAATATATGTCCATTGGCTAACCCTAACACTAGCCCTACCCCTCAATGTACTCCTACCCCTCATCCTATCACAAAGCACAAATGCTGTTGCACGTATAATCATGGGAATTTATATGAAAATCATAGATATTATGACAGGTACATTTTTATTCTCACATATAATATTTTATACATAAATATATTTGCACATATGAATTGATGATACATATTTAATTCCAAGTGTCTGCACATAGATATTCAGAAATGTTTGATTCTGAAATCATTTATATTTATGTTTTCCTACATAATTTCAACTTGTTTTCATTTTTTTTATTCACTTTTTCATTCCCTAACCCTAACCCTAGCCCTACTGCTCAGTGTACTCCTACACCTAACACTACCGCACAGCACAAAAGACCTTGCATGCATAATGATGGGAAGTTATATGAAAATCATAGATTTTTGACGGGTATGTTTATATTGTTACATATAATATCATATATAAAAATGTTTTCATGTATAGCTTCATGATGCAGTTTTATTCTCAAATGTCAGCACACAGCTACACTGAAACATGTTCAATTCTGATAACATAGATTTGTTTAGGTTTTCCTACATAATTTCATGTATATTTTTATTTTTTATTCATTTGTATTGAAATATATTTCAATTCCCTAACCATAACTCAGGCCCTTGCCCTCAAAGTACTTCTACCCCACAACCTATGACAAAGCATAAAAGCCCTTGCATGTATAATCATGGGAAATGATATGAATATCTTAGTTACTTTGACAGGTACATTTAAATTCTCACATATAATATCATATATATAAATATATTTTCATGTATGAATCCAAGACCCAGATTTAATTCCACATGTTAGCACACAGATACTCAGAAATATGTCCGACTTGAAAGCATATATATTTATACAGGTTTTGCTACATAATTTCACGTATATTTTCATTCTTTTATTCATTTATATTGAAATATACATCCATTCTCTAAACCTAGCCCTACACCTCAATGTACTCCTACCCCTAACACTACCACAAAACATAAAAGCCCTTGCACATATAATCATGGGCATTTATATGAAATTCATAGATATTTTGACACGTACATTTATATTCTTTTTTTTTTTTTAATTTATTTATTTTTTTTTACGTTTACATAGGGTAATGATGTTTATTATATTTTTTCCCCTCCCCCCCACCCCTCCCACCCCTCCCACCCCTCTTTTCCCTCTACACAGTCCTTCTTTCCTTCATTCTTACTGCTCTCCATAGCCTAACTCTAAACCTAACCCTAAACCTAATGCTAGCCCGTCCCACCCCCCATTATATGTCCTCATCCGCTTATCAGCGAGATCATTCGTCCTTTAGTTTTTTGAGATTGGCTTATCTCACTTAGCATGATATTCTCCAATTTCGACCATTTGCCTACAAATGCCATAATTTTATCATTCTTCATTGCGGAGTAATATTCCATTGTATAAATATGCCACAGTTTCTTTATCCATTCATCAACTGAAGGGCATCTAGGTTGGTTCCACAATCTGGCTATGGTGAATTGAGCAGCAATGAACATTGATGTGGCTGTATCTCTGTAGTATGCTGATTTTAAGTCCTTTGGGTATAGGCCAAGGAGTGGGATAGCTGGGTCAAATGGTGTTTCCATTCCAAGCTTTCTGAGGAATCTCCACACTGCTTTCCAGAGTGGTTGCACTAATTTGCAACCCCACCAGCAATGTATGAGTGTTCCTTTTTCACCACATCCTCGCCAACACCTATTGTTGCTTGTATTCTTGATAATCGCCATTCTAATTGGGGTGAGATGAAATCTTAGGGTAGTTTTGATTTGCATTTCCCTTATTACTAGGGATGTTGAACATTTTTTCATATATCTGGTGATTACTTCTACATCTTCTTCTGTGAAGTGTCTGTTCATTTCCTTAGCCCATTTGTTGATTGGATTATTTGTATTCTTCGTGTAGAGTTTTTTGAGTTCTTTATAGATTCTGGAAATTAGCGCTCTATCTGAGGTATGGTTGGCAAAGATATTCTCCCACTCTGTAGGCTCTCTCTTCACATTTCTGATAGTTTCCTTTGCTGAGAGAAAGCTTTTTAGTTTGAATCTATCCCAGTTGTTTATTCTTGCTTTTATTTCTTGTGCTATGGGAGTCCTGTTAAGGAAATCTGATCCTGAGCCAACAAGTTGAAGATTTGGACCTACTTTTTCTTCTATAAGATGCAGGGTCTCTGGTCTGATTCCGAGGTCCTTGATCCATTTTGAGTTGAGTTTTGTGTAGGGTGAGAGATAGGGGTTTAGTTTCATTCTATTGCATATAGTTTTCCAGTTTTCCCAGCACCATTTGTTGAAGAGGCTATCTTTTCTCCATTGCATATTGTTGGAACCTTTGTCTAGTATGAGAAAATTGTATTTATTTGGGTTTGTGCCCATGTCCTCTATTCTGTACCATTGATCTACCTGTCTATTTTGGTACCAATACCATGCCGTTTTTGTTACTATTGCTTTGTAGTAGAGTTGAAGATCTGGTATTGCAATACCCCCTGCTTCGCTCTTGCTACTGAGGATTGCTTTAGCTATTCTAGGTTTTTTATTCTTCCAGATGAATTTCATAATTGCTTGCTCTATTTCTGCGAGGTACATCATTGGGATTTTAATTGGAATTGCATTGAATCTGTATAGAACTTTAGGTAGTATAGCCATTTTGACGATATTAATTCTGCCTATCCAGGAACATGGGAGATCTTTCCATCTTCTAAGGTTTTCTTTAATTTCTTTCTTTAGTGTTCTGTAGTTCTCATTGTAGAGGTCTTTCACCTCTTTTGTGAGATTGATTCCCAAGTATTTTATTTTTTTCGATGCTATTGTGAATGGGGTAGTTTTCCTAATTTCTCTTTCTGAAGATTCATCACTTATGTATAAAAATGCATTGGATTTATGAGCATTGATCTTGTAACCTGCTACTTTACTGAATTCACTTATGAGTTCTAAAAGTTTTCTGGTGGAATTTCCAGGTTCCTCTAAATATATAATCATGTCATCAGCGAACAGGGATAGTTTGAGTTCTTCTTTTCCTATTCGTATCCCTTTAATTTCTTTGGTTTGTCTGATTGCTCTGGCTAGAGTCTCAAGGACGATGTTGAATAGAAGCGGTGAAAGAGGGCATCCCTGCCTTGTTCCAGTTTTTAGGGGGAACGCTTTCAGTTTTTCACCATTTAGAATGATATTAGCCATGGGCTTAGCGTAGATGGCCTTTATAATGTTTAGGAATGTTCCCATTACCCCAATTTTTTCTAGTGTTTTGAGCATGAAGGGATGCTGTATTTTATCAAATGCTTTTTCTGCATCTATTGAAATAATCATGTGATTCTTAACTTTAAGTCTGTTGATATGGTGAATGACATTTATTGATTTCCGAATGTTGAACCAACCTTGCATCCCTGGGATAAAACCCACTTGATCGTGGTGCACTATCTTTTTAATATATATTTGTATGCGATTTGCTAAAATTTTGTTGAGAATTTTTGCATCGATGTTCATTAAGGATATTGGTCTGAAATTTTCTTTCCTTGATGTGTCTCTGTCTGGTTTAGGTATCAGGGTGATATTGGCTTCATAGAACGAGTTTGGTAGGGTTCCCTCCTCTTCTATTTCATGGAATAGTTTGAGGAGTATTGGAATGAGCTCTTCTTTAAAGGTTTTGTAGAACTCGGCTGAGAACCCATCTGGTCCTGGACTTTTCTTTGTTGGTAGGCTTTTGATGACCTCTTCTATTTCATTGCTTGAAATTGGTTTATTTAAGTTGTGTATGTCCTCCTCGTTCAGTTTAGGTAGTTCATATGTCTCTAGAAATTTGTTGATGTCTTCAAGGTTTTCTGTTTTGTTGGAGTATAGATTTTCGAAATAGCTTCTAATTATGTTTTGTATTTCACTCGTGTCTGTTGTGATGTTTCCTTGTTCATTCCGAATTTTAGTAATTTGAGTTTTCTCCCTCTTTCTCTTTGTTAGTGTGGCTAAGGGTTTATCAATTTTATTTATTTTTTCAAAGAACCAACTATTTATTTTATTAATTTTTCCGATTGTTTCTTTTGTTTCGATTTCGTTGATTTCGGCTCTGATTTTAACTATTTCCTGTCTTCTACTACTTTTGGTATTGGTCTGCTCTTCTTTTTCTAGTGCTTTGAGCTGTAGTGTTAACTCGTTTATTTGTTGATTTCTACTTCTTTTTTTGAATGCACCCCATGAAATAAATCTTCCTCTAAGTACTGCTTTCATAGTGTCCCAGAGATTTTGATATGATGTGTCTTTGTTCTCGTTTACTTCTAAGAATTTTTTTATTTCCCTCCTGATGTCTTCTGTTATCCATTCATCATATAATAGTGTATTATTTAGTCTCCAGGTATTGGAGAAGTTTCTGTTTTTTATTCTGTCATTTATTTCTAGTTTCAATCCATTATGATCTGATAGAGTACAAGGTAGTATCTCTATCTTCTTGTATTTACTAACAGTAGCTTTGTGGCATAAAATATGGTCTATTTTAGAGAAGGATCCATGTGCTGCTGAGAAGAAAGTGTATTCATTCTTTGTTGGATGGTATATTCTATATATGTCCGTTAAGTCTAAATTGCTGATTGTGTTGTTGAGATCTATAGTTTCTTTATTCAATTTTTGTTTGGACGATCTATCCAGTGGTGAGAGAGGTGTGTTAAAATCGCCTAGTATTATTGTGTTGTGGTCTATTTGATTTCTGGAATTGAGAAGGATTTGTTTGACGTACGTGGATGAGCCAATGTTCGGGGCATAGATATTTATGATTGTTATGTCTTGCTGATTTATGCTTCCCTTAAGCAGCATGTAATGTCCTTCTTTATCCCTTCTGACTAGTTTTGGTTTGAAGTCCACATTATCTGAGATGAGGATGGATACTCCAGCTTTTTTGCTGTGTCCGTGTGCATGGTATGTTTGTCCCCATCCTTTCACCTTTAGTCTATGGGTGTCTCTTTCTATGAGATGAGTCTCTTGCAGGCAGCATATTGTTGGATTTTTCTTTTTAATCCAATCTGCCAGTC